>NC_054870.1:5997932-7288237 GCF_018320785.1 Cheilinus undulatus
ATGCCCCAGGATTTATAAATGATGTCCTGATTAAACTTAAGTGATCAAGACCACAAGTTCACTTCTTGATGACATAAAATAAGATCTTGTGTACATAAAATTGGGTTATACTAGTCTGGCATTGCAGATTTGTTTTCATGTAGGATTAAATCAGGCTGGAGATTGAACTGAGTCGCTCACCAAAGCGTGATGCGATGTCTGTGTTTGTGGTTGAGGGACAATTACGCAGAGAAAGTGTTTGTTATCCTGAGAGCAGCTTTTTAATCCCACTCAGGGGAAGAACTTTGGTTCTACAAGGCAAAATCCTCCGGCTTAGACATTTGTTAAGACCCTTGTTCAAGAAACTAGTCAGAGGTGTGGAGACAAGACTCACTGAGAGAGCAGAGGTGATGCTGCAGCTGCGCTCTGCCGTGCTTCTTTTTTTTTTTTTTTTAAAGATTTATTTTTGGCCTTTTTGCCTTTATTTGATAGGACAGTGGATAGAGTCGGAAACAGGGGAGAGAGCGTGGAGAGACATGCAGGAAATAGTGCCACGGGCCGGATTCAAACCCGGGTCGCCTGCGTATATGGCATGCGCCTTAACCACTCGACTACCGGCGCGCCTGCTGTGTGTCTTTTTATGATGTTCCTCATGGCTCTAAATGGTAAAATATGAATAATTTTCTTTGACCTGGGGAGTGGCAAGAGCATAAGTGAGCTATAATTGTAGGGAAAAAAATTTCTTGAGGCCCCCCAGGCAATTGCCTAGCTTTGCCTAATGGTAAAACCGCCTATGGGTACGGCAGGTTTGTGTGGGGTGGCTCTTAGCCTAGCCCACAGCCTGGCTCATTTTCCCCGAACAGAAATGTTACTTAGTTACCACTTGTATCATATGATTTTTTTTCAGATTTTAATTTTTTCAGTATCCACTGATGCTGAATTTACAAGACTGGAATATTCATTATAAATATAGCATGACTGTTTATGACTGTAAAACACCAGCAGCAACCTGTTGGTGTAGATCAGATATTGTGGACACACAATATCTGATCTACTGCAAGATTATTTCACCCTACCTGGGATCAGTTCAAGAGTCCAAAGAGGAGGCAAAGAGAGAGAGAGGATCCTACAGAAGTTTATCTGTCACTGGTGCCCAAAATGTGACTAAAACAGCTCCAAACCTTCTCTCACTGAGTGAAAACTTGACTTTTAAACACACACATGTATGAGCCTCTTTGATACCTTTTAGCACTGCACCAAGACCAAACATGCTGACCTCTCGTGTCATAGCACAGCCTGTGTCCAGATTAGGGCAAAATGTGTTTTTTACGGTTATGAGAGGATTTTTTTTTTGTTTTGTTTTTTTTTTTTTACCATTCGGCGAGGCCCGGAGTTAAATACACCAAATGATGTCCTGTAAGTAAGTGATCAAGACCACACTTTCAGTTCTTGCTGACATAAAATAAAAATATAACTTTCATTGATATTAGCCTTCTATGGCAATTTTAGATTGATGAGGGGTTAAATCAGTCAGTAAATTGAACTGAATCACTCAGCAAAGCGAGATATAATGTCTGCGTTTGTGGCAGACGGTCATATATGCAAGGAGGTATTTGTTACCCTGACAGCAGCTTTTTTTAGCCCAGAAGTTTTCTTTTCAAGGCAAAAAAACCCTCTTATATTATATAGGCCCAACATGCAAGAAACTGGTCGGACGAGGCTGGACTCCATTAGGATGAGAGAGCGGTGTGCAGCTGTTCTTGGTCATGAAATTCTTAATCTTTGATGAAATCTTTGCAACATGTTGAAACAAAACAGACACAAGAAATACATCTTCGATTTTGAAAAGCATGCAGCCCGTATCAGCCTCTATTGTGGACAGTGTGTTTGCTGATCTGAGGTGATGCGGCTGCTGGGCTGGTGTGTGCTCTGCCGCGTGTCTTTTGTATAATGTTTCTCCTGCTCTAATAAGAGTTCACTGTGCCATATTTTGGGTGAAAATTTGTGTTTTAAATACTAATAATTTTTAAGAATTTTTCCCCAAATGTCTTGACGATAGGCCTTCAGTTAGACATCCACGTCCTAAGGCCAGCAGCTACCTAAGAGGGGTTACTGAAATGTTTTAACTACATATTTCTAAGGCTTTCAGGTTGTCCATCACTGGGTTTGACATAGCATAGTGTACCCTCATAGATGTAAAACACTTGCAGGAAGTAGGTGTTTTGTTTTGATTTTAAGGCAGTAAAATCGTTCTCTCCAAGAGCCTGAGGTGGAAAGATGACACAAAAACCTGCTTATTTAACCAGGACTGGACTGATAAGGACTAATTCTGTGTTTATTATGCATCATATTTATGAATTGTGGCTGACAGGTTGATTTCTGTTGAGGATCACTGCTCTAGACTCCCTTCATCTGTCTAGACCTGAAGTAGTTCATCAGTGATCTGGGTCGCCTCCTCTCCAGGTAAATTAGTTTACCTGTGGTGTAAAGTGTCAGGATCATAGCCGATGGCTGTAGATGTGGATGTAGGAATTTTCTGATTAGACCTGCCTCATACAGGTCCATTCAGCTTTCACTTTCCTTTATTCCCAATGATTCCAATCGGTCCTCTTACTTCCTGCTCTCCATCTGAATTTCTTTATGTGTCAACAGGATCACATGAGTAGAAACGAGCTTTATTCAAGGAAGTTCTGAAGAAACTAAGAAGTTCTGGTTCATTCAGGTGTGTTGGACCCTCATAGTAGATCAGATACAGTCAGCTGTGTTTTAATGGTCTCTCAGACTGCAGAGAGCAGCAGCACAGACCTGACCTCTGTTTAACTGTTTAACTGTAACAAAAACAGCAAGCCAATCAGTTTGTTTTCTCCTCCTGACCGACCCGTACCCTCTGAGGACCAGCAACCAGGGAGAGAAGGAATTTAACCCCGAGTCAAACAGAATTCACCTCCAGGAAAGTCAAAGAAACACGCACCAGTGACGGGAAGTCATCTGCATTTTCAGGAAAACTTCATACTGACACACATTTTTAAAAATCTGGTTTGGAAAGGCTTTAAAGGGTGTTTTATCACTGATTTTTTAATACTGCAAAGTGCTGATGCTGTTAAAGGCTGTCAGTGAAAATAAAAATGACACTTGACTGCATTTTCTCCACTACTAGACATGTGGCATTTACAGGCTCATTTATAAAGGCTTCATCCTCAGAGAGGGTACTTTATCATGTGGCTCTCACTAAGAGGGCATCAGAGAGGCTTTGTAGTGTTTTTTAAATATTAGGGCGACCCACCATCTTGGTAAACCCATCTTTGATTCACAACAGAACAGAAACAACATATCAGATGTTGAAACTGAGACATTTTACCAAACCAGGAAAAATATTAGCTTATTTGAATTTGATGGCAGCAACACATCTCAAAAAAGTAGAGACAGGGCCATGTTCACCATTGTGTAGCATCCTCTCTTCTTTTAACAACAGTCTGTAAACGTCTGGGAAGTGAGGAGACCAGTTGATGGAGTTTTGGGAGAGGAATGTTGTCCCATTCTTGTCTGATGTAATATTCCAGGTGCTCAACAGCCCTGGGTCTTCTGTGTTTTCTATTGGTGAAAGGTCTGGACTGCAGGCAAGCCAGTTAAGGACCCGGACTCTTCTGCTGTGAAGCCATGATGTTGTGATGGATGTGGTATGTTGTCTAGCATTGTCTTTCTGAAACAGTCGAAGTCTTCCCTGTAGAAACGTTGTCTGGATGGGAGCATATATTGCTCTAAAACCTCGCTCTACTTTTCACCATTGATAGTTCCTTTCCAGGTGTGTAAACTGCCCACACCATAGACACTAATTCAACCCCATACCAGCAGAGATGCAGGCTTTAGAACTGAGCCAGGATAACAAGCTGGATGGTCCCTCTCCTCTTTAGGAGAGGACACAACATCTGTGGCTTCAAAAACAATTTCAAATTTTGAGTCATGTGACCACAGAACAGTTTTCCATGTGGCCTCAGTCTATTTAAATGAGCTTTGTTCCAGAGGAGACTGTGGTGTTTCTGGATCTTTCTTTCCATGGTACAGATTTAACTGTCATTTGTAAATAGTACGGCCAACTGTGTTGACAGACAGTGATTTCTGGAAGTGTTCCTGAGCCCATGCAATGATTTCCAGTACAGAATCATGCCTGTTTATAATGCAGAAGCTCCTGAGGGCCCCTTCAGCCTTGTCACTTGCTCACAGAGATTTCTCCAGATTCTCTGAATCTATGTTATTATGGACTGTAGATGGTGGGATATTCAGAGTCTTCACAATTTTGCATCGAGGAACATACCCAGTCATGTTTCTGACCTGATGACAATTAACCTAATTAGTTGTAAAATACTCCTCTTGCTTTTTATCATAATTAACACTAAGGCCCCGTCCACATAGAGACGAAAACGGTATATTGCTGTTTCTTTTTGAAAACATTTTCTGTAAAGACGGGATCATTTCAGGAAATATCAGCGTAAGCACGGAACCACTGAAAACGACTGGAAACACTGTAGTATATATGCCAAGCCTGTACGTGGCGCTGTGTTGCTGCCACGGAAATGCACCAAAAGAGAAAAAGAACATCACAGAAAACTGACACAAAATTTCTTTTGGTTGCCCTTCTGGTTGTTGGTAAAGGAGCATCAGATTTTGCTGTAAAAGCCATAATAAGCTCAGTAGCTTCTGCAGCACAAACACAACCCTGTAATTCGCCATTGTTGTTTAGGCCAGACCTGCGCAGGCATCTTAAGAGAGCTACGCTACGCTAAGTGTGATGTAATCGTTTCAAGAAAGATGCTGTTGGTCGTTCACACCGAGACGAAACGGTAGTCGTTTATGGATTTGTGCATTCTGGGACCCATTTTCAAAAAGTATCGTTTACAGTCACCCAAAACGCCGTTTCTGTGTGAATGAAACGCCGATATGACAAAAAACGTTTGCGTATACACCTAAAGTCATCTCCGTGTGGACAGGGCCTTAGTTTCCCATTCTTGCATTGCCCTGTCCTTACATTTTTAGAGAGCCACCAAATTCAAATGAGCTAATACTTTTCCTAAAATGTCTCAGTTTCAACATCTGATGTTGTGCATGCTCTATTGTGAATTAACCCCTTAATGCCTGTTGTATCATATTTGATACATACTTTTATGATACCTCTATCAAATCAATATGATCAATAAATTACTAAAAAAACTTCTAAATAAATCTGATAAATGATAAAAATGCCCTCAAGTGGATTATCAGTTACCAAAAACACCTAATGTATCAAATGAGATACAAAAAAAACAATATATGCTTTTATGGAAATGTGGATTTTTTGGATTTCAAGTAGAAAGTTAAATAATCATTTTAGGGGGGTCATCGTCAGTGGCGTGCACAGACTTTTTCAAGGGCAGGGGCGAAAAGAAAAAAAAGGGCACATAAAGCGCGTTCTGGCCACTGAAGAGGACACTAAGCTTGGAGTGTTTTTGAGGGCACTTTAGACATGTTTATATGTTATACAAATGGCACATTATATAGTCTTAAAACAGACTAACTAGACGGACTACTCAAGTTAGTTTTTAGTTCGGATCAGCATCCACAAGAACTGTGTAGATTCAACATTGGACTGTGAAAAATCACAGAAAATATAAATAGATCCCTGGGGGGTCTGGGGGTCTCCCCCAGAACATTTTCAATTTAGTAGATGCCATTTCCTGTATTCTAGTGCATTTTAACTCCATATAAGCACCAGATAATGTGTTTTGGCTCCAAGGAGAGCACTTTACCACATGTTTAGACCTTCGGGGCACTTTAGCACGTGTTTTGCTCTCGAGGGCACTTTAGCACGTGTTTTGCTCTCGAGGGCACTTTAGCACGTGTTTTGCTCTCGAGGGCACTTTAGCCTGTGTTTTGGCTGCCAAGAGTGCTCTTTAGTGTGTGTGTTTACTTCGGTGTGCACACCACTGGTCATCATGTAAGTGACAGAGTGAGGTTCACTTATGAGGGGCCTCTCTCTGGTCTTTGTCCCGGGCCTCTAGTTGACTAAAGCCGCCCCTGGCTGCTCAGCTGTATTTGTCTGCAGGTAAAAACGACCTGAATGAACCAAACAGTCTGCACTGTTGGTCTGAGATCCACAGAATCCTCCACTCTCCTCTGGTTCAGTGTGCCTGAGTTTCCGTTCTTTCTGCCCAGCAGCGCGCAGCAGGTTCCCTGATCCAGCAGATCCTCTAACAAACAGAGACGGATCTGGCCCTGGGAGCGCAGAGTGCTGCGTTGTTTTGGTCTGGAGCCGAGCCGTTCTGTCAGCAGGCCGTCACCGTACCGCCTGTGTGACTGAGCGCTTTGCTTTGCGCACCCTAAAAATATCTCGCGGATCAAAGGGGGGAGCAGCACCGCCACGGATCCCGCCCCAGCATTTAACCTAAAGCCTCTCAGAGGAGGAGCATGCACTGAGAGCAAAGGGCCCGCGGCATCCAGAGCTGCGCAGAGGAGAGAGAGAGGGGCTGGCTCGGGTTTCAGAGACGCGCACTGACTGCTGACCTGCGGAGCGCTCAGAGGAGAAGCAGCGAATGGGACAGAAGGAGCGGGACACCGAGGACTACGAGACAGGAACATCCCAGACTGAGTGGTGACCGTCTGAACTATGTGGCATCTTCTAAAGTCGATGTAGGAGCTCATCTGAGGGAGTCTGGAGCGGAGAGGACATCCGTTTAACTTTTCTCTTAAAAGTTGGACAGTCGCGCGTCACCTCCAAAGTCGCAGGTCGTGAGGATTCCACGGGAAGAAGCTGGAGAATAAGTGGATTTTTGTGTGGACAAACCCAGAGTAAGAAGACCAGAATGGAGGATCAGAAGTGGGGAGCGGACAGGAGGACGCACGGCGCGAAGACGCAGCAGCAGAAAGCATCCAAACAGCGCCGGTGGACGGATTGGAGAGATCTGTGTGGCGTAACGGTTTGCATCGCAGTATCTGTTCTGTGCCTTGGAGTTTGCATAGTGGTTTTTGTGCGCACCTCGGAGCTGCAGTCCAGGATAGTTAGTCTGGAGCAGCAGCAGCTCTCTGCGTGGATGTTGTCTGTGGAGCAGGTGGAGCCCGTTATACTGGGACGACTGGACCAGATCCTGGAGGAGGTGAGCGCTTTTCTTCAAGCTTCATGGTCTGGTTTTATACATCAACATAGGAAAAGTTTTACCTGCAGGCGAAGGTGGGCAACCTTGGGTCTCGTGCTCCAAGGGGCCACAAGATAAATTCATGATAGGCGTTCATCACTTTTAAAGTACACGTCTAAACTCGCTTAAATGATTAGGATGAGCGTTTCTAACACAGGAAAAGGACCAAAAGTGGATAAAACAGCAAAAATAAATCTACATGGTCCTAAGAGTGCCTCTGATGGGTCCCCTAGCCCCAGCCAAGGTCCAAGCCCCTTAGAGAGCCCAAAATGTCCTCATATCAAAGCAAAGTCTGGAGAGAAAGTTCAAAGTCATCCAAACTAAAAGTAGAAGAAAATGCTGCAAACCCAATAAAAAAAATTCAAACGTTTTAAGGTCGCAAACTTTTACTTTATGAAGTGATCTTGTTGATTTTCTGCAGGCATGGAGAGAATCCTACTGAGCATGTGCAGACCAAGTGCTTATTTCTTATACCCAGCTGCTTCCCTTTAATTTCACCTAAATGCATGGAAGGAGAAAATGCACATGAAGATATAGAACAGTACTGTAGAAATAGGATACTGTTGCATGTTTTGAAACATTTGAAAGGTAACTTCTTTAACATCTACTCTCCAAGCTTCATAAAACATCAAATTTTCAAAACATGCAAACCCTTTATGTTTTGTTTTATGCAGTTTTCTTTTCACCAATGCACGGTACATCCAGTGTTTTTATTTGTTAAATTGGTGTTTAATACTCTTAACTTTGATTTAGAGTTATAAAGGAATTGTCTGGACTGTTTTGTACGGTGGCCTTGAAGTGCCATGCAAAACTGCATTGTCTTGTTTTGTAAAATGTAATTTTTAGTCGTATTTTGCTGATGTAAATTTGTTTCATGAAATGTAAAAATGTTTTCATTAATGCTTATTTGTTTCAAGCTTGGTAAAAGAGTTTCAGATTTTGTAATTTTGTATTGCACTTCCAGGCCACCATAGTTTGCACCATGGGGTTAAAGCATTTGCAGTGTTTGTACGCTTCAATTGTATTTTTTTTTTTTTTTTGTACTGAATCATATTTTCTGCTCTAAAAGGATGTCTAAGTATCTCTATGTGTAAGACCACGGTGTCCAAACTCCACCAATTAAGCTCTTTGGTTGAGCAGGGTTGAGTAACACTGCACTAAGAGACGTCTATGAACACAGAAAAGTATTAATTCTCTGATGTATCACATCTCTTAGTGCAGTGTTACTCAACCCTGCTCAACCAAAGAGCTTAACTGTTGAAAAATACCTTTGCAAGAGCCACAATTTAAGCGGTGAAAAGTGGCAAAAACGGCTTGAAGTAGCCAAAAAAAAAAATTAATTAAAGGTGGTAAAAGTGGTCAAAATGCAGCAAAAATGGCTGAAAATGGGGAGAACAAGTGGAAAAATGGTCAGAAAGTAGCAAAAATGGGTGAGAAGTGACACAAAAATTAGTTACAGGTGGCAAAAATGGTCAAAAGTGGCAAAAATGTGTCAAAAAAGCATGAGTCAAAAGTGACTAAAACGGGCAAAAAGCATTCAAGATAGGCAAAAAAAAAAAAAAAAAAAAATAGAAAACAAGTGGTATGTAAAGAAAAAAAGTAGCTTAAATGGGGAAAATGTGACAAAAAAATGGTGAAAAAGGGAAAAAATTGGCTAAAAAAGTAGCAGAAAGAAGAGACAAAAATTTGGGAGAAAGGAAACAAGTGGTATTTAATGGGGAAAGGTAGCTTATTTGGATGAAAAGTTGCAAAAAATGGTTAAAAAAAGGACAAAAATTGAATAAAAGTGGCAAATATGGGGAAAAAGTGTCAGAAAGAAGTTGCAAAAATGGGCAAAAAATAGAAAAGGGATATTTAATGGCAATAGGTAGCTTAAATGGGTGAAAAGTGGCAAAATTGGTGAAAAAGGGCAAAAATGGGATATAAGTGGAAAAACAGGGTAAAGGTGGCAAAAAGAAGTTGCAAAACAGCCAAAAAATAGGAAAAAAGGGGTGTTTAATGGCAAAAATAGCTTAAATGGGTGAAAAGTGGCAAAAAATTGTGAAAATGGCAAAAAGTTTCTCCTTTTCAAGTTTATCTGGAGGAATTATATTTAAAATTCAGACATAAAAGAGTCACAAATAATCACAAAAGAGCCACATGTGGCTCCAGAGCCACACGTTGAGTATCACTGTCTTAGCGGATCCACAACATAAAATTACACCAGCTAAAGCATGTCATAAAGACACTGACAATGCAGGTGTTTCCACATACACACATATTTTACTCTTTTTACTCTAATTTGACGTAGATCTGGATGCAGCAGCTTGCATGATAAACGCTGACATTACCTGTCACCACTAGGAGGCGCTATGATGTATGATAAATCTGACCAGTGAATATATGTATGCATGCATGGACCCTTCATAAACACACAAAGTCTGAGTCTGTTGATCAATGCACAGCTGAGTTATAAACAACTTCTTGTTTGTAGAAATATACAAATTTAAGGGCTTGTCGTGGCCGTGCCTTTTGACTTATAAAAATGTACCAAATAGATTTTTGTCATCAAGGTTTCTTCTGACTCTGTGCCAAAGTAGAAGTCAATCAGATCAAGTCCCTCAGAACAGTTTGATCAAACACGACCTCTGGAAAAGGCCCCAAGTGCCACAATTTAGGCTTATTTTTTCATAATTGTAAATGCAAATTTTAGGGCTCACCACGGCTGCATCTTTCAGCTGTTGAAGATGTACTGACAAAAATGTTCAATATCAAGGTCTCCTCTAGCTCTATGCCAAAGTACACGTCAATCGGATCATGTCCCTTGAACTAATCAGTTCAAATATGAATCCTGGAACAGGCCCAAAAAGCTCAAATTTAATAAATTTATTCAAAATGGCAGGTTTTTTGTAGATCTCCCCAAGCTGCATCTACACACCAAATTTCATAAATCTAGGTAAAACTATTTTTGACAGTGAGAGTTTTAGGTGTGTGCTAATTGTCACGCAGATCAGCATGTCAGATGCTCCACATATGAGAGAGAGTGGGAAAGAAAACAAAACACCTACAACTACACTAGGGCTCCAGCACCCATTTGGTGCTCAGGCCTGAATGTGGCCTTTACTGTAGCAATGTAACTGTAACTTGTGCTTTATTCTTTTTACTTCTCACTTTCAACACTAGGTGGTGCTGCAGTGTTAATTCTGTAAACAAACATTCTGACAAGGAGAACTCATTGACTTTATGTTTTCCATCACCAAATTGATACAATAACGTAAATAGTGAACTTTACTAAAACTAAGTAAAATACCGAAATAATTCCCACAATCCCCTGATGAACAAAGACTAAAAGATTACAGCAGCAAATAGAAACACAAATGGTGCTAATTTGCTCTGCTATCTGCTCAGTGTCAGGGTCCAACTAACAAATCATATGGCTGTACCACCTTCATCACCAACACTCTTATAAAGCTGGCCTTCCCTCTCGCAGAGTGCCACAGATCTTCAGCACATCTTCCCCTAAAGTGGATTGGCTTTACTGATTCACTAAAGGTGAACTATAATAAGGTGGACCAGCATAAAGTCACCTAAAAAAACATGTTGAAACGACTTTAAGTTGAGATGTAAAAATCATACCTCAGATACTGTGACATCCAAACCAACCTAAATATTGTCACCAATATGACGTTTTCACCTCATTCAACCAATCAGCAAGGAGGGTTTTTATGATGTAAATTGCTACAGCAGTGCCTCTCTTGCAGAGGTAGAAAAAGTGCATGCCTATGTAAATCCAGTTAAAGTCCACTCACTCTGGTTAAAATTGACTTAAAATAGAAGTAAAAAGACCAGTCTATAAATCTGCTCAAATTAAAGTGAAATATATTTAATTCAAAGTTTACTTTAAGTACTAGGAAGTGAGTAGCTACTGAGGAGTTGTACAATAAAATCTGATCTTTCCAGATCTCCAACCAGGTTGTTCAGGTAAAGCCACACCTCTATAATAAAGTCAAATACACAGAAAATTAAAACTCATATAGAGTTAAATTTAACACTTTAAAAATGTTAGTCCACACAAGGCAATGCAAACTGATGAATATGCACAATACTTCCTTTAGGAACACCTGAAGTCACAGGTGGGGACTCTAACCCGGTGGATAACTTCACTCATGGTTCAAATGTGTCTCACATCAAAAACAACAACAATCCACCAGAAACATGAACAAAAAAACCCAGCAGGGATCACTGCGCAACAGTCAACATCCAAACACAACTAAAGACATCTAAAATACATCTCCGCCCAAGGGCATGATGGGATTACCCAGATTTGAAATCACAGTGGGCAGGGCTTAGATCAGCTGTCAAATCACTTTAACACTCAAGACCATTTTACTCAGACTGGAGTTTAGGAGTTTAAATCAACTCTGAGTAGTTTAACCCTGAGATATCAACGCTCCAGTTTTTAATTGTCTATGGATGTGGTGTGAATCATTCTCTCTCTATGTGCTACGTGGAAAAAGTTCAAGAGTATCGGACTGAAGTAAAAGTACAGTTACTCTGATTAAAACTGACTTAAGAAGAAGTAAAAATACTGATTTCTGCAGAAAGCCCTTTAAGTTTACAAAAAAAGGACCACTATTGAACTTCATAGAAGTACCTTTAAAAAAAGAAAAGAAAAACTTTTATTTATTTATTTATTTTTTTTGGATGATATTCAGTTGTTTTGAAAGCAGGACTGCAAAAACTTTCAGTTTTATATTTTTGGGGTTACTTACTATTTGCATGTTTCAAGTTGATAAATACACACTTTAAAACTATCATTATACACTGTTTTATTGATAACTGAGGAGGTATACTCATGAAACTATTTGTGGATTACTTGTATATTGTCCAGTATAATCTCAGTTGCACATTATTACCAAATTGTGCAGCACAAATGGTGAATATGTTCAATCTGTGTTTAAACTTTTGCAACCCAGCGCTGATTTATGGTTCATGAGGAGAGAGGGATAATCTCAGGTGGAAACAGAGATTAAGATTAAAGGATGCACATGCATGTAATCACAGTATTTTGTTCAGCGGGGAGAATAAGAAGTCTGCACTTGTGGAGGTTGTAGGTTTTATCGCTGTAGGGAAATGAGCAACAGGTGTTATTAAAAAAAACAAGTATTTCTGTAGTCAAAGCACGGATTCCTGATTGTTCCTGTACATCTCTGAATCAGACTGGCTGAAGGAGCACGTCCATGTGTTGTTAACGTGCTGCTGTGAGCACATGTGTGAGATGGAGAGAGAGATACCGTGTGAGGAGCTCGGCCTGCTCTCACATCTGTTGCTCTGAGGTCGCCCTCCGCGCTGCCCTTTCATTGACCACTTCCACAGCTTCACTAATAAGCTCCTCCACAGCCATTGAAGTCCCACGGGGGCTCTGTTTTCCCTTCCTCCGTTTGCTTTGGCCCAACTCTTAACATCCCCCCCCCCCCAACATACAGACACCCCCACCCCCTCCTTTCACTAGGACTGGGATAACGCACTTCCCGGGAAAAGAAGCAACAAGGTGCACACTGCAGGGGTCTCTGGTGCATGCTGTCTGTCCATCTGTTAGCCTGAGTCAAACTTTATCAGGACAAAATAACTGGTGTTTAAACATTTATGGACCCCAGGCCAAAAAGTAGATTCCAGATCAGGATCATGGATGATCCAGTATGGGTAGTTAGATCTAATCTAGTTTACACCCTTATGTTCAGGTGAGCATTAGGGTGACTGATATTCTTTTTTTCTTAAATCCAATGTTTTTTTTCAAATTCTGAGGAAAAACAGTCAGTCAATTCTAACTTTGATCCCAAAGTTCTGATTCAGAATTCTGACTTTAAACTCAGCATTATTACTCAGAACTCTCAAATTCTGCCTTTAATCTTGCAACTCCAACTTTGATCCCAGAATTCTAACTCAGAATTCCGACATTGATCTAGGAATAAGACTTTGATCCCAGTATTCTGACTCTGAATTCCTTCTTTAATCTTTGAGTTTTGACTTTAATCTCAGAGTTCTGACTTTAGTGTAATTCAATTTTTTTATCCAACTTTTTTCTAGACCTAAAAAAAAAAGTCAAAATTAAGATTTTTTTGCTGAATTGCAAATTCAGACTTTGACCCCAGAATTCTGACTTTGATGTTTGAATTCTGACTTTGATCTAAGGATTCTGGCCTTGAGCTCTGAATTCTTTGATCTCAGAACAACTTTTCTCTCATATCACTGATTTATTCTGAAAGTTGCACCATTTTTGCTTAGAATTTGAAAAAAAAATTGCATCCCAGAAAAACACTGAACTCCATGTAAAGGACAGAGAGTGCAGCAACAAAAACAGAAGATAATCAATGTGAATTCTTTCATGTGTGTGTTAAAAATATGGAACTACACTGGTTTTGTGTTAAAAATAAATGCTGTTAGAGCAAGATATGGTGGCTATGGACACTGGCCCTTTAAGGTACTGGGCAGAATTCTGGTAATCACAATATTCATGGTTTAAACAACAAAAAAGAGGTGACAAAAAGAAACCGTCTCTCAAACGAGAGCCACCTGCCGCTTATGGAAATAGCCAGCTCGTATAATCAGCTTGTCTGTGAATGACACGTCACAGCTCCTCCACAAAATGTCGTCTTAAATTAGGTGCCATTTCAATCTTAACTGGTACTTTACAAGATACTTTAGCTAAATAGCATATCATGTCCTTTAAAAGCATGTTTATGAAAACATGTGGAAGAAAAGCTGTTAAAGAGCACTGCTAGCCTCTTAGCTTGTGGCTAATTGGCCCTTGTTATTAAAACGAATTTATACCAACAGTCTTTCAGTTTTGTTGACTGTTTTCTGTTTGCAACTTTTGAAAAAGTGGCCAACTATGACCTTCTATTTGGCTTAATTGGATGAAAGGCTCCCAGCATCCCCAGCTTCACCAGCTTTCCATGCTCTGCCTCTGACGTTGTCATCCTTTAATGTCTTTAATAGACTTTTAAAAGATAGTGTCATCAAGGATTATAAAACATTTCATCCCTGCCTTTGAAGATAATGTCATCAAAATTTATAAACATTTCGTCCCTGCCTTTGAAGATGATGTCATCAAAATTTATAAACATTTATTCCCTGCCTTTGAAGATGATGTCATCAAAATGTATAAACATTTCACCCCTGCCTTTAAAGATGATGTCATCAAAATTTATAAACATTTCGTCCCTGTCTTTAAAGATGTCATTTAAGCTTTTAAAACATCCCTTCCTTTGCCTTTGAGGATGGTGCCATCAAAGGTTAAAAAAACATTCCATCCTCTGTACTTTAAAGATGATTTAATCAAAGCTTGTAAAACATTCCATCCTTGCCCTGTGGGCACACTGACTACAGTGATTTCAGCTGGTATCTGAATGACTAAAACCGATTATTATCAAATGTAAACAGGGCCTCAGTGTTAACAAACAGGACACATTGAGGTTGATGGACACCTTGATAACCAATCAAATGGGCCGTTGTTAGGATCCTGTTTGAGCACTGTGTTCTGGAGCTCCTCTGTTTGGCCCTGTGGGGAGAATCTCTCCATCTTCATGTGTCGACGGGCCTGGGGCGATGCAGCCTGCCTCTTTGTTTAGCTTTCTGTGTATAAATAGTTATTATTGATGAGACACGAGCACAGATGTGAGCTTTTGTAGTGAGAGAGGGAGACGGGGGGGTGCCTGTGATACTTTCACCCAAACGCTGTCCAGAATCCTCCTCTCTGTCTCCTCCATGATGACCAGTTTCCTCTGTTATGGAAAACGTCCACCGTTCCAGCCGTCCGGACTTATTATTATTATTCCAGTCCAATATGGATCACAGAAGAATCCATTAGCCAAGTGAGTAATGTTTCTGCTGTGCTTATTTGCGGCTTTGGTGCCAGGGTACAAGGCTGTTTAAAAGGTTTGTGAATATATGGATGATGAGAAAACAGGCCTGTGGGCACACACATGGAAAAGCCCTCCCAAGCCCCTCTTTTAATGGATAATGATTCTGATTTGCATCTACTGAGGGCACTTTTGTTCCTCTAAACACTTGTTAGAGAGTTGTATTACATAAAGAGGCCATCACTCGTACTCTTCCTGTTTTCAGTATCAGTTTTGATTGAAGTCACCGGTAAACATGGTCACATTTTAAACCATAACAGGTTGTTCTCAGATGACATCACAGCAAAGAACTCCAGCTGGGGGGCAGGAAGTGAGTTCTGCATAAAGAAGCACTATCAAAATGCCAAAGTTTTGTGTTGTCTGCAATTGTGATTACCATTAAAATTGCGAGTAAAAATAAATTAATAAATAAAAATAAAAAGGTCACAGAGAAATAGCAGCAGACATGGGTTAAAAGCCTCCATCTAAAGTCTGGCCGGGAAGAGTCAGACAGCGCTAACATATGGTCTGTTTTCATCAAGCAGTCTGGTTCAGTTCAGTTGGCCAGAGTAAACTCTGATCTTTCTTGTGTTTTCACAGCCAATGCCTGTCCAGCATCAGTTGTTTTGATCAGTCTCATTTTCAGAGTTTTGGATTATTTGGTTAAGGCTCCCAAACAGCTCTTCATTTGGTACCACTTTGGCTTTTTAAATGTGGGTTATATAATGGCAAAAATGAGAAAAGAAACTGGCTTTCAAACGGGAGCCAGCTCCTGTCACTCATACATAAGAACTGGGTTGGTTGCTTCATGAATGAGACATTATTACTTGGTCTCATACCACCTTTACCAACAACCTTTTCCTTTTGTTACCTGTCCTTTGTTAGCTTTGTTGGCATTTTCCAAAAGCTGCTGACTAAATTTTAGCAAAAATGAAGGGAAAATGGCCCCAACATCCCCAGCTTCACCAAAATTCCATTGTCAGCCTCTGATGATGTCATACTTTAAGCCCTTTTACAAACTGAACAAGGATGGTTTGATCTTTCAAAGCATTTTAAACATTCCATCCTTGGATTTGAAGATGACATCATCCTTTAAAGCTTTTAAAACATTCCATCCTTTGCTTTGAAAATGATGCCATCCTTAAAAGCTCAGAAAAATCCTGTTCTTGCCTTTTCTGTGCAGGCCAGTCAGTTGTCATTACAGTCTATCCAGTACCCTACAAGTTGTATTCTCTAAATGGAATAACAGCATGACCTTTAAAATCACGATTATGACCAAACAGTGGAGAAAAGCTGTTAAAGATGCTCAGCTAGCCTCAAAGCTCAGGCCTAGTCCTTGAATTCCCCCGGGTTTAATAAACTATCGATCTATCTAGACTCCGCTAGACTCGTCTCCCTTGATTTGACTAGATGTGTAGTAGTAGGTCTACAGGTCTGATAATACTACTGCACAAAAAACACACATGTAAATAGATCAGGAACTAAGAGGCTCAGGTTGTAAACATGAAGTGCTCAAAGTTGCCTGAGTTAAGAAGTAAATAAATGAGTAAACTATTAATGCTTGATCAAATAAATAAGTGTTTATATCTTGTTGCCACCATACGACCTGGATAAAATAATTTCTCTTTTCAAATAAAAACATAAAGTCCACCTTCGTAGAGAAAGCCCAGCATGCCTAAATGTTTGCTTTAGAATTCTCAACAGGTGTCAGGGTTAAGAATGAACTTGGTGAGGTCCTTGAATTCGGTCGTACCGCTCCTAAAGTATCTGCCTTACCCTCAACAACACCCCTGAAAACAGCGCGACCGACCCGACCTTCACCTCACTCGTCATTATCTCGCCTAAACGTGGCCCCTTCAGCGTTTACAGTCGACCACAAACTGCTCTCTGCAGACCTGCTGCACAAGCCTGGTGCTCACAGCCAGTGCAGAGGCATGATGGGAGCTAAAGGCCACATTGTGAGGTGTAGAAACTGAAAAATATGGTCTCCCCCTGCCCCGGTTTCCTCACTCCTCTCCCCACAGAGCTGTCACCCAATCCTCTACACGTACGGTCACACAACACGGACACAAATACGTGCATATACATGTCAGCGTCGGCTATGATGAGTGTCTGTGAGTATAAATGAGCCGTGTGCTAATCAGACAGCCCGATGCAAATAGCACGCTCAAGTAGGAGTGCTCGAGCCGCCTCTGCACTTTGTCAGAGCACAGTTAGTGATGGCTGTACACACATAAATACCCAGTTAGAGGCACTTCTCTCAGCCGATCTGAATGATAGATTACAGCTGAGAGAGAGACTAAACAGGCCTGCTGATGATTGGAGATCTACTAATGATATACAGCTAACAGGCTAACACGAACTGAGCTCTGCAGGAACTTGCTCAGTGTATTTTACCAACAATGGCTTTTTAATTAGAAATCAGACGACCAAAATCAAGAAACAAGCTGTTTCACAGTCACTGTTTAAATATAGGTGTTTGCCATTTTTTAAAACAAATGATAATTGAATAAATGAAAGACAGTTTGGCTTTGTGTTCAGATCAAAATAAGAAAGATCTAAGAACAGAAAACCTGGGCTATAACATTCTTTTTTAACAGCAATTTTTACATCACCAGTGTTTTGTTCTTTGATCTTACTTTTTTTTCCTTTTTTCTTTCATCCGAGCACAAATTAGGGCTGCAAGCAGCACTGAAAGGCCCTGCACCCTGGCCCACGTTGGGGTGTGGCACAAACGCCCATGTGTGTGTAAGTTTGGGCTCTGATAACGGCCCTGACCTGTGGTTAAAACTCACAGTTTGCACAACTTTGAGTCTCAAGGTTGTCTGGTTAAAGTAAAAAAATTCAGGAGTCACTCAGATGAAAACCCTAGGACAAGTTTGTAAAAATATGCTGAGTGTCAGCCTGCTACAAACTGCACTACAAACCGCTGTTTGTAGTGCGTTGCCAGTACGTTTTAGAGGATGGTCATTATGTAGGGTTTTTCTTTTTGTCTAATCATGGCTACTCTCTCCAAGGAGGAAAAGAAAGACTTTTCACCCCAAAACAGGCCTGGAATTGCTGGTGACCGCACAGCAACAACGAGCAGAGCTAACATGATTGGTCCATCCTCTACCTGTTTCCCATTGGCTGGTTCATTGAAAAAGTTTTGTACACAGGTTCAAACATAGAAAGTCTAAGCACAAGGACGCAGTTTAGAGCACAAAGGCAGGTTTTTAATGGAAAGAAAAATATGGGCTCAAAATCAGTAAGTCTCAAAACATTTATATATGCTATAATAACTTCATAATGAGAGTATTGTTTTAACAGACACAAACCATGAAGCCTTAAAGCAAAGCAGTGATTAGTCGCTGTAGGATCACGTCCATGTGAAGAGGAGTTAAGGGCTGATCACCGTGTTTAAGGTCCCCTCATTAGTCCTTTATTTCACTCCCTCAGGCTGCTCTGTGTCTTTGTGAGCGTCAATGTTTGACTCTGCTCTCTCACCTTCTCCATCGCGGGGATTTTGCTGCTTCAGGTTCGAGCTCACCGAGTCATGGCTGCATGGCTCTCTGGATTAGACTTACTAAAGACTTCTCCAGTCCTTGGTAGGGTCTGCCAGTATCAACCAAATAAATTCCTGGAAGGATTCATGAATAATATAAAATGGGTTCAGGGAAATTTGTGTCTGAGTGTGCAGTTGGACAATTGATTCAGCATGAGACTCCTGAATAACAGGAGCACTTAACAGAAGAACTCTGGAATCTGATTTGAAAGGCAAATTTTGGTGTTTCATAGCTGACCCTGTTCTTATGGAAGAAAATACCCACATAAGGCCAGCAGAACCTACATGATTTATATGGTCTTAGTGTTATATCGACATGTGGCTTGACTTCAGCCTTTATGTGTCCCAAAATGCTTCAAATGTGATGTTTGTTGGATCATCTAACATCGTCTGAAACCATCGATAGAGCCGGGGTCAGACGCCATCGAGCGTTTTAGATGTACGTGTTAGATTTATACAGTTATTGGCCAAGTTTCAGGAGGTAAAGATACTTTAGAGCTGACTTTCAAAGAGCTCAGACCAACCCAGAAATCTCTAGGCCTCTCAGTGGCCCAAATAAAGGGCCCTCCGTAAATCTTATATCATACATCAAGCATAGATCAGTAATTTTAGCTCTCACCTCCTTGGTTGTATGGATCGTATGCACCTCTTGTTATTATCTTGTCTTTTCCAGTGGTCTTAGTTTTTGTTCAGGCCCTGGCAAGGCCAAACACACTCCACTATAAACTTACTTATTGGTTAAGCTCTAATGGGTTTATCCACTACGCCCATAGAGTTCAACAGTGCCCGCCTACTTTTTTGGCTGCTCTGGTTCTGGACGTAAAATTCGCCATTCAGATCTTGCATTAACATTTCACCAAATCTTTTCACAATGCTTTTAATACATGAACCAAACTAACCAGATACCTGACATTAACTTATTTGCTCACTAACCACTGTGGCTAACAGTGTTCAAAAGCTACTAGCCACTCTGAATTTTCACTTGCCACAATTTTAATTTGGGAAAAAAGTGTTTTCAATGGCTATAGCATGCTCAAAATGTACTTGAACTATATTTACAATCTTTTAAAATGTAAATGAATACTGCATTTTTCCTCTGACCTGGGAAAAAAACTGCAAGAAGACACAAGTAGTGTTATTACTGATCTTCATTTGAGAAAGACACTGTTTATTAATGATCTCAGGCAACGGAACTACATTCCCCACAATCCTAAGGTGTCACAGTGACCTCTCTGATTGGTGGAGCTGCTACTAGTGAAGTTAACAGTTCCAAAATGTCAAGATTTGGACTCCTAACTGATTAAAAGTACTATAAAAGCACATTTTATTTAAACGTAGTGGTTTGTAACCTTGCAAAGCAGAACGTGTTTCTTGTGGGCAAATCCATCTTGTGTCTGAACTGTTTGGGCCTGGTTAGAAAGTGACAGGTCCAATCAGCATCAAGGGGCAGTACTGCGCGGCAGAGTCGTAACATATGCAAGCAGTGACAAGAGGCCAGTGCAATTATGGCGGAAGACATTAGTGTGGATGCTGCTATAGCATCAGTTTTATCAGAACTTGATGACATTTCTTCGTTAAAAAAAGAAGAAAGAACAGCAGTGAGTTGTTTTCTTTTCAAAAAGGATAAAAGTCGTGTATCGACATTTCTATAGTCTCCATGGTTTACGTTATGCAGCTCTCTATGGAGTTTACTTCTTGGTAGTGGCGAACTTTGGTAGCAGCTATGTCACGTGTTTTGTTGCTCTGTTTGGCCCATAAAGATGTGACAGACAGAATGTTCATCCAATCACCCTCCAAGTTTTTTTTAAAGGGTCTGCCCTTTCTCAAACGCCGTATATGGAAGGTTTTCCAGATGAATGTGTGAAACGAATCCATCTGGCGTGTCAGGTTAAGTGGTTTGAGGGTTTGGTAACTCTTAGATGATAGCATTTTGGCTCAGTCCAATTTCTAACCTTTCCCCCTACTCTCTGATTTCGAGACCCCCCTTGTCCCTTGAGACAGAGCAACAAGGCCAGACCCCCTTACAGGGGAAAAGGTGTGAGCTTTCTGAGGCCTAGCTGCATGGTCATGTGGTAAAGTTAGCGGTGATGACCATATTTTATTTTCAACCTATACGATAAACAAAAAAAATACACATTTTTTTTGTGGTTGCTTCAGTTTCCAAATGTAAACCCCTTTTTCTTAAAACACCTTTATTGGAAATATCAAGTATTTGAATATTTCTTTCGATGAGAGTGATTCCTCACACTTTAGAAAAGACATACACAAGACGTGTTATAGAGGCAAAATAAAAGACAAGTCCTGGTTTCGTCAGTGGTCGTCTGGTCCAACAGGGGGGTAGGCCGTGCCCAGAATACCCCAGCAGTGCTCAGAATGACAGTGCCTTCATGACATCCCCTTCAGCACCTGTTGCAGGCCTCTGAGCAGGCAGCGCTGGCATTCCTCTGCTAGTAACCACCACAGAGACTCGCTGCTATGCTGTGGAGAATGTACTTGGATGGAAGTCTGGTGTGTTGGAGGTCAAATCACATTCATGCTTTTGTTGATCTAATGAGGTCAACAGTCCTGCTTGTTCTCGTCACGACTGTAGGATGCAATTCAAGGGAACAGGACTCAGTTTAGGAGATATTGTTAGCTGTTGACATGCTGTACATAAGGTTAGATGAGCAATAAGGAGACTGGAGCAACTCTTCTGTCCTCTCTTTAGAATCATGTAGGAATTGCATTTATTAACAATCAGTTTTGGTCATTCAGATTTAAAGTGTCAATATTTTAATCCTTTCTTCAATTCTCGGCATTAACAATCTGTCTGCAGTGACGACCTGATATCAGAACTCAGTAACCCTCCTCTGATTCTAACAACAGCTCATACATCTTTTCTGTGACTCTCTTACTGAGGCTTGGTATTTCTACATGCTATTAAAGGGATACTTCAACATTTTGGCAAATTCGTCCGTTGCCATAATTCCTATAGTCTCAGTAATAGGTTCGTTACCTTCAGTTGTCGGTGCAAGCTGTTTTTAGATCGGCCACTGCCGAGTTCAGACCTGCTGTGCCATCTCAATGTAAGCAGACAGTATTTCGGCTTTCCCTCATCAAACTCATCAAATACACAATCCAACAGCTCCAAAACACTCTCGTGGACAAGATGTGACCTGCACATTCACCACGCTATGAAAAACTGAAAACAAAAAAGAAGTTTTCATTTTCATGGCCTTTAATTTATCCTGAAATACCTGAAAGTGCTAAGGGCATTTGTCTTCATGTTTTCTTCTTCCATTTTAACATGTTTTCAGGACAATTTGTTTCGTAATTTTGGATTTCTCATTTCAAAATAAAAAAACTTTTGCCTTGAAAATACACTGACCCCTTTGGGGTCATATAAGCCTGAATGCAAATGTCTCCCTGTGTTTAAATACACATTTTTTTTGTGGTTGCTTCAGTTTCCAAATGTAAACCCCTTTTTCTTAAAACACCTTTATTGGAAATATCAAGTATTTGAATATTTCTTTCGATGAGAGTGATTCCTCACACTTTAGAAAAGACATACACAAGACGTGTTATAGAGGCAAAATAAAAGACAAGTCCTGGTTTCGTCAGTGGTCGTCTGGTCCAACAGGGGGGTAGGCCGTGCCCAGAATACCCCAGCAGTGCTCAGAATGTCGTTACCTTCAGTTGTCGGTGCAAGCTGTTTTTAGATCGGCCACTGCCGAGTTCAGACCTGCTGTGCCATCTCAATGTAAGCAGACAGTATTTCGGCTTTCCCTCATCAAACTCATCAAATACACAATCCAACAGCTCCAAAACACTCTCGTGGACAAGATGTGACCTGCACATTCACCACGCTATGAAAAACTGAAAACAAAAAAGAAGTTTTCATTTTCATGGCCTTTAATTTATCCTGAAATACCTGAAAGTGCTAAGGGCATTTGTCTTCATGTTTTCTTCTTCCATTTTAACATGTTTTCAGGACAATTTGTTTCGTAATTTTGGATTTCTCATTTCAAAATAAAAAAACTTTTGCGTTGAAAATACACTGACCCCTTTGGGGTCATATAAGCCTGAATGCAAATGTCTCCCTGTGTTTAAATACACATTTTTTTTGTGGTTGCTTCAGTTTCCAAATGTAAACCCCTTTTTCTTAAAACACCTTTATTGGAAATATCAAGTATTTGAATATTTCTTTCGATGAGAGTGATTCCTCACACTTTAGAAAAGACATACACAAGACGTGTTATAGAGGCAAAATAAAAGACAAGTCCTGGTTTCGTCAGTGGTCGTCTGGTCCAACAGGGGGGTAGGCCGTGCCCAGAATACCCCAGCAGTGCTCAGAATGTCGTTACCTTCAGTTGTCGGTGCAAGCTGTTTTTAGATCGGCCACTGCCGAGTTCAGACCTGCTGTGCCATCTCAATGTAAGCAGACAGTATTTCGGCTTTCCCTCATCAAACTCATCAAATACACAATCCAACAGCTCCAAAACACTCTCGTGGACAAGATGTGACCTGCACATTCACCACGCTATGAAAAACTGAAAACAAAAAAGAAGTTTTCATTTTCATGGCCTTTAATTTATCCTGAAATACCTGAAAGTGCTAAGGGCATTTGTCTTCATGTTTTCTTCTTCCATTTTAACATGTTTTCAGGACAATTTGTTTCGTAATTTTGGATTTCTCATTTCAAAATAAAAAAACTTTTGCCTTGAAAATACACTGACCCCTTTGGGGTCATATAAGCCTGAATGCAAATGTCTCCCTGTGTTTAAATACACATTTTTTTTGTGGTTGCTTCAGTTTCCAAATGTAAACCCCTTTTTCTTAAAACACCTTTATTGGAAATATCAAGTATTTGAATATTTCTTTCGATGAGAGTGATTCCTCACACTTTAGAAAAGACATACACAAGACGTGTTATAGAGGCAAAATAAAAGACAAGTCCTGGTTTCGTCAGTGGTCGTCTGGTCCAACAGGGGGGTAGGCCGTGCCCAGAATACCCCAGCAGTGCTCAGAATGTCGTTACCTTCAGTTGTCGGTGCAAGCTGTTTTTAGATCGGCCACTGCCGAGTTCAGACCTGCTGTGCCATCTCAATGTAAGCAGACAGTATTTCGGCTTTCCCTCATCAAACTCATCAAATACACAATCCAACAGCTCCAAAACACTCTCGTGGACAAGATGTGACCTGCACATTCACCACGCTATGAAAAACTGAAAACAAAAAAGAAGTTTTCATTTTCATGGCCTTTAATTTATCCTGAAATACCTGAAAGTGCTAAGGGCATTTGTCTTCATGTTTTCTTCTTCCATTTTAACATGTTTTCAGGACAATTTGTTTCGTAATTTTGGATTTCTCATTTCAAAATAAAAAAACTTTTGCCTTGAAAATACACTGACCCCTTTGGGGTCATATAAGCCTGAATGCAAATGTCTCCCTGTGTTTAAATACAAACATTAACATTCTCCTTCTCTCCTGCAGAAGCTTGCAGCGCGACTACCAAAGACACGGGAGGTGAGGGACGTTCCCCACTGCATGTGTCCACCAGGTAGGATCCTTTTTTGCCTTTTAACCTGTTTTTGGAAACTAAGAGAGATCATCCAACTTTCATCTGAGGATTCTCTCATAGCATGGTTGTATTTTGCTTTTTTCATCCATGCATTTGTTGCAGGAGATGACAGGGTGGTTGAAGAGCTTTGACTGGTCAGAAACCTGGTGACAGATTAATATTAATGTGGATGACATATGCAGAAGTTTGTAAACCTCAGTTCAAAGCATTCCTGTCTCTGTGAATCCAAAGCTCTCTCTCTTTTCTTGCTTTATCAGGATCATATTTCCACTCTGTAGAATCAAAAGGAACCCATAGTCTGTTTTACTGAAGTCCATCTCTGTTACACCATGTGGCTGACTGTTTCCTGCTGAGATGGCAGTCGGGAGGTTTTGTGTCCTATTGGGTCAGGGTACGAGCTGTTTGAATGAGGTGGCATCGTTCAGGCATTTCTGGGAATCTTACCACATCCCTGTCCACCCTGTTGGAGCCAATCAGACTCCCTAAAATATCCCGGAGGGTCAGAATAATCAGAGCAGCTGAGGAACGGCTTCATGTGTAAGGGCCACCTGTTTGTGTGCTACGGCCCCAGGTGGCAGTTATAAAGTCATCCGTTAAGGGGGGGCAGCTCTGTCTATGGTTGTTGGCTCTCTGCTGCGTTCACGTCACTTAGACTGGAGATGGGAGAGATTTAAGAGTTTGTGTAGTGTCAGCAAATGTTTTCAACACTTTGTTAGACGATGAGTTGGTAATGTGGTGGTCAAAGTGGCTGCCTTTTAGTGCTCATTCATCATTATTGATTAAATTTGTTTAACAGTTTCTGGCCTGTAGAAGAGCCAAGCTGAGGTCAGACACCAGGCCCTTTCTTCCATTACAGTGGTCACTGTTTCAGATTGGACCTTCATGAATTTTTGCAGTGAATTACCATCTAAATCAGTGATACTCAACATGGGGCTCTTTTGTGATGATTTGTGGCTCTTTATGTCTAAATTTGAAACATTATTCCTGTAGAAAACCTTAAAAAACTTAGGGGAACCCTAACCCTAACCTCAGAAATTATCCACTGCAAGTCACATTAATCAGTTTGTTTTACAAACTTATACAGTTGGCTTTAATCGTCATCCTTATTTTTTGTCTGTGTATTTCCATTGCCCTTATTTGCAATGTTTTGCCCTTTTTTCAATCATTTTTGGCCAATTTTAATCAGTTTTTACTGCTGTAAGCCCACTTTTGCCCCTTCATTTTGCAACTTTTATCCTGTTTTTGCCCTTCTTCACCAGGTTTTACCACTGGCAAAAAAGGGCATAAAATGTAATGAAATGAATTGTAAAAGTAGCAAAAATAAGTTAAAGTGGCAGAAAATTGGTCAAAGTGGCAAAACAGGCAGAAAAAGTGGTGCAGAGAGATTAAAATGCAGCAAAATGGGTTTAAGGTTGCAAAATTGGGCTTAACATAGTGAAATGTGGTTAAAACTGGCCGAAATTAATAAAGAGAGTGGTGAAAATGGCTAAACGGAGATTACTATAGCAGGACAGTGGCAAAGACGGGCAGAAAAAAAATGGTGGAAAGGGATTAAAAGTGGTGAAATTTTAATGTCGCAAAAATTGGGAAAAATGGCAGAATTTCCCAAAATTAATGAAAATAATGGGGGCAAAAATGGTCAGAAAAGGTTTAAAGGGATTAAAAGTGGCAGAAATAAATGAATTCACCACCTGAACTCAATAATAGTTGACACTCTTTCCAGGTGCAAAGTGAGGAAACTATTAGCCAGGACGCTAGTGCCAGTGCTACCAGTCCAACACACATGCCAGTTCTGTGGGCAGGCCTGCTGACAACACCACGTTTCCTGATGATGGCCTTCACAATAAAAGCAAACAAAACAAAGTACTGAAGACTTTTACTGTGAAGAACTCAAGGTGTTTATCATTAATTTAGTCATCATTTTGATCCAATCACTGAGTTTACAGCTGCTTCTCTGACCTTGTCCAACACCAACGCCTGCTCCTTTGGACCATCATGGACTAAAAACAAACAAGTCACGAGTTAAAACACCTGTTAACAGTCTTTAAAGCTGTTATGAATTGCTGTAGCACTGGGCTCAAGACAAACCGAGTCAGCCCATTGCAGCTCACAGCCTGTTTTAAAGCCCCAGACAGTGGCAGGCCGACAGAGATGCTTTGCAAATGAGCAACACTCGCTGTTTGTTGCTTTTATTACAGACATCAGACTTCGAGAGGAGACAGCACACAATGATTTTGTCTCTCCTTCTGATAGCAAAGTAAGTAGTGGATTTTACAGCTAAAGGATTTTTTTATATTTCAAATGAGAAATACAAAATCAAGACACAAGCTGTATCCTCATTACTGTTTAAAAAAAGGAAAACAAAACATGAAAAAAACCTACCTTTGACCCTTTCAGGCAATTCATATGAAACTGGGAATCAAAAAAACTGAAAACTAAAAATGAAAAGTTACTCACTTACCATTTCTCATTTTTCCAAAAGAAATGAATCAGTGAAGAATGGTGTGGTTTATTCATGTTGTTGTTGTCTTTTTTGTCATAGAATACACTGACCATACGGTTTATTCAGCTTTTACTCAAAACTGTAAAATCCTAACATTATTATCCTGACTTTGCTGCTTAATATCCAAAATGTCAGATAAATGAACACTGCATGGACCCCACTTTTAGAGAAGATGTGTTCTTTACTGTTTCACTGAGACATTACAGTGATGTTAGTGAGGGGACAATGGGAAGCTATTTACGTTTGACAATTAATCTTCTGCATTGTTTTTAGTAGCCTTGACTAAAAGGTAGCACAATACTATCAGATCAGTAGAGCAGTTGTGCTTTTCTTCTAGGTTTCAGATGTTCCTGAGGTGAATTTGGTATTTTTTGCAATTGAAAAAACATTGGAGTGCAGATGGACCAAATCTAAAGAGGCTTTAGTCCTAAAAGCTGACAGCCTGGGTTGAAGTCTGATCATTGGCTTCACTATCAACTGCTTTATCAAATAAAGATATTGATGATTATAGCTGTTTGTTAGATTTGACATTGAACAGTTAAAGAGACAGCCATCGTGCTAGACTTGGACTGTTACATGAAAAGTAAAATTTTCTTTATGCATCTTCAGCTCAAGCAGGATTTAGAGGCATGTCTGACTCCAGGGAGCACTAGATATGTAATAAAAACACCCATATTTTTAATCCCTAATGAAGTAAAAACATGAACTGTAGAATAAACCCCCAGGATACAAGACTTTATTTTGATCTGAGTCCGTCTGCAGGTGTGGGTCTGCGTCTAGACGTGTGAGAACAGGGGGAGGGGCCCGTCACCACACGTTAGTGCTAATTGGTCTCGTCAATAGGATGTTAGTGCTTTAACGTGGCGGTAAGTGTCGGTGGGATGGCCCATGAAAGAGCGTGAAGGTGGCGGTTTACTCACAGCTTCACAGGACGTTTGTCTCGTCGCTGCAGGTGTGGAAGTCTTTAAAGTCGGAGCTGCCAGATGGTCGGAAACTTTACAGCTTCATGAGACTTTCAGTGTTTTCAGCAGCGATGGAGAGAGAAGGACTGAAAACAACCGGACTGCATGTTGATCTGTTTACCTCTGCTGCTTCTTGGTGGATTTTTTAATGTCTAATTTTTCACTCTGGCGTCAACATAAGACAAAAATGTCCTCTATGAAAAACATTCATGTAAACACATTTTACAGTTTTTGTATTAATTCTCATCATCAAATGATTATAACTACAATATATGTAAATATTTTGAGAATTTGAACCCTTTAAATGTCAGTTTGACTACAAGAAGTCTCCGTTTTGGAAAAAAAAAAGTCAAAAATAATTTTCTTCTGAAGAATAAATGTCAGCTGGCTTGGTTTTTATTTTTCAAGCATAGAAATTTTAAATGTTATGTAAACAAACATGTTAGTGATGAAGTGAAAACCTCAGATTTTTCCAAAGTATAATTGAAACCATAATTACAGTAAAACCTTCGGATATCTGGCTACCGTTCAGCTTCAGTGAAGTTTATGTTCATGTAGAGAAGAGTCCAGTCATCCCAGTGCCCAGCTGGTGCCTGCCAGTCACGACTCAGCACATACTCTGCTCACACGGACGCCATGCTCTCAATTATTTTCAGAGCCAGATGTCTGAAGGGGCACAACTCACAGAGAGATGGAGACACTGAAGGCTGGAGCCCGACTATTTAAACCACAGACAAATCACTGTGGCTGTGAATGAAAGTGATCAAATCTCAAAGGTAAAGTCGAACTTGAAAATGAAAGCAGAAATTCTTTTTTTGATTTTCAAAAAATGTGTTTTTTGACTCATTAAAATATTGAATATTGATTTTATTATTGAGTCAAAAAAGCACATATATCCAAAAATTAAAAGGCATTTCTGTTTATGTAGATTTCTAAATTATTCCCATTTAGTTTTGTAAAGAAATGTAATTTTTAAATATGAAAATTGAAATGCAAATTGAATTGTTTTGTGTGGGTGGGTGGGTGGTAAAAAGTGCACCAATTTTTCTGAAAATCAAAAATTAAACATGGTTTCTTATTAAATTCTGTTATTTAAAAGATTTTCCATATTGGTAAATATACTTGATGGTTTTTGTCATAAAAGGAACCAGTTTTCCCAACCATCTAAAATTTAGGGATTTTTCTCCTTATCATTTTATTTTTGTCAAACGATTTGCAAATTTGAAAATGACAATTGAAATGGGAATTGAAAATTTAAATTTTACTTTAATTTTTGTACCCAAAAATGCAGCCACTGTCTGAAAATAAAGCATTTTTTCACTTATTTTAATTTCAAGATTTTAATTTTGCCATTCAGTTAAGTTAAAGTTTTTAGAGATATAATGCTGATTGAATAATTGAAAATTACTGTGTTGTATGGGGGGATACAAAATACAGTACATCAGCGTAGGCATTGAAAGCATATTTATAACAGCTTGATGTAGAAAAGCTGTTCAAAAGTTACCAGTAGCCTCTTAGTTTGTGGCCAGTTGGTACCCCAGAATGCATACAGATGTTGGCTGTCCTTGCTCCCCCACTCCCCACCTCACCAGTTTCAGACACCTTTCCAAAAGTTGCCAACCATGGTGGATTATTTGGTAAAAAAGGAGGGAAAAAGCACCCAACATCCCTAGCTTCCAAGATTCCATCATCTGCCTTTGATGATGTCATCCTTTGAGGCGCTCATTAGACTTTAGAATGATGATGTCAACCTTCGAAGCTTTCATTAGACTTTAGAATGATGATGTCATTCTTCGAAGCTTTCATTAGACTTTGGAATGATGATGTCATCCTTTGAAGCTTTCATTAGACTTTAGAGTGATGATGTCATCCTTTGAAGCTTTAATTACACTTTAGAATGATGATGTCATCCTTTGAAGCGCTCATTAGACTTTAGAATGATGTCATCCTTCGAAGCTTTCATTAGACTTTGGAATGATGATGTCATCCTTCTAAGCTTTAATTACACTTTAGAATCATGATGTCATCCTTTGAAGCTTTAATTAAACTTTAGAATAATGCTGTCATCCTTTGAAGCTTTCATTAGACTTTGGAATGATGATGTCATCCTTCTAAGCTTTAATTACACTTTAGAATCATGATGTCATCCTTTGAAGCTTTAATTAAACTTTAGAATAATGCTGTCATCCTTTGAAGCTTTCATTAGACTTTAGAATGATGATGTCATCCTTTGAAGCTTTCATTAGACTTTAGAATGATGATGTCATCCTTTGTAGCTTTCATTAGACTTTGGAATGATGATGTCATCCTTTGAAGCTTTAATTACACTTTAGAATGATGATGTCATCCTTTGAAGCTTTCATTACACTTTAGAACGATGGTGTTATCCTTTGAAGCTTTAATTACACTTTAGAACCATGATGTCATCCTTTGAAGCTTTAATTAAACTTTAGAATAATGATGTCATCCTTTGTAGCTTTCATTAGACTTTGGAATGATGATGTCATCCTTTGAAGCTTTCATTACACTTTAGAATGATGATGTCATCCTTTGAAGCTTTCATTACACTTTAGAATGATGATGTCATTCTTGAAAGATTCTTAAACATTCCATCCTTGCCTTTTGCCCGCTGGCCAATCCAATGGACCGTTGCTATGAGAGGAGGGACAGAGAGTTCTGATAATAATCATTGTGAATGCAGAGTATGGACATACGGACCAACGTGGAGTCTGTTGGTATCTGAATGACTAAAATTAATTGTTCATATCTTTGTTCCACTCTGGGACCTGTGAGTTTTCTTCTGTTTGACTTATTTCAGAGCAGCCATTGAAAGATGAGTGCTTCAAGCTGGTAAGAGTGAAGCTGGAGAATACGAGGTACCTCTGGACTCATCGGTCTGTTGTCTTTCAAACGTTTATGGTCACCATGAAACAAAGCGATGTTCCTAAAAATATGAGGACCATAGCAACCGCTGTAAGTGGATGGAGATGGATCACCAGACACTTATTGCTTATGGCTGAGTGGGCCTCGTATCAACAGTCTGGGTATGTTGTGTATGCAACAATCACCACATGGCCCTATTAGGGTCTGAGCAGGGCCGGGTGGGGGGGACGGCGATAATGGAGAAAAGCCTCTGAGGCGGTCCAGGCAGACAGCTGGAGGGCTCTGACACTCATAGGGACTAATAATCTCTTTTTCTACTTAAGCTCAATGGAAGCACAATAGAAAACAGTGGAACTGGGATGAATCTGATGATGACGAGACTCTTAATCAAACAGTGGTTTTCAAAAATAACATTTGGCAATTTGGTGAATATTTTGAAAGAAACTGTTGTGGATTTTTGCCTGTAATTATTCCCAGAAACTTTGTCATCCAGTAATAATTTAGTAATCTTACATTGAAACATTAGGAAATTTTAGGGAATTTATGTGGGATTTTCCCTGAAACTTTTGGAACACTTCTCCAATCATTATTCAAAAATTTAAAAAGAAATGTTAAGAAATTTTAGGGAATTTTCTAAGATTGTTTTAGGGATATTTTTGATACTTTCCAGAATGTTTCAGCAGTCTTCTCCAGTAAGATCTCGGGATTTTTCAAGAAATCTGAGGGGATTGGGGGGGATTTTCCCAGAAAGTTTTTGGTACTTTACTCCAGTTGTATATCGCAGGAATTTTCAGAGAAATTGTCAGGAAATTTTGGGGGCGTTTTCCCAGAAAGGTTTATGGATTTTATCTGAGATTTTTCTCAAAAACTTTTGGTACTCTTGTCAAAAAATATTCTAGAAATTCCAAATGGAAAAGTTATAATTTTTGGATATTCCCAGAAACTTTCAGCAGTCTTCTCCAGTAACACTGGATCTGGGATGTTTTTGAGAAAAATTTGGTACACTACTCCGGTAATATTTCAAAAAAAAAATTGAAGGAAGCATTAGGAAAGTTAAGGGAATTTTACCAGAATGTTTTTAATGACTTTATTTTGAATTGTTCACTGATACTTTTCCAGGATTTTTTATTCTTTAATCTTTATATTATTTGTCTTATTTTTGCTTATATTTGTCTCTTTGTTCTGTCGTATTTCTGTGGGCTCCAAACATCACCATCTTTTATTCAATAAACCTGAACAACTGACCTATCTGAAATCTTGGTCACATTTTATCATGAGGGAATCTGTGGTGGGTCCCAAGTCTAGACCAGTTGTGTACCAGTACTCTAATTGATCTGGAGTTTGCTGGTATCAGCGCCCAGGTTTAAAGCTTAATGTTATTTTTTATCTGTATTTAAATCGTTGACTCAGTGAGTCTTTGTTTTCTCATCATGGACCTGTGGACTTGATGAAGCCGTAGTAATGAAAATAATATGACCATCATTAAACACAGCAGTAATGTAAATCATTCATTTCTGGAGCTTTAAATAGCCTCTGAGATCCAGACTCAGTGAATATGAGAGGAAGTCCACCTCATCAGGACGTAAACAGATCGTGTGAGTCCTTGTTTCTATGTTTCTCCCTGAGATCAGCCCATTGTTGTGTTTCAGGACGGGGATACAGTTTGTGTACATTACACGCTGATTTACTGTGTTTGCATTCTTATTTTGAACACGGAGCCAAACGACACTCGTGATTTCTCCTCAGCACAACAAGACCAAGGTCAAACATGCTCAAACAGGCCATGTGAGTCCACGTTAGCAGGTCGTCAGGTCAGCGCTAGCTCCGAGTACTGGTCTATATTCAGGATCGGAAACACGTGACTGAATACAACAGCTGAAAAATCTGTAAGGGATCAATCAATGATCTATTCTGGGACGGTCCTGCTGGATGTCTGCAGATATCTGTTTGAAGACTGTGGAAAAGTCACAATTTTATAAACGTCTGGTCCTTTCTTCATAGTTTCACTAAAAGGTGGAGGAGTCTGAAATCTTAGAGGCAAGCACAGAACACTGTTAAGTTTAAAATCACCGTCCTGCTTGAAGTAGAAGAGATTACAGAGCAGGATATTCCTAACCCTTGTACCTTCTTTGACCATTTTTTGGTGAATTGAGTTTTATTTTCTGCATCCATGTTGTCTGTGATCATTCCCAATCTATTTAAAGCAGAGATGGACAGGTTTTATTGAAGTTTGGGTTTTGCATGAGTGCAACGACTTAAGAAAAAAAAAAAAGACCACTGACTTCCCTCTTTAACCAGATGGAGTTCAAGTAAAAACCACATTTATTCCCCATGTTGTTCTAGTGGTGCGCGCTCATGCATGTGCACACCCCCACATGCATGCACCGGCATGGACAGGAACTATGTGAATCCCATTTTCCTAGTCCCATGGGACAGGATTTTTGATCATATCTGATTTCCAAACTCATTTCTAGCTGATACTGCAATGACCATAAAATTGAGCGTATAGAGTTAGTTCAGGCAGGCCTGGGGGTCAAACACTGCCATATAATCGAGATCAGCTGATCTCATCCAAGCCCTCATCAGCTGGCAGCCCCTGATTCTCTCTAAGCATTCTATTGGCTAACCGCACTCATGCTGCCTTATTTAAAATACTCTAGCCTGGCTACACTTCTCTGCTCCCTCTGAAAGCTGCTTTTTACAGCCCTCCTCCACCCCAGCTCCTCCTTTATTCTGCAGGTCTGACTTAAACAATGTCATTCTGTTCTATTGAACTATACCTGATGGTACAGTTTGCTGATATTTAAGGTCAATAGATGATATGGACTTGGCCATTATATTGACAGAAATTTTCCGTAAATGCTGATTTAATGCTATTAATTTTATGCATCTCTATGTTTTTCCTTTCATGATTAATGGTCATGTGTGCACGACCATGCATGTGCATGCATGTAGCAGCAAAAGGCACAGTGTCCAGGCCAAGTGTGGCAAACTTCTGTGCAGAAACACAGAATGTCTGACACTGATAGAGAAGAGTTTGTCTTTGTGAAAGTGAAATATTTTCCTTAAACACATCAAAATGAAAGGGATTTAACATGAAAACTCAGGAGGAAATAATCAGAAACTTACATTTCATCAGACAAAGAGTAGTGTGACAACACTTTGTTCTTAGAAGGATATCAAAAACAGCCTAATTGCTGACCCTCCCTTATAAAAGCTCAAAGAATGGTTTAAAAGCCAAAGTGTGTGCGTTCAGAGTACCTACACCTGCTCCTTAAAGTCTGGAATAGCCTCTATGTGAAGTGATGTAGCTTTCCTTACTAACCATTGGTGTCTGAGATCATCTCAACCAACCCTGGTCAGGACAGCGGATCTGTGATGATTGTTGGAGCTGCATTAGGAGCAGTGATGGCTGGAGGGTTCAGCTGGACTGGGAGAGGAGGGTTGACCGGGTTTAAGGCCTTGAAGGCCTAACGCCTCCAAGGGAGGAAGTGGGAGTGGCAGTTCACCTGGCCGGGTTCCCAGGGGAAGCAATGACGGTGGAACAGAGGGATGAAATCAGACCCTTCTTCAGTGACCCCTCACTACCGTCCACCCCCTTCCCCCTCACAATGGGATTACTGGGCAGCCTGGCATGGCTGGCATACCTCAACCTTCACCCATTTAGACGTACTGACATTAAGGATGGACGTTTGTTTAAGTTTATTCAGCCATCAGGGCTGAGATTGGAAATTAAGTCACATTCCTGCACAGGGAGATTCTTCTGGTCTGAATTTAGTCCATTTTCTAAATGGGTTAGTGATCTTTGGTCCCAAACAAACAAAGGAAGAGGCCGGCCCACAGAGTAAAGGTGTCCCGTAGTATTTTTACCATGAAATATTTCTAAAAGTGTCTTCTCACCAGTCAACCTGGCTGTACACTCTGAGGGGCTTAGCTGTGCTTGGATATGAGATGTAAATAGAAGTGTGGTCAGGACAGGAGGCCAACCTGTGGAGACGCTGCTATGCACCAACAATGTGACTGTTTTACTGCCTAAAGATATAGAGCCTTGATCAGGGTCCCAGTGCCAAAATGGCTGCTAGGACGGCGGAGCAGGTAGAGGGCGACTGGATCTGTGGGGCTCTGAATATCCGGCTGACGGTCGACTGCTCACATTCATGGTTGTAAGACAGTTACTTTCAGGAGTGCACAATATTATCCTCATGATATCAGTATCAGCTGATACAAGCTTAAAAAGCTGACTATCAGCACTGGTCGCAATTAAAATTTCTGCCTATATTCACAACCATAAATTGATCTCAAATATCGATTTATAGAGGCTGTAATGGTTTATATAGGCTGTATAATGGCTTATATCAACTATAAATATCAATATCAGTATAGTGACTGTAATACACTCTGTAATAATAATCAGACTGTAATCTGACGGTCTGTGCTAGAACTATCAGTCTTTACTGGCTGAAAATGTCAGTATATATTCTATAAAGGCTGCTAATGTGGATGCTGTAAATATCAGTCTTTATTGGCCATGAATAACAATATTCAGTGTGTTGGCTGTATCAGTGGATATCAGCTGAAAATACCAGTCCTTCTCAGATGAAAATAGCCTATTATAGCTGTAAATAGCAGTCTATACTGACATAAAGTACTGGTCTATATGGTGTGTTAATATCAGGAAATATGGCAGAAAATATCAGTCTATACTGACTGTAAATATCTGTGTATATCAGCTTAAATATTGGTCTTTATTTGAGATTTATTTATTATTTTTAAAAATGGGACAATATGCATTAATAGACATTTATATGTAAATACATGGGATTATAGCCCGATGGCTAATTTCCATCCCCACTCCCATTAGCAGGTTGGTGTAAACACAGAACAAAAATAAACATCAGTAAATAGGAATCAAGCACACAGAGCGTATTAAAAAACAAGCAACATACATAAGCTATGAACAAACTAAAGGACATACAGTCTGAATTAAGAACAGGCTGGGAGTTGGGGGACCATGGTAATTACACACAGTAGATTAAAAGTGCTTGTGCTAATTAAAGTGCCAACTGCTGAAGTGCATGGTGCTAGCTGCCTGTAAACTCAGGACCTCATTATATTGCATATTGCTGAAATTATTGCACAGAAATATAAAGTATATGTTGTATTGCACATTGGTCTTTATGTCTACAAATATCGTGTGTACTGGTTTTTACTATCAGTCTATATCAACTGTGAGTATCAGTGTTTATTACCTGTAAATATCCGCCTAAATAGGCTGTAAATATAGGTCTATATTGTCTGCAATAATGGTCTACATCAGCTGTAGATATCGGCCTATATTTACTGTAAATATCATCTGTAATGGCTGTGAATATTAGTCTATACTGGCCATAATATTAGTAAACTTTGGCTGTAAATATCGGCCAATATCTGCAGTAAAAATCAATCTGTATTGGCTTTAAATATCACTCTATATTACTATAAACAATGGTCAATATTGACTGTAATTTTCAGTCTATTTTAGCTATGAATATCAGCTGTAAATATAAGTCTGATTTGGCTGTAATAGGGGTGTCTATTGGCTAATAAAGACCCTTTAAAGTGAAAAAATAAATCTTTGTTTAGGTTTGTTGTATGGCGGGTCACTTTGTTATGAACCCCTAAATCACGTTTCAATCAAAAAAACTTTACTAAGTTTATAAAATTAAGTGTCAAATTCATGAAAAATGAGGCAGTAAAATCTGCTGCGGGATGGTGTGGGCGTGTCTGTTGAGTGAGCTGAAGCCACACCCACAAATTTAAAAGATGACCTTATAATCAGAGCGCGGCTGCCTGGCTCTGTTTGGCTCTATTGTAGTGTTAGAGGGGCGGGGTCTTTCCCCACTGAGGGCCCATGACATCACCAGTTCACATATCTGCCCTGCCCACATCAAACCAAGCCAGGAAAGAGGTGAAAAACTTTCTAATGGTCTAAATCCAGAATTAAGTCACATGTAGATCTTAGTGTTTTCACATGTTTACAGCAGCCATGTTCCAACATATCTAGAGTGTTAAGACAAAAACTTTGGGTTTCACTTTACAGGGTTTTTAATATCAGTCCATATCAGCTGTAAATATTGATCCATATCTGTGTCTTTTTGTCAGAATATCAAAATAACATACCTAGATTTTTTATAACTCCCCTAGTTTTCACATCTTTTCTCCCATTAGCACTTTTTGAGCCGTCCCTTTCTTGCTTTATGGTTTTAGTAAAGATCCGTTTATCTCTGACATCTACAAACAAAAGCTGCCTGTACGATCAATAATGTGTAAAATGTAAAAAAAACTTCTGTGTGCGAGCTCTTTCAAAATAAAACCCCTCATGGATCCTGTTCCTTTGGCAGTGTAACATAATTCAGAGGTGCTGTGTTTTTTATATCCGGTGTAAAGTTTTCTTTGCTGTAGATTTAGTTGCAGCTAAAAAAGAAACCCCAGGATGCCCTTGTAAACAAGAGGCTCCCTCTAATCTGTGCAGCTGACGGGGGGCCGGAGGGTCCCAGGGTCGCCGAGCTGGTTATTTAAGTCCCCCAAGTTCACCTTGACATCTGTGCTGACAGGAAGAGAGCACGGCAGATCCCCTTTCTTCGCTGGTGATAGTCGGAGCTCGCAGTGCAGCTGCCGGTGTGCGGCCATACTGGGAGAACGGCAGAGACTGGGACAGAGACAGAGGGGTTGGTAAAAAGTAGAAGAGGACAGGAAAGCTCTGATTTGTTAACATGTACGTCAGAATGACAATCAAGCCATTACACAGCCGTTACGTAGTCACAACACTCTCAGTCTGAAACAGTTGATGAAAGCAGGACTATAGGGTTACCTTCATACTACAGATTCTAATGCTCAATTCAGATTTTTTACTCCAGTTTTGGTTTTGTTTTTTTTTCTGTAGTTTGGCTGTTCACATGTGGCCTGCATGCAGACTGTTGTGTAAACAGGTCACAGTCCTGCTGCCTCCAGCTGAAATAAACTAACAGCTGGGTTTAACACCCAAATACGGTCTAGCTTCTAAAAGAGATGCATGATTTAACCGCTACATTGATTGTAGTCTTTAGCCTCTTTAGGCTTAGCTTAGGATGTCACTTTTCCGTTAACACTATAGCCTTATTCTTCGTTGACCACATTCAATCATTCCTTATGAAATTCTTTTAAAATAAACAATTTGATTGAGGAACAGCCCCCAAGTTTTGCTCATATCAGTGTCACCTCCTTAAATAACCCGCCCCTGTGAAGTTTGGTGGTGAGTAGCTTGGGTAATGTAGAGCGATATGGAGTCCTTTTGCTGAAAACTGTGCAAAAAAGAAGTAAAAAAAAAAAATAGCTCAACTTTGGCCCAATGCCACAACCCTGCCTTCTGGTGGAAACTCATGTTTTTCACCACTTTTGATCTCCGTCTTGTCCAGAATGACCTGAGAAAATTTGGAGACAATCAGATAAAATCTGACAGAGCGGTTTGCCAAAATGTGTAACTGTCCATTGGCAAAAATGTGGCCTTTACCTGCTGTGATCTCACTTCCTGTTCAGTGTAGAGGATGGTCTCAAGAGACTTTTTCTTCGTGTTGTCATGATACTTATGTGTACTGATGTTAGTGCCTGTAGCTCTTACTCGGCCCCCTGGCTGATGTTTGGGGCCCCCATTGGGGCGCCATGGAAAACCCCAACTATAGGTGAATTTTCACATGGAGGCAATTTTGTGGAAAGTTTGCTGAGTTTTGGGGGCTGTTAAAGATTATTATTAGATTTTTTTAAAGATTTTGTTGCTTGTTGCCTTTATTGTGATTGGACAGCAGGAGAAAGACAGGAAATATGGGGAAGACATGTATCGACAGTGCATTATGGGTGATAGCCTCTGTATATGGGTGCCTGCTTTACCAGCTGAACCCATTTGGGGCATGTTGAAGCCTGCAAATTAGCAATTGTTCTGCCGACACTACAGCCATGTCTCTCTGTGACCATGTTCAGTTATTACTTATGAAATTATTTTTAAAACCAGCTAAGTAATGATAGCCCTTCCTCCATCCCTCCACAAACTGCCTCCATCACTGCTGTCCTCCATGGAAACACATTTTCTACACCGCTCATCCCATTCAGGGTCACGGGGCTGGAGCCCAGCTGTCATTACTGGCCATAAAGAATACGACCTCTACACAAGACTGCAGAGTAAATTTAGTAGGGGCTTAAAGTTTTAATGGAATACATATTTTATTGACAATCAGGTTTAGAAAATTAAATGTAATGATGGAATAGATTCTGATGAAAATGTAGCAGAATCATTTATATGTGTCAATATTGAAGCTGAACCTCTGTGTTTGTCAGTGTTGCATGAGTCTCGTCCATCTTAAATGTTGTTGACTTCTTGTACTGAAGATCTCAGAGCTGCTGCTCATTTCTCCTCTCACTACAAACAAACACACCTGTTCAGTGAAGTCAGAACAGACCGAAACATTTTGACTGAACACAAACAGATCGGTCTAAATCAGTGAGTCAGAGCTTTGTTCTTGTTGTCCTGGAAATAAGCAAAACGACTCATAAATAAATCCAACTGTATGAATCAGCGCTAATAGGATCAAAAACAACAAAAGTGGGGCTGTAAGCAGCACTGAACAGGCCCTACCACCATGGTGCATGTCGGGGTGTGCAGTAACTGCTGGGTTTGTCAACCTGTGCAGTCTGCTGCAGAACAGCACAGAGACCATGTAGATCAATGAATCAAAAATAATGACAATGACTTTGTATATGAGGTCGAACTGTCAACAGTGGGTGGCAGTATGACAGAGCAAGATGTCATGAAAATGTAATATGGGAGGACTGATATTTTTATCATGTTTAATTCAAAGGCAGGAAGTTACATGTTAGAGGAGTTACTGGCTGCTTACAGCAGATGGCGCTGCAACAAAACCATGAAATGAACATTTAAATGTGTTGAGGGACAGACCTTGAAGCCAATCAGATGTTTCATATGAGAGTTACATCTACTTCCTCTCAATTGGCAAAGCATGAAAATGGTCGCCATCAACACAAGGCATTCTTTAATGAAAGACGTCAGTGTTTTAGGGACTTTATGAAACAAAATCAGAGCCTGATAAGTAAGAAAGCTAAGTAAGAAATCACTTCCTGTTGCTGGTTAACGGTTAGTCGTTTAGCACTATCCAGAAAGCCTTATGTTGAAATTGAAGCTGGTGGACTTCCTCTTGGGACTTTGGCAAAGGTCCAAAATGCTTCTTTGTTGATGTGGCCATGGTGAATATGCAGGCTAAAAATCATAAGCCTTGTTGTAGTAGTGTTTACGGGAAAAAAATCCAAAATCCAAAGAAGAAAATGTCTGTTGGCCACAGGGGGCGCTGTGACCAAATGATTTTGATGCATGATTGTATTCATGATGAATGTGTGACGTCTGGTGATGATTGATGTAAGCATTGTAGATTGGAATTGGGCTGAAAACACTGCAAAAAAAAGTTAAAAATTGCCCAAATATAGGTCCCTGTCATAGCGCCACCTTATAGTGGAAACTCGAGCTTTGATAATTTTTGATCGTCATCTTTTCCAGAATGACCAAAACAATTCTGGAGTCAAATTGGTAAAATCCCTTGAACCAGTTTTAAACAAAGGGGAAACCTGTTCAATTGTAAAAATGCCAAATTTGGCCTTTACTTTTTTTTTCCCATTTAACCTTTATTTAACCAGATAAGACCCATTGAGATCAAGATCTCTTTTACAAGGGTGACCTGGCCAAGACGTCAGCAGCACGTGCCATGATAAACTAGAATGGCTGTCTGAGGCGGCAGACCCACGCCTAAACAGCGCCACCAAGGAACTCACGCTCCCATTGATTTCTATGGTGTTCAAAATTTCAAAGTCCAAGAAAAACCGAACAGGTGCGTGGATCATCACCAAAATCTAATCGATTCTTCCCTGTCACTATCCCAATATTCCCTGAAAGTTTGGTGAAGATCCAACTTTCTGTTCTCGAGTTATCTTGTACACATACAAAGGAACAAAGGGACAAACAAAGAAAGATACGGAACCCTTTACATGACCCCCTGCCGGTTTCATCAGTGTGGGTAATAATACATTTCAGTGTCAGATCACAACAATAAGTTAAAAACAAACACTATTTTAGAAAGTACATAGGTATTTGTAGATAAAGTGCTGGAAAATGACACTGAAACAAATCTATAAACACAGGCACACAATCTTTAAAATCAGAACGTACAAGTGTACTGATTTTCATTCCTGTATGACTTACCCAGTTCCTTCACTCACATTTTGATGTCCCTTCAAAGTGGACAAGCACAAAACCACCATCATGTGCAGATTTCTACAGGGAAATTTTGTGGAAAGTTTGGTGAGTTTTTGGTGAAAAAAATAAAGTCTCGATATTGGAGATTTTTCTCTAAAATCAAAGAAAAATGCCTCACTTTCAGGGAGGAAGTTAAATTTTCAGGTTTTGGTACCAATTTGGTTGACTATTGTTGGTGCTGGGCTGCACGGGGTCCAAGGGGTTAGCGCTGTTGCCTCACAGCTAGAGGGTCCCTGGTTTGCTTCCCGGTCAGGGCCTTTCTGTGTGGAGTTAGCATGTTCTCCCCGTGCACGTGTGGGTTCTCTCCAGGTACTCCGTCTTCCTCCCACCACCAAAGACATGCTCGTTAGGTTAATTAGTGACTCTAAATTGCCCGTAGGTGTGAGTGTGCCTGGTTGTCTGTCCAGGGTGTACCCCGCCTCTCGGCCAATGATAGCTGGGATAGGCTCCAGCACACCCGCAACCCCTGACGGAATAAGCGGTATAGAAAATGGATGGATTGTTGGCGCTTTACTGAATAGGATTTTATTGATGGTTGTCCTTTTGTTTTGATTGCTTATTTATTTGTTTGTTTGGGGGTTATGCACAATATTATCTGCACAATATCGTTTCTGCAATGAGAAAATTCTGCTGATATTTACAGTCAATTTCTTAGCCATACATATTGGCAAAAAAAAAAGGTATTTTGGCGCATTTAAGAAAAAACTGCACCTTCTCTGATTGAAAATTGCTTTAGGATATGTTGGTATTTCACCTAAATGTTGTTTAATTTCACAGCCCTAGTTAAAATGTTGATTATGTCTCTTTATGGGTCGTCTGGATGTTGACGTCTACTGTAATAACGCTGATTCATGTAGCAGCCCCTGATCCTGCTGTTGGGTGTGAGTTTGCTCCATTAGAAACATGATTATGCACGAACAAGAAACGGTTTGTTTCCTGAATCACGTGCCGTTTAAAGCCTGTTAGCAGTAGGTGAGTGAGGTCCATGTACCATCTGGTTTCCCCATAATGAATGTTGTAGTAAGCTTTCAGCCACCCGATCTCCTCTCTCTCCCTCTGTTCCAGCACAGCCTCACGTCATAAACTTGTTAGCATCTTGTTTGAAAAGTGTTCACAGCCAGCTCGGAGCGAGTGAATGAGTGAGCCGTTTGGCCTCCTGCTCTCCATCTCAGAGCTGAATCCGTGGATTTAAATCATCCGTGGGTGTTACACTGAACTTTGTTTCCATCCTAGTAGAGTACGGCCACCAAAAACACTTCTCACTGACGTATTTTCTAAAGCAGAGCTCCTCCGTCTCTGGTTCAGTCTTGGCTCGGTCGGTGGATGTTTGTGTGAACTGGATTAAGGAAATGCACGGTCCTTCAGTCAGAGCCGACCACAAACCAGGAGCCATCTCGTCTGTTCCTTATAAAGGCATGCTGGTGAATACTGCTCAGTGAAATTAGATGTAATTGAAGCTGACCACCCCCTTGGGCAAAGCAACCCCCTAAAGAACAATTACTCCTCAGCTGCCTCTAGTGAGAAAACAAGGGCCAAATGGAGATGACTGGATGTGGTACCACATGGACCACTGAAGACAGAGTCAAGGTCCAGTATTTGCTGCTGCTCTATTAGGTGTGGCTTTTTCACTGATTTGGGTTCATCAGTTTTATACACAGTGTATATGAAATCAAACACCCTTGGCTGGATCGGTGACCCCGTTCTGATGACAGATTTAGTGTTAAGCTGGCACTGATGCTGTTCCAAAGTTAGTTCCTTGAGGAACTAAAACATGCTCGGAAAATGTGATAAAAAATCAGTAATGGTTTGGTCAGAAGAATTTTGACATGTGGAGTCAGAAAAATTTGCTCACCTTAGTCTACCAGTCATCTGCTGCAGGCAGAGGTTTCAGCCTTAAGGTTCTGGATCATCTGAGTCCCGGTGGAGGTGGGTGATCTTGAAAACAGAGGTTTTCCTCCTTGTCTTTCAAAAGCACATGCTGTTTCTCAAAAACATCTTTATCAACGTGAAACACAAAAACACACTGTGGTGTTCTGTAATGATCATGCAGTGTCAGCAGTGGTCTGTTCTTCACAGTGCAGGTGAACCAGCTCACTGCAAGACAGCAACGATGTCCTTGATACGACCTTTTGATTTCATAACTGTACCACAAACCTGGACCTGGTCTGGTCCAAAAACCATGTGGGTGAAGTTTGTGTCCAAGGAGTGTTGCCTGAAGCAGCGGTGATCTCTGACATCATCTTTCTAAGGATGACATGTTTACTGAGCTTTAAAGGATGACATCAGCTACAAAGGAAAGGATGGAATGTTTTACACACTTTAAAGGATGACATCAGCTACAAAGGAAAGGAAGGAATGTTTTATTGGCTGTAAAGCATAACATCCTCTTCAAAGACAAATATGGACTGTTTTAGAAGCTTTGAAAAATGGCATCATCTTCACAGGCAAGGATGGAATGTTTTATTAGCTTGAAAGGAGGATATCTTTAAAGGAAAAGATGGAATGTTTTATTGGCTTTAAAGGAGGAAATCATCTTTAAAGGAAAGGATAGAATGTTTTAAAAGCTTTAAAAGATGACAGCATCTTTAAAGGAAAGGATTGACTGTTTTATAAGCTTTAAAGGATGACATCATCTACAAATGAAAGGATGGAATGTTTTATAAACCTTTAAATGATGACAAAATCTTCAAAGGAAAGGATGGATAACATCATCTGTAAAGGAAAGGTTGGAATGTTCAAGATGTTTTAAAGGATGATAACATCTTCAAAGGAAACAATGGATTGTTTTATAAGCTTTAATGGATGACATCATCTGTAAAGGAAAGGATGGAATGTTTAAGATGTTTTAAAGGATGACAACATCTTCAAAGGAAAGGATGTGATGTTTGATGTGCTTTAAAGGATGTAATTATCTTTTTAAAAAGGATGTAATGTCTTAAAGGTTTGAATAGATGTCATCTATGAGGGCAGAGGATGGAATTTCTTAATTAGCTTTAAATGATGACATCATCTACGAGGGAAAGGATGGGATGTATTAGAAGTTTTAAAGGATTACAAATGAAATGATGGAAAGTTTTGTTAGCTTCAAATGATGACATCTTTAAAGGAAAGGATGGAATGTGTTAAGGGTTTGATATCTACAAGGGCAGAGGATTGAATGTTTACAAAAGCTTGAACAGATAACATCACCTTTAAAGGCAATGATGGAATGTTTTATAAGCATTAAAGGATGACATATTCTTAAAAGTGGGAGGATGGGATGTTGGTGAAGCTGGGGATGTTTGGGATGTTTCCCCTCCACTTTTGCCAGCTTGGCAACTTTTGACTTTAAGTCAAATTTCTGAGATCAAAGTCAGAATTGTGACCTTTTTCTAAGAGTTCATTTATTTCTCAGAACTCTGATCTTAATCTCAGAATTATGGCTTTAAGTAGATTAAAGTCTGATATCCAAATTTAATCGAAAATAACACCCCTTTTCTCTCAGAATTCTTATTTCAGTATCAGAATTAGATTTAAAAAGTTGGACCAGTTTTTAGTGGCCTCATTATCATCTGATCTTTAGATCTGTGATTCTCAGTTGGTGGGTTGGGACCAATAATTGGGCCATGGAGATGTTTTCATTAGGTCACAAAGGTGTGCTGGTAGAAAAATGGCACCAGAGAAAATCTATAAAACTCCAATAAAATGTGCTTGTTTGGTCCGTTACCTTTGATTTGTTACATGTTCGGTTCTTTCTGAGTTCAAAACTGATCTGTAAATAAATAATTAAATAATCTTAAATAACCATGATTCGTCGAACATCAGAAATTTGGGTCACGGTTAATAACTGACAATTTCTTTTGAGTTTTGACCAGCTGGGAGCCGCTGCTTTAGGCCTTACCTTTGTGAAAACAGTGCTCATAGAAAAAGGAAATACATTAAAAAAAAAAAAAAACTCCTAAAAAACCACCTGAGTCGTAATAAATTCCTTCAAAGATAAAATAATACCCTGAGAAGAAAAAGCGGTGATATTTTATCTGATATTTTGTGAGATTTGGCTGAGAGCGTCCTCATAAAGCTGCAGCCAAGGAGCTGAGGGTGAAAACCTGAAGTATGTGGATGCAAAACAATGTTTGATTGAATTGGAAGAAAACCACCAAACACAGACCAACCTGAAGCTTTACGTTCAAACTCACGTGTTTTTCTCATGAGTTATTTTCCAGATGGTCCTGAAATCCCAACAAAACAACTTAAAGGTTTGAGTCTAAGGGCTGGCTCTGGTCCGGCTGATGCTGAGCCGGTGTGATCGACCACATCAGACTTAAATAAATATATTATGGCACAAATCTGCCGCCAGAGAGCAGGAAGTTAACAGCTCTGAAGGATAGGCCGATCCATTAGCAACAACTGTGTCGGCTGGATTCACACCTCTCTGACACAACGCTCACACGTCCAAGCTTTTTTTAACAGTGTTAATTAGGCCCCATGTGATTATCACACTTTCAATTTCACACTTTTACTACAGCGGCAAAAGGCTGTAAAAGACCCAAAAACCACTAAGGGAGCAAATCCAGCATCACAACACAAACTTAGAACTAACGCCTAAATCTACACGTCACTTTATTTATTATAATTAGTTTAAAAAATGAAAAGCTTTTTATAGATTTTTTTATTATTGCAAAGATGCTCTGTAGGAGGCATTTCAACAGGTTTCATCTAATTGGGTGACGAGGAGGGCACTTTGTTCTCCACTAAGAGCAACCCTGAAGCTCATTCAATTTCATTTTCTCCACTGGGAGCCGTCTTAGAGGAAACTTTATAACATTTTCACCTCTACGAGCCACGCTTATGGACATATTGTTGCATTTTCTCCGCTAAGAGCCACACCTTAAGGAAACTTTGTCACATTTTCTTCACTAAGAGCAGCCCTTAAGGGCATTTTGTTGCATTTTCTTCTCTAAGAACCCCTTAAGGCCACTTTGTCACATTTTCTTCACTAAGAGCAGCCCTTAAGGGCACTTTTTCACATCTTCTCCAGTAATTGCCACCCTAGAAAACACTTTGTTCCATTTATACCTCCTCTAAGAGCCATCTTTAAGCACACTTTAGCACATTTTCTCTACTAAGAGCCACGCTTAAGGCACTTTTTCACATTTTCTCCACTCAGGGCTGCCCTAGTGGACACTTTGTCCCTTCTTGTCTCTTGTAAAACACCATAGGTGGAACCACATCCTTTTGTCTAAGTAGCCACTTTTGTTGCCGTTTTTTTAAATATCAGGGGACCAGGGAGGTGATTTTACCCCATGACTCTCCTCTGAGTCTGCCAGGGCCTTGGGAAAAAAAGGTTGAAAACCAGTTCTGTACAGTAGAAGGACCTCCCTGGTGTGTCACCATCAGCCCTGCTGAGCTAATGGACTCATTAAGATAAATTTATTCAATAATAACTGCTCACAGGGAACAAGGAGCCCAAGCTGGTGAACTGTGTGATGTCAGGAGGGTGAAACGCCAACAGCTCCGTGACTGAGACCGCTCTCACTAATAAACCCCCCGTTTGGCATACAGTGTGTGAGGCCCACGTTACTCCGCTCCAGACATCCTGTGGGTATCAGAGCGATTTAGCAAACCCACAGGGAGCACGCTCTTCTGTTAACAGCGCTGGGCCGCTGGCCAACAACAGCACGTTTCTGAGGCATTTTTAAGGAGCCGAGTCCACAGTCACTCCTGGTTTTTCTTCTTCTGCTGGCTGCTAACGGCAGCGGTAGTTAAAACTGCAGTAGCTCATTTACAAAAGGTCAAGCATCACCTTCAGAGGTCAGCTGCAATTAGGGCCACTTAAAAGACGGGGCCGATGGGAAAATACACAGAAATGCACTTTACTCCTCAACATGTGGAGTTGGGCAACTGACCAAATCAACATCTTTAAGCAATTTAGAAAAAGGTCTAAAAATATCATCAACAGGAGAGAGGAAGTTTGAAAAGAAAGCACTTTAAACTGATTTCTCAACACCTCATTATTGAGTTAAACAGAAACTACTGAAGCTGGACGTCAGGAAATTCAGAAAATATTGGACCTTTTAGCACAGCGCCCCAGCTTTTTTGGACTTGTGGTTGAGAGATGGACATTTAAAAGGACCGTCTGTCTTTTTATCAGATAGTTAAAACAACTCTAGCCTCCAATAACACTCTTATATTTGTAGTAAATTCTCTGAACCCTGATCCAGCTCTGCTGTCATCCTCTCTGTCAGCTGTAGAGAAACGCTTTGCGGTGGTGACGTTGATGAATGTTTTCCCTCCATGTCCAACTGTTTCTGAGAGTCCGACCGGCCGCCCTGTCTTAACAGAAGCTGAGTTTGTCGTGTTTGTGTTCTCAGTGGTTTGATTATCGGCCATGGCGTAGTTCTGCTGAGGTTTGTAGATTTCTCTCTGTTGCTGGACGTTAGCCGAGATGCTACTCCGCTCTGCATTTAAAGTTGGTGACTGGAGATCCAGCTCTACATATTTGGCTCAGAAAAAGAGTGGAGGAATGTGGAAAGCTGAAACCTACAACCTGGACGGCAGGAAAAGGAGCAGTGCCAGACACGGCCTGAATGTTGAGCTACAGAGGAGCTGGGTTTGGATGAATGGAGGGTTGGGAGCAGAAAACTTCCAAGTCATTTTATATTTACAAGAAATCATCATTAGTGTCTACAGTGTTTAGTTTTAAATCATGTTTGTGTGGCCTTTTATCCACTGGTGGACTCAGAGGGAGACATGAATGATAAAAAACGCCACTAAAGTGCCCTTTACGATGCCCCTATCGCATGCTAAATAGAGGTGGGCAACTGGCTGCCCAGCAGCGCTCCGCCTCAGTGCAGCCCACAATTACCAATAAATTATAAACTTGAAGAAAGAATGACTAAATCTCTCATGAAGCCCTGGTTGTTCCACCCATGGTGGCAACAGCTGCAAGAGTTTGAGATAAATGTTAATGAGTCTTTCACATCACTGTGAGGAATTTTGGTCCAATCTTCTTTGCAGAGTTGTTTTAAATCAGCCACACTGGAGGGTTTTCCAACATGAGCAGCCTGTTTGAGGTCATGCCACAGCATTTCAGTCAGATTCAAGTCCAGACTTTGACTAGGCCACTCCAAAACCTTCATTTAGATGTTTTAGTCCATTCAGAGGTGGACTTGCTGGTGTTTTTGGGATCACTATCCTGCCTGCAGGTCTTCAGATGTTGTCCTGGGTTCCTTTGGGACCTCCTGGATGAGTCGTCCATGCACTCCTGGTGTCATTTTGCTAGGCCGTAACCTTGCAAAGTAGATGGATACGCCCATTTTCTTATTTTTCACTGGCGAACCCATCTTGCAAAGCTCCCATCTGAACCGTTTGGGCCGGTTAGAAAGTGACAGAACCAATCAGCAATGAGGGGCAGTACTTTCAGGTTCAGCAGAGTCGGGATGTAAACAAGCAGCAGCAAGAGCTGGTGCAGTCATGGAGGAAGAGATTAGCGTGGATGCTGCTAAAGCGCCAGTTTTAACAGAACTTGACAACATTTCTTCGTTAAAAGAAGAACAAAGAATAGCAGTGAGTTGTTTTCTTTTCAAAAACGACAAAAGTTGAGTACTGACATATCTATAGTCACCATGTTTCGCGTTATTCCTCAGCAGCTGCGCACGTGCATCTCGATAGCTGCTACATCATGTCTTTTGTTGCTCTGATTAGCCCGTAGAGATGTGACAGACAGAACGTTCACCCAATCACACTCCACTCCGAGTTTTTTTTCAAAGCCTCTGGCTTTTCTCAAATATTTCCTATTGAAGCTTTCCCAGTGTCAGGCGTGTCAGGTTAGGTAGGCTAGGAAGGTTCACCATTGTTCTATGGACAAACAATCTCTCCCTTATGTTGACTGTCCTTTGTTGGCAACTTTGGAAAGTGGGGTTTCCCTCGCTTCGCAACAGTTCACCCCACTTTCCAAAAGTTGCCAACTATGGCCTAACAATTGGCAAAAATCAGGTAAGAAAGGCCCTAAAATTCTTACATTCACCAAATTTCCACCCTCTGCCTTTAGAGATTATGTTATTTTATCTTATAAATCACTCCTTTCTTGCCTTAGAGTATCTTTAGATGTTGTTCTGGGTTCTTTTGGGACCTCCTGGATGAGTCATCCTTGCGCCCACCACTCCTGGGAAAGTTCACCACTGTTCACAGTTTTTCTCATTTGTGGATAATGGCTCTCAGCATGGTTGGCTGGAGTCTCAAAGCCTTAGAAATGTCTTTGTAAGCCTTTCTACTTAGTTTTTCATCTGTTCTTGAATTTCTTCAGATGGCGCCATGATGTTTTGCTTTATAAGATCTTAAACAGGTTCTATTTAAGGGGTATCTGGATTCAACAGATCTGGCAGTAATCAGGCCTGGGTGTGGATCATCAAACTGAACTTAGCTTTCCCAAAAAATGTGGTTAATCACAGTTAATTCATGGTTTAAAAAGGGGGGATTGAATCAATGTGGAGGCTTCTGCAGCCAGCCTTGAGTGGACCCTTTAGGACCTGCACCTTTAGCTGATTTAACATCCATTACTCCACGTCTTATTGTCCTCAGTGTTTAGAGAACCACAGCTCTAACAGAGTACCATGAGGTTTAGACCAATCATGGTGAAGTATCGTCTCTGACATTTCAAAGGCTGGATCAATACACAGATCCGTCAGAGGGAATCAAACCTCTTTCATGCTGCCTTTATACCAACAAGGACTTTTCCAGATGCACACAGTATGAGCAGCTCCACCGCTGGATGGTTTACCTTTTGTCTCCAACATACGGCTCTGATTTGTCCGGTCGGCCTTGAGGCTCAGCTTATTCCATTTCCCCTCACGCTCAATGGACTTTTCATGTGAGGCATTAAGCCACAGGGCTGGGGGGCCGCTAGGATTGACTGGTAGAGTTCTAGACTTCTATGGTAATAATACCGTCTAATTGTTTCCCAGAACGGACCTGGCAGTGACCACGGCGACCTTATTTGACTGGTTTGATTATGGACTGTTCGTGGTGTCTTCTCCTAGAGAGGAAGTGCTCTAAAGTCAGGATTGGGGTCATTTTTCTAAGCTCTTCCCTCCTTAGATCAAGGCTGAGCAATTAATACAAATCTAAGTTAAATTGCAATATGGTCTACTGTAATATTCAAAATCAAAAGGTGATTCATCTCTTTAACCTGAAATGTGCCAAAACACCAATTCAATACAGTTTTTGTTATTCTCTACACGTCACACAAACATTCAATGGTCAGTTATTTTGCTTGAAAACATTGCAAAAGTCCTGCTTTACATATTTTTTGTGTTTTTCTTATCAAAACTGAGAATGACATCTCTGTTGAGATTGAGTTAAAGGAACAGAACATGAAAATGACAGAAAGATGACCATTTCTTTAAATACATCAATTCATGACTCAGTAAAATTACAATTAAGGTATTGATTTGCAATATCTCCAGCCCTAGTTTTATAACCGTGAGTTTGCTATTTCAGACTTTAGTTCCTCAACATATCAGTATTCAAATGTTTTCACACAACCTTAAGGGGTGGGAATTGTTAGGATTGCATTGATGCTAATGCTAATGCTATTATCAATCCTGCATATTGATTTTACTCTTTTCTGATTGACTTATCAATACCACTGGGCCTTCATTGTTCTCCTGAGACAGGAAAGCCCTCATGAAAGAACGTCATAACCGTCACACACGATGCTCATGATATTTATAATACTGTGGAGTCATTATTGTTGCAAAACTTGTTTTGAGAGTGTGATTTATTGATTTTTGGGCTCAGATTTTCCTTCAAACCTGTCTTTGTGCTCTAAACTGCCTCTTTATTCTTAGAATTTTCTCTGTTAGAACTTGCGTAGGAAACTTTCTCTCTTATTTCTACTCTTGGATTGTTTTGATGAACCAGCCAATAGGAAACATCACTTCAGCTCAAACCTTCATACAGACTTCATTTTAGTGATTAAAACAAGTAAACGAATTATTCAGCTATTTATGCTGGACTTACTTTTTTGCTATCATTTACAGATTTTTGACAACAACTGTTAAAGTTCAATGATGATTTTTGGCTCTGACTTTTACAGTGTGTGTGTATGTGATAGAATGTGGAACAGCACAGCAACAACAGGCAGGGATAACCTGATTGGTCCATCCTCTACCTTTTTCCTATTGGCTAGGTCATCACAAAAATGCAAGAGTAGAAATAGGTGTTGCGGTCACAGTAAGTTTCGTACGCAGAAATCTGTGTCAGGCCACAATTTGGACTGTTTCCATCTTCTTTCCACCAGGGATGTAGTCCAGCATTGGTTGCTTTATGAGGCCTTTTTTCCTCTGATTTGGTCCTTCCCTAAACCTTCCCTCTCTTTAGCAGATTTCTGTTTTACTCTCTTTTATCTTCTTCTTCTTCAGGTGAAACTTTTCTGTTGAAATTCCACACTCTAAATATCAGACTGTACAGTGTTAAATCGGCTGAAGGATCCTAAAGAAACCTTTGTCTCTGCCTGCAGGGATTTAAACCTCCTTTGTTCCCCTCATCCACTCGTCCTGCCAGTAAAGTTTTATTAAAGTATATGATGGTTAAAAGTCAAACCCAAAATCCAAAGTTCAGACGATAGTTTCACTATGTAATGTTTGATCCAAATCCAACTAAAGTCGGCTCCATCAGCTAAACTTCTCAACTGCTTGGCTCATATTTGGTTTCCGTGCCAAGTCAAAATATCTAAAACAGACAAAGACGCTATAGTTCACATCATACAGTACATTTGACGAGAACTTTTGAACTGAAAGAGTCACTCAGCAAAAACTAAAGAGAGACCTGCACCAAGAGGACCAATTAACCCCTTTCTTTAACACAGTTTTAGTATTTTCATAACTGCACATCAAAAATGCCATTCTTCACCTGAATCAGCTGTTTACTTAGTCCCAAGAGAGATGAATGGATTTATTTTTTGTCAAATACTGGATCTCAAATCAGCTCCTCCACCCTGATCTAAGGTCCATCACAGCTCTATAACAGTCCCAGACCAGGTCCTTTTATAGGCGTTTCTGAGGACTCCAGATGGAGCAGGGTGGGGGGTATTCATCTAGAGTTAAAGGTGACGGTGAAGCAGCGTTACATCAGAAGACACCAGGTCAACAGGGATCAATTACAGGCTCCAGAGACCTGACTAGTGAGTGGTCATTTTGATCTCTGACCCTCAGCCACCCACCCAGTGACCCTAAAAACTGTGATAATCTAAGGAGAAGGAGCCTTCATGATGGACGTGCACACAAGGTACCATCTCCATCACTGTCATACAGGAAGTCCAGTTTCAGTAATTTGGTAGTTCTAAGTCAGTCTCTCACCGCATCATGAACATCCAGGATCACAAAGAATCCCAGTGTTGGTGGTCCAAGGCCCTAACAGTCCTTCCATCCCTCATTTTTGACTTGGTGAAGAGTGTCTTCCATTATAGAGAATAAACGTTCATAGGTGATGTTGGCCTCACAGAAGACTAATCAACACAAATCCTGTCTGTTCCTATAGCTGTGTCTGCAAATTTTAATCACTAGAGAGGTTTTCAATGCACCTTTTTTAATTGTTTCTGATGTTGTGGGAATGTTTTATTAAAATATAACTTGAGTCTTCCTTGGAATCTGCGTTCAATATGATGAGAGGAGAAGTTTGAGGAGCTGGCTGGAGTTCAGTTGAATTGAAAATGACATGTAACATAAAATGCCACAACACCAGGTAGCATGCGCACTAACTTCTTAAAAGGGTCTAGAACTGATGCTTCCATCGCACCACTTAATCCAACTCTTAGCCCTGTCCATCTGGCTTTTATTGTGTGCTGTTTAATCAGCATTAGACAGAAAACACTTTACTCCACATGAATCAGACAGTGTGCTCTTTGCTGTTAGAGCTTTAGTGAACATTTGTCTGAATAACATCCTAGTTAAACCAAAGAAAGGTCAAAGGTGAGTTCAGTTAATATAGGTTTCACTGCACACATCCCAACTATTGTTCTTCCATCAGTTAGAGATCAGTTTCCTTGTTGGACTGTAAATGATCATCAGAAGATTTTACTGATATTTATCAGTTGGGTGTATTTTTCTTAATCACTCTTATCTCAGATATTTAGCCTGGAGGCTTTTCTTGGAACAGAAGAAGGAAGGAAAAGCCCTTTGACATCTCACCATGTGAGTGTTTGAGGCTATTAAAACAAACAGGAATAACTAATGGTGAAAAGGGCTTCCTGTTGAAGGTGCCTTCTTCATGAACGCTTTCAGGGTAAAAGTTACACCCTAATAAAGAAGTAGAATACTCATTTCTCCTCCATGCACAGTCAGCTCCTCTGCCTTTGAATCCTTGTTGTTTTGGTGTAAATCTGGACCCAGAGTGCCTCAGATTCCTGTCGGTAGCCTGAGAATGTGCCGTGCTCCCACGTAGGAGCTACTTCTGAGCTTCTTGTTGTCTTGTAAAGACGTTAGCGTGTCAAGTCTCTGAGGTGAGCTGAAGAATGCAACAGGAGCTGGATGGCTTTAGCAGAGACGCCGAGTCCTGCAGCCGTCAGCCAGGAGCTCTAACCTCCGAGCAGAGCGGACCAACCAGGGGTGTCTTCAGCAATTCTTTTATTGTGAAGAAGTGAGAAGTGAAATGGGCTGGAGCGCTCAGGTTGCACCACACTCCAAATTTGACTCAACAATGGGATGGAAAGTTCAGCTCAGCTCTTTTGGAATAAAACGGCATGTGAATCTATCAAACGAAGGTCTTGGAAAAGCTCCCTCTAGTGTGGTCGTCCGCTCCACTTCATCCATCCATCTCTCAGTGTTCTGGTCACCAGCACTAAAGCAGCCCATCTAAAAAGCTGAAACAGTCGGCCTGACTAAACCGAAGGCCTGAGAACACAAATCAGTGGAGACCAGTGGGGTTAAGCTTTTCTCCAGATCTCAGGATAATCTCTCCCAAACGTCAGCACACGCTTATCAATTACAGCGGCTGTAAAAGCCCCCCATCTAGAAGAAGTTAAGTGTTGGCTCTGCAGTGCTTCACTCAGACTTTGGAGCTGTCAGCTGACTTCCTACAAATGTAGGCCATGTAGCTTGGAATGATGATCCCTTCACTTGTGGTTTTATATAAATAAGCAGGAAAACTGTGGTCAGGTAGGAGGTGATATATCACAAACCGTTTAAAATCCTATCAGCAGAAATAATGAACGTTTATTACCCTATAAATCAAAGTTTCTTAGTCTAATGTCCCACAATTGAAAGTAATCTTTATATCAATTAATATTTATTCAACAAAGCCTCTGGCAGCAGAACTATTTCATATTTTTAAGTTGAGCTGAGGTGCACTGGCCAGCTCTTAATGATAAAGTGCAATTAAGGATTAACCTAAAGTTCTCTGGCTTTGGTTCCTGAAAAGAGATGCTCCAAAATTTTCTGTTCACTTTTTGGAATTGATTTTAGTTAAGCGGACCTCATGCTGGTCTTTGCCTTAGGGCCTCTAAATTATTAAAACCAGGAAGGGCCTGGTCTGGCCTGCATGTAAAAGGCAAGGATGGAATGTTTTATAAAATTTAATTTCATCATCTTCAAATCAGAGGACAGAATGTTCATGAAGCCTGGGATGTTGGGAACTTTACACTTCCATTTTGGCCATAGTAGGCCTTAGTGGGCAAGTTATAAATGCATGCAAAAGGCAAGAATGAAATATTTTTTAGGCTCTGATGATATCTTCAGAGGCAGAGAAGGGAATGTGCCATAAGCTTTGATGAAATCATCTTTAAAGGCCGTGGATGGATTGTTTTATATGCTTTGATGGAATTATCTTTAAAGGCAGAGGATGTAATATTTCGTAAGCTTTGATAGCATTATCTTTAAAGGCAGAGGATGGAATTTTTCGTAAGCTTTGATAGCATTATCTTTAAAGGCAGAGGATGGAATGTTTTGTAAGCTATCATAACGTCTTTAAAGGCAGTCGATTGAATGTTTCATAAGCTCTGACGGCATTATCTTTAAAGGCAGAGGATGGAATGTTTTGTAAACTTTCACATTATGTTTAAAGGCAGAGGATGGAATGTGTCATAAGCTTTGATAAAGTCGTCATGGGCAGAGGATGGAATTTTTTAAACGCTTTGACAACATTGTCTTTAAAGGCAGAGGATGAAATGTTTTGTAAGCTTTGACAGTATTATCTTCAAAGGCAGAGGATGGATTGTTTCATAATCTCTGGTGGCATTATCTTTAAAGGCAGTGGATGGAATGTTTCATAAGCTGTGATGACATGATCTCTAAAGGCAGAGGATGGAATGTTTCGTAAGTGTTGACAACATTATCTTTAAAGGCCATGGATGGAATGTTTCATAAGCTTTGATAGAGTCGTCATGGGCAGAGGATGGAATTTTTTTAAACGCTTTGACAACATTATCTTTAAAGGCAGAGGATGAAATGTTTTATAAGCTTTGATAATGTCTTGGAATGTGTGGAATGTTTCATTAGCTTTGACAACATGATCTTTAAAGGCAGAGGATGGAATGTCTTAAATGCTTTGATGACATTATAATCAAAAGTGGAGGATGGAATATTTTGTAAGCCTTTATGACATTATCTTCAAAGGCAGATGACAGAATGTTGGTGAAGCTGGGGATGTTGGGTGCTTTTCTACCAGAATTTCTATAGTTGGCCATAGTTGTTAACTTTTTGGAAGATGGGTTGTCAACAAAGGACAGTCTACATTAGGAAAAGATTGTTGGAGTGTTCTAATAATGATGGAGAAATTTAATGCTCTGGATGTCATTATTATTTGTCTGTACTGGTATAAGAAGTTATGCAGTCTTGGGGATGTTTGAGTTCTCATGCTCTTCTTTGATAATGTCCTGTAGTTGTGAATGTGACAGAGAAAAGAGACACATGTGAATGAATTGTGTTTAATGGCTGTAAAGTAAGCTAACCTGGCTAACCTAACAGCCTCTTATCCCTACGGGCCGGAGGTCAAACCTGTTGCTGGCACACCTCCGGCCTGTCTGTGTCTGTTTGTGTGTGAAGGCGGATGACGACACCGTGCGTCTGTGCGATGACTTCCCCAGCTGTTAAATGAGCGAGCGCCGTGTGCTGCTGAACAGTTGGTTTGCTCATTGAGCTCCTCAGCAGCCTTTTGATGCTGCTAACATAAACAGGGTTATTTACAGGGCAGGGGGGGGGGGGTCAGCCATGAGGATGGGGTTAAGGACGCTCTTCACTCACACCCCCCAGAGAGTTGCTGGGCAAATGTGTGTTTTAGCTGTTTGCTGGGGTGTTTACTCAGGGAAAGTCGTCAGGGCACCACACTGGGCTTTAACAGCAGATTATTTCAGCTCCATGTTCATCTCTGCTGTTTGACTTTAGCAGCTAAAGCTTTATAATAGCAGTTATTAGTCATGTTTCCTGATTCTGATTCAGATGGTCTCGCTATCGACTCCAGGGACCAGAACCTGCATCATTCCTCACAAACCGCTCCCTGAAATATTTGAACTGCAACATGGAACATTTTAGGTGTTCATGTGACTGTTTTCTTCATTTTTGACCTGTTAGGAGCCTGAGTCTGCAGAGATCAGCAGGGCCTAAACGGAAATTACAAAAGGATTTTATTCTGACATTTCAGTTATTTTAACAGAACCAAAGTCTTTTCAAATCCTTTTAAATTTGAGGCTTTTGTATAACAGCCCAAAAAGTCATTGGAACATAATCTCTAATACACTTAAAAAAACAAAAAAGATATCCACTCAGATCAAAGTCAGAATTCTAAGATTAAAGGCAGATATCTGAGATTAACATCATAAATCTTAGACTGAAGTCAGAATTCAGAGATGAAAATCAGAATTGTAAGATTAAAGTCAGGATTCTGATATCTAAGTCACAATTCTGAGATTAAAGTCTGAATACTCATATTAAAGCCACAATTATGAGATTAAAGTCTGGATACTTAGATTAAAGCCACAATTCTGAGATTAAAGTCTGAATACTCAGATTAAAGTCTGAATACTCATATGAAAGTCACAATTCTGAGATTAAAGTCTGAATACTCAGATTAAAGTCTGAATACTCATATTAAAGTCACAATTCTGAGATTTAAGTCTGAATACTCAGATTAAAGCCACAATTATGAGATTAAAGTCTGGATACTCATGTTAAAGTCACAATTCTGAGATTTAAGTCTGAATACTCAGATTAAAGCCACAATTATGAGATTAAAGTCTGGATACTTAGATTAAAGCCACAATTCTGAGATTAAAGTCTGAATACTCATATTAAAGTCACAATTCTTAGATTTAAGTCTGAATACTCAGATTAAAGTCACAATTCTGAGATTAAAGTCTGAATTTGAAGTCATGACAGAGTGTGAATATTCCTCTATTCCTCCCAGCATTGTGAGTATTCTCGCTACAATTCGCTGTCTTTCTGTCTGTCACGCTCAAACTTGTCTCCTCAACCGGGTGTGCATCTTTCAAACTCTATTAACTCCAAAATTCCGAATAGAAACACACCCAAGACGCTGCTGGGATTGAAGTTACTCATGTCCGCCATCTCCTGGTGTGAAGTGGTAACAGCACAGACCCTCGCCATTAGCCCTATCTCCCAATAGTACAGAATCCTTTTAAAAAAATTCCTGGATTCAGGCGGTGATACGGATTAGTCCCAAAATCTATTCAGTTCTTCCTTATGCCATTTCTGACATTTCCTGAAAATTTCATGAAAATCTGTCCACAACTTTTTTAATTTATGTTGCTAACAAATAAATAAACAAACAAACAAACAAACCCACCCAATCACATAACCTACTTGGCAGAGGTAATTAAAACCTTTTTTAAGATGAGACAAGATAACTAAATACATAATTAGAGATCATACATTACATCCTGTAGCAGCAGCAGTTTGTGTTTTTAGACTGCTTAAGAAGCTTTCTTCAGGGTTTTTATTTTGGCTTTTTGAAGAGATGACAGCAGACAGGACTTCTATTTCTATCCGTGAGTATCAGTGTGAGGCTAAAACTGGCTCCAACAGCAGCTCCTAAGTGTGGTGATGATGGTTGTCTGATCAGAGCTCCAAGCTTGCCAAGGTCTCCTTTATAGATTCCCTGGAGTTAATCCTCCCTTTGTGTTAGTGAGAGGGGGGCTGTAAGGGGGTAGAGAGGGGGGGCTTCAATGACTGTTGTTCTTATTATTTACCTTGTGTCAACACCAGCCCAGCAGGGAGGTGATGACTGAGACTGATCCAAAGAGGACGAGAGCCAGAACACCCCCGACAGGCTCCCGTGGCGCTCTGAGCAGCTGGTGACGTGTGGTGGATGTTTAGTTAGGTGTTCATTTTTCACCTTTAAGGTCTAGTTCTAGGAATTTGAAACCAGGGTATCTTTCTGTGTGTGTGTGTTGTTAGATGCAAAGGATTGAAATATATTTATTATTCATTAATTGATGTGATACTTGACTGAAAACACTGGACTTCAAGACCAGAAAAATTCTGGGTTTCTCTTCTTTTAGACCCTGGGATCTTGATTTACAAATGAAATGTTGATTTTATCTGAAAACAGGACTTTGGACCACTTAGGCCACAATGGTCTAGTTCTTCTTCTCATTAGCCCAGGTGAGACTCTGACAATGTGGACTTTGGTTCAGTAATGGCTCCACACTAAGAACATGACACGTGCATTACATTTCCTTGGTCTGACTGTGTGGTGGCTCTTGACCCAGTGACTCCAGTCATAGTCCACTCCTTGTGAAGCTCCCCTAAGTTCTTGAAGCTGCTTTGTTTGAATCATCAGATACTGAGCTCATCCCCTTCAGTTAACTTTTCATTATGATATGCTTTGATACGGCCTCTGAGGACAGCCTGACCATCAGCATGACCCTCTGTGGCTTACCCATGTTGAATGTGTGTTGATGCTCTAAGAAGAGGCTTCCCACTGACCCTGTGTGGCTTACCCTCCTTGAATCTGCATTAATACTCTAAGAAGAGGCTTCCCTCTCAGCAGTGACCCTGTGTGGCTTACCCTCCATTAACACCCTTTGATACTCTGAGAACAGTCTGCCCTTTTAGCAGTGACCATATTGTGCTTACTCTCTATAAATGTGCTTTGATACTATGAAAACAGCCTTCCCTCTCAGCAGTGACCCTCTGTGGCTTACCCTGCATGAATATGCTGTGAAATTCTGAAAACACTCTGCTCTATCAGCAGAGTCCTTCTGTGGCTTACCTTCCATTAACACCCTTTGATACTCTGAGAACAGCCTTCCCTTTCAGCAATGACCATATTTGGCTTACCCTCTCTGAATATGCTTTGATACTCTGAGAACACCCTGCCCTCTCAGCAGTGACCTTCTGTGCCTTACCCTCCATAAAAATGCTTTGATATGCCTCTGAGGACAGCCTGCTTTTCAGCAGTGACCCTACTTGGCTTACCCTCCATGAATATGCTTTGATATTCTGAGGGGCCGTCCTTACGGAAACGAATTCAGGTGTATACAGAAAAGTTTTTTTTTGTCGGATCAGCGTTTCATCCACACAGAAACGATGTTTTGGATGACTGTAAACGGTACTTTTTGAAATGGGGTCCCAGAGTGCATAAATCTGTATACAACTACTGTTTTGTCTCCGTATGGATGCCTATCCATATCTTTCTTGAAACGATTACGTCACACACAGCCTAGCTCTCTTAAATCGCCTGCGCGGGTCTGGCCAAAACAATAATGGCTGACTATAGGGTTGTGTTCATGCTGCAGAAGCTACTGAGCTTGTTATGGCTTTTACAGCAAAATCTGATGCTCCTTTACCACCACCATGAAACACATAAACCATATACACTTAATCCAACGTGGAGAACAATCAGAAGGGCAACTAAAAGAAGGTTTGTGTCAGTTTTCTGTGATCTTCTTCTTCTACTTTGGTGCATTTCCGTGGCAGCGTTACAGCGCCACTTACAGGCTTGGCATACGTACTACAGCATTTTTAGACGTTTCAGTGTTTCCTGAAACAGCTCCATCTTTACAGAAAACTTTTCCAAAACGAAACGGCAATATATTGTTTTTCGTCTCCATGTGGACAAGGCCTAATAATAGCCTTCCCTTTCAGCAGTGACCCTACTTGGCTTACCCTCCATGAATATGCTTTGATACTCTGCAAATTCTCTGCTCTATCAGCAGTGTCCTTCGATGGATTACTTCTTTAAATATGCTTTGATACAGCCTCTGAGAACAGCCTGTCCTTTCAGCAGTGACCTTCTGTGGCTTACCCTCCATAAAAATGCTTTGATACTCCTTCAATATAAAGACTCACTGGCAGGCAGGCTTAACCTCCTTGAAATTGCTTTGATAAAGCCTCTGAGGACATTCCTTTCAGCCTTGACCCTCTGTGGCTTACCCTCCATAAATATGATTTGATATTCTGCATAAACTCTGCCCTATCAGCAGTGTCCCTCTGTGGCTCACCCTCTTTGAATATACTTTGATACTCTAAGAACACCCTGCCCGATCAGCAGTGACCTTCTGTGGCTTACCCTCCATAAAAATGCTTTGATACTCCTTTAATATGGAGCATCACTGACAGGCAGGCATACTAGAATTTGCTTTGATACAGCCTCTGAGAACAGCCTGCTCTCTTAGCAGGGACTTTATGCGGCTTACCCTCCTTGTGAAGGGTGTCAATGATTGTCCTCTAGTCCAGTCAGCAGTCTTTACCATGATTGTGTTTGTGTGTCCTGAACCAGAGTGAGAGAATGAAGGCGTTAGCAGAATTTACAGATTGTGGTAAAAAAAAAAAAAAAAAGAAAAAAAAAGGAATTTTAAAGCTTTAGGACGGCTGCCTGACGTCTGTAGACGTCTGCAGAAACTGGAAGGAATAAGGGAATATCTGTAAAGGACTAAAGCCTTGAAGTAAGATTTATTTCAAGAATGGAGCAAACAGAGCAAGAATCTCTGACTGTCCACAGACAGTATTAATCACACCCTGATCCTCTCATTTAGACTGTGTGTGTGGAGACAAAGGTAAGAAGGTCATGATCCTTTATAAACTGATGTAAATATGTTTTCTGTCAGACGGGAGGGTGTGAGCAGTTTGTGACTCCCAGAGAAACATGAAAACAGAGGCAGGGCTGTGTAATTCAGGATGTGGGGAGGTGTTGGAGCAAGGACCTGGATCATCCTCTGATTGGCCTCTGAAGCCTCAGCTTGATGACAGCATTCTGGGCTACTTTAGTGGATGATCACCAGGGGACACATACGAGTCTGAGTCTATGATCTCAGCACTAACAGCCAAGGTGTGTGCATGAGCGTCGAGGGTTGTTAGGAGTCATTGTGGACCGCTGTCACGCTCCTGTGCAGGGTCTGAGATGAATCCAACACTGCTGAAGATGATGCTTTAAACAGACTGAGGTCAATTCATTTGTTTGCTGTGTTTGTTGCCGTCTCAGGGTGTTTACACTTTAGTTATGACTGCTTCCTGTTTGCCTGCCTTTACATCAGTGACATCATTCTCTACCTGAGCACACCTGAGGATGAACTCAGTCCCAATGGTGGAGGTGTGCATAAATTGTGTATTGGCAAGACAGCTGTTTCAGTAACATCCTCCCCCTCAGTTTGACAGGACTTTTGGTGAATCCAGACATGAAGCTGGATAACTGAGCTTCCTTTATGCCTCCTTAGTTTCGTCTTCATTATGACCTTCAGATGAGCGGTTTCTTTAGCAGCTCTAACGCCGTATTGGACACTCCCTGGGGCGGAGTCATTTTGCCCTGTACATCTTTAAATGGTCTGAGCACAGTCCGAGTTCAGATGGGTGACTCTGTGATGTAACACGTGACCTCTGCCCCGACAGCTCTGACCTCAACGCCACACCTTTACCCCCCACCGCCACTTTAAGCTCTGTGATTCAGAGCTTTAAATATGTTCTCATTCGCCGTGGGCCCCTGTATTTGCCGTCACAGTTGACCCTCTGGTGCCTGCTCACGCGTGATGACATGGATACCCCGGATTATGAGGCCTGATGCCACTAAAGGGGGGTCAGGACAGCTAGCCCCCTCCTACGGTGGCTCAGTCTCGCTCTGGCGAGCTGAAATGGACGCCACAGCTCCCCCACCTGCAGCGGCGTGTCAGTGCTCCCACCGGGGTAGTGAAGGCGTGTTTGCTCAGAGGTTCTCCTCTGCTGATCTGAGACACAAACAGCGCCCCCTCTTTTTGTTCTGAGGTCACAGTTGAACAGCAGATGGTAGATCTGGATCGAGGTGGTCAGAGGCCCTGTGTCTGGAGCTTCCAGAAACCCTGGAGTTTATTTCTTTATCCTCAGAAATGATGGCTCCTTGGATTTTATTTTACAGCAGATCTGAAGGGTTTGGTGTCTGGAAGTGCTGGACTGGTGACCACCTCCTGGTTTTAATATCTTATTCAGATACGGGCTCACAAACAAACACACAAACAGGAGGATTCTGCATCAGAAACACTAGTCTTGGTTTGACTGGGCCAAGAACGTGGAAGTTATATGAGACAGAGTTAAACTGAAACACAGAATATGTCAGATTTACTCCATGGAGATCCACAGGTGCAGCTCAGACATGGGGAGGTTGTGAAAAAATCATGTTCTCTGTCATTTAATTTATAGTCTAGATTCATTACACATTAAAGTCTTTCTAATGACAGTGATGAATCTACAGAGGAGTTGGCCTGAGCAGAGCAAACCATAAACTGATAGAGCTTAGGGTTGTTGTCAAAAAAGTCTGGGCCTAAAAAAGTAGTAGTTTAAGTTTCATTTCTCTCCTGCTGAGGTGTGTTAAACTGTTGCTGACTAAACCAGCGGTTCTCGACGTGGGGCTCAGGACCAAGGTTATAATAGTTTTGGATTTTTTAATAGTTTTACTGCTGGTTTGTTAGTTTAGTTTAGTTTTTGTTTTGCAAAAATGCTTCTTCTTAGTTTAGTTTTTATTAGTTTTGGTGTTAGTTTTAGTTTTCTCAGATAGATGTCAGGGCTGAGGGAATGTCATACATTTTAAAAACATATTCAAACAGGCTACTCTTCACTTTTTGTTGTATTTGTTTAATGATGATGTCTGAATACAACTCCAGACATAAAACTACCACTGTATGAAGTCTTAACCAATCAGATCAGGCAGTTTTACTCTCCCCAGACTCTGGTGTAGGTGCCAGTCAGTATGGTTGTGTCAAAGACTAAAACTAAGGATATTTTATCTCTAATTTTATTTTATTTTAGTTAGTTTTGTAAGCACACTTAACAGTTTTAGTTAGTTTTCGTTTTTTCAGTAGAGCTTAGTTTTGATTTAGTTTCAGTTACCTAAAATTATTTTTGAATTTTAGTTTTCATTATTTAGTAAGTTTTAGTTAACTATAATAACCTTGGTCAGGACCACTTTTGGGGTCATAGGACACTGACAGGGGGGCTCCAGATGCCCTAAAAAATTAAATGTTTTTTTAATGACATTTCTGCAATTTTACATCAATTTTGCCAAATTTTAACCTGAGTTCATCACTTTTCCCACCAATTTTAACACAATTTTGCCACCATTGTTGCCTCTGTTGACCCATTGTTGTCACTATTAACCACTTTTTACATCCATTTTGCCCAGTCTAACCATATTTCAAAATTTGTTATGCCCATTTTTTGCCAGTTTAACCAATTTCTGTCTAACTGAGTCGATCCATTGCAGCACGTAGGAAGTGTTAAAGCCCCAAACATGCTGACAGATGCTGCACATGCTGCAAATTGCTGCATATTGATCACAATTGCTGTAGACATTTAGCGGAGAGATCACACATTTTATAGTGCTGCTAGTTAATTACACAGTCTGGCTGCTTTTTAGTGTCAGAGTGAAACATGCTGGTCACTGGACTCAGACTGAGCTGTCTGTTACATTTCACTTTGCTATGCTAACACTAGCATCAGTTATGGCCCATGTGCCATTACAACTTGACTGGTGACATTATTGATACTGGATTTTCATCCATCCACCACCACTATCAAAGCAAGCCGGGCTTGCTTGTGCTTAAGTAGCCCAAACCAAATACTCAGAGCTTTAATGAACATTCTGTGCAGAACTTTTGGGCATGTTTGGACCAAAAGTTGAGGCTGAAGTAAGACGTAGATGTGGGGAGTAAGCTGCCTGAGGGCACCATTGGGCTGGAACAGGGTTTGAACGATGGATTGTCCAGATTTTATTTCTGTCATCAGGTGGATCCAACTCTAAAAGCTTAAAGCAAACGTTGACTCATCAGGAAGTTTCATCTGCAGCGTGCAGGGTGTGATTACAGGGCTCAATAAAAACCTAGTGACCAGGTGACGGATCGTAAGCAGCCATCCTAGAGGAGGCCCCTAAACCAGGGAGAAGGTGCTAACTCTGAATGTTGTGTTTACAGCTGACAAATCCTCCTCGAACGGCCTCTAAGACACGATGAAATCTGAGCTGACTGATGGTCAGGTACAGGATGCTCTCTGGATCTCATCCAACGCTGCATCATGTTTTCTTTAATAGGTTTGAGGAAACCTTAACCCTCGTTTACTGATGTCAGATAGTAGGAGTCTGATAGTAACACAGCGACTTTATATCAAAGGTAATTAACTACTGGGAGGCCCATATTTTATCTGGCCAATCAGCTTTAAGATCTCATCAGAGTCCTCTGCCTTCTCTAAACTGATCAGATCTTTGAATGACAGTATCAGCTGATCTCTAGACATCTCTGAACTCCACTAAGAGTTTGATGAGAAGGATATTACAGATAAATACCAAAGAAGTTGGTTTGACTCCACTGGTTGTAAGGGGATTCGTTCATAAATGAATCCTCTAAACTGGATTCCCAGCTGGAGCCATGTTTGGATCTCTGTGGAGAAGCCTGGGTGGCATACAGAGATGTCTGTCTGTAGATCTGATAGGCAGATGTGAAGGAAATCCCTAGAAGATCCTGCGTAGATGTGGAGAAGACATCTGGAAACGGACGCTCAGAGACGTGGTGTGTTTATGTGAAGAGAGAAGTATAGGAAGATGGACCGACGAAGGAAGAGAAACAGAGAGAGAAGGACAGGATGATGCAAGGAAAACATATTTGAAAGAGATCAGTGAGAGGAAGAGGGCTTTTAGACTGAAAATCTAGGACATCCTCCTCTAATGCAGTATGATTGTAAAATCAACAGTTTGACCTACTAGTAGTCTCCTTTTTTAAATGTTCTACAAATCGGTGACCTCCAGGGAGAAGAAGAGTCTCTGCAGATAGCAACTGGTTTGAATAATGGCTCAATAACAGCCAATGCAAAAAATATAAATATTTTGAGGAGTTTTTGTTACAGAATGATCATTTTTCAACATTCTGGTCCCTGAGGGATGGGTGCCAAAAGGTCATTATGGTTAACTGTGTGTCACACATGAAAATCTTTGAGTTTTAATTTCCATTTAGTTTTGTTCTTTTATCTTTATAGCCCCATAACTTTAAAAAACTCCAGTGACATTACTACAGCAGACTCATTCTTAAAGCCTAGGCTTTGCTGAAAAGATGTTTAGAGCTTGACTGTGCACCACAGGGTTGATTTTTTTCAAGTTTTTTAAGACTAAAAGGCCAGGAGAGACTAAATGGCCAAATAAAAGCATAGAGCTTGAAAGGTTAATTGATGACATCATCACAGAACAGAATGTTTGTGAAGCTGGGGATGTTGGGCGATGGTTATATAGTTTTAATAACTTTGAATTTGCTACAATGGACTGCTTTACAAACTTAAAAAAATGACATCATCATTCTACAGCCTATCAAAGGCTTTAAAAGATGACATCATCAGGGGACGGAATGTTCGTAAAGCTTGGGATGTTGAAGGATGGTTTTTAAGTTATAATAACTTAGAATTTGCTAGAATGGAATGCTTCATGACTATTAAAGGATGACATCATCATTCTAAAAACCAATCAAAAGCATTAAAGGATGACATCATCAGAGGCTGGAATGTCCATGAATCCAGGGATGTTGGGGGTTGACTTTAAGGCCTTAATAAGCTTTAAAGGATGACATCATCTTTCTGAGGCCTATTAAAGGCCTTAAAGGATGACATCATCAGAGTGTGGAATGTTTATGAAGTTGGGGATTTTTTTGGGTCTGATTGTTTGGTTTCTATAACATGGAATTTGCTTTAATGGAATGTTATATAGACTTTAAAAGATGACACATTTCTTAAGTCTGTTGAAAGCTTTTAAAGATGACATCATCAGAGGATGGACCATTGTAACGATGGATATGTTGGTGGCTGATTGTACATCTTAACCAACGTAGAATTTGGTAGTATGGAATGTTTCACAAGCTTTGAAGGATGACATCTCTTTCTAAAAACTTTTAAAGCCTTTTAAGGGGTGACATCATAGAGGACAGAATGTTGGTGAAGCTGGGGATGTTGAGGGCTTTATACCTTCTTTTTCTGCCAAATAGATGGCAACTTTTGGTAAAGTGGGTGGAACTGGTGAGGAGTGAGCCAGCATTGACAGTAAACGTAAGATTGTCGGTATATATGGGCCCTCAATGGGGGCCAATTAGCCTCAAGCCTAGAGGCTAGCAGTGCCTCTTTAACAGCTTTTCTCCCTCATTTTTGCATAGTTATGCTTTTAAAAGGCATGCTATTTTGTAAAAGTATCTTGTGGGGCACTGGTTGGATTAAAATGACTGGCTTGCACGTAAAAGGCAAGGATGGGACGTTTTATAAGGATGACATCATCAGGAATGGAATGTCGGTGAAGCTGGGGATGTTGGGGGCCTTAGTCCTCCTTTTTTTTTTTTTTTTTTCAAAATAGTAGGCCATAGTTGACAGCTTTTCCAAAAGGGACTATTTCCTTTTTGTCCCAACAATATAAAAAAGGCAAAATTTTACCAAATGTGAGCTGTTTTGGAGTTGAATCACTGGCACTTGAAAATATTCTGTCAGTAAGTCAGAAATTTATTACTGATAAAGAATACCTGAAGTATTGAACAGACTGCTGTTATATTTCATTGGATAGGATAAACCCTGATGTTTCAGTAGCCCCCTGACTTCTCCTAAAGCCTCCCTCACACATCTACATTTCTACTTCACTGACACATGCAGAGGTATCAATGCTCGCCGCTGTACATGGTCACCAGAGCGTGCTCAGGGCGTGTTGTTACAGGTCAGTGGCGTGTTTGTGGGTTCCCTCTCTGCACAGCGTGTTCTCCTCTGGACAGCAGAGGGCAAAGAAAAGCTCGGTTTGCTGCTGCTGGTGTGATGAAGGAATGTGAGAATGTCTTGTCAGTCATAACTCTGCCAAGCTGGAGGTAAACGGCCGTTTTTGTGGCCAGGCCTGCTTTTCTCGTTAAGGGCTGCTCCGTAGAAACCCGATCCCATCGCGTGATTGAGCTTTTCATTTTGTTTGTCTTTGCAGCAGACGTGCCATCCCTCATCAGTAGTAACTATTTATTTTGATAGGATGTTTGGGAAGGAGAGCGAGACAGTCCTTGGAGAGCTGACCTGAAGTTTCACCGCAGGAATTACCAACCCCCCTGGATGGATCACATCCTTACTGACTACTGTTTTATAACTGTTGATGACACAGCTGGATCATGCTTTAGAAAATAGATTTAGAATGATGGGCTGACCCATAATAGTTGAATATTTGATGAGTTATTCAACAGAAACTTATTCTAACACCAAATGTCTGATTATAAAACAAGGATCATTCCATTCCAGCTCTATGGGGGTGTTAAATGTCTGATTTGACATTAATTTGTCTGCTTTCTCATAGCCAATCTTGGTATAAAGATCAGTTTAAACGCAATTCTTGAAATAACCCGTTTCACTTTTTAATCAATCTCTTCCATGTGTGTAGGAAGATAACTTTGTCATTTTTTTATGGGAGACTCCCAAGGCCAAAACCACTGCAGACCAAAAAGAAAAAAAGACTTGTTTCACATTTGTTTAGTCCTTGAGCTTGTGACTTGGACCCTGGGGTTCAATCCCTACCTCCTGTGGCTAAAAGTAAATGAATGGGATTACCGACTGATGGAGAAGGTGCACATCAGGCTTCTGCAGGGCTATACCAGCCTACAGTATATGCTTCTATTTTTACAGAGATAGACCCTATAATAGGCCTTTAGGTGTTTCCCATTTTAAGATATTGACTCAAAGTTTAGTTTTAACTCCCTGTAGTCATGCCACGTCGTCCAGCAGAGGGTCGGCCTCCATGGTCATGGCTGAGCGTGCTGTTTGTCATTAGCTGGGACACCTGAATGTCAAAAGGCCAGGCTCAGAATGGGAGCTGTCATCAGAGACATTAGTCAGCTGGAGTCCTCCGTCCAACACAAATGAACTGGGCTCACATGGAGCCACCATGGGTGTAAACAATCAAAATAGCACACAGAAACTCTACATTTACCTCCAGGTGAAAAGTGACACTCGTATTTACGCTGTCAGAGCAAAGATAAATGAATACAGACTGTTTGTAGGCACAGGATACACGGTGGTTTTAGGGCTTTCCTAATTCACACGGTAAAACCACGGAGTGTTTCTCTGCAGAGGCGAGGTCTGTCAGGCTGCTGTCACGCTACACAATATCTTCAGTAGTTTAAACAAGTGAAAGCTGCTTAGTAAAACAGCAGAAAGATGGAAGAAGGAACAAAAACAGGCCAGTATTTCAAGACCCAAACATGCATGAGATTGGATGGATGGCAGAAGAAGTGATAGGTCAACGTCTCTAATTCATCTTGCAAAGGAGGCACAGATACCAGCTCAGGGAGAATCAGTTAATCTACTTTTATTGGAATTGCATAAAGGCATCCTGCAGTTTTCATGTGGCAGGGGATCCGGTTTCTCTCCATGTGTCCATTTTTATTAAAATATTCTGCAGGAATATTGTTCTGGTGCATTTTTCCACACACATATGTAAGAGTTAATAATCTTTGTGCAGGTAAAAGTCATTTTTATACTCATCATTTAATGCTTTTCAATCAAAAGTGAGCAATGATGTAAAAAAGACAGACCATGTGTAAACTAAATTATTAGTCATAATGATAGTTTTGCAGAATCATTCCACCCTCTATCAGATTCAGAGCTCCAAGACCCCAAAACTGAGCAACACAAACCTGCAATTCTGGGATTATTTGTACCCCAAGCTGCGATCTTAGATACAGTACCATTTAAAGTATTTGCTCCCTTCCTGATTTCTTTTTTTTTTTTTTTTTGGCATATTTGTTACTTAAATGTGTCACATTATGAAACTAATTTTGATTTTAGTAAAAGATATTCTGAGTAAATTCAAACATCAGCTTTTAAATGGTGATTTCATTTTTTAAGGGTATAAAGACATTCAAACCTTGGCCCCGCGTGAAAAAGTGATTACTCACTAAACCTAAAAACTGGTCGTTCCATCCTTGGCAGCAATAACTGCAAGCAAGCATTCACCATAACTGTCTGTGAGTCTTTGACAACACTGTGGAGGAATTTTGGCCCACTCTTTCTTGCAGAATTGTTTTAACTCAGCCACATTGGACGGTTTTCCAGCAGGAACGGCCTCTTTAAGGTCATGAGACAGCATCTAAATCAGATGTTAGTCCAGATTTTGTCTAGGTCTTGGAATTCCCCTACGTTGCCATTTTTCCCCAGTCTCTTTCTTAATGTTGAATCATGAACTCTGACCTTGTCCAGTGAGGTCTCATCTCTAGGAGGCATTTTGACAGGCTGGCCTGACATTAAAATCCCTAGTGGTACTAAAGTCAGAGGACTAAAGTGTAATCTGTTTTTCTGACAAAACCAATAAACGAAGAATGGCGCCCTTTTTCCCTTTTTTGTTTTCAACCAAAAAGAGATATTTAATGTGTGGACATGAGACAGGGTCAGGCGCATCGAATATCTCATGGCCACGCAATATTATTATATTTTCATATATATTTTTAATTTCTATTTCCTGAAATTATCATAATGAACCTAACGGTGTATATAATAAACACGGTTACATTGTTCAGAAATAAAAGTAACTTAACGTAACTTATCTTTTTATTATTATTAATTTAAAAGTTTGGATTTTATTTTGGTAGGGACTCCATTTACCTCACGGTCACGTGCTTCTGTTTCTTCATTTCCAGACCTAAAATGGCAAAACAAAGAAGGGAAAATCCAAAAAACAATATCGGGCCGTTATTTGATTTTTTTTTTTTTTTTCCGTTTTTGGTTGAAAACGAAAAAAGGAAAAAGGGCACCATTTTTTGTTTTTTGTTTATTGGTTTTGACAGAAAAACGGATTATACTTTAGTCCCCTGACCTACTAACACATCTGATACCTACTGGACCAAATCATAACAAAGGTATGGGTCCTTCATTTATACCCTACTGTCCCAAATGAAAAGCTAGAAATACGATATGGAATGTGTATGATTTAAGTGTTAAGTTACACTGTTTTCCTTTTTTTTCCCATGTTTGACTGGCATCTTATAAATATATTTCTGCAACTTTTAAGATACCCAGACAGCTTTAATTCTCCTGTTGACTTTTAGTACCCATTTTTCTCTGAAAAACTATCAATTCAGGCACCATTTGGGCATCGGCACCGTATTTAAAGTATTTGATTTAGCACCGGTATCAGAAAAAAACAAACGTTATCCAACCCTACTGGCCACTCCTAGAAAAGTTCCCCACTAAATCTTTCCCTTATGTTGACTCTCCTTTGTTGGCAACTTTTGGAAAAGTGGGTCGTTCCTTGCAAGTTCCACCTACATTTCCAAAAGTTCCCAACAATGACGTACTGTTGGGCAAAAATAAAGGGAAAAGCCAGCTTCACCAACATTCCATCCTTGCCTTTGAATATGTCATCAAAGCTTTCAAAATATTCCATCCATACCAATGGGGATCTCGAAACGCTGTTCTGGGTTTGGGACTTCCTGGACAAGTCGTCGATACTCCCTTGGAGTCATTTTGGTTGGTCGACCATACCTGGGAAGGTTCACCTCTGTTCACAGTTTTCTCCATTTGTGGATAATGACTCTCAGTGTGGTTTGCTGGAGGTCCAAGGCCTTAAAAATGACTTTGTTTCTCATCTGTTCTTGAATTTCTTAGATGGTGCCATGATGTTTTGCTTGTTGAGATCTTTTGGCCTACTTCACTTTTTCAGACAGGTTCTTCTAAGGGATTTGTGGATTCAGCAGGTCTGGCGATAATCAGACCTGGGTTTGGATTGTCAAACTGAACTCAGCTTTATAAAAAATGTGGCTAATCACAGTAAATTTATGATTTAACGAGGAGGGGCGATGACTTTTTCACATAGGGCCAGGTAGGTTTGGATGGCCTTTTTTTCCCTTAATAAAAGAAAAACCGACTTTTGTATTTACTCAGGATATCTTTGACTAATTTCAAATTAGTTTATGATCTGAAATATTTAAGTGTGATAAATGTGGAAGAAAAGAAATCAGAAAAGGGACCATATTTTGCTCATCATCTTGGCCTGAGCTGCAGGGTCACCTTAAACCGGAGTGTTGTCTTAGTTTGGGAGATTTTAAATCAGAACTAAAGAGATTTTAGTGTCTCATTGGGAATACTGCTGGTTAAATAAAGGTTTTGGTTTTCTGGCTCATCTCTAATCATATTGGAAACCATACTGGCAATCAGGAAGGCGAAGCGCGCTGGGCTGTAGGTATTATGAGGAGTCATAGAGCGGGTAGTGGGAGATGTGGGCTCGGCTGCGTGGTTTCTTGCCTGGGTGTTTAGAGAAGCTGAAATCCAAGCTTTGCTGTGGTCCCATCATCAGACGGCACGAAGGGGGGGCCTTAGCCTGGATCTCCAGCTCAGCTTTCGGATTCGTGGAGCCACAGAAACACTTCAAGGACTTGGACGCTCATCGGTGGCCAACTATTAATAAAATGCACGAGGAGAGGTGCCGGGGCCTCGGGTTTCCTGTCAGTCTGTGACTTCAGGCCCAGATCTAATCCCCCCCAGTCACATATCAAAGGACTCATGATAGCATCTAGAAACGGGCAAATATTTGGGGCTTTTGCAGCGTTTTTTTTTCCTCCTGTATTTTCTTTCACTTCCTTCTTTAGCGTTTGGTCTGATTAGAGCCAGACCCCCTCGCTCCCCTTCGACACTGGTCCTGTTTACGTTCTGCTTTTGTTATCAGACTTTCAGGCGAGAGCTATTAGAGCGAGAGCCGTCATTTTAACGCTGAGAGTGGAGGCTGGACAAAAGCCAAACTCCTCCAGCACACATGGTAAAATCATCCACTTTATGCTGTTTTTTTCTACAATCCTAGTCCCTCTCTCTGTGTCTGAGCTTCTGTTTTAATAGCTCACATAGCATAGTGTGTCAGCTACTATTTCTCCTGCCTGGTAAGTCCATTTAAGACAAAATCGCCTCTTTAAATCCTCGCAGCACCTCATTCTTAAAGCTGGCAGAGCACCACATGATGAAGTCACACAGGGCACCACTATCCCAGCCTTGCCTGATGTGACGTCAGTGTGACAAAGTCGAGTATTCATCTCCCTCCCCGTACAGAGGACAGGGTAAACATCAGGGGCCTGAGGAGACCAAATCTTTGGGTTGTTTTAGGGAAAAGCATTTAGGGAAAGCATCTAATCACCATCTAAAATCCACACTGGGATACCATTCCTCTGAAAATGATGATATATGTCAACGACCCCCGGATGAAAAACACTGAAAATGTACATAAAAATTCCTGCAGCTCATTGTTGCTGAAGCATGAAGTCAAACACAAAAGCCTGCTTCCTTTTAATGACATAGAGTCTCTCTGAAATCAGAGGAAGCAGGATTATATATCCCCGACGCCACTGCTTATTATTGTTTTTACAATCAAAGTCTTATTTTATTATGGAGTTGACTCTACATTTTAACAGCAAGGTTATATCCACAAAACAGACGGCAGTGACCCAGACTTCAGGAGATCATGGACCAATAGAATTTTATATGGAGCTATTATTGTTGCAAAACTTGCATTTTAAAGTTTTGAAAGCGTGGCTGTCTTCAAACCTGTCCTTATGCTCTAAACTCTCTCCTTGTTCTGAGCATTTTTTCTGTTTGAGCTTGCGTACGGGAGACATTTACTTTGATCCATAAAGAGAGTCCAAACATTTTATCACACACACACACACACACACACACACATTGTAAAAGTCTGAGAGCCTCATCATCAAACTTTGACAGTAATTTTTAAAAATCTGTAAAAGATTGCAAAAAGGGAATCCATAATCAATAGCTGAACAATCTGTCTACCTTTTAAAGTCATATTGAAGAGTTGTGAGTGTGTGTGTGTGTGTGTGTGTGTGTGTGATAGAATGTTGGGACTCTCTTAGAGAGATCAAAGCAAATGTCTCCTGGAGAACAGCATAGCAACAACGGGCAGAGCTAACATGATTGGTCCACCCTCTACCTGTTTCCTATTGGTTGGTTCATCAAAAATACAAGAGCAGAAATGTTTTGTGGAGAAGATAGTTTTGTGTGTAAGGTCAAGCAGAGAAAATCTAGGCACATGGAAGCTGATTTATTAAGAAAAATCTAAGCCCAAGATCAGTTATACCAAACATTAAAATATGCTTAAATTTTGCGACTAATTACATTATAAACACAAAGATGAAGCTACTTACCCTTTGCAAGGGGTGAACTGACTAAAAGAGTCCCAACATTCTGTCAGATACACAATTCATCTCAGGTGACTTCCAAGCCCCAGGTTCTTTGCAGATGACATCATGCCAAAGTGGGGAATGCCAGATGGGGGGCAAGAAGTGATGTCTGCATAGAGAAATAGCTATTTGTGACTGTTCTGACCATTCATAGAGTATCGTAAAAGTTGTGACTCTTTCAGGCAAAAAAAAAAAAAAAAAGTTTTAAAAACTCACTGGGAAACATCACCGGGCAGGAATTAAAAAAGCCTGGGCAGTGTCACAGTACGCTCGCGTATGGTCCAATTCCACAAAGCGGTCTGGCTGAGTTTCCATTTGCCGGCATTTGCCAGTCATTGGCCAGTAAAAAGGGCGGAAGTCCAGCAGATAAAAATAAAACCAGTCAAAACGTCCGGCAGAAAACATGCAAATGACCAGATAAGTAAATACTGAATACTTGCATATTATATTTTGTGTAACCTAGAACAGTGTTTCCCAACCATTTTTCCTTAGAGCCCCCCCTACACGCTCCTCAGAAAAGCGGAGCCCCCCTAGGACCCAAGAGAGAAGAAAAAGTGACACATTGCTGCCAAAAATCAACATAGATTTTAATTGTTCTTCTGATAAAACCCTAAAAAAGGTCCATGCATACTTCTCTTAACAAAAGACCTTTGAATGAACTACTTTATAACTGCTTTATCATGGTATCTATTGTTGTTTATGAGTTTAACGTGGGCATATATTGTGTGACTGACTGCGTGTGTAAGAAAAATGCGCAGCTTTCATTTTGATACTTTAAACCACTTACACAAAGAAAAATTAGAGAAAGTCTTTGTGCAGTAGTTTCTAGGGCTAATCATGTGTACATGTCTACAAGTCTGTAATAACATGGTAATAATTACTCAGGTTTACTGTTGGCTTGGTTTCTGCTGTCTCAGTTTTGTGTCAGGTCTGGAAATAAAAATGTGTCCTCAGTCCTGTTTAGCGCAGACTTGTATGTATCCATGTATCACAGAATATCAGATTTATGCATTTTGCTGCTGTTAATGCAGCAAAATAATGTTAAAGCAAATGTCTGGTAGTTGTTCTAAATGGACGGAATTCTTTAGGACTACAGGTCATTTTGACCGGGGACAAAAACGTCTAGCGGAAACGCTGAGGTCTGGTTTGGTTCAGTCCAGTTACGGCATGGTTTAGCTCATTAAACACGTGTTTCCTCAACTGATGTCCATCCAGTCTCTCTGGTTGTGATGGGAAAGCTGTCTCTTTTTAGAGATCCAGATCATTTGGCTCAGCTCAGTAGAACTGGTTGTTTGGCTCCCAAACGGGAGCAAATTGGAGAAGTAAGTTTTTAGTAAATGCACAGAGAAAAAAGCAGCGCACAGGTCCATTTAAATCTTTAATCTGTGAACTGTTTTTTTGTTCCTATTCTGTCATCAAGATCACATGACTTCAAATAAACCTATAAACACAACTCAGTTCCTCCTACAGACCAAATTTTTCCTTCAAAACCTAGACAAAATACTCTGCTATTTATGCTGCATTCCTGTTTTGCTATCTTTTACAGATTTTTGATAAATGCTGCTTGAGTTTGACAATAATATTTGGCTCTCAGACTTTTACCGTGTGTGTATGTGATAGAATGTTGGGACGCTCTTAATGAGATCAAAGGAAAAGTCTCCTGGAGAACAGCACAGCAACAACAGGCAGAGCTAACATGATTGGTCCATCCTCTTCTTGTTTCCTATTGGTTGATTCATCAGAAAATACAAGAGCAGACATATATTTTGTTGGCAAGAGAGAGTTTCGTACGTAAGTTTAGAGAAAATCTAAGGCCAGTGTGGCCGTTTAGCGCACAAAGATAGGTTTGAATTGAACAGAAGAAAAATCAGAGATTTTAATCAAGTCTTGATCTCAGAATGTTAAAATGCTCTCTTGAGTTTTATGACAATAATTAATCCATAGTTTTAGATCTTTTGTGTTCCACAACTATTTTCAGGAAGTTGTTATAGTTATAGTGCTAAAGTACTGAGTATCTTTATTGTTGGTGTAATCCACAGGCTTGTCTTTGTTTCTTTCTGTCAGACTGCACTGATAACTCATTGACAAGGATCTTTAAACTTTTACACCCCTCAGATAACCTTCAGTAGACTCCTTTTTTAGAACATACATTTATGTCCGGGTCAAAGATGGCCGTCAGCAGTCCGACCTGCACAATGTCTACCCAGTCATCTTAACCCATACATTAAGCACTCCTGGGGTTTACCTCTGTGAGTTTGTTGCTTTAACCTTTGCTGAGATGCCATTTGTCCCGGCTCAGTGATGGGCTGGAGGGTCAGGCAGAGGTGGGGTTTCCCTCCCGTGACGTCCAGGGGTTGTTGTTAGTGAAAGGCTGACAGGAAGAGAGTGGCGCCTGGAAAGACCGCCACGTGCCCAGCCTGTTATTAAAGTATGCCTTTAATGGATGATTGGGAATAACGTTATCAGGGGCTAAAAATAGAGTAAAGGCCAGGGTTTCTGCACTGATGAAATCAGAGAACACGACAGGAAATTACTCAAAACGTTTGATCAAATAAGAGCAAATACTTTTAACCCTTTCTTCACATTATGTAACTTGGCAGGCTAAAAACTGGATATTGTGTCCAGTGCTGTGAAATGTATGTGCCACGACTTAAATGTTTCAGATCATCAAACTAATTTCAATATTTGACAAAGATAACCCAAGTGAATACAAAATGCAGTTTTCTCCTATATTACAGCAGGTAGTCCAGATCCTGAAGCAGCAAAGCAGCCCTAGACCTTCACACTACCATCACCATATTAGACTGTTGGTCTGATGTTGTTTTGATGAAATGCTGGGTTAGCTTTACTCCAGTTGGAACAAAAAGTTTAGCTTAAGTCTGGTCAGTCCACAGAAGCATGCGGCGTCTTATCGTGAAATTCTGTCCACCCATCACTTCAGCTTTAAAATCCCACAGCAGATCACACTGGTTTCCTCCAGCTTGTGTCATCGGGCGACGGAACGGTGAGCTGGATGACATATTGGTATTCACGACAGGGGCCGGTGGAGTTTTGAAGGTTATTTAACAGTAAAGGGGCCCCTCTTGGGTTACAGTGTGGGTGGTGGGATCATCCTAGCCAAGGGCGCTGAGAAGAAGCCCCTTTCCGGTGGACTCTGATGGTGAAACTCTTTACATTTCTCCCTCCTTCTTTACATTTGGTCCCCACTGTGGGAACATTTCTCACTGCAGCATTTCCAGCAGTGCTGCATAGTTAAGATTACAGCTTTAACCATCCACCTTTAGACCGAAACAAATCCTGAGAGCCAACAGCGGCATCTGGTGGTTGGATATGCCACTATACTCCCTCATATGGACAACTTTTACGCTTCACTTTTGGTACAAATACAGGGTATGCTATCCTATTACTTTACAATGTCAGATAATGAGGGAGAAAAGCCGTTAAAAGTGCCCGCCTGGTTAATGCTGTCGTTAACAGCATGAACCAATAACACCAATTTTAACAACTTTTCTTATTTTTTATTTGAAATTCATCCATGAAGCCAAAACAGTTGTTTACTGTTTCATACGACACAATTTCAAAAAAGTTGGGGCGCTGAGTGAATGTCAAATAGAAACTATAATCACTGATTGCCAAATCTCATAAACCTGCATTTTATTATCAGTAAAACATAAACAACACATCAAATGTTGAAACTAGGACATTTTACCATTTCATGGAAATATTAGCTCATTTTGAATTTAATGGTAGCAACACATCTCAAAAAAGTAGGGACAGGGGCCTGTTTACAATTGTGTAGCAAAAGTCAGGAGACCAGTTGATGGAGTTTTGGGGGAGGAATGTTGTCCCATTCTTGTCTGATGTAAGATTCTACCGTCAGAGATGCAGGCTTTTGAACTGTGCCAGGATAACAAGTTGGATGGGCTCTTTCCTCTTTAGACACGGCACCTGTGGTTTCCAAAAAGAATTTAAAATTTTGATTCATTTGACCGCAGAACAGTTTTCCATTTCGCCTCAGCTAGGGTGGCAAAGAGACTCTGTGAAGCTTAGTTTTGATTGATTAGTCCTAAAGTCAAAGCAACAAAATAGCTGTGGCAGAGTTTATCAGCACGTTTAATCTCTACATAATCTAGAAATGTCTAGTGGGGCCACAGTGTTATAGGGGGTTGAGGGGATGGAATCTAGGGTTTTTGAGCGTTTTTTGGCGTCAAAATGTAAAAAAAGAGTTTTCAAGTGAAAGTTAAACTGCTTTGTAATTTTAGTTTCTTACTTATTGTCTTATTTGCTCATGTGATTGACCTCTCTTCATTAGTTCCTCCATGAAGTATGGATATCAGCCTGTTCTTGTCACTTTTCTAAACTGCTGACTCCTCATCCTGGGAAGTCCTGTCTCTTCCTTCCTTCCACTGATCTTTTGTGTCTTCCTAATTCCTGCCCCGAGGTCTAACAACCATTCACTGTGCACAAAAGCAAAACTTCAACAAACCATCAGTGCGTCTGAATACACAACCCCTCCATTAAGTCAATGAAAGAGGAGCCAGCCTCCAGGCTCATTAGAGCCCCGACCTGCAGCAGGAAAAGGCCTGACTGTGCACTTCTAGTGGCTCGATAAATTAGCCAGTCAGGGAAATGTAACCTGGTGTTCAGGACACTGATGTTTAGTCTAATTTCTTAATGATAGAGCCTGAGCTTTATTAGCTTCCTGAGTGCATGCTCAAGTGTTTGCTGCATGGGAACATGGAGCTGTGATGGGATTTAAAGGACGTAAATATAGAAGGTTTTCTTCATTAGCACAGTGCTCAGAAAGATTCACCTCCCTCAACCCGGAACGGAGTCAGACAGACTCTGACTTAGTCAAAACATCTTTTTTTTTTTAAGATTTAGATTTTTGGGCTTTTATGCCTTCATCACAGAGACAAGACAGAGGAGAGAGTCACACACTGGGCTGAGAGAGTGTGACAGGGTTTGAACTCATTATCCGGTCTGTGGCCAAAGGGGGTGTTTGTCTCTTATCTTTGTAGTGAGCTGCTCTAAGACTGGAGAGATATTCATAGGAAGAATATTCGTACGCAGGTTCATGACAGCTGCCACGTGGCCTCTGCATCAGTTTGATGCTCCTGGTCCTTTAATTCCTCGAAAACTAACCTGAGGGCACAAGATGCAGTTAACACATGACTGGTAGAGTCAGCGTGGAGGAGACGGAGGTCTGAGAGCCAATAGAGCAGCAGAGACACCAACAGGTTAAAACTTATAAACTAAGACTAAATGTTATTTGCACTGCACAGAAACCAGCATGTTGGTCAAACCAGCTGGCTGGCAACTTTGATAGAAGAATCCTTGCATTAGTCTCAGAATTCTGGCTTTGAACTAAGAATTAAAGGAAAAATTTGGATATGATCTTTGAAATTTGATCGGAATTTCAAATCAGAATTCTGAGATTGAAATCAGAATTTTTAGATTAAAGTCAGAATTCTCAGATTAAAGTCAGAATTCTGGGATTATATTCCATGGATTATCATATTCTGCTCGTATAATGCCAAATATAGCATAGAGACATTACTTTGGACTCCCTCTGTTTTCATTGATTGCTGTAAGGATGAATTTTATGCATGCATGAGGCTGAAAGTCACCAGGTAGCACAGCCATACATTTTTCCATCAACCGTTTACATGCAGTGAATAATCCGAGTGTTAAGATGAAAGCTAGAGGTGTTGGTTTGATTATTTATGATCTATCCATGTCCTTTATTTGATGAAGAATGTAACATTATTTTACATGACCTCTTGAGTAATGAGGTAAATTCAGAAATCAGACCATGATCACTTTATGGGTGTTTATGAACCTAAAATGTTGAGCACTCTTCGCTGAGAGGTTAAAAGCAAGATAAAATAAATCTACCTGCTACATTTGATGTATTATGTTGAGTAAAACTGACGTGAACTTGAAGGTTAGCTGTATGATTGTTAAAGGTGGGGGAAAAGATTTCTTTCTCTTTGCTTTATTCAGGCAAAGTTGGACTAACCTGTGCACATGTGATGGACTTACTAAGGAAATAAGATCCAAGTTGTCATAAAGACAGAGTATAGGGCGTTTTGTCCTGTTAAAGCTGTTATTGTAAGACTCCCTGATAATTCATTTATCAAGGGGAGAAAAAACATTTCAGACAGTGTTTTAAATATAGACCATGATATCTTCACATAAAGGGTCAAAAGATAGGGGAAGGGCAACTGTACAACCTGCACAATGTGCATTCTGTTGTCTTAACCTACACATTAAAGGCTTTATCTCAGTGAATTTGCTGTTGTAACCTTTGTTGCTGTTGGCTAGAGGCTCAGACAGAGGTGGGACATTAGGGCAGGGTTCACATGCAGCTTACAGAATATGAAACAAGTACTGGGTTTGTCAATGGAGTTACTGTTGCTTCTTGTTTATGTTTAAGACTGCTATGTTTAATGTATTTGCAAGCTATAGCTGATATTGATGGCTAGCAATGGACTATGGAGTCATTATTGATGCAGAAAACAGGTAGAGGATGGACCAATCATGTTCAGTCTGCCCATTGTTGCTAAGCTGTTCTCTAGGAGACATTTGCTTTGATCTCACTAAGAGAGTCACAACATTCTGTCACATACACACAAATCATCTCAGTTGACTTTGAAGCCCTATAACTCCAACTCAGACTTTAATTTTGCTTTAAAAAGTAGAAAAATTATTCAGCTATGGATGCTGTACTAACCCGTTTTGCTATCTTTAAAGGATTTTTAATAATTACTGTTAAAGTTTGATGATATTTTTTGGTTCTTCACCTTTTACCGTGTGTGTAGCCTTGCAAAGCAGATGGATACGCCCATTTCCTTGTTTCTCACTGGCGAATCCATCTTGCAAAGCTCTCGTCTGAACTGTTTGGGCCCGGTTAGAAAGTGACAGGACCAATCAGCATCGACTGGCAGTACTTTCGAGTGCGGTGGAGTCGTGACATAAGCGAGTAGCAACAAGAGGCCAGTGCAATTATGGCAGAAGACATTAGCGTGGATGCTGCTAAAGAGCCACTTTTGTCAGAACTTGACAACATTTCTTCGTTAAAAGCATAACAACGAACAGCAGTGAGTTATTTTCTTTTCAAAAACCACAAAAGTCATGTACTGACATGTCTACAGTCGCCATGGTTCGCACCATGCAGTTCTGTATGGAGTTTCGAAAGTTTCGTACGAAAGTTCAGACCGAAAAGATGTAGGAACAAGGAGGCAGGGTAGAGCACAAAGACAGGCTTGAATGGAAAGTTTGAAGTTTCAACTCATAATTTAATGAATATAAGAATGATGCTACAGATCCTTTGAAATGTCTTTTGCTCGTTTTTCTCACAAAAACATTTTTAAAGACAGCTCAGAAACACAAACGTCTCATTTGTCTGAGACTTGTGTGTCTTTTTTTATTTTCTGTTATTTTCAGACAAAACATAAAGGTCTGCTGGTGTTAAGAAAGGTCTATGACACAGAAAGGAAGTACAAAGTGAGAAATGAGAAGAGGCTAAAAGGTCAACTGTTGTGTTTTCAGCTATTTCTGCTGCCCTACGAAGGTCAAAGGAAGCTATTAATAGAAAAGAAAAAGCAAAGTAGAGGCATAAACAAAGGTATGATTGATGCACCTTAACCTCACTCCCACTTAAACTGCATTAAGACGGCTGCTTCTGAGTAGAATAGGAGTTTATAAATCCTTTTCTTCCTTCCTAACTGAGGCAGGTTAATGGTGGATTCTCTGGCATAGACACAATGTCGTCATTGACGGGATCTGCTCTCAGAGCTGCGGTGTATTTAAGTAATTTCTAGGGAACAAACATCTCTCTCATAGTAAAGGACCTGGCTTTGAAAAACATCAGGATTGACATTAAAAACGAAGCCAGAATGAGATTAGGTGCTGTTTGTGTAATGCGGGGCATTTTTCCCTCTAATTGATTTAATGCATTGGGTATCCTGCAGAACTTTTGTGGCAGTAAACAGCACTTTTACAGTCGGCACATGGATTTTTCATCAGCACAAACTGCAGCCCTGAAGCATGTTGGCTGCACGGTCTGAAGGTGTCACATCCCACAGAGGTCATGGATGCAAAAGTCTTTCCCCATACAAGAACTTTTGGCCCCCAGTCTCCCTCTCTACAGAAGCAAGCGGATTCAGAGTGAAGTAAGGAGGAGCTGGGTGACTCCCTTTTTCTTCACTTTGTCTCATTTTCATAGCGTGACTTCAAATCAGCACGGAGCCAACAAGCTTTAAAACAAGGTCTGCAAGATTTACAAGATGATAAAGGTACATGCACTCCATGGGAAAGGTTTAACTGTCTAACATTTACAAGCCATAATTCCAAAAAAGTTGGGAACTGGTGTAAACTGGAAATAAAAACAGAACACAGTCATTTGTCAATCCTTTTCAAATCAATATTCAACTAAACAGCACAACGACAAGAGATATATTTAAACTGATAAAAATGTATTGTTACTTGGAAATATACACTTATTCTGAATTTGTTGCCTGCAACACCTTTCAAAAAAGTTGGGCCAGGAGCAAGAAAAGACTGAAAGTCTAAGGGCGCTAAAAAGAGGTACTTCCTGTGGCGGCTAAAGAAATTCACCCTGCCAGAGACTGTAATGGTGCAAGTATACAGCCATCATTGAGACCACTGATTCTTCATCAACTACCGTCTGATACGCTGCAGCTGCATCGAAGGACAAGTTACAGCAGTTTTAACAAGAGTACCAGGTCCAATAAAAAAGGTTTTCGTTATTTACATCTCAGAAACACATAAGAATTTTTAGAAAAATTCAGACTTTTTCCTGACCTTTTTCTTAGAATCCTGATTTTGATCTTAAAGTTCCCACTTTGATCCCCTAATTCTTACTTTGATCTTAGAATTCTGACTGTGATCTTATAATTTTGACTTTGATATAAGAATCCTGACTTTGATCTCAGAATTCTGACTTCGATCTTAAAATTCTGACATTGATCTCTGAATTCCAACTTTAATCTTGGAATTTTGCCTTGATGCCTAAATTCTGACTCTGATCTCTGATTCTGACCTTGATCTCAGAATCTTGACTTTGATCTTAGAATTCTGACTTTGATCCTAAAGTTCCCACTTTGATCTCCTTATTCAGACTTTAAGCTTAGATTTAAGAGTTTGATCTCAGAGTTCTGACTTTAATCTTAGTATTCTGACTTTGATCTTAGTATTCTGACTCTGATCTTAAAGTTCCAACTTTGATCTCCTTATTCTGACTTTGACCTTAGAATTAAGACTTTGATCTCAGAGTTCTGACTGTTATCTCTTATTCTACTTTAATCCAGACTCACCCAAGAGTCTTACCATCCAGACTTTGATCTTATAATTTTGACTTTGAAATTAGAATCTGACTTTAATCTCAGAATTCTGACTTTGATCTTAAAGTTCCCACTTTGATCTCCTAATTCTTTTTATTCTCAGAATTCTGACTTTGATCTTTAAGTTCCCACTTTGATCTCTTAATTCTTTTTATTCTCAGAATTCTGTCTTTGATCCTACATTTCTGACTTTGTAACTTCTGAATTGTAACTTAAATCTCAGAAAATTTAAGAAAATCATCAGTGGCCTTAATCCTCTTATGTTAATATGAATTGACAAGGATTTGGACATCACTTTTTTTTTTCTTTTAATATTCTAGACAACATCCCACCTATTTTGCAGTTGGGCTGTGTAGTTAATTTACAAAGAATAAAAGTAAAGAATGAAGTCTTTGTACTCCCTCCCCCCTGCTCAGGCCTTTTTATTTGTACCCGTTTTTTACTGACCGTGTTGAACTGAAGTCAGGAATCATGTCTGATGAAGTGTTAATTTGTCTCAATGAGATTTTTTTATGACCACCTCTCAACCTCATATTGGTGCTGGTAGGGATCATAAATTCTCTTGAGGTTTTGAACACATAAAGGTCTTTATGAATTCCCTTTTTTCTTCTAACCTCCCTCTCCTTTCCCTTTGGAAACCTATTAAGCCTTCATGTGTGAGGGTTGGGGATATTTGCAACAAATGGTGAAAGATATGAAATTTAAAAAGATGATTTTTCCAGGTCTCAATAAGGGTTGGAGGCGTTTTTTTATCCTCCCCATGACAGAGAAATGCAAAAGTTCACTCCCTTTTATCCTGAGATAGATACACACCCTTCAGTAAATCCCCTCCACTGTTTGCACAACTGCAGCTGAAAATCCTGGAAGTGTGAAAGTGAATTTACATGGCCGAGTATTCTTTTTCTCCTAAAGTCTTCTAATTTAAACGCTTTTGGCTTCAGAGTGCGCTGATGAATGCGTGGCTGTGAAGGTGATTGGACATGCTCTGCTGACAATGCAAACGGGCTTTTCACTTTCCTGTCAGCGTCCCTCTAATGAAGCCTTTGACGTCAGGCTGGATCAAGTTTTTTCATGACGCAGAATAAGATCTCAGACTCACCTTAAACCACCTGCACAATTCATCAGGAGACTTACTGGTCCAAGCTCTCTGATTTACAGTGTAAACCCCCTCTAAATCCTGATTACTACAGAGTTACAGACCTGCATAGCTTCAGCCTGCACTGCAGCTTTATGATAAATGAGGAGGTCTCAAGTTTTAGCCCTGCAAAAACAAACCAAACAGAAAAAGTAAACTTTTCTCTCCATTTGTAAAAGTCCAAGTCCTAGTCCACGTGTAGGCAGGTTTTTTTGAAAACAGACGTTAATCCCTTCCACACTCAGTATGTCAAAAACGTCTTTGTCCTTATGAAAACACAGAAATGCACTGTTAAGGGCTGTAAAGATCATGCCATGTTGGCAGAGGATGGAATGTTTTATAAGCTTTAATGGATGACATCACCTTCTAAGGCAAGAATGGAATGTTTTATCATTTTTAAAGGGTAAGACTTCATCACAGACAGAGGAAGGAATGTTTTATTAGCTTTAAAAGATATCTTTTGAAGTCAAGGATGAAATGTTGGAAAAAATTTTAAAGGGTGACATCATTATTAACACTCAGGATTAAATGTTTTTACCCTTTGGAGAATGACATGACCAAAGGCCAGAATGGAATGTTTTATAAGCTTTAAAGTGTGGCATCATAAGGCAGAGGATGGAATGTTTTATAAGCTTTGAAGAATGGCATAATCATATGCAGAAGATGTAAGGTTTTACAAGATTTAAAGGATGGCATTATCTTCAAAGGCAAGGATGAAATGTTTTTTAAGCTTTAAAGAATCACATTATCAAATGCAATGCTAGAATGATTATAAGTTTAAAAGAGTGACATGTGCAAAGGCAAGGATGGAAGGTTTCATAAGCCTTCAAGAGATGACATTATCAAAGGAAGAGGTTGAAATGTTTTATAAGGAATAACAGTATCCTCAAAGGAAAGGAGGGAATGTTTTAGAAGCTTTAAATGATGACATCATGTTCAAAGGCAAGGACAGAATGTTTTGTAAGCTTTAAAGAGTGACATAATCTTCAAAGACAAGGGTGGGATGTTTACAAGCTTTAAAGAGTGGCATTGTGTTAAAAGACAATAACGCAATGTTTTATAAGCTTTCAAGGATGACATCATTAAAGGCAGAGGATGGAATATTTTATGAGCTTTCAAGGATGACATTATTAATGGTAGATCATGAATGTTTTTTATGCTTTCAGGCATCACATCATCACATTTAGAGGATGAAATGTTTCACAAGCTTTTAGGATGACATCATCCTCAAAGGCAAGGATGGAATGTTTTACAAGCTAAAAGATGACGTCATCAAACATAGAGGATATAATGTTTCATAAGCTTGAAATGATGAAATCTTCTTCAGTATGGAAACTTTGGATGTTGGTGGCTTTTTCCTTCATTTTTGTTAAATAGTAGAGCGTGATTGGCAACTTTGGAGAAGTGGGTGAAACGTGCGAGGAACCCTTGGTCCTCGCCAGTGCCTACAACTTCTTCAAAAGATGCCAAAAAAGGACAGTCAAGTGAAGGATTGTTGGTATATCTGTGTTCTAATAATAATAGAGAGATGAGCTATGCTGATTTTTTCGTCTGTTCTGGTTTGAAGAAGGGTACCAGTTATTCACAATTAACTCACTGAGTGCCATTGATGTATATATACTTCATTTAAAAACCAACGCTTGAGTGCCATAGACGTATATATACGTCAAAGTGGTTTTTTGGCGGCCGGCACAAGGGGGCGCTCATACGCTCCCTTTGAGTAATTTTGGGGCTTCTGGAATACGTAGTTGGAACACTACAGTCAGAAGAGACGGAAGATCAAACATCTGAGGTGGAGACCCTGGGGTCAAAGAGCAGAGCGATCGTTACGGAAGTAATCTAAGCTAAAAGTTCTAACTTAGACGCTGGAAGAAACTTGAAACTTTTGCCTGAGAAATCGCTTACTCACTGAAACTGAACTTAACAACAGCAAATCCAGGGATCGGTGCTTTCATTGATCTGCCTCGGCCAGCCAAGAGGCTAAAGAATGCCGCGAGGTCCCCGCCGTGCATCGGAGGAATAAGCTGGATACATAGAGCGACAAGCAGGAGAGGACGTGGGCGTATGGGGGGTCCCGTGGAGGCTGTCCAGCTCCAGAGTGTGAATGGCATGACAGTGACTGGAAGCATTGTTATTTATTTTACAATAAAACAACATTTGTAATACAATTTTCAGATGTCTTTTATGTCATCGAAGGCAAAATTCTAAAATTCAGATCACTGTTCTGCTTGACAGACTCTCTTTCACAAAAATGCATTTTTCTCAGCTTTCTAGTGAAAAAGTGGTCTTTTTGGTGAAACTAGCCTCTATTCAACTTCAGATAAATCAAGAATGGAATGAGGTGCAAACAAATGTTTTTTTCCATGATGAAAAAGAGAGTTTCTTCTTTCATTTGAACTATTTGGTGTTTTCAGAGTCATAGTACAAAATATTCTGTGGGTCTTGAAAGATGACTCAAAATGGCCAAAAACACTGGCACAAGCCACTTTCCATTTTATTAAAGGGCTGGCACTCAATGAGTTAATTGTGTGGCTGATACAACTATAAGCCAGGCTGAAGACCTGCCTCAGCCATCTTCGCTGCTGTCCCGTCTTTCGGTTGCCATCTGTAGCAGTCTGACTCATTTCCTCTGATCTGTCTGTGGTGTTCACCAAATGGAAGTAAAAACAGCCACTGGAGAATCTGAGAGGACGAAGAGGACACTGTGGTGGGTTTCTGGATCTGGATATTTTCAGAACTGAAATTCCACATATGCCGGGACAGAGATAGTCTAAAGATGGAGTGCCCCCCCCTTCCCTCCCTGGGCCACATAGCAAGTTTACTCTATGAAACATGAAGGGTCAAATAAACTGAGAATAGAAGGGTCGTTTCAGGGTTGGTTTTAAGTTTTAGAGTCATTAGAGGGGCAGAGAAGAAGACAGACATTCTGTTTCAGTTTAAAAAAAAACTTCTGCTATTTAAGGGATACTGAATAGAAATCGAGATCCATTTTTCTTAAAGTAAAAACGAAGTCTGTAGGAGGAACTGGTTTGGTCTTTTAGGGCTTGGAACTGGACTGATACATAACATATATGTTGTGTGATTTTAAAAGTATTTAGCAACCCTAGTCAACTGAAACAAGGTCCAGTAGTAATGCACTAGAAGGAGCCATAACACCACCTGCCTTAGTCAGACATCAGTAAATAAACCAGTGTGCGTGTATACTGGGACGAGGACAGCAGTCCAGTGAGACATCCAAATGATCAGTGCATGTAAACGCACAGACAGACTCAAACAGGAGCAGGAACGGGGGGGAACACCCATGACTTTGCATGTTGGCATGCAACATTAGATCTCCATTTCCGGCCATGTCTTCCCAGTGTCCTTACATAAGCAGCTGAACAGGTGTCAGCCATAGTTAGCTGGCTAAGCCCAGGAGAGGAGAAGGCTTGGAGTACATGATATCAACGCAGTCGAGCACATTCCCTTTAAGAGTGTTTATGGGAGCAGGGTTTGTTTCATGTGGTGCCCACTGCTTGTAGCATGTAAAGCTGTTGCCTCAGCGGCCCCTGGTCAGGCGCCACTTCATGCTCTATATTTGAACCCCCTGTCCCCCGGCCTCCCAAAGTGCCTTTGGATCAAGGTTTTCTACAGTATGTAAGACTCTTGGGTGAGGAGCTGCAGCCAACAGGATGTGATGGCAGGCCCAGAATGCAGCAGGAATCCAGCGTCCATGTTTGCTTTCCCTACGCTTGCATGCATAGAAGGTCTTAGCTTACCCTTTCGGGAGTGGATGACAAATGCAGGAACGAGCAGAGCGGCCATGCCCTGCTGTAACCGAGACTTCATGACGTGAAAACCATCCCATCACTCTAAATTCACAGAATCCAAGGTGCTTACAGTGTGTGACCAATTAGGTAGCACTTGTTTGTTTTAGAGTTAGAGTCCTGAAAGTTTCAGCTGATTTTTATTAACGTAGGCCTCATAGCTCTGCTGGATATCAGACGTCTAATGAGCACAGAAAGCAGCCAAAGAGGAAATAAACCAGTATCTTGTATGTCTGACATGTGTTTGAAATACAGCCACATAAAACACGGCTAAGAGGATTCTCTGTGGCATGTTGATTAAACAAAGTCCAAACAATAGTACATTATCATCTCACAGGGGCTACTGCACCGTCAGGGCAAATTTCATCCAGAGAGTTAAGTTTGAACGGCGACTGCACTTTAACTCGTGCAAAATAGATATTAGAGTTTATTTTGATTAATATGAACAAAAGTAAAGCATTTGTCTAAAGTAGGGCTGTCAGTGTGAATTAATCACAACAGGTCCAACATTAACTTAGTAAGTGGGAAGTTTATTAGAAAAGCAGAAGCTCCTGCAAGGCCCTGGATAGTTTAGATCAAAATGTGGCCAGTTTTAGGTCCGTCTAGGGCCAAATCCATGACCCTATCCAAGGCATGCCAAAACTGTTAACCGTCCATCAGTCAATACTAGTGTTGTAGTGCTCGAGAATGGTCTTGGTCTTGAGACTGGTCTCAAGAACATCTTTTTCAAAGCCTTGGTCTTGTCTCGGTCTCGAGAGCATTTTTACTCAGTTTGACTGGCTGGACTCAGGATTTTCCATCAAGATAGTTTGGATGAGACTAGCACTGATCTGCTATTCTTCGACTTCATTAATGTGACAATAAGGAGAAAAACTTGCTAAAACAACAAATAGGTACACCTGCAAAAACTCTGGCTAGCAGAACAAATTTGTTAAGATTTGAGATTTTTGCATGTTGTGCTTTGAAAGAGTTGCAGACGGCTTGTTTTTATTTGCCAAATTAATTTAAAAGAAAACTAAAATCAAAGAGAGAGAGTGCTCTTTAATTGTTCAACCTTGTCATGTTTTTTTAAAATGGATTTTTATGATCTTGGTCTTGACTAGGTCTCGGTGCACTCTGGTCTCAGGCACTTCTTGTTCTGGGGTAGCGTGGTCTTGAGTACAACACTAGTCAATACCATAAAATCCAGAATATAACTCAGTTCATAATATTCTGAAAGCTGGAGTCTGTTTTAAAAACCTTTAAAGAGGGAGAATGGTTTCCTCTACAATAATTGCACATTTGTTCATACAAGTCAAAAAAGTTTCTGCGCAGTTGTGTCACTCTTTAATTACCAAAATAAATTTTTACATTTATTTTACCTTTATTTAACCAGGTTGGTCCCAATGAGATCGAAGATCTCTTTATCGAGGGAGGCCTGGCCAAGAATGGCAGCAATGCAGTTTCAAATATCACACACACTCAAACTCACACAGTTATCACCATATTGAGTTTGCATATATATAGCTGCATTACATTAGTTGAGATCAACTTCCAGCTATAATGCGGTAGTTGGCATTATCTACAATATATTACATGGTATTTGAGTGTAACTATTACCTGTAATACGGTAGTTATGATCAACAACTGCTATAACACGGTAGTTGGCATCATCTACCAACTATTATATGGTATTTGTGATCTGCTATTACCTATAATACAGTAGTTATGATCAACTACTAGCTGTAAAATGGTAGTTGACATGGTCTACCGCTATAATACGGTAAATGAGACCATCTACTAGCTATAATGTGGTAGATGTGATCAACTATTATCTAAAACATGGTAGTGAAGATTAACTACTACATGTAATATGGTAGTTGACATCATCTTCCATCTATAATACAGTAGAGTAGTTGTGATCAGCTTCCAGCTATAATACAATAGATTAGATCATTTGCCAGTTATGATGCAATTCATTTAACCTTTATTTAACCAGATATGGTAGTTTAGATCAACTACTAGCTATTATACGGTATTTGGCATCATCTTCCAGCTAGAATATGGTAGATGAGATCATTTATTAACCTATAATACAGGAGTTGAGATCATCTACTAGCTAAAATATGGCAGTTGAGTTCAAAAATTACCTATAATATTGTATTTGTGATCAACTACCAGGTATAATATGGTAGTTGAGATCAACTACTAGCTGTTATACGGTAGTTGACAACATCTACCAGTTATAAAATGATATCTGACATAATCCTCCAGCTATAATACAGTAATTGAATTTAACTACCAACTGTAATATGGTAGATGAGATCAACCTCTACCATAACACTGTAGTTGAGATCATCTACTAGCTACAGAATGGTAGTTGAGATCTCCTTACCGGCTATAATACGGTAGTTGAGCTTTTTACATCCTATCAAATACACACACACATTGTTGAAGTCTGACATCCTCATTAGAAATTAACAGTTATTATTTAAAATCTGTAAAAGATAGCAAAAATGGAATCCAGCATAAATGTTACAGCTGAATAATTTGTCTTCTCCTTAAAGCCAAAATAAAGTCTGTAGGAGGAACTGAGCCAGAGTCATTGGGCCTGGAAGTCGACTGAGATGATGTGTGTATGATAGAATTTCATTGTCTCCTCTGGATAGAGTGATGTGCACTAACAGACACTGAATATCACACACTTCATCTTTAATCCAGAGATCTACAGAAAAGGAAGAGGTTTAGCTCAGAAAATCTGCAGTGAAACACCAGCTTTAGTTCATAAGCTTCCTTTCGCTGTGGTGTTTGTTTGCCCCCGGCTCTGTGGGACCAAAACAGCACCTGAGAAGTCAGATGTGTCTGCAGCAGAGGAGGGGGGGCCGTGTGGTTTACAAGCATGTCTTTCTTCTGTTTTAAGAGAGCGACCCATGACACTTGTACTGCCTGTTGGCCTTGGAGCAATTCTTAATGCCTTATTTTCCTCACTTTTACCAAGCTTTCACAATAGAGTTGTTCATGAATCCCTTCCTCTCCTGCTTTTTAAACGTGTCTTCTGTCCTAGTCTGAACAAATGTCAGTTTGCAAAGAATAAAGTGAACAAAGTGAGCAGACAGCAGGGCTGTATGCTGCAGAGCAGACAGAAAAGCCATCATGAAAAAGCACAGATCTGATCTGACATTTCACAGAAGAGATTTGTCAGGAGTGATTTTCCCCACCTTGCTGTGATTGACGTAATACACCTTTAGTCAGCGCTGACCCTGTTCAGCAGTAATTGATTTTGTCAGATGACTCCCGTATCTCTCTCTGCGCTCGTGATAAGGTCACAGCTGAGCGGGATCCTGTTTGTGAAAGGTCCATTTAACGTGGCGGTGAGACTCGTGGGCCGCCTCACCTTCCCATGTGCTTTTGATGAGCCTTTAGGAGCCACAATGAAGAGGTTTAATAAGGTCCTCAGTCTGGAGGTACTTATAAAACAGGACCAGAACCTCACTGAACAGATGAGTCCCATTGTCTTATAGAGGACTGGATATCTGCCTTGACCCTTGGAGCCCCATCTTACTCATAACAACCCCAGTTTCAAAAAAGTTGGGTCGCTGTTTAAAATGTAAATCAGAACAAAAGTCAATGATTAGCAAATCACATTAAACCATATTTTATTCACAATAGAGCACAAAGAACATATCAGATGTGAAAACAGAGACATTTCCCCTTTTAATGGAAAATATTAGCTCATTTTAAATTGATGGCAGCAACACATCTCAGACAAAAGACCTTTTTCATAAGAGCTGGAACAAAAAAAGTAGAAGAGGATCTGCTGCTAGTTGTTTATGCAGGAATGTCTTGCTCATGCAGACCGACGGCAGCAGTGCACCTTGGGAGTTGGAGCGTATGAGCAAATAAAAAAAAGTCTCTGCTCAGGCCAAGAGTGTTACATTCATGTGGACTGGGTGTGGTGGAAAGTCTCAGGGACGATGCTGCTCTGCAGCCTCAGGATGATGTAGCCTCTGGCTTCTCCCTCCTTCTCTCCCATCTGATTGGAAGGCCGACTATCCATCGCTCTGCCAGGGTAGTGAAATATTTGGAGGTTTCAGGGCTCAGTATGGCAGTCCCCAGGGGCCACGCATGGAGCCACTCAGAGGCATGATGATCGAGGGCCCAGAAACTGATACTGTGGTTTACACTGCAATGATTAGACATGACGGGTCTTTGGAGAAAGGTCTAGACTGGCTGTGTAGGAGCTGTAAGATATGCCATTCCTTTGAAATACATGTTTTTAGGACGGGTCATTGTATTCTATAGCTAACAGATTTCCAATTTGAAATGAAAAATCAAGAGACAAGCTGTTTTCCAACTTCTCTTTAACTGTAGAGAAAAAAGACATGGAACATGACCCCAAGGATGGTCTTGTTTTCTTGATTTTGGATTTCATATTTCAAAGCAAAAATTAGTTTATCATAAGCTACACTGAGCCCTTGGGCTCTTGGCGGGGGGTCCATAAGAACAGGAACATCACCAAACAAAACACCGGAGATGTAACATTCTTTTTATCTGATGTGTGGCCGACAGCATGTGTTGTTAAAAAAGACTGCTACATCACCAGTGTCCAGATCTTTGATCTTCCTTTTTCAATCAAAGCACAAAAAAATAAGTTGAAAAACAAATGTTTTCATGTTTTAATTCAATTCAAAGCTTGCTTTTTTATTTTGGATTCCTCATTTCTATTTGAAGAATCTGTCAGCCATTAAATACACTACTGGGCTCATTCCATAAGGAATCAATGAAGGGAAATCAAACATATTTTCTGTTTCTTTTTTCTTTTATTTTCAAAAAGAATTACAAAGTGGGAAAAACAAGACTTTCATCTCATTGTTTTTTGGAGGAAGATCAAAGAAAAGAACACTGATGATGTAACATTCTTTTGTCTACATGTACGGCTGATGCAGGTGTTGTAAATAAAAGAATGTGTGATGTTCTTTGATCCTACACTTTGTTCAGAAAACAAAAACAATCAGATCAAAGAACCAACCTTTTTTCTTTTTTTTCAGTTCTTTTTGGAAAACATAAAAAGAAATAACAAACAAAATCAAGAAGTGAAAAACAGTTTGTTTTCAGTTTTTTAAATTACCACTTTGATATGAATGGTCTGAAATTCCTTTTTCCATATTTTGTCTTCCAAGATTTTAACAGGAATTAGAAAACTGCTTGTTTCTTGATTGAGGATTTCTAATCTCAAAATAAAAATCCATCTATGGTAAAATACATTGACAAGGTGAGATTAACATTTTGCTGTCTTGGTGCGTAAGGCTGGACAATTAATTTAAATCAAGGTGCAGTATTTCTTATATTGAATCGGTTATAAAATAAATTGATTTAATACTTGTGTTTGTTGAAAAATCAGTTTCATGAAGAATTTTTAAAATGCGTGTAAAATTACAACCCTAATATCAGGCGAAAGGATTTCCTTTCAAGATAAGATAAATAAAGATAGATAAAGATAGATAAAAAAAGATAAGAAAAGATAATAAGATGATACTTTACATTTTATAATACTTTATTGATCCCCCAGAGGGGAAATTCTGGCAATAATGTCACTTATTTTTCCAAATTTAAGCCCTCTGTGTGAGCAAGAGAAGAGAGAAAGGCTGCAGGGTACAGGAATCAGAACTGGTTTTACCTGCACACAGGCCTGCTCTCTGTATTTATCATGAACTGACCATCAGCCATATTGGTTTCTTATAATCTAAATGTTTTCTCTGTCTCTCTCTTTTGTCTTACAGGACCTCCAGTAAGTAACCCTGATCCACTTTGTGACCTGCATGTGGTAAAGTAACCCTCTGGCTTTTTGCACCTTGGTTTGTTGTAAACAAAGTGAAACATTCACTCCATCATCTTCATCATGTTGATGCTGATGTAGTAAAGATGTGATAAATGAAGCTGTGAGTTGGTACATTTCGTTATTGCATGGCTGAGATATTCCATAGGTTGACAGACTGAATTTTCCAGTGTAGAATGATAGATCTGGGACTGGATTGGATTATGGACACAGCATCAAAGTGATAGAGGTCTGGCCTTAAAGGCAGAATGTTAGAGTTAGTTAAGGGGGTAGTTGACCAGGAGTCAGTGGAGCAGCTGAAGGACAGGAGTGATGGGATTACTGGAGGATTGTGGACTGGTTTGAGGGATTCTGAAGAGGTTAGTTGGGGAGACCAATAAGGTGAGAGTTGCAGTGTTCAAAACAGGAAGTGACCAGAATGTAGGGTCGTTTTATTTACAGCGAACAGTGTTTTAATTTGAGGGAGAAATCCAAAATTAAGAAACAAGCTGTTCCCAGTGAGCTTTTAGAAAAACAAAACAAGGAAGAAAAACCTCCTCTAGCTCTTTCAGGCAGTTCAGGTTAAATTCAGTAACAAAAAAGGGTTTGTTTCTCCTTTTTCCAAAGGGAATGAAAAATGGATCAAAAAAGGAAATCAAAGAATGGAACAGTAATGATGCAACATTCTTTTTCCTTTATGTATGGTTTGGTGCAGGTGTTGTGAAAAAGGAATGTTACATCATGTGTTCCGTTCTTTGATCTTCCTTTTAGTCAGAACATGAAAGTAAGATGGAAAAACAAAACTGCTTTTCACATGTTCATTACTTTTGAAAAATATGAGGAAAAAGAAAACAAATAAGTACATTTTTCTGTTTTCAATTTTCTGATTTCTAGTTTAAAATGATCTGCCTGAAAGGACCATGGGTATATTTTTCATGTTTTTCCCCCTAGATTGTTGTTTGGATTTTTCATTTAAAATCCCAAATTCATTGGCTGTAAAATACACCGACCAAACGACAAGAAACAAAAATTTACAATGTGGTTTTGCAACTCAGTGTAGAAATGAGGTGTGTGAAGAACACTGCAGACTGTGGTCTCTGTTAACAGACTGACACCTCTGAATGTGTATCCTCTGATCCCTGAAGGCTATAATGCTGCTCAGCTCTACAAACCGCCACTTTTTCAGCGGTTTTCCATAAGGTGTATTTACTAAACCAGCGTTTTTGTTTCATAGATGAATCTCACATAAAAAATGCTGAAAAAGGCCCTCCTGACTCACACTATGAGACAGGCGAAGCTGAGCAGCACATTTCTACTTGTTAGTTTTGGTACTTTTTTGATTCAGAGCCCCCTGGTGGCAGGATTTACATACTGAGCTTAAACACTTGCGTATGGACATTAGGTTTTGTTGTACTGCAGGTTATGTCAGATGTAGAGTAAGACTATGAAATCAGACCATGTCTCTAAAACTCTGAAATCCTGTAGAGGTACAGTGAGGTTGGAAAATCCGCCTCGCTGTTTGACCTTTGTCTGTAGGAACTATACCTCAAACTTTCCAGGGAGGCAGACTTGGCAGAGGACATTTTCACACTGACGCAGACGTACAAAAGTCAAACTCATAGTGGCCAGATGTTTGGAGTCGTGTTCCTAAACCTTGTGCCATCAAGGCGCAGGAGGGAGACGGTCTAACTAAAGGCTGTCGGCAGGTATTAAAGGTACAATATGTAGAACTTCAGCACTGAAATGTCAGCCTGTGAATTAAAAATGACTACAACCAAGGCAGCGCGTTTTTGAACTCCTTCTACAGTTCATCCTTTCTGGTTTCCTCTTTCTTGCTTACTTTCAAGTTTCAATCTTTCCTGTTAGGGAAATTTCTGACCTTATCAACAAATCCCAGCCATCCACCTTTCAGTTAGAGCCTCTCTCTAGTGTCCCCATAAAGCCTGTCCATGCTGTCTGGACTCCTTATAAACTGTCATCATTCACTCCTCTGGTGTTGTTTCCTCATCTTTCAAATCAGCTGCAAAACTGTCCTGTGGAAACATGGTTCAGGATCAGTTTATTTATTTCAAATGATAAATCCAAACAGGAAAGCAAAAGAAAGAAACCCATGCCCTAGGCACCTTTGCGCACTGAAAAAAACCTTTTTTTTTCTTCAGTTTTTTACTATTTATGTTTTTTTTTTTTATAGAAATGAATAGATAATGGAAGTTTCAAAAAAGGAGCTCAAAGATAGGAACATTGGTGATATAACCTTCTTTTAAAAAAAAGTGAAAAAAGAATGTTACATCACCAGTGTTCCATTCTTTGATCTCCTTTCTTTTATGTGAATGCAAAAGTAAAAAGATACAAATTCAACCAGTTATTTTGATTCTTCTTGGGAAACAAAAAAAGAGAGAAAAACAAAACAAAAAGCATAAATGAATGTTCTGTTTGACTCTGCAGTTCTACATTTGGATCAAAGGATGATTAAAGATAGGAACATTGATGATATACTTTTTTCACAGCGCCTACAGCAGGTCACACATAAAGAAAAAAGAATGTTACATCACCAGTGTTTCATTCTTTGATCTCCCTTTTTTGATGTGAATGCAAAAGTAAAAAAATAAAAGTTCAAACAGCTTTTTTATTCTTTTTTGGAAAAAAAAAGAAAAAAAGAAAACAAAAAAACAAATGAATGATCTGTTTGACTCTGCAGTTCTACATTGGGATCAAAGGAAGATCAAAGATTGGAACATTGATGATATAACATACTTTTTTCACAGCGCCTGCAGCAGGTCACAAATAAAGAAAAAAGAATGTTATATCACCAGTGTTCCACTCTCTGATCTTTTTTTCTTTGATCTGAACACCAAAGCAAAAGATGAAAATTAAACCATTTTCTATTTTTGTTCTTTTTTGGAAAACAACATTGATTCCCAGTTTAATATGACTCAAAAGGTCAAAGATTGGTTATTTCATGTTTTGCTTGCTTTGCCAACTGGGAAAAATCCACTGGGCATAAATAATTCACTTATAGGGTTTATTGGAGATCCCAGTCAACAGGACTACATTACCCACAATCGAAGAATGACATGGTGATGTCTCTGATTGGCTGATCTTACCTCTGCACCCCAAACTTCTGTGTTGAATCCAGTACTGCAAGAAGTTAATGTAGTGGTTGTTTTTCCTACTAAAGACTGTTTTTGGTTGTGAAGATATGCCAAAGATAAATGACCACGTAGATCAGTGTTTTCCTTGGAGCCCCCCCCCCCATGTACCTAAGAAAAGCAGAGCCCCCAGGACCCAAGAGAGAAGAAAAAGTGACACACTGCCGCCCAAAATCACCATAGATTTTAATCGTTTCTGTGATAAAACCCTAGAAAAAGTCTTATGCAAGCTTTCTTATCAAAAAACCTTTGTATAAATTATTTAACAACTGCTTTATCATGGTTTTAGTCGATATTTGCAAATCTAATTTTGGCAGCCTCACAGCAGACAAAGCCTCAAGCCCCCCTCTAAGATCTTTGCCTCACCCCAGGGGGTCCTGGACCCCAGGTTGAGAACCAATGATGTAGATGACATAAGTTTTGACTTTATATGTTTATTCACAGAAGAAATATGCTTTTTCATGATCACGGTCAACAGCACTACATTACCCACAATCCTAGTGTGCCACAGCAATGTCTCTGATTGGCTGATCTCACATTTACACTCAAAACTTTTTCACTTAATGTGGCATAGCTGTGAGAAGTTAATTTATTGGTCATTTTTCAACCAAAGACAGTTTAAATTGTAAATTAAAGATACCGTATAAAGTCATGCATGAGGTGTTATTAATACATGTGCATTACTAGTGTTTATTTGGTCCTGGATTCTGATTACCTGATTATCCGTGGACACTCGAGCGTTACTGAAATGGTGAAAGATCTAGGCTATCTACATGAGAAATCCCAGTCACCCAGCCCTGTTGACCTCTAAATGGGTTTCATGTTTGTAACATACCTTCAAATATTCAGAGACAATGAGGCAGAACAGGATAATAGCAGGGGGAAACCTCTCAAAACAAAGAACGATTTCCAGCATCTGATAAGGACAAATATTTAACCAAGGTAACCTGATGATGCTAATGGTTCTTTATAAATGTCGATAATAAGGGGGTAACAGCAGAGCCAGGCAGGGCACGGGTAAAATAACACCCATAAATACAGAGTAAATCAAACCTCTCCCACTTCTTATTGAGCTCCAGCACCCATGGGGGCATCCATCCCACGTACAATGGCCAGATACCCCCCTTTTCTCCCGACACCCCCCCCCCCCCATTCATTCAGCTGCACTTCACCAAATGGGAGCCACATGTTGGAGGCTCACTGTGTAATTCAAGTGAAGGGTTCCTTCCGGCAGTGGGTGACCCCTGGCCCTTCAGACGGCCCCTGAAGACCCAGTCGCTGACTGGCAGGCACCTACATGCAGCATGTTCACACTCAGCACCTGGCTGTGCACCTTCAAGCTCTGCCAGTGCTCTATTTAGTGGAACCATGTCAGACGAGTGACGCCACGGTGACCCAGAATCCTTCAAAATGTAGTGTAAGGAAATGTTTGGCATGTGGATCAGCACAGTGTGTCAAATTAAGAGTCAAGGCAGAAACTGTGGTCTGGTTCTGTACTGTGCTGGTTCCCAGTGGTTGCTAGTGGACTGGCAGTCAGCCCTAAAACTTTGGACACTATACTAGTAGCATAACAAAGTCCCAAACAGTCCCAACACTTCAGTGATGGAGGTTTGTAACAACTCTTATCGTTATAGTAACGCACAGTATTGTTGCTTGGATACCAGAATCTTAAACTTTGATATCATTGTAGTAAACACAGATCAGTCATTTCAATAGTACATCAACAAAAGTATAAGGAGCCCAGCCTTGTTTTTAATACCTCAATGGTGTCAACCAATAAAATGCTCTGCTGGACCTGAACGAGTCAGTGTGCCAGGGAAAACTGGGAAACAGGCCATAGCGTTACTACTTTGTTTGATAGAAGTGTGGAGTTGTTTGATCAAAGTACTGCTTTGTTTAAAACTGGAGGCAGGTGAGTCTGTCAGCAGAAACGGTGTTGGAAGGGGCTGAAAGAGGTCACTGCTGGCAGGAAGTACTTCAGGGATTATCAGGATTTGACTGAATAAACAGCTGACAACAGAATGAGTTTAGTTGCTGGCATGGGTTGTGACATTTCACAAGCAGGAGGCTGGAAAGAAATGTTCATCATCCAGTGTGAAGTGTTAAACTAATATAGAGCCATTATTGTTGCTAGAATCAAGAATGCATTAAGAGAGCATGACTTTTGATTTCTGGGCTCATGCTAGACTGTTTCTGTTTCCTGTATAACATATAGGATGAGGATGGACCAATCACGTTAGCTCTGCCAGTTGTTGCTAAGCTGTTCTCCAGGAGACATTTGCTTTGATCTCTCTAAGAGAGTCCCAACATTCTATCACATACACACACATCATCTCAGATGAGCCCATTACCTCAGTTCCTCCTACAGACCTCATTTTTTACTTAAAAAGTATGTGATTTTTTTTTTTTAAATGACTGATTTACTTTATTTTTTAACAGATTTTTAGAATTACTGTTCAAGTTTTCTGATGATTTTGGCTCTCAAATTTTTACAATAGGTGTGTATGTGATGGAATGTTGTGACTCTCTTAGTGAGATCAAAGTCTCCTGGAGAACAATTTTCTATCCCATACACACACATTTTAAGAATCTAGAACTGCAGAGTCAAACAGAACATTCATTTATGCTTTTTGTTTTATTTGTTTATATTTTTCTCTTTTTTGTTTTCCAAGAAGAATCAAAATAACTGGTTGAACTTTAATCTTTTTACTTTTGCATTCACATCAAAAAAGGGAGAACAAAAGATGTAACCCTGGTGATGTAACATTCTTTATTTCATTTTATGTGTGACCTCTTGCATGTTTTCTTTTTTGTTTGTTTGTTTGTTTTTTGTTTTTTTTAAAGGTTATATCACCAGTTTTCCTATCTTTGAGCTCCTTTTTTGATCCAAACCTAGAATTGCTGAGATGGCCACTTTTATTATTTTTTCATTTTGTTTTGGAAAAAAAGACATTAACGGAAAACAGCCAAAAGCCAAAATGAAGTCTGTAAGTCTGGAAGAACTGAGGTGAAATCATAGGGCTTTGAAGTTGACTGAGATGATTTATGTGTGTATGTAACAGAATGTTGTGACTCTCTTAATGAGATCAAAGCAAAAAGTTGATAAATTATTTAGCTGCTTATGCTGGATTCACTTTTTAGTTAACGTTTTCTGATTTTTGGCTCTCAGACTTTTACAATGTGTGTATGTAACAGAATGTTGTAACTCTCTCAGTGAGATCAAAGCAATAAAAGTAGAAAAACCACTCTGCTGTTTATGCTGGATTCACTCTTTTGCTGTCTTTCTTTTGCTGTCTTTTATAGACTTTTTATTATTACTGTTAATGTTTTCTGATGATTTTTGGCTCTCAGACATTTACAGTGTGTGTATATGATAGAATGTTGTGACTCTCTCAGTGAGATCAAAGCAAATGACTCCCAGAGAAAAGCACAGCAACAAGGGGCAGAGCTTACATGATTGGTCCATCCTGTACCTGTTTCCTATTGGTTGGTTCTGTAGGAAGTTATAGGGCTTTATAGGACTGAGATGATGTGTGTGTATGTGATAGAATGTTGGAACATTAAGCACAAGGAGGCAGGTTAGATCACAAAAGCAGGTTTTGATGGAAATTCTTAAGACAAATCTCAGCACAAAATCAATGTCATGCTCTCAAAACGTTCAAATGCACTCTTGAGTTTTGTCGCAATAATGACTCCATACACAAAAGCTTGATGTCAGTGGTATGGAAGCCTTTCACCACCGTTTAAAAAGTCAGTGCTAGGCATTGAAAATTAGTAAGTCTCAATACATAATTTTTAGATAAAACACCAACAATACAAAATAGAATATCTTGATTATGAGATAAAAAGTCAAATGACGGGGTAGAAATGGACATGCCCTATGTAAAAACACATTCCTGCCTCTAAAACTTTGATTTTCTCACGCATAGAGGTCCTTGGAGTTTAGAATAACATTTGTTCTTGTTGACAGGTTGCAGGGATTGTGAATGTCAGGAAATAATCAGCAGCCAGCCAGCGTGAATTGTTCATAATAAGAGATTATTAATAATAACAGAGCAGCTTTTATTAGACACTTAGATTCAGTGTCAGTTAGAGCCAATGAGAAGAGCTGGGATAAATGTCTGACATTTCTTCCATCCAGGATTACGGATGTGAGAGGAATGACTTCCCCTGTCCCGCTCTCAGCCAGCAGTCACCCACGCACGCACATTAACACACACACTCGAACACACACTGGGAGGTGGAGCGCTCTCGCCGGACTCCTCATGGCGGGATATTGATGACACGCCAGCATTCAAGAGCCGGCAGTTATCATTCTTCTCTGCAGAGCGTCAATGCCTCAGTAGTTTTTTGTCAAATGTCAAGAGTTCCTGTTTTGACTTCCTGCTAATTAGCGCTCCATCCTTTCCCTAAGAGCCTCTTTGCTGTATTCAAGCGAAAACAAAACGCTCTTGACTTTGACAGTATACTTCTTCATGGTTGCTACCTAAAGCCCTTGAGCTCTGAGTCCTCCTGATTGTGTGAAGGAGGTCGACATCCTGATGTTGTTGTCATATCCGCATTAGTACAGTATTCAAGGTTAGGAGTGGTGAAGGGGGTCTGTTTGCAGTTTAAAGAAACTTCCAGCATGTTTCCTCCTAGAATGAACTTTTGCATGAGTCTCTGCAGTGAACTGTAGAAACTGTTCTGTATTTTCAGCAAAAACTCAGTATTTTTACACCCATAGTTGAGCCCAGTTTTAGTCAAACTAACACAACTTTGTCTAACTCCATGTAAATGTATTGATTGTGTGAATGTTTCCTTCCCTGAATGCCTGTGAGATGTATTATAAGAGGCATGCTCCTTGGACAGCAGCGTTCGTCTTATGTGCTGTCAGTGAGGCCATGTTTAAAAAATCAGTACTCTCTGAATGTCTCTTTAGTTTGTTTGATTTCTGCCTTGTTCAGTTAGCTTTCATTATGTGTAAATTTTCCTTTCACACCAATTCTCTCTCACCCCTTTTTCAGGGTCCTCCTGGACGAGCAGGCTTTCCGGTAACTTCCTTGAAAACTTTGTCTTTGTGTGTCTCTGCATGTTTAAAGATTGGCCTCTGAAGTATTGATCTCTCTGCCTGCTCTCCACTGAGATGTTCTTTGTCTGGATTTTTGGATTGACTTTCCCTGACTTAAAAGCTGCAGAGCTCTAGCTCAGACTTCTGACTCACACTGAGGCTGGTGCTTCTCATCGACCAGCAGGATTTTAGCACATTGCTGCTCTTCTGGGGAGCGGCTCCAGTGCTTACTTGCCTGCAGGGCTGCAGAGATGCAAAGATGGTGCAGGTGTTGTGCATGTGTCATCATATTTTAACATACATGCATATGTGACGAGAAAGTATAAGTTACACATATGAAAGGTAGAAAGGAAAAAATGAAGACATGTGGGAAGGTAGATAGGTTGATATGGACAGATGAAGTTGGTTAAAAGGAAGTTTGGTGGGCAGAAAGGAAGGAGGGCAGCTGGAGAGGAAGGAAGTAATGAAGGTAGAGATGGAGGTTGGTAGAAAGGACTCAGGTAGATTGGTGTGTGGATAGATATGGGTAAGTAGGCACATAGTAGGTAGGAACCAAGAAAGGTAGTGAGGTAAGAATGAAGGTTGAAAGGCAAGGCTGGAGGTTGGTAGATAGGAAGGAAGGTAGGTAGGATAAAAGGTAGGGAGGAAGGGTGGGAGGAAGGAATGAAAGTATGGAGGGAGGAAGGGAGGGATGTTGGTAGAGAGGAAAGAAGTGAGGCCAGTAGAATGGAAGTTAGATTGTAAGGAGCTTCAGTAGGTAGGTAAGTATGGAGGGAGGGATGTTGGTAGAAAGGAAAGTAGTCAGGTCGATCGAAAGGAAGTTATAATGTTGGGAGCTTCAGTATGTAGGGAGGGAGGGATGGAAGAAAGAAAGTAGGTTGGTTGATAGGAATTTTGAATTTGAATTTTGTAGGTAGGGAGGTAGGGAGTAGTAGGATATTAGGAAGTTAGGTAGCTAGGTGGCCAGGTAGATAGATAGGTAGGTATGGAGGTCCTTAGGTAAGTGGGTAGGGAGTGACTGAGTGAGGGAGATAGGGTTATAGACAGAATGTATGTCATAAGAAAGGAAGTTAGATTGTTAGATAGGTAGGTAGGTCTGGAGAGGGTAGGTTGGTTGGAAGGTAGGTAGGTAGGTTTGGAGGGAGGGAAGGATGTTGGTAGATAGGAATGAAGGAACATCAATAGAAAGGAAGTTAGATTTTTAGGTGCTTCAGTAGGGAAGGGAGGGAGGGGGGAAGTCAGGTAGATAGGTATAAGGGAGGGAGACAGGGAGGGAGGAAGGAATGAAGGTAAGGAGGTAAGCAGGTAGGTAGTATGTAGTTAGGTAGGTATGGAGGGACTTAGGTAAGTGGGTAGGGAGTTAGTGAGTAAGGGAGGGAGATAGGAAAAGAAGGTACATCAGAAGAAAGGAAGTTAGATTGTCAGGTAGGTAGGTAGGTAGGTAGGTAGGTAGGTAGGTTGGGAGGGAAAGATGTTGGTAGATAGGGAAGAAGGTGGGTCGATAGAAAGGAAGTTAGGTTGTTAGGTAGGTAGATAGCTAGTTAGGTAGTAAGGTGCTGGGTTGGTAAGCAGGTAAGTATGGAGCTATGTAGGTGGGTAGGTAGGGAGGTAGGCAGGTAGGTGTCTGGGGAGGGAGTGAGGGAGAAAGGAAAGACGGTAGATCAGTAGAAAGGAATTTTGCTTGTTAGGAGGGTAAGTAGATAAGTATGAAGGTTGTAGGTAGGGATGGATGTAGGAAAAAAGGTAGATAGAAAGGTAGGGAGGTACATAGGTTGGAAGTGACAGAGGCAGGTAGGCAGAAAGTAAGTTGGTTAAGTATTTTAGGTAGTAAGGATGTAACAAAGTAATGTAGGAATGTAGATAGGTAGGGATTGAGGTAGGTAGAGAGAAAGTTAGGTGTAGTTTGGCAGGTAGGAAGAAAAAAGTAAGACAGGGATGGCAGGAGGTAGGTAGAAAGGAAATTAGGTGGGTAGGAAGGAAGGTGGATGAGAAGGTCATTAGGTAGGAAGTTTGGAAGGTAGGTAAGTGGGTAGATAGGTCTGTAGCAAGGCTGGGAGTAAGGAAGGTAGGTGAGTAGGTAAAAAGAAGGTGGTAGTGGTTAGGTAGAACAAATACACAGCTTTGGTAACAAAAAGGTAACAAACCATGATACCAGTTAGATTTTGTAGAAACGTTTATAGATTTATTTGTGTACGTCTCAGCTGATGATGTGGAGAGAGGTCAGTACAGCGGTGGGCCCTTGTGTTTATGACTTTAACATTTTATTTCGTTTTAACCTGTCAGTTTGGTGTCATGGCCTCCATGTTGTTTAAGTTAAACCCTCTGTTTATTCTGCTACCTGCTGTTTTAATGCTTTATAATCCTTCAGGACCTTTCTGCTGGGTTTCATCATCTCCTCCTGTCTCTAACCCTCTCCTCCTCTTTCTGCTGAAGCAGCTCAACATGTCAAACCCACATGGTTCCTATCAGCACAGCAGGTGGCCCTCCACTACCTGACCCCCATCCCGGTTCACTCTTTAGACCAGTAACTCCCAGTTTGGTTCCGGCCAGCTCACTGGTGAACCTGCTCCGTCTGAAGCAGAGAGCGGCCCCGTGTTTTATTCCGCCGCTGACATTTGTGTCAAAGCGAGGATGGTGTTGCCTCCAGAGTTTGTGATTGATTACAGCTGTCACGCAGCGGGAAATTGAAGCAGGAGCTCTCTGTGACTGAATGAGAGCGGAAGGCTGTGGTTTTTAGAGAGAGGACCTGTAAGAATTCAAAATGAGGGAGTCGTGGTTTCCATAGAGTGTGGTTATGGAGGAATGTGGCATGGTAGGTCTGTGTTAGCGAGGAGGGGGGCTACGGTGATATGATGGATGGATCATAGACCTACTGTTCCCCCCTCACTGCACGCAGCACAGAGGAACCAGGCATTCATATCCCTGTATAAATGATGGATACTAGAATCCTGCTTTCTGAATGCTGCTTTGTACAACACCTTCTCCCAAAAAAGTTGGGTCACTCATAAAGCCATATTTTCTTCACAATAGAACAGAAACAACAGATCAGATGTTTAAAGGGAGACATTTTACCTCATGTAAATTTGATGGCATCTCAAAAAAGTTGGGACTGGAGGATATTTACCATTGTGTATCATCCCCTCTTTTTTAAACAACAGTCTGTAGACATCTGGGAGGTGAAGGGACCAGAAGATGGAGTTTTGTGAGAAAAATGTTGTCCCATTCTTGTCTGCCAAGTATTCTATCTGATCAACAGTCCTGGGTCTTCTTTGCTGGATTCCTCCTTTTCTGATGCTCCAAATGTTTTCAATTGGTGAAAGATCTGGACTGCAGGCAGGTCAGTTCAGGACGTCCGGTGAGACCATCGGTTAGACTGTCAGTGCATCTGATGGTACCGACAGACGATGCTTCCACCATGACAGTCCACCCGTAGCAAAGCCAATGCTTTGCCTCACCATGTTCCCACCCCACCGGGTAGGGAGTAATCGGCGAATGCCGTGGTGGGGGGCACATGGGGACGGATCCAGGAATATTTTAAAGGATTCTTCACTATTGGGATATAGGGCTAATGGCGGTCTGTGCTCTCTGAGTGCTTTTCTAGTTTGAGATGTGTTGCTGACATCAAATTCAAAATGAGCAAATGCTTTTCACAAAATGGTAAAAAGTCTCGGTTTTAACATCTGATATGTTGTTTATGTTTTATTGTGAATAAAGTATGGTTTTATGAGATTTGACAATCACTGACCCAGCTTTTTTGGAACTTGGATTGTATTAGTTATGAACATATTGGAGGCACAGAAGAAGAAGAAGAAGAAGTAGTGGACAATAAAGAGTCTCAACAACACTGAAGACACATAGTTTTCAACACAAGTGGTCAGGCTGTATCTGGTTCCATCCAATCACAGTCAGGCATTTATTTCCAGTCATAAAGGGGGGTGTAGTACATCATCAGGGTCTTTGCCCCCCCATTTCACCTCTCATTCTGGCGCATGCAGGTAGGCCATGCTAACAGCGTTCAGATTTCTTTGTAACTCCTGTTAACTTCTTGGCTGCTGACGTGCTTTTAGAGAATGAATAATTTACTCCTGATTAATCAAACCTAATATCAAATATCTGCCTCTCTCTGCTCCACTGCAAATCTAAATGAGCTAAAAGTTGGTCTCATGTTTCATATCACATACCAGAACTGTTTGTGAGTCCAGACCGGTGTGGATGTGGTCGTCTGTGTGAGTGTTTGAGCCAGATCGATGGTGGAGCCCAGGCTCATTCCGGCTGTAAATATGCCTCAGACACCTCAAACCTGCACCACTAAGGAACAGCATAAATCCTTTAGAAACACACTACCAGGGCCCTCATAAATCTGGAAACCACAAGACAGAGCGACAGGTTGGAAGATGAACAGTATTTCATGAGTTGTGTGCTTACTGTGGAGAATGTACGTGCAGTTCATTTGATCTGAATCTCATATTTTCAAAGAATGACTGGACACCTTTTTGTGGGCAAACAGCAGCAGGAGTGGTACCGCAGCGATCAGGTTACATTAATGACCTGATGAACTCATGACCTGAATGAGGTTTATGAGAGACTGTTTTGATATCACAGCTAAAAAACACTTTAAGTGAAGGTTTTATTCTATAGTTACATCAAATAATCCTGTTAGGAGGGTTTTAAGCCCCCAGATCTGGATTAAACCATGTTTGTTGGTGCCAGTCTCTCCAAAGGCCCAGGTCTAAATCAGGACCTTGGACAGGGCTTCAAGAGGCCAGCTCTAGATCAGGGATTCTCAACCTTTTTCACCTGGGACCCCCAAAATAAAGGTGCAAAAGACCTGGGACCCCCACTCTACCTGAAGGTGGTCGAGGCATTGTTGAACACAGCAATGCATAGTGAAGAACAGTTTTTAACAGTACTTTGATTTCAGCATACATCTCACCAAACTACCATGTTTTATATTACATTTAACTAATTTCATGCATTTGTTTTATCAATAATGGGTAAAATATACAATTTCAAATAATTAAACATTTTTGTTAGAAGGCATATGGCAACCACCTCTCGATGCCTTGCACGTTGTTAACAATTGCACTAAAAAAGAGCATGAAAGGTTTCAAGAGATACACCTCCTATTAATAAGATACAACATCAGATCAGCACCAAGACTGAAGAAAGGTAAATATAAGCAGGGACTGGGTCAAACACATAAACAGAGATAATCTGATAATGACAGCACTGATGGTTATTTTCCTCTGATCTTGAAATTATGACTGTGACAGAATCCTTAACCTTGCAAAGCAGATGGATACGCCTATTTCCTTGTTTCTCACTGGCAAATCCATCTTGTTAAGCTTCCATCTGAACTGTTTAGGCCCAGTTAGAAAGTGACAGGACCAATCAGCGACGAGGGGCGACATAAGCAAGCAGCAGCAAGAGGCCGGTGCAATCATGGCTGAAGAGCTTAGCGTGGATGCTGTTAAAGCATCAGTTTAATCAGAACTTGACGACATTTCTAGGGCTGACAGCTTCAATTTGATTGGTCGATTAATTGATCGAAAAGCTTTAGTTCAACCAAGGTCACCCTGGTTGACGACCCCCCCCCCCCCCCCCCCCAGACAGAACGTTCATCCAATCACGCTCCAAGTTTTTTTCAAAGCCTCTGCCTCTTCTCAAATGTTTTCTACTGAAGCTCTCCCAGATGTGTCAAACGCATTCATCTGGCGTGTCAGGTTACAGAATCCTGACTTTGTTCTCAGAATTCTGAGTTCAAAGTCATAATTCTTTTTTAGGTATCAGAAATCAGACTTTCATCACAGAATTCTTTCTTTGATGTCAGAATTTTTACTTTGATGTTAGAATTCTTACTCTGATCTCAGAATTCTGACTCTGAGCTTTGTATTCTGACTTTTTTCTCAGAATTTTTACTTTAATCTCAGAATTCAGACTTAGCGCTCAGAATTCTGGCACTAATCTCAGTATCAAAACTTTCATCTCAAAATTCTGACTTTAATCACAGAATTGTGACTTTAATCTCAGAATTTTGTCTTTGATCTTGGAATTCTGTTTTGGAATGTAACATTTTGACTTTTATCCAAAAATTAAAATTGAATTGAACTTCTGACTTTGATCTTAGAATTTTGACTTTGATCTCAAAAAATACTTTGATGTGAGAATTCTGACTTTAATCTCAGGAGTTTGGCTTTGATCTCAGAATAATGACTTTGATGTCAGAATTCTGACTTGAGAATTCTGTTTCTCATCTTAAAATTCTGTCTTTGTTCTCAGATAAAAGACTTGGATTTTAGAATTCTGAATTTATTCTCCGAATTATGATTTAGATATTAAAATTTTCACTTGAACTTAGTAATCTGACTTTAACTTTAGATTTTTAACTTTATTCTTACAATTTTAATGCATATTTTTTGTGATACAGGCATATTAATCAGACCAACAACTGTCAGGAAAAATGGGCACTCAAGTCCATCAATGACATCCCAGATATGACCTTGATTGTCTTTCACTATGGTTCATTTGGGGCTGATGGGTCTCCAAACCCTCCATCTGCTGCTTTGAGCTACTTGTGATTAAATTGTGCTTTAAGGTTTTATCATGACAGTCTTAAGGATGAAATGAGGTATTAATTGATTTGTCTTTTGCTGCTTTATTTCAAACATCTCATGTTCAGCAGGAGTGTTGGGTTGGCCATTGCTGCATGCTGTGTTTTCATAGTGCTGTAGATTGCTCGTCTTTTGTCTCATCCTTTGGCCTTGCATGGTTAACTGACTTATTCCAACACCGACATTCTTCTTAATGGGATACCATGACTCTCAGACCTCTTACATGCTTTAGGATTAGTGTAAAAAAAATTTTCTCAGTAATATTAGCAGTTATTGTTCTAATATGATGTCTTAAATTAATATCAGTGTTTATGTAGAAATCTCAGTGTAACTGTGAAATTGAAATCTGCATAAATCAGATTTAATTTGAAAACATCAATATCCTGTATGTACGTCTGTGTGTCAAGGTTTCCCCGTAAGAGTTCATTTCAGTCTTATCATCTCATTGACCCTTGTTCCTTCTGAATCTGCATTGGTCAATAGGGGGACAAAGGCAGTATGGGAATTCCTGGGAGAATGGTGAGTGATTCAGGGTCTCTGCATCCTGCTCTCTAGTTGAAAGTATCTACAGCTATGATGACATGGTCAGAGGTTAGAGCAGGTCAAAGTGTTTCATGGGATATCATTATTCTATCGATTTATTCTTAAGGAACGGAGACATTCCCATCATAAACAGGGACGAGGAATTTAAGGGCCAAGAATTTTTTTAGGTTAAGATTTTATTCAGTGCCAAGGAGCAGATCGTGTTCCCATGGCGGCCATGTTCCTGTGATGTCACACTCAAGGTTGGAAGTTCAAACACCAGAAGATTATGGCACCTCATTGATTATCTGCCCGATTCAACATGGGCCCCTTAGGGGGCACTTCATCAGGTTTCATCCACTAAGAGGTCACCCTAATGGGCAATTTATCACATTTTGTCCCATCTTGTCCAATGAGAGACCACCCTCAAAGACAAACAATCACATAAAGGCAGTTGTAAAATCCTGATGCTTATTTGAATGATTACCTTGGCTGTAACAGAAAGACATCATAAAAATATATGGGAATGACTTGTAGTATGGCATCACAAGAACAAGGCCACAGTCTGAATATGGTCTATTGCTGATGTTGACCCTTATGATAAATACATATTTCAGTTATGTTAGTGGGGCGTCGGCATATTAGGAAACAAAATTACCTCTACTACAGGATTTCGTACTCTGTGTTGTATTACATATAGTGGAATTTAATTATCCTACCTTTTCAACTAACCATCTTAACTTTCATCTAAACAAAAGTTAACAAAGTGGTTTGTTATTTTTACATTACAAACCAAATAGTGATATCCTTATTACTCAGTGTTATTAATCTAATAATTAATACTTCTATCATTTAACCTGATACTGTTATCTTGTTTTAACCTACATTCCCCCTTCATGCTTCAAAAGCCAGATTAAATACCCATCCTTGATTTTCTTTAGATCCATCTGTGGGCTTTATTTTCTATTAACAGGGCATTTTCATATTAATTTATAGCAAAAAAAAAAGCACTTAGCTCAATATGAATGCAGAAATGAAGGTAGAGAAGATAAAATTTGTGATATAATTTCAAAGATCTGGTGCAAATGCAGACGGGTATTTTTGCATGCTTACTTTTCTCTCTGTTTTCAAAAGCAAATTCATCCACAAATGACGCATTCTCAAAACCATTTTCATCCTTGTAAACACAAAATACACTGATAGGTGCTGTATACGGCATGTCATGTCAGTAGTCTGTTCTTTACTGGGGAGGTGAAAAAGCTCACACCAACAGACACCAACGATGTCCTTCAACAAACCCCCACCATTCCTCTGTAAGGACCATTACATTTGTCCCACCAACCCCGGGGCTCAACCAAAACCGCCAATGCTGCCATCGTGGTTTGTGTCTTTGGAGAGTTGAAAGGACAGTGACCTACAACATCATTGTTTCCATGAGAAGGATGGAATGTTTTATATGCTCTCATGACATCATACTCAAAGGCAGAGGATGGAAGTTTTTTGTCTTTAAAGTATGACCTCATCAAAGGCAGAGGACGAAATATTTTTACAAAATTTAAAGGATGACATCATCAAAAGCAGTTAATTGCATGCTCTATAAATTTTAAACAATGAGATCACTGAAGGCAGGTGAAGGAATTTTTTATAAAATTCAAAGGATAACATCATCAAAGGCAGGGTATTAAAAGTTTTTAACAACTTAGAAGGATGATATCATCAAAGGCCGAAGATGGAATGTTTTAAAAACTTTAAAGGATAACATCGAATTCAGAGGACGGAATGTTTTATACATTTAAAGGATGACATCATCGAAGGCAGAGGACGGGATGTTTTATAAACTTTAAAGGATGACATCATCAAAGGAAGAGGATGGAATGGTTTTTCAAATTTTGAGGATGACCTCATCAAAGCAGAGGTCAGAATATTTTTACAAACTTTAATAGATGTTATTGTCAAAGGCAGACGACAAAATGTTCTAAAAATTATTAAGGATGACATCATCAAAGGCAGAGGGCAAAATGCTTTTCAAACTGTAAAGGATGACATCATCAAAGGCGGGGTATTAAAAGTTTTTAAAAACTTGGAAGGATGAGATCATCAAAGGCCAAGGATGGAATGTTTTAGAAAGGATTAAATCTTCAAATTCAGAGGAAGGAATGTTTTATACATTTTAGAGTATGGCATCTTTAAAAGCAGAGGACAGGATGTTTTTAAAAAGCTTTAAAGGATGACATCATCGAAGGCAGAAGATGGAATGGTTTTTAAAACTTTTAAGGATGACCTCATCAAAGCAGAGGATAGAATATTTTTACAAACTTTAATAGATGACATTTTCAAAGTCAGAGGATGAAATGTTTAACAAATTATTAAGGATGACATCATCAAAGGCAGAGGGCAAAATGCTTTTTAAACTACAAAGGATGACATCATCAACACAGGTATAGGATGGAATTTTTATAAAGCCAGGGATGTTGGGGGCTTTTTCTCTCCAGTTTAGCTACATAGACCCTTAGGTGGCATTTTTTGGGGAAGTGGAGCGAGCTCACCAGTTGCCAACAAATGACAGTGGTCCAACAGAGAAGAAGCTGGCGCACAGCATGATGTCACAAGTCCAAAATGTTTTTCCTGTCTACATGTACATGCTGTAAACTGACTTTCTAGAAATCTTCCCCCCTGGGAGAAGTTAAACAATGACATTTTCAGTAACCCAAAACACTGTTTGGGTTATGAAAGTTCAAAATGCACAGACTAACCTGCATTTTCAAAAATACCTGTCTACATATGGACCAAGCCTTATTCTGTTTTATTGTTTTCACATCAGCTTTAATGACTTACAAACATGGAAAAAAGGGGGCTTATTCTAACATTGTCTTCTTTTTAAGACAGTCTTCTTTAACAGAACAGCAAGTGTACAACAAACTGAAAGCATGAGGTGTCTAAGATAAGGAAGACTATAAATATCAGCCTGTTTCAAGGCTTGGAACATTAAACAGCATATAGAAATATGAATTTCTCTGTTGCTGCCATACAGCTGTCATTGATGTATTTTTCTGCTGTGTTATTTCAGACAGCTTGTCTTATATTTCTGTTTCAGACCACCCAGTCAATAAGCTGTAACCATCTGTTTTACTCAATCTGTTTGACTTTGGTGTTACTGTAGTTATAAGAGCCTTGAGTATACAGGGTCATTGGTATTTTAACCATTTCTTTTGTTCTTCATATTTCCAAATCAGCTTTAGGATTCCACTTTATTTCACTTAAAGGCCTGTGTCCTTAGATGGTGCTTTTTGTGCTGGCCACTAACCGACACACCAGATAGACTGTTTCACATAAATAGTTTTACTATCTATAGGATATATCTCATTTCCCATGGATCCTTGGTTCTCAACTGGTGGGACAGGAATCCAGTTTCAGTGGGTCATGGATGTGTTTCCGAAGAAGAATATGTGACAAAAGAATATGATGTGCTTTTATTTGAAACCAAAATGATATTGTTATACAATTTCAAATGAATCTTTTTTATAGTATATTTTTTTGGTCCTAAATGATTTATCAGGTTACAAAATTTCAATGATTCCAGAGGGTTAATATTTTCTTTATTTATTATAAAATCTAAAAAAAAAACACCATCTATGGACACAGGCCCTGACTTACATTAGCATAACTCCCCTCAGCTCTGTCACCCCCCTCCCTATCATAGTCCTGAGGATGCTGCATGACCCGATCCCTCTCCATGTCTCTAACACTGGTTCCTCTCTCTCTTGTGTCTCTCTCCTCTTCACACCCTTTTTGCATGCGACTGTGTCTGCTGTGACTGATCCCAGGGCTTAAAAGGACGAGCTGGGGAGAAGGTAAGTTTAGGAGCATGTGCAGAACGACGACCTTTATGTTAAAAACAAAAGAAGTAACAGAAGAAATGCAGAATGAACTAAAGATGAAGCCTTTGTTAGTGCTGCTGCCTGCTGACTGTGACAGCAGTGTGGATAGTTGGATTCAAACATCAGACAGCTGCTGAGAGAGAAATCTCGATCTGGCCATCTCATATTTATTTATACTTTACATACCTGACATTGTGTACGTACGTCTAAATGTCTGATAGCTATTTCAAGAAAAGACTAAGAAAATCTGACCATCTGCCTCATATTTGGGATGAACCGTTGTTTGATAAGACTTCAGTTTTGCATTTAACTTCAGGAGACCCTTCATGCATTCATGGACACATTACCATTTGGCTAAGTACATTCTAGTAGTTCTAGTGATTATTTAATTATTTCTGATAAACTTCAAGTGTTGGCCTCAGTCATTTGTATTATCTTGTGGTCATGCAAGCAAATATACTTATCAGCATTCGATATACTTGCATGAGGACACTGGGACTCTTTCAAGGTTAAAAGCTTCAGATGATCATAATTACATCATACCTGAATTGTTGATATGACATGAGAAATTTCAGGAATTTTCATTGGAATTTGCTTGATTTTAGTTGAGATGTTTACAGGAGAGGATAAGATCTGTTTCTTTTTTTTTTCTTTTTTTTTCTTTTTTTTTTTCTTTAGGAATTCTGACTTCAATTATCCAGAATTATAACTGTGCAGCATGTCTGTTGAAGTTTCATTAATTTGCTTGAAATGTTGAGATCATTTTTAAGAAAATTTCAGGAAATTCTATGGAATCTGTTTGGACATTTTGGGGGTTTTGCTCAGAATTTTTCAGGTATAGTCAAGGAAATATTGAAGATTTGTTTACTTTTGGGAAGCTCCAATGGAAGTTTTTTGGGAAATTTGATTTAAAGTTTTAGAAATTTGCATGGGAATGTGGGAAATGTGTTTAAAACTTTTGAAAACTTTTCATAGATATTTGGTAAATATCTTGTATATTTTGGGGATTTTTGGGGGGTGAAAATTTCAGGAATTTCTTTTCCACATTTTGGGGAATTTGCTTGGAAATTTTCAAGTATTTTCACAGAAATTTCAGAGATATGTTTGTATAGTCCACAGAGTTTCTGTGGGAGATTAGTGGGAATTTTAATTTATTTTATTTTATTATTGACACTTCTAGGAACTTTAATGAATTTTTAAGAAATGTATTTGCAAAATTTTGGGAATTTGATTTTTAAAATTCTCATGGAAATATCAGGCATTGTTTGAGGGAATTTTCCTAATTTTTGTTAAATTTGGGGAAAGAGTTCACTTTTTTGGGAGTTTGATGTGAAATTTCAGGGAGAATTTGCTTTGAATTTTTAATGGAATTTTTTTGGGAAATCTTTATTGGAATTTTTTAAGGCTTTTTGATGAAGTTACACTGAAAATTTTGTGAAATATTTGGAGAAATTTGTGGGTTCTTCTTATACAATACTTAAAATGTTGTTTAGGATTTTTTTTAAATGCATTCCAAACTGAAGCTCTGGTCTCCAGAGATAAACACTGGGTACACTGCAGCAGAATGTAGGAAATATCATGTACTCTGTTAAACATTTTCTAAGAAAGGACTCCTTGACCCCACTTTAAATTGTCCCACACACTTTTGAAGTGACTGATGCTCATGACCAGCTCTGAGACTAGAACCCAGGTTTGGTGCTCTCTGTAATCCACAGCTACTTCCACCTGTAGGTGTCAGTAGTAGAGAAACCGTGCAGTATAAACAATCTGTTACCCATGGTCAGGTCTGAGACTAGTATCCATGCTCTGGTCTTCCTCAGTAGGATCAGTAGTAAATAAAGTGTGCAGTATAAACCGTTTATAACCTATGGTCAGGTGTTTGAGGCTAGTATCCATGCTCTGGTCTTCCTCAGTAGGATCAGTAGTAAATAAAGTGCACAGTATAAACCATCTGTAACCCATGGTCAGGTCTGAGACTAGTATTCATGCTCTGGTCTTCCTCAGTAGGATCAGTAGTAAATAAAGTGTGCAGTATTAACCATCTGTAACCCATGGTCAGCTGTCTGAGACTAGTATCCATGCTCTGGTCTTCCTCAGTAGGATCAGTAGTAAATAAAGTGTGCAGTACAAACCGTCTGTAACCCATGGTCAGGTGTTTGAGGCTAGTATCCATGCTCTGGTCTTCCTCAGTAGGATCAGTAGTAAATAAAGTGTGCAGTATAAACCGTCTGTAACCCATGGTCAGCTGTCTGAGGCTAGTGTCCATGCTCTGGTCTTCCTCAGTAGGATCAGTAGTAAATAAAGTGTGCAGTATAAACCGTTTATAACCCATGGTCAGGTGTCTGAGGCTAGTATCCATGCTCTGGTCTTCCTCAGTAGGATCAGTAGTAAATAAAGTGTGCAGTACAAACCGTCTGTAACCCATGGTCAGGTGTCTGAGGCTAGTATCCATGCTCTGGTCTTCCTCAGTAGGATCAGTAGTAAATAAAGTGTGCAGTATAAACCGTTTATAACCCATGGTCAGGTGTCTGAGGCTAGTATCCATGCTCTGGTCATCCTCAGTAGGATCAGTAGTAAATAAAGTGTGCAGTATAAACCGTTTATAACCCATGGTCAGGTGTCTGAGGCTAGTATCCATGCTCTGGTCTTCCTCAGTAGGATCAGTAGTAAATAAAGTGTGCAGTACAAACCGTCTGTAACCCATGGTCAGGTGTTTGAGGCTAGTATCCATGCTCTGGTCTTCTTCAGTAGGATCAGTAGTAAATAATGTGTGCAGTGTAAACTGTCTGTCTCTATAGCGTCTTTGTTAGACCGTAGCGTTGTGGGTGGTGCTGCTGGTTGTTAGCTCCTGCTGTGCAGTGAACTGTGTGCACAGGTAGCATGTGATTTATTCCAGCGACTCGCGTCTGTATTTCCAAAAAGTATGAGGGTCACATTCTGTAAATGGTTTCCCACCCTGGTTGGATTACCTGAACTTTTACACCATGAAACACAATCGTAACAATTTGTCATTTAAATGTCTGAAAGTTCTAATTTAAGACTCCCTGAAGAAAGTGGAGCGACATTTATAGCAGCCGCAGCGGAGGACATGAGGAGATTCTCAAACAGAGCTCTGAAAGGACGTAGTCCTCCATCCAGAGGAATAAATATTGTTCCTAGTGTGTTGTGTAACCGTTAAATCCTAGCTCTCTGTCATGTTGAAGTTAGCATAAATACGAGCTGTCAGCCGGGACGCCGATGATTGATACTGGCCTCGAGGTGGAAATTACATGTTAGACAAATTTTACTGGAGGCTCTGAATTTTCCCACTCGGCTTCATGAATTTCAAAAGTGTGTCAACAGAGACGGTAATCATTCAGTTAATCTGCCAATGTCAGCAGTGCAGGGTCGTATAAATCACTAAAATCAGTTTTATTCACATCACAGAGGTGGATTCTACCCACAGAGAGGAAGTGATGTCTGCAGAGCGTGACTCCAAGTTGAGTCTAAGTTCATCAATGAAAATAAAGGCAGACGTTACATCCAGTTAAATAAGCAGCTGCTGATTGGTCGGATTTAACCGTTTACTGCCGAGGTCGTCGTGAAGCTCTGTGTGCTCATGTTTTTATCAGCACGTTTCTTTTTATGTTCGTCAAGCTAAAAAGTGCCATCTGTGAGAGACTAGGGATTTTTTCACCCAATATTTTGATTACAATTTAATATTCAACGTTTTTAAAAGTTGCTCATCTTGTGTATTTTCAATGAATATAAACAATAAATCATCTCAATTATTACCAACACAATCTTAGATTAAACCAGGGCAGAATGATTTTCTGAAAAATCTAATCATGATTACTATTGGTCAATGTATTTTACAATTTTTAAAATTTGAAATAAGAAATCAAAAAACAAAAACAAGCTTTTTCTCAATTAATGTTTGAAAAAAGGGAAAACAAAACATTAGGAAAATCACCTTTGGCCCTTTCAGGCAGTTTGTAGAAGTCCAAAAAACAAAATTCCAACAGTTTTTTGTCTGCCATTTTTCACTTTTTCAAAAAATGAAATAAATAAACAAATGGTTCATTTTCTCCAAATTATTTTCTTGTGTTCTCACTAAAAGAAACAGCAAAGGCGAGCTGTAACATTCTTTTTTGTGACCTGCTGTTTCTGGTTTCAGCTGACAGATCTGTTGGCTGTTACATACACTGACCGTTTTTCCTCTGAGCGCTGCCAGTCAAACCCACAAAAGCCCTTTGTTCAAACACAGCCCTGTCCGGGAAAAGGTGGCTACCAGTTCCACTATCCTCCACCTCAGTGAACTTATCAAGAGTCTGCCTCGCTCTTCCCTGTCTGAAGAAGACACTTCCTTTGAATGGCGATCCTCAGCCAAGTCTCCTGCGTGTAAATCCTGGATTTCTTCATCCTCTCTGTCCTGGCAGCTATTGTAAGAGACTACAGGCCAAATCCCAATCACTCTATTACAATATGTTCCCTGCCTCGAAATAAAGCGGAAGTCTGTAGATTACTTTGGATACATGCAGGAAGAGCGGTCCAGATATCCACTGCTAACTTTTCTGCTTCTCTGCTTACCGTCTAGGTGGTCAGGTTTCTATTTCTGCTCCCTTACATGTCAGGACGAGGTTATACCAACGTTTGTCCTAAATGAGCTTCATAAAGAGAGCTGGCTGACAAACAAAGCTGAATGTCATGATTTCTATCCTAGACGGGATAAATCAGCTCTATTTGATGAAAACAAAGCTGTAAATCGTCCGTCTCTGGCTCTGACTCAGCTGATATATGGCGACGTTATGATGGCTATACCAAATGTGTGGAGCCACTTTTGATCTGGATTCAAATACAGCATGTACATTCATGTGCAACATGTTGACGTTTAACAAGAGATCTCTTATTACAGCTGAATGTCCAGGGTTTTTTCCATCTTTAAGCAGTAAAACAAAGAAAAGACGGCTCGTCTTTAAAAGCTTAAGCCATCAAAGCCATTTATGAATCCAGCAGACCTTCCAAAGCAGGAGCTCCCTGACCTTATCAACACCAGACTGAAGGCTAGGCTCTCTCACTGGGACCCACAATTTTTATTTATTTTTTTGTTGTGATTAAGAAAGGAAAGTAAAAAACAAACAGTGGTAATGTACCTTTCTATTTTCACAACACCTGCAACAGGACACACATATAGAAAGAAAAGAATGTCAAAGTTAAGTTTTCATTATTGTATTTTTGTGTTATGACCAAAAAAGGAAGATCATAGAGCAGGTAATGTAACATTCTTTTCTTTGCAACACCTTCACAGGTCACCCATATAGGGAAAAAATGAATGTTACATCACCAGTGTTCCATCCTTTGATATTCCTTTTTTTCTTCAGAATACAAAAACAATAAGAAGAAAAAAATTTAAATCTCTTCCATGTTTAAACAACTGTTTTGACAAAGAAACAAAAAAACATTTTGTTTTTCATTTTTCTGCTCTTTTCAGGACATTTTCTGTTTCTTGATTCTCACTCTAATATCAGACTATCTTTAAGGGTCAAGGGGTCAGTGTATTTAACAGCCAACAGATCTTTGATCTGAAAAAAGAAATCTAAAATCAAGAAATAAACTGTTTCCACATAACTAAATGAAATGCACAAAACAAAAATTTGTGTTTCTGTTTTTCATTTCTTCTTTTAAAAAATAATTTTGAAAAATTGAAATATGGTTTGTTTTTTATCAAAGGAAGGTTAAAGAACAAAACACTGGTGATGTAACATTCTTTTACTCTCAACACCTTTACAGGTCCCATATGTAGGGGGATAAAAGAACGTCAGATTACAAGCATTCCATCCTTTGATCTTTCTTTATGGTTCTGAATATAAAAACAATAAGTTAAAACACAAACTGTTTTTATTTCGTTCATTTTAAACTTCTTTCAAACAGAAAACAGAAAACAACATTTCAGTTTTCATTTTCTGCTTCTACAAAACATTTTCCATTTCTTGATTCTAAACTTTAAATAAATAAAGCTGTTGTTCTGTTTCCCCCAAAAAATGTAACAATGAGAAATGATTTGTTTATTGTCTTGTTTTTGTGTTCTTAGAGAAAAAAGAAGATCAAAGAATGGAACACTAGTGATGTAACATTCTGTTCTTCACAACACCTTCATGTTATCTGTGCTCTGTCCTTTGATCTTCCTTATTTGTTCAGTACAAAAAAACATTAAGATGACAAAAGGGACTGTTTATAGGGATTTATTTCTTTTTTAAAACAAAGAAGAAAAACAAAAAAGTGTTTGTCATTTTTTCATTTTCAATTTGATGAGAACTTCCTGAAATGGCCAACATCACATTCCTTCAATATTTTTCTTGTCCTGTTTTTAAACAGAGATTGGTAAACAGCTTGTTTGTTGACCTTGGGTTTCTTATATGAAATCAAACATCAGTTGGCCGTAAAAAACACTCACACAAAACATTAAGATGTGACAGATCAGTTTGAAGAAATAAGCCAAGAAAATTTAATGCAAATGATGCTCTGGGTTAGAAAAGTGAATTCACAGGGAAATGGGATCTTGATGGTTTTGTCTTCTTGTTACCCCACAGAAACCAGTCTAATGAGGGTGTATTTACTCTGACTGGATCCCGGTTTAAAGCAGGGTTCTAACTTTTCCTTGTTACCTTGAGCTCTCCAGGTCTCAGTAATCCAATCTCTGCAGGACTGTATCTGCAGATCTTCACATGTCTGATGTCGTAAACGTGCAGAAAACCAAAGGAGGGACTGAAAACAGCCTCATAAATGTTAACCTTTCTTTTTCTGCCTTCTGGCCCCTCAGAGATTCATCCGTCATCAAACCCAGAGAGAGAAAACAAATCTCAGCCTCCTAAAGTAGACATTTGTTCAGAAATATTTTTGAATGGATTTTATCTTTGATGGATGGCGGGCCCCATCCATGTGGGCATGGAAGCATTTGAGGTCATCTTAACTTTGTTGTTCCTTGGTTTTCTTGACTAACCAGCAGCCGGCTGCAAACATAGCTTTTCTCTTTTTTTCCATATATTGGAAGCACAGAAACGTCATGGCCCCTTTTCCAGATGTCATTCAATAGCATCAATGCATTAGCATTAGCCTCCTGGTTATTATTGCCCTCCTGGCTCAGCTCTGATCAGCTTTGGAGCTGACTGAAGATCACCAGCAGGTCTGAGCTTGGCTGTACATTACTGTCCTAACAGTTGAGGCCATGGTCCTGCCCACAGCGTAAAAACGACTAAAATAAAAGCACCAAATGCCATCTGCTGTAAGAGGAGCACTGAAATTCATACCATCAGAACTTTTACTTGCACAAGCTCCAGCAGCTCCAGAAAATCTTTAGCATGTTCAGGGTTGGCTAGCATGTTAGCAGGTAACTTGCTAGCTAAAGCTGTTGATAAACTAACCCTACCAAGAGAAGAACTCCCTGTGGACCTGGACCAGAGCTGTAGATCTGTGTGCATGTCCATCAGTCTTTTGGTTGACTTGGTTGGAGTCAAACCCATGCATTTCCTGGATTTAGTCCTGCTAAAGCTTCTGATTTTGACTGCTTCTGCGTGCTGATTGGGTGACTAAGAAAACAGTGGTGATTTCCTTTTAGTCTGATCCTTTCTTCTGTTTTCTTCTCCTCTTTTCTTTGTGTCTGTAGGGGGCGCCAGGCGAGCCTGGTCTGTCCATCATTGGACCAAGAGGACCTCCTGTAAGAGTCTTTGCCTCTCTACACACCCAATAAACCGTTTAGATTAAGGTTTTATTAGCTACTAACCCCCGTAGAGGACTTTTCATAGATTCTACTGGTTTAGGAAGTCAACTAGGTATGCAGTTACAGACATGCTAAAGTCAGTGTATTCAGTGTAAAACTGATTTTTATTTTCAAATGAGAAATTCAATATCCTGAAAAAAATCTCTTTCCCAATAACCCATTAATAACAGGAGAACAAAACATAGAAAAATGTACTCTTGGCTCTTTCAGGCAGTTTGAAATCAACTTGGGAATCAAAAAATAAGAAATGAAAACCTAGCTGCTTTCTGTTTTTCATTTAAAATTTCTTTTTTTTGTTTTCCAAAAAGAAATGAAAACTTGAAAAAACTTATTTTTAATCTAATTGTTTTGAAGTGTGGGTGAAATAAGTAATAAGGTTGAAGAACAGAACAATGGTGATGTAACATTCTTTTACCTGTATATGAGATGTTCTTTAATAGACTTTTACACCCCAGTGTTCTGTTATTTGATGGCACTTGTTTGATCAAAACATAAAAACAATAACCTTAAAGGTTTTATGTCTGAAACAAAAAAGGGAGATAAAAGAACAGATCTCTGGGGATGTAACATTCTTTTTCCTATATGTGTGATCTGTGATGGTGTTCTTACATCACCAGTGTTCCATTCTTTGATCTTTCTTTTTTGTTCCTAACATTTAAAGCATATTATAAACTTTTTCATCCTACCGTCTTAATGTTTGGATCAGAAAAGGAAGATCAAAGTACAGAACACTAGTGATGTAACTTTACCTTATGTGGGAAAAGAATGTTACATCACCAGTGTTCCATTCTGATTTTTCTTTTTCGATCCAAACATAAAAATCAATTGATATACAAACTCCTTTTCATTTTATCGTTTTTATGTTTGGATCAAAAAAGTAAGAATGAAGAATGGAACACTGGTGATGTAACATTATTTTTTTTCTTTATGTTGGACTTGGTTTAAATGTTTTTTTTTTTTAAAGAACAATGTTACATCACCAGTGTTACATACTTTGATCTTTTTTTATCCTAACATAAAAACAATAAGATAAAATTTTTTCATCCTGTGGTTTTTATGTTTGGATCCAAAAAGGAACATCTAATAATGGAATACTGGTGAATAGCATTCTTTTCCCTGTATGTTTGACTTGGGTTAGATGTTACTAAAAAGCAAATGTTACATTACCTGTGCCCTGTTCTTTGATCTTCCTTTTTATCCTGACATGAAAACAATAATTGTTTTTGATGTATTAATTTCTTTTTTGAAAAAACATAAAAATGGAAATAGAACATGAAAAATTGCTTGTTTGTTTTCCATTCTTGATTCTCCATTTGATTTTGACCTGCCTGACAACACCCAGAGTATAATTTTCTATGTTGTTTATTAAAAGAAATATGAAAATCAAACTGTTCTCATAACTTCATCTCATCAGCTTTTGGCCTTAAAAAAATCAACTTGTATGTTGTTTTCATTTTTCAATTTGAAAACAAAAATCACAGAACCAGTCTTTTTTTTAATTTCTAATATCTGTTTCCTGACCTTTTCTTTAAGCCCTAAAGAGACATGAACCCAAACTGTTGGGAGGCCTGATGAGTTTAGTGTTTCTTCTCCTTGTTTCAGTTTTCGGGAGAATAATGTTGCCTCTAGAGTTACATAATAATCCTTAAAAATGTCATAACTGTGCAGACAGAAGCGGTGCACACATCTGCTTCTCTAATCGACCATCATTACCACCTTCACCTGAGTGCCCGCTCTTCCTGGATGGTAGTTCTGATGAATTACAGACGGCGGAGGAATCTGAGGGTGGGAGGAGCTCAGTGGATCAGAAACACTCAGAAGTTAGTTTACCACAGCAGGTGAGAGCGATACTGGAGACTCCAGTCATGACCTTAGAGGGAACAAGGGAGCCGATTCAGGAGCGAGGTGAGAACCGGAGGAAATGACAGCTTAGGCCGGCCAAAAGCCTCAAAGTCTTCGCCACATTGTCATTTCAGCAGGTCAGATGGATGAGTGTGAGGATATTTTCCACTTAGTGAGAGGATTTTAACTTCACAGCTTGACTACAGGCCGCTCATAGTTTAGAGACGTGGTGTTTTATGGTACAATGACCTCAACTGTTAAAAGTAAAATAATGAACATCTACAAACATCTGGTCCTCATCAGCAGATAGATGTCTCCATTTCTCTGGGCTCTTTCAAACACTTTGAGCCAGAACAATAACTAAATGGCAGAAGATAAATTTTTAAAGTGGTGTTGTTCTAGAAAAATGATCCTGAATAAATTTCCAGTTTCAGTGTTTTTACTCACATCTTCATCTTTAGATGGATATTTCAGCAAAAGCTTTAGATTTTGTTCGTTCAAAAGCAGGGCGTGACTCCACCACTGTAATCGTAGTCTTAATTTTCTTTATTTCATTAGTCATGTTCCTCACCTCCTTATAACTGACGTCCCCTACTTCTACAGTTTCTTTCCCACACATATTTAATGTTTCATCCCAGTCCAACAGCAACGTTAAGAATCGGTGGCTGGGAGATCTCAGACTATTACATATCGAAAACACAAAGATAAATGCACAGTAATGTAACACAAACACAAGTAGCTGCAACAGGATATGCAAAGAGTCAAGACTTTCTCCTCAGTAAGAGTCAAAAAAAGAGCAAAGTGCACAAATCATGGCAAAAAGCCACCCAAACCTACCTAGTCCTATGTAAAAAAGTCATTGCCACCTACTGGTTGTTCCATCCTTGGCGGCAACAACTGCAAGCAAGCAAAATTCAACTATGGAGGAGTTTTGACCCACTCTTTTTTGAATAATTGTGTTAATACAACATTAATGGAGGGTCTTCCAGCATGAGTGGCCTGTTTAAGGTCATCCCACAGCAACTTAATCAGATTTAAGTCCAGACTTAACTAGACCACTCCAAAAACTTAATTTTTTTTAGTCCATTCAGAGGTGGACCTGCTGGTGTGTTTGGGATCATTTTCCCACTCCATAACCCAAATGTGCTTGAGCAGGAGGTCATGAACTGATGGCCGGACGTCCTCCTTCAGGATTTTCTGGTAGATAGTACAATTTATGGTTCCATCAGTTACAGTAAGTAGTCCACGTTCTGGTCCAGACCATCATACTACTACCACCATGTTTGACTGTCGGTGTGATTTTGATGAAATGCTGTGTTAGTTTTACTCCAGTTGTAACTGGGCGCACACCTCCCAGAAAGTTCAGCTTCTGTCTGGTCAGTCCACAGAATATTTCTTCAAAAGTCTTATAGATCATAATGATGTTTTTAGTCAAATGTGAGACGATCCTTTGCGGGGTTTTTTTGGTCGGCAGTGGTTTTGGCCTTGGAACTCTCCCATGATGCCGTTTTTGCCCCGTCTCTTGCTTATTGTTGAACTCTGACCTTAACTGAGTCAAGTGAGGCCTTCAGGTCTTTAGATGTTCTGGGTCCTCTTGAGACCTCCTGGATGAGTCCATGCACTCTTGGAGTCATTTTGGTAGGCCGATCACTCGTTGGAAGGCTCACCGATGTTTAAAGTTTTCCCCGTTTGTGGATAATGGCTCACAGCGTGGTTGGCTGGAGTCTCAAAGCCTTGGAAATGTCTTTGTAACCCTTTCCAGACTGATAGATGTCAATGAAATTTTCACATTTGGGTTTTGGGTAGGTTAGAATGGCTTTATTCCTTTAATAAACTAAAACTGACTGTTGTATTTAATCAGTCTATTATGTTTGTCTGATATTAAAACTTGTGTGATGATCTGAAACTTTTAAGTGTGGCAAATATGCAAAAAGTAAGACGTCAGGAAGGAGGGCAGTACTTTCTCACAGCACTGCACCTTCAAGACTTCACCATACCAGTCCTTATATCATAGTCAGTTCTCCACCTAAAGATCTTCCTCCACTGATAGATTCCTCTGCCAGCCTGTTTGATGTCTAACTAACTCTCTTATTAATCCTCTGTTTCTCTTTAGGGCCAACCTGGAACAAGAGGTTTCCCAGGCTTTCCAGTAAGTCATTTGTCTGTCATATCTGTTAATGGGGTTTTGATTATTAGTGATTATGTAAGATTTTACTTTAATGAGCTTAAACAAGCCAAACATAATAGTAATACTCTGTTTTATTAATAATCCTGGAGCTTTGAGGTAGAAAAATAACTTTACTAATAATGAAGAGTGAAGTATTTGACTGTGAGTGAAAACAGTAATGAGAGATCATAACTTGGAGGAATACTGAGGGATTAATCAAGTCTGAGTCAGAGCAGTGGAAATGTGCATTCAGGTAAGACCTTCTTTCTCATGAGGGATCCAAGTCCACATGACCCCTAAGTCTGGTTTCCTTTGGTCAGTGTGAACTGATGGCAACCTGCAGTCCAGGATAGAGCCCTCATCATTGAGTAGAGCTGTAAAGGCAAAAACGAAAAAACCTTCTCAACCTCACACCCCTAGTGCATTTATACATAAGAATAATAAATTAAATATGAAGCTATTCATAAATCCTGCACTTTTTCCCCTTTGTTTGATGACTGGACTGTGCACACAGATGATTGGATGTCCAGTTGATGTCTTAATCAACTTTTGATGAGTTTAAGATAAATCACATGAATCATGATTAATTAAAGCCCACAATTAGTGCACTAATTATTTAGAATCTGATTGATTGCGTTATTTATCTTACCCTGCAGCCACAGGGATGTAAAGTTAGTCCATACTGATCTTAAGTTTCTCATTTCAGCCCAGCTTTTCTCCCAGGCAGAGAGAGACTCACTCAGTAGATAGCTTCACTCATGGTGCACAAGTGTTTAACATAAAAAACAGCAACAACAAACCACCAGAAACAGGAGCAAAAGAGTTCCAACAGTGATCACTGTACAGAAGGCAACATCCAAACATATAACTACTAGAGCCGTCAAGATTGATTGTGTTAATTGTGATTAAATAAGGATCACAATTTAATGCACTAATTCATTTTTAAACCCAGATTATTGTCTTGGTTTATTAGTACTTTCAACAAACGTTACTTTCAAATCCCGTCAGCATCTCCCTGAAGCCACAGAGATGTAAAATAATTCCACTACTACTCCTTATTTTGGAGGGGAAAAATCCCAGCGTCCCCAGCTTCACAAACATTCCACCCATTGCCTTTAAAGATGATGTCATCCTTTGAAAACCTCTGACAGTTCAGTAGACAAGTCAAATGTAATCTGAACCTTGTTTTATCAAACATTGACCTTTTGCAGTTCAGTAATTTTCCTTTTCAATCCATAAAGATTTCAGTTTATCTGCAGTTAAGTTCACATTAAAATCTTACATCCTACCTATTACAACAGCTCTGTATCCAAACAGGAAGTCAAAAAATCTTGCAAAGCAGATGGATTGTCCAGATTCCATGTTCGCCATTAAGCAAATCCATTTACAAATCTCCAATCTGATACATTTGAACCTGAGCAGTCAGCATCACTTCAGGAGAACGAGGTGTTAGCTACAGGTGGGGTTTAGTAATAATGGCTGCCACCAGTGTAGGGATTAGCTTAGATGTAGCTTTAGTATAGTGGCAGTTTTATCAGAACTGGACTGCATGATGGGAAAGAGGTTTTCTCTCTCCTCCCTACTGGCCTCAGCATGAGTTTGATCCATCAACAAGCACCACTGTTGGTTAACTACGACAGTGCTTTATAGCTGAGCTTACCTTACTTACTGGAGCTGAAAACGTCTAATGCCTCATGTTGGCTTTCCCCTTCGATTGGCCCATAATGAACATGACAAAAAGAACGTTTGTTAAGGCCTGCCCTTTCTAAACACTTCATATGGGAGGTTTTCAGATGAATGTGAAATATATTTACAGAGATATGAAACAGTCCAGATAGTCAGGGTTAGAAATCAGTGATGCTTAGTTTAAGCCAGTGCAAAAATCTGAAATGCACAGTAACAGTCATGATGCAAAATAGTGGAATTTTAAAATACCGTGCTGAGATTAACTGTGATCTTAAAGTGTAATCTCTTATGAGCTCTAGTTTCAAACACTTGTGTGGCTGAAATTTAAAACGTTTTGGCCTCTAATGGCAGCATAGAGGGCAGCCAATGGTACTGAACGTTCTTATTACATCTGACTCCCCCAAACTCTTTGTTTTCCATCCTAAAATACTCTCAGCAGTCTTCCTGTGGCCGTATTTATGAGCTCCTGAGTGACTCATTTCTCCCAGTTCATTGAACGGCCTGATCCGCAGTATGGCCATCTACTCTGACAGCTGATCATAAATATATTGAATATTAATATTATTTAGTTTATATATCCCGACACTACTTCTTTTATCCACTCCTGTGAGTTTTCCAGTCCAGGCTGTAAATTTGCCCGCTGCTGGCTCTGAAATGTTGTGACGTGATTGCCAATCTGAGTTGCTCACAAATCTCGCTCTCCTCTTCTTCAACTCCAGGGTCCGATCGGGTTGGACGGCAAGCCGGTGAGTTTGAGCACGTTCCTGTGGAAGTGAAATAACTGTGAAATTATGTGCTCTGCCCCGGCCAGAACAGCGATTATCTGTAATGATAATGAGCGTAATTAAACTAAGAATAATTATGACCATTAAATTCTCTATTGGTGTCATTACTGTTATTAAAGGGTGGGGTTAAACATGCTATAAATATCTCAAAGAAGGTTTTTATCCCTGTAAAATTAAGTGGAGGTTTCTGTTTGATTCTGCTCTTTAACCTGCTCTGTCTGCTGTTTAATTCTCACAGGGACAGAACGGACCCAAAGGAGACATGGTGAGTACTCCTACAACTGAGTTATTATGGAATCACCAGGCTGGTAATGAACTTTACCCTGGATGAAGTGTCATGGCTATGTGACAAGAAATTTACAGCCATAATTTAAAGAAAAAAATAAATATAGTGTGTTTTAGTTTTTTTGTTGAGGCCATTTTAGCAGCTTGTTTCTTTAGTAGACAGACAGTTAAAGGGGAAACAGAGCTGTGGGCTGATTAATGAGACAGTAGTGGACTAGCCGTGGACTGTCTACCTGAGCCTGCGGTCCATATCCAACATAAAGCTCTGTAGCCATCTAGCATAAATAGCCAATAAATTTCTCTACTTTTTGAAGTAAAAATAAATGGCTTAGAAGTCAAATGTGCCCATTTCCATTAAATCAACAATGGAGCCATTGTTGTCGCAAAACTCAAGAGCAGATTTACTGTTTTAATGTCTTGGCTTATAAATTTTGGACCTAGATTTCTCTTCAGTTCTTCCGTTTTAACTTGCCTTTGTGCTCTACACTGCCTCCTTGTGGTTACATTTTCTCACTTGGAAGTCAGATGACATGATCTATGTGTAGGTGAAAGAATGTTGGGAACATATTTGAAAATATCTGCTCTTGAAATTTTTAATGAACCAGCCAATAGGAAACAGGTAGAGGATGTACCAGTCATGTTAGCTCTGTCTGTTGTTGCTGTGCTGCTTTGATCTCACTAAGAGAGTCACAACATTCTATCACATACACACACACACACACACACACACACACACACACACTGATCTCAGTCCATGCCCTATCACTCCACCTCAGTTCCTCCTACAGGTTTCATTTTGACTTTAAAAGCAGACAAATTATTCAGCTATTTATGCTGGTGTCCCTTTGCTGCTATCTTTGACAGATTTTTAGTTATTACTGTTCTGCCCTCCATGACTGTTCTGGTTTAGTTTTGCAGATAGATAAACTGTTCTTTGTGAAATGAGAGACCGTTTCTTCTTGGTTTGGCTGTTCTATAAGACCTCACACACAAAGGTAATTTGTTGTCACTATACAGAGTTAAAATAACATTTTCACTGTAACCAAGCTGTACAACACGTCCTTACATGATTCTCTGATAGCTAGAATTCCATCTGCAGTCATTTTACACAGAGTCAAAAAAGGTCTGTTAGCTTGGTGCTAATACATAATGGAAACCCCTATTTACAGGCTAACAAAAATTAGCGCCGCTCTCACGGTTATTTTTTAACTATAAAAAAGAAACTTAAATGACACATTCTCAACACACAACATCATAAGTAGTCCAAAATAATTGTACTTACATGCATGTTTCCTACACTCTTAAAAAGCAAACTTAAGACTGCTAGCATTAGCTGACTCCAGTCTGCCACTTTGCCGCGTCACAGCTTTTCTCTGGACTGAACTACAGTAGCCATGGAAGGCCAAAAAAGTCAAACCTCAAGGACATAGCTTAACAAAATACAGAACTCTTATGATGACATTAAATGCCCTTAGTGGACAATTACAGTTAAAGTTTGATGATGATTTTTGGCTTTCAAACTTTTGTAATGTGTGTGTGTGTGTGTGTGATAGAATGTTGGGACTTTCTTAGTGAGATCAAAGCAAATGTCTCCTAGAGAACAGCACAGCAACAACAGGCAGAGCTAAGATGATTGGTCCATCCTCTTCCAGTTCCCTTGTTGTTGTTTTTTTCAATCCAAGAGTAGAAATTCATTCCCAAGTTGTTTTGATCTTTCACTTTGAACCCTGAAGAGACGTAATGGGGGAAATGTGCTGACTCCCCTCTTTGCCTTCTTTAGAGATAATGTTAAGGCCATAATCTGCTGTTTGGTGCTATTCTGTTTCTGTATTCTGTTAATCGACCTGCAGGGACATGTAATATTCCTGCAGTATCAGTCTAAATATCATTAATACAGCAAAGCTTTAGCACAGTGTGGTCGCTGTGAAAACACATTCATTTCTGATCATTGCAGTTTTCCTCACTGATTGGATTTTTTCTCAATAATTTCTTGCCGTTTCTTCACCTTTGTCCAGAATAAAAGAGCTCTGTGTTTATAACGATGTTTGCTCATCTGTTGTCCGTCTTTTGTCGATGCTCTGGCGTTTATCCTGCTAACGGCTCCTCCGTCATAGCCTCTCATGGTTCGGCCCATTACTCCTGGTCATATGGGGGAAACCATCGTAGGGTTTGTTTTCAGAAGTGGGTCTCTGTTAAACTCCATACCAGCACAAATGACAGAATTTCCAGGAAGCTGAGTGGGGTTGGATGCTGTTGAAATAGTGTTTAATGTTGATTAATGGCCCCGTAATGAGCCCCTGTTTCTTCGGCCCCTGCCTGACGAATGTCAGCTTGTATTGAAAAGGGCTTTGAGGGCTTGTCTGCTAAATGTATGGAGGTGCTGTTGGCTTCACAAAGTGGCTTTAGATCTGGGACTCTGGGAGGTCAGCGGCGTGGCGTGCTCTGGATGTGTCCTACTGGGTCGTCTCCCTGAGTTCATTAATCAACCCAGCGCTGAGCCCTGACAGCTCCTACACCACACCCCAGGGCCTGATGGGAAGTCAAACTGAGTACCTCTGCCCACAACAAGTAATTGGAAGAGACTCCTGCAACAGCTAATTCATTAGTTTGATCTATCCCTGGACACTTTACCTCGTTTCACTTATGTTAGTCCAAGAACTCTGAGCTGAGTCCTGTTGGGTTCATTGTAAGGCTGTAAACCAGATCTCACCTTGATGACTGACCATGTGGATGTTGTCTTTCAGGGTCAGCGTGGTCCTAAAGGACTCCCAGTAAGTATGAAGGCTGATATCAGCCCTGAAATAACAGCCTGCTAACATCTAAGCCACTGGTTCTCAGTTGTAGGAGCTGCCTCAACTCCTTAATGTGAAAACACGACCCAAATTAAATTAATCCGGTAAAAAGAATGGCAGTTTTCACCCAGGCTGGAACTAAACTGGCATGCTTCATTTTTTTAAGTTTGAGATTTTATGATATCACGTGAACACCTGTTCTCTTTGAGACATTTATATCCAAGTAAACAGGATAAAAGAGTCAAATCACAACCCTCTGAAAACAGCTCCACGACCCACTTTTGGGTCCTCACCCACCAGTTGAGAACCAATTTAAGCTAAATTCTGAATCCTTCATTGGCTGTGTCTCATATTTCTTTGTGCTGTTTGACTTTTTAGGGGGAACCTGGACCCAAAGGAGAGAAGGTGAGCTCTAACAGAATAAGGACTGTGAATCTGTGGGGCATTAATGGGTGTATGGACAAACAATGATATCAGAAACCAGCCGTTTGAATGAGCCTCTGCAGGAGGCAGTCTGGACTCAGCCTGAGAGACAGGATGAGGAGTTTAGAGTTGAAAAAGAACATTTTAGGCCTTTCAGACAGTTCAAATTAAATTAATAATACAAAATCATTAAATTAATTAAACTTTTAAAAAGTCTTTAAAAAGTGTTAAACGTTTCTCTTTGCTTCTTTTCCAAAATAAAACAATGAAATGAGAACTGGTTCATTTTCATTTGATTGTTTTTGTTTTTTTTTGTGATCAAAAGGAAGATCAAAGAACTGAACATTGGTGATGTAACATTCTATTTTTCACAACACCTGAAGTGAGACTTACATGAAGGAAGAAAAGAATGTTGTAGTTTCAGATTTGTCTGATTTTGTTTTGATCAGAAAGGAAGATCAAAGAATGAAACACTGGTGATGTAACATTCTGTTTTAAAAGCACCTGCACAAAGGAAGGAAAGAATGTTATAGTTTTAGATTTTTTTTTGGTTTTTGTTCTGACTCTGAAAGATCAAAATGGAAAACTGGTGTTGTAACATTCTATTTTCACAACACCAACAGCAAGTCATACATAATATTACAGTTTTTTATTTTTTCTTTTGTTTTTGTTTTGATCAGAAAGGAAGATCAAAGAATATAACACTGGTGATTCTTCTGTTTTTAAAACAACTGCAGCAAGTCTCATATAAAGGAAGAAATTAACTTTACAGTTTTCCTTTAATTGATATTCTCTTCTTATCAAGACAGAAAGTTTTTAAAATCATTGATGATGTGAAATTCTATTTGTCATAACACCTGCAGCAAGTCATACTTAAAGGAAAAAAGAATGTTGTAGTTTTAGATTTTTTTTTTAATTTTGTTCTGATCAGAAAGGAAGATCAAAGAATTGAAAACTGGTAATGCAACATTCTGTTTTTTACCCCAGCAGGTTTTACATAAAGCAGGTCTTACATAAAGGAAGAAAAGAATGTTACAGCTTTCATTTTATTGATTTTTTATTCTGATCAAGAAGGGAAAATGTAAAAAATGGAACAGTGAATGTTAGAAATTCCATTATATTACTTTCTGATTTAAAAAAAATGAAGGTCAAAACGTCAAACACTGGTGTTGTAACATTCTATCTTCCAACACACTTACGGCAGGCCACACATAAAGAAAGAAAAGAATGTTCTGTCCTTTGATCTCTCTTTTTCATCACAAAACACAAACATCTGGCTGAAAAACACAATTTTCCACATTTTGTTTTTCTATTTTAAACTGTAATTGGGAAACAGCTTGTTTCTTGATTTTTGGTTTCTAATTTCAGATTTAAAATCTGGTTTCCTAGTCAACGTCTGTAAAGTAATCCAGCAATATTCGTCCCAATATGAGTAGACAACGTTTCTCACAATTTTTTGTTAGAAAAATTGGAACAGAGATTAGATTTATACATATACTGTAATACAAATCCACAAGGTTTTTTTCTTTACACGATTTGTCTTACTGGTCATAAAATTACAACATGTTTTACCAATTTACTGGACCCATCTGTGTTTTTTCCCAGTTGAGCCAGTCTCTATTGTCTATGACAAAAGGCTGGGTATCATTAGAGTTCTATATGTAAGAATTTTATATAAGCATTAACCATTACCACTATTCATGCTAGTGACTAACTTATGTTCATCTTTATCTGTCGTGGAAATATTAGTATCATCAGCATATAAGATGAAGCAAAAGCTTCTTTTGATAATCAAAGCAAGTCTTTATCTGTGAAAGGAATAAAAAGGGACCGAGTATGGAGCCCTGAAGAACACCACACTGTATGTTACTGTAAAATTTGTAACTTCTATGGATAGACGAATGGATGGCGGGAATTATCTCAAACTATTTTCTTTTTTAAAACCCTTTTTTGTTCTTTTTTTTCAGGGTGTTTGTGGAGACTACACACACCGGGTAAGACCCAACAGTCTTCTTGGTTTCACAGTAAGCTGTCTCTTAATGCAAACATTTTGTAATTCCTTGAATCTGCTTTTTCCATCCTAGTATAAATGTTATTCTAATGGACCGAACTGAACCTGAACTCTTTCCGACAGCTTATAACATTATCTGTACGTGGAGTGTTGTAATGTCAGAAAATTACAGAAAACTCACGCTGGAAGACCAGGAACTTCTGCAGAAGCTCGACAGGAAAATTGCGAGTAGCACAATGATGGGTAGCACATGCAGAGCTCAGCAGTTCTTTGGCCCCATGGTCTCTGGGGTTTGGCTAGTGGAGGGAAAAACAAAGCAATTACCAGCAGCATACAGTCAGACCTGATAAGGGTCTGAGTGTGTGGCTGCCAAGAATAAGAGTCTCCAGTGAGAAGGGGGGTTTTTCAGATCGCTAAATCCATTTCCAGCGTAATTCACCTTCTGGATTCTTCTATAGAACCATCAAACTTGTGCTACCTATGCATCAGATGGTGATGTACATCTGTGGACAGGGAATGCTTCGTCAGGCTACATAAATTTTGAGTTCGAATGGCGAGTTCAAACGAAACAGAAACCAGAGGGAATTTCAGGTTGAATGATTTTATCCAGCATTGAATCTAAGTCGCCCTCTTCTTACAAGCTGTTGGATTTGTTTTCCATTCACCTCTCGGAGCTCCCTGCAGCCTGGGAGGTCTGCTCCGATGTCTGCAGACTCTAAAGACCTCAGTCCTGTAGTGAGACCCCGGGGGGCTGAGGGATAACAGCAGGGGAGGTGAATGTTCAGACGGTCGGCCTTTCAGGACTAAAGATCAGCAAATATTTGTGTGTATTTCAGAGGGAAAAAGACAACGGAAGCAAGAAATATCAGGAAAATAACTTTGTCTTTGGGGGTGGGGGGTTTATTTTCTTGTTAGTGAAAGGGAATTCAGACATTTGACCTTTATCTTCTCTGATTTAGCTGAAATCTGGAGTATGGATGTGGTTAGCCTAGCTTAGCATAGAGGCTAGAAGGAACTGACAGCTAGCCTGGATCTATTCAACATGAAACATTAAACATGTCTGCAGCAAAGCTTACCAAGCTGAATGGATTTTTAATTTGTGCTGACATTTAGTTAACAACCTTAATTCCAAAAAAGTTGGGTTGTTGCGTAAAAAGTAAATAAAAAAGACGTCAGTGATTATCAAATCTCATAAACCCATATTTATTCACAGTAGAACATAAACAACAAATCAGATCTCAAAGCTTTTGCCATTTCATTAACATTTCCACAGATGCAGGTCTACATCATATTCTCTGTTATATTATAAATCTTTTATATTCATATTATATTTAGGTTATAACATTCTATCACATACATATTGTAAAAGTTATGAGAGCCAAAAACCAATGATAATGAAACTTTTCATTATCACCTCCGAAGAAGGCAGATCTACATCATACTTTAAGCTATGTTATATATTTTTTATATTTTATATTCATGTTGTAACATTCTTTCGAATACACACATAATGTAATATTCTAAGAGACAAAATCCTTATCAGATACTGACACTTTTACCAATTCATTTCCACTTTAAAAGCAGAAGGCCTAGATCCCACCTTCTGCTTTGTTGTATAATATATGTATATTATGTTTGTGTTATAACATTCTAATACACACAAAGACTGTTAAGTTCTGAGAGCCGAAAATCAATTAAATGTTAAAACTTTTCCCATTTTATTAACATTTCCAAAGAGGGTCAGTACAGATTGTTCCCTCTGCGGTAATTTTTTAAAAATATTTATATTATATTCATGTTATAACATTCTATTACACACAAAGACTGTAAAGTTCTGAGAGTCATTAATCAATCAGATTTTGAAACTTTTCCCATTTTATTAAAGCTTGCCAAAGAGGGCATTCTATTACATACACACCAGTGTTAATTTTGGCAGCTATTTTTAATTTTTGTCTCAGTCTTAGTCTGTAGATGAAATGTCTTTTAGTTTTACTCTAGTTGTAGTCAACAAAAACTCGGACTTGGACTAGTTTTAGTCCATAAAAAGTCCTCACATTTTAGTCTTTACTTTTAGTCCAAGCCTTTATTTTCTTGCCTAAATCTGGTACCAGATCATGTTAGTGTGTTCTGTTCACCCTGCTTAACCTGGGGTCTCTGCTTTCTACAGCTGAGAGACAGAATAGATACAGATGCTTAGGTTTTTTTGACAGATTTACCCACAGTGGAGAAATATCATGGATTTTGAATGTTTGATGAAAACGAAATGACATTTTAGTCTAGTTTTAGTCATCTTAATGAAAACTAAACCTACTTTTTTGTCAGTTTTAGTCATCACAGATCTATTTTTGTTAGTCTTAGTCTCGTTTTTGTAATGGAAATAAAGGCTGTCGACAAACGTTTTTAGTCGTAGTTTTAGTTGACAAAATTAACACTGATACACACAGACTGTAAAGTTCTGAGAGCCAAAAATCAATAAAGTGTTGAAACTTTTACCATCTTTTTACCATCTCCAAAGAGTGAAGGTCTAGATCGTACTCTCTGCTATGTTATAAATCTTCTATATTCATATTATATTCATGTTATAACATTCTATCACATACACACAGACTGTAAAATTCCTAGAGTCAGAAATCAATCAGATGTCGAAACTTTTACCATCTTTTTACCACCTCCAAAGAGGGCAGGTCTATATCATATTTTCAGCTAAGTTAAATGTTATATTTTTTTTTTTCATTTATGTTGTAACATTCTATCTCACCCACACAAATTATTTAAATGTCTAGAAATCAAAAACTCAATCATATATTGAAACTTCTACCATCATTTCTACTTAAAAAAGTGGCAGGTCTATAGTCTTTATTCTGCTGTTATAAACCTTTTATTATTTTTATTATATTCATGTCACAACATTCTATCACATCCACAGACTGTAAAGTTCCAAAAATCAAGCAGATGTTGAAACTTTTACCACACTTTTACTCCCTCCAAAGAGGGCAGATCAAGATCGTACTCTCTGCTATGCTATAAATCTTCTATGTATATCACACTCTTTGTAACATTCTATGACATACACACTAAATGTGACGAAAATGCCAGAAAATGACCCAAATTTTAAAAAAAACTTCCTACATTACCATGAAAATACCCCAGCCAAAAAAGAAAAAAAAAAACCATAAAGTTCCAAGCAAATTTCTCCAAATCTTCCCATGAAACTCCACAAAGAAATACAAATATATCCCCAAGTTTCCATGAAAATTTCCAACACATTCCCCAAGCATCCATACAAATTTGCCAAATTCCCATGAAAATGTAAAATGTAATGTCCTCATAAGTGCATGCAGGGTCTGAGGAGGTTAATGCATAGTGTAAACAGGGTCATTGCGTTTTCCTCTGTAGGTCTTTATGCCAGGCTAAGCTAAACACATCCTGACTGGAGCTCTGCACATAAAAAGGCGTCCATCATGTGAAGTCAGAGTTCATGACTGTAGTGTGGGTGGTGGGATGATGACATCAGCAGCACTGACTGAAATGACCACTTCCCTGGTGTGTAGGGCCTCTTTGTGCAGGATCTCCCTCTGAAAACCCTGGCTGCCTTGCGCTCCAGTCATGCTCTGACGTTAAAGGTTTGTGGGTGCCTCCAAACACCCCGGTGGTTTCCTCTCCGTGGGGGTGACACCAAGTCATGCCGCAAAGAGAGAGCCTGTGCCCGTGAGCCAAGGCACTCTTCAACCCTCTGCTCTCCACCCAAAAAAGTACAAACTATTTATAGTAGCAAAGCTGGGAATGGTTTCAGTTTCACTTTGAATTTCATGAAAAATAAGAGAACTTGTGCCAACTTCCAAATCACAGGAGGCCGGTATTAAAATGACATTTTTTACTTCAATTTAAAGCTTGTCTTTCACATTATGGTGCAAAAGATATTAGAAATAAAGTGGAAGTAGAAATGAAATGTTACTGTCATTCATTAAGCCTTAACCCTTCTGAAGACATACAAAATTAAAATTTCTATGAAGACAAATGAATGAAAATCTATTACATCTTTTAAATATTAAACTTGATTTTTTTTTTAAAGATTTATATTTCCAAGCAATCTGGTCCAGTATTTTAACTCATATAAACACATGCACATTTAGAAATTGATGAAAAGGTGTCATTTGATTGCTGGCATCCTTTGACCTCCATATTAAATGGTTGAAGTTGTGGTGGATAGCGGGAAACGATGAGGGGCAAAGCTGCACGTTTGCCTACTTTGACACCATTCCTCCCCTACTTATATTTACTCATAACATGCTGAATATATTTCCACAAAAGTAGCACTTGGATTTGAAACTATGAAAAAGAAAATACCAAAATGGTTTACACAAGACAAACCCAGTTCCAAAAAAGTTGGGTTGCTGTTTAAAAAGTAAATAAAAACAAAGGTCAATGATTGTCAAATCTCATAAACTCTTATTTTATTCACAAAAGAACATAAACAACAAATCAGAAACTGAGACATTTAACCATGTCATGAAAACTATTTGCCTTTTAATTTGATTGCAGCAGCACATCTCAAAAAAATACCATTACCATTGTGTCACGCCATGGGCACTAATTCAACCTCATACCATCAGAGATGGCCGGCTTTAGAACTGAGGCAGGATTACAAGCTGGATGGTCGCTTTAGTCCACATGCAACTGAGGTTTCCCAAAAACAAAAGCCAGATTTTTATTCGTCTGACCACAGAACAGTTTTCCATGTAGCCTCAGTCCATTTTAAATGAGCTTTGGCCCAGAGAAGATGGCAATGTTTCTGATCCTGTTTACATATGGCCTCTTCATTCAATGATCCAGCTTTAACTGTCATTAGCGGATGGCAACTGTGTCGCCAGACGATAAATTGTGGAGTGATTTCCAGCACAGAATCATGCCTGTGTCCCTTGCTCACAGAGATTTCTCCAGATTCTCTGAATCTTTTGAGGGTATTATACTGTATATGGTGGGATACTCAAAGCCTTCACTATTTTATGTTCAGGAACATTTTTCTGTGTACCACTTACTTTTCCAGCCTTTTGTTGCCCTGTCCCTATTTTTTTGAGATGTGTTGCTGCTGTCAAAAAGAGCAAATAGTTTCCATGAGATGGTAAAACGTCTCAGTTTCAACATCTGATATGTTGTTTATGTTCGATTATAAATCAACTGACTTCTGTTTTTATTTACATTTTACACAGTGTCCCTACTTTTTTGGAATTGGTGTTGTAAATAAGAGCATTATTATGCTGTGGTAAATGAGTAGAAGGGTATTTGTATGTCTTACTGCTCTGTGAATTTGTGGAAATATATCCTGACTTTGTCAAAAGTAGGTAAGTTTGATGCAGCTGGTTCTACGAGGACTCAGAGGGGGAGGGGATCATAGATCATACGTGTTCTTCCTAAACGTGTATCTGATCATGCTGGTCATTCAACAGAAGCGGCGTATTGTACAGCCCTGTGTTGGACAGTTGGCCACAGTAAGTCTGGATGTGCTCTGTTACTGTTTACTGCTCTACTCTCTTTGTGGCAAGACTGGCGCCCACCTCTGCTCAGCTGCACTCTACAGGCCTGGTACGGGTTCACGGGGACAGCCATGTGCATAAATCCTCAATCAGGGATGCTTGATGGCTTCAAAGCTCCTGCAGTGTCAAAGATAATCTAAGTTTTCCACATTATTATTGAATAAAGAGTCACCCCGGTACATCGCCACCCCTCCTCTGCTCCAGGCCTGTAGTTTGCTCTGCTGGTGCCTCTTCTGTCTTTACTTTCTTCGTCCTTGTTTCCTGTTTTCTCCCCGTTTCCTTTCACTCTAATGTTCTATTTCTCTTCTCCCTCCACATCCCTCCTTCTCCTTTCTCTGGCCTCCTGGTGACCTTTGCCCTGCGGCCTTTTTCACCGCTGGCCACCTGTGCTTTGTGACTGCCCTCGGCAGATGTTGCCCATCACCGTGCGCAACATGCCCTCAATAAGCCCTCTAATCCTAAAACGCCTCAAGGTACAATTCTCTCTGCCCCTGACTCGCCCCTTCCTCTTTGCCCGCCCTGTGGATGTTGACCGCCGCCATCTGCCGTCAAAATCTTCCCCCCTTACCTGCAACACGCCGAAATTAACCAACGTTTGGCTTGCTGCAATGTTTAGTCATTTTCAGAGCTCAAGGTCTTCTATAAGAGAAATATTCGTCAATCTTACCAAGTTTTGTACTGTTTTCTCTTAACATAAATATAAATAATAATAATCATGTGCTTTCAAAGTTATAGTTTACCACCTCAGGTTGAACACCTGTGGTAAAGATGAGTGTCTAAAGAAGGATCTGCTCACCATCCTTAATTGAAGCCCATCTATTCCCTCAGACAGGAAGTGACTAACTCAGCAGAAAACTTGACTCATGGTGCAAAAGTGTTTAAAGTCAGAATAAACAACAATCCAACCGGAAACAGGAGCAAAAGAATCCCGGCAGTGATCGCCATTAAAACCAGGGCTGTCAAGATGAATAGTGATTTACGAAGGTAACGTCAGCGTTTCTCTGCAGCCACTGTGATTTTAAGTAAGTCTACACATGCTCCTTCATGTCGAGTGGAAAAGCCCCCAACATGTCCAGTTTCACAAACGTCCCATCCTTTGCCTTTAAGGATGATGTCAACTTTTAAAAAAATCACCGGCAGCTCAGTAGACAAGTCAAAAGTAATCTGAACCTCATGATATCAGACATTTACCTTTTTACGTCCCTTATTTCCTTTTCAAACCATAGAAAGTTATTTTTTTTCTGTGGTTAAGTTCATTTTTAAGTGTATCCACACAGGAAGTCAGTTACCCTGAGTTTAAGGCAGTAGAAAAATTGAAAAAGACACCAAAACAGGTTCATATGTGGAATATTGGAATATAAAAATGCAATAAAAAAAGGATGTGATTAATCTGGATTAACTACAGAAACTCAGAACAGGCAATATGGGTTAAAAGAGGTTAAATAAATAAGCAGAAATTTGCAAAAATTGGTGAAATGTAGTAAAACAGCCAGAAAAAGTAGTGAAAAGGGGTTAAAATTGGCAGGAATGGGTTAAAATGCTGCAAAATTTGGTCAAAAGGGCACAAAAATAATGAAAAGTGGCAAATAAAAGTGGACAGATACAGGGGTTAAAGGGGATTAAAAGCAGCACAAGTAAATAATTTCAACATCAGAAAGCAATAACACACACTTTTCAGCTCTGAAATGAGTGAACTGTTAGCCGGACACGGACAACTGAGAATGCCCTAAAACATTTCATAAAATGCCTTTATTTTCATGGAATGGGCTTGTAGACCTTTAATACAAATGTTGGGACATTTCAGCCAGGCTGCAGAACTAAAGAAACACAGTTTTTGATAACCCCACTTTGATTATTGATATCAGGATAGATAATGATCTACATATTCATGGTAATTCTTAGTTTAGTTTACAGCATTTTGAAGGCACGCCACTGAAAAAGGCTGCCGTAGATCATGCCACATTGAGATCATGTGCCTTTAAAAAGTATTGACTCCCTTAGATGTTTTACTCTTTTATTGATTTTATTAATCAATCATGATCAGTAGAATTTGGCTTTTTTGGGGGGAAAAATAATACCAAAAACTCTGTTGTTAAAGTGAAAACAGACTTCTTTAAAATAATGTCAATTAAATAAAACTATGTAACATAAAATAAGTGACTGCATAAATATTCAACCCCTTTAAAGTGACTGAATCGGTGCTAGTAGTCTCACTGTTAGTGAAATGGAGATCACCTGAGTGCAGTGAATGTGTCTCAGGTAACTGTAGTATAAAGACACCTGTGTCTGTAAGGTCCAGTCACTGGTTAATCAGTACTCCTGGCTGCCATTACACCATGAAGACAAAAGAACACTCCAAGAGAAAATGTTATTGAAAGGTATAAGTCAATGGATGGAGAAACACTTCCAAGGCACTGAGCATTGTTGTCAGTAAACCCATCACCAAGAAATGGAAGAAATATGTCACATGTGTAAATCTGCCTAGATCGGGCCGTCCTCACAAACTGAGTGAGGGTGCAAAAAGGAGAGTAATGAGAGGGTCCACCAAGACACCCATGACTACTCTGAAGGGGTTCCAAGCTTCAGCAGCTGAAATGGGAGAGACTGCGGACTACAACTGTTGGCCGGGATCTTCACCAGTCAAAGCTTTATAGCAGAGTGTTAAAGAGACACTGTTGAAGAAAACTACGATTCAATCTGGACTAGAGTTCACCAAAAGGCATGTGGGAGACTCCATGGTCAAGGGGAAGAAAGTTCTTTGGTCTGATGAGACCAAAATTGAGCTTTTTAGGCCACTGGACAAGACGCCAAACACTGACATCACCACAAACACACCATCCCCACTGTGAAGAACAGTGATTGCAGCATCATGTCGTGGGGATGCTTACAAGCACTTGAGGGCTAAAAAGCTACACAGAAATGGTTTAATGACAATAAGGGGAATGTTCTGGAGTGGCTGAGTCAAACCCAAGACCTCAGTCCAATAGAGAATCTGTGGCGAACTTGTAAAGGGCTGTTCAGGCCTGATCCCTGTGAAACCTGACAGAGCTTGAGCAGTTTAGCAAAGAAAAACAGAGTAAATCTCAGAGTCCAGATGTGCAAGCCTGTTAGAGAGCTATCCACAGACTCGGTGCTGTGATTGCAGCCAAAGGTGACTTCATGAAATATTGACTGAAAGGGGGTGAAAATTTATGCATTCACTTTTTTTACATTACGTATTTTCATTCAATTGCTATAACTTTGTAGAAATCTGTTTTCACTTTGACATTTAAGTTTTTTGTTGCCAACAAACTCAAATTATATTGACCCTGATTGATTAATAAAATCACCAAAAGGGTTAAATATCCAAGGAAGTGAATACTTTAATAGGTGCTGTAGCTGGTCGGGATCATACTTGTAATATTCAGTCTTTCAGCGGAGCTAGGACCAGATCCTGGTTGCAAAGTCTGACACGGCGCCGCCGTAAAGACAAAAAGACGTGTGTAGTCTGATTCAGACATTAGCCAACTTAAACAATAGGAGCTCCAGAGGCCTGGTTACTGTAAAACAAAACAAAATATTGACAATGTTCTTCAACGCTACAAATATCTTGGATTATTTACACACACTATAAACAGTAAATCATAATCAGGGGAAAAATCGTTACGACCACGTCAGCTGTTATCATAATCAGGTCGTTTCTTTGAGTCCATTAGCGTCCGCTTTGATCGATGTTAGTGTTGTTCGTGAGTCTAATCCATTAATAATTCTTGTTGTTTGGGCTTTTCCTTGGCTCATTAAGCTTTCCCACAAAGTTTCATTAAAACGGGACAAGCACTTCTTTCCACAAGCCACACTTTCAAACATACACGTGGACAAATGAGCAGACAAATAACCCTGCAAACATCGGCGCCATGCGAGTCCTTTAATAAGCCTGGCATGGTTGTAATCATCTCTGTCCTGTAGCCCGCTCTATGCTGGGACAGTTCACATTCCTGTATCACCTACTGGATCCTGGAGTCCATCCATAAAAAGGTCTTATATATCCAGGTCCATGAATCACTGAGCAGAGCAGGAGATGGATGGTTGAACATGGCTGTAATGCGGTTAGATGTGTTCTCCATTATCTCTGCAGTCCTGGGCTACTGTATGTCTGTGTATTCTTACAGTAACACGCTGATTGCCGAGACTTCGGAGCCTCTCTAAGTCGGACCATATGTGCAAATAAATAACGCTGCAGAACGTATCACCGGCGTGCCATGTAGACTTGTTGCCCTCCGTGAAAATGGTTCTTTCTATAGCGGAGGCGTCTTCTGTATAAAATATTGATCCAATCAGGAAAATGAGGAGAATTTTTGACATCTAAATGATGACTGGGGGAAATTGTACTCGCCTGGAACAAAGGAGAAACAGATTTGGAACAGGCAGCCACTGAGGTGTATTTATTCTCTTCATATCCTGTTCTCATTTTATCTTGTTTAGTTTTGACTTCGATAAATCCCAGGAATAGAGCTGTCTGTGGGCAGACTGCAGTATCCCACGGCGGCCATGTCTATGATCAGACTGCAGCTAGCATTGGCGTTTAATCACATGTGACTGTCGAAATAGAAGGAGTGATAATGATCATTTTAGGGATGCATGGATTTAACATCTACAGTGGCAAATGCACTTTAAATTTTTTAGAGAGGTAAACATTGTTCTGTATTTACTGGGACACAAAACAATCAAAAAGCTATTTGCTTTGTTTTGATCAGGCGTCTACAAAGTCAGCTATATTTCCTTTACTTATACGTTTCTTGTGACGCCACAAACTTGTTTATATCTCTGGAGGATCTGCTTTATTCTTATAATAAAGAAGGGAGCTGAGTAGTAGAATTACCAACAGTGTCAGCAATTAATCCAACACGAGGTAAACCATGACATCGGTTCTCCATATGAGACAAAGTAAATGACAAAAAGGTGACCCAAAGGTTAAATCTTCTGCATTCTAAGTCTAAAGATATCAACACACAATCAACTATTTGATTTTTTTTTCTAAATATAATTTCAGTCAAAATGAAGGCTGTCAGAAGATAGTTTTTTAAAATAGTGATTAATCTCAGGATTTCAGTAGTTAATTGTGTTTAACTCTGAGGGGAGGTTGCACACATTTTCTGCGTTTTTTTTTTTTTTTTTTCATTTTTTTGATAATTTTGGCTGTGTTCATGTAAATGGCTTGAATTTTGGCAAGATTGTGTATTTTTACCTCCACCAAGCAGGTTATGTGATCGGCAGAGTTTGTTAGTTTGTTTGTTAGTTAGTTTGTTAGCAACATAACTCAAAAAATTGTGGACAGATTTTGAGGAAATTTTCAGGAAATGTCAGAAATGGCATAATTAAGAACTGATTAGGTTTTGGGAGTGATCCAGATCACCGTCTGGATCCAGGAATGTTTTAAAGGATTCTTTACTGTTGGGAGATAGGGCTAATGGCGGAGGTCTGCGCTCTCAGTGCTTTTCTAGTTATCTGATGTTATTATTTCCGGCTCTTTTCCTACAGTGCGTCTAATATACACTGTTTACAAGCGTTATACTCAAGCTGAGAAAAATTTCCCATTGAAACGCATTGAAACTTCAGTTTTGATCTCACTTCAATTAAAGTATAGTACATGTACTTTATTATATCTGGGTGCCAACCTGGACCTTTTGCCTTGGAATTGATCATTTTTACTTCTAGAATAGAATATTTTCTACAGCTATTGTATGAAAACTGCAGTTTTTGTTCTTAGCAGCTTGAGTGGGAGTGTGGGACACTGCACAAAATAATAACGTATAAAAATCACTGTTGCTGCTAATCACAGCCACATCTCAGGCTGTAATAATTCAACACAAAAAATGTACTTTACATGTAGTATATCAAAAATAAATCATTTTTCAGTTTTTCATCATAAACATGGTTGCAGGATGACATAAACTGGCATTTAAAGAGTTGAAATGTTAAAAAAAAATATCATGATTATTTGATAATAGGGCAGTGGTAGGCAGAAAAAAATAGCTTAATGAAAGAATAAAATATGAATGTATTTTTTTATAGCTACTTTATGACATTTTTTTGTGCATAAGATTAAACATTCTCTAAGAGTTTTTAAATCACGTTTTAAAATTTCACTATTTTGCATAAACGTTGTTCTTGTGTCATTTTAGTGTCTCTACTGTCTTATTAGGGGTAACAGACTTCCTTTTAACATGAACTTTACCACAGAAAAAATAATTATAACAATAAATAAAGGACAGTAAAAAGTTAAATGTTTGATATCAGAATTTTCAGTTGACCTCTGACTTATGCACCTCCTGTTTGGAGTAAAGATTTAACAGTGGAGATTCCACAGACATGAGAAAGCCATGGGATCAAACAGGACCTCAGAAGAAAAACAAATATGAAGAATGATCTATGGCTGTTCTGGCATGTGTTTGGTTTCACAGTGAAAAACAAAAAAAATCTGACAAAGGATATGAGTGAAGACCAGGCTGAGAAGAATGTCTACTCTACTGTGATTCTTATCTAGAATCTTAAATATCAAACATATTGAACCTTTATGAGTCCAGGTCGGGGAAGCTTCAGTCTAATCAGTAGTTGTAAATTTATCGTGTTGACAGCAGACGGTTGAGGATCATTTGGATGAATAGTCGGTTGCAACGAGCCTTAAATTGGGCCTTCTACCCTCCAAATCATTTGGATGAAATCAGCCCCAAACTTGGGCCTAGACTCGTCCAGTTTTAAGAATGGATGAATGCAATCCACACTAAAACAATGAAATAGCAAAGCAGCTCCTGAGCCATATAGTGCAAACAAGTAGAAAATAAAGTAAGAATAAATACACCCCAGTCTGAAAATATACATTTATGGACTATAAAATACTAATGCTGTCTGTTCCAATGTACCGTCTAATTTCAAGGAACTTGAGAAAATTTTCTTGCAATGCTGGTGGCCATTTATGAAATTAAAGCAATTCAGACCCCATTTATTTCTAGACCTACCCAGAAACAGATTATTCTCTGGACTTTTCAGACGACTTTAATGAAGTCTAATGGACTTTAATCATCAGTCACTGATGTGAATCTGGATTATTCTCAGTACTTATCGAAATTCACCAATGATACTGACAACAAAGGTCTGAAAGTTATCAAATGACCAGAGAAACCCTGAACCGACTGTGGGAGTGTTGAGAATCTTGAGTCCAGATCCGAGCTCCAGAATGAAACCTAGTCCTGAAGCATCATAACGGCTTGGCTTGGCTTGCTCCCAGCTAACCCCGCTCTCTGCACCCCCGCTGACCTGCTATGAGCTGGATTTTGAGGTTGCTGTTTGGGCATGGACGTGTGGAAAGGTTCCTCCAAGCATGGCAGGTTGTAACTCAAGGTCTCTCAGCAGGGCGAGCCTGGAGCGCAGGGACCCCCAGGACCTCCAGGGCCCCCGGGACCCCCAGGCCTGACCGGAGCCAGCGGTCCACCAGTGAGTTCTAATTTGAGTTTGTTTTTTTGACTTGTTGAGCTTCAACCTTCAGAAATCCTTCAGGTCTGTGGAGACAGAACAAGTCACAATGTTAGGTCCAGTTTAGGAAAAAATAGACTAGCAAGACAAAGCAAGATGGGACAAAGCAAGACAAGATCAGATCAGGCAAGACAAGAGGAGGCAAGATTAAGAAAGACGAGACGAAACAAAATGAGACAAGACGAGGCAGGACAAGACAAAGCGAAGCGAAATGAGACGTGACAAGACTAGACAGGGTGAGACAAGGGGAAGCGAGACAAAGCAAAATAAAGCAAGCAGAAGTGTGATGTGATGAGTCAAGACTGAGATGAGAAGGGACAAAGAGAAACGAAGTGAGACTGAGCAAGATAAAACGAGATGAAACAAGACAACGTATGAAAAAGTGTGACCGAGCGAGATAAGATTGGACCATACAAGGCATGAATAGACAAAGCAAGATGAGATGTAGCAAGACAAGGCAGGATGAAATGAGACCAGACAAAGCAAGACGAGACAAAAAGTTACAAGATAGGACTTGATAAAGTAGGACGAGAAGAGATGAAGTAAGATAAAGCAAAACAAAGAAAGATAAGAGAAGAAGACACCAGATAAGTGAGATGAGACAAAACCAAATGAAGGAGACACAGTGAGAACAGACAAGACGAAAGACAAGATGAAATGAGATGAGACAAGATGTAGGCAATACACAGGGAGATAAGATATGACAAGAGGAGGCAAGATGAGACAAGACAAGATGAAACGAATCTAGACATGACAGGACAAGACAAAGTCAGATTTGACCAGACAAGACAAAGCAAGATATGATAAGACAAGATGAAGTGAGTTTAGACAAGGCAAGAGGAAGAAAAATGAGACAAGACAAGACAAAGCGTGATGGGACAAGCAAGACTGGACAAGACAAGACAGGGGAAGATGAGGCAAGACAAGAGGAAGCGAGTTAAGACGAAGTGAGATGAGACGAAGTGAAACAAGCACGACGGAAGTGAGATGAGTACAGAGAAGGCAAGAAGTCAGACGATGCTAGATGAAATGAGCCAAGATGAAGAAAGGTGAGATGAAGTGAGGCAAGACAAAGTGAGAAAATGTGAGTCCTAGTGAGATTAGATGAGACCATACAAAGAAAGAACAGACAAAGCCTGAGTAGACAAGATGAGACTAGATGAGACAAAGAGAGATGAGACAAAGCAAGATGAGATGAAGAGGGACAAGACTGGACAAGTCCAGACAGGATGACGAGATGAAGCAAGACAAATTAAAAGAAACGAAGACAAGATGAACAACACAAGACAAAAGAGTGTGAGACAAAAGAGACGAAGTGTGACAAACCAAGATTAGACGAGACAAAATAAAGCGAGATAAGACAGATGAAGTAAGATTAGTACAGACAGAGCAGGGGAAGTGAGACAAAGTGAGATGAAACGAGACAAGATGAAGCTAAACAAAGCAGGACAAGATAAAACGGCATAAGACAAAGTGCGATGAGAAGAAATGAAACAAAGCGAGGGGGAACAAGACAAGACAAAGCGAGAACAGGCGAGACAAATTAGGTGAGTCGAGACAACGTGAGGACAAAGGAGATAAGATGAAAGGTTACGAAGACGAGATACAAGACCAGACTCGAGACAAAGCAAGACATGACTAGACGAGGCAAGATGAGTCAAGACTACAGAGGCTAGGTCATAGCCCTGTTAGTTAAAACTCCTTACAACCAACTGTTGTCGACTTGTCAGACTGACTCGTAGTCAGCCAGCCTGATCAGAGCTGTGACAGCACAGATGATCTGCATCGATCCTCGTTAACGCTCTAAACCAGTCTCATTTTGTTACGGTCATTGGTCTGAACTGGACCCTAGACTCAGTTAAAAACATTGTCTCCCCTTTCTGATGCAGGGAAAACCTGGTGAACCCGGTAAACCAGGAAAAGACCCGAGGGTAAGCTTTGGTTCACTGAGTCCTCTGCCTTCATTTTTCCAGAACCTTCTAAAAAGTGAAATGTTGTTTGTGTGACGTGAACCGTTCTGTGTTTTCTTCTTTGTTTCTGCAGCTTTTACCGGGACTGAAGGTAAACATTTCCCTCTCCCTGTCCAAACAGCTAAATTAGAGTTCTGAAAGGCTTGGCTAATATCACTTTGGCCTCCCATGATGACTCCAGAGTTCCTACAGACAAACAGACCGGGCTCCAAGCACAACACGCCACAAGAAGCCAGGATCTAGTCAAGATGTTTCCACTTGGACTCGTTGCAGCTGCTCTGAAATTTGGCCTGGCCTTCACAACGCCGCACACTTCCTTTGGAGTGGACGAGCAGATCTCCACATGATGCATTAATTACATCACGGATTATTTAAGAGTAGGAATGTAGATTAAGAGGTCGGGGCGGCGTACAGAGCCCTGTAAACGTCTCAGACTGAAGAGCTGCTCACATGTGATCGGCGTTAGTGTTAGCTTTAAGAGCTGAACTGTTGAAGCGTCTGGCTGGAAGAATTTAAACCCCCATACAGAGCCTCAGCCACCTGTTTATCTGTTCATCTGTCCATAATAGTACAACATAAGTTTGTTTATACTCTGTTTTATTTCTCCAGGGGGAGCCAGGTGTGCCAGGACAAAAGGTGAGCCCTTACTGCTCTCAGTTTTGAATTATCATCATCATTGTAATTGTTATTAGAACCAAAGAAGTTGTTAGACTGACCAGGGACCAGATTCTCCAGTACAAACCGAATACCAAAAGCATACAGATGAATCCTGTGATTTAAGGATGCTGCCACCTTGATTGGCTGCTAGAAGTTTAGTTTGGGTTTCATTTACCATAGTTCACTCATTGACAACATTAGAAATTAAAAATGTAAAACCTAGACCACTATTTCTGGACTTCTCATGAATATTACCTTGCAAATAAAGGTAAACAAAGTCCCCCATACAGTAGGGTTTGATGCCTGTCTGTGGTTACAAACATATGCTGACAGTGCATTAATATCAAAATGTAAACTATGTAAAATCAACACATATGAAGTCAACTCACTCTGTACATGTCTGTCTTTAATGTGAGGACTACGAATGGAAATTAGCTTTACGCTAAATCTGGGGCAGCCATCTTTTTATTTTTGTAAATAATCAGTGACACTGCACACTGTCCTGTTAAATAAATTACACCTTAAACCTTAAGCATTTCCTTACACATTAAGTTCATTTAAATCTAATGGATATTTATATTTATTTATACTGTATAACTATTGGTAGTACCACTTTAAAAAATTTACAAATATTGAATTACTAAATGAGATTGAGCAAAAATAAGTCAACCTACGGACCATATTTTGCATTAAAAAATTGACAAATTTCTCAGGTATTGTTCGGCTATTTATGCTGGATTCACGTTTTTCCTGTCTTTTGCAGATATTTAATAATTATTGTTAAAGTGTGATGATGATTTTCAGCTCTCAGACTTTTACCATGTGTGTGTATGTGATAGAATGTTGGGACTCTGTTTTTAATCCTAAAATGAAGTCTGTAGGAGGAACTGAGCTGGACTTAGAGGGCTTGGGAGTGAGATGGTGCATGTTTGTGATAGAATGTTGGGACATTTGCTTTGATGTCGCCGAGTCCAACATTCTATCACATACACACTCATGGTAAAAGTTTGAGAGATAAAAATCATATTCATACTTTATTTTAGTGGGCCCTAATTACCTAGTGATTTTGTGGCAATAAGTGTAATTATCTAGAAGAAGAACTATTCTCAAGAATAAGGTGGTAATGACATGGTGGGAACATTATCATCTTGTCTAGAAAGAGCAAAGTAGGTGTAGTGTCCTTAGTGTACATTAAAGGGTTATTGCTTTGAGGTCAATGCTCTGGCCCTAATTCCTAAATTAACTGCGTCAAAAATAAAGGTCACAATGGATACGAAAAATTATTTATGCCATTAAATTATATTAGAGCTGTTCTAATGTTATAAAATGTCCCAAAATCGTGCTTTATTTACGATTCATACCTTGAAAACTTATATTGATTAGTAAAATTTATCACTGAATCATCTCAATCTAATTTCTTAGATACCTGTGACAACATCTGATACACCACTGAGTACTGTAATCCTACTAAATAATGAGATATTTGTAGAGTAAATATCTTCAGTATGGTTGTGAAATGAACTGGGTGTATTTCCAAAAACAGACTTTATTTTACAGCCCTAAACTGGCTCATGATCAAACATGGTGGCTCTATTTTTCCTGCTTAAATTGCAATAACTGTCAGAAATCCATGCGGACCAAACATATCATGACATTTAGCATTACTACTCACCTTTATTATGAGTGACTTTCATCACCATGGTTAGTTATGATGTGAGGGCCAAAGATATAAAACTGAGTTCTGGAGGAAACAGGAAGTTTAAGAAGCTCTGGACCACTGAAGATGGGTTTTGAGCATTAACAAAATGGAGTAAAGTCAGCTGCATTGAAGGAAGTACATTTAAACACTTTTCAACCAATAATATGCCTCCTTCTTTACAATCCTTTTAACATTAGTTGTCCTGTCTCCCTCTCTTTCCTCCGCAGGGCGATCGAGGTGACGATGGTGCATCAGGTCCTGAAGGTCCAAAGGTATTTCACTTTCTCTTTGATCCATTTTTGCTTTGTCTGTGTTTGCTGTTTTATTAGCTGGTTCATTACGAATAATGCCTGTAATAATGCAACTGCGTTTCATTAGATCTGTTCTGATCATTATGATGATCAGAACAAATGAACAACCAAAGCATGTAGACACTGCTGATTGGGTTTGCTCCATCTATTTGTAAGCTGTGGCTTCTGTTTGGGTCCTGTATGGAGTTTAGAACATTAAGACATCACTTATGCAGCAACATTGTCTTTAAAAATATATCTAACCACACATTGAGGAGAGTACAGTTGGGCTACCTCTGTTTGAATGCTACGTTTAACCTGGCTGAAAGCTTATACCAAAAATACTCAGCGCTTTTCTTGGATGAAACTCTTTTGGAGGTTGTTGTTTGGGTGCGGGCTGCCTCGTGGTCTGATGTGTTTAAACTGACTGTTTTTTTGTGCCTTCAGAGAGGTCAGTGGTATATCTAACTTGTATCATCTGTCCCTCTCCAGCAAACGCTGAGCAAGCATTTATATAAGAGGGTAGAGAAAGTGTAAAACAAAGCTTTCAAATAAATCAAATAAATAGCACAGCCATGACCTCACAAACTGATCCAGGTAGCATCTGCTCCCACATTTATGGTTGTGACATTAGTTGAGTGGAAACCGTGTGTTGGCTTATTGTGTAATCGTCTCCTTAGTATTGAATAAACAGAGATGGACAAAGCAGACAAACACTGGTGCACACGCTGACACAAACATGGCGTGTGGATGGCGGGATGAAGGATTTAACCTTGGCTTTGAAGTTTTGTAGAGGGTACAGGGAGCTATGGCCGCCTCGCTCCTCTCTCCACGTGCTCGTCCTTCGACACTTTTCCACGGCTTAGCTGACTTCCTGTAGAGGACAAACACCAGCACGGCACGTGGACGCAGCAACTGATTCAAGCGATTTAAAAGGGATAAAGGGAAACTACTGAGAGAAATGTATGATGCGGTAAAACTTCAGAGTCCATTTTGACATTTTTAGAGCATCACTTATTGATTTTGGCCTCAGACTTTTATTACAACTTTCCATCCAAACCTGCCTTTGTGCTCTAAACTGCCTCCTTGATCTTAAATTTTCTCTGTGCTCTATCTATTCTCCTCTCATTCAGGTTGATTCTGCTTGTTTGTGAAAGTGACACTCTGATTCTGCTTACAGAGCTTTCTCTGCAAGTGAGCAACACTTCTAACCTTGCAAAGCAGATGGATACACCCGTTTCTGTGTTTCTCACTGGTGAAGCCATCTTGCAAAGCTCCTGTCTGAACCGTTTGGGCCCAGTTAGAAAGTGACAGGACCAAGTCCTTTCAGGCGCGGCAGAGTCGTGACATAAGCAAGAAGCAACAACAGGCCGGAGCAATTATGGCAGAAGAGATTAGCGTGGATGCTGCTAAAGCGCCAGTTTTATCAGAACTTGACGATGTTTCTTTGTTAAAAGAAGAACAATGAACAGCAATGATTTTTCTTTTTTTTTTTTTCAAAAACAACAAAGGTCTTGAACTGACATGTCTGCAGTCGCCATGGTTCGCGTTATTCCTCAGTAGCTGCGCACGCGCACCTCAGTCGTGGCTATGTCACATGTTTTTTTGCTCTGATTGGCCCATAAAGATGTGACAGAACATTCATCCAATCACACTGAGTTTTTTTTTTCAAAGCCTCTGCCTGAGACATTTGCTTTGATCTCACTAAGAGAGTCACAACATTCTTTCACCTACATCATCTCAGTCAACTTACAATCTCTAGAAGTCCAGCCCAGTTCCTCCTACACATCCCTTCATTTACGCTTTAAAACATAGATTATTATTCAGTGATTTATGCTGGATTAACCTTTTTTTGCTGTCTTTGACATATTCTGAATAATAACTCTTAAAGTTCAATGATGATTTTTGGCTCTCAGACTTTTACCGTGTGTGTTTATGTGGTAGAATGTTGGGACTATATTAGTGAGATCAGCACAGCAACAACAGGTAGAGCTAACATGATTGGTCCATCCTCTACTTGTTTCCTATTGGTTGGTTCAGCAGATATTCTAAGAGCAGAAATATGTTTTAAGTGTGCAAGTGACTCGGTTCAGTTGAGATTTGAATGCAAATGCACCCGGATATGGACGGAGAGTCGTGTCAGCTGTGTGACATCATGGTGAAAACGTAACGTCTTTGAGGCAGTGTGTTCAAATATTCCTAAATGTAGGGAGGAAATCATCAGAATCAAGTCAACAAATGGTCTGTTATGACTCACCTCAAGGATGAACACAAGTCTGAGTCAGTTAGATGTGTAGATATGTAGAGAGAAGTTGCTGGCATCTTGTAAAGGGATTTTAAAAATATCCAAGGTTTGCTCAGGTCATGACCTGAGTGGTTGCCATGCTAGCTTCTTCTTTCCCCTCCTTGGCAGGTTGCATACCGTACGTGTGTACCGTATGTGCATCCCACCACCTGCTGTATCAGACTGAGTACGTACACTAGCGGGCCCGGATCGATGTTCCTAGTGTGAAAGCAAGAGATGGGGGGGCAATCCTGGTGTAGCATGGTTCAAATCAATCTAGCCTAATGTGAAAGCACCTTAGAGGGGGTCAATGTCATGTTTCTGAATGGACAAATTTCATAACCACTCAGTTTATCTCTTCCACTAAATTCAGCAAAGCTAACATCATCGTCACTGGGGTATAATCAGACATGAAGCAGCTGTGTCACAATAAATATGATCATGGTAAATATCTGCACCATACCTCGGTCAAAGGGATTTTACCTTCACTGCCTGTAAAAGTCTCAGTGAAAAACTGAGTGTCCTTCTGAAGTTTTTACTGCAGCTCTTTCTGATCCTGGGATCTCTGCAGGAACTTTGTTGCTCTGGGCATCTCTGTGGAATATTGCATTGTAAACTAGCAGTCCCACCGTTCCTCCATCCCTCTTTGTTTGCACATGAAATCGTCCTAGAATCCTGTTTCTGTTTTCTGGCACCAGCTCCAGCAGAAGATCAGCGTTCTGAGTTAAAGGTCACCAGAAGGACAGAGACGATGCCTTCACGCTCTCCGCTCTGATGTTTGTCTTGTGCTGAGCGTGCTCAGCAGGATTAGATAACTTCTCAGATGAAATGGTCTCTGAGTTTTCTCTGGATGCGGCCCTCAGCTCTAATATCAGGCCTGCAGAGGATCTTGTGCTCCATCTAGTGGACTTGGGTCACACACGTTCATTCGCACTGACATTTTTATATTTTTCTGTCATGACTCCAGTGGTTCTCAGCTGGTGGGTTAGGACCCAAAGTGGGTCACGTTTTTTTTTCAGTAATGTGGTAAAATGTTTAGGATGTACAGAAGCCCTAAATGGATGAGAACTTAAAGACAAATGGTTAGTGTATTTTCAGCCAACAGATTTTTTAATTTGAAATGAGAAAACCAAAATCAAGAAACAAGTAGTTTCACAATTACTATTGAAGAACAGGAAAACAAAACATGAAAACATGCCCTTAGCACTTTCACACAGTTCATTTTGAATTAAAAAAAAGAAAGTCAAACCATTTTTTTGTTTTCTGTTACTTTTCTTTTTTGTTGTTTTTTCAAAAAGAAATGAATAAATGAAAAACAGATTGTTTTTCATCTTTTTGTTTTTGTGTTCTAATCAAAGAGGAACATAAAAGAGCAGAACACTGGTGATCTAACATTCCTTTATTTAAACACACCTGCCCCAGGTCACACATATGGCTAAAAAAGAATGTTACATCACCTGTGTTCTGTTCTTTGATCTCCAGTCTTTATCAAGATCAAAGAAAAACAATTAAAATGTACGTTATAATGGAAAAGGGTAAAACAAATGTATGCATGTCCCTGAGAGTCGCCGTAATAACAGGATTTTAAGCAATTTGGGGCAAGATTTGCCTCCCCCAACGATTGTGGGGGCGTATCCCGAGAGGAGCCTCGTCGCAAACGACTGTTTGTCTGAATAGTCTGCACGTGTGTGGTGTCAACACTATTGTTTTACTGCTCCGAATCGCATCATAGCCTCCAAAATCCTGAATCATAATGCCACTGACGAAGTACCCACAATAACCAATGAGAGCGAGCAGACCGGGTAGCGTCACAGCCGGATCATACGTACTTTCACCGCTCACAACCATAAACAAAACTTTAACTTAATTTCAGCCATGATTTCATCGCGAGTCTTTCCCTTGTATTATGATTTTTGCTTCACCTGTAACACACGCCAGGACAGCCTGTTGTGGAGAGACAACAAGACGGTACCGACAGACATCCGTGTTTTGTTTTGTTTTCTGAAGTCCCGTGATCACGCGAGGTCGTAGGCAGGTCAGCAGGTGTGTGGTCTCCAGTGATCTGACAGTCTGGCTGAGTCCTCTAGTGTGTGCATTCAGAGGATTAAAGATGAAAAATATTTGGAAATTGTCGTGAAGTCTGTGGTCTCCCACGGTTTTAAAATCGTTTCAGATGAACAATCGTCTAGTGTGTGGCCGGCCTAAGAGAGAAACCAGGATACATGGGCATGGTGAAGACACTGTTCCAAATGTTGTTTTAAGAAAAAACATGGTTTACTTGTGAACTCATTTAGGGCTGGGCAATTAATTGAAAATTAGATTAAATTGCAATATGGCCTGCTGCAATTTTCAAATTGCAGAAGATGCAATATTTATTTAACCTCAATTTTGAACAAAATACCAGCTTAAAACTTTTTTTGCAGGAGAGATGTCATTCATTACATATCATGCAATCATTTAAGACACATTTTTTAGAATAGTCTACAATTGTCTTCATTTTTGTACATTTTTCTGATTAAATATGAGGATGACATAGAAATTATCATCCCTTCAGTACAATAATGCATAGCCAATTTGCAATACGAGACAAAGTCATCACAATTAGATATTTTTTCAAAGATTGTTCAGCCCTAGTTTTATCTAATATAGTGTTGGTTATAATATAAAATGATCTATTGCTTGTGTTTGTTAGAAAGTACATAAGATGAGGAACATATGAAATTGCAATATTTGGGAAAAAAAATCGCAATTAGGTTATTTACCCAAATTGTTCAGCTCTAGTCTCATTCAACAAAACTACATTACCCACAATCCTAGAGTGTCAAAGCGGCATCCACAATTGACTATGGCCTTTGTCCATGGAACTTTCACATTCAGTCCAGTATTGCCGCCTCCTTTTAAAGATAACCCAAGTTAGTACAAAAGACGGTTTTTAACTGATGATTAAATTTATTAAGGAAAAAAAGGCCATCCAAACCTACCTGGCCCTATGTGAAACAGCACCATTTAGAAATATTTAAGAACAGATGAGAAACAAAGTCATTGACATTAAATCGCCTATAAAGGGCTTTAAAGACATTTCTATGGCTTTGAAACTCCAGCAAGGACGACTGATCCAGGAGGTCCCAAAAGAACTGAGAACAAAATCTAAAACCCTGCAGGCCTCACTTGACCCAGCTGAGGTCAGTGTTCATGATTCAACAGTAAGAAAGAGACTAGACTGGAGACTGGAACAACCAGTTATTAGATTAAGGGGGCAATACATTTTTCACATAGGGCCAGATAGGTTTGGATGACTATTTTACTGTTATAAATCATTTAAAATCACCTCTCTAGACCGTATTACCTTTACCTGATAGCCTTCTTTCTTGGTGTTCTCAGTATTCCTGGTGCTGTTTTGTTTACTTCACATAGCAACCACATGCACTTTAAATCGAGGAACAAACATGGTGACCCCTCATCTGATCTTTGCAGATTTAGATCCCCTCCTGTCTGCTCCATTTCATAAAGGAAGACTCCCTCTTCCTCCTTTCCTTTGCTGGTCTTTTGATGTAACCCTGGTTGAAATCTTTACTGTCCCGCTGCTTCTCTGTGCTGATGTTTCCATCCACTCTGCAGGGAGATGAAGGAAAGCGAGGTTTCCCAGGAGAGAGGGGAGAGAAGGTAGAGTGACATGCTAGCATGAGGTTGCGTGTGTGGCGTGTGGAGGTGAATTTATGCATGGCTGGATTAGAAAGAGAGAATTTCCAAAGTTCATGTTTTATTAGGGAAGCTGCAGTTTGTGGTTAAACACTCAAAAACATGAAATCCCCACGGCCTTCATGTTTTAGAGTTTTTCTGCTGTTGATTTACCCGGACCACAGCATGAGTTGGCCTTTGTGTTTTTTTTAAGCTGTGTCTGACATATCAGTAAAATATGAGGTTTCTAAATGAGAAGCTTCTCACTGGCTCAGTAAAGAAGAGTTTTTAGACGATACTCTAGCTGCTGACGATGACGTCTATGCCATGGCACGATTTAGAACAGGCAGCAACAACAGCCAGGGATTGATAATGGCTGAACCACAATCCCGTCATTGTCACTAGCTCCACCCCTTTTTTGCACATTCACATCTAGGGTTAGGTTTTTCTGATTCTTTTTGAAATGGAGTTGCAAGAAGTACACGGTACTTAAAACAGGCATTTTTCAAACCAAGTAAAATATCCCAGAATGCCTTGCAAATGACTTGCAATGGCTTAAAATCATGGCAAAAACCTGTTATCGGCACTTAATGTTGATAGGGGTGTAATGGTTCACGGATGTCACAGTTCAATTTGTACCTTGGTTTTAGGGTCACAGTTCGGTACTGCTTGGTTATAGGAGAAAGAAACAAAGTCCTGGATTTACAGTCATGTAAAGAAGTTTTAGGCATAAGGGGGCCAGGGAGTCATCATGTAGCTGATGTGCCACAACCCGGGACTAGAAAGGAGTGTGAGGGCGGCCAGAGTCAAGCTCAACCCATGTCCTATACTTGTGTCACTCAGCAGCCAAGGTCAAGCTCAACGGCATCTTTTTAGTCCAGGGCTTTCCCCCCCAGGTGATATGCCTGGAGACTTCCAGCAGTTTTCAGGCCCTTGGGACAACCACAGCGTGACCAAGGGTGAGCAGGGCTGATTACCCTAGGCCAGGGCTATTCAATTAGCTTGGCATGGGGGCCACTTCCTGAAGAAGCATCCATAAGAAGGGCCTAAGAGACTCTGCATGATGCTGTGTATAAGTATTCATCCCGTCCTAATTTTTTTGGGGAAAAGTTGTCGACCCCTAAACTGGTTGTTCCACCTTCAGTGGCAGCAACAGCAAGCAAGCATTTGTCATAAATGTCAATGAGTCTTTCACATCACTGTGGAAGAATTTTAGCCCACTGAATTGTTTTAATCCAGCCACATTGGAGTGTTTCCCATCATGCTTTGCCTACTGGCTGCGTACTCTTGCACACCAAAATAGTAACAAAAACACAGTCTTTCTGGGTTGACACTTCAAAAAATGTTGATAGTGCGTTAATTTGAGGTAACATTATTTTGTGGCCCATTTTACCAAAAAATCTTCCAGTTCTGGAGAAAAACTGTCCCCATGTGTTGCGCTGTATAGCCTAACTCCCTAACTAAATCCTAAATCCTAACTGGATTTTTAAAGGGCCACTAAAAATGACCATGAGGGCCTGATCTAGCCCCAGGGCCTCCAATTGAATAGCCTGGCCCTAGGCACTGCTTACTCCCCACATTGTCCCCTTACTCTGTCCAAAAAAACATGTGGACATTGTTATTTTTCCAACAGGTTATCCTCTCACGCCCCTAGTAAAGGCATCCAGAGCATGACTAGGGTTGTGTCGATCCTCCACTGATTCCTGCTGGTGAGCTTACTTGCCACATACATGCCTTACTTCAGCCAGCAATTTTTGGTCCAAAAATGCCTAAAAGTTCTGCACAGTGCTGTTTGTTTCTAGGTTTTCATTATTTATTACTATTATCTGATAGTTCATGGTTTGATCCATCCAGGCTGCCAGTAGTGTCAATTTTTTTGCAGCTTTTTAAAATTTAGTCTTTAGGTTAAAATGACTTTTCATTTTAGTCACATTTTAGACATTATGATAGTTTTAGTCCAGTTCCTTACATTTAAGTTTTTACTTTAATTAAGTGACTTAAGAGAAACAGAGGAAAAATGAAATGGACTCTGAATGCCAAACAGTTCGGCACTAACATTCAGTCTTTGAGACAAAAACTTTATTTTTGTCAGAGTCTCTATCACCAAATATCTATGTAAGCTAGTCTTAGCCTAGTCTTCCTCGTGGATTTACAAAATTAGTCAGTTTAAGCCACGAATAAACGCTGGTATACTGTGGTGGTTGCTTCAGGATGTTGTGGATTAAACATGAAATAATCAATGAGGAAAACCTCAGAAAAAGATGCAAAATAAGAAGTTTTTAAAAAGCAGTGCAGTAGTTATTTATCCAAAGTCCCAACTTGCCCACATTTGTTTATTGTAAAGAACACCAGGGGTCTGCTGTGCAAAGAGGGGCTGAGTCAGCCAGAGCTGAGAGAGAAGTAGGGGAGAAGACAGACTTGTAGTTGTTTTTGTTCGTGGCATCATTCGAAACACTCAGGGCTCACAGCGGGGCTCCTTGAGTTTGTGTTGCCCTTGGCAACCCCCTATAACTGATGTATACTTGAGTATATAACTGCTTTTTGAGGCAAGCATGTGTTTTATCTACATATATGTACAGCTGATACACCAACTTTAAACATGCAAATACTGATATTTAATTGTATAAGCTTTTATCTGCTTAAACTGATATCATGCTGATAATATAGTGCATCCCTACAGACTAGACAGGATGTGATGTTGTAATGGAGCCTGAGCAGAGCACTTAAATACGCACTTGTAGTTGCTCTACTCTACTTCTACATGGCTGTGCACAATCTTTAAAATGTGTTCGCATCAGGATTGTCTTTGACCATATCTGTGTTCAAGTAGAGGAATTTTAAAAACAGTGCAGAGATGTTTATTCCTTCTTTTTTTCTTAGTTTTTTTGTTCCAAAGCTGGGAAACAGTTTTGAGCATTGCTGCAACCTAGAATAGCTCAAATACTTCGGTGTGTGATCGCCTGTTCCCCCCTTTCAGACATACATTATGTATGACTGCATGCAGTGAACTGTGACAAATACCTTTACACTCTGATGTCAATGCATTTTCAAAGATTAGATTTCAAACAAGCAGATCTGAAAAATCTCTAAAATGTCTGGTGTTGCTGTCTTGTCTGTTTACATGAATGCTGCTGGTGACCCCTAATGATGTATCAGGAATTTCTTTAACTCTGTTTAAAATATTAGGAAAGGACTGAGTGAGTAAATCACAGTGGCTGCCATGGTCGCTGCCTCTGCTTATCTTTTGCTGGTGAATTTGCAAACTCACCTTGTCCATACCGACCCTGCTGTCTCAGAATGTGTAAATTCACAACAAGGTTGTGAAATGTGAAAGCAGACCAGTGGAAGTGAGGGAAGGGGAAAGAAACCATGCTGGGTTTGGTACGAAACCATGGAGCCTAATGTGAAAAATTACTCCAGCCTTTGACAAGTTTCGTACGCCACTCTTCTTTAGTCACGCTAGCATGGTAGGAGTAGTTGTAGCTGTTTTCCCCATTAAACCTCAGAGATAGACTGATGAGAGAAAGAGGAGGTAAAAAGCAGAATATTATCCTCTGGTAGTTGAGGGGAAACAGCGATCTGGAAAGGCTTAACCTTCCTGGTAATAAAAAGAAAGCTGGTGTTTGAGTGTCTGCCTGAGAAGGCCCATTATCCCAGGAGGAATCTGTTTAATATCTGAGCTCAAAGACTGGGATAATTTAAATAAAGTGTGCCATTATAGAGACGTGCTGGTACACAATGACCACCTTTGTCTGCATGGTGCCGACCACAAACGATGACTCCTGTAGACTTCCGTTCCCGAGCTCCCAGCAGGCGGCAGGCCAGTGTCTAGCCATGGAGGAAGCAGACACAAGTACCACCGCAGGACCCGGTCCCGTCTGTCACCGTGATGAAATACTACTTTTCTCTCTTCTTATCCAGTAATCTCCGTCTTTGAGAGCAGCTTTGATTTTACTCTCCACGTGGGAACGCAGAGAGACAGAGGGATTGGATTTCATGGCGAAGGAGAGTGAATGCCAACTGTAGCACTTCTCTTTCCTTTCACAGCAGACGATGAGCCGCCCAGCTGGAGGAAATATCAGGAGCAGAGAGGAACATGGCAATTAAATTCACCCATCATGCACCTCATTCTATTTTTCTCCATGATTGTTTTAGATAGAGTAGACTACGTGCTGGCAGATCATAACAACCAGTGTGTGGATTCATGGTCTAGAAAGGCATGAGCTAGTCAAAAACACTAAAGAGGGAATGCACAGCTCTCAGTCATGTGACCAGATTGGATACCAGGAAACCACAAAGAGCAAAATATGTTCAAAACATATATTTATGTTTTTGGATTATTTCATTAACCAACCAAATGTAAACATGAAGATGGACCAATCATGTTAGCTCTGCCTGATGTTGCTATGCTGTTCTCCAGGAGACATTTGCTTTGATCTCACTAAGAGAGTCCCAACATTCTATCACACACACACACACACTGTAGCAGTCATGAGAGCCAAAACCATTATAAACTTTAATAGTAATTATAAAAAATGTGCCAAAGATAACTAGAAAGTACATCCAGTCTAAATAGCTGAAGATTTTTTTTGCTTTTAAGAGCCAAAATGAAGTCTATAGGTGGAACTGAGTTGGAGTTATAAGGCATGGAGGTGACTGAGATGTGTGTATGTGATAGAATGTTAGGGCTTTCTTGGTGAGATCACAGTAAATGTCTTGTTTCCTATTGGTTAGTTCATCAAAAAAAATCCATGATCAAAAAGCAAGTGCCGTACATATGCAGAGAAAGTTTCATGTGAATAATCAGCGTGTCAGATTCACAGACAAGAAAAATTAACTCAAATGAGAGGAGAATGGATTGAGCACCAAGACTGGGCAATGCCTGCTGGTGAAGAGCACAGCAACAACAGGAAGAGCTAACATGACTGGTCCATCCTTTACCTGTTTCCTATTGGTTGGTTCATTAAGCAGAAGCGCTCTTCCATCATGTACAGTATACCATCTGTTGTATATTGTGGTTGCTCCCCACAGCAGTGTTAATTTCATCAGCTAAAACTATTGTAAGCGACGTGGGTGTGTGGAAGAATCATTCAGTCCAGTCCAACTTCTAGGTTTTACTCATAACTTTAGTTAAGTCTGAGAACATGGCAATCCACAGTTTACATTCAATCCATTATCGATCTCCTCTTTCCTTTTCCTTTTTCAAAACAGAAAAAAAAACAGAATATGAACTTATTATAACTGTAAACTACACATAAGTGTACACAAAATATCAATGACAATATACTAAACATATGTCTGATAATTATAACATTTAAACTCGTGCTTACTCAGTTATTTCCTCATCATCATTTTCACTGTCTCCCAAATCTTATGTTCACTCTTACACTAAGACTAAAAATGTTTGTCGACAGCCTTTTCTCCATGACAAAAACTAGACTAGGCAACAAAAATAGATCTGTGATGACTAAAACTACAAAAACTAAGTTTAGTTTTCATCAAGATGACTAAAACTAGACTAAAATGTAATGCAGTCTTGTCAGACATTCAGAATCTGTGATATTTCTCCACTGGTGGTAAATCTGTCAAAAAAAACTGCATCTGTAGCTCTTCTGTCCCTCAGCTGTAGAAAGCAGGGATCCCAGGTTTAGCAGGGTGCAGAGAACACACTACCAAGATCTGGTACCGGATTTAGGAAAGGAAATAAATGCTTGGACTAAGAGTAAAGACTTAAATGTGAGGACTTTATATGGACTAAAACTAGACTAAAAAGTTTTTCAGTTTCTGTCGACTAAAGCTAGACTAAAACTAAAAAAGGCAGAAATGATTCAAATGTGACTAAAACTAAAAGACATTTCATCTAAAGCCTTCAGAGAAGTCTAAGATTTGGGCTCTAATAATTGTTGTATGGTTTTGAGCTTTTAGACCCGGTCTCTCCCATTAACTCTCATCCAGGAAGTGCCAGGGCCGGCTTCATTTGGGAAAAGTACCTGGATAGAAGACGGTCTAAGAATATATAAATAAATAAAAATATTTGGTCATATTTACAAAACGTTGCACTTACATGCCTGTATGGCAGTCTGAGCCTGAACTCACCATCTGTGATTAAGTAACATTTCTGTGTTTGGACTGCACATGAAGAGTACTTTAAGTCTCTATGGAAACCCTGACAGGGAGTAGTCATGTGTCCATGTCCGTCCTCTGAAACAGAGCATGATGGGACTATTTGGCTCCAGCACAAACAGAATGAACTCCAGTGATGGTCCAGCATCACTGGGAGATGATTGCAGTTCATATTTAGTCTGTGAGTGACTGATTGGTTTGAACTTTTCCTTCCCTGTCCTTTCTCTGAAGTGGAGAGGCTGTGGCTGCATGGTTTCAACGAGCAGATTAGCATATCCATAAATCATGGTACAGCATGCCGATGTGACACATCCGTGTGGGCGTGGAGTAAAGTTGTTCAAATAGGAAGCAGGTGGATGAAGGACAAACTTAAGGCCACCACAGGAATGCTGAAAGCTGATTGGAGGAGCCGTAGATCAAAGGAAGATGTTGGTTGGTGTTGTGGGCGGTTGGTTGTCGAGGCGTGTGCATTTAGTCATCAGCACCAGGGCATGATGGGATAATAGACGCCCTGCAATGCTTTTATCTGATCATGACCTTTTGCTGGAGCAGGCGCTCCACCTCCATCCTACAGCTGACCTGCTGTTGAAAACTGAGGCTGTCAGGAATAATCCTACCCCACCCATTTTATTTTGAAAAACATCTTTGTCCACATGTAAAGACAAAAATGCCCTGTTACGTGCTGTAAAGATCAAGACATGTCAGCAGTAGTTCATCCCTCACTGTGGGGGTGAAACAGCAACGATGTGTGGCGTGAACATTTTCTCTCCTTTCCTCTGAAATGACCTTTTCATTTCAAAGTTGACCCACCAACCTAAACCCGGTCTGGACCAACAACAACAATGGGGATTGGATTTGGGTCTTGGGAGAGTTGCATATAGCAGCAGTGACCTCTGACATCATCGTTTAAAGGCAAGGATGCAATTTCTAAAAGGATTGCATCATCTTTGAATGCAAGGATGGAATGTTTTATAAGCTTTAAAGGATGACATTATCTTCAAAGCCAAGAATGGAATGTTTTATAAGCTTTGATGGATAACATGCAAAGTCAAGGATGGAATATTTCATAAGCTTTAAGGATTATATATGTTAAGGCAAGGATGGAAAGTTTAAGAAGCTTTCAGGATGACACCATCTTCAAAGCCAAAGATGGAATATTTTACCACCATTAAAAGATGACATATGCAAAAGCAAGGATGGAATAATTTAAAAGCTTTTAGGATGACACTATCTTCAAAGGCAAGGGTGAAATGTTTTTTAGCTTTAAAGGATGACACATGCAAAGACAAGGATGGAATTTTTTAAAGTCTTTAAGGGATGACATATTGACAGGCAGGGATGGAATGTTTTTTTTTTTAAGCTTCTAAGGGATGACATTTTGAAAGGCAAGGATGGAATATCTGTAAGCTTTAAAGGATGACATCATCTTCAAAGCCAAGGATGGGTTGTTTTATAAGCCTTAACAGATAAATTAATCTTTTGAAGGCAAGGATGGGACATTTCATAAGCTTTAAAAGATGACATCAAAGGCAGAGACAGTATATTGGTAAAGCTTGGAATCTTAGGGTCTTTTTCCCTTCATTTTGGCCAAATTCTTATAATTGTCAACTTTAAGAAAAGTTGGAGAACTAGTTAGGAGTGAGATTCCTTTGAGAATCTGCACATTTTATCAGTAAATGCCAGCACACAATATGTTGGGATTCAGCCTTAGTCTGTCTTTTCAAAAATGTTCCTCTAAGTTCTAAGTTATTGGTTATGAAGTAATTTCTTGTGATTGATCTACATTTTTACTTTTTACTCTGTTTTTAAGAAGTTTGATCCCAGAATGCTCGTACACAGATCCCACATCCGTTGGTCACGAGTTGTTCTCTGTGTGCCACCATCTCCGGGATCAGGATTGTAGGGACTCTGTGAAGCACTGATGTCTGTGCGTGTGTGGTCACAGCTGTGATAGTGCATCATCTCTAAAGCTTCTACTCATTAATTTCAATGATGAGCAACAACACAGATGACTGAATGACTCAAGCATGTTTCCTTTCTATTTATAACAGCCAATTTCAGAGGCTTGTCCGTGCTGTGGCAGGCACTGACAGAAGTTAATCACTAACAGTTTTAATCCTAGTTTATTTTTAAATGAACATCGGCCCTAAATCTAAATCTGCCCCCCCATATCCACCCAGGCTGACAGAGACGCTCCCTCTGCAGTACTTTAGCATGTCTGTGATCATTTCTCCTGGTTGTTGTTGTTGTGTGTCTTCATGACAATCCATCAGGTATTCTTAGTGACACATTGTACTTACGCATTGTCCAGGGCCCTGCCTACAATCACATAGGTCTGCATCATATACCCTTTATGCTGGCTACACAAAAGGTGGTTTTTAGGACTGATGTTGGGCCCCAAAAAATTATCAAGGGGGTATGGCCCGTACTTGAGGCTTGTCGTAACTGATTTTTTTTTTTTTTTTTTTAAGATTTATTTTTGGCTTTTTGTGCCTTTATTTGATAGAGGAGGACAGTGGATAGAGTCAGAAACAGGGACAAGAGTCGGGGAGAGACGTGTGGTAAAGGGCCATAGGCCAGATTTGAACCCAGGTCGTCCACGTATGTGGGGTGTGCCTTAAACCACTAGGCCTCCCATTATAACTGATTTTTGTAAAAATGATCTTCATACCAGGGAGTTTACAGAACCCCGAATGTGGTTTTGTCCACTGAGAGGACGCCCTGCTGAATGGAAGACAACCCTGGAAGGCAATTTTTCACTAATTGTTCACTGGAAGGGCAGTACTCAGGGCGACGTAATATATATTTATTATATATCATTATTAAATAGTTGTCATGTATTGCCCACATAGATGGCACTTCAGAGGGTACTTGTTCAAATTTTTTTCCACTCATAGTATTTGTATTCCATGTGCCATACAAGAGGGCACTTTATCTGTGATTTGTCAAACACTAGGGCAACCCCCCGCCCCCATATATCTGATAACTGCATGGTCTGGAATACTTTTATCTGGATCAGACTGGTTGTGTAGATGCAGGATGTGCTGACCTGGTGTGCTGTATTATGCTAGTAAACATGAAGCATAGCTTTATTTATGCCCGTCCAGCTTCACCAGAGTGATGGGCATTGGAGCTTTTTGAAAAGCCAGATCATTTTCTCAGCTCAGTGATTAGAGTTGGTCTTTCAGCTTCTTTTGCTTGGTACCATTTTGCATGTATTTCTCTATAAAACAAAGGAAAAATAGGAAAACAAAAGGAAAGAAAAATTAGGAGCTGGCTCTTAAATGGGAGAAGGCTCCCACTTTTCACAAAAAGATCCAACTCTTAAAACTGGCTTATCTCTGAATATGGTGTCACAACTCCCTCACAACTCCCTCATAACTTGCTTGAAAAGAGAAATACAAAATTCGTGGCCCAGGAAGATCTCCTTAAATTAAGAATCAAAAGAGAAAACAATGAATGGACAATTGTGCCCCCCCCACACACACATACACACAAAACAATTAATTTTTATTTTTTTAGAAACTGTTTTTGTTTTCTGTTTTTTTATTCCTAGTTTAAATTAAACTGCCAGGGCAAAGGGTGGAGTTTTTCATCTTCTGTCATCCTGTTTTTAAATAACAACTGGAAAAATTCTTGATTTTGCCTCATTTCAAATTCACAACCTGTTTTCCATAAAATACACTCACCTTAAATGCATGCTTAGAAAACTAAAGTATAGGGAGAACGTTCTAAAAATGTGTCCAAAATGTCTGCTTGCTTGTTGCTTGCTCAAATTTTATGTACAAACCTTGCTTCGCACGTTTGTGAAACTGCTGCTCTCTAATATTTTTCACTTTTTGTGCGTACGAAACTTCCTTAGCTCTTAGACAAAAATGTCTCTCAGCTCTGGGATTTTTGACGAACCAATAAACAGGAAACAGGTAGAGGATCGACCAATCACGTTAGCTCTGCCTGTTGTTGCTGTACTGTTCTCCAGGAAATATTTGCTTTGATCTCACTGAGAGAGTCCCAACATTCTATCACATACACACACAATAAACCTCTAACAGCCAAAATTCATCATCAAACTGTAACAGTCACTTTTAAAAACCTGTCAAGCTGGCAAAAATGGGAATCCAGCTTAAGCAGCTGAATAACTTGTCTACTGTTTAAATCCAAAACTAAATCTGTAGGAGGAACTGAGTTTGCGTTTTAAGATTTTCAAGATGACTGAGATGATGAGTGTGTATGTGATAGAATGTTGGGACACTCTCAAACCATTCTGTCAACCCTCTGCTAGTTTCCCTTTGGTTGGTTCTTCAAAAATCAAAGAGCAGAACTATGTTTTGAAGTGCAGAGAAAGTTTCGTACGAACATTTGGAGGCTTGAGGTTAAAAATCAGTTGAAACAGTCCTCATTTTTGGTTTCTCATGTTTTTAATTGCGTAAGATATGAAGATGTGTCCAGCCATGTGTAATAATGTCACTGCATGAGTAATCACCTTATAGGTCTGGATTTAAGAACATTCTTTTCCTCTCTTCCTTGCTCTTCACCTCTGACCTTTCTGCCATCTTTGACGCCGTAGGGAGATGCAGGTTTTCCCGGCACTCCTGGGTTAAAGGTAATGTCCTTATCTGAAGTGTGTCTGGCATTCATCACATATCTCAGTGAAATCAGGAGGTCATCAATGTTTTTTCCACTGCAAAGGGCAAGGCTGGTGTCCCGGGTACTCCTGGCATCCCTGGCATCCCTGGAAAGAGGGGCTACAGGGTAGGCCCTGAGTGAACCCAGCATCTTGACTAAGTGGTTGTTGCTTCTGTCAGTCACACATCGTCCTTTAGTAGATGGCCATCTGTCGAGTCACAGAGTCACCAGACAAGTGACTTGTTTTTTGTTTGTTTTAGGTCAGTTTTTACAGCCCATGGATTTTTAATTTCTGGAAAGAAATTCAAAATCAAGAATAAGCTTTTTCCCTACTTACTTTTTAAAGATACAAAAACAAAATATGGAAAAACCCTACCTCTTACTTTTTCAGTTGGTTCATATTTAATTGTGAAACAACAACAACAAAAAGTTATCAAGGGAAAAAATTAAGAAAATTTTGTTTTTTATTTTACAGTTTTTTGCGTTCTGATAAGAAAAGGAAACTCAGAGAACAGAATGCTGGTGATGTGGCATTATTTTTCCACAACACCTTCTATAGGCCAAAAATAAAGGAGAAAAAGAATGTAACATCACCAGTGATCTGTATTTGATCTTTCTTTTTATCTGAACACAAAAAAAACTAAAAAGATTTAAAAAGTTAGGTTTTTATTAGGGTTTTTTGTTTGTTTGTTTGTTTTTGTTTATTCCCAATTGAATGTAGACTGCATGAACGAGCCCAGGCGTTTTTTTTTTTTTTCATGTTTTTTTATACCTATTTAAAAGAATAATAGGAAAACAGCTGTTTCTTGATTTTTGATTTATTATGTGAAATTAAAAATCAGTTGTGTCATCATTGTGTGTTGCTGCTGTTCTTTACCTGGTACTTGTTTATACAGACTGGTGTAATTTAAACAGAGATGGCTAAATCTAATATCACTCTCTACAACCTTTAACTGCCACTGTCATTTCTAACATCCAGATTTTATTCCTCCTCTGATTCGTTGTGAATCAAACGGCACTTACACATTGCAAGTCCAGCGGGGATATTTATGCCCCTGTTTACATCTCATCAGGTTTTAACACAGAGCTGGAATGATGGGGTCAGGTTGTTCCTCCCGGATTGCAATGTGTAACGCCGAAACCGACAGTGTTGTGCCGTTTGTGTTTGTGAAGCTACATCTGTGTGTTTACTTGACATACCTGTGAGTTAACCTTGCAAAGCTGATGGATACGCCTGTTTCCTGGTTTCTCACTGGCAAATCCATCTTGCAAAGCTCCCGTCTGAACCGTATGGGCCGGGTTAGAAAGTGACAGGACCAATCAGCGACGAGGGGCAGTACTTTCAGGTGCCGCAGAGTAAACATAACAAGCTTGACATAAACAAGCAGCAGCAAGACCTGGTGCAGTTATGGAGGAAGAGATTAGTGTGGATGCTGCTAAAGCGCCAGTTTTATCAGAATTTGACAACATTTCTCCGTTAAAAGAAGAACAAAGAACAGCAGTGAGTTGTTTTCTTTTCAAAAACAACAAAAGTTGTGTACTTACATGTCTATAGTCGCCATGTTTCGCGTTATTCCTCAGTAGCTGCACAGCCCCATAGCAGCTACGTCACGTGTTTTGTTGTTCTTATTGGCCCGTAGAGATGTGATAGACAGAATGTTCATCCAATCACACTCCCAATTTTTTTAAATTCTCTGCCTTTTCTCAAACGTTTCCTATTGAAGCTTTCCCAGATGGATGTGTGAAACAAATCCATCTGGCATGTCAGGTTACCTGTGAGTGTGTTCACACCTGAATCACTTGGAGAAGTTCCCGGACCTTTTTCAGGCTGGTTGAACCAGGGGAATTTGTCCTTCTCATCACTAGAACTTACATTTTTAGAGAGCTGCTCTCTACTTTTAAAGAGTCATCGTGTTAAGTAGTGACCTTTGACCTCTTTGCCGTGATGATGTACAACAGATGTGAAACACAAAAAATGCAGCTATGTTATCAATTTTTATCAAACTAGCACATTTATGATGTCATTTGCCAATTTTTGAGTAAAACAAAAATTTCAGGAGATAAATGAAAGGGGAATAAATTCAAAACTTTCAAGTTTAAAAAGTTGTAAGTGAAAAGTTTAAATTTACAAGTTAAAAAAAGTAATAAATGTTTAGTTTAAAACGTAATGTTATGGGGGGAAAAAATCTAAATTTTAAAAAGTTGTACATTTTTGTGTTTGAAAAGTCATATGGAGATTTTTTTTTTTTTTTTTTCAAGTTTTAAAAGCCTTAAATTTATTAGACAGAAACCCTTTTTAAAAAATTAGGTCGTTAATGTAGGTGTCCAGAAAGTCAGGAATTTACAGAGTAAAAAAATAATTCAAGTTTAAAACTTCACAAATTTATCTGGAAACACTTCAAACTTTCAAGTTTAAAAGTCATAAATATACAAGTTGATAAAGTCAAAATTTTTGAGTTTAAACATTTTTTAAGAAAAAAAACATTTTTTAGATAATTTACTTAAAAACAGTTGATTATTTGGAAGAAAATCAAAGCAGATGAAGCTGTTTGCGTTGCTTTAGTGACAGAACTGAGAGCCTTATCAGGTTTTTATAGCTTTACTTGGTCTTTGAGTGAAATGGATTTATGTGGGAAAGAAGTCACACCTGGACATCTGCAAATAAAGAAAACTGACAGAGAAGAATGGCTGCTAGACAACATGTCCATGACTTAACAGCATTTAATGTCCAACCGTCGCTCCATATTCATCAGTCAAGCCTGTTTGTACTGTTTCTGGTCATATAGGAATGTTAAGACTGGATTGTTTTTGTCCACAGGGAGAAAAAGGAGAACCGAGCCTTACAGCACAGGGAATAAAAGGAGAACCAGGCTCACCAGGACTGCCAGGCCCCGTGGGACTAAAGGTACAAAGATTCATTAGGGAAAAGACAACCGCACAGTTGGCAATATTTACATCAATGTTAGAAAATAACTGAGTAACTGAAGCCCAGAGTTCATCACATGTGAATAAACTCTAAGGGTTAGTTTGTTTGAATAAATCACTGTCTGATTTTCTCTGTACAGGGGGACAAAGGTGACCAGGGAGAAAAGGTAAGAAAGACGGCACAAGAACTTAAAAAAGACAACTTCCTGTTTCCCAACCAAAGCTGGGAATGTTTGTGGTTTACATGTTATTCCTTCATTCACCTCCAGGGGGATGTGGGTCCTGAGGGAGCAGCTGGACCAAGAGTAAGTCATGACATAAAAGCTCCTAGAAAAAATGAACTGACATGATAATTATGAGGCTTATAAATGTTCTTTTTTGTCCTAACAGGGTCCTCCAGGGCCAACGGGGGAACCAGGCAGGGCTGAGATCCAGAACAATGAAAATGTGAGTCACGCTGAGGGAGTTTTTTAATAGGTAGGAAAAATCAAATAAAGGGTAATGCTGACATGTCCTGTTCTTTTACAGGATATACGGAACATACCGCTGATGGTAAGGTCTCTGCAGAGTTACTACGACATGAACTTTAGTACACTCTAGGTATTCTCCAAAATAATCAGATCCCTTCTTCTTATAGGGCCCACCTGGATTACCTGGACCTCCAGGGCCTCCTGGAATCCCTGGTACTAAGGTAGGAAATGTTAGAAATGAAGTTTAGTGTTAGTTTGTACAGGACACAGAAGTCATACAATCAGCTGTGGTCAGCTGATTGATTATTGGCTGTTGGGTTCAGCTCTCTGTGGATATTTTCCCACATGTAGCCTGCTGCTCTCTCACCGCCCCTTTCTGATTCTAACCTCTGACCTTCTCTATAAGAGAGACACAAAAGCCCCAAAATTAACCTTTAAACAGTATGGTCTTTCAGCTTTTCTTTTTCACACAGGGCCAGACAGGTTTGGATTTTTTCCCCTTAATAAATGAAGTCATCATCTAGAAACTGCATTTTCTATTTACTTTGGTTATCTTTGTGAGATATTAGAATTGGTTTGATGATCCCAAACATTTAAGTGTGATAAATTTGCAAAAAAATCAGGAACCAGAAAGGGGGCAAATACTTTTACACGGCACTGTAACTTTAAGTCACAAGTAACAATAAATTTCATATAAATAAGAACAGTTTTTATTAATAGTTTTTTATTAGTGATGCACGCTAATTTTTTTTTAACCAATACGATAACCGATAATTTCTGACTCCTGATTGCTGATGACCGATAAGAACCAATCTTCTTTCAATTGTTGATTTAAAGAAAAAAAAAGTTTATTTTATGTACTATGCATATCTGGGGATATGAAGGGGTTAATATGTAGTGAGCAAAGATATTTACAACTAATTCTAACTGAGAACAGAAATCTCCAGCAACACTTGTAGTTTAAAGAACATCTTCATTAGACCAACGCGTCTCGGCATGTAGCCTTCATCAGGGTCATCAAGAACCACATTGTGAGCAACATTTAAATAGGGTAGTGTGAAAAAAAAAATTCAAAATGGTACTAAATTACATAAATTTAACCAATCAGAAACAGCCACATGTATACCAGCCAATGGGGTAACAGCACCAATGGGTTGGTTAGGTGATCATATGGTTTATGACAATTAGACACTGCAAAGAGACACAAGGAGTGTCTAATGGGAGACAGACACCAAATTTGGGTTGGAACATTACAAGGAAATGACCACTGGGTGGGGTTAAAGTGCATTCTGGGGTCATTTTAAAGTGCTATCTGTTGATGAGGTAAAACATTTTATTAAAACATTTTGTAAAAACAACTAATTCTTACTGACATCTCTCATGTTATAAAAAACAAAGAACTACTCCGACTTTACAAGTTTTTTTTTTCTTTTTTTTTGTTAGATATTTGTGACCAAAGCTGGTAAAAAGTCCTACAAGTCGTCTGAGGTCATTTTTCAGTTTTTTTATACATAATGAAATTGTAGATTCCAAGCTTTCAAATGGTGTATCATACACCTTAATCTGAGCATATTTTACAAAGATATGCTCATTTGAATGTTAACTTCTAGTTCCTGTTTGTTCTGAGAAAAACAGGCTCAAAGTTTCAGGACTTCTCCTACCTTCAGGCAGGCCGGGAGATGGGCGTGAACAATAGAGCCACATTTACATAAAGTCTGCCCAAACCAAGCTTCTGAATCGGACTGGTGACACTCATCAAAATATTCCCATAGGAAATCCAAACTTTTCCCAAGTCTGTTGATAATTCTTGCTGCTTCTTCATCGTCTCTTCTACTTTTCTTCGCTGCAGGGTGCATCTTGAGGCTTGTTGTTAAAGGTGATAACTAGAAACAGCTGTAGTTACGTGCCGAGGGGGGTGGCATTTGATTGAATGCCACCCCAAATGCCAATTTGATTGAACAATGGCAGACTGAGCGGCCAATTATCACCTTGCAGTTCGCTTTCCCCTCCCCTCAATATCCTTGCAGCAACTGCGAGAATAAGGCATTTTAAAACACAAAATGAACACTTTTAAAAATGACATTTGTTTTACTTTTTTCATCGCATGAGTAGTTTAAATGTCGGACTTGCAGAAAATGAGAAAAATGAAAAATGATCATTTTGAAGAAAACAACTTTGTATCCATTTTTCTCAACCACCGGAATGCCAACTTGCAGGAACTTTATCTGGCTTCGGTCACATTTGTGCACAAACCAAACACCAACATACACAAACAACTGACATATATTTTCCTCTTTTCCTTTGAAATAAATTTAAGTATCTTGACAAGAGGTCAAATCTGACGTTTCAGTCAGCTAAACAAGAATTCATCAGACTCATGTCAAATCAGACATGAAACCAAATGGTAACAGGCAATCATGATTAACAAAGGGAGATGTTTGGGGGTCTGGGTTTTTTTGCTAGTCAAAAATAAAGAGAGCGGATGTTTTACATAAAGATTAAAAACATGCACTGACATAGGTTAAAATGTTAAGTGCACCGTGGTCTGTGGCTAAACTTCTGTTGCTAACGTCGATCAGACTGAATGAAACCACATCAAACAGCAGGCAGGGATACGTCTATGAAAGTAGCGGTGGATCAGGAGACTGTCAGACTGATTTTGTCATTATTAGCGTTGCCTTTTGGCTCTGGAATACTTTTCTGCAGTTTCCAATGCCTGCTAATTCAGCACTCTGCCTGGTATTAGCCTTTGGCTTTGTACTAACTAGCGGCTACTGCTGCTTCAGTTTAACGTTGTTAAGATTATAAGAGCTGTTATGTTAAAACTTAATGACTTTTTTCCACTCTTTGGAATTTTTGCATTGCAAATTTTACAAACACTATTGTGTTATCCTCCCCGTAAATACTGAATAACTCCACTGTGTTGTTAGCCTCTTAGCACTGAAGCTGCTTCCTCTTCTTCTCTGGTGCTTAATAGCGGGTCACGTACTGCGGTGCCACCTACTGTTTTGGAATGTGTAGTCTCATGAGAAGGAAAACAAATGCATTTATTATCGGTGGACTTTTGGTTGATTTTTATTATAATAAAAATATTTCAAATATATGCAATATGGGACGATAATTTATCGGTACCAATAATTATCATGCATCCGTAGTTGTTATACACAATATTATGTAAAATCTAGTCATTCTTTCAGTTTTATGGTTTAGTTATTGTCCCCATGCTCCGTTTAGAGTTTGAATTATTTAGGAAATATTTTGGCAAAGCAGTGTTTTTAGTTTATTATCTTTCCCGGATGTATGTCACATATATTCATGCAGCGGATATGAGTCGATCTGTCAGGTTAGCTGTTTCCTGTCAACAAGGCTTTATGTTTTAAACTTTTGGGATCCTTCAATTTTCAACCCACAGACGTTAGGGACAGCACAATCACCAGAACAAACAATTCAGTCAGGCATTTCTACAGGCATCCCAGATAGCTGTGGTCAGCCTTATACTAGGTTTCAGTGTGAAAATTCAGTATATAGAAGTTTAAATTATTTTATTTGGTAAATAATTATAAAATGATATTTTAGATGGTAAATAATCCAATACAGTTTATAATGTAGAACAGTAAATAACTAGATGATTGTAATGAGCGATAAATAGTAATTCTCCATCGTGAGTGTGTCTCCCGATGTGCACCCCCCCCCCCCAGTCCCTTATCCCTCTGGAGTCCATGCTACCTGCTTTGCTTCAATGCTTACCCAGCCTTGTTTGTCCTCAGGGTGAAGTTGGACTACCAGGACCCCCAGGACTGGATGGAGAAAAGGTAAAACCACATCATCAGATCTAATAATAGTTAAATTACCAGTTTAAATTCTATCTGCTGTGGTAGAATCCCGTTAATGATGTGCCTTTAGGATAGAGGTCATGAATATGTTTCAGTAACACAGATGGGGACTGTCCTCTTCTCTTCCAGGGACCCAGAGGGAAGCCTGGAGATCAAGGTCCCCCGGGTCCAGCTGGTCCTGAAGGCCCCAGAGGGGAGGGTGGTGTCATGGGCTTCCCTGGACCCAAGGGAGACAAGGGAGACATGGGTCCATCTGGATCACCTGTGAGTAGAAGCATGCCGTCAGTGTGTGGGGTTTCCTAACCTCAGCAGAGACCAGGTCTGTAATTATCCCAGAGGGAAGGCCTTGGTCCTCCCAGCTGCCCCCTTTTTATGTAATTAGAGACTCTAGATCGACAGAGACCGAGGAATGACACTTTAACCATCAATACTCCATGTGGATCCCAAACGTGTCTCCTTTTTAAGGGCAACACGTCTGGTTCTGGTTTTTGAGACAGGGTGGGCAGCATTGCGTCCCTGACTTTAGAGTCTCCACACGTCTAAGAGCATGGACGGTGGGTCGTTATGACAGGATCTAGTCAAAGTTTCAGTGGTGGGAAACGCGCTGTAGTCCGTCAGTTTATTTGTTTTTATGTTTAAAATAAATATAAACAACAAACAGCACATAAACAAACCTGCATCCCAGGGTCCAGCCACCAACAGGGCTCAACAGTGAATTCCCACTTTTACAGCACCTTTGGCCGAGGAGGTACAACCCTAATTCCAAAAAAGTTGGGTCACTGTGTAGACTGTAAATAAAACTAGAAGTCAATGGTTGTCAAATCTCATAAACCCATATTTTATTCAAAATAAAACAGAAACAACTTATCAGATGTTGAAACTGAGACATTTTACTATTTCATGTATTTGATGGTAGTTACACATCTCCAAAAAAGTAGGGACAGAGCCATGTTTATGATTGTTTAGCATCCCCTCTTCTTTTAACAACAGTCTGTAAACATCTGGGAAGTGATGAGACCAGTTGCTGGAGTTTTGGGAGAAGAATGTTGTCCCATTCTTGTCTGGGTCAGTCTTGAGTCTTCTTTACTTGATTTTTTCCTCCAGCAAAGAAGACCCTGGCCTGTTGAGCAGCATTTTTTCCTCCAAATATTTTCTATTGGTGAAAGTTATGGACTGCAGACAGGCCAGTTCAGGACCCAGGCTCTTCCTCTGTGAAGCCATGCTGTTGTGATGGATGTGGTATGTGGTTAAGCACTGTCTGGCTGAAACAGTCAAGGCCTTCCATGAAAGAGTTGTTGTCTGGATGGGAGCATATGTTGCTCTAAAACCTCTCTCTACTTTTCAGCATTGATGGTGCCAGATGTGTATGCTGCCCACTCCATAGACACTAATGCAACCCCATACCATCAGAGATGCAGGCTTTAGAACTGAGCCAGGAAACAAGCTGGATGGTTAGTCCACAGGACACAGCATTTGTGGTTTCTTAAAAGAATTTTAAAATCTTGTTCAACTGACCACAGAACAGTTTTCCACTTTGCCTCAGTCCATTTTGAATGTGCTTTGGTCAAGAGAAGACGGCGGTGTTTCTGGATCCTGTTCACATATGGCTTTTTCCTTCCATGATTCAGCTTTAACTGTCATTTGTGGATGGCACGGCCAACTGTGTTGACAGACGATGATTTCTGGAAGTGTTCCTGAGCCCATGCAGGGATTTCCAGTACAGAATCATGCCTGTTTATAATGTGTGCCTTGTCTCTTGCTCAAAGAGATTTCTCAGATTCTCTGGATCTTTTGATGATTTTATGGACTGTAGACTGGGGGATTTCAAAATCTTCATTGATTTTACTTTGAGGAACATTTTCCTGAAATTGTTCCACGGTTTTTGGACACAGTTTTTCACAGATTGGTGAACCTCTACCCATTTTTACTTCTGAGAGACTCTGCCTCTCTAAAATGCTCCCAGCCTTTTATTGCCCTGTCCCTATTTTTTTGAGATGTGTTGTTGCCATCAAATTCAAAACGATCTAATATTTTTCATGAAATGGTAAAATGTCTCAGATATGTTGTTTATCTCCTATTGTGAATGAGATTTTACAATTATCACATTCTTTTTCTTTACAGCGACCCAACTTTTTTGGAATAGAGGGTTGTTAAACCAGGCTGACACCAAATAAAAACATGAATTCTACAGGAGCTATGCCTTTTTTATTTTCAAGTATTCTTGGTCAGTCTACTTTGGATTGTTGTGACATGTTGACTAAAAATCAAATCTGCTTTGGTGAAAATCGATGTTTTGTTTTTTTCAGTTTACATCCTGAACCTCGCTGTTGAGCTCTGTTGAATCCAGTATGATTGGTCAATCCAGCATGAGCCATTTAAAGCAGGTCAAAGTTTGGGTTCATGAGCATTTGGCTGTTTATTTAAAGTTTAGTTGGTTTCAGAAACTGTGTGGTGTCAATAAAGTTGACAGCCTTAGCCTTGTTCCCAGAAATAATAACAGCATTATAACAGTTTTCCCACTGCTGAAGCCTGAAGTAAAATGTTTATCTATTATTTTTGACACAGATAAAGAGACTGTCGAATGTTGATTTGTCCTGGCCTGTTTAATCTAAAGTTCAGATTGATAATTCTAAATTCTTGGAAATAAAATCAGTGCATCAGATTGGAATTGGAATAAATTGGAAAACTCTGCCATTATTGTGATGTGTATCTCCCCTTCCTGTTCTGTAGGGTTTAGATGGCCCTACTGGTGAAAAGGGGGCCAACGGGGCCCCTGGCCCTATTGGATTACCTGGTGCAATGGTACGCAATGGTGCCCCTCAGGCTGATCTGTCTGACTCAGTGGAGGGGGGACACTGGAATGCATTTTGTTTTCGAACCAAGTGTGGAAATAATGTTGTGTTGCTTCATTTTAAATTCACTTTATAGTTATTGATAAGATACTGACCATGAATTGGTGTTCGTCTGTGTCACAGGGTCCTAAAGGAGAACCTGGAGATCTGGGACGGTCAGAAGTGGTGAGGATCTTTCTTTACATTAGGTCTCTGTACACATTCACATCTCCGTCTTTTTTAACTGTTGATTTTATTTGCCTGTGTTTAGATTTATGGGCCTCCAGGACCTCCAGGACCCGTCGGCCCCGCTGTAAGTCAAAGAAGTCACTCATTTCATTTCATTCCAGACCTTTTTATACAATGCCGATAAAAAGTATTCACCCCCTTGGACGTGTTAGCCTTTTGTTGATTTCATAAATCAATCACAGTCAATATATTTGCTTTTTTGACAAAAAAAAATCTCTTTAACACAAATGTGAAAACAGATTTCTACAATATAATGCTAATTAAATCAAAATCTGTAATGTGAATGAAGTGACAGCATAAATATTCACCCTCTTTAAAGTGACTAGTCTAATTCAACAGAGGTCACAATTTATGAAATGTAGTAAAAAGACACCTGTGCCTGGAAGGCCCAGTTACTGGTTCAGTTTTCCTGGCTACCATTACACCATGAAGACGAAAGAAACACTCCAAGAGAAAAGGTTGTTGAAAAGTGTAAGTCAGGGGATGAAAACAAGACAATTCCAAGGCAGTGAACATGCAGAGCTCCATTAAATCCATCACAAAGAAATTGAGGGAATATGGCGCATGTGTAAATCTGCCTAGACCAGGTCGTCCCCACAAACTGAGTGACCGTGCAAGAAGCAGAGTAATGAGAGAGGCCACCAAGACACCTATGACTACTCTGAAGGAGTTACAAGCTTCAGCAGCTGAGATGGGAGAGACTCTGCAGACAACAACTGTTGGCCAGGCTCTTCCCCAGTCAAAGCTTCATGGGAGAGTGGCAAAGAGAAAGCCACTGTTGAAGAAAACTCAGATTCAATCTGGATTAGTGGATGTGTTTAGTTATAGTCATGTTGAATCACGATTGATAGTGATGTTTCACTTTTTTTGATTCTTCCAGGGATCTCAAGGACCTTCAGGGCCTAAGGTCAGTTCATATCATATGATAATAATTTATCTAGTTTCATCAAACCTGCCCCTGGTTGGTGTTAATTCTATCCATGTAAAACATGAATTTGTGAGGATGTGATGTTTACTGAATGTCTGCTAGGGAGAGCCAGGCATCGGCATCAGAGGAGAAAAAGGAGCGACCGGTCAGAAAGGCGACAAGGGAGACAGAGGCCATCTTGGACTTCCTGTAAGTACACCAGGCATCCTGTATGTGTCTGAGCAAATCACTGCCACGTAAACCATTCATTTATACAGCTTCATAACATGTATTTATATTTTTCATTGTAATATGTACAAAAAACAATGCTGCTGTTTGCACAGGTATTTATTATTGATGGGTAATGTCCTACATGATTTTATTTCACCATGATCAGTTTATAAGTCATTTACTTTGATAAGTCAAACACATGAAAATCATTTTTCTCTCTTTCGTCTCTCTGGTGGTTCAACCTTTGATTTATGTCGCTGAATTCACCTTTAGTAGCCCACCAACTCACTGTTATTGTCTATAGACTTCCTCTGTTTACCTCCAGTTACTGGGGCATCCTCAAACTGAAGAAATACTAATAGACGTAACAGTTGATTCTAATAAGAGGCTTAAATCAAAATAAATACAACCTAGTTTCCCAAAAAGTTGGGTCACCATGTACAATGTAAGTAAAAGTGATCAATGTGTGTCAGATCTCCTCAGCCAAAATTTTATTCACAAGGGAACATAAGCAACTTATCAGATTCTGAAACTGAGACATTTTACTGTTTCATGAAACATATTAGCTCATTTTGAATTTGATGGTGGCAACACATATCCACAAAAGTAGGAATGGGGAGCAAAGGGCTGGAAGAGTATGTGGTAAAAAACAGCTGGAGGAGTATTTTGCAACTATTTAGGTTAATTGTCAAAAGGTCAGTAACTTGGTTGGGTATGAAAAGGAGCATTTTAGAGAGACAGAGTCATTCAGGAGAAAATATGGGCAGAGGTTCACAAATCTGTGGAAAAACTCTGTCAAAAAACTGTGCAACTTTTTCAGGAAAAAAAATGAAAAAGATGTTTAAGAATCATTTAAGGATGATATCATCTTCAAATGCAGCAATTAAATGTTTTTATATATATTGAAGCATGACATCATCTTCACAGGCAAAGATGGAATAATTTAGAAACATTAAAGAATGACTTCATCTTCAAAGACAAAGACGGAATATTTTAGAAACATTAAAGAATGACATCATCCTCAACGGCAAAGATGGAATGCTTTATAGATATCAAGGGATGACATCATCTTCAAAGACAAAAACAGAACATTTTAGAAACATTAAAGGCTGACATCATCCTCAACGGTAAAGATGGAATGCTTTATAGACATCAAGGGATGACATCATCTTCAAAGACAAAAACAGAACATTTTAGAAACATTAAAGAATGACATCATCCTCAACGGCAAAGATGGAATGCTTTATAGATATCAAGGGATGACATCATCTTCAAAGACAAAAACAGAACATTTTAGAAACATTAAAGGCTGACATCATCCTCAACGGTAAAGATGGAATGCTTTATAGACATCAAGGGATGACATCATCTTCAAAGACAAAAACAGAACATTTTAGAAACATTAAAGAATGACATCATCCTCAACGGTAAAGATGGAATGCTTTATAGACATCAAGGGATGACATCATCTTCAAAGACAAAAACAGAACATTTTAGAAACATTAAAGAATGACATCATCCTCAACGGTAAAGATGGAATGCTTTATAGACATCAAGGGATGACATCATCTTCAAAGACAGAACATTTTAGAAACATTAAAGGATGACATCATCCTCAAAGGCAAAGACGGAATATTTTAGAAACCTTAAACCATGACATCATCCTCAAAGGCAACAATGGAATATTTTAAAGACATCAAGGGATGACATCATCTTTAAAAGCAAGGATAGCCTTAAAGATACTTACCAAGCCTTTTTTGTCCTATCCCAATCTCTCTGATGATTCCATCCAATTGAAATTGAGCAAATAATTTTCATAAAATGGCCAATTTTCTGACCATTGGACCTCTGGCAATTGTTTCATTTTACACAGGGACCCAACTTTTTTTGGGTTGGTGTTTTGAATGTTATTTATGAATTTACACAGAGACTTAGACCATTGCCATTGCAGCCACTGGAAGTTAAAAGACAAACAGGAAGTTCGAGCCTGGCGTTTTTATGGAACTTTAGATGAATCCTCATGGCATACTCTGATCTATACATTGATTTCCCCCTCCTGTTTGTTGGACAAGTCCACTTAAACACCTCAAATCACAGTGTTCTCATGAAGCTGTAACTGTAGCTCAGCCTTACTGATTGGAGCTGAGAACAACAAACCCAGAGGGAGTCTGACCTGACTCTGTGCTCTGACTGCTAAAGCGACCTTACACCAACAGCTCCCACCAGTCAGACATCACTCACTGTTACTGTCACTCACTTACCTCTCCCCCGCCACCTCCATCACCCTTCATGTCATCATCTGAAGATGTTTTTTTATGTCACCTGAGTCACTGCTTCACTCACTCCCCCCACCCCTCCCCCACCTCCCCCCATCATCTCTGCTCTCTAACTATGTACAACGCTATACAGGGGGCTCATGGGTTAGACGGCAGACCGGGTCCTGTGGTGAGTGGTGCAAGTCCTGTTCCAGTCCCATCACCCCCTCCTCTTCCTCCTCCACCTCCTCCATCCCCTGCTACAGCTTGCTTGGTGTCTGCCATGTCTGCTTGTCTTGTCTGCTTGCTTTTCTGCTTACTATGCTTGTCCTGTCTCTCTGTTTTCTTCCTGAAGTAGTTTTTTTGACGACAGGATGGTTCAGGGTTGGGTTCTGAAGATGCACCGGTTTGAAGAATGTGGACTGTATGGCACACATGGCAACATAGCACAATTTCTAAACCTTTTTAATGAACCAAGGTTTTAAACTAGCTTATGTAAGGACCAATGCTCTTTAAACAGGCTGGCCAAAAATGAAGTTTTTCTAAAATCTAAGATCCAAACCATGTCAGTTATTCCATTATATAGGAATGAAATAAAAAGGCTTTTGTGGAAAGTGGGTGGTGATATTTACATAAGAAAATCACTATTGTAATTAGGAAAGCAAAAGAAGAAAAATAACCTTGCCCTGGCACTCTCAGCGGTTGAATATTTAAATGACAGTCAAGAAACATAAAACAAACCATCTTTTATTTTTCTCTCCCTGGATTTTTGTTTTCCATTTTCTGCTTTTCTTTTTTGTTTTCCATAAATGAATAAAAATTTGTATCAAAAAAGAAGAAACAAAGGATTTAACACTGGTGATGCAACATTCTGTTTTCTCTCAACACCTGCATTGAGTCACACAAATGGGGGGGAAAGAATGTTACATTTCGGTTTCACTCTTTTATCATCCTCTGCTTTGATAGAGGAACAATAAACAAAAACATAAAGAGAAAAACATTTTTTTTTCTGCCCCTAATTTTTGTTTTCCCTGTTTTTCTTTTTCTGTATCTTAAAAAACACAAAACAGTTAATTTCTGATTGTAATGATTTATGTTTGGATCAAATAAGGAAGATCAGAAAAAGCAGCACTTGTGTTGTAGCATTCTTTTTATTTTTTTTCAAAACACCTGGACGAGGTAAGACAAATGGGAGTGTTCTGTTATCAATCTTCTTTTTTTGACCCAAATGTTAAAGAATAAGATCAAAAACAAACCATTTCTCTTTTTCCATCTCTAGTTTTTACTTTCTGTTTCCCTTTTTTTTATTTTCACTGGTGTTGTAACATTCTTTTATTACATCTACACCAAGTCACACAAATGGGGGAAAAAGAATGTTGTGATTCTTTGATCTTTCTTTTTGCTGATGCAAACATGAAAACAATAAGATGAAAAGTGAATGTTTTTTTATCTTTTCATCCATCCTTTTTTTTTTTTTTTTTTTTTTTTTTTTTGAAAACAAAACCAGAAAAACAAAAAATGATTTTTGTTTTTTTGGGTCTTGATTCTCTACTTGATATCAGACTGCCTGAAACGGCCAAGAGCATTTTATTTCCACATTTGCTTTTATCGTTGTCATTGGGAAACAGCCGGTTTCCTTGAATTTGGTTTTGTCCTTTCAAAATAAAAAATGGTTGGCTATAAAATTCACTGAGCCTTTTGTTGAGTGTATATCAAGGCCAACTGTCGATAATTCAGGTCATATCCATGCCAAATAGCTTCTGTAACATGTTCTGGTACCTCTGATTGCTTTAGTTGTATTGTGGTTATATGCTGTAAAGCACAACCTTCAGGAACCACAGCCTTATGATTATAACATTAAAAATAACTGGGTTCACTAGCTTATAAAAAATAGCCATCTTGCCCATTTTTTCTTTAATCTGATAATATTTTCTAACTTTAACCCAAGACCACTAAAGTGCAATGTTTGCTTGTGCTGCTCTGAAATCTCAACAGTGTCAGTCCTCCGTCCTCAACCCTGCTCCAACCATTTCCTGCCTCTTGATGCTCTCGTATCTCCAGCGGGCTGCAGAGTCGCCTTCGCTCAGATCTATCCAAAGTAGCATGCAGAGGTCCCTGTGCTGCATGCTGACATGTCAATCAGTGCATTCAGACTTCTGTCCTCCAGACAGCGTACTGGACATGCCTCAAATCCTGACTGCTAATCAGACAGAGACCTGCAGCTGTTGACATTTATTCATTTTCCCTCCTTTTTAACAGTTTAACGGTACTTCAACAAGCTTGGTGTCAGTGATTCAGACGGATAACTGACTCTTTGTGAAGCCCAGCAATGGTTCATATTAGAGGGGGTCAGTTGTCTCTAAATCCGGTTTTGTTGCTCTAAAAACAGTCAGTGGTCTATAATGTGACTCTGAGTTCACCAGAAGCTTGTTGATCTACTGATTTTTAAGGTATTTGATGATGATGTTTGCTCTGTTTCTATAGCTCATTGGTTGTTATGTTTTTATTTCATAAAGGGTCTAATAGGACCAGCAGGTGTTCCAGGACCAGCAGGACCAAAGGGAGAGAGAGTAAGTGTCTTTCTGATTCTTACTCATTAAATATAGATGCACATAAACACAGTGATAGACTGGAGTCAAAATGACACATTAATGCATACATTCATTGCACATACATGAGGAAACCTTCATTAATCGTCCTCTTGACACAGGGAGAAAAAGGAGATGCAGGACTACCAGGACCAACTGGGCCTCAAGGCATCCCAGTAAGTCTTTCATCCCAATGTAAAGCTCCTGTGAGGAGTATTTAGCTGTTTGATGGGGGATAAGCCCCAAATAACAACTTCTACAAAGCAAATCAGTCATCCGTCCAAGTACCTGTATGGTAGAGGGCTGTCAAAAGCATATCAGGATGGATCACTTTGTTTTTGCTCTGCAGCGAAATATGTATGGAGTCATAATCGTCGCAAAACTCAAGAGCGAATGTTTGAATGTTTTGAGATCAGGACTTATTTACTGTTCTTCAAATTTTACATCCAAGTCAGCCTTTGTTTTCTAAACTGCCTCCTTAGGCTTAAAACACTTTAAAATGAGTTATTGAGATCTGCAACAAAAATGACTCCATAAAGATGCTTCACTTTTAGCAGTGCTTTTGTCTAAGAGCAAAGACATGGTTTAAGAAGCATATGTATAGTTTTATTTTAGTGGGTGAAAATTGCACATGTTCTAACTGCATGCATTTCCTTTACAGGGTTTAGTAGGACCACAAGGATTCAAGGGGAATCGGGTAAGAATTTACATTTTTGATAATGACAGTTATTAAATAAACATCAGAACCAAAGACATAGATATAGATAAAGAGAAAAAAGTAAACTTAAGTTCTTATCTTTATTTGGATAAAGTCGCATCAGTGCTGTAAATCATTGACTTAATAAACTTTCCGTCCATGTTTACACAGAAATGATCCACTGGAAACAGAACTGATTTAATATTCTAAAGCATTAGATTACAATATGGACAATTGTCATACGCACTGATCTGCAAAAATGACTAAAAAGCTGTAGTGTATACTGCAACGGTCCGTTTAGAGCTGTAACGCTCTAACTTTCCTTCATTACCATCCATTTCTAACTGCTGTTCTTCACTTCCTGCCGCCCTTCTGACAACATCAGAATCATGTGACAGTAAAGAACTGTAATGAGCATTAGCGTTATCAGATGAACTGGGCCTTTTTCTAAAGATTCTGTTTTCAGGCATCAAAAATGCTCGGTGCATTTTATGGCCATTTGATTTTTAATATGAAATGAGGAATCTAAAAATCATAGCAAGCTGTTTCCATATTATTGTAATAAAAAAAAAAAACAATAGGACAACAAACCATGGAAAACCGCACCCCAGACTCTTTCAGACCATTTATTTTAAATTGAGAAACAAAGAAACAAGATAAAAAAAATTGAAAAGATTTTTTTTCATTGAATAAAAAAGGAAGATAAAAAAGCACACAGCTGATGTAACATTCTTTTTTCTGTATATTTGACCCACTGCAGGTGTTGCAGAATAAAATAATGTTACATCAGCAGTGTTCTGGTCCTTAATCTCTCCTTTTTGAAAACACAAAAACAACAAGCTGGGAAAAAAAACAACTGTTTCAGTTGTTCTTCATCCATTTTGAGGAAAAAGTGTAAAACTACTTTTGTATTTCCATTTAGATTTTAAAAAATGTTTTGTTTTTTCAAAGGAAAAACAATTTTTTAAATTTCATATTATTTTTCATCCTCTGATCAAAAAAGGAAGCTCAAAGAACAGAATACTTGTAATCTAACATTCTATTTCCACAGCAGCTGCAACAGTTAAAAAATATAGGAAAAAAGAATGTTACATCACCAGTGTTTCATTCTTTAATCTTCCTTTTTTAATCTGAACACAAAAAAACAAGATGAAAAAAAAATACCTGTTTTTACTTCATTCATTTCTTTTCGGAAAACGATAGGGGGGAAAACATTTGTTTTCTATTTTTTATTCCTAATTTAATATGAACGGGCTTAAAGAGACAAAATGGTGTTCCTCCTTGTTTTGTTGTCCTATTTAAACATTAATTTGTGAACAGCTTTTTTTAATATTGGATTTGGCATTTCAAAATTAAAATTAAACCAAAAACCCTGTTGACATACATACAAACAGCTAAAAATCAACCAAAGCTGACTGTTTTCAGGTGGATCCTTGGAGTGTAAACATGGCCTTTATTTCCTTATGAAACACTTTACTGCTGGCCAGGCTGGTTTTAGTATCCACAGCATTATTTATCTTAATACAGATGTGATTAGGATGTACCTGTGAGGCCATACAAGGTCAGCCAAGCAGAGGTTGAACCACTTTAAAGTCTCAGTGAAGGAGGAGAGGAGAAATGAATACCGATAAATCAGACGTTCTCTTTGATATCAGACATGAAAAGATGTCCTGATGAGTCTCATTATCTCACTCCTGTTTCCTTTTAATGATCCTGAATAATTAGGAGCAGAATGACCTGTGCCTTTCTGAGGATGATCTGTTGGTTTTGGAGCAGCTTAAGTTAGAACCACAGACCAATAATGGCGTTAACATGGACTTAAGTATCCCAGTTATGAGTCTTATCCTGGTTTTGGTCATATTTGGGAATATTTACATGCACAGAAAAAAACTGGTTATTCAGATGGATCCATCCTGGTTTACACAACTGGAATATGTTTACATGTTTGAACAAAAAGCTCAAAAAACAAAACTGGGATACTCATGTCCATGTAGGCACTCTCATAAATGTCATTTTAAAGTTTCAGAAACTCAAAATGGCCTTTGACCTCAGAGATAAGTTTGACGTGTTATTCCAAAAACTCTTATTTAAACATTTATCAAACAAATATGCTAATATATGGTTAAATAGGATAAAAAAATATTGGGTTGATTGGCTGAGCATTTACTCTCTCCTCTTTCATTGACCACATTCACAAAGCAGAAGGTTATCTCTGATACCATGTTTTAACGTCATTACAGCCGTCACACTGCTGGGTACCAGGGTCAAAGATTTGTCTAAATCTGGGAATAGAATTGACGTGACTCTATTTTATTCACAATAGAACATAGCACATCAGATATATCAGTTTCAACATCTGATATGTTGTTTATGTTCTACTGTCAATTAAATATGGGTTTATGAGATCTGACAATCACTGCTTTGTTTTGACTTTTCGCATAGTGTCCCAACTTTTTGGAAGTGGGGTTGTATCAGTATAAAACCTAATATTTACAAGGAGGTGGCTGAAGTCTGCTGTTGGCTTCCCTGTGATTCTATCTCACTGGTTATCAAACATGCAGAACATTCAGATTCTAAGTGTTTATATGACAGATGACTTTGACCGTAACAGTCACATGACAACATTTGAGCATGACATCAGAGGAACATGGCTGCTGTGGGAATATGGTCCATTGTGTGGAGTCCAGTCAGACTTTTTTCCATCTGTCAGAGAAAATAAATCAAATCATATATTAAAGATGTTTTAGTTGGCCTTGAATGTAAGAACAGCATTGTAAATGTCATTGAGTGTATTGTATTTTAGGTTCAGGTGTTTGTAATGTCTGAATACCCTTCCTCTAAGAGAATGATTCCCTCTCATTAACCTGTGCCTCTTTTAATATTTCCTTTCCCATCTTCTGAGTCTTCACATTTCATAAGCTCTCTCAGCACTTTCAACTGCCGTCGCCTCAAAACAACCAAATGGACAGCTGCTAAATTTACACCAACCCTCCATGGTAATCAGGCCTGGCCGTGGCCGGTGGGTTGAAGGTGCTGAAGACCCAGCTATGGGATTGTGTTGGTGTTTTTTTACTCTGTCCTTTGTTCCTTTGTTTCCGCAGGTCTTCCTATCCCCTTTTACTTCCCTCCACCTTGCTCTGTGGCCTGTGGCTCTTTTTATTGCCGGGGTTGCCCTCTCTCCCTCTCACAAACTTTGGCCTCCTGCTCCTCCTCTTCCTCCTGCATTCTAATGTAGTCCTGGGTTAATCTTCCTCCTTTTACACCTCCTTTCTAATTCACCTAATTCACCTCCTACTACCTTAAACATTTAACACCACCTCCTCCTGCAAGCATTCACGCTCCCATCCAACCTCCTTATGAGTGCATTCCTATGGACATGAGTTTCCACAGTTTGACTGGGTTTTTAAGAATCTCTTAATGTGTTTGGGCAAGTAAACATCATACCAAGATTTCAGAAATTAAGATTCCTACTTTAACACTTGCTTTTATGAACATTAAAGGATGACATCTTCTTCAAAGGCAAGGTTAGAATGTTTCAAAGACATTAATGGATGACATCATCTTCAAAGACAAGGAAGGAATGTTTCATAGATAAGGAAGGATGGCATTATCCATTATCTTCAAAGTCAAGGTTAGAATGTTTCATAGACATTAATGGATGACATCATCTTCAAAGACAAGGTTAGAATGTTTCATAGACATTAATGGATGACATCATCTTCAAAGACAAGGTTAGATTGTTTCATAGACATTAATGGATATCATCGTATTTGAAGGCAAGGTTAGATTGTTTCAAAGACAATAATGGATATCATCATATTCAAAGGCAAGGTTAGAATGTTTCAAAAACAATAAAGGATGGTATCATCTTCAAAGTCAAGGTTAGAATGTTTGATAGACATTAATGGATAACATCATCTTCAAGGCAAGTTAGAATGTTTAATAGACAATGATGGATATCATCATATTCAAAGGCAAGGTTAGAATGTTTCATAGACATTAATGGATGACATCATCTTCAAAGACAAGGTTAGAATGTTTCATAGATAAGGAAGGATGGCATTATCCATTATCTTCAAAGTCAAGGTTAGAATGTTTCATAGACATCAATGGATATCATCATATTCAAAGGCAAGGTTAGAATGTTTCATAGACATTAATGGATGACATCATCTTCAAAGACAAGGTTAGAATGTTTCATAGATAAGGAAGGATGGCATTATCCATTATCTTCAAAGTCAAGGTTAGAATGTCTCATAGACGTCAATGGATGACATCATCTTCAAAGACAAGGTTAGAATGTTTCATAGACATTAATGGATGACATCATCTTCAAAGACAAGGAAGGAATGTTTCATAGATAAGGAAGGATGGCATTATCCATTATCTTCAAAGTCAAGGTTAGAATGTTTCATAGACATCGATGGATGACATCATCTTCAAAGGCAAGGTTAGAATGTTTCATAGACATTAATGGATGACATCATCTTCAAAGACAAGGTTAGAATGTTTCATAGACATTAATGGATATCATCATATTTGAAGGCAAGGTTAGATTGTTTCATAGACAATAATGGATATCATCATATTAAAAGGCAAGGTTAGAATGTTTCAAAAACAATAAAGGATGGTATCATCTTCAAAGTCAAGGTTAGAATGTTTGATAGACATTAATGGATGACATCATCTTCAAGGCAAGTTAGAATGTTTTAAAGACAATAATGGATATCATCATGTTCAATGCAAGGTTAGAAAGTTTCATAGACAATAATGGATATCATCATATTCAAAGGCAAGGTTAGAATGTTTCATAGACATCAATGGATGACATCATCTTCAAAGACAAGGTTAGAATGTTTCATAGATAAGGAAGGATGGCATTATCCATTATCTTCAAAGTCAAGGTTAGAATGTTTCATAGACATTAATGGATGACATCATCTTCAAAGACAAGGTTAGATTGTTTCATAGACATTAATGGATATCATCATATTTGAAGGCAAGGTTAGATTGTTTCATAGACAATAATGGATATCATCATATTCAAGGGCAAGGTTAGAATGTTTCAAAAACAATAAAGGATGGTATCATCTTCAAAGTCAAGGTTAGAATGTTTGATAGACATTAATGGATGACATCATCTTCAAGGCAAGTTAGAATGTTTTATAGACAATAATGGATATTATCATGTTCAATGCAAGGTTAGAATGTTTCATAGACAATAATGGATATCATCATATTCAAAGGCAAGGTTAGAATGTTTCAAAAACAATAAAGAATGGCATCATCTTCAAAGTCAAGGTTAGAATTTTTGATAGACATTAATGGATGACATCATTATATTCAAAGGCAGGGTTAGAACATTTTATAGACAATAATGGATATCATCATGTTCAAGGCAAGGTAAGAATGTTTCAAAAACAATAAAGGATGGCAACATCTTCAAAGGCAAGGGCAGAATGTTATATAGACTTTAATGGATGACATCATCTTCAAAGACAAGGTAAGAATGTTTCATCGACAAATTAATGATATCATCATATTCAAAGGCGGGGTTAGAACATTTTATAGACAATAATGGATATCATCATGATCAAGGCAATTTTAGAATGTTTCATAAACAATAAAGGATGGCATCATCTTCAAAGGCAAGGTTAGAATGTTTCATAGACATTAATGCATGACATCACCTTCAAAGGCAAGTTTACAATGTGTCAGATAAACAAGGATGGCATTATCCATTATCTTCAAAGGCCAGGTAGGAATGTTTCATAGACAATAAAGGATTGCATTATATTGGTAGGCAAGGATAGACTGTTTCATAGACATTAATGGATGACATCATCTTTGAAGGCACAGTTTCAGTTTTTCATAGACAAAAAGATGACATAATTTCTAAGCTCAAGGTTAGAATGTTTTATACGTTTTATATCATCATGTTCAAGGTAAGGATAGAATGTTTCTAGCTATAGACAGATTTAGTCTTCTTAGGCAAGAATAGAATGTTTTATTATATTAAAATATTATATCATCCTAAAAGGCAATAGATAGAATGTTTTATTGAAATTTAAGGATGACATTATCTTCAAAGGCAAGAACAGAATGTTTTATAAACATTAAAAGATGACATCATCTTCAAAGGCAAGAAAAGAATGTTTTATAAACATTAAAGGATGGCATCTTCAGAGTTAAGGATAAAAATCAGTCTTTATAAAGAAAGATGGGATATTTTACAGACATTAAAGGTTGAATTCAACTTCAGAGGCTAAGATGGAATGTGTTATAAACTTTAAAGGATGATGTTATCATTAAACTAACGTCAGGAAACTAACATCCTATTGTTGTCCTGTAGTCATCACAGACTTATGAGTTAGCATTTTGTTGCCTTCTCTAATCTTCAACTTACATTTAATCCTGTCATTAAAGAAAACAAGTCATTTGTTTCATTTCTTAAGAAGTTCGACAATCTTACTGCTGCCACCATCTTTGTTTGCCCATATAGTTAGCAACAGTCACAAAACTGGGCAAACTGTGGAATTCATGGGTTTTGTGTTTTAGTTCTCCAGATAGGAAAATCCGGTTTCTAACATTAGAATCAGGGCTGGCTCTAAGTCCAAACACAAAGAGGTGTACTTTAAAATACACTTGTCAAAATCTGGATTCGAAGTCCATGTAAATGCACTCGATCATCCTTGAATTTTTTAAAGCTTTTCTCTCCTATCACTGTGAGAGTGAACATGACGTTTAGATTTAATTTTTTTATATCAAAATTGAACTTTCGTTTGTTTTTTTTTTTCTTTTTTTTGTTTTTAATCACAGTTCTTACTTTGATCACTGAATTCTGGTTTTAATCTGTGTATCATGTCATATTTTAATCTCAGGGTGTTCTGAAATTCTCATTATCTCATAATCCAGTGTCTTTTTTAGATCTGTGTTTTACTGAAGACTGTGGTCCACCTGGGTCACCTCCTAAGGTCACTTGATCTAGAATTCTGGATTAATTTCAGGAGAAACAAATCCCAGATGCACAGTTTTCTTTTTTTTACTAAAACTGTGACTAAAAATTAACCAAAAAACTAGGACTAAAGCCCCCAGGGTTGAGATGGATGCCCTCCTATCCTTTGATAGATGGCAGAGAAATAATCACAACTTCCTGTTTGTGGCATAACAGATGACCTTCACACAATTTAACCTCTGAAAAGTCACACATAGAGGTCATGCAAGGCATCATGGGTGCTGGGAGTAAGGTGGAAATAGTTTGGTCCTCTCAGCAAGTTCTATTAAGACAAGTGAAAAATGAAACTTAAACTGATTTTTACAATGCTAATATTAATGTTGAGCTTTATCACTCCTGTATGTATGAGTTTTATTTCTGTATTAAACTTTTTTAAAGGGTATATTGCTGTCTTTCTGCCTCTAAACATGCCATAGTTTGTAGGTTTTCCTCAGTGAAATGATCAGATCTGCTTTCCCCTAACCCCCTCTACTTACCCTCCTTTTCCACTAAATCTACAAATAATGTTGTCGTTTGAATAAGCAAAAGGCAAAGCAAACACATTAGCAGGAATTAATAAAGAAATTATATTTCTTATATATGCTGTAATGACTTAAATATAAAACCTGATTTATGACGTCTACAACCAACAAAGATTTGCTTTCTGTGTGGCTTAATAAGGAGGACTAAAGTTTGTCTTTTAATACGCTGTTGTTTGCAGGGAGAGAGGGGCAAGAAAGGCAACAGGGGGGCCAAAGGGGATAAGGGAGACCAAGGAGCACCTGGATTAGATGCCCCCTGTCCGTTGGTATGTCAGTGGTATGATGTGTAAGCCCGAGACAGAAGGAAGGAGCGCTATCAATAGCCAGCTTCCTTCTGTCTCTGGTTTTAAGTGCTTCTAATTGACCTCAGGAAGGGTTTGGTCCAAGTGTCCTCCTTTAAAAAGTCTCTTGAATGCAAAGGAAAAGTTGTAGTGTACCAATGAAATCAGGCTGACCAGGTAAGAAACCCTCTAATGGACTCCAGACCAAACTCTGCCTGAGGACCCTTTCTTTCAGGACTCAGACTGACAGGAACCAGGGGCCCACTGCTGATGAGTTTTAAAGAAACCAAAGTACAACTATCCTTTAGGCTGTGGGAAACAGCGATAATGAGGAGACATGCATGTATGTACAAGAGGTATCCATGCTCGAGCAGAAGGCCGGGAGGGAACTGGGAAGAGGGGGACATCTGTCGAGGGGGAGGACTAACCTGTTTAGCTGTTCAGTGAACTTTTCAGACTCATCTCAGCCAGCCTCATTCCTGTCAGTCCCAGGTTACCTGCATGTTAAGGAAACCTGCATCAGTGGAGATCCTCCATGAGCAGTGGAGGACCTGGACTCCGCGACTACATGCGAGCTGCTGAGCTGGTTTTAAATGGTTGATTTCACAAACAGGGTTTCCGAGGCTTTAAAGGGGAGAAAGGTGAACCAGGCTTGCCAGGCCTGGATGGGCTGGATGCCCCTTGCCCTGTGGTATGGTGCTCTTTCTTTCCCTTTCATTTCCCAGCATGTCTCTGGCTGTCCATAACCCAAAACCTTACAATGGGAAATACTAAACACATGTAAGAAGAGTGCATTTATGCATGGAAGTTTAGACTGACTTGCAGCTGGAGATTTGCTACTTTCTACAGTTGAACCTCTTTAGAAGCAAAAACTTTTACTCTGAAATCTTAAACTTTAAGACCTTTTCCCTATAACCACTAAAACGTTCTTTGACTTTACATAAAGATCTATAACTGAGACTAACATCACTAAAATGACAATAAGCCATCATCAATAATGCCACTAAGAATACTACAGCCCGTCTCATTTTCCCTCCTTTGCATGGAAAACTTTTTTATCTTCATTTAAAAGGCATCAGATACCACATGGGGTGAAAGGAAATAGTATTCAGACGCTTTCAATGCTGTTAAATCAAGTCCTAGTGAGAGCATGGAAACCATATTTGCAGCTCAACTGGTTTTGGTCATTGACTTTACATCAGTGGTTCTCAAGGTGTGCCTTGAGCCGAGGCTTGATGGTGCTTCATGCTGCAGTTATCATCAGAACATTTCTACATCCATCGGCTCTAATCCCTACACTTTAGAAAAAAAGTGATTTTACTACAGGTTAACTGATTTACCCGGAGAAGAGGGGATCCAGATCACTAATGACGTAGTCCTCTAGAACTCCTACAGGTCTAAGGGCTACCAGAGTCTAGAGGAGTCTAGGACTAAACCAAGAGGCTAGCTGTGCCTCTTTAACAGCTTTTCTCCCTTGTTTTGTCACAAACATGCTTTAAATAGAAAAGTTAGTGTACTATTAAGATAACAAACCTTTTAGGGTAAGAGAGCGAGTGCTGTTATCAAACAAGCCTGATTTATGAGACAGATTTTTTAAACAGGAATGGAAAGTAACTAAACTAATGTACTCACATTACTTTCACTCACATTACTGTAGCTAGGTAGCGTTTTTGTGTAATTTTTGAGTTGTTTTTAAAATCACTAAATTTACTTTTACAAGGTATATTTTGGTGGTGTATTGTTCTTACTGCGTTGTAAAAAGGATCCATGTTTAAGAAAATGATAAAAACTAAAAGTAAAAGAATTCTCACAGTCCACACAGAGATGAATTCAGGAGTATACGCAAAGATTTTTTGTTGTCTCTGCATTTTATCCACACAAAAACTGCGTTTTTTTGGAGGTCGTAAATGCTTCTTTTTGAAACAGGGTCCCAGAGTGAGCATATCTGTAAACACCGTTTCGTCTAGGGTGGACAGTCAACCCCATCTTTCTTGAAATGATTACGTCACACATAACGTAGCCCACTTACGCTGCATGCACTGTTGAACCAAAACAACAATGGTGGATTACAAGGTTGTGTTCGTGCTGCAGAAGCTACTGAGCTTATTATGGCTTTATCAGCAAAATCTGATGCTCCTTTACCACCACCATGAACAGCATACACCACATGTGGAGAACAACCAGAAGGGCAACTAGGAGAACATTTTGGGCATCTTCTCTCCTTTGGTGCATTTCTGTGGAAATGTTAAAGCGCAACTTACAGGCTTGGCATATATACTACAGCATTTTCAGTGGTTCCGGACATTTCCTGAAACGATTCCGTGATTACGGAAAACTTATTCAACACAAAACGGGAATATATCGTTTTCGTCTCTGTGTGGACAAGCTCTCAGTCTTTCCCTTAACCCTTGGTTCCCAATATGTGGTCCTGGACCCCCTTAGGGGGGCACCAGAGATTTCAGGTGGGGCGTGAGGCTTTGTCTGCTTTGAGGCTGCCAATATTAGATTCCCCGTTACTAACTAAAAGCATGGTAAAACACTGAATGAATGGTTTGTTCAAAGGTTTTCAGGTAAGAAAAAACATTGTGTGGGGCTATTTTATTAAGATTTGGAAAAAGAAAACTATTTAATTTGATGTTGATTTTTGACGTCCATGTATCACCTTTTGTTTTTATGGTTCCTGGGGGTCCTCGGCTCTTCTATACAAGTAAGGGGGGCTCATAGGAAAAAAGGTTGGGAACCTTCGCCTTAAACTATGGGGCCAGTTGGTTTTTTTATAGGTACTATGTGGCCTCATAGCCCATGCCCCTGCATCTTAGCCCTTCCCATGCCCCTGCATCTTAGCCCTTCCCATGCCCCTACATCTTAGCCCTTCCCATGCCCCTACATCTTAGCCCTTCCCATGCCCCTGCATCTTAGCCCTTCCCATGCCCCTACATCTTAGCCCTTCACATGCTCTTTGAGTAAACACCAAATGATCTTAAAAGTTGGGTGGAGCACAGAGAAAACATGCATGGGTTGGTCTGGATTTTTTTTGGCCAGATCTAAGCTCTAGTATCAGTTCAAGTGCATTTGCAGAAGCATAATACTTTTACTTCCAGAAACCAGAATCTCCATACTCATCATTCTGATCAGTTTTCAGGATTACCAAATTCTCTATATTTCTACTGACAGCATGCTGGTTTTCCTCTGTTGTCAGTATTTGTCTCTAAATGTCTGCTTTCTCTTCGTGCAGGGAGATGATGGCTTACCCGTACCAGGATGTTGGAATAAAGTAAGTCTCAATGTTGACAGTGTTTTCATTGTTTTATTGCAGCAGCTTACACACCGTCTGCTAACGTCACCATGAATCTAGACTGGACTAACATTCCCTGTTTTGTTTTCTCCTTGCAGTGACGATAACTTTGGAATGGCTTGTGTGATTGTACATAGGATATTTATTTTTTTACTTTCCTGGTTATATGTGGAAAAAAACGAAAAACTCAAAAATATATGTCAGAGTTTTTGTACAGATTGTTTATTTTAATACTTATGATAGTGTTTATGTATTGGATTTTTATATCTATGCATTGTTTGAATATGAGCGGATAAGTAAAAATTATAATGTGGCTCCATATGCATGATATTTGTGCATAATGTGAAGAAGTGGATGATGCTTATTAACTTATTGTATATGTCATTGTGTTCTCTTGTAATAGACCATGCTGCACTGAGTTGTGGGGCTGGAAAGATTATGTGTAAACTTTTGGAAAGTCTTGGTTGAACTCTTCTCTTTGGGATAAAGTGTTGGGAAATAAACACATGCTGGCACTGCACATACAGAAACCAGTTATACTTACTTTACAGTCACTAAAAGCTACCATAAGTGTCCTTTTAAGGCCATTTGGTCAGTGTTTACTGAACTGGGAGCCTCAAAGGTCAGACTAGGCAGAGTGAGACTTCTGAGTTATTTATCTTTATCTTCAGAAATGCGAGCTATGTCTACACTGACCAGCACGTCTGATCTGAATGAAAATACTAAACGTTGACATGTCAGTGGAAAGAATCTGATCTGCTCATTTGGTAGGAGATGAACAGGTCAGCAGAAAAAGCTACATTGTTTTTGTTTATCTTAACCACAACTTCCACAAAGTCCATGAGTCCAAGACTCTAGAGAACAGAAAGATTGTTTATTTTTTCCACATTTTTACAGCTGAATCAACATATTCATGGCAAAAAGAACATAGATCGCTGCTTTAGAAGCACAAAATTAATTTGGTGTGTGCAAGACCTTCCAAAATAGTCTGGAATGGAAAGAAAAGGCTCCAAATTGTGTGGAATGCTCAAGAACACCTACAACATTCCACCGGTAAGACTGTTGGTGGTTGGTTGTCAAGCATATTTCAGCGAGACAATGCAAAACCATGTTCTACACAAGTTACAACAGCATGGCTTCACAGTGAAAGAGGGTGCAGCCCAGACTGGCCTACAAACAAAAGGCAAGAATGGAAAGTTTTGCAAGCTTTATGGGATGACATCATCAAAGGCAGGGATGAAATGTTCTCTAGACGTTTAAGGATCATCTTTAAGGGCAAGAATGGAATGTTTTAAGCATTGCTTATGGTATCGTCAAAGGCAGAGGACAGGATGTTTTATAGGCTTTGAAGTGTGACAGTGTCTTTCAAAGGAAGGAATGAGCATTGAAGAGACTTCAAAGGAGGATGTCATCTTCCAAGCTAAGGATTTGATTATTTAATTGGCTGTATAGGATGGGATCAAAGACAGGAGTGGAATGTTTTATAGGATTTAAAGGATAACGTTATCAAAAGCAAAGTACGGAATGTTTTATTGACATTGAAGAATTAAATCATCAAAGGCAAGGGTGGAATGCTTCATAAGCATTAAAGGATATCATCAAAGGCAGAGGATGGGATATTTTATTGATGTCAAAGAATGAAATCAAAGGCAAAGATGGAATGTTTTAGGTGCTAATGGATCACATCATCAAAGCTATAATGAAATGTTCTAAGCACTCAAGGAGGATATCATCAAAGGCAAGAATGGAATGTTTTAAGCACTGAAGGATGGTATCAAAGGCAGAGGACAGGATGTTTTGAAGTGCTTTAAAGTGTGACAATATCTTTCAAAGGAAGGGATGAACATTATAGATGCTTCAAAGGATAACATTATCTTCAAAGGCAAGGAAGGCAGAGGATGGTATGTTTTATAGATGTCAAAGGATGGCATCATTAAAGGCAAAGGACAGAATGTTTCATATGCTATAAAGGATGACATCACTGAAGGCAGAGGACAGACTGTGTCTTAAGCTTTGATGACATCATCAAATGTTGGTGAAGCTGGGGATGTTGGGGGCTTTTTCCCTTCATTTTTGCAAAATAGTAAACCATTTTTGGCAACTTTGAGGAAAGTCGCAGGAAGGATAAATAGCATGGCTGGGAATTTCAAAATAAAAGCCTTTTTGGCATTTCTTTGAAGGAGCTGCCCTCATTTGTTCAGAATGCTTTTATTCTGTGACTCAGTTCTACACTTCTAACACAGATACACATGCAGGGATGGATGGAGTAGAAATTTAGGGTAGCATTATGCAGCTTAAGCATACTGCCCCTTAAAATTCAACACTGTAGGTCTCCTATTGAGGAATCATTTCTTCCTCTAAAACCAACACTTGTGACCTGGAGAAGAGCGTCAACCAGGACGTCTTAATCATTTGAAGCTTTAATGTTCAGGCAGAAAAGATCCTAAACACCAAAGGTTTAGTGTTACGGCAGGAAAGCACTAGCTTCTTCTTCTGTTTTATCCTCTCATTCAGCTCATTGTAAATAGAGATGCCAGGCTCTGTGTATTAACTGTTGTGTTTTTGGAGTGTTTGTTTGTCCATGCGCTAATCTGCAGCACAGTACACCGTCACCATGTTGTCGTATGGAAATATTGCTGCTCCCCCTTTAAGGCATGCTGCTGCAGTCATCCCGTTATCCCCTCCACTAATGAAGAAAGCATTTCCTGCTCGGACAGGGGACGTTTTGTTTTAAATCTTTGTCTTCATGGAGCTCGTTAAGCTAACCTCATTAACTGTCCCGAGTGCCTCAGTGTTGAAGAAACAGACGGACTGCTTGGAGTGGAGCGTGGTCCATAATCTGCTGCTGCTGCTCTCTGACTAAGCTTTATTTTATTTTCACTCTGCCTGGATTTGCCATGAGAGATTGTTAAAATATTCATGGTGTCTTGTTGCTGCACAGTACCTCACATGTACTCATGCCTTAAACCCTAGCAGACCTTTAATTGCTGTCATACTGATTATACTAATGTATAGATATGTTCTGAAATGTTCTGATATGTTTTAAATGTTGGTTGTGTTCAAAGTGACAATCATTATTAAAATAAACATCTCTGAGTATTTTGGTTTTGTTCTTAAGATAAACTCTGGGTAGATGTTACAAAATCTCACAACAGATTTAAATGAGAAATACTTTTTCTACATGCTGAGTTTGGGTTAAATAAATGCAATCATGGATCTGACCCTTCACCGAGCCCCCTCCATGGTACGACTACTGTCCAGCCCCGTGTTAGCAACTTTAACTGTCTCATCAAGCTGAAGCTAGTATGGGACCCACAAATCTGACAGCTGATCACCTGATGAATGAATGTTTTTCTTTCCCAAAAGAGAGATGTAGGATTTAGGTAACAGCTAGCTTTTAAGTGTAATACAGTGTGAACAACCCCATCATCAGCGACAGAGATTAAGTTAAGGCATACCTTTTCTTTCTATAGATGGGGATAAGGACCACTGATTTTTTCTCCCCAAACCTTTTCTTTTCAATTTCTGGAAAAAAAATTTGAATTCAGAGATAAAAGTCAGAGTTCTAAGATGAAAGTCAAAATTCTGAGATTAAAGTTTGAATACTGAGATCAAAGTCAGAATACTGAGATCAAAGTCAGAATTCTGAGATCAAAGTCAGAACTCTGAGATCAAAGTCAGAATACTGAGATCAAAGTCAGAATTCTGAGATCAAAGTCAGAATTCTGAGATGATGGCCAGACGTCTGTGATCAAAGTTAGAATTCGGAGATCAAAGTCAGAATTCTGAGATCAAAGTTAGAATTCTGAGATGATGGCCAGAAGTCTGAGATCAGAGTCAGAATTCTAAGGTCAAAGTCAGAACACTAAGATCAAAGTTAGAATTCTGAGATCAAATTCAGAATTCTGAGATCAAAGTCAGAATTCTAAGATCAAAGTCAGAATACTGTGATCAAAGTTAGGATTCTGAGATCAAAGTCAGAATTCTGAGATCAAAGTCAGAATACTGAGGTCAAGGCCAGAATACTGAGATCAAAGTTAGGATTCTGAGATCAAATTCAGAATTCTAAGATGAAAGTTTGAATTCTGAGATCAAATTCAGAATTCTGAGATCAAAGTAAGAATCCTCAGACCAAAGTCAGAATTCTGAGGTCAAAGACAGAATGTTCATTTCATACTTAAAATATTGAAATCAAGGTCAGATATCTGAGATCAGAGTAAGAATTTTGATTTCAAAGTTAGACTGCTGACTTTTGTTCATAGAATAGAAAAGTAAAAGTTTGGCCCCCAAAAAGGTCTTGTTTTCAGTGGTCCTTATATCATCCCCTAATTTTCTGTGTTCTTTAGTATTTTAAGCACTTAGTCCACTTGAGTGATAGTTTCTTTTTTTGAAGTAAAATGTTAAGACAATCATTTCACCTTAATAAAACCCTAAACCTCTGGCTTTCAACTCCCACAAAAATTTCAACATTAGTGTCGTCATTCAGTCTGATAGTACTGATGCATAAGCCAATGTGTGTGTGTGTGTGTGTGTGTGTGTGTGGGGAGTTCACTGTTTTTGGTTTGCCTGTAAAGAACACTAACCCAATCTAATTTAATAAAAACGTATTACCAGAGTGAGTGTGTGCATAAGTGTGCATCACAGCATGGACTGAATAACTCTGTTTACTGCCATTTAAGGATTTTAAGTCTGTGTTTTTGGACTGAATCATGGCTCTAATGAATGGACGTAGCCTTCTGGTTTTAAATGTTGAGTTAATTCCAATTCTCACAGTGATCTTGTTACAGTGGCATCTGATCTTTTTATCTTCATTACATTCCCAAGTTTTATAAACTCTCTTACACATTAAAGGCATAACTATGTAAGGAGATATCGATCCTCTTTTCAGTTATTGGCCTGAAATTTCCAAAAGGCCTAGCTTGAGACTGTAATATCACAAACAATAGAAGTGTAACAGAGGTCACAGTTTAGTTTGTACCTACAACAGCAACAGGAAGCCTCAGCTATGTGTAGGTTTGTCATAATAATTATTTTTATGAGGTACTTAGCAGTGGCATTATCCTCAGAAAGTGTGCTCTGGTAAGGAAGCTAGGCTATACAGCTCTAGTATAGAGTTAGAGTTAGAGTTTTAGGTTAAAAAAAGCCAAAAAATTAAAAGAAACAATAGTGGCTCAAATATACACTATTTAAAAAAAATGGCTACATCAATTTCATATTTATACCCCATTAAACCTAACAAGTACAGAAATATCCCTGATTTCCTTCCTCTTACTCTGAAGTATTTTAACTTTATTTACACGTATGTTTAAAGGGTCAACATCCTTTCCAGCTGGCTAAGAAGTAGAGCTACCAGAATCTGTCTCCATGAAACCACACAGAGGAAACTTGAAGACGTTTGGAGATATCTTTAAGTTGGATTCTTTACCTGGAGTTGGCTTTTCAACGATTTTCCAGGAGGCTGAACACAGAGCCGCTAATGTCGGCAGTGGTGAGCACAGTCGAGACCCTGCCCCATCTCTAAAGCTCTCTGGACGGGACAGCATCCACGTTTCTCTATTTAACCTCCAGTCAGAGAGTCAACGATGGCATGGACACGTTAGCACATGCTGTCTGATGTGTTTGACATCAATACTGTAACTGTGATTATTAATTCAGAGCAGCTCACACAGCAGATCGATGCCATGTTTCCATGAAAAAAACAAAAAAAAAAAAAGAGAGACCCTCTCCATGATTCCTTCTTGATATTATCTCTCTCACTGCCATGTCAGAAATCCCTCTACCTGCAGCTATCACCTTTGTTTTTCATGATTGTGCTGGATTACAGCGCCACATCGGCCTGCTCACGTATATGGTATGATTATGTATATGACTTTTTTATATAGTGGTGTTAAAGGACTCCACATCCATGCTGTAACTGTAATTATTGTGTAATATAAGATGAGGGATTTATGTATAAATGTACGGGATCTTTGTAAATAGATTGCTTTGATGAAACATGATTTTACATGCAGAAAAAGTGCCAAAATTCTCAAAAGGCAGTTTTCATGGTGTCCTTGTATGCAGATGATTCACTAATGTTTCATGATGATTTTAATTTTTCAACTCTATCAGACTTATTCACATAAACTATCTAATGGCTTTACTTTTTCTGATTTTAATGCACCATATAAAAAGTTTCTATAACACTGGTGGGCAACTAGTAGTCCTGGGGCCACAGGCAGCACCCTTCTTCCCTCAATGCCAATTTCAGTTATTAATTTATTATAAACATGAAAAAAAAAACATGAAAAAAATCTATTTAATTATAACAAATTGAGACACAACCATTTTTTTCATCCGTTATGAGGTAAAAGTTGGAATTCTGAAATTAAATTTTAGTGATTAAAGCCAGATTTCTCAGTTTACAGTCAGAATTTCTGAGATTAAAAGTTTAAAATCTTAGATTAAAGTCAAAAATTCAGGATTAAGGTCCAAATTCTCAGATTAATGTCAGAAATATGAGATCAAATGCATAACTACTGAGGTTGAAGCCAGAGTTTCAGAATGAAGATGGAATTCTGATATTAAAATCAGAATTCTGAGATTATTCTAAAATCAAATTTAGAGTTCTGAGATTTACATCAAAATTCTTAGATTAATCAGACTGAAGACTTAATCCTGAAATTTAAGTCAGAATTCTGAGATTAAAGTCAGAATTTTGTAATCAAAGCCAGAATTTCAGATTTAAAATAGAATCCTGAGATTAGAGTCAGACTTTTTTATAGGTTATGATAACGACTTGTCTGAAATTTTCATTTTCAATACAAATCTGATGAAGTCCGGGGATTCTCATCACTGTTTAACAAGTGCAAAATCTTTTACCTGTGTTGCAGTGCTCTCAAAAAAGTTCAACTTTTGGAACAGAAACATACTGGTCAATATCACTTTACCCTTACTGACCAATCAAAATCAAGAAGGGGTGGGATTTACTTATCTGACTGGTCGACAGATACTACTAGAGCCTGGACAGAGTCCTCAAATTTGAGATTTCTGGTTATATGAAAATACAAAATACACCAAGCTATTTGGAAATGACCTTCTATTACAGAGGAAAGAAGTCGTCAGCGTTCATACCTGAGCAACGATAGATGCCGGTGATGAGCCCTCTGACATAGTTCCCAGTATGAAAGAAAAAAAAACAGCAGCTTGAAACCATCTTGAAACCTTAAGCTGAAGCTAAAGAGTCCTAAAAGTTATGAACTTGTGGCCCCGTAGGAGTGAGGATCATGAGTAGCCAAAGTTTCCCATCTCTGCTCCCTGCATACAACAGACCTGCTTGATTATGGTTTTATTCTTTAAATGAATCTGTTTTTGATCAAACAATAACAAATATGTAGATATTTCTTTGTGGTTGTTATTGAAGAGAAATGTTTCATGGTTCACTCACAGAAGACCTTTCCTGTTTCACTGATAATCAAATAGCATTCCTTCGTCATTGTGACAGCTGCCGTGTGAACAGAAAATGGAGTTTGATTTTTATTTATTCTGTTTTTTTTCTTTGGTGTTAAAAATCTATTACTTTTTTTTGTTTCAGCAGGAGCAGAAACCATACGTTGTTTAAGCTGTATTATCATTTTTAGACAGCATATGTGCGGGGAAAATATGAGAAAATTACCAGTTAGAACTTATGGTTGAAAACACCTCTAATCTATTTGACTAGAATGGAAAAATCTCATCAAATCACAACCAATATTTTAGCAGTGTGTAGATCTACTTGGTTGTGTTTTGGTCAGATTCATTAGTTGGATGTTTCATATTGGACTTGCATAGACAATGTTCATTCTTGTGTACCAGCTTTCCTCTGAGGCATTGACAGTGGTTATTTAACAGGAGTCATTATTTTGTACTGAAATATTTCTATGTAGTTTCTGCTTCAAATTTCTACTTTGCACAAATGTTAAACTAGCACATTTTATAATGACAGTGAGTTGTTCATTTATTTGATTTACTTTTAGCCAAAGGGGTTGTAAAGTGTACTCTTTGTTATTCACTGCCAACAGCAGAATTAATACCATTTTGTTGCATGAATTTGGGTTATAAATTGTTGTTTTTTGTATAACTATGTGAATATATGTTTATGTGAACTCTTGAAGGCATTATCTGACTAATCTGGCATAAATGTTTTGCAATTACTCTGTTAATGATCAGCATGTGGCTGGTGTGTCAGTTTGTCAGATGAGGATGAGAAAGTCACTTTTATTTCTTTGAGACCCAACATTTTTTTCCTTTACTGAGACTAAAGTCAGAGAACAGAGATCAAAGTCAGATTTCTGACATCAGAGTAACAATACTAAGATCAAAGTTGCAATAATGTGATTAATGTCAGAATTCTGAGATCAAAGTCAGAATTCTGAGATCAAAGTCACAAAACTAATATCAAAGTCAGAATTCTGTGATCAAAGTCAGAATTCTGAGATCGAAGTCAGAATTCTGAGATCAAAGTCAGAAAACTGATATTAAAGTCGGAATACTGAGATCAAAGTCAGAATTCTGTAAACAAAGTCAGAATTCTGTGATCAAAGTCAGAATTCTAAGATCAAAGTTAGAATTCTGGGATCAAAGTCAGAATTCTGAGATCAAAGTCAGAATACTAAGATCAAAGTGAAACTTCTGGGATCAAAGTTAGGATTCTGAGATCACAGTTGGAATACTGAAATCAAAGACAGAGTTCTTAGATCAAAATTAGAGTTCTTAGATTAAAGTCAGAGTTGTGAGATTAAAGATAGATTTCTGACTTTAGCCCCAGAATATGAAAAACTTGGATCTCAAAAATGATTTTTTGTGGTTTCTGATTGTTGCTGTAGGTTTGAAATTGCAGCCAGTGACCTCTGTTATAGACTGTTTGACAAACTTTGTATGTTTGCCATTTGCCACTAACACGTAATGAAATATGACAACATGACAGTTTTTTTTTTGTTCCACTGGCGTCATTCACATGGACATCAAGTTATTGTTGCTGTTCTTGTTTGGACGGGGTAACACTTTAGACTCTCACCCACCCATCCTGACAAAGCAGCGCGCTAACTTGCTCGTATAAGCTCACATAGTCAGAGTGGAGGGCACCAGCTGGGTGTTAACTATGTCAGTCTTGTCTCCAACATCTTACTTTGCAACAACTGATGTCTAGACTCAATTTTCAATCATGCCTAAAGAAAAGACTCATGCCTACTCTACCCTGGACACCTCACTAAAGTTAGTCCCAGGTGTAACAAACAGAGCTGACGACCAGCTGATGAACACTCTAAATCAAAAGGTAACATCACACCAGACATACAACCAGTTGGTGCTCTCCACTTCAAACACCAAAACCAGATGTTAATTCAAAATGTAAACAGGGTTGATGTGAATAGATCATGTGACTTCATTGTTTTTTCGCGTGATGAGCTAACGCTTTCTGTTTTAGAGTTACAGCAACTGTTGCTCAATGTTCTCTGTCAACCTTCCATTATCTGTATTTACAGTGCCACTAAGGCTTCTTTCACACCAGGGGTCTTTATCCGTGGTGTTCGGGTACTCTGGCATAAAAAAAAAAAAAAAAATCAACATGCTAAGAATCAACAGGCTGATCCAGCTGGTTGAACCAGGGACTATGTCCTTCTCATCACTACAACCTCCACTGTTAGTAAGCTGCTTTCTATTTTGACATCCTGCTGTCAGCACTCCTCTGCTGTTATGCTTTAAAGAGTTACCGTGTTAACTGGTGACCATCAGCCCCCTGTGTCTATGATTACAGAAATTATAACATAATAAAAATCCCAATCATAAATCAGAAACAGATATGTCTTCAGTAAAGGTTGCACAGCAAACACTCATTTAGTCCTTAAAAAGATTAAAGTCATAATACTGGGATCAAAGTCGGAATATTGAGTTCAAAGTCAAGATTCTAAGATCTAAGTAAAAACAGGTAAGATCAAAATCAGAACACTAAGATCAAAGTCAGAAATCTGTGATCAAAGTCAAGATTCTGAGATCAAAGTTAGATGGCTGAGATCAAAGTCAAGATTCTGAGATCAAAGATAGAATGCTGAGATCAAAGTTAGAATACTGAGATCAAAATCAGAATACTGAGATCAAAGTTAGAATACTGAGATCAAAATCAGAATACTGAGATCAAAGTTAGAATACTGAGATCAAAATCAGAATACTGTGATCAAAGTCAGAATATTGAGATCAAAATAAAAAAAAAATAAGATCAAAATCTGAATGCTAAGATCAAAGTCAGAATTCTGTGTTCAAAATCAGAACACTGAGATCAAAGTCAGAATCCTGAAGGTTTTCCTCAGATTAGAAAATAAATCAAAAAAATACATGTAAGAAGTAGACATTTTTAAGGTTACCTATCTCATCTTTTTTAACCTATTCTATCATTTACTATTAAGGGAATAAACCGTTTTGATCAGGACAACCTAGAGTTTCAGAGTAACTGATTTTAAATTCCAATTTTATGTTTTACATTATTTAAGTCAGGAAAATATTTTTAAAAACACTACAGTCAATATAATAACATAGTAAGTCATTTTATACTTGAAATGATGAGGAAGAAACTGAAATTATGAAATTGAGAAATAGGAATTATTATATTATCTAAAAAAAAATCATAATTATGAGATAAAAACAAATCAAAGGTATTGAATAAAAAGTTTAAATTCTGGCACAAAAATTAATTTTAATGAGATAGATAGCCAAAACGATGAGCAGTGTAGTCAAAACCACACTATTAAAAGTAAAAATTAACAGATTCAAATGCCAAAAGTATGAGTAAATGAGGAAAAATATGATATTATTTTATTTATCATTTTATGAGGCAAAAGTTAAAAACCTGATCTGAAGTTTATAACTATGAAATGAAAGTCAAAACTGTGAGTACAAAGAGTAAAAAATATAAGATTAAAACACTGAAATTATAAGACAGTAAGTCATGATATAATAGTCAGAGTTATGGGATAAAAGGACAAAATTATGAGATAATAACTGATACGGAGAAAACCTTCAAAATTATTTAAAAAAGGTAGTAGGTCATTTTATGAGATTAGTCAGTTATAACATCTTATAACTTTGACTTTTTATTCATTTTCATTCAATTTTTTAATAATTACCTTACCGCATACATTTCCTTTTAGAGTGGCATCAATGGGTATTAGCCTGTGGGAGTGTAACACCACTGACCACCACTTAACACGGTCACATTTTTAACCATAACAGTGGCAGAGCTTTGAAAGCCCCTTTCTTGGTCAAGCACTGAGTTTGTTAACGTCAAATCCTTGACATCAGTTGTCAAAAATCTGACGAGACGTTTGACCACCTCACAGCGCCAGAAGCGTGTTATAAACGTGTTTTGCAGTTCGATCAACCATCTAACTGGACAGTAGTGCGTGGCATTCGTTTCCCCATGCAGTGAGAAAATCCAGCTTTGACATCATGGCGTAGAGACAGCCTGATGTTGGTGTGAGCCTTGGCACGCTTTACGACATTTCAGTGTCAACATTAAATTATTTTTGTGTAAAATACAACCATGAATCACATTATAGTCTACCACAGTTTAAAGCTAACAGGCTGTGGGTGTGAACGCAGCCCTAGTAGACAATGACTCTGTCCACTAACACAGTGATTGTTTTATTTGAAAAAACTCTTGGTGTATATTTTGTATGATTTGTTGGATGTAAATTCTGTACATGTCAGATTAGAGGATCTGAGAATGGATAGGAGGGCATTATACAGAATGAATCTGCATGCTATTGTTCAGCATTATGAAGCACTATGTACATGTGTTTTTATCTTTATTTCCTTTACTGGTGATGGAACAGTAAAAGTTTTTTATTTTTGCATCACATTTTTAAAGAAATCTGTCTGCTGAGTGATATTTTCACAGATTTTGGTGCATTGAGCTGAAACGTTCGTACGACTTCCAAGATTCGCGACTTCCAGCCAGAGCAGAGCGATCCGCTGAGATCGCCATGAGAGAACCGTCGGGTTTAGAGCGGCGTCTGAATGTTTATGAGGAAATAATGTTGTTTTTGTTCTGTTTTCTTTTCCTAAAGAAGTGATTTTTACTTTTTATAATCAACCAATGGCAGCTGTCGTCACTGATTGCCAAACAGATTCACTGTTCAGACAACTTTTTAAGCAATTTGCCACTGACTCCAAATAAAAACACAATATTTAATAGAACAGGGTCATGCTGTGGTTTTCTTCATGTGCCTTTAGCTGTTGATCTGGTTATAAATGCTCCACATCTATCAGTCAAACATCCAGTATCCTCTTTCTACTAATGCATTCTAAGACATTCTGGACAACGCTATGCTTCCAACTGTGTGGCAAGAGTTTGGGGAAGGCCCTTTTCTAATCCAACAGGGCTGTGACCCAGTGCACAAAAAAAGGACTATAAAGACGTGGTTTGATGTTCAGTGTGGAGGAACGGCACAGAGCCCTGACCTCAACCCCATCGAGCTTCTTCGGAGGATTGTTGGTCAATACCCCCAATTTACAAGACAGACTGAGAAATCATCTAGAAGACTAGAGGTTCTCCAGTTGTCAGTCATACTTAATTCTGATTACACTTTTTATGACAAATATTAAAAACTTCAACAACAAAAAAATAATAGCAAATCAAATATTAAAAGAGAAAGTTAAATTGAGGAGATGCATTAAGAAATTTTGACAAGGAAACAAGGCAGTGGGACTAAAAAGGAAAAATTTAGAAGATATTAGGAGAGAACATTATCAAGATAGTAAAACTCTAGATTACCCGTAGAAAAAACTATATTACGCCAGGTTTTCCCAAATCTTTCAGCCCTAGTTTTTTGCTAAATTATTCAATTGCATTTTTTTTCCAAAAAATTTGATTGCCATTTAATATGGGATTTTTAAATCTGTCGTCTTGTGTGTTTATTAAAAAATGCAATAAATCATTCTATATTATAACAAATAAAATATTGGGTAGATCTGAATGTTCTTTTCTTTTTTATTTAGTAAAAAAAAAATCACGTTCTGAAAATGAAAAAGCATTTAGATTTCAAAATAGTCAAACCATCTGAGTCATGAGAGCTTTTTAGCATTTTCTGAAAATTAAAAATAAAAGTACACTAAATTTTAATTTTGTCCATGTCATAAAAGCATCCATTATTAGAAAATTGAAATGCAATTTTGTCACTGTATTACAATTTTCAAATCAGACCTTTCCTTGAATTTTGATCAGTATAAACTTCACACACACACACACACACACACACACACACACACTATAAATTTTACCTCATAAGCCCAAGCATGAAATACATGACTCCCAAATTAATTGACTATTTGGAAGTTTTGATCAGGATTGAAGTTGATTGAAATATGTAAGAAAAAGAGACTATAAATCTTTAATATTTTCATGGTAGTTCTTGGAAGTGTTTTGGTTTCATCTGCTAGGGCAAAATGGTTAAAAAAGTGAAAATATTGTGAGTAAACAGGAATTTTTGTCCATGAATAGCTTTTTAGGTAGCAGATTTCTAAATCTGATGCTACATGCTACAGTTAATGGATTTTTTAAAATCTTTTTTTTTTTTTTTTTTAATGTTTTCACACAAAACACACATTTATTTATATACACATAATTTTTAGTTTTGTTCAGGATGAAGCTGAGGATGAAACTGATGAAAAAAATGTATTTAGAAAATCGTGAAAACAAGTTTTTGTATAACTATTAATACATTTTATTCACAGTGGAATTCTTTGTCCTGAATGGCTAATAGGGAGGGATAATTTAGGGGTTTCTGTGTGAAAATTCTACATGTTTAACCTTTAAATAGACATTTTTCTCCCTATGTCAGCCTCCACCTTTCTCTCTCCCTCACCGCCACATCATGTCACACACCTTTCCACCACTAGGGGTCGCCAGATGCCTCTACTTCATGCTGCACAGATGAAACCGTGGTGGAGCTGTTCTATCAGAGAGGAGGTCAGAGAGCTTCAGGACAGCAGACATGTCAGACCTGTTTGATGGTTAAGAGGGATGTCTCAGTGATTAGAATCCAGATTATCAGAGTCAACATTTATCTCAGCTGCTCTGAAGGTAAGGACTGAACATTTTTCTCATTTCTTTCCAAACAGACGATATTTGGTTCAAACCTGAAGCTTTTATGACCTGATTAGAGACCTTCGAGAGCAGAGGTTGAAACGGGATTTGTTCTGTGTGGGTACTCTGAGGCTTTAGAGAGACCAGGGACCCGATATGAGACAGAAAGGGTTGTTAGAATCAAACAGTGAGACTACCCTCTGTTATAAAACTGTGATGTTAATAGAAGTCGTTCTTTTATGCTGTTTGAACACAGCAATAATGAAGACTCGGTCTACATCTGACCAATAGGAAGGCTTCATTTCATCAACAGGACTAGATGATATCAGGATTCTTTTAATCATGATTTACAACTCCAATTCCAAAAAAGTTGGGGCGCTGTGTAAAATGTAAATTAAAACACAAATCAATGATTTGCAAATCCCATAAACCCATATTTTATTCACAAACATAAACAACATATCAGATGTTGAAACTGAAACATTTCATGAAACATACTAGCTCCTTTCTAATTTGATGTCAGCAACACATCTTAAGAAAGTATGGACAGGGCCATGTCAACCATTGTGTAGCGTCCTCTCTTCTTTTAACAACAGTCTGTAAATGTCTGGGAAGTGAGGAGACTTGTTGCTGGAGTTTTGGGAGAGGAATGTTGTCCCATTCTTGTCTGATGTAGGATTCTAGTTGCTCAACAGTCCTTCTTTGGTCTTCTTTGCCAGATTTCTCCTTTTCTGAAGCCCCAAGTGTTTTCTGTTGGTGAAAGGTTTTGACTGCGAGCGGGTCAGTTTGGGGCCTGGACTCTTCTATTGTGAAGCCATGCTGTTGTGATGGCTGTGGTGTGTGCTTTAGCATTGTCTTGCTGAAATAGGCCTTCCCTAAAGTGTTTGGATGGGAGCAAATGTTGCTCTGAAACCTCTACATACTTTTCAGCATTGATCGTTTCTTTCCAGATGTGTGAGCTGCCCATAGACGCTAATGCAACCCTGTACCATCAGAGATGCAGGCTTTAGTGCTGGGTCAGGATAAGATGGATGGTCCCTCTCCTCTTCAGTTCACAGGCAACAGCATCTATGTTTCCTAAAGGAAATTTAAATTTGGAGTCATATGACCACAGAACAGTTTTCCATCTTGCCCTCAGTCCCATTTGAATAAGCTTTGGCCCAGAGAAGACAGTAGCCTTTCTGTATCCTGTTCATATATGGCTCCTTCTTTCAACTGTGTTGACAGACGGTGATTTCTGTGTTTCTGAACCCATGCAGGGATTTCCAGTACAGAATTATGTCTGTTTTTAATGCAGTGGCCCCTGAGAGCTCTTTCAGCCATGACCCTTGCTCACAGAGATTCCTCCAGATTCTCTGAATGTTTTAATGATATTATTATTATTATTATATTGATATTGGACTGTAGATGGTGTAATATTCAAATTCTTCACTTTTCTTCACTTCACTGGAACATTTTTCCAGAGTTTTGTTGCCCTATCCCTACATTTTTGAGATGCCATCAAATCCAAATGAGCTACTTTTTTCCAGAAATGGTATATTGTTTCCGTTTCAACATCTGGTATGTATTCCATGCAGTGTTAATTTCGTCAACTAAAACTATGACTAAAACTATTCGTCGACAGCCTTTTTTCCATGACAAAAACTAGATTAAAACTAACAAAAATAGATCTGTGATGACTAAAACTGACAAAAACTAAGTTTAGTTTTCATCAAGATGACTAAAACTAGACTAAAATGTAATTAAGTTTTCGTCAGACATTCAAAATCTGTGATATTTCTCCACTGAGGGTAAATCTGTCAAAATGCAATGCATCTGTAGCTATTCTGCCTCTCAGCTGTAGAAAGCAGGGACCCAGGTTTAGAGAATACATTAACACGATTTGGTACCAGATTTAGGCAAGAAAATAAATGCTTGGCCTAAAAGTAAAGACTAAAAGTTTTTGTCGACTGAAACTAGACTAAAAATAAAAAGGACTGAAATGACTAAAATGGGACTAAAGCTAAAATGCATTTCATTAGAAGACTAAAACTAAAACTAAAATTAAAAATATCTGCCAAAATTAACACTGATTCCATGCACTATTGTAAATAACATATGGGTTTATGAGATTTGACAATCATTGACTTCTCTTTTTATTTACATTACAATGCCCCAACTTTTTCGGAATTAGGGTTGTAAGTAAATCCTGTATTAAGCTGTTTCTTTTCAGTACGTTTCCCAGAAAACATTTGAGATAAATTTACAAAATATTAGAATTCAGACAACATGGAAGATATCCACAGTCTTAGTCAGTAAGAGAGCAGTGATTATGGAGAAATATTTCCATATGTTTTTCTTGTACAATGCTTTGTTTTAAAGACAGAAAAAGAAGATAAGGACCTTTATCGTGGTGAGCTGACCAGAGGACTTTTCCTATGGTGGCCAGCCAACGCCTGGCCATGGGCAACGGTTCAATTAAAGTCCCAAAGGCCGAGGAGAACAGCTGCCTGTCCTCCATCCACACCAATGCTATAGGCCTGGAGACACAGCTCAGGTCAGAGACCAGTCTCAGATCATCTCTGATTGAAACAGGGATAATTAAATAAATGAAAGAAACACTTGATCATAACCACTTCTCTTTCTCAGGATGCAGATTGCTCACCTCGAGGCAGAGCTGGCACATCGGGATCAAGAGTTCAGAGCCCAACAGATCCAGTTACAGAACCTCCAGAGGGAGCTGGAGGCCAAGATCTCTCAAATCCACAAGCTCCAGGATGCCATTGGCTACAACAGCCTTTGCTGCTCATCGCCGGCCCTGTGTCGCCACAGCTGTCGCCGCTTCAGTGTCATCAACCAGGGCTCGAACCGCTTCCACAAGGTGGCCGTGGAGGTCCACCGCCGGCTCAAAGCCAAGGAGGGCGTCTCAGCTGAACCCACCTCTGAAAACTTCTGTGGAGGTTTCAGGGCCACCAACATCTCCATCGCCAAGGCTATCCGGAAAGACTCTGAGTAAGTGCAAGAACCACCGGTTTTACTATTTTGCAGTGTTACTCCACAGTGACCCACAAATTTACTGTGGCAGTATGTCTATAGGTTTCAACTGGATTATCATTAAATTGATATGAAGATATTTGGGGGCTTTTTGAAGGTTTGGACTTTGTTGTTGGGGCCAGGGGTCCTCCACAGGGACTTTATGGATAATCAGCATCTGTTTTTTTATACTTTTCATTCAGTCTTGGCCACTTATTTGCTTTCAAAATACATCTTAATTGCCCAAGTAGTTGTGTAAATTTGCTTAAAGGTAAAACTGCCTGTACCACACCTCAGTCTTTGCTGTTTGGTTGCACTGGTGTAGTTTAAAAGGCTGAAGGTAAATCAAATAAATTAATGAAATTAAGATTTTAACAACATCTGTTAAGACCAAATATATTTAATAAACAAATACGGACAATAACATATATGACAGCAGTTTTACAGTCATTGATATGGTTTGATAAATTGTGCCTGGTTGTGGATATCATCAGGAGGGATCTGCACAGCCTGTGTGATACGGCCTACATCTAAAAAGCTCTATTAGCATGGCAGCATAATAGAAACGGAGGGAAACAAAGAATCTAAATGAAGGGGGGCGGGTCATAATGGGCTTCAATTACACAACCTCTGCTGTGTCTCTTGCCCACGACTCTCAGACCCATTCAGCCGGCTCCTTCACTGAATGCTCGAGAAAATTATCCGTGTGATGTGCTAATCAGGGATCCACACAATCAGGCTTGGAGAAATCCGTGAATAAATTAAAACTGTGGAGATTAAAACATCAGTCTAACCTAGGAAGGAAGGGAAACGGACTCATTCACCAACTGAAATATGTTGCTCAGGCTGTCTTACACCATGTCTCAGGAAGTTGTCGTCTTTGTGATTTGTTTATAGCTAAGAACAAAATCCAACATCACTCCAGAGCAACTCCTTTTATTGACGATCCACCTGGGATTTTATATTATTGTGTTATGTCATGAAAGGTGCAAAATGTAGAACCTTTGCCCTAAATGGTCCACATGGATTAAAAAATGACTTCTCCTATCTCATACACTTTAAAGTTGGCAACTTAAATTTCCTCAGAGATCTCCAACAGTAGTCAAAGACTGAGAAATTCTGAAATTTTAAAGATGTCGAGGAGCACATTTTCCCCTCCCTAGCAGACCAAGATCTTTTTCTACTGCTGTGGAAACTGGACATCAAAGACTGTGACATAGTGAATTGTGTGACCATGGACATTTTTTGTTTGCTATGAACAGGAAGTAGTTTTTATCAGGGGATTAAAATGATGATACAGCCAATAAACTTGCCACTGAAATTCCCACTGGCAAGTGATGACTATTGACATGGAGTTTGTTGGTGAGCAGCGATTAGTGGCTCAGTGGTGCTGATATTGTACTGCTGAATTGTTCTGAAATTGTCCAGAATAATTGATTTGATGTTTTCCAGGTTTATTGATTTGCTGTTTTCCAGGTTAACTGACTTATTGTCCCTATTCTTTCATCTCTGTTCCAGCACGAAAAAGCTCATCAATAGTGCGATCATGAACAACGACTTCCTGAAGAAGCTGGAGGCGCAGCACATGAGGGAGATGGTGGACTGTATGTATGAGAAGGTTTACGGCGAGGGTCAGCTGGTCATCCAGGAGGGAGAACCAGGAAACTACCTCTACGTCCTGGCAGGTCGGTGCAGCACAGAGAGGTTGGAGAAATCATTTCTTCATGAAAAAAAGAAGTGCATAAGGGAAGGGCTGCAAAACATGTTGATAGAAAAATTCAGGGAAAAATGAAATTTGATAAGTTCACTAAAATATTCGTGTTTTTAAAAATGTATGTTTATGACATACAAACGGGTCATATATAAAACAGCCCGGTTGCTGTGTTCTCTTCATTGTAGATGGTTTGTTGGAGGTCATCCAGAATGGGAAGCTTCTGGGTGAGATGCGTCCTGGAACAGCATTCGGAGAGCTCGCTATCCTGTACAACTGTAAGAGAACAGCCACAGTTAAATGTGAGTAACGAAGCGTCTCCTCTTAATGAAGGTGCATTCAGTCACGGCTGACATGTCTCACCTGTGGGATTACATACATGACACTCATCCTGGAGCTCAGGTGTCATGTATGTTTGTTTAACAGCCGTATCATTCAGACACCTGCTGACAGGAAGACAGGTTTATTAACAGAGGATTTTATCAAACATGTTACAGGTACTCAGCCTTGTCTGACATGACTGAAGGTTTCTGGTTGTCTGAAACGTGTTCATAGGTAGCAAGATCACAGTGTGCTTAGTGGTTAGGTTATGGTTAGCCATTTACGTGAACACCGCTCTCTTCTGTTTCAGACTGTGTGTGCTGGGGCACCAAACACCGTTAGTAATGTGGAAGTAGACGAGTGGAAGAGAGGGAGGAGGGGAGCAGTCATGGCATAGTGCAGAACAAATGTGCTCAATGTGAAAACACCCTAATTTTCAAAAGTGCTGCAACTCAAAACAGAAACAGATATCCTGAAATGTAATCAGAGTTCAATCAAAAAGAAAAAACTTTTGGTTTTATCATTAAGCATGAAAAAGAAGAAAAAAAAACAAAGTCTGATCAGTAATCATTCAAAACATATCATTTTATTAACAAGTTAAACTGAAAATAAAGATGTATTTATTTATTTATTTATTTTATTTTATTTTACAAGGAAGTGAAATTTATGGAAGGGGGGAAAGGGGCAGTGCAAAAATATTTTTGAGATCCGTCTTTTTTTAATAGGAAATCTAATTTTAATCTCAGATTTCTATATTTGATTCAGACTTTAAATTTCACAATTCTGTCTTTAATCTCAGAATTTTTATTTTGATCCCTGAATTCTGACTTTAAATTTCAGAATTCTTACTTTAATTCTGAAATTCTGACTTTAATCTCAGAATTTTGACTTTGATCTCAGAATTCTGACTTTGAATTAATTTTGAAATTCTGACTTCAATCTCAGAATTCTCACCTTGAACTCGGAATTTTTACTTTGATCTAAGAACTCCGATTTTCATCTCAAATTTCTGACCCTGATCACAAAAATCTGACCATAATTCTAAATCCTGACCTTGATCTAAAAAGTCTGTCTTTACTTTTAAAACTTGGAATTAGACTTGTTTTCCTTATAATGACTACTATATTGCACAGTATTCCAGACATGATAAAAATATCAGTAGATTTTAACCTAAAAGTTGATTATTAGTTTCAGTGGATATGAGCATTTCTGCAGATATTTACAGCCCATTTTTTATTTTGTAATTATCATATATCAGCCTCAAATGTTAGCAGAACATACAATTGTAACATCAGGTTTCGCTTGTTACTAGGGTGCCAATGATTGATGAATGATGATGATGATGACCAATGATTGCTTGTTACATTCTAGTGCACTGCTCTCAACTGGATAAACTGGTTCACAGAGCTGTTTCCAATGTTTCCAATGTTTGCCTGGAAAAAAGGGGGCCAAAAAGTCTGTAATGTACTGAAACCCTTACTGGACATACATACATGTGTACAATTCAGTCATTTACATATGACTTTACTTTACTTACAATCAGGGTTTTTTGTTTGTTTGTTTGTTTGTTTGTTTGTTTTTTGATAACAAAGCTAGTTTACTCTGGATAATATACAGTAGATAGATAAAGCTATTTAAGTTATTAATCCATGGTGTAGTGTAATTATTTTTATGTAGGGGTAAGAGAATACCTTTTTCTAACATGGTAAAATGAATCTTGATTTAACTTTGTAATATTTACATCATTTTATCAGAGCATAAAGTTTACATCAGATTTTATCACCAAGTTCACTGACAAATAAAGTTACAATACAGAGAACCTCACCTGGATCAGTTATTACATTTTATTCTCTGTCATAATGATTTTAGTTTTCTAAGAGTAGATGGACCTTCACCTCTCCTCTTTAGGCATAAAGCAATGTGTCTAATGAGATGTTAATGGTTCCTCTCCCATCCAGCTGTGTCCCAGTCCCACATCTGGGCTCTGGACCGACAGACGTTTCAGACCATCATGATGAGAACCACACAGGCCCGACACGAGGAGTACTTCAGCTTTCTACGCAGGTAAACACTCCACTTTTAACTTAAAAAAACAATAAAAATATTCACCGAGGTTGGTCTGGGATTTAGACAGAACTGTCAGTACGTCCCTAATCAGCATGCTCATGAAACAGTAGGACGTTGGACCAGTGTTTGTGCTGGATATCATTAATATACCAAGTTATTCCTTCATGTTAATGCTGCCTTTAAAAGCTCAGAAAGAGGCAACTTTTGAATAAGTGGGTTAAACTGTCAACTATTTTTTTTTCAAACATTGCCAACTCCAACCTGCTATCTGGCAAAAACAGGGAAAAAGCCTCCAACGTCCCCAGCTTCACAAACATTCCATCCTCTGGCTTTGATGATGTCACCCCTTCAAGCCTTTAATAGGCATTAGAAAGATGGTGTCATCCTTCATTGTTTATAAAACATTCTATCCTTCCCCTTGAAGATGTTGTTCTTAAAGCTTATAAAACATCCCATCCTTGTATTTGAATATGTCTTACTTTAAAGCTTACAAAGCATTCCAATAGTGCTTTTAACTATGTCTTACTTTAAAGCTTAGACAACATTTCATCCTTGCCTTTGAGTATGTCATACTCTAAAGCTTATAAAACATTCCATCCTTACATTTGAATATGCCGTACTTTAAACTTGTAAAACATTCAATCCTTGCCTTAGAAGATGTTTTACTTAAAGCTAATGAAACATTCCATCCTTGCCTTTGAAGATGTCGGTACTTTAAAGCTTATAAAATATTACATTCTTGCCTTTGAATATTTTACTTTATAGCTTATAAAACATTATATCCTTGCCCTTACATACATCATACTTTAAAGCTTGTAAAATATTCCATCCTTGCCTTTGGATATGTTGTACTGAAAGCTTATGAATCATTCCATCCTTTCCTTTAGAGAAGATGCACTCAAAGCTTATAAAACATTCCATCCTTGCATTTAAAGATGATGGCATCATCAAAGCTTATAAAAAAAAACATCCTTGTCTTTTACATGCAGGCCAGTCCAGGCCCCCAGTTGCCACTCTAACCAGTACCACACAAGATTTATTGGCTTGATTTTATATCAGTGTCCTTTAAAAGCACATTTATGCCAAGATGAGGGAGAAAAGCTGTTAAAGAGGAAATGCTAGCCTTTTAGCTTGTGGCTAATTGGCTAAATATCAGAGCACATATTAACCAACACCTTTCCCTTCCATTGACTATTCTTTCTTGGTAGCTTTTCCAAAATTGTCAGTCTATGGTCTACTATTTTTCAAAACATGGAGAGAAAAAGCCCTGAATACCTCCAGCTTCATGAACATTCCATCCCCTGCCTTTAATGATGACATCCTTTAGAGCTTATTAAACATTCCATGCTTTCTGAACAAAACCAAGGGTTTTATAATCAATTATTCCCTTTTTCTAATGGCATTTCACAGTGATTTTTCAGTAGAATGTTCCGTTCCTAACAGTCTTTTCTCTCTGGTGAAGTGTGTCTCTGCTGAATGGACTGCCTGAAGAGAAACTAGCCAGGATCGTTGACTGTCTCGAAGTGGTGAGAAGTTCATATAATGTTTTTTGTTTGATTCCATTGAAGTTCACTATCTGTTTGAAAGTGCAAACCCAGATTCCAAAAAAGTTGGGACAGTGTGTTGATTGTGACTAAAAACAGAATGCAATGATTTGCAAATTTTTGTCAACCTAAACTGAACTGAACATGGCACAAAGACAAGATATTCAATGTTAAAACTAATAAATTTGTTTTTTCAAGCATTGTGAGTGTGATGCCTGTAACATGAACCAAGGTTATTATAGTTTACTAAAACTAACTAAATAACTAAAACTAAAATTCATAAATAATTGTAGTTAACTGAAACTAAATCAAAACTAAGCTATACTGAAAAAACAAAAACTGACTAAAATAAAATAAAAATAGAGATAAAATATCCTTAGTTTTACTTTTTGACACAACCATACTGTCTGGCACCTACACCACAGTCTGGGGAGAGTAAAACTGCCTGAATTGATGGGTTAATACTTCATACAGTGGCAGTTTTATGTCTGTCATCATCTTCAAACAAATAAAATGAAAAGTGAAGAGAAGCCTGTTTAAATATATTTTTAAAAACGTGACGTTCCCTCAGCCCCGGCATGTAACCAAAAAACTAAAACTAATAAAAACGAAACTGAAACAAAGCAACAAACTAAACTAACAAACCAGCAGTAAAAACTAATTATAACTAAAATGAAACTGAGAAAAGAAAGTGAAAATGAAATAAAAATAAAACTATTGAAAAATCCCAAACTATTATAACCTTGACATGAACCATAAAAGTTGGGAGCCAATCCCAGATTTTACAGGGGGAGAGGCGGGGATACACCCTGGACTGGTCACCAGGCAGTCAGAGGGCTGACATATGGAGATAAACATGCTGCCATACTCACACCTACGGGTAATTTAGAGTCACTAGCCTAATGAGCATGTCTTTGAGTTTTGGGAGGAACCAGAGAACACCTGCATGTGTGCAGGGAATTAAAACCAGGACCCTTGTTGTTGTGTCTCTGTCCGGTTTGTATCTTTTCTTTGAGCTGTATTTGATCTTATTGAGGTTGGTTTGTTAAAAACTGTATTCTGTTTGTGTTCGCATTTTACACAACACCACAACTTTTTTGGAATTAGGGTCTGGAGATTAAATACTGATCATAACTAAGTAGACTGGCTGATGTTTTATGTTTCCAGGACTGTTATGAGAAAGGAGAGTATATCATCAGAGAAGGTGAAGAAGGGAACACGTTCTTTATCATCGCTAATGGAGAGGTGAGATTTCAACGTTTGACCAAAAAAAGCTGAGTCAGACTCTGACAAGAGTTACAAACCAAAAATGCTGAGTCACAAACTCCTTATATTTGTGATTAAAGTTATAAGTGTGAGGAAGGTGACCTTACAGTTACCCATATCCATATCCATTAAAAAAAAGCAACAACAAACAGAGGAGATCCCATTGGAGAGATCCACTAAAGCAGACACTGTGATGGACTGGTGTCACATTAATAGACAGTTTAGCTTCTTAAACATCAGAGCTGAATCTTGTAGACTGTTGAGACATTAGTTGCTGCTGCTCCTGGTTTAATATTTCTTTATCTGTAGGTCATCGTGACTCAGAGCACAGAGGGGTTTGCTGAACCACAGGAAATCAAGACGCTGGGAGTCGGAGACTACTTTGGAGAGAAAGCTCTGATCAGGTAGGAACAGGAAGTTCAGTTATAACCTAGGATACAGAAGAAAACCTCTGAATCCAACAATGGAGAGATGATTTTTTTACTGTCTCCATTTTTCATGATATACATTTACATACTTCATAAGGTTGCCCAGGTAACCTTAGAAACAGCTGCATTGCACTCCCAATTAGACAAAGGAAGGGCTGCGGGCTCCTCACTCTGCTGAGGGAACATGTTTAGATTTGTGTTGTAAGATTGACTGGCCTGTATCTGTTTGTCTGCAGTGAGGACGTCCGATCAGCAAACATCATCTGCAATGAGAACGACACTCACTGTCTGGTGGTGGACCGAGAGTGAGTAGATAGATGTTATCTACATCTGGACCAAAGAAATAGAAGAGAAAACAATGAGGGCGATAATAATGTTAGGTTCACAGATATTTAGAAGGCTTATTTGGAAATCATTGTTTAATTTCTTCTTGTGGTTTTTGCAAGGGCCTATTTGAGGATGTTTGGAGACCCTGTTAACCCCTTAAGACTTAGGCTGCCTATAAAAAAAACTAAAAACCTCCTCTAAGCCCTAAATACAGTTCAAAAACAAACCTCCCAGAATTTGAGAAATTCTGAAAAACCGAAAATAATTTTTACTTTACTATATTTGTTACAGGTAATAACAGCTCTTAGAATCTTGAACACCGAAGCATTTTCTGTATATCAGTGGATTTTCCTCAAATTTGTTCAACATTTTTAAAATTGCCCACAAACAAAGGAATAATGTAACATCACAGAATCCATAACACTCAGTGAATATTGTTCCTGCGAGCTTCTTCACACCACTATGTAGAAGGCAGATAAGTTTTTATAACCCCAATTCCAAAAAAGTTGGGTCACTGTGTAAAATGTAAATAACATAAGTCAGTGGTTGTCAACTCTCAATAACCCATATTTTATTCACAGTAGAACATAAACAATATATCAGATGTTGAAACTGAGACATTTTACCATTTCATGAAAAATATTAGCTTTTTTAAATGTAATGGCAGCAACACATCTCAAAAATGTAGGGACAGGGCAACAGAAGGCTGGAAAAGTAAGAAGTTCTAAAAAACACAGCTGGAGGAGCATTTCACAACCAACTAGGTTAACTGTCAACAGGTCAGTAACATGACTGGGTATAAAAGGAGCATTGTAGAGAGGCAGAGTCTCTCTAAAGTGAAGATGGGCAGAGGTTTACTTTGAAGCTCCCACCATCTACAGACCATAATATCATCAAGAGATTAAGAGAATCTGGAAAAATCTCTGTGAGCAAGGGACAAGGCTGAAGAGCCTTCAGGGCCTCTGCATTATGAACAGGCATGATTCTGCATGGGAAATTACTGCATGGGGTCAGGAACACTTCCAGAAATCACTGTCTGTCAACACAGTTTGCCGTTCCATTCACAAATGACAGTTACAGCCAGATCATGGAAAGAAGAAGCCATATGTGAACAGGATCTAGAAACTCTGCTGTCTTGTTTGGGCCAAAGCTCATTCAAAATGGACTGTGGCTACATGGAAAACTGTTCTGTGGTCAGATTAATCCAAATTTAAAATCCTTTTTGAAAACCATAGATGCCATGTCCTGTGGACTAAATAGGAGGGACCATCCAGATTATTATCCTGGCTCAGTTCTAAAGCCTGTATCTCTGATGGTATGGGGTTGCAAGAGTCTATGGTGTGGGCAGCATACACATCTGGAGAGGAGCGATCAATGCTGAAAAGTAGAAAAAGATTTTACAGCAACATGGGCTCCAGATGTTGTCTCTTTCAGGGAAGGCCTTGACTATTTCAGCCAGACGATGCTAAATCACATCCTTCACAACAGCTTGGCTTCACTGTACAGGAAACCAGGTCCTGAACTGGCCTGCCTGCAATCCAGACTTTTTACCAGTAGAAAACATCTGGAGTATCAGAAAAGGAAAAGTACAGCAAAGAAGACCCGAGACTGTTGAGCAGCTAGAATCCTACATCAGACAAGAAAGGCACAACATTCCTCCCCCAAAACTCCATTAACTGGTCTCCTCACTTCCCAGACATTTAGAGACTGTTGTTAAAAGAAGAGAGAATGCTACACAATGGTAAACATGGCTGATGTGTTTTTTATGCTCTATTGTGAATAAAATATGGAGTTATCAGTTTTGACAATCACTGACTTCCATTTTTATAGTGTCCCAACTTTTTGGAATTTATGTTTTCAATCAAAACCAAAAAAAGATGTTAATAGTGCTTTTTATATGCTGTGTTCTATTGCAGAGGATGAGTTAGTTTGTCATGGCGTCTTCTTGTTAAATAAGCCAGTCTCTCATTTAAAGTATAGACTGATATCTTCAGGGTAAATACCAACGCCCCAGCGTTGGCTCTTAAAGGGCATGAGAGCTCACACTCTGATTTGATGTTACACCGAAATAAGTTATTCACTGCATTTGTAGTAGAATATCTAGTAGCGAGAGCGCCTTTGTTGAATTTCTAAAGATTAGGGCATGTCTAAAACATCGCTAAGTTTGCACTAAACTGATTTTTTGGTGTCGTTGCTTCCAATCATCAGCAATTTCAACCAAATGGTGGGAACCTATGAGGAGCTCCAGGCTTACCTCAAGGAATACGTGGAGGAGCTCTCCAGGAGTGATGAGAGGAGAAACGCTCTGTGAGTGCATGATGGTAGACAGCATTATACGGAAGAGTATTAGGACCAGAATTCTGACTTTAATCTCAGAATTCTGACTTTTTTCTCAGAATTCTGACTTTTTTCTCACAATTGAAAAAAAAAAATTTGTCTCAAATTTTTTGTAAAGGGGTCATACTGGTGAATTAATGCATGCCATTGATGTGAATTTTTTCTGCAGTGGCCTTAAAGAAAAAAAATAACCTTACCTTACTAAGCCCTACCTTACTTGTTTTACTTTGGATATAAAGCTAAACAGTGTTGGTCCAGAAGGAAATGCCCTCTCATTAGTTCCACAGAGGATTGGATTATTAGCCATAATGTTAGAAATAATGAGTTATCCTCAGAATGCTGCCTGAGAGTCATGGAGACGACAAAAGCTCATAAGATAGGAAACAGGTAGATTCTCTCTGCCTGTTGTTGCTGAGCTGTTCTCCTGGAGACATTTGCTTTGATCTCACTAAGAGAGTCTCAACATTCTGTCACACACACACACACACACACACACACACGGTAAAAGTCTGAGAGTCTGAAATAATCACCAATCTTTAACATTAATTATTAATAATCTGCCAAAGTTAGCAAACAAAAAAATCCAGTATAAATAGCTGGATAATTTGTCAAAGCCAAAGTGAAGACTATAGGAGGAACAGGGTTGGAGTGATTAGGCTTGGGGGTCGACTGAGATGATGGTTGTGTATTTGATGGAATGTTGGGGGATTCTCTTAATGAGAGCAAAGCAAATGCTGACTGAAGGCCTAAGTTTAAGTAACATGATGCAAAATAATCCTGGATAATGAAAGACTCACTCGGGTGAAAGTTTGTCTATCCGGAAGTATCACAGCATTGCTCTATGAGGGGGGACTCTGATTGGACCAATCACAGAGCACACAAAGGACAATTATCCCACTAACCATCTTCCTGTAATTTTCAGGCCGTACTCGCCTCAGATCGACTCTGCCGAGGCTCAGGAGCTGAAGAGGCTGAGGGAGCGGATCGGCCTTCTGCCTCCAAACCAGCCATTCCAGCAGCTCGAGGTCGTAGCGACGCTGGGCATGGGAGGATTTGGACGGGTGGAGCTGGTGAGCTGCACAAACACTACCAGATATCCTGGTAATCTGATTTCTATGAAAAAGATGAGGACCACCCAAAAAGCAAGAATTCTGAGATCGAAGTCAAAATTTTAAGATCAAAGTCAGAATTTTGAGATCAAGTTGGAATTCCAAGGTCAAAGTAAGAATTCTAAGGTCAAAGTAGAATTCTGAGGTCAAAGTCAGAATTCCAACATTAAAGCCAGAGATCTTACATCAAAGTCACATTTTTAGACCAACGTCAGAATTCTGAGATCGAAGTAGGAATTCCAATTCTTATTCTGAATTTTGTAACAAAATGTATCAATGTAATATATCATAAGGTAATGTTACAAAACTTAGAATAACATAATATAATGAAACATAACATAAAAAATGTGACTTTATGTGTCATTACTACACATGACAGAGCTTAATGACCAAGCATAATGCAACATAAGGAAATGACATAATGTATTATTATGTAATATAACATAACAATGTAATGTAAAGTAACAAAGTAAAATAATGTTACATAATGTATGAAGCGTATTGCAACATATCATAACAACTGTCCCATTGTATTATGGTAACATACTGTATTGTACTGTCAAGTGCCATCTATCTTACAGTGTATCTCATACTATCATATTACTATGGCAACACAAAGGATCACTTCACATCATTTTTGATGACTGTATTGTTTTGTTTTAAATGGTTTTCTATTACATATTTTAGTGCAATATATATCAGGCAGTATTGAGTTGTCATATTTGTGTCTTGCTGAATTCAGTTGGACAGCTGACATTTTTGTCCTGCCAGTCCTGGTCTATGATCCCAGATCAGTTAAAAATGAGAGTATTATCCATTTTTATTGTAATTGTTGTAGCTATTCACATCATTTCTTTTGTTTGATAATTTTACATTTATTCATTATTTGTTTGGGGAGACTTTAAGGATTAATTTTGATACAGCTAATGTTATCGTATAGAGTAATTAATTATTGATTGGGGCTTTTGTTTTGATATATTTGGTAGTTTTGCACAAGGTGACGTCTATATTATGGGCAGGTAGGATAGGATGGGCGTGCACCAGGTAAGGTGAATGGTTTGTTATCAGGAAGGGGAGAACGCCAATTATTTGTGAGAAGCTTTTGTGAATAAACGCCTCAAAAGTTATAGTTTTTGCATGGACATTGAAATTTTTGATCCTGCGTAAGATCTACTATCCCCGGGCCACAGTGGTCACTTTGATTTTTTGAGTTTTGAAATTGTTTGTTAATTGAAAAGAACAAATCGCCGCTATAGTAATATAAACTGTTTTCTGTTCCTAGGTGAAGCTGAAGGACGAGGAGACCACGTTTGCTCTGAAGTGCATCAAGAAGAAGCACATAGTGGACACCAGACAGCAGGAGCACATCTACTCAGAGAAAAACATCCTTCAGCAAACAAACTCAGCCTTTATCATCAGGTAAGGAAAACACAAGACTGCACATTCACAGGTGTTCATTTTACTGACAGATATTCATTATTTTCAGTCATGACATTAGACCACCTTAAACATTACACTACAGTAATATCTGTTTTTCCACACTCTTAGTTCTGACTATAGCCTGATCCAACAGTCGTAGGGTTCCAGGACCCATCTGCCCCTGAAATCGATGCTTTTATCTCCTGTATCCCTGAAGAAGAAGATAATAGGGGGGCTGCTGGTTGTGTTTGTTTCTCAGAGAAGTTGCTAAGGAGCCTGCTGTGAGAATGCTGCTGACCGCTGAGATTTATCCTCACTAAACAAAAGCCTTGTTCAAGCAGTCTGTTTACTGTCAGTCCAAGAGAAAAGTTCAGCTAAATGTGATGTTCACTCTACGAATTATTCCAGCCACACAGCTGTTCCTCTCTCCCTCACCCTCATACTGTCAGTGCAGCCTGTTCATATCCTTTATTGAGTGTTATTATGCAAATATGTGAAGATTAAAATGATCTGACATGTTGGTGTAAAGTTTAGAGGCTGAGATATGATGGAGGCCCATCATTCTCACATCATCTCAGTCGACTTTAAAGTCTTAAAGCTCCAACTCAGTTCCTTCTACAGACTTCATTTAAACTTTAAAAAAGTAGTCAAATTATTCAGCGATTTATGCTGGATTCACTTTTTTGCTGTCTTTAACAGATCTTAAATAATAACTTTTTAAGTTTGAAGATGATTTTTGGCTCTCAGACTGTGTTGTCAGAATCATTTTATGTGGATGTTAATGGTTAGATTATAAAACAATAACATATTGTACCACTGGTTATAGATTTTTTCTATTTTTTTCTGCATATTTTGTCAGGGGAAGAAAGTAATACAAAGCAGGACTTTTTGATACATACAGCTTTTTCAAATAGATAAATAGTTTCCTTCATTGTTCTTATGCTAATGCATAACAACAACTTTGAATATTGTATTTCAACCACTAATAGCCTTTTACAACCTTGTCTAGCCATACAGACCCTTAAGGTATTCCAGCTTCCTCCCAGGTGGACACAGACTGGGTGCAGAGGGGGCAATCAACCCCCCGGTACTAAAATGTTTGGAAAAACACTGTCAAAGTACTTTATTGGATGCCGTTTTGAAAGATAAACATGATAAAGTGCCCTCCTTGGTATGGTCTAAATGGGCAAAATGCTAAATTTAACAAAGCTCTGTCTTCAGGAGAGGGGCCTGACTGAAGACCATTCATCCCTGACAGCCACTCTCCCAGACCGTTGATCTGAGATGTCATATATCTCAGGAAGGAAGGGTCGTAGTTTGCTGGTATTATGTATTTCCAGTTTTAGATTTTTTAAACTCAACTTAGTTCATCTGCAAAGTCATTCATTAAATGACCAAATAACAAACATTACAGACTAGGAAACATGTTTAAATAAAACAGAACAAAGATTAGATGTCTAATCTGGGATTAACTTATGTATAGACCCGCTTTGGAAGTAGATATATGGTTGATGACTCACTTTAAGTTTGTTAGCTTTAGCTAACGCTAACACCGCTATGCTAGCTACATAATTAATATATGCTTATAATGTATACTATATAAGCCAATGTAGCTTAGTAAGCTTTAGCAACGTATAAGCAAATGAATCTAAAACTTTCTTACTACTTAGCTATGCTAACTACATAATTAAAGTTACTATAGAAGCTGATGTAGCTTAGTAAGCTTTAGCAACATATAAGAAAATGAATCTAAAGCTTACTTACTACTTAGCTATGCTAACTACATAATTAAAGTTACTATAGAAGCCAATGTAGCTTAGTAAGCTTTAGCAACATATAAGAAAATGAATCTAAAGCTTACTTACTACTTAGCTATGCTAACTACATAATTAAAGTTAGAAGCCAATGTAGCTTAGGAAGCTTTAGCAGTGTGAGTTTTAGCAAACAAATCTAAAGCTAACTTAGCTACACTAGCTACGTAATTAACGCTACTTTATAAGCTAATGTAGCTTAGTAAGCTTTAGCAAAATGAGTTTTAGCATACTGTCTAAAGCTAACTTAGCTTCGCTAGCTACATAATTAATTGTACCATATAAACCAATGTAGCTTAGTAAGCATAAGCTACTTGAGTTTTAGCAAACGTATCTAAAGCTAACATAGCTAAGTAGACATGTATCTTACATAGTTGCTTTGTGAGCTCAGCTTCAGCTACATCATGTTAGCTATGTAGCTACAATATCTACATAGCTTATGCAGCTTACAGAGTTAGGTTGCTAATGTAGTTAAATGCGTTAGAATGTCTTTATGGAGGACAAGCTTTTTCCTTCAGCAGTCTGTCTACTCTGCTTAAGTAAACGTTTTGTAATCAAGTTTTGCAGGTCTGGGTGTACTTTTACCTTTTGGTAGCCCTTAATTTAACCTTTAATGGATGTTTAATCAGATTTTATTTTGAAAGTTTAAGCGTTTCCATTCTGACAGAGATGCGTCTCAGATGTGAGTGTGGCCTTCGATGTAGGGTTTGCAGCCAGACCATCTTCATCTTTGATGCCCACCAAACAGGCAAAATTTATTATTGAATTGTTTAACCTTGTGTTAAAGTCACTCACCTTTTGTGCTGGTGTCCCAAAGCATACAGCAGAGGCCCTATTTAGTTTTTCACCCCTGCCCCTCAGATATTAGAGTCTGCCACTAGGTAAAATTTATATTGTAGCGAAGTATTCAAAGCACAAACACCACTACATATAAGGCATCAATGTACCTCCTGTTACCTGGCAATGTCATTAAGCACATCGTGTTTAAACAAAAGGCCCCTGTGTTTGTGTTTCAGGTTATTTCGAACCTTTCGGGACGATAAATACATCTACATGCTGCTGGAGGCATGTCTGGGAGGAGAGCTGTGGACTGTGCTGCGGGACATGTGAGTGTAGGTCCTTTTGATACTAAAACTACCAATAAACCATCAAGAATCTGGATTTTAAAGACAGAGAGAGAGGCAAAGGTGCTTCAGGCTAGGTCATCAATACTGTGCCCATGCACGTTTGACCCTCAACATCTACTTTGTTAGTCTTGTGTGAGTGCCTCGTATACATGTACACCTCATAAAGGTGCCAGGTGTTCATTACAGTATAGATTATATAAATTCACACCATCTATTTTGTCGTTAACTTGTTGATGTCTTTTTAACTTGACAGGAGTTATTTTGATGATGCCACAGCCAGGTTCTGTACTGGTTGTGTCTTGGAGGCGTTTGACTACCTTCACACCAGCGGCATCGTCTACAGAGACCTGAAACCTGAAAACCTGCTGCTGGATGCCGAGGGTTACGTCAAAATGGTGAAACACTTGTCTAAATATCTGTTTGAGAGACTCTTTTACCAGCTTACTCTGGTATATTTGATATGGAAAAAGTATTTGGTCGCCTTACCTTCCACTAACAGGGACTTCAGTGACATTGAATCATAACACGTACTTGGAGGTGGCCTCCCTTTTGCAGCTATAACAGCCTCCACTCTTCTTGGGAGGCTTTCCACAAGATTTAGGTGTGTTTCTGTAGGAATTGGTGCCCATTCATTCTGTAGAGCAATTATGAGGTCAGACACTGGTTTTGGACCAGAAGGCCTGGCTCACAATTTCTATGACAGTTCATCCCAAAGGCGCTCAGTGGGGTTGTGGTCAGATCAAGTTCTCCCATACGGTGTTGGAAAAGTTCAATTTCTACATGAACTACTTCAAAGTTCAGTTCACAAATTTTAAAATGAAGTAGTTCAGTTCATAGTTCTTAATTCAAAATTTTGAAATAAGTTCACAGTTCCAAAAATGAACTAGTTCATAATTCTTTTTTTTTTATATGTTGCTGCGAGTTATTACCCTTAGAATACTGGCATTTCCCCATTGGTGCCACCCATTCAGTCCACACTAGTAGCCAGCTCCAGCTTTCACCCCTACAGTGTAGTTTAAAAAACATGAGGAAAAACTTGCTGCTTGAATGGTCTTTTTTTGATGAGGAATTATTAAAACTTTATTAAGATTGACCCTCACTGCAGATAAGAGGCCTAGCTCCACAGTCCAATGTCAGTGTGCTTTACAGTACTCCATCCAATGCTTGGCATTTGACTTGGTAATGTGAGGCTTGCATACAGCTGCTCGGCCATGGACACCCATTCATGAAGCTCTTATTGCACAGTTTTAGTGTGTATATTAATGCCAGTGGAAGTTCAGAACTCTTCAGGTATGGCATAAGCAGAGCATTGGTGACTTTTACACACCATGCTCCTTAGCAAATGTTGACCCCCATTCTGTGATTTTTACATGGTCTCCCTCATCATGGCTGAGTTGCTGTTGCTCCTAAACTCTTCTAACCTTGCAAAGCAGATGGATACGCCTGTTTCCTTGTTTTTCACTGGCGAATCCATCTTGCAAAGCTCCCATCTGAACCCTTTGGGCCCGGATAGAAAGTGACAGGACCAACCAGTGACGTGGGGCAGTACTTTCAGGCACAGCAGAGTCATGACGTTAACAAGCAGCAGCAAGAGTTGGTGCAGTTATGAAGGAAGAGATTAGCGTGGATGCTGCTAAAGTGCCAGTTTTATCAGAACTTGACAACATTTCTTTGTTAGAAGAAGAACAAAGAACAGCAGTGAGTTGTTTTCTTTTCATAAACGACAAAAGTCGAGTACTTACATGTCTATAGTCGCCATGTTTCATGTTATTCCTCAGTAGCTGCACACGTGCAGCTTGATAGCAGCTATGTCACGTTTTGTTGCTCTGATTGGCCCGTAGAGATGTGACAGACAGAATGTTCATCCAGTCACCCTCCGAGTTTTTTTCAAAGCCTCTGCCTTTTCTCAAATATTTCCTATTGAACCTTTCCCAGATGGATGTGCAAAACAAATCCATCCAGAATGTCAGGTTAAAACTCTTCCACTTTCTGGAGAGCAGGTGACCTAGTGGTTAAAGGCGCTCCCCATGTACGCGGGCGGCCGGGGATCGAATCCGGCCTGAGGCTCTTTACCGCATGTCTCTCCCCCACTCTTGACTCTGTTTCCGACTCTATCCACTGTCCTCCTCTATCTAATAAAGGCACAAAAATGCCCAAAAATAAATCTTAAAAAAAAACTCTTCCACTTTCTAATAACATCATTTACAGTTGACCGTGGAATATCCAGCAGGGATGAAATCTCACCAACAGTCTCATTGCAATGGTGTCATCCATCACAGTACCACACTTGAAGTCACTGAGCTCTTCAGAAGGACCCATTTAGGATCACAAATGTTTGTAAATAGAGACTGATTGAAACATCTGAATTCCATAATTAAGAGGTCAGTTAACCTTTGTCTATATCTCTCTTATTCCTCTTTCTTTTCTCAGGCTGACTTTGGCTTCGCTAAGAAAATTGGCAGAGGGAAAAAGACGTGGACTTTCTGTGGCACCCCAGAGTACGTGGCCCCTGAGGTCATCATGAATAAAGGCCATGACTTTGGGGCCGACTGCTGGTCTTTAGGAATCCTCATATTTGAGCTGCTCACTGGCAAGTAGGTGGCCAAAAAAAGTATACATCAATTTGTTATATTGCCTTGAAATTGTATCTAACTTTTATTTTGAACTGTTAAACATAAACGTTTTTCTTGCAGCCCACCATTTGCTGGCTCAGACCCCATAAAGATCTACACCATGGTCCTCCATGGCATCGAGAAAGTCGACTTCCCCAAGAGAATCTGCAAACGTCCTGACGACCTTATCCGGAGGCTCTGCAAGTATGACGAGTCTTCACGTGATCAGATATGATCATCGTGTGATTGTTCATTTAGACAGATAGTGAGGGGATGGTTGAGTATTTATCAATGTGCAGCAGAGCTGGACCATTCTCAGTGATTACTGGTTAATCTAATCTTTTTGTTGTTAGAGCGGAGCTACAGATGCAGTGACACTGGTCGAATATTCATCAGATTTTCAGTTCTGCCTGTCTGGTTTAATCTGATTTTTATCCTGGTTTCTGTTTACAAAGAGGCTTTAAAATCCTTTGAAGGTGATTTTTTTCTGCCCTCAGGCTAAACCCAGTAGAGCGTCTGGGAAACAAAAAGAACGGCATCATTGACATCAAGAAACACAAGTAAGTTTACTTTCCATATTCAATCTGAATATTTCTGTAGATTATGTTACGTCTCTCTCTCGAGGGGCCCGGGGTATGGCTCATTTGATCAGTTGCACCAGGAAAAAGTACACTTGAAGTGGACACGTGCTAGGGTGAGATGTGGACATACTCGAGTACAGGTCCATTTCATCCTCTGAGATGAACAGTAGATGTGGAAGGAGGAAAAGAGTCATTGTTGGAGTCTCTGAGATGATAAAAGCATCCATATTAGCAGGATGGACTCTATTGTCCACATGGAGCCCAGGCCAACCTCAGTGGGTTCTATGGTCGTCTCTTCTTCTTTCTTCTTCTTGGTGGATTTTCAAATCAAATACACATATCACCACCTACAGTATCAGATTTTGTTCATGCATGAGTGTTCTCAGGAACAGAGTGATGTTATTTGTGTAAAAGCAGACCAGCAGGGGAGAGAGGAGGTCCTGGCATGCTCAGGTGTGGTACTAAACAATCATACCTAATCTGAAAACATCCTCAGTATAGAAAGCTTTTTTAGAGAAACTGCACGGCTCTCACATCTTCGTGTAGTTGTCATGTTTTCGGTTGCTTCACCCACTTCAGACAGACTTGTTTTGTTGTGTTTCTTAGGTGGTTCCAGGGCTTTAACTGGGAGGGTTTGAGGCGTCACAAGCTGCTGTCTCCACTGAAGAGAGAGGTGAGCATTAATGTACCTTCTAGCTACAATAGCAGAGGCAGAACGGCCTCCATTGATAAATCCATTCCTCCTGGTGTTTGTATTCTAGTGTGGTCCAGTTAAAGGGGACTTATTTAACCCTTTTAAGACAAGTTTATAGTGGTCTCAGAGGTCCCCAAAGCATGCACATGAAGTATGTTTTTGAAAAAAACCTGTCCGGTATTGGATTTTTGTGTGTCTAAAAACCCCTCTGTCTCAGCCCTGCTCAGAACGAGCTGTTTCTGTGTCTGTGGCTTTAAATGTTACTGAGCTCTCTGACTCCGCCCGTCCCTCTCAGGAAATGGATATGGCTCTCCTGATCCTGCCAGCTGAGAGGAGGATCAGGAGAGGAGAGTGGAACTTTCCTCCAAGTGGGGGAGGGCCAATCAAACCTGAGGGCGGGGCTAACTCCCCACATGACATCATGAGGGAAAAATCTGACAGTGGCTTGTTTCAGCACACATTTTCTGAATGGTGGAGAAAGAGGGGAGGGGGGTATTTTTCTGGTACTTGAGGGGACAGGCCAGGGTCACATGTTTTTGTTAGAAAGGCTTTAACCTGAAAAAATGATTTTTGCATAATATGTCCTCTTTAAATATGCTACACTGTTAAACAGAAGAAGTTGAAAATACTCAGTTTGCCGGCTACTTCCTCTTCTTCGCTGTTGGTTTAATTACGGTTAACAACCACATTTGCCAGTGTTACTGCCGCCAAGATTGGTAGATAAATTCTGTCACATTTGTTTTCCCTTTTTTTCTTCTTTTTTAATGGTTCAGACATATTCGTCATGTGACTACCTGCACTGAGCTGTGACAGTTCAGAACGTACATAAAAACCGTTACACCCTGAGCTATCAATCACGTTTTTTTTTTTTAGACAGTGTAAACAAGTCACACTGAATCTGATCTGATCTTTTTCATATCAGATTCAGGCCCCTTTCATGGTTCTAAATCAGATACTGAACATAGCCTAATGAACATTGTGAGTGCCGAGGTCGTGGATGATGCCATGCTGAATAAATTGAACAGTTTCATGCTGCTTTTCTTGGTGTCTTCAGCTGACAGGGCCGTTGGATCACAGTCACTTTGACATGTTTCCTCCTGAGGCTGAGGATCCTCCTGATGAGCTGTCCGGCTGGGATAGAGACTTTTGAGGAGTTCCTTCATAGAGGCCTGAAGAAGGACTCAGTTCACGATGAAGACAGAGACGAAGACTGGAGAAGAAATTCAGTTTGACACGGCTTTTCCTGAACATGCTTCTGGCATGTGGACAAGGAATAAACATGGACCTGCTGTAACAGGATCCTGTTGACATGAACTGAAGGACAAATGCCAGAATGAGGGGCTACACATGAAGAAACACTGGAGCTTTTTGGGGTTCAGGGGCAGTGCTGGTACTTTAGTCCATAGGTGGACTGGGATATGAAGTCATTTTTGTTGCAAAGCTCAAGAGTCTACCATTTTAAGATCATGACCAACTGATTTTGGGCTCTTCAATCTTCCCATTCAAATCTGCCTTTGTGCTCTAAACTGCCTCCTTGTTCTTAGATTTTCTCTGTTTGTTCTCTAAATGTCTGCTTGCACTCAAATCTTTTATCTCTCCAATTTCCTGCAGTGGAGCATAAATCTATGGTGGCTGAGAAAGGTCACAACACATCACAACTGCATAAAGCCACAATGTAAGTGAACGTGACTTTAATTGTATAATTGGTCTGGGGTTTTGGGGAATGTATTTGCTGACAGATCAAGTGACTGAAGCAGAACGTTTCAGAAGTTTTAGTGAATAGAGTTGGAAAAGTAAGTTATTGTTATGTAGCTGTTTTCAGTGTCACTTTTTGACTGTCATAAATCCTCAATATTGGACTTTTCAACGTATCTACGGTTGTATAGTCATGTTGGCTAGTTTGTGTGCAGGTAAGGTGCAACTTGTAAAGCTGTAACTTGTCATCCATGGACTGGGATGTTGTTTTTGTTAAGTGAACATTACGAAGCTAAACATGGTCAAACAATTGAAATAGCATTTTGGCTAAATGTAGTCATGTTGTGGCGTTTGCATTTGTCGTGACCTTTCTCGGCCACCATATAAATCGTTCTCCTCTCACTCACTTAACTGGCACTCTGATTTTTCTCTGTTGGCGTACGAACCTTTCTCTGAGCTCTACACATATTTCTCACGCAACCTCCAGTCCTGAAAATTGAAGCCAATGCGGAAGTACAAAATATTGCAATACCGCAAGTGTCCACTTGAGGCTGGCTGCAGGAACACCGGAAGTCCCATCTGGACACATTAACAGCTGGTTTTGACACTAGAAATAAACTGGTTTACAGCCTGGTTCAAAAATAAAATGTGTCTCATTAGCTAATGGCTTCATGTGCTCTCACTCTACAGGGGATGAATTTTTTTGTGCCACAATGGTTTAAATAATATTTAGGAAAAACCTCACTCACTGCAGGCTGATTGGTGTGTCTCATTTGATTGACAGATAGCTCAACAGGCAGAGGCTATGTTTCCGTCAACCAGAATGCTAGCTAGCTAGCTGACAGGAAGTCGCGCTTAGTGGGCGAGCTGTTAGGTTGATCTGAAGTTTGGCTGAGACTGCGATTTTAATATAGAAGTCGCCGCGGATTGGCTTCAAGAGCTGTTTGAGTCCGCCTATTGTAAGCAGACGGCTGACGTCACACGGGGTTTGTCCAGTTCTTTCTACAGTCTATGGTATTTCTGCTCTCTGATATTTTAATGAATCAACTAAAAGGAAACAAGTAGAGTTGTGGCCAATCATGTTAGGTCTTTCTGTTGTTGCTGTGCTGTTCCATCATTCACTTGTTTCCTATTGGTTGGTTCATCAAAATATCCCGGAGCAGATATTTGTTATTAGCAGGCTGAGAAGTTTCGTATGCCTGCAGGGAAAAATCAGAGTTGATGGTTCACAAAAAAAGCAGAATCAACCTGAATGAATATTTTAATGAAAAGTTTAAAGAAAATCTGAGTTCCAAAATCATTAAATGGTGCTGTGAAAATGTTACAATGCTCTCCCAAGTTTTTAACAACAAGGACTCCATACCCAAGACCATCTCCTCATGTGTGCTCGGCATGCTGCCAGACAATGGTTGATTATTTCTCCCAAAACAAGGAAAAACAGCAGCAGAATCAACATCATGCTAAGTCCATGCAGTGAAGAAGGGCTAAATTTGAAAACACAACTATTTTAAAGCATAAGTTGTTGATTTTTATTGTAATGATGTAAATTTAACATTTAAACATCATTGTACCTTGTTGAGAGAACAATGCTAGTGTAATCCATTTTTTATTCCATACCCACTAGATGTAACCTTGCAAAGCAGATGGATACCGTTTCCTGGTTTCTCACTGGTGAATCCATCTTGCAAAGCTCCCGTCTGAACTGTTTGGGCCCGGTTAGAAAGTAACAGGACCAATCAGCTATGAGGGGCAGGACTTTCGGGGGCAGCAACAAGAGGTGCAATTATGGTGGAAGAGATTAGCGTGGATGCTGCTAAAGCGCCAGTTTTATCAGAACTTGACGACATTTCTTCGTTAAAAGAAGAGCAAAGAACAGCAGTGAGATGTTTTCTTTTCAAAAACGACAGAAGTCATGAACTGACATGCCATGCTTCACGTTACGTAGTTCTGTATGGAGTTTACTCCTTCGGTAGGGGCACATCTTGGTAGTTCTGTGGCTCTGATTGACCCGTAAAGATGTGACAGACAGAACGTTCATCCAATCACCCTCCGAGTCTTTTCCCAATCACTGTCTGAGTGGTTTCTAGATGGATGTGTGAAACAAATCCATCTGGTGCCAGGTTACACTAGAAGGCCAACTGGCTCAAAGCTGATGTATTGAACTCTGACCCACTCACCTTTATGTTCACAAGCTTAATTTAAAAGACTTAACATGTTAAAAGACTTATTTATAAGTCTGTTTAGTTTTGAATAATGTCAGTGTAATCTGGTATATCATTACCACTTCATTTATACACCTATCAAGTATTCACCCCCTTGGATGTTTTACCCTTTTATTAGTTTCATACACAATCATGGTCAATGTGATTTGGTTTTATTGACTAAAAAAATACAAAAAACTATCTTTATTTTCAAGTGAGAACAGATTTCTACAAAGAAATGTCAAGTTAAAAACTATTTAATGTAAAATAAGTGACAGACCAAAATCAAGAGGGGTCCAGCTGATATGTGCTAGTAGTAGAGATCAGTTAAATCCATCATCAATAAATGAAGGAGTATGTCACATATACAGATTTTTTTGTGTTGTTCCGATGCACATGAAGGATATAAACATGTATACCAAAAACATTTGTAATTGCAACAATTTCTGGGAGGAATGGTGAATTTTCTGGAAACCTAGACACCTAGACACCTATGACTACTCTGAAGGAGTTCCAGGTTTCAGCAGCTGAGATAGGAGAGACTCTGTAGACAACAGCTGTTGGCCGGGTTCTTCACCAGTCAAAGCTTTATGGGAGAGTGGGACAGAGAAAGACACTGTTGAAGAAAATTCAAATTGCATCTGGACTAGAGTTCACCAAAAGGCATGTGGGAGAAAGTTCTTTGGTCTAAAATGGAGCTTTTTGGCCATCAGACAAGACACTTTGTTTGGAGGACACTAAACACTACACACCTCAAACACACCATCCCCACTGTGAAGCACGGTGGTGACAGCAACATGCTTTGGGGATGCTTCTCAGCAGCCGCCATGGAAGGCTTGTAGAGATAGAGGGTAAAATGAATGTGGCAATATCTTAGAAAGTCCTGTAGGACAATCTTGTTCAGTCTACAAAAGAACTATGGCTTGGTAGATTTATTTTCAGTAAGACAATGAGCCGAAGCATACAGAGAAAGCAACACAGAAATGGTTTAAAGACAACAAGGAGAATGTTCTTGATTTGTGGCTGGACATGAAAAGGGCTGTTCATGGCTGATCCCCTGCAACCTTAACTTGAGCAGTTTAGCAAATCAGAATGGAGTAAAATTGCAGATACTGATTTGAAGGAGGTGAGTATTTATGCAGTCACTTATTTTAATTTACATATTTTTATCTAATGGACATGACTTTGTAAAAATATATTTTTACTTGAGGGGTTTTTATGTGTTCTTTTTGTCAACAAAGCCAAATTATATTAACCATGATTGATTTATAAAAGCCATAAGAGGGTATTACATCCAAGGGGGGCATACTTGTATATAGGACCTCTAAAAGTCACATAAGGTTCTTCTGTCTCCACTGCATTTCTACAAATGTTATTTCTACTTTTGATCTGAAGTTAGCTGATGAATTTTCTTTACTAAAATCTGATCCAAAAGACAATAAAACTTTGATCATGTTGTATCTGTGGTTTGTCTGATGGCTCTTCTTTCTCTCCTCATTTTGCCATGGTTGGCATCCATGACTTTGGTACACAGTGGTGCATTTTCATATCGGTGGATTGCTCTGGATGCAGAGCAAGTCTTTGCCCCATGTGAAGGAGAAATATCTCAAGGTCGTCTTCACCAGTGCTGCACGTGTCAATCCCAGTCCATTCTACCCCCACTGGTGAAGACGACCTTCACCAGTGGGGGTAGAATGGACTGGGATTGACACGTGCAGCACTGAAGACGTACCAGTCCATGGCAGTGACAAAGGAGCTGGGGTCTAGTGATGAACTCTGGGTAGTGACCAGTAGAAGCAGAGAGGGATGTCTGGGCTGATTTGTTTACTCTGCTGCGTCCTCAATAGGTCTGAATATGCAGAATAGGTGGGATGGATGGAAGGATGGATGTGTGATAGATGTACACATGCATGGATGGACTGATGGGCAAATCCATGGATGGATGCGTGGATGGGTGGATGGATGGGTGTAAGGATGGATCAGTGAATGACTGCATGCATGGATGGATGGATGAATGGACCTATGGATGAATGAATGTCTGATAGATGATCTAGACATTTGGTTTATATTATTATTACTATATCATTTTCTGTGCATCTTTTCTCTGTTTTATAGATCAAACTAATAGTTCAGAGTATTTCAGTCAAACCTGCTTTCTCATATGTTTGTGTTTTCTTAAGAAAGACATCCTCCTGTCTCCGTTTGTCTTAATCTGTTTCCCTCCTGCACATTTATCTGAAGAGCTCCTCCATCCTCCATCTCCACGGTGACAGCAGTGATTTCAGACAACACAGTGGTCTGATTGATATGAGGAGCAGACATGTTTAATGTTAGGATTTAACATTAGTTTTACATGTTAGGGTTTACTGTTATGTAACATGTTGGTACAAAGACAGAACTCCTCAGAGCTCCGTGTCAGTGACAGCTCCTTCATCCATGTTAATAGATAGATACTTTATTGATCCAGAAGGAGATTCACTAAAACATATAAGTCATGTTGAAACATGTTTCCTGCAGGTTCAGCCGTGTCATTAAGGCATGTGTGATTGACAATGTATAAACTTCACTTTAACACTCTGTATTAGTAATAACTTTTCTCCTGCCCCTGTATTCATCAGAATAAAATGTTTCATTATTTAATAAACTACATATTCTAGTCTAAGGCTGTGAGCCTGTCTGACTTTAGAGGAACTATTACTGTCATATCACATCATAGCCCGGGTCTGAGTGGAGGTTTTGGCTTTTGTTGCTGGTGTGGGTGTCATAACACAGCGGGGGATCAGACCTGAATGCACATTTCTCACATTTCTTCTAGAATCTTCCAGGAGGAGGATTCTGGTGAACAGTCAGCTCATTCATTTCCTCACAGAGCGACCCTTCGGTGCCCTCTAAGTGGTCAAATTTCACAATGGGCCATCTTTGACGGCCTGTAGGTGATCAAAATCTGACAGCATGCCCCCTATGGCTCATGTCCAGTAGTGTAGAAAATGAAAGCCTTCCCCGTGTACCTTTGTGAAATAAATAGTTAATAATCCTGTGTTTTTCACAGTGGTGTAGTAGGTTTGATCACATAATACAAAAGAATTGTCTTAGCTTTTTAGTGTTTCGGTTCAAATGTATTATTGCAGAGGTGCAGAGAGCACTACTGCTCCTAAAGCATTTTAATCCTGATCTGTATCTAAATCTGGATCACTGCAAACTTCATTCACCTGAACTGGATTAGTTGTGTGCCTTTGTTAGCTCTCACTGTGTATTTCTATTATGTATCTGTTTTAATGCCCACTGTCTGATCGAGCTTCTGTCTGTTGCAGTGATACTCAACGTCTGGTTCGTGAACCACGTGTGGCTCTTTGGTGATTGTTTGTGGCTCTTTTATGTTGTAATTTGAAAAATTATTCCCCCAGAAAAGAGAAACTTTGACCTCAGAAATTAATCACATTAATCAGTGTATTTATTTATATAAGTTCAGACTTATACAGAAGGCTTTAATGGTCAAACTTAATTGTCCCGTTTTTGCCACTTTTATCCCATTTTTGCCCTTTTCAGATTTTTTTGCCATTCATCACCCAATTAAGCTTCCTATGCCATTAAATACCACTTTTTTCTACTTTTTTGCCCTACTTTGTTACTCTTGACAGCTTTCTACCCATTTTTGCCACTTTTATCCAATTTTGCCCTTTTTCACCATTTTTTGGACACTTTTCGCCGATTTAAGCTAACTTTGCCATTAAGTGCGCCTGTTTTTCGGATCTTTTTGCCAATTTCTGCCACATCTTTTTGACACTTTTTCTCATTTATGCCACTTTATCCCATTCTTGCCCCTTTTCACCATTTTTTGCCACTTATCACCCAATTAAACTATCTTTGCCATTAAATACAATTTTTCCTACTTTTTTGCACATTTTTTGTCACTTCTTTTTGAAACTTTCCCCCCATTTTTGCCCTTTTCTGCAGTTTTTTGATACTTTTCACCCATTTAAACTGCCTTTTGCCATTAAGTACCCCTTTTACCTAATTTTTTAACCAATTTTTGTCACTTCTTTTTGACACATTTTCCCATTTTTGCCACTTTTATCCCATTTTTTCATCACTTTTTGCCACTCTTGACTGCTTTTTGCCCATTTTAGTCGCTTTTCTTTTTTTTTTTTGCCATTTTTAGACCATTTTTTCCACCTTTAACTTATTTTCATTGCTCCTTGAAGTCATTTTAGCCACTTTTCAACACTTACATTGTGGCTCCTGCAAAGATATTTTTCAACAGTTTGGCTCTTTGGTTGAGCTGGGTTGAGTAGCACTGGCCTATTGTGTCCTGCTGTATTTATGATTGGTCTGAATGTATAGTACGGCGCAACACTTCTTGGCATGTTTGGGCTAAAACTTGAGGCTAAAATAAGGCATTGATTTGGCGAGTAAGCTGTTTAAGGGCACCATCAGGCACAACCCAGGGCATTCTCTGGATGTCCTTGCATATTGTTGGAAAAATAACAGTCCACATCTTCAGACAGAGTAAGGCAGAGTAAGGATTGCATGTGGTGGGTACTATAGTACGTCCAGGCAGGTGTAGTGGCTGGCAATAGTATTCATACCCCTTAACTTTTCCACATTTCTTCACATTTCTTCATAAGGGAGGCCTCAAGAATTTGCATAGGTTTGTTTCTCTACAATTACAGTATCGTTCACTGATCTTTTTGCCTTTCTCCAGGTCAAAGAAAATTAGTAGTTTGAAATTTAGAGCAGGGAGGAGCATCATTAAAAAGATACACAGCAGAGCGCACAGCAGTGCAGCTGCAGCATTACTTCAGCTCCGCAAACACACCATCCAAAAAGAGCGGCTGGTACAGACTGCATGCCAATACCAGCATCATTCTCCAGTAACAAAAAAACAAATTTTTCATTGTAAAAAAAATAACTCACCAGAGTGGCGAGTGCTCTTAAAAATTTACCAGCCAGAGACAAAATCGACCCGTAACTGCCGAGTGGCGAGAGTTAGTTTTGGACCCTGATAGACAGGCAAGGATGCACTGCATAGTCAAAACAAATTCTGTGGATCAATAAGAGAGGACAAACATTAGCGCCTTGCTTAGTGCTTGTTTATTAAACTTTAACAAATTCACATCTGAATCTCATAAACATCAGCTTGCTGAAAATATGCTGTTTCACAGCTGAATTCACATTCATACCAAAGTATATGTCACATAAATTAAATAAATGTAAAAACCAAATCTGGCAATACACCAAATAAAACAATGTCAAAACAAAAATAAGTTCAGATAAATTAAAAATAATCTAAACAATATTCCACATAAACAAGAACTGGCTTTACTAAAATATCAAACCTTACAAAAAACATTTAACATAAAATAGATCTTTACTCAAAATCTATATTTACTCATATTGACACATTAACCACAATGGCACCCATCTTACACCTATATTACACATATAACCTTTTAAAACATACACATAACGCTGTCTTAGACTTGTACTTAACCATTTTACAACATGGCGCGCCCCTTTTAACTAGCGACTGTAAGAAAACTAGCATGAGCATGGCGTCTCTCTTTACCACTTACTCACAGCCAACAGGATTATACTCTTAAACTTTTCCTTAGGTTACCAGAAGCTTATATCTGTAACTTTTACTTACAAAACTACACTAAAAGAGCAAAAAGTCACAGAGGTAAGTGCTTAAAATAACGACATCTGCTCGGACACACAGTAACAAAAACAATCTTTCTGTGCTCAAAACACATCTCAAAACCTTCTCACAACATCACAGAATGATTTACACTGCTCTAACATTAGATATTAAACAAAGCTGATCATAGAAAAGCAAGTTTTAACATACCTGTGGATCAGTAAGAGAGGTTAGCGTTAGGGTCTTTCTCTAGCCAGTGTTCGTTTATTACTGAGCTGCGCATGAGCAGAGCAGGTTAAAAGTCTCACTTATAATATCCACAGTAGCGCTACAGTGCCATCTACTGTCGTGTTTGGGTATTGACCTATGTCAAAAAAGTGAAAACAGAGTTAGATTAATTCAGATAAATCTTTTCAAAAAATTAGGAGGGTGTCTGTTTCAGTAAAAAGTAAAACCTACTACAGTGGCGTTAAATGAAGATGCAGCTGTACAAAGTCACTAGTACTGCTGCAGAAGCTAAGTCGGATCAATGATAAACACGCTACCTCTGTCAATTCATTCACAATAAAAGTCTGTAGCTGGATTATTTTTGAGTGCTTTTAATGTGAATGCCCTCACAGGGAATATGGTATAGTCAATAGCAGCTCGACGCACCTACAGAAGTGAAAAGTAAAACTACAGGAGCAATTACAAAGAAGTCAACAGGCTTATAAAATAATTTTTCTGTGATCTATGCTCAAGCATGCTTTCAGTCTGACATCACAGGTTTGTTTTAGGAGGAGGAGGTTGTAGCTTCTAAATATACATGTAAATATATTTTCTGTTGTAATTCTGTAATACTGCGATATAATACCGTGAAGGCCAAGAAAGATACCGTGATGTGACATTTAGACCACATCCCAATGACATATACGACATACATGTTAGCTGATACATCAAGTTTGACTCTGGCCGACCTCCCCTGTCTCTCAGCCCGGTGTTGTGGCATGTCAGGCTTTCTGATGAGCCCTTAGTCCCTACATGTCTCAAACTTCTGCACAACTGTATGTTTGACTGCTGACTGCAAAACAAAGCACCCCTCTCAAGGGTAATAAAGTGAACTTTCACCTTACAGTACAATGAATACATCAGATATAAAGACTTACAGGATGTTTCTGTTATGCTGGATCATTATCTGAATTCAGTGATAGAAAATAGCTCCCCCTAGTGGCCCCCTATTTAGTACAACATAACCTTAGATAAAATGATGTTTAGTTCATGATCACATCATTTCAGCATATTTCTCACCTTTACAAAATTACAAATCAGTTCTACCTTTAAAGATGCAGGGCCGCTGCTCCAAGACTGTGACAGCCCCTTGAATAGTCAGTGGGGCTTCAGCAGCCATAAACAGCCTCTATCTAAGGGAGCAGTCACCCAATAGGAAATGTTTTGGTTGTAGTTGCTTGTTGTGACCACTTGAGATCCCCAAAGACTTACAACCAATTCCTTGTTTACAGCAGTCTAACAGCAGGGGGCAGCATCTAACATAAATATGGTCCATAAAGGCCAGTAAGAGCTGGGATTGATTGTGTCAGTTTAAATGAATTGTTTTGGGTAAAAAGGACAGAAATGTAGAAAAAAGAATCTGATTTTAACTGATAGGACATCATCATCATCTAGGACTTATCTAAACCACATTTTTTCAAATCAGAAGTTCCATCCAGCAGACACGAGTTAAATGTCAGGATGTGTTGACTCTTAGTCATGTTGTCATTGTCTAAGTTATAAATAATAAATGGTTCTCTCACCTGGACTGCTCTGAGAAAAATGTTTAAGGGCCTCATAAAGTTTTAAAGACAAGTATAGCTGTTCCATGTGATTTAGTGAGTTTTAGACAAAAACAACGGTGGCTCAACTGTCAACTATATCGAACATTTTGAAGCGTTTTATGATTTAATCCAGAAATCCAGAGGAAACAACAACAACAGGAAACCCTCGCTCCTCACAAGTACTGCCCACTAATCCAAAGGTTGCCAACTATGGCTTACTATTTTGGAAAAACAGCTCAAAAAGGTCCCAACAACCCCAGCTTCACCAACATTCTATTTTTACTTTAAAGGTGATGTCATCCTTTGAGGTCTATAACATTCCATTTGGTCTCTGAAGATAATGTCATCTTTTAAATCCTATAAAATATCCCATTCTTGCCTTTCGTGTGCAGGTCAGTCAAGGCCCCACCCTCTTTCACTGTGAAGCCATGCTGTTCTAACTCTTGCAGACTGTGTTGGCATTGTCTCACTAAATTAAACAAGACAACCAATAAGCCACTAGCTTTCCTACATGTGGAATATTCTAGGTGTTTTTGAGCAACATTTCTATTCTTTCCTTACCCTGTCCCAACTTTTTTAGAACCTTTTAGAAATTTTTGCTGTGCTTCTTGAGACATGAACCATTAGGAACTAAATGTGTTTTGAACCAGTTTGTAAACATGTTTACGTCTGCTGTAAAGATGTACTCTTGAACATGGAGGTGAATGGGACTTGTGCTACTTCTACACACAGCCTCTAGTGGTCACTCCAGGAACAGCAGCTTTTTACACTTCAGTATTTAATTCAGCTCTAACAATGGAGGTTTCTGTTTGTATCTGACATGAAAGACAATAACTAGAAAGAATGAATGAAACAACACATAAAACACATTTAATGTTCATTAACTTTATTGTAAAAAATAGATTTGTATACTGATGCAATATGCATACTGCAGCATACAGCACATGTACAGTAGCCTGATGCCCTATAAGAACATCAGCTTTTATTTACACAAAATTATTATTTTAAAAATTCAACAAGCATCCCTTTAGTGATAGCAGAGTCAGCATATTAACCTCTCTGGAGTACACAAAATGGTACATGGAGGAGCATCTCTTGGTATCAAATAGACAAACAATAATGCATTAGTTTTACCATGAATGGTGGAGGAAATGTATATTTTAAAAGTGTGTCGTCTTTGATGATGAAGCAGCTGTTCCAGATCTTGTTTTGGGTTAAATATTGAACAAGAATAGGCAGAGCCAACTCCAAAAACATCATACAGTGCTGTGAAAACGTATATTACCCCTTCCTGACTTCTTATTTTTTGCACATTTGTCTCACTTAAATGTTTCAGATCATCAAACTAATTTTATCACTGGAGAAAGATAACCTGAGTAAATACTTTTAAATGATGGTTTCATTTATTAAGGGGAAAAAGCCATCCAAACCTACCTGACCCTATGAGAAAAGGTAACTGACATCTATCAGTCTGGAAAGGGTTACAAAGCCATGTTTAAGGCTTTGGTACGCCAACCAACCATGCTGAGAGCCATTATCCACAAATGGAGAAAACTTGGAACAGTGGTAAACCTTCTTATGAGTGCCAACATGACTTAAAGAGTGTATCAACAACTCATCCAGGAAGTCCCAAAAGAACCCTGAACATCTCTTTCCCCTTATGTTGACTGTGTTTTGTTGACAACTTTTGGAAAAGTTGCCAACTACAGCCCACTCTTTTGCAAAAACCAAGGGAAAAGGCCCTGAATCCTTTGTTCCACTAACATTCTGTCCTCCACCTTTGATGATGTCATCCTTTTAAGTCTATAATAGGGTTTAAAAAGATGATGTCATCAAAGCTTTTAAAACATTCCATCCTTGCCTCAGTACATACAGGCCAGTTAAGGCCCCCAGATGTGAAATCAGTCTAATCAGTACCCCACAAGATTTACTAGCTAAATACTGCATCTCACCACAGTGAGAGCCATCATCCACAATTGGAGAAAACTTGGAACAGTGGTGAACCTTAGGAGAAAAGGCCAGCCTACCAAAATGACTCCAAGAGGGCATAGACGACTCATCCGGGAGGTCCCAAAGAGACCTAGAACAACATCTACAGACCTGAAGGCCTTGCTTGACTCAGTTAAGGTCAGAGTTCATGATTCAACAATAAGAAAGACACTGGGGAAAAAAATGGCATCATGGGAGAGCTCCAGGGCCAAAACCACTGCTGACCAAAAAGAACACAAAAGCTCGTCACACATTTGACTAAAAACATCTTGATGATCCCAAAGACCTTTGACATTCTGTGGACTGACCAGACAAAAGCTGAAGTTTCCTGTCCCATCTGGAGTAAAACTAATGCAGCATTTCATCCAAAGAGCATCAGATGAACAGTCATACATGAAGGAGCATGTCCAGCCATCAGTTCATGACACTTGGAGCAGGACAGTGATCCCAGACACACCAGCAAGTCCACCTCTGAATGGACTAAAGAAACTAAATAAAGATTTTGGAGTGGCCTCGTCAAAGTCTGGACTTAGATTTGATTGAGATGCTGTGGCGAGACCTCAAACAGGCCGTTCATGCTGGAAAACCTCCACTGTGACTGAATGAAAACAATTCTGCCAAAAAGAATGGGCCAAAATTTCTCCACAGTGATGTAAAAGACTCATGCTTGCTTGCAGTTGTTGCTGCCAAGGATGGAACAACTTTTTATTCAGTTTAGGCGTTAGTGACTTTTCACATAGGGCCAAGTAGGTTTGGATGTTTTTTACACCTTAATAAAATCATCCTTTAAAAACTGACATTTGGAATTAGTTTAACTTATGTTAAATTAAATCTGAAACTGTTATGTGTCAGAAATATGCAAAAAAAAAAATGCATGCATACCATGTCGGCCCGTATTTAACACCAGTATTTTCTGACTATCCAATGGCCAAATGAAAATAAAACTTCATTATTATGTCATTGAAATAAAGCGCTCTTGTTACTCTCAGATATCAAAACCTTATGTCATGGTATAAAACATAAGAACCAGCATGGAGAGGGATCAAAAATCCAGATTTAAGAACAGCCGTTTTTAACCATCATTTATGACTCTCCATCGTGTCTAAAAAAGAGTAAGGAGCACTTCAGCCTTCTTAAAAAGTCTCTAAGGATAAATCAGAAAACCTGACTCCAGTTCTGGTGTCTTTAAGTGAATATATTTTCATCAGATCATTAAAATGATATTTTTCTGAAACCAATCATCAGCGTTCATAAACTGAGCATTTTTAAGGAAAAGCAGGTGGCGGTGCCTGGCTGTTATCTTCTGCTCTTATGCAAACATGATGTATGCTCCATACACGCTACATGGTACATCTCACGCTCTCTTGTTATACAACATCACAGACACACTGGGCAGGCTGTCTGGTTTTCACTACACGGTGAAAAATGTAAAACATGTCATGTTTCATAATGCTTTAAACAGAGTCCTTAATAATATCTGCAGAAAAGAACTGAGTTAAAAATGTCCCAGTGAAGATTATTTAAGACACGAGAGGAGAACATGGCTTATTTTCTTTATGTACATGTACAGTATACACCTCTTTATCTCTTATTGTTCATACGTGCAGAAATACATCCCTCATCCAACGGTCCTCGACTTAATCACTCATTTCTTCTTTCGTCCTCCCCTCCATCAGCCCTTTCTTCTTCTTTTGTTTCTTGAATCATTTCCATGTGACTTCCTGGCATCCTGGTCTTCTCAGTAAGAGATCATCGCCTGAGCAGAAGAAGAGACAAAGATCAGAGTTAGAACACACTATTGATGGTAATGAGTAGGTTTGAAGTGGTGCCTGCACAAGCAGTATCTCTACTAAAAATTATGTCCCATATTTTTTAAATACTTGGTTCTCAACTGGACTGTGAAGCTGGACCGTGGGTGTGTGCCTGGAAAAAATGGCAGATATGGAGGGTAAAAACTATACATCCCCAGCTTTGCCAACATTCCACTCTCTGCCATTAAAGAATATGTCAACCTGTGAGGCTATCAAACATTCCATCCTTGCCTTTGAAATGACATCCTCCATAAAAGCCTATGGAACATTCTGTCCTTTCCTTTAAAGGTGATGTCACCCTTTAAATTTTATAGAACATTCTGCCCTTTCCTTTGAAGATGATGTCATTCTTTAAAATCTATTAAACATTCCATCCTTACTACTGATGATGTTGCCGCCCTTGAAAGACAATAGAACATTCTGTCTGTAAAACTTTGGAATCCATCAGTCTATAGAACATTCCATCCTTGCCTTTGAAATGACATCCTCCTTAAAAGCCTATGGAACATTCTGTCCTTTCCTTTAAAGGTGATGTCACCCTTTAAAGTCTATAGAACATTCCATCCTTGCCTTTTAAAATTTTGTAATCCACCAGTCTATAGAACATTCCATCCTTGCCTTTAAAATGATGTCATCCTTCATAGTCTACAGAAAATTCCATAATTGCCTTTGAAGAAAATGTCAGCCTTTAAAGTCTATAGAACATTCAATCCTTGCCTTTGATGATGATGCCACCTTTTAAAGTCTATAAACATTCTGCCCTTGCCTTTTAAAACGTTGTAACTCACCAATCTATAGAACATTCCATCCTTACCACTGATGATGTTGCCACCCTTTAAAGTCAATAGAACATTCTGTCTGTAAAACTTTGTAATCCATCAGTCTATAGAACATTCCATCCTTGCCTTTGAAATGACATTCTCCTTAAAAGCCTATGGAACATTCTGTCCTTTCCTTTAAAGGTGATGTCACCCTTTAAAGTCTATAGAACATTCCATCCTTGCCTTTTAAAATTTTGTAATCCACAAGTCTATAGCACATTCCCCCCTTGCCTTTAAAATGATGTCATCCTTCATAGTCTCCAGAACATTCAATAATTGCCTTTGAAGAAAATGTCACCCTTTAAAGTCTATAGAACATTCTGCCCTTGCCTTTTAAAATGTTGTAATTCACCAGTCTATAGAACATTCCATCCTTGCCTTTTAAAATGATGCCATCCTTCATAGTCTATAGAACATTGTATCCTTATCACCCTTTTTTCCCAAATCTTTTTTCACCTGCTATCACCCTTTCAAGTCTGCAGAATATTCCATCTTTGCCTTTAGGATGACTTTATCCTTAAAGGTCTATATAACATTACGTCCTTGCCTTTGATGATGATGCCATCACTTGCCTTTGAAAACAATGCCATCCTTTATAGTCTATAGAACATTACATCCCCTGCCCTTGATGATGATGTCACCCTTTTAAGTCTATAGAGAATTCCATCCTTGCTTTCATTATGAAGGAAATGTCTCAGTTTCTTTATTTTGCTGTATCTTTAGTTGAATTTCAAGTCCAAAATGCCTTATTAAAATTATGTTGTCATGCCTGAAAAATGTGTGAATTTGGGCCTTTTGTTGAGGAGATGGTCCTCATACTGAACCAGCTGAGAACTGTTTCATGCAAACCCATTCAGTAAAGGATAAACCACTTGTTTTTGCATATACAGTCACAAACAGGCCTTTTGTATGTATACATTCTCCACCAACCTCTGCCGATCACTGTGAAATTATGACAAAGACAGCAGGCTAAGAGGAAGTGGGGCCAACAGCCCTATTTGAGTTGCTAAATATCCAGGAAATCCACAAACTACAACCTCCATCTACTGTGTCTGATTTGTTTACTCTATATTAACCCAGAGAACAGGTTTGAGCCAACTAAAGGCAAGAGAAGGCAAGTTATGACATTCCTACCCAATCTAGGAAGAAAGCACAGTGTACTACTGAATGCTGCTCATAAGAGGGAATTCAGGAGTAGATGTGCTTTAGGGAGAGTAAAGAAATTTAAATATACAGTATATACAGTATATGCATTACATGCACTAAATCACTGGGCGAGAGTTAATGACTGGTGGACAGAGGGTGTTGATAGACGAGGATAAGGGCCATTGAAAGATTGTTTTTGAGACATGCTTTCTTTCCAAATTCTGTCTTTGATCTCAAAATTCTGACTTTGATCTCAAAATTCTGACTTTGTTTCAGTATCCTAACTTTGATCTTGGAATTCTGTCTTTGATCTTTAAGTTCTGACTTTTTTTCCCCGGAGTTCTGACTGTATTCTCAAAAGTGGAAAGAATATCTCAGATTTCTTTATTTTCCATTTTATGTTGAAGGGGTGGGAGTGGAAATTATAAAACAGGCACCTTCTGTATGTGGTCGGACACCAAAGTTATAAACCAATTATAGGGAAATGCTAAGAAACCTGGGTTAGAGGGCCGTCATGTTTATCTACCGCAAAGGCATCCAAAAAGGAACTTTCACAGCATTTTCTTCAAGCAATAGGGTACTTGTCCCCCCTCTGAGTCCACCAGTGGTCAGTGACACCAAGTAAACTCAGCGTAGAAGTCCACACAGCTCTGTGTGAAACAGGAAAGTGACCCTTCACCGGCTGAACATCTGCATCCTGAGGTCATCCCCTCACTCTCATACATAGAAAATGAGGACAGTAATATTATTTTACACTGATCAGGACTTTCCATCAAACATCTCCTCGATTTCCTTTTTACTATTAAAAACTTTACTGAATCATTTTTTAACCATATGGTCTTCAGGTGAAAATTTTGAAAAAGTTCAAGAGGTAATATAAGATCTGATCTGAATTAATAGATGACTGAGTGCTAACTTGTAGATAGATTCTAATTTTTTAACAGCATTAAAAATCATTTGTTTGACCTTAACTTTATCCAATATTGCCTCTTCATTTTTTGCTGGGACAGAGAAAATTACTTTGTTGATTTTTGGTCCCATGTTACACCAGCCACGTGCCCTTCTCGTTTTGGCACTAACAAGGAAACATAAAGGTTATTTTCTTTCATACCTGTTAGTGTTTATTGTTGCCAGGGGAAGTCCAGTCGGCTCTGCTGGCCCAGGACGATCATGGAGTTCCTGTTCCTGTTCCTGACAGCAGGTTCTACTGCCTCCATATCAGGTCTGTAGAGAAGAGGAGAAACTCATGACTAAGACCCTTTTAACATGTTTTATCTTTGAAAGACTTCCTCAGTCTGTGTCAGAGTAGATCAGCCTGTGAGGGAGCATACAGGCAGGGGAGACTCTACAGCTTACCCTTATAATTACACTCAGCGGAGAATTTGCCCTCATTTAGCTTTTTTTTTTATTTTTTTTAACTTCCTAAAAAGTTAGCAGACAGTTAACTTTAACAGGTTAAAGGTCAGCGTGGAGAATGCTCAGAGATCCTAGTCCAGTTTGTGTCTGACTGAGGTGAAGACAGGAAAGAGTTTCACTTTAGGTAACACAGTTTTGTACCCTGCTCAAGAATGATTGCCCCCCCCACTTCTCTGCTTTCACGCTAGTAACATCATACCATGCCCGAGCACACTTAAACACAGTCTGATACAGGAGGTGGCAGCATGCACAAGGTTGGTTTAAAGGGTGGAATGTTTAATAGGCTTTATAAGATGACATCATCAAAGGCAGAGGATGAAATGTGGGTGAAGCTGGGGATAAAATGTTTAATATGGATGACACCATCTTTAAAGGTAAGGCACACTAATTTATGAGCTATACAGGATAACATCATCTTCGAAGGCAGGAATAGAATTTTTTATATGCTTTAAAGGATGACGTCATATTCAAAGACAGGAATGAGATGTGTTATAATCTTAAAAGGATGACATCATCTTTAAAGGAAGGGATGATGTTTTTTCTAAGCTTAAAAGGGTGACATCATCTTCAAAGGCAGAGGTGGGATGTTTTAAAAGATTAAATGATTAGGTCATTCATAGGCAAGGATAAAATGTTTTAGATGCTTTAAATGATGGTGTCATCTTCATAGGCAGGGATAGGATGTTTTATATGCTTTATAGGATGACATCAAAATGGGATGTTTTATAAGATCAAAAGGATTATGTTATCTTCAAAGGCAGGGATGGGTTGTTTTATGAGATTAAAAGGATGACATCATCTTCAAAGGCAGGGATGGGTTGTTTTATGGGATTAAAAGGATGACATCATCTTCAAAGGCAGGGATGGGTTGTTTTATGGGATTAAAAGGATGACATCATCTTCAAAGGCAGGGATGGAATGTTTTTAAGATTGAAAGGTTGACATCATCTTAAAAAAGGCAGGGATGGAATGTTTTATATGCTTTACAGGATGACATCATCTTCAAAGGCAGGGATGAAATGTTTGTAAGAATAAAAGAAGGGCATAATCTTGAAAAAGGCAGGGATGGGATGTTCATGGAGCTGGGAATGTTGGGGGCTTTTCCCCTACATTTCTGCCATTTTGTATGCCATATTTGGGCATTTTTTGAAAAAACAGTAGGAAAAAAATGCTCCACCAGTTCCACCCACTTTTTCAAAAGTTGCCAACAAAGGACAGTCATCATAAGGGAGAATTTTTGGTATACATGTTTTCTAATAATGATAAATAGAGGAACTATTGTAGTTGCTTCATAAATCCACAGAGGATGAATGGGGCATGGTCTCGGAGCAGGCCTGGAGGATGGTCATCAGGAGGACAGAGCAGTACAGGACCAAGGTTGAAACGCCCAAGTACTGAACCGTCATATGCTCCCATACCTGACTAAACCTGGCCAAACTTTGAGAAATTAGTTTTACTTCAATTTCAATCAGACCAACAAGTTTGTATGGTTTTAAATGCCCAGTTGTAGTTGGACTAACACAAAAGTTGATTTTTTTTCTACTTGCAAGGTACTGAATGTCTGTATTTGCCAGCAGGGAGTGTGCACGTCTCTGCAGGAAGAGTGCACGTCTCAGCGGAGAGTGTGCACATCTCAGCAGGAGTGCTCTGTTCTTTCTAATGAATCCTGGATGGCAGCCATATCTCAGCAGGATTTAGCTTAAATCCATGCAGGAATGATCCCACTCCTCCAGGCATACCTCAGGCCTGACCCTACCCTCCCTCCTTTGCCCGTCTGGGTCCGTGCCAAACCCCAGTCAGGTCAGAGGGAGAGGCTGAAGGCTCCTCCGCCTCCTGTCAGATTCCTACACGACACAAACCTCTCAAAGTTCCCTTCTCTCTGCACACTGAGAGGCTCCTCCATCAGAGAAAAAGGGACCAAAGCTCCTTTTTCCCCTGTCTGCCAGGAACCCGTCACACACTGGTTCTTACCAAAAAATTCACTGAAGCTGACTACTTTCCACCCGGAAAAATTCCTCTTTCTCCCTCATGCTGGCTCTCATTCTCTGCAGTCAAATAACTCACATTCCTCCTGTCTTCTTCAAGTGGAGTCCAACAAACAAGGAAACAAGCAGAGCTCTTTTACAGTGGAGCTGGGCCACTGCCATTCTAACCCCAAAACATCGAGACATCACCACAACAAACAGAAAACATAAAGTTTATAGGCTTTAATGAGTTTGGGAACAACTGAAATTTAACATTTTGTTTTGATTTTAAAAATTTCTTCAAGGAAAACTGGATTAAAGGATGAATTTACTTAAATGGTTCCCAATAAAGTTCCAAAATACAACAACGGGATCCTCCATGATTTCAGCGTGGATATGAGTTTCAGGGTTTAAATGAGTCTCTTCTGTTGTGTCACACAATGACGATGAAAATCTGTTAAAATGATGCAATAAAAACTGCAGTTTGACTGTAAACTCTATGAACAATTGTCCCATCAGTGTAAAAAAATAAAGAAGTACAAAAGTAAATAAAACAGGCTTTACCTGACGAGCAAAACATCAAATTTAGTTGAATTTTATCAAAACAATGAGAGTTAATACAACCCTAAGAAACTCATAACGGGCTAAATGTGATCTGGACCTTGTTTTAATTTAAATCTAACTAACCCCTCAGAGCCCTGTAATTTATGTTTCTAGGAAGCTCAGCGTTAGTTCATGTAGGACACGGTAGTCATACGCCCAGCCATGATCAGCTGATATCCAGCTAAACCCGATTATTGCCTCCAGGCTCCCACGGCCAGTCACAGCTCATTCTCTCAACACAGTGGTGTATTTAAATATGATGTACCTCTCACTAATCCCTGCTTGCATTTATGCTGATGATCTGCACTGCTCCTGCTAGCAAAGCTTAACCTCCTCCACTCCAGCCTCCTCCTTTATAGCATAAAGCTTGTTGCACCCTCATATTCAGATTCATATGTATTAATTGCTTTAAAACTGAAGTGAACATTTGATCATTAAGTATTAAAATATTAGATTTTGTGTTCACAGTGACTGCCACCTACAGGTTGAAAACTTCTACTGCAGCTGAATTTGTACTTTATGACATTTTTGGCATCATCCCTCCTCACCACAAAGCTCAATATCTACAGCTCAATTTCTCCATGAATGTCAGCTTTACTGGTAGAAGCTCAGGGCTGAAATATGTGCACCACCAATCAGAGACATTTCTGTAACACTCTAGGATTGTGGGTAATGTAGCGTTGTTGACAGCACTATATTATCGCTATTATTTCTCTTAAAACGAGGTTAATTCCAGTAGAAGTAATGACCCCTCCATCCCAATATATCCTAGTTTCTTCCTTGTGTAGCTCGTGGTAAGTCAACCTTGAATGGTCTGACATTATGGCTAATAATCAATTCTAAAAAGCAGCATAGATTGAATAATGTTGTGGCTGATGAGGGACAGTAGGAAAGAGGAAGTGGGCGTGACTTATCTCCCTCCTTTCCATTCTTTATGACATCATACACACAATAAAGACATGATGTTATAAAAACATGTAGACATTTTCTTACTACTGTACTCTAACTCGATCTGCAACTTTGAAATTTAAATGAACGCTGTTGGTCCAACTTTAACTCATCATTTCTCATCCACGCTGGAGAAAAAACAAAAGATTGACGAACAAAGTGTGGTCTTATATAAAGTGGAATAAAATCTGGCCCTTTGCATTTGTTTTGGGGGAAATTTGCCCCCTTCATGTACAAAAGAGCCCCACTGTTAGAATAGAGCTCAGGATATATCACTGATAAATCCAACCTGCCAAAGCAGCTAGTGGAAGTCACTGCACCACCTGCCACGGCTGAAATCTACCTGCATTTGGCTGGTAGGCAGGTGTTAATGTCAAGTTCTGTTCCTTAGTAGAAAAACATATATGGAGGCCATAAAAACTTTTTCACACATTTACAGGAGGACTGAGGACTTCTAAAATTTATTACTCCATAGAGAAAATGGGGAGCAAAAGAAAAAGACAAACAAGTAAACTATATTTCGGTCACATGACCTTCAGTAGTGCTCACCTGTAGAGCTGAGGACAGGACATCTTCAGAGATGAAGAGCTCAGTCCCAGCCTGCTCTGGTTCCTCAGCTTCGTCTTCCTCACCAGGTCTTTGACTCGGCCCCACGTGTAGTTTTCGCTTAGCTGAAACAAAAACAACAACTTCTTAAAAACTCACCTCAAAATCTGTCAAAGAAAGTCTGTGGTTGAGATGCTGACTCTAAAAAAGGATGTTCATGCTAGAAAACTCTCCAGTGTGGCTGAATTAAAACAATTCTGCAAAGAAGAGTGGGCCAACATTCCTCCACAGTGATGTGAAAGTTATCACAAACGCTTGCCAGCAGTTGCTGCTGCCAAGGATGGAACAACCAGATATCGGGGTTTCACAAAGGTATGTCTGGATAAATATATAAATGACCCACCCTGCGATGGGGGGCTGACAGCCCCTCTGTGCTGTCCCTGAAGCGGACCTCCCCCTCAGTGTAGCTCCTTCGGTTCAGGCTTCTCCTCCACAGCGGCACCGGGGTCAGATCCTCACCATTCACATCTAAAACACAAATCACACATTAGAGATGCTGTTAGTGAGTGGGAGAGCTGAATTATACAGCATAGAGTACAGTATACTGTGAAATGTTTTCAATAACATCTTTGGTTTGGTTGCTCAGCTTTTTTGACAGAGGCAAAGGGTCGCCTTCGTTATGAGGGACAATGAGAGAAAAACAGAAGTTAGACATCTGAATTACGTCCTTTTGGCCATTATATAAGTGCAACAATCAAGACCCATTTTTCTGAGCTAAAAACATCTGTCTGCTTCTGCTGGAATCAACCCTGAGGCCCTGACAGACCTGATCAGATCCCCTCATGATGATAAATCCTGGTCTGCACTGTAAACAGTCTGGCATGTCGTAAAGACATTTTCTCCATTTAAAGCTCTCTAACGTTCTGCAGCTCCTTACATAAAGACTCCTCTGCCTGATCTCTTCCACATGTTCCCATCAAACAGCTGTTTTTAAACTGGTTTTATTGGGGTGGGTCACCAAAACAAAATACTCATTTAAAATGTTGTGTTTGTGTGGGTATGCACTTAGACAGGAGTGGAACAGGACTATAAGAATGAAATGCAAATAAAACCAGAACAATATGGGAGTCGTTGGCTTTGAAGCTGTAATTTTCACATTGTCAACCTGTAAAGTGGGCAATCCTTTCTTTTTATCCCCAACTCTACTTCAGTTTCACATTGAGTCTATTTTAGACAAAGCTGCCGTGAGCATGAAAGCTGAGCTGAGTGTATTGACCCAAACAGGAAGTCAGGGACAAGTGCATACAGACTGTTTGGTCTGAAACACCATTTAGGACAGGGATCTTCAAGTATATTTGCATGAGGGCCAGATTTAGTCTTGACAGAGACTTTCAAATAAACAAAAATTAGAGGGGACATATTATGCAAAAATCACCTTTTTAAGCTTTTATAACAACAAAAACGTGCCCCTGACCTGTCTACAGTCCCTTCAAGTACCAGAAAAAAATGTTTCAATATCCATCATTTTGGAGGATGGATTTAACATCTGCAGATATTTAAAGCCTAAAGATACCCTTCAAACCACAACATCTTCTTTTCCTCCTCACATTTTCTGAATTTAAAGATTTTCTGGGCGCCAAATAGGAAGCTTTGGGGGCCCTGAAATGGCCCTCGGACCACCAGTTGATGATCAGTGATGTAGGGACTAACTGTACTGTAAATCTCATCATTATATCAACGTTTCTGTCCTGACTGCTCAGTGCTTTTTTAAAGTTTTCATTATTTGGATTGTGCTCCTTTTTCCCACCCCTGTGCTCTATTAATAACCCTCAGCCGGTTCATATTTCTGTAGTTTGGACGTCTCCTGTTTGCTCACCCAACAATCAAATGTCCCGATGTATTTGGTTGGAACATAATTGAATATTTTAAAGACCAAGTGGGGTTAAAATCTACTCAGGGCCCGTTTATCTCTGGTTTGTTTAATTGATGTGAGGGGTCTGTTGGTGCTGGAGGGGGCTGCTCACATGTTGAGAGGGGAGCGATGACTGTTATGACAAATGGTGATGAATATCAGCTGTTTTTGTAGCCTCTGTTCATCTCACTCCCCGCGTCTCCACATGTAAACACACCTCCCCTCATCACGTGGATTTTACTGATCATCAGTGGTTGACACTGAACCGAGGCAACGGATCGGTCTCTTGTTTTTATCTTCAAACATTGAAAATAAAAAGACAGATAGAGGTGAGATCTCTGATTTTCACCTGTGTCTGTGAGCCTGACGACTGAAAATCTTTACAGACAAATCTCTGATATAAAGGCTCAGCTCCAACTTTTAACCCCTATTGTTGATTTCAAGTGCCACCTTGCCCTCAAACAGTAAGAAGGGTTCTTAAGGCTGATGACAAACAGCAGAGCTCCCACCTGTTAGTCATATCAGTAATCCCCCTGATTATGAACAACAGATCATTTTTCAAACCAGACCAGATGAGTCATTAAAAACACATCAGCATCCTTTATCTCTCTCACTTTTAGAGCAATAGCAGCAATATTTCCCTAAAATGTTGCACAAGTGAGTAGAACAGTTCCACCCACTTTTTCAGAAATTGCCATCTATGGGTGGAATGTTTTAAAACTTTTAAAGGATGAGATCATCTTCAATGGCTAGGATGGAATGTGTGTATTGTTAAGGGGGTTAACATAGTTTTTCAAAGCAAGGATGGAATATTTACAAATTTTCAAAGGATAAAATAATCTGCAGAGGCAAGCATGGAATTTGTGTTAGAACTGAAGGATGAAATCATCTTTCAAAGGCAGGGATGGAATGTTTTACAACTTTTAATGGATGGAATAATCTTCAGAGGTAAGGATGAAATTTTGTGTTGACTATAAAGGATGACATCATCTGGCAAAAGCAAAAGTGGATTGTTTTAGCAGGTTTTTAGGATTGCATAATTTTTCAAAGGAAAGAATAGAATGTTTTGCAAACTTTTAAGGATTACATCATCTCTCAAGGGAGAGGATGGAATGTTGTATAGGCCTGAATGATGATCATTATCTTTTAAAAGCAATAATTGATTATTTTAGCAGGGTTAAAGGATCCCATCATCTTTCACAGGAAAGAATAGAATGATTTGTTAACTTTTAAGGATGACAGCATCTCTAAAAGGTGAGGATGGAATGTTCTGAAAGCTTTAACAGATGGCATCATCTTTTAAAGGCAAGAATGGAATGTTTAATACAGTAAGTGATTAAGCCTGAGCCTCAGTTGTAGGGGAGTATCTGTAAAGGTATTCACAGCATGCTGGAAAAACATTTTTTATTCTCTGCATTTTTCATGTCAGAGATTTTCCCTGAATTAAATAATTAATATAACAAGTATGCATTGATTTTGATATTTATATTGTTGATTAAATGATAGCCAGGTGAGTTATTTGGTTAAAAACATCACTGATCCAGGTGCAGGACAAACTTAGCAGAGAGAAAGGAGGCACCACTTTGTCATCAGGGATCACTAAAGTCACTCCAAACTCAGAGTTCCTCACAGGAGCTGTAACCTCGGCTTGGTGAGAGCTGTCCCCTCCTAATCCGGGCCCCTCATCCCTCCTGACTCCTCAACCTCTTCTCCAGATCCAGTTTCCTGCCCATCTGAGGAAGAACCGAGGCATTCCTGAGTCCACGGGACGTTTTGTGTTCCCGTCATGAGCAGGATGCCAGGAATTCCGTTCAAGTCTCCCAGTCGAGTTATAATTTCATCTTCTAACCCGGCGGGACCACCGAGCTGTTGGCCAACACCTCCTCCTCAGGCAATATGAGCCATTCAGAAAACAGGGCCGTAATGATAACCTCCAGGGAGATGACCGTGTTCCTGTATGACTAACATCACCTGGAGCTGGTGTCTGATGACAGGGTAAACACTGAGGGGGAAAACATGTGGGGTGGCTCCGGGGTCACGTTGTGAAATAGAAGGCTTTTTAATAACAGCTCCATTTCAAGAAGGTATCAGACTAACGCTGGAATAAAACTTTAATTCATGGCCTGGCCTGAGCATGTTTGTTGACACGTCCCTCAGAACAGGTTATTACGCACTGATCCTCGGTGTAATTAAACCCTAAAGGTTCATTAAGGGCCAGGCCAGTGACCTCCAGGGCTCAGAGCCCCAGTATCAGATACAGGACAATATGTAGACAGTAACCCAGGCCACCTCTCTATCATTATTAGACCACAGATTAGCTTTGCCTGTGTTGACTGTACTTTGTCAGCAGCATTTCCAAAAGGTATCAACTCTGGTCTACTACTCAGTAAAAAAAAAGAGGAGAATGTCCTCATACCCTAACCTTGCAACGCAGATGGATACGCCTGTTTGCCTTTTTTCTCATTGGTGAATCCATCTTGCAAAGCTCCCGTCTGAACCTCTTGGGCCTGGTTAGAAAGTGACTGGACCAATCAGCGTCAAGGGGCAGTACTTTCAGACGTGGCGGAGTTGCAAGATTTTGCAAGCAGCAACAAGAGGCCGGTGCTGCTAAGGCGCCAGTTTTATCAGGACTTTTCCATTAATAGACGATACCATCCATTAAAGGCACAAAAACATTCCATCTTTACCTTGAAAAGATTATTTCAATCTTCAAAGCCCATAAACCATTCCATCTTTGCCTTTGAAAGATGATGTCACCCTCTAAAGCCCACAAAACATTCCATCCATGACTTTGAGAGATGAAGTCATCCTATAAAGCCTACCAAACATTCCATCCTTGACTCTGAAAGATTATGTTTTCCTATAAAGCCTGCAAAACATTCCATCCTTGTCTTTGAAGGATGAAGTCATCCTTTAATCCAAACCAACCAAAAAATCATTTACTTTTAAAAGACAAGCCTATAACATTCCATCCTCTGCACTTTAAAGATGATGTCATCTTTAAAAGACTAAAAAACATTTCATCCTCTGCACTTCAAAGATGATGTCATCCTTTAAAGACTGTAAAACATTCCATCCTCTGCACTTTAAAGATTATGTCATCCTAAGAAGCCTATGAAACATTCAATCTTCTGCACTTTAAAGATGCAGTCCTTCTTTTAAGACTATAAAACTTTCAAGCCTCTGCCCTATAGAGATGATGTCCCCCTTAAAAGCCTATGAACCATTCCATCCTCTGCACTTTAAAGATGACGTCCTTCTTTAAAGTCAATAAAACATTCCATCCTCTGCACTTTCAAGGTGATTTTCTTCTTTCCAAACAATAAAACATTTTATCCTCTGCACTTTAAAAATGATGTCCTCTAAAGCCTTTAAGACTTTCCATCTTTGCCTTTGAATGATTATCTCATATTTCTTGACCTATAAAACATTCCATCCTCTGCACTTTACAGATGATGTCACCCTTAGAAGCCTATGAAACATTCCATCCTCTGCAATTTAAAGATGACGTCCTTCTTTAAAGACTATAAAATATTCCATCCTCTACACTTTCAAGGTTATTTCCTCCTTTCAAGACTAAAAAACATTCCATCCTCTGCACTTTAAAGATGATGTCATCCTTTAAAGACTGTAAAACATTCCATCCTCTGCACTTTAAAGATTATGTCATCCTGTCAAGCCTATGAAACATTCAATCTTCTGCACTTTAAAGATGACGTCCTTCTTTAAAGTCAATAAAACATTCCATTCTCTGCACTTTCAAGGTGATTTCCTTCTTTCCAAACTATAAAACATTTTATCCTCTGCACTTTAAAAATGATGTCCTCTAAAGCCTTTAAGACTTTCCTTCTTTGCCTTTGAATGATTATCTCATATTTCTTGACCTAAAAAACATTCCATCCTCTGCACTTTAAAGATAATGTCACCCTTAGAAGCCTATCAAAAATTCCATCCTCTGCAATTTAAAGATGATGTCCTCCTTTAAAGACTATAAAACATTCCATCCTTGCAGACTGAGACAGGAATTTTAATATGAGTTTCTCAGATTCTGTGCTCTTATACCACCACTCCTAAACGTCATTCTCTTTTAACCTTGATGTTAAAATGTTAACCACATCTGTTGAATTTCCCTCCATTTTTGATGTGAAGTATGGTCTGAGTCAAGGTTACCTCTCCTGGAGTATATGAGAGGATGCCGGGTGACCTCAGGGATGGTGGTCAGATCCGAGAGTGTCCCACTGGGGGACAAACACTCATTTCTAGGGTGTCTCCTCTGGACATCCTGGAAGGCCAGGCTGGCTGCTCCACAGCTGCAGTGCTGCTGGAAGAAGTCCTGTTTAAAGACACAAAGACTTCATTATACAAGGAATGAGAATATAAATGTGTCATTCTTTTAAACTGTGTGTGTTGTCAGTTGATCATTGTTGTTTTTTAACATATTTTGACAGTTTTTGCTTCAGAAGAAGAATTATTATACAAGATATTTCATTGGGTATACTACAATATGAAACAGTTAGACAAGATACAATACCATACAACATGACCTAATACAAAACATTGAGATACGACACAATAAGAACAGAAATATAGACTGGACTAGACATTAGAGCTCAAAAGACCACATGAGATGAGACAGGAGGAGACTAAATGAGACAACAAGAAATGTTACAGCACAACATAAAATAATCGATGACAAGATGAGAAGAAACCAGATGTAGCATTTTTTTATAAACCACAGACTTTCTATAACTGCCTTCATCTGAACTAGACTGGTCTCAGCACATTTAACCTGTCCTTCCCTTTGACCTTGGCTCTGAAAACAACAATTCTAACCCCTCAGTCATCCCAGTGCATCAGTCAAAGTGAGCTCATATCCTTCCTCTCTTCTTAAACAGGCTACAGTCTGAATCTGGTTTTTGCTTCATGATCTCTTTTCCTGGTCTGAAGTGGAGGAAAGGTTCACATGGGCCTCTAAGACAACATATCAGTGGTGAGAGTCAACATATACATGGGCTTCCTTCCTGTTTTCTCTGGGAGAGCAAGCCTCTGCTAGCTGTATGTACATTATTATATAACAGCTGCTCATTTATATTCTTAGACAGGAACGGAGGATAGATGACGCTGAGACCGTCACGGTCAATGCTTCTCCTTTTTTTTGTTTTTTGTAACTCCTCATGGTATGGGTGAAATCTGAGAGGGCTTTGTAAGGCCAGACCAGAGAGGGTAGAAGAAGAGAGGCCAGACCAGAGAGAGCAGAAGAAGAGAGGCCAGACCAGAGAGAGTGGAAGAAGAGAGGCCAGACCAGAGAGAGTGGAAGAAGAGAGGCCAGACCAGAGAGAGTAGAAGGAGACGCGCCAGACCAGAGAGAGCAGAAGAATAGAAGCCAGACCAGAGAGAGTAGAAGGAGACGCGCCAGACCAGAGAGAGTAGAAGAAGAGAAGCCAGACCAGAGAGAGAAGAAGGAGACGCGCCAGACCAGAGAGAGTAGAAGAAGAGAGGCCAGACCAGAGAAAGTAGAAGAAGAGAGGCCAGACCAGAGAGAGAAGAAGAAGAGAAGCCAGACCAGAGAGAGTGGAAGAAGAGAGGCCAGACCAGAGAGAGTAGAAGAAGAGAGGCCAGACCAGAGAGAGTGGAAGAAGAGAGGCCAGACCAGAGAGAGTAGAAGAAGAGAGGCCAGACCAGAGAGAGTAGAAGAAGAGAGGCCAGACCAGAGAGAGTAGAAGAAGAGAGGCCAGACCAGAGAGAGTAGAAGAAGAGAGGCCAGACCACAGATTTTAATTCTTGTTCTACATAAAGTCAACGAGTAGTGTTGAAGAAGAGCAACTATTTCTAACTTCTTGAAGGATCAGAATGTTAACATTACTTCTGAGATAAATCATAAAGGATATTTCGGTCAGCCTGCTGCTGTCAGGGACTAAAAGTAAGGGGATTTGTGTGTCTCTCTTTCTACTTTTTTTTTTTTTTTTTTAGTTTTTTTAGTCAGAGCCATTTTGGTCAGGTTCTTGTTTTCATAAAGCCATTTTTTTATTGAAGTTTTAGTTAAATACAATAACTTTTGTTTTAGACATTTTGTTAGTTTTAGCTGACTACAGTTTAATAAGCATGTGGAAAACTGTTATTTAAAACTAAGAATCCAAAACAACAAAAAAGTTTCCTAATTAGAAATTGTGAGTGGACAGAAAGTTTCCCATGAGGCAGCAGCTGGTCACAGCTATCTGGGCTGAGAAGCATACATAAAAAAAATAACAGGAAATATGGGGTCAAACTTTGGACAATCTGTGCGGAAACTGACGGTCCAAACAGAGAGCAGGTTCCCCAAGACTATGGCCTTTTAACATGCACATGAGCGTTTACTAACCCCTCTCTTTAAACCAGATAGAAAGTACTTAAGGGGATTTTTCACAGTCCCACCCTTCATTCCCAAATTTAGAGGAGAGAAGTGGGCCAGGTCCTGAAGCAGCAAAGCAGCCCCAGACCATAACACTACCACCACCGCCATGTTTGACTGTTGATATCACGTTCTTCAGATGAAATGCTGTGTTAGTTTTACTTCAGATGGAGCGCACACCTTCCAGGAATTCAGCTTTTGTCTGGTCAGTCTACAGAATATTTTCTCATAAGTTTTGGATTATCAGAATTAAAAAAAAAAAAAAAAAGAAAAAAAAAAAGGTAAGACGAGCCTTATGTCTAACCCAGTCTCTAAGTAATTGTTGAATCATGAACTCTGACCTTAACTGAGGCCAGTGAGGCCAGCAGGTCTCTAGTTGTTGTTCTGGGTTCTTTTGGGACCTCTTGGATGAGCTGTCGATATGCTCTTTGAGTCATTTTGGCAGACCTACCGCTCATGGGAAAGATCACCACTGTTCCAACTTTTCTCCATTTGTGGATAATGGCTCTCAGTGTGGTTGGCTGGAGTCCAAAAGCCTTAGAAGTGTCTTTGCAACCCTTTCCAGACTGATAGATGTCAGTGACTTGTTTCTCACCTGTTCCTGAATTTCTTCAGATGGCGCCATGATCCATTGCTTTTTGAGATCTTCTAGCCTACTTCACTTTGTCTGACAGGTTCTATTAAAGAGATTTCTGGATTCAACAGCTCAGGCAGTTGTATGCTGAATTTAAAGCAGAGCTGTTGTAGAAGATCACATTAAGTAGAAAAGTGTACCCATGTGAGAGTCCCGGGTGTTAAAGGTGGATGGCCCGTCTCGATCTGTGTGGTTAGCCCTCACACGGTAGTTTATCCCATCTCTGAGGATTTAAAAAGAGACCCCCGTAGTGAACCAACGACCCTTCACCCTTCATGAAAGGAGAGGGCTGCTGGAGGTATTATAAAGTTAGTGAAGGAGAAAAAAACACCCAGGAATGTCGCCTCATCACTTCCTGTCCATAAGAGACTGAAGAGGAGGAACCCAACGTTTGAACTTTGTTATATTTCTCTGGATTTAGTCTGGACTAGTGAGGAGATTTTACAGTCGTCTCAAGAACTCATTACCATGTGAGTGAGTGCTGGAGTATCACAAAAGAAATTAAACTGAATGAAATATGAAATAATGATAAAGGAACAGAGAGAATATACAGAAAACACAAACATGTAGCTCCATAATAGTGCAGTTTCATTTTCAATCTCAACATCGTCTTCAAGCAATCATGAAAACAAGATCATCTAAATCAAATGATAACTCTGCTGCATATCATGTTGTACTTTACAGTGTGTTTTATTTTTTGTTGATAGAAGTATTTCTGTTTAATTATTGCTCTAAAATGCCATCAATCATGTTTTTTACTCCTTTGTTTTCATTTATCCCTTGGTTTTTAAAGTAATGTCAGTATTGAAGTTTGAATAATACATTCAAATTTTGATGCCTCTGACCACAGAACAGTTTTCCACGTTGCCTCAGTCCATTTTAAATGAGCTCTGGTTTGTAGAAAACGGTGGCGATTCTGGATCCTGTATCCTCCCACGTATGGTTTCTTCTTTCCATGATCCAAGTTTAACTGTCATTAGTGGAAGAGTTCCTGAGTCCATGCAGTGGTTTCCAGTACAGAATCATGCCTGTTATCAATGCAGTGGCCCCTGAGGGCCCCAAGATCTCCAGTATCCAATATTGGCCTTCAGTGGTGGGAGATTCAAAGTCTTGGTTATTTTACATTTAGAAACATTTATCTGAAATTGTTCCACAGTTTTTAGACACAGTTTTTCCATAGATTGGTGAACCCCTGCCCGGCTTTACTTCTGAGATGCTCTGCCTCTCTAAAATGCTCCTTTTATACCCAGTCATGTCACTGACCTGTTGACGGTTAGCCTAATTACCTCCGCCAAGGAGGTTATGTGATCAGGTGGGTTTGTTTGTTTGTTTGTTAGCAACATAACACAAAAAGTCATGGGCGGATTTTCATGAAATTTTCAGGAAATGTCAGAAATGGCATATGGAAGAACTGATCAGATTTTAGGACTGATCCGGATCACTGTCTGGATCCAGGAATTTTTTAAAGGATTCTGTACTATTGGGAGATAGGGCTGCGTTGTTACCACTTTACACCAGGAGAAGGCGGACATCAGTAACTTATCCAAAGTTTTGGAGTTTATAGAGTTTCAAAGACGTACGCCTGGTCGAGGAGACGAGTTGGAGCATAACAGAGAGAAAGACAGCGAACTGTAGCGAGAATACTCACAATGCTGGGAGGAATAGAGGAATATTCACCCTCTGCCATGACTTTCACATGTAGTGAAGCCAGTGCTTTGCCTCACCGTGTCTCCACCCCACCGGGGAGAGAGTAATCGGTGAATGAGATTTTGGGAGTGATCCAGATCACCATCTGGATCCAGGAATGTTTTTAAAGGATTCTTCACTATTGGGAGATAGGGCTGATGGTGGAGGTCTGTGCTCTCTGAGTGCTTTTCCAGTTAGTTTTAAAATGTTCCTCCAGCTGTTTTTCAATAGTACCAATTACTTTTCCAGCCTGTTGTTGCCACGTCCCTACTTTTTTGAGATGCATTGATGCCATCAAATTCAAAATGAGCTAATATTTTCTCTGAAATTGTAAAACTTCTTATCTTCAACATCCAATATGTTGCTTGATTTCTATTGTGAATAAAATACGGATTTATGAGATTTGACAACCATTGACTTCTGTTTTTATTTTCATTTTACACAGCGACCAAACTTTTTTTGGAATTTGGGTTGTAGTTTCAGAACTGTACGCCCAGTTTTTGATTATTAAGGCCACATTAAATTTGGATGGCAAGGATAGGACCTTCTCAGAGATTATTCCTCCAATGAGACGGCCAAACTTACGAGTGGTGTCCCACAAGGCTCTGTGCTGGGCCTCATCTTCTTTAAGTTCTTTAAGTTGTCTCTGAAATTCACAAGCAGGGCTACACTGCAGTCTTTGACTGTTTCAAAAGTGTTAAAACATGACTGACCTTGAATTTTCTAAATCTAAATGACACTGAGACAGGGTTTGGTCAGCCTGGGCCATCTTGGCCTTCAGGCTTGTAGTGTTACTGGACTGGAGGTCTTTTATTTCATGTCTTACTGCCTTGTATTTAATCTGCAGATGTTCACAGCTGTCATTCGTACTCAGATCTGTCAGTAATGGTCTATCAGACATATAAGACAGTGGTCCCTCAGGTCTGAAGACTTAGATCTGCTACTTCAAGCCTCACAGCAGGGGTCGCTCCATAAGTTTTGTCAGCACAGCTGCGTGGGCCCCCTTTGCCTCCTGATTATGCCATAGAGCTCAACTAAATGTTAATAATGAGAATGTGCAGATTTACAAACTTCAGAAGACTAGTCGTATTCACTGAAGACCTGACAGAGAGTCTTTCTTCCTTCCGTTGCCGTCTTCGCTCGAGCTTTGAAGTCGGAGTCTCCCGCTGTCTCGAGACACGGCTTCAATAGAAAGCTGCTCTGTGTCCGAGCCAAAACGGACAGCACCAGTGTCTGAATCCTCTCTGAAGATATTTTGCCAAGATCTTTACCAAGAGAGCAACATTCCTCTTATTCAGAGAGTCCAAGGTTGTCAACAGAGGGAGGATTTTACTTCCAAGAGGTTCAAGAAGAAGGGATGAAAATCCAGACAGTGTGAGAAATTGTGCTTTATGGTTAACTGGACAAAAATCTCATGTACAAAAATCAACATGTACAGAGTTTAGACATTTAAATCTCAAAGCCATATGAGACCCCAGAGCTGTTACATTGTTCATGCTTTCCCCGTTCAACATAGAATAACATATCTAGGGATGTGCATGATTAGCTAAAATCATCAAGTCAGATCCTTCAGTAGTTGGTACCAGTATTTCTAGTCAATTTACCCCTTTTTTTAAAATACTTGTAATCATTTTAGGTCCTCAACTAACAGTCAAACCCTCCATCTAAACTGTAGCACACCTGTTGGCCACTAGTACCCACTGTAGCTACACTAAATGCCTACTTCCATGCTGCCATGATGCTCTTTAACCCAAATGTTAACAACAGTAAACTGATAGCATCGATAGCATCTCATAGAAACAGCACGTCTCTTGAATGGAGGCAAAATTGTCCGGGTATTCAGCACAGGAACGTGGACGTTTACCTGCAAAGGGGATCGAGAGCCAGCGGTGCTGGTACTGATACATTACAGGAAATGAAAGAGGAGTGACCCACCTCTTTAGTCTTCGTCACCCTGCTGTCTTTCTGCAGGCCGACGATCTGTCTCTGCAGACGTAGGTTGGTCTCTTGCAGCTGACCGATCTTCTCCAGGAGCTGGCAGATGTGCTCCAGGTAACCCAGACCGGACCCCAGAGGGTTGGAACTCACCTGCTGAGACTGGACAGACAAAAGAGAGATTGTCAGAGGTAAGTCATGCTAACTCTGACTGATGAAAACAATAAAACATGGTTACTACAGTAGTTTCATTTCAATGATTCAAATTTGTTTATTTGTTAACTCATCTGGGACCAATCAGGACCCGCCATGATTTCTGACCACCAGTTCTCCTGAGATTTGTACTGTTCTCCCCATAAAGCCGTTTAGTTTGAAATGTGAAAAATTTAAAAAATGAGGGGAGAAATGCAAAAACACACTTTTTGAACAAGAAAAGGTCCACAGTAATATTAACACCCCAAACTCTGCTTTGCAAAACAGGCTTATACACTCTTTTTAGGGGGAAAAGCGGTTAAAAAATAAGACGTTTGGGGGAATAGAGGAGCCATTCTGGAGTCTAAATTCTTAACTCAAAGGGTTGTTTTAGAATTTAGAGTGCATGGTTTATTGATTTTAGGCTCAGGTTTTTCCCTTGGATTTCTTTTTTTTTTTTTTTTTACCAACTATCAGGAAACCGGTCATGTTAGCTAACTTATCATGTTATGCTAACTTATCATGTTCTGCCTGTTGTTGCTGGTCTCCAGGAGACATTTGCTAAAGCAGTGGTTCCCCAACCTTATTTCCTTAGAGCCTCCCCTACTCATATCCAAGAAAAGCTTGAAGCTAAAATCTTGATTTCTGCAACAATAATGACTCCATAACCCATCAGGACTTACATCGTTGTCTAAAAACCTTCAGTGGAGCTCACTTGTGTTGCAGTTTGACTGAAGTTCTTCCTGAGAAAAAGAGCAGGACCAGGTTTCCCGGAGTTCTTTCACCGGTGATCTGCCTGAGCTGCACTCATAAAAGCATTCCTGAGTTCTTGGCTGTGTTCTCGCTGTAAATTTGTGTTAACATCATCCAGCAAGGATGAAGAACAACACCTAACAGGCTGGCACTTTTCAACACAGCTGCATATCAAAAACAACTTGTACATCTTTTTTAAAATGACTGTTAAATTTCTTATTTTCCACATTACAAGAGTTGAATTGCTCCTGTTATAGCAGAGCTAAAATGTTATTCTAGCTCTAACGGGATGTACCATGTAGATGAAAAAGCTTAAAGGTGTGATGAATGTTAACGTGTCGCTGGTCCAGGAGGTGCAGATGTTCACATTCATCAGCAACATGAAAAAGGAAATTTTGAGCAAATATTTATCCAAATATCAACATTCCTAAAAGTGTCCCAACAAAAGCAGGATGTCAGTTCAGATTGGGGTTTCCTCCCCTCATTCCCAGGCTGCTGACACTGAAAGTCCATTCAGGCCACTGGGAGAACTGGTGGAAACACTGGCAGAACAATGGGCCAGGAGCCATGAGAGGCTGAGGACTGACATCACTCACTTCCTCTGACGGACGTCTCTGAGCGCTTTTGACCATGAACCAACCAGGGAGGGTTTTTACTGCGCTTCTAGATTTCTGTCAATATTATGTCTACAACAGAACCTGTCTGAAAAATCAGAATGAACTTCAGTTCTCAGTAAACTGTGGACCAGAGGGGCCCAGACGGTCAACACTGAGGGCCACATATGGACCACAGGGCCACTTTAATGTAGCTTACTTTTAGATTTAGAGAATTAGAGTCAGTAAAACCAACCCAATAGAAAACCCCAATTCCAAAAAAGTTGTGTCATTGTCTAAAATGTCAATGAAAATAGAAGTCAATTATTATCATTTTCATAAAACCCATATTTTTAGCATTCAGGAAAAATAGCCCATTTTAAATTGAATGGTGTCTCAAAAATTTAGGGACAGGGCAACAAAAGGCTGGAAAAGTAAGTGGTACTCATGAAAAACAGCTGAAGGATCATTTACAACTAATTAGGTTAATTGTTAACAGATTAGTAACAAGACTTGGTATAAAGGGAGCCTTTCAGAGAGGCAGAGTCTATCAGAAGTAAAGATGGGAAGAGGTTCAACAATCTGTGAAAAACTGTCGCAAAATTGTGGAACAATTTTAAAAAAATGTTCCTGAATGTAAAACAGTGAAGACTTTGAATCTCCAGACATCTACAGTCCAAAATAACATCAAAAACCCTGGTATTTGGCGCGCCGGTAGTCGAGTGGTTAAGGCGCGCGCCATTTACGCAGGCGACCCGGGTTCAAATCCGGCCCGTGGCACTATTTCCTGCATGTCTCTCCCCGCTCTCCTCCCCGTTTCCAATTCTATCCACTGTCCTATCTAATAAAGGCAAAAAAGGCCAAAAATAAATCTTAAAAAAAAAAAAAAAAACCCTGGTATTCTTTTTTCAGTTTCTTGAGTAAATCAGTTATTTTGTCTGGTGTTCAGCCTTTGCCATCTCTTCCACAAGTTCAGCATATAATGTGTTCTTCCTTGTTCTGCTCTCCAGCTTTACCTGGAATTCTGTTGATGTCCAGATCACAACCAAACATTTTGTGTTCCCAGCAGACCACTTTTTCTTTTTTTTTCTGCTCATCTTCACAGCCTAGAATGTGATACCCCCACTGATGATGTCATGGTTCCCAAGAAAGAACCAGCTATTTTTGGTTCCAGCTGAGAACCAACTTTTCAGGTTCAGAACCCATTTTTTTCCCGGTTTGAACGCACCAGCCGGTTCAAATTTAGGTTCAGGAACTGGAACGGCACAGAGCCCTGCCAGTCTGAAAAGCCAAAGCTCATTTAAAATGGACTGAGGCTACATGGAAAACTGTTCTGTGGTCAGACACAGACACTGAGTCCTGTGGGCTAAAGAAGAGAGGGACCATCCAGCTTGTTATCCTGGCTCACTTCTAAAGCCTCCATCTCTGATGGTACGGGGTTGCATTAGTGACTATGTCGTAGGCAGTTTACACATCTGTAAAGGAACTATCAATGCTGTAAAGTAGGGAGAGGTTTAAGAGCAACATATGCTCCATCCAGACAACGTCTCTTTCAGGGAAGGCCTCGACTATTTCAGCGCCTGAGATGGAACAGAAAAGAAATAAGCACTTTTCATGCTGCTGTTATCCTTTTGTAATCCAGGATATTCTGGATCAAATATGGCTGCTGTTTTGGTTGTCAAAATGTTTATTAGTTTGATTTTAATCTCAATGTAGTCATAAAAACAGGCATCAAAAAAGGCCACTGGTCAAAATGTTTGTTTACAGAGTTAACACACTAGCACTAACATAGGTGTGTAAGTTTGTAAAAAAAAAAAGACTCAAAGCATTGTTTATGCTTTCTTTATGATTAAATTGAGGTAACAACATAAATGGTAAACATGTTGACCTTATTTACCCCTAATAAAATTGCTTTTTTTAAATGTCCTCTTCTCAGTAATTCATTGATCATTACTGCTCAGCTTCTATTAGATTTAAACCAGAACAATAGGTATTTCATTATCCAAATCCATAACATTGCATTTATATCAGTCAGATACATAATTTTGTGTCATTGCGTACATGTTTATTTACCCCTATTAAGATTATGTTTACCCACTTTAATACTCTATATAGCAGTGGTCATCAGCTGGAGGCCCGGGGGCCGCATCAGGCCCCCCACAGCTTCCATCCGGCCCCCACAGGATTATCAAATTCAGAAAATTTAAGTGTGCAAAAGTAAGGCGTGCTTTTGTTTAACTTTTTTCTTAAAGTTTATGTGAAACCCTCAACCTAGCAGCTTATCAGACAAGAGGCACACTGGTATTTCTGTATGTTAGCATGGTAAACACATGCTTATCATTATCATTATCATTATCAGTTTTTTCAGTTTATCCACATAAAGCTCTTTGAGAGTGCAATTTCCCCCTCTGAAAATCTTCACAGATGATCTGTCCTGCATGTGTTTTTGGTCAGCATATTAGCATTAAACTCAGTGATAGACATCACAATGGCTCCAGAAATATATCGCTAAAATATCTCCATCGCCCCCTTGTGGCTGGCTGCAGTATAGGTGATAGGGGCTGACCTCACTGTTAAATGCTTAAAGTTCCATTAATTTTTGAAGGAAATAATGTTTTTAATGAATATGTGAAGTAGATGAAAACAATGATTTTATGTCATTTTATTTTAATGTCTGGCCCCCACAACATCGGCCATGAAAAAGCTGGCCCTTGTGAAAAGGGAGTTGATGACCCCTGCTATATAAGCTACGCCAGGGAACTCAAAGGGGCTCCATGGTCCTGAAATTTTTTTCAGACCCTCAGAATTTAAAGGTTTGGACCCCTGACATCACAATCAGGAAAATACAGAAAAAGAACATTCCCCTGACAGTAACTACTTTTTTGTATTTATTTTCAATAATAATAATTTAAAAACAAACGAGTAATAGAACAACTTAAAGAGTCTAAACCTCGTGGACATTTTTTCATAATAAATCTGAGTCAAAGGGCCAAAGCTAACAGAGAGCAGAACATGTTCAGCACGTAGAGCTCCCAGCTTCATCCTGAGCATTTTCAAAGATAACCGCAGGGAAAAGAGGCAGAAATACTATCTCTGAGTCTCTGAGTCTGTGTGTGCTGACCAGGCCGGTGTCTGGCGGACAGGAGCCGCGTACGTGATCTGCTCGTACTTCCCTCCCTATCTGGATGCTCCACGAACATCTGGAGGTTCATTCCTTTCCAACGCGCTCATGTTCAGGAAACTTTTGGATGCAGAGATAATGGAAAGGAGTAAGAGGAGGAGAAGACCAATGTAAAAGAAGAGATAACCCAGTTTTTCTGAAAATTTACGGCCCTGTCGTACTCCTGTTGTAAAGCGTTCTGTCTCCTGTTTTCCATTTGACATGGTTGAGGTTGGTCCGTCTGAAGTTTGTGAATATTCATGGAATAGAAAATTCATGGTATGACACCTCAGTGCTGACAGCCTGCATCCATGACAGGATAAGATTTTGTCCTAATACATGGAGTCACATCATGTTACAGAGCTGTGGCAACACAAGAGTCTTTATTATTATTAATAATAATACTGATAATAATCATCTATAGGCACCTTTAAAGCACTCAGGGTCACCTTTAAGGCAAAGTTAAACAAGACTAGGTTAAATTCCAGTCCACTTTCTGGGATGCCTGTTGAAATGCCAGACTGGATTGTGTGTTCTGGCAAATGTGCGGTCCCTTAAGACTGTGTGTTGAGAATTAAAGGGACCCAAAAATTTAAAACATAAAGTGCTTGCCAGCAGGAAACCGCTAACCTGAGACACCAGATCGACCTATATCATTGCATGAATATTTCTGACATTTATGTGGGAAGGCTCCCATAGAAAGCGTTTGGGAAGGACAGGACTTTCAGAAAATCTACAGAAGGTGAATGGAGGAACGTTCTGTCCATCACATTCATGACAGGATGTAGTGCATATGTGCTACTCTTGTGCAAGCTACCGCTGCGTTAGGTTTTTTGCAGAGCTTCATGTAAAATCGATGCCAACGCTGCTTGGAGTACGTGCAAAACTATCTTCTATGCCAAGACAAGCTGTCAGTGTGATTCTTTGCTCTTGTTTTAAAGAAAAAAATGTGGTCCAGTTTCAGTCAAATGGTAGCTAACAGCTACCGCAGAAGCAGCCATTGGATACACCCACTGTTAAAGATCACAAACTCAAGCTAAAGCAGACAGGGAAAAGAGCAAAAACATCTTTTCTGTCGCGTCCAGTTCTGGCAGAACTGCTGATGGGGCTAAGTCCAAGCTAATCACTCCGCTAGCAGCCATTGTATACAAGCATTCACACAGCTAACCCTTTTCTTGTAACTATCCCACAGTCACGCCGATGCAGGTCAGCAGAAGAGCGAAAACATGTTTCACAACATGAAAAGCAGTTAGGGCTGTTTATTTCATACAGAAACGTGGTCCAGTTCTATTAAAACTGATGCTATGCTAAAGCTACATCTGAGGTATTTACAGCACTGGAGGCAGCCATTACTCATGGCTCTCAGTGCAACTAAACCCATGTCGCTACCTGATCCATCCTGGAAACCCGATTTGTACTGCGCATGTGCAAATATACGTCACCTTGTCTTTTTTGGTCGCCTGCTGCCAGCCAAATTGAAAGAAGAAGAAGAAGAAGACATTTGAAAGGAAATGAGTATGGATCGGGCAGCAACAACCCGATCAGTAACTGCCGCGTTTGCACATGCGCAGTACAAATCAGGTTTCCGGGATGGATCGGGTAGCGACAACCCAGCTTATTTCTTTATTTTTGTCTCATTTCAAATTAAAACATCATCAGCCGTAAATTATACCGCCCATGGAACACACAAGCATGATTTGTAAAAGACTCACTTAAAGAGAATAAATGTTTGGCCAAAATGTAAGGACTTTATATAAACTATAACAGGACTAAAACATTTGTTTTTTATTTATTTATTTATTTTACTAAAACTAAAAGACATTTCAGACTAAAGACTGGGTTTTAAATAGCTATCTAAATCAACACTGGTTGGTTTTCAGACCCATAAACTCCTCAGATCTCCTTCTCCATCCTTCTACCAGACGTCTCACAGTTTCTCGGTGGCTAATTAAGATAAGGAAGGGTATTCCTTCCAGGAGATGACCCTGACTTCCTCAGTGGTCCTTGTTGATGGGGGGGTCTGTAATCAGGGGCCGTTCTGCCTTTGACAGTAACATTAGCAGGGCTGGTGCTGATCTTATCCATGGCCACACAAAGACTACTGAGTGATCCACTGACGGGAAGAGAGCGTGCCACTCAGGAACACCCCCCCTTAGTGGGCACAAACCCATCTGAAAATGGGCAAACATGCACAAACAAACACGCGCGCCCTAGTTGCACTTCCTGTGGGCTTCCTCTGATCCCATGAGTCAAGGGGCAATAATGTCACACGTGAGAATGGAGTGGTGTGAAAAGGACGCCTGAAACAAGAAGTCAAGTTTGGATAAACTTAAAGGAAGTTGACACTGTGTGCTTGTGTTGGCACAAAACCCGGGCTTCAGTCCAGACTGAGGTGAAGGCTGACGGCTGATCAGGAATCCCATGTTCCATCAGCATGAGGCCTGGAGATAAATGGAGCCTTTAGAGTGGACAGAAGCCAAGAGAAACTTCAGAGTTAAGCTTTATCATCCAGGGGTGAATTCATACGCTGCAGCCTAAAGGACGTCTGAAGTCTCAACGTCAAACTCAAACAGTGAAGCTTTTTTTTTTTTACCATGTTTGAGTAGAAACTGGGTCTGGATTCAGACATGTCCATCCATTATTCAAATATTTAGTTATTAATTCTAGTGCATGAATTCGTAGACCAAGGCCTTTGCACAGCAGATGCATTTTACTTGTTCCATTGATTTGCACTAATTATTAAACATGCATCCATCAGTGCAAATTTTCAAATTTAGTATTGTAATTCTATCCAGTGAAATTGCAGCTTATATTTTTTCAGACCATTTTTTCCAAAGTTTGGCTGCCAACAACATCTGACCAATTAAAATGCTTGTTGCCTAAGATAAAAGAAAACGTCCTTCCTAAAACACTTCCTGTATGATGAGTGAGGGTTTTCATGTTTTTTGTTTTTTTTTCAGTAGAAATTTTAAATTTTAATGCCAGACTTTTAAACAGGCCAGTAGTAATCTCTGCAGTATTCTGTCCACACTCAGGCTGTTGGTGACCAAATGTTTAAAATGTTTGATCCTCCAGCCATCCCAGTGAAAACATGCATTTATGATATTAAGCTTTCATTCCAGAGTCACTGCTTCAAATTTGCAGTTTTGTCCTGTTCCTCACAAAATGTCAGCCATTTTGCCATATTTGGCATCAGGTGAAATAGCATGCTGTTTCAGGGTTTTCTAAGGCCTTGGTTCCCAACCTGGGGTCCGGGACCCCCTGGGGGGGGGGCACCAAAGATTTCGGGGGGATGCAAGGCTCTGTCTGCTTTGAAGTTGCCAAAATTAGATTTACTCGTACTAAAATCATTATAAAGCACTTTTGAATTGTTTCTGCAAAGCTCTCTACTGGGCTATTTTAAGTAGCTTTGAGGAATGAAAACGGTTTAATTAAATGTTAATTTTTGACGTCCATGCATCACCTTTTGTTTGTGAGGGTCCTGGGGGTCCTCAGCTCCTCTACAATACATGTAAGGGGGGCTCATGGGAAAAAAAGGTCGTTCTAAGGCAGTGGTTCTCAACCTCGGGGTCGCTGAGAAGGGCTCCCCAGATTCTCTAAGAAAAAACATAATATTGTTTATATTGCACTGTTGCCATGTTACACCAATTTTAACCCGTTTTCATTAATTTCCCCATCAATTTAAATATATTTTTGCCATTTAACACCTATTTTTGTCAATTTCAAACCCTTTCCACCACTTTTTTCTGCCTGTTTCTGCCACTTCTAAACCAACTGTTGCAAGTTAAGGCTAATGTTGCCTCTGCTGACCAATTATTGCCACTTTTAACCCCTTTTTTAACCACTTTTTACACCCAGTTTTTCCCATTTGACCCACATTTTAATATCTGATATGCCAATTTTTGCTAGTTTAACTAATCTGCTAATATCTGCCTATTTTCTTTCTCAGTTAACATTTTTTACCAGTTAATATCGATTTTTCAATTCCATTTTTCACCAAATTGCCATTTTTATGTAATTGTTGCCACTTCTAACCCATTCTTGCTACTTTTAAAATCCAATTTCACCACTTTTTCCACCTTTTCTCTGCCATTATTACCCATTTTAGCTATTTTTATCCCGTTTCAATTGGTTTTTTTTATTCAACAAAAGGGATTTACATTTTTAAGAAGGTGATTTACTACAAAATGATTAAAAATATTTTTTTTTTTTTTCTTTGATAAGAGTGGTTATTCTATTAGGTTAATTATAAGCTATGGCTATCACAGGTTAACATTAAAATGGACTTTGGTTTTGTTGACCTCCATGGGCCTCCAGTTTGGCTACGCACCAGAAAGCTCTCCCATTTATCCCACTTATAGACGGCCTTGTCTGCAGATGACTATCTTGAATGCCCATGTCTGTGATGAACCAGCTTCGGGTACAGTGGGGGTCCCTGGTCTCTGGTACCTTTATTTTGGGGGTCGCGGGCTGAAAAGGTTTAGAACCCCTGTTCTTAGGGACGCTATAATAACAATTTATTAAAATCTTAAAATAAAAAAATCATTGTTCATTATTACCATAAACAAGGCTGTGATAATCCCCTTCAAGGAAATCCAACTTACATGTAGTACATGAAAAAAAATATTTTTCATTTTTTGTGTTTTTTACATGATAAAATCAGTTTTTGCAAATTTTCCCAAAATCTTATCATTTGATATTTATGATGAAAACTGATCTTCATTAAAGATTAATAAAAAAAAAAAAAAAGATTTCCTGTTTTAGCCATGAACCCTAACAGGATCATGTGATTTCTGCCTAACATTCAAAGTCTGACAGCAATGTTCTCTGTAATACCTTAAAAACTGAACATTCAGACTCGTGATGCTTATAGAACCTATTCTTGTTCATATCACTGACATATGAGAAGGAAAGCGTTGGCTGTGGGTAAACACAGAGAGGCTCTTCATCGTTTGAGGGCAGAAAATTCCAGAATCCCTCTGCTGTGGACTCCAGTCTCATTGAGCTGCACAGGAATTACATTATTAGTCGTGGTGACAAGTGATGTAGATGACAGTGAGGGCAAAACTGTCAGCAGAGAACCCCTACAGTCCATCATGGAGGGCCCCTAAAAGCCACTGCCACACGCCATTACCTCACAGGGGCCCACAGGGACTTTTCAAAGAGCCTTCCTCAGGGTAAATATGTGTGTAATTTGAGATATTTGACACCTATTTCATGGATCTAGGCAGGCCGCCGTGCAACAACAGGGGCCCCTAGGAGAGAGGGGCTGGCGGTCAGTGACAGTATCGCTGTAGAAATCTCCAGTGTCTTTGCTCAGATGAACAGGTGCTGTATGACGTCCACGAAGAAGCTGCCATGGACTGTAACACGTAGCCCCCCCCCCCCCAGGCCACCAACTTTGTACCCCGGTATGAGCAGACGGCCCCTCGTGTTTGGGTTACCTTGATAAGCCCTGTCTTCATGAAAGCCTTTGAACTTGGCTTTATTTTGAAAGGTCTTTGAGGGATAGATGGAAAGAATGAGGTGGAAAATCTGTATTTCAAATGAAGCGTTTTTAGCAGGTAGAGTTTGAGCTGTTTGGATTATCACTCATGGACTCTTGGACTGAAATTAGGCTGTGAAATAAATGTCACATTTTTCTTTTAAATAGGTCAGAGTCCAGTTCCCCAGAGGAGACACGGTGATCACTGACTGTAGTTTACAGTGTCTGTAAAAAGTGTTGACCCCCTTGATGTCTTACCCTTTTATTTATATTTAAATCAATCATGGTCAGCATAATCTTGGCTTTCCTTTGGGGAAATATCTAAATAAAAACTGAGTGAAAACAGATTTCTACAAAATTATGCCAATTGACTAACTAGAAAAGCACTCAGAGAGTGCAGACCTCTGCCATTAGCCCTATCTCCCAACAGTGGAGAATCCTTTAAGAACATTCCTGGATCCAGATGGTGATCCAGATCACTCCATAAAATCTAATTTGACGATTACTCCCTCCACGGTGGGGTGGAGACACAATGAGGCAAAGGATTGGCTTCGCTACGTGTGGACTGTCATGGCGGAAGCACCCATGGTCTGACCAGACAACTGGAAGTCATGGCAGAGGGTGAATATTCCTCTATTCCTCCCAGCATTGTGAGTATTCTCGCTGCAATTCGCTGTCTTTCTCTCTGTTACGCTCCGACTTGTCTCCTCGACCAGGCGTGCATCTTTCAAACTCTATAAACTCCAAAACTTTGAATAAAAACACACCCAAAATGCTGCTGGGATTGAAGTTACTCATGTCCGCCATCTCCTGGTGTAACGTGGTAACAGCGCAGACCTCCACCATAAGCCCTTAAAAACATTCCTGGATCCAGATGGTGATCCAGATCAGTCCCAATATGTAATCAGTTCTTCCTTATGCCATTTCTGACATTTCCTGAAAATTTCATGAAAATCCGTCCATGACTTTTTGAGTTAAGTTGCTAACAAACAAACAAACCCACCCGATCACATAACCTCCTTGGCAGAGGTAAAAATATTTAACGTAAAACAAGCGACTCCATAAATATTCACCCCCTTAAAGTGAATGACCTAATTCAATGGAGGTCCAGCCAGTTGGTGCTAGTAGTCTCACTCACCTGAGTGCAGTGAATGTGTCTCAGTTAATTGCAGCATAAAGACATGTGTGTCTGGAAGGTCCAGTCACTGGTTATTCAGTATCCATGGCTACCATTACACCATGAAGACAAAAGAAAAAGTCAGGGAATGGATACAAAAACATTTCCAAGGCTCTGAACATCCCCCAGAGTTCAGTTAAATCCATCATCAAGAAATGGAATGAATATCGCAAAATCTGCCTAGATCAGGCCGTCCTCACAAACTGAGCAAGAAGGAGACGTATGAGAGAAGCCACCAAGACACCTATGACTACTCTGAAGGAGTTCCAAGCTTCAGCAGCTGAGATGGGAGAGACTCAGCAGACAACAGCTGTAGGCCGCGTTCTTCATCAGTCAAAGCTTTATAGGAAGAGAAAGCCACTGTTGAAGACTGGACTAGAGTTTGCCAAAAAGCATGTGGGAGACTCCATGGTGAAGCAGTAGAAGATTCTTTGATCTGATTAGACCAGAATGGAGCTTTTTGACCATCAGACAAAATGCCAAACAATGCACATCACCATAAACACACCATCCCCGCTGTGAAGCACAGTGGTGGTGGCATCATGCTGTGGGGATGCTTCTCAGCAGCCAGTCCTGGAAAGCTTGTAGAGGTAGAGGACAATCTGGAGGACAATATTATTCGCTCTGTAAGAGAACTGCGGCTTGTGAGAAGATTTATTTTCCACCAAAACGATGAGTCGAAGCATACAGTGAAAGCTACACAGAAATGGTTTAAAGACAACAACGGGAATGTTCTGGAGAGGCCGAGTCAAAGCCTAGTACTCAATCCTCTGTTGACTCACACCTGCAACACAGTGTGGGGTCCCAGTCCACCAGTTGAGAACCAAGAATGTAGATCATCTTGCAGCAAGCTTTGCCTTGTAACATGACTGTAAGTTCATGGCTAACGTTGAAGCTAATTTCAGGTTCGTAACGTTAGCTTAGGAAGGGGGACAAGTATGCCTCAGCGCTGATACAGTTACTCCTGAAAGCACGTTAACCCTGGTGTTTGTGGCGTTCTCATGATTTGTCTTCCCAGAGTCCAAAACAACAGAAGGCATTGATGTCTAAAATCGACCTGTGTATCAGATCCTCGCTCTAATGGCTGCCTGTAATGACAGACGGCCTCGGCCCTGACGTGATGTTTTCAGGAACATCAAACAGCTGATTATGACTCTGCAGCTTCCCCAGCTGTCAGCTGTTCTCTCTACAGAACAAGGAAGCGACTGTGACATGAACCAAACATGCCCTCACCTGTCCTCATGAAGGAGTACTGTACCTTTTTATCACATCTCCACAGTAAGGAGGGGGGCAGCAGGAACAGCTGCAGGGCTTTTTAACATACAGGTAACACCACTGACTTAAAGGGAAGATGTAGAAATGAAAAAGGACATGCATGTATTTAGAACACCTTCAATAGAGCGTGGAAAATAACGGACTCTAACCTTACTCTGGTTCCAGTCATGTGATTACCTGGTGACACGGTGACTGGAAAAGGTTTAAATTAGAGCTAATGACAGAGGACAGGAAATAACTTTGTAGCTCATCCTCAGAGGATTATTCAGGCCTGAAGAGATGGAAAGACACCTTTCAAAATGTTTACATGATTAGGTAGAAGGATATTTCCCCCTCTTCTCTAGCCCGCTGGTCTGCTTTCACATTTGTACTATAACTGTGCCTGAGCATACTTACATACTAGTATGGAGTCATTATTGTTGCAAGACTAAAGAGTGCATTTTAACTTTTTGAGATTCTTTGTGCTCTAAACTGCCTCCTTGTTCTTAGTTTTTCTCTGTTCTCTAAATGTCTGCTTGATCTCAAATCTCTAGTTGATGATTAAATTTCCTGTTCAAACCATTCCTCTGACTCTGATTTTTCTCTGTGGCGTACGAAACTTTCTCTGAGCTCAAAACTGTCTCTGCTCCTGGATTATTTTGATGAACCAACCAGAAGTAAACATGTAGAGGATTGCTCTGATCTCAATAAGAGAGACCCAACATTCAACTTTCACACATGGTAAAAATCTAAGAGACAAAAAACATCACTTAAAGTTTCAATTCTTACAGTCATGAGCACACACATGTCACAGGCACATGTTGCAAAATATTTAAAATGGAGTCTTAGTCCAGCTCTAGAGTCAAGCAGGTTCTCTCTGCGCTGAGTCCTTTCTTCATCAGGAATATTTAATACCACTGCAGCCATGCCAAAAACGAGTTTGAGGTCATTTAGAAACAAAATCTCCATCATATAATTTCTCAGTATGTTGGCTGTAGTTCTTTAATAATGTGAATAATCAATCAGAGGTTACCAGACAAACTTTATTGTTCTTGTCATGTGTTTATGTAAAGGTATTCAGGGAAACTTCAGTCTAGATTTTTATTGCTTTCTAATGTTGGTGCAGTTTGGTTTCATTAAAAACTCAATCTGTCAGAGGAAACTCTGCTCTCATGTTTATCTACAACTATTTCATGTTCGTTTACGGTAAGTATGCTCAGACTTCTCAGCAAAGTCCTGAAAATAAAGCAAGGTGACATTCTGCCGTGCATTCATCAAAAAGCACCTTAAAACATCGGCATTATTAACAAATGAAAAGTTTAAAATATGAGGCATAAATGAGTCAGGACTAGAAGGAACAGATTATGTAGAGAGTTCTTCATGTTTTATGGTCCAGAAATCCTCCTCTTCCCAAGAAACAGCTGACATCCAGGTAATCTCTGTCTTCTTACACAGCAAGCTCGTGTTAAAAGAGCTGAAAATATAAAGATGAGCCTAGGGGCCGTTTAAGAAATATGGAGGCCCAAGGCAAATAAGAATATGAGGCCTTCTTCCCATTCAGCCAAAAGGAACCATGGAGAATGATCCAATATTCTGAAGCATCTCTATTCAGGTCAAAACGCCAGAAAACTGCAGGACAGACTCAAATGATAAATCTAAATCCTCAAATAGCCAACAGTTCTTCATCAGCAGAGCAGAAGAAGAGCAGATATGCCAGCAATCTTTGGAGGAGTGAGGGCTCCTCGCCACTTCCACCCACTTTCCCATAGGTTGCCAACTATTTAGCAAAAATGGGGGAAACGACATCCCAACATCTCCAGCAGCACCAACATTCCATCCTCTGCCTTTGAAGATGATGATATTAAGGCTTATAAAACATTCAGTCCTTTCCTTTGAAGATTATGTCATCGAATCTTATAAAACATTCCATATTTGCCTTTAAAATCATGTAATCAAATCTTAAAAACATTCCATATTAGCCTTTGAAGAGGATGGTAATAGTTGTTATAAAACATTCCATATTTGCATTTCAAATTACGTAATCAAATCTTATAAAACATTCCATTTTTACCTTTGATGAGGATGTTATTATAAAACATTCCGTATTTGTACCATAAATTATGTCATCAGAGCTTATAAAACATTCCATCTTTGCCTTTGCAGATGATGTTAATAATTTTATAAAACATTCCATATTTGCCTTAGAAATGATGCCATCAAATCATATAATACATTCCATATCTGCATGGAATGTAGCAGATATGTTGCATGTAGGCCACTCCACTTCTGCCCTGCTTTAGTCATTCTGAGGCCCCAAACTAAGACCAACATGAGGCCCCTGTGCTTTTATTTAAACCAACCATGTTGAGTGAACCAAATCTCCAGAAGCATCTCTTTTCAGGTATCAAATGCAAAGAACTACGGGCTGTACCCAAATCTAGGGCTGGTTTTACATGGACATCTCCTTAAATGGAAGTTGCCCATTGTTCCATCCCTTTAATTTTTTCTGAAATGATCAAATATCCATGATTTTATGATCTGTGATTTCAAAACCCTCTGAAACTTCTTTGATGTTCCTTTATAGTTTTGACCAGGAGAGACAGCATTGTCTAAATTGCACAAATATGTTGGCAACATTTGAAAAAATGGGTGGGACTAGTGAAGAGTGAGGGAGCCCTCACACCTTGCCTTTCCATTGACCCTCCCAAATGTTTCCAACACATTTGTGCATGTAAGGGAGTCTGCTTTCAATTTTTGGCTTTTGAAAATAAATTGCCCTCTATCTCCTCCAGATATATACCGATATATCTTATGGTGCTTTCAAATTAGGCCCAGTTGTTTCAAATCACACCGCCGAGCGATTCCTTCCCCTCCCCCTTCCCCCCACTGGCATGCTTTCACACTAGCAACATCAAACCATGCCCAGGCCCACTTGCTTATTTACTCAGTCTGAAACAGCAGGTGGCGGTATGCACAAAGCTGGTTTACAACCCCACCAAGGAGGAGAGAGAAGAAGAAGCTACCATGGCAACCACTGGGGTCATGACCTGAGCGACGACTGTTTTTGTTTTGACCCAGCAAGAAGTCCATCCTGCAGCCATGGATGATTAAAATCACTTTTTAAGATGCCAGCAACTTTGCTCTTTGTATCTGCACATCTACATGCAGCTCAGAGGATTAAATGGGCTCGCGCTGCACAGATACAGCGGTTTTTGAGGTGACAGGAGACTTTTATTGCCTTTGCACCTCCTCTTACTGACTCCAACTTATGTTCATCTGTAAGGTGAGTCACACCACGTTTATTGGCTGGATTCTGATGATTTCCGCCCTTTATTGAGGAAAATGTGAACAAACAGCCGCGCTATGGAAAGAAGTTTAGTTTTTACGCTGACGTCATACAGCTGATACGTCGCTCTGTCCCATATCCAAGCGCGGTTGCATTCACATCCCATCCGAACCGGGCCAGAGTCCACTTGAATCGAGCCCGAGACCTCCTCCCCAAGTGAGCCCGGGCCCGGTGCCTGGGCCCAGTGCCCGGGCACAGTTCGTTTGCATTCACACTAACAAAACAAACGGGACTTCGGGCTCAAGTGCACTCGGATCCGGGACCGAGCCTCTAGTGTGAAAGCACCCTTAAAAACTTGCTGAATTTCCCAGCCCTATTTTTAATGGATATATCTTGAGGCCCCTTGAAGTACGAGGCACCAATCATCTACCTCTGCCTGATGGTAAAACCACCTATGGATGGACCAGGAAGGGGGTTTAGACGTGGTGTTTTTACCTCACTCAGTCTGCAGCATTCGTCCATGTACTCCTCCAAGCTTTCACTAGTGCCACTTCTCCATCTTGGCTCTGGTCCAAAGTCTTGGTCCACCTCGCCCTCGTCTGTAGACGATCGTATTCCAGACCTGGTATCCTCCAAACAAGTCCTTTCACTGTCAGCATTATTCTCCTTTAGCTGTCCAGAAGAAGTTTCCTCAACTCCTGTAGGGCTAAGTCCTGAATCCCTACATCGATCCCCATCCTCACTAATGTGAAGTTCCACTGAAGGAATAAAAGCATCGTCCTGAGTATCTACAGCTGTATTTGGACTGGTATCCACTGATTCCTCCTCCTGTTTGGAGCTCTGCGTGTATGTGACCAGTTTATCAGAATCAGAGTTAAGGTTGCAGGAATCGCAGGACGATTCTCGACTGTGGACCACGAAGCTCTGCTCGGAGCCTGTCGGCGTGGACGGAGAGTTAGCTCCACTGGGCAGCTCCACGCCAGAGTCCTCAGACTCAAATTTGTACAGACGTGTGAGCTGAGAGTCAGAGAAAATGGCCGACAGGTAGTCTGAGCCAGACTCCATCTGTGGTTGTGTGGTCTTGCCATCCTGGTGGGATTTCTCCTCTGAGGCCTTGCTGGGGTCTGGGATGTTCTGCTCAGGATTTGACAGCGCGGAGATGGTCGATGTGGAGTCGTCGCTGATCAGCAGCCCGTCATGGAGGGGGCCGAAGAGTTTCATCTTCGTCAGAACAACTTCAGTGTCAACAACAGCATCTCTGTCTCCTTTTCCTGTCAAACACAGAGAGAAGTCTGGATTTAGTCACATTTCTCATCAAAGACATTGCTCAGTATCATTCTGATGCTTTTATTCTCTGTTTTCACCTGATCACTGATGATGCCAGTGTGTTTGCAGAATGAACAAAAGAACGGAATTCAGCTACAATTTCTGTTCTATCCACCTTTAAAGAGGTTGTTAATGTACTTGTGCAATAAAGAATATATCCAGAATTTTTCTTGCATCTTGAAAGACTCCCAGTTTTCTAAATGTTGCCAACATATTTGCACAATTCATAAAGGGTGAATGCATGAATCTGCCTCCAATTTAGATTCCATTTTTCCATTTCTTCAAATGTTGCCAATGTTTTAGTACAATTAATAAAGAAAGCTGGAATTTGAGGCCCATCTACTTTCCTAGATGTTGCCAGTGTATTTTTGCAATAAAATTATATCCAGGAATTTTCCTGCAAATTGAGCAACATCCAGTTTTCCAAATATTCCCCAAATGTTTGTTCAGTTTAGATAATGTTAAGGAATTCACCTGCAACTTGACAAAGTTTTCCTTTCCTTCCCTTAATATTACCAATATACTCCTGCATTTAATAAAGGATTCAGGATTTTGTCACTTTTGGAGATGTTGTTGAAGTATTTGTACAATAAAACTGGGTCCATTTGAGAACAAATGTACAACAAGCAAAGTCTTCTTTTTCATATACCCAGGAATTTTCCTGCAAATTGAGCTTCATCCAGTTTTCCAAATGTTGCCAACTTATTTGTGCAGTTCATAATGAGTGCACAGTTTGAGTTCCACTGTATCAGGATGCTGCCAGCATGTTTGACAAAGAGAACTCCTAACCCGTCTCTTTTTAAGATGTTGTCAGTGTTCTGGTTTAACTCTGTTTTGGGCCCTTTTATTCATTCTTGGCCCCTTATTTAAATCAAAAAATATTGTCTTAACCAATGAGAAGGTTCACAAGATTACCTCATGTACAGAACATCTCTAATGACTGTATCTTTTGGCCTCTGGCTTTTTCCTACATTAGCCTAAAGGTGAACCACCTCAGATCTTTTGGCTTGAAGCTAATTTTTTCACTGTAGAGCAGTGTTGCTCAACCCTGCTCAACCAAAGAGTCAAATTGTTGAAAAATACCTTTGCAAGAACCATATTTAAGTGGTGAAAAGTGGCAAAAAAACAAAACAAAACAATAGTAATAACAAGTTAAGGTGGCAAAAATGATCCAAAAGTGGCAAAAACATGAGACAAGTGACTAAAATGGGCAGAAAGCAGTCAAGAGTGGCAAAATAGGGCAAAAATATAGGAAACAAGTGGAATTAAATGGCAAAAGGTAGCTTAAATGGGGAAAAACTGTGAAAGGGGGCAAAAAATGTACCAAAAAGGGCAAAAATGTGGCAAAACAATGAGAGAAAAGTGACTAAAACAGGCAAAAAGCAGTCAAGAGTGGCAAAATAGGGAAAGAAAATAAGATTTTAATGGCAAAAAGTAGCTAAATGGGCAGAACATTTTGTAAAAGGCAAAAACAGGATAAAAGTGATTAACAGAAGTTGCAAAAATGGCATAGAAAAGAGGAAGTGGCAAAATAGGGCAAACAAAAGGAAACAAGTGGTATTTAATGGCAGAAGATAGTTTAAATGGAGAGAAGGTGGTGAAAAATGGTGAAAAGGGGCAAAAATGGGAGAAAAAGTGGCAGAAAAATTGGCAAAAATAGGAAAAAGGGGGTACTTAATGGAAAAAGGTTGCTGAAATTGGCAAGAAATGGCAAAAAATGGTAAAAAAAAAAAAAAAGGGCAAAATGGGAGAAAAAGTGTCAAAAAGAAGTGGCAAAAATGGGCAAAAAAGTTGGAATTAAAGTGTTTTTAATGGCAAAGGTAGCTTAATGGGATGAATGGTGGCAAAAAAGGAAGAAAAAGGCCAAAAATGGGATAAAGGTGGCAAAAATGGGACAATTAAGTTTTAATTTAAGCCTTCTGTATAAGTCTGGGAAACAAACTGATAAATGTGATTAATGCCTGAGGTCAAAGTTTCCCTTTTCAAAGGTTTTCTGGGGGAATAATATTTCAAATTACGACATAAAAGAGCTACAAATAATCACAGAAGAGCCACATGTGGCCTAAGAGCCAAACGTTGAGTATCACTGTAACAGAGTCTTTGACAGCTGATCCAGGCTGTCGTTGATGTTTTTCTTTAAAAACAGGAGAAATCGCTGCATTCCTGGACTGCCGGTCTGAAGTGTTTTCACACATTGTAGAGTGAATCAAAGAAACAAAGACCTTGAGATGCCTGATCTGAAGCCAAACGTGGAGCTTAGAGCTGCCAGAGAGCGGATTAACTTCACCGCAGGTATTCCTCTCATAGTCCTGTTACATAAGGCCTGACTGGTGTACAAACAGAATGAAATTTAGGGCTTTTATGAGGAAAAAGAACCACACTCCAAGCTTCTCTAGGTAAAAAAAAATGTTTTTGCTTTTCTCCTGATGGGCTACAGATAGAGTTTAAATTACCAGCTGGCTCCACTGATAGTGAACAATCCTGACAACAGCTGACTGTAGAGATCATGTTTAGTTTACTCCATGGTGGCGCCGATTACTGTACATCATAGGGTTGTTGTCCTGCTAGCGGACTATTTCACATTCATCAGTTTGATGAAATTCAGATTATTCACTTTAACATGGAATATAATTTATTTCATCAGTGATGGAGAGCTGTTGGATTATCTTGGCTTATATTTTTGATTGAATATATGACTTTCTATCTCAAAGTCAGACTTTAAATCTCATAGTTTTGTTGTTTTTTGTCATTATTGTGACCTTTTTCTTTTAATTATGACTCACTATCTTAAATTTTGACTTTTCATTTGATAACTCTGATTTTATTTCTCATATTTATGACTACCTTCTCATTATTTTGACTTCTCTCTCTCTCTCTCAGGCTGCTGGATTTGACTTTCATTCATACATTCATGAAAACGAGGCAGTAATTTTGATCATCTTGTTTTCCTGGTCATGTGAATCTAAAATCTCAAACTGCCCCTCTCTGACCACACGCACCGTCAGAAACAATCTTCTAATCTTCTCGGTGAAACCTGATGACGGCATTTATGTAATCCTGTGTACTTTAACTCAGATACCTCCAGACTCATCCCGTTCTCTGCCCGACGCTCCAGCTTTGATCTGAGGCTCCAGTCCAGACCATTACCGGGAGCAGTCGTACGTGTCCTCTGGGTGGGAAATCTGAGCCGTCTGTCCGTCAATCACAGGACTAACTTTTTCAGATTATAGACTGAAAGCGGGCCCTCTCTCCTGAGGGAGGTACAGGGGCCCCGGATCAGCTCAGGGGCCGTTATATTGCTTCATAAGTGCTGCAGATCTGAGCTCTACTCAGGAGTATTTCTCCAGGGTTCTGGATCACGCTGAAACAAAAGTGGAGGCTGGGCGACTTCCTGCAGGCTGAATTGGAGATCTGGCTCAGGCAAATATGAGATTAAAAGTTCTTTGAAGTGGTAAATCTGACTCTTTTATCCCCTCTGAGGGGAACTTTAGAGGGGGGGTCCTGGAGGGGAATTCTCCCTACAGCATATTGTGAGAATTTGGACTGAAGTGGAAGTCTTTGGCTCACTGAGAAGCTGGACACAGCAAAGACGACCTGATCTTTTCTCTCTGAGGCTGTTATTAAGCAGAGGGGATGCTGCTGTGATTGCGGAGGGTGGAGGTCTGCACTGACGGATGAATGAATCACAGCTAATTAGTCACAAACAGGAAGTTAGCTGATTGAGACAGTTTTTTAAAGCTTGATTGTTCCTCTGCATGACTGACAATATCAAAATAAGACTTTTAACTAAAGACCAACACAAAGGCTCATAAACGTGATTTCTCTTAAAAATATGACTCAGCGAAGCGGTAGGACATGAAAACCGGCCCTGTTTAGATAACCCAGTGGTGGAGTCAGAGCAGATCTGACCAAACACTGATAGGACCGTGTTGTTCAGAGTTTCATTGGGCTCTATCAGCTTTTAAAACTCCCAGGCTCTTCCCATGTTAAACAAGATCTGTTTCCCAATAACATTAACACAAAAACACGGAGCGAAGCCAACAAAACACAGAATGAAACACACTTTGTTTAAACAACGTAGGACCAGAATCAAAGAACTGACTGAGACATGACTGGAGGCTCTGACTCCATCAGGAGCTGGAAGATGAAAGTACCAATGCTACTAATTTGAGGGTGAATTAAACAACTTATCAGTCTGACAATCATTAAACTGGTCCTGGGACCAGTTGTGGGACCATTAGGGCAGTGGGTAGAGTGGGAGAGAGAGAGGAGTCAGATTAGAACCAGGCGGCCCGTGTCAATGAAAACAGCCTCGGTCAGTGTCGTTCACAGTTAATAAATCTTTAACTTCAAATGTTCAATCAAAAACCAAAAAAGAAGTTTCACAGATACTTTTTAAAATCAGGGAACAAAACATGGAAAGTGCCTTTAGGCCGAGGCAGTTCATCTTATAGCCGGAAGTAAAAAACAAACAAAAAAATCTCTTTTTTTTTTGTTTTCCTAAAAAGAAATCGATACATAAAAATGGTTAATTTTCCATTTTATTGTTTTTGCATCAAATAAGAGCGTTCAAAGAACAGACTTCTATTGATGTACAGAACATCTATAATGACTGTATCTTTTGGCCCCTGGCTTTTATTATACATTAGCCTAAAGGTAAACCACCTCAGATTGTTTGGCTTGAAGCTAAATCTCTTCACTGTAGAGCAGTGTTGCTCAACCAAAGAGCCAAATTGTTGAAAAATACCTTTGCAAGAACCACAATCTAAGTGGTGGAAAGAGGAAAAACGGCTTGAAGTAGCAATGAAAATAAGGTAAATGTGGCAAAAATGGTCCAAAAGTGGCAAAAACGTGGCAGAAAAATGAGAGACGAATGACTAAAATGGGCAAAAAGCAGTCAAGAGTGGCAAAAAAGGGCAAAAATATAGGAAACAAGTGGTATGTAATGGCAAAAGGTGGCTTAAATGGGCAAAAAGGGGTGAAAAAGGGCAAAAATGGGGAAAAAGTGGCTAAAAGAAGTTGCAAAAATGGCGTAAAAAAAAGAGGAAACAAGTGGTATTTAATGGCAAAATGGGCAAGGAGGTGGTGAAAAAAGTGAAAGGGGCAAAAATGGTCCAAAATTGGTAAAAAAAAAAAAAAAAAGTGGCAGAAAAATGAGACAGTAGTGACTAAAACTGGCAAAAAAAGTATCAAGAGTGGCAAAATGGGCAACAAAAGAGGAAACGAGTGGTATTTAATGGCAAAGGTAGCTGAAATGGGTGAAAAGTGGTGAACATTTTTGAAAAGGGACAAAAATGAGATAAAAGTGTCAAATAAAAAAGGTCAAAGAACAGAATACTATTAATGTCACATTCTTTTCTTGTTTGCGTAACTTTGTGAAGGTGCTGTGATAGAAGAATGTTACAGTGCCAGTATTTCATTCTTTGATCTTCCTTTTTTGATGAGAACACAGAAACAGTGATTGTTTTGTTTGATTGTAAGTGAAATCAGTACAGAAGCACATGCTTTCATCTCTTTTACTCCATTTTTCCGAGGCAGTGGGTTAAAATTTGGTCATTTCTTGAGGAATTTTCACTGATCTCAGGAAAACCAGCTTTGTTATCCAATGGAAAGGAGATACATGAGTTTAAATCTTGAAACAAATACTGAAATGTACCTGTCATCAGAGGAAAATCTTTTTTTAAGGTGTATTAATTTACTTTTAAAGCCAGCAATAAATCCAAATTTAAAATTAAATTGTAATATGTCCCGCTGCAATTTGCAATGCGCAATATTTCTTTAACCTGAAATGTGCTGAAAATTTCAATTAAATATATTGTTTGAGGCATAAAACATGTTTACACGATCCTCTCTTGAATCTCTTTTTTTGGAGTAATTTGCGAATAAATCAGACTTTCTCTCTTTTTTTTCTGTGTGACATACAAAGCTTTTCTTGGATCTCAGACTTTTACCGTGTGTGTGTGTGTGTGTGTGTGATAGAATGTTGTGATTCTCTTAGTGAGATCAAAGAACAGCCCAGCAACAACAGGCAGGGAGAACATGATTGGTCCATCCTCTACCTGTTTCCTATTGGTTGGTTGAAAAATCTAAGAGCAGAAATACGTTTAGAGCTCAGAGAACATTTCGTACACCACAGAGAAAAATCCGAGAGTGTCAGTTTGAGAAACAAGCAGAACCGACCTGAACATTCTCACTGCTGGACTGTACCATCAGAGAAAATATGAATCCCTCAGAGGACTGTAAACCTGACAGGAGGCAGCTCCTGTTCATGTCATGAGAGTTTTTATGGTTGTGTAATCAGTGAGTGAGGAAAGCTTCTGTACTTCAGACACCACCCAGAGGAATTTACAAGGTTAGAGAGCAGAGAGATAACCTGTGATGAAGAAACCGCCATGTACTGTAGGATGGCGTGAAGCGTAAACAAAGCAGCTTTACTACGATACGTGAGGTCGTTTAAAAGAACTCTGCTCTCCTCTCAATGCCATCAGACCTTCAAACCAATCAACAGCCTGGAGACAGGCTGAAGAAGAGCCAATAGTAGACTTTGATACAACATCAAATACAGAACATTAACCATACACAAAATAATTGATATGATTGGCCAGGGTCCTCCTAAACTGTCTGGTTGTTATGATAGCAGTTTGTTATTCAGGAATGACAGACCACATAGAACCAAAAACCTGGATCAGAATCAAGATCTTACAGAGCTGAGAAAAAGGATTTTCCCTCTAACTGGTTTCTTAAGTTTCTGCATATTTGCCACACTTGAATGTTACGGATCATCAAACTAATTTAAATATGGTGGAACTTTATTTTACTGGGCCCTAATTATCTTGAAATTATATTCATAATTGGTAATCATGCAATAACTTCTCAAAAATAAGGAAGTATTTACCTAGTAATAATGTAAGAACTATCAAGTAATTCCTCATTGAAATTCTCTGGTAATAAGGTAGGATTTTTCCCATACCCTAACCCCCCTAACCCTAACCCTAACACTCATAATATTGTGGTAATTCTCTGGTAATAAGGTGGTGTTTTACCCATACCCTAACCCCCCTAACCCTAACCCTAACACTCATAATATTGTGGTAATTCTCTGGTAATAAGGTGGTGTTTTTCCCATACCCTAACCCCCTACCCCTAACCCTAACACTCATAATATTGTGGTAATTCTCTGGTAATAAGGTGGTGTTTTACCCATACCCTAACCCCCCTAACCCTAACCCTAACACTCATAATATTGTGGTAATTCTCTGGTAATAAGGTGGTGTTTTTCCCATACCCTAACCCCCTACCCCTAACCTTACACTAACAATGTTGTGGCAATCTCTGCAATTATTTGGTATTTTACCAAGTAGTTTCTTAGAAATAAGACATAATGTTTGAAATAAAGTGATAATTCCTACATAATTTCTTTACTTCAGCCTAAAAGTCTTTGGGACTCCAGCCAACTTCACTGAGAGCCATTATCCACAAATAGAGAAAACTGTAAACAGAGGTGAACCTTCCCAGGATTGGCCGGCCTACCAAAATGACTCCAAGAATGCATGGACACCTCACCCAGGAGGTCCCAAAAGAACCCAGAACATCTCTTTCCCTTATGTTGTTGGCATTGTACGGAAAAGTTTTGGAAAGTCTTCCGATAGTTTCCAATTGTGGACCACTCTTTGTAAAAAATGGATTTTAAAGGCCAATTCCACCAACATTCCATCCTCCACCTTTGATGATGTCATCTTTTAAGCCCTTAAGAGGCTTTAGAAAGATGACATCATCCTTCAAACTTCAAATAACATTCCATTCTTGCCTTACATGCAGGCCAGTAGAGTCTATTAGGGCTACCCTAAAAGATGTTGTTTTTTTTTTTTTTAATGAAAACATAAATAAAGGTTAATCTTATATTTTTCAGCAAAAAAAAGTCCAAATTTGGAAAAATATCTAAAACTATCTAAACTTTGCAAGATTGTAACATAATTTATTAACAAGAAAATAAACTCAGAATTTCAGAGTTAAAAAGTAAAAACTATTTATATTAAAACTCAAGGAACCAAACTGAAAACTGGGGTGGAATTTTTTTACTTAGTTATCTAGTAAATTAATGACTTTTTAAATTTGAGAACTTTTCATTTTTCCTTAAAACTCACGGATACTCTTTTATTTCTAAAGTGGCTTGTATACAGCATGGTTGTCATGGTAATAGTTTATACACAGATCTTTTGTCAAGGACAAGTCCATGACCTATTATGTGAGGGTATTCTCAATGAAAAAATAAAATAAAATTCATATTTAGTTTTTCAAGTGGGTCCTAACAAAGCTAGAAAGCTAATGTTAGCTATGTACGCTAACATTGACTTATGGGGGGAGGGTCTTAGCTTTTCTTAGATATGATGGAGGGGCCCCTAAAGAACAAAGGTAGGGAACCCTCTGGTAGAACCAGTACCCCACAGAATGCATTAGGTTAAACATATAAAATTATGTTTATGACAAGACTGAGGAGAAAAGCTGTTAAAGAGGCTCAGCTAGCGTCTTAGCTCAGTCCTAGACTCTTGTAGACTCTGGTCTCCCCTCATCTGTCTAGACCTGTAGTAGGAGGCCTGTGGGTCTAAGTCATTAAAGATCTGGATCACCTTCTCCAAGTAAATAAGTTAACCTGTGGTGAAAATCCCTTTTTTCAGAAGTGTAGGAATCACAGCCAGTGAATGTAGAAATGTTCTGATGCAGCCAAACCTAGAGCGTTAACGTACCAACCTTACTCCATCAACATTGATTCAGAACTGCTCTTCTTCACTCTTGTCCTCCATCTGACATTCATATGTCATCTGTAAAACTGAAAGGGTTGCCTCCAAATTAAAGTTCCAGAGATTACTCATCATTTGCTCCTGTTATCTTTTACCTAGATGAATGTATAATTGTTCAAGAGGCTGTTTTCTCTGCAGAACAGTTAGGGGACCATTTACTGTGTCTATTGTTCTTATTTTATCGGTTGCCTGTTTGCAAAAGCTGGCCCGTCCTTTTTGTGAATCAAGAAATCAGTTTCTAGAGCTTTCTGTCTCTGAGGTCATCGTCACCTCACCCGGCCTCTCCAACGGGCCCTGGTTCAAATCCTGAAGCGTTTGACCTTCAGGGAGCAGAGACAGCAGAGACCGGGTGTTTATACTCATTCTGACTTTGACGGATGATCATGAGTCGATGAAATTTCTGGTTGAACATGCTCTTTAGACAGACGGTGTTTTACAGCCTCCTGAACATGCACTGACAAGAGGTTAACATTGGCACTGAACCTGTTAGCACATTAACGGCTGTTTCATTCACGTGTCGACGTCTGTTGACCCAGATGTCGTCTGACTATAAAGCTGTCCGTCACTGATCCAGGTTCCAGTCTTTTATTGAGCATTTTATTGAGTCATTGTTCAGGAAGAAAAGCCTCCTGACCCCCTCTGAAGATTCAGGGAGCGACCTGCGACCTGGACTCTCCTGTAGAGATCAAAACGTGACTCTGGAATTTCAACAATGCAACACATTGAGAGCTACCTTTCCAGGGGTATGAATACAACTGAGGGCAAAATACCAAGGAGAGAAAGTAGGTCAGCGGCTAAACCAGGTCTCAGGAAACAAATAAGGATGTTTTGGTTCTGATCAGGATTTCTTTTCACAACAATCAGAGTCAACTTTATTAGTTTAAAGCCTAAATTAACAAATAACACATCGCCTTAATGCCTCTACAAATTTAGAGGATAACAACCTCTCTGCTTGCCTCAAGGAAGGAAGGAATCCCTCTGATAGTCTGACAGGAGCAGAACTTTCTGTTTTTCTTCCAACACTGTTCCCACAATATTCACTGACTGTTTGCACCTGATCAGCCCAGCATCATTCAGTAAACCATTACAGGTATATAACAAACAGTGAAGAAGGGCTGGACTGGTTTCTGAGGTGGTGTGACCGGTAGAAATCTTATTTCTGCATTAATGAAGCTGTATGCCATGTAAAACACCATGGATCGTGGGGCTAGTTAATTATGTGAGGGTCGAATTGTTGCCCAAAAGTTTGCGTTCACATGCTTCAAAAACAAATAAAAAGAAACAAGTATTTCTAGTTAGAATGCAAATGTAGACAGTTCTGTGGTCAGATTAATCAAAATGTGAAATCTCATTGGAAACCAAGAGCAGAGGGATCATCCAGCTTGTTATCCTGGCTCAGTTCTAAAGCGTGCATCTCTGATGGTATGGAGTTGCATTAGTGCCGATGGTGGGAGTGTCCAAACTCCACTGAGGTCCACATAGAGAAAATTATAAGGATGGTAGGGCCCCATTCATATACCTTGCCTTTATGGTACTGTATCAGTAAATCCAGTCTAGTTTAGGAAAAGATGTCCTTAGTGATTGGATTGGCTAGTTAATAGCAAAAAAGGCAAATAGTAATTTTAAGGATTTTAAAGAGGCCAGTCAGATTTCAGGGTAGACCTGGATGGCCCTAGCTCCACCCAGGTCAAAATCAGAATGACTCTCCATGTACCAAAGAGTTTACAGTGGTATCTTAGTCCTTTTCCACATGGAGACGGAAGCGTTGGAAGCGTTATATTTCTGTTTTGTTTTGAAAAAGTTTTCCGTAAATACGAGGTCGTTTCAGGAAATGTCTGCGTAAGCCCAGAACCACAGAAAATGCTGTAGTACATATGCCAAGACTCTAAGTGGCGCTGTAGCATTGTCACGGAAATGCACCAAAAGCGAGAAGAAGATCACAGAAAACTGCCACAAACGTTCTCCTAGTTGCCCTTCTGGTTGTTGTCTGTGGTGGATTTAAGAACATGTGGTGTCGGCTGTTCTCGGTGGTGGTAAAGGAGCATCAGATTTGGCAGTTAAAGCCTTAAAAAGCTCGGTAGCATCTGCAGTATGAACACAACCCTGTAATCCACCATTGGTGTTCTGGTTTGACATGAGCATGCGGCGTGAGTGGGCAACGCCATGTGTGACGTAATCGTTTCAAGACAGACGCGGTTAGCTGTCCACATGGAGACAAAATTTTTCACTCTGAAACCCGGTTTAAATAGTAGCCATGACGGCCTCCCAAACCGCTGTTTCCGTGTGGATGAAACGCCGATACGACAAAAAAACTTTTGCTCCTGAATTCGTCTCTGTGTGGACGGGGCCTTAGTTTAAGTCATGAAAAAGTACATCAATAAATTGTCCTGTCAAAATGTTTGTTTACTGAATTGGCAAAGTAGCACCTCTTAGCACAGAAATTTAAATACACACTGATCCTAATAAATTCATGTCGTCATCATAAACTATACTTTTATTTGTGTTTTCTTATAGGCAGACGAGAATAGTTTTGTTTTACCCTCCCGGATGAGCCCCCAAAGTAACACAAAACTCCTCTGACAGTAAGAAACACGGATAAAACATACAGTCCGGAACAGGCTTCATGTTCTCATGTGGGCCATTTTTACCTCCGCCAAGGAGGTTATGTGATCAGCAGGGATAGTTAGTTTGTTAGTTAGTTTGTTTGTTTGTTAGCAACATAACTCAAAAAGTTGTGGACGGATTTTGTTGAAATTTTCAGGAAATGTCAGATATGGCATAAGGAGGAAATGATTCGATTTTGGGAGTGATCCGGATCACCATCTGGATCCAGGAATTATTTTAAGGATTGTGTACTCTTGGGAGATAGGGCTAATGGCCGAGGTCTGCGCTCTCCGAGTGCTTTTCTAGTTCATTTAGGTTTTAAAATTTTCTGCTGATCAATTATAAGTGGTCTTAGGGTCATATTAGACCCCCAGGGCATAGTTTGGACACCTCTGGACCATGACATGGGCAGCTTACACAACTGGAAAGACACTATCAATGCTGAAAAGTAGAGAGAGGTTTAGAGCAGCAGATGCTCCCATCCAGACAAAATCTCTGTAGGGAAAGCTTTGATTATTTTAGCAAGAAAATGCTAAACCACATCCATCACAACATCCTGGCTTCAGAAGAAGAGTCAGGGTCCTAAACGAGTCTGAATGCAGTCCAGACCTTTCACCAACAGAAAACAAATGGAGCATCAGTAAAGACAAAATCCAGCAAATATTCAGGGCTGCTGAGCAGCTAGAATCCTACATCAGACAAGAATGGGACAATATTCCTCTCCAAAAACTCCATCAACTGGTCTCCTCACTTCCCAGATGTTTACAGACAAGCAGCTTTGGTTTAAGAGTAAATAAGGGGCAGTCTTGTGAAAACAGTTGGATTTTAGTTGCCATTAGAGGTGAAACAGTCAAATCAAATGTACTGATGTCCACATACATAGTGTTTATCTGTTATTGAAATGTCATCCTGAAAACAGCCTTATGACCCACTTTAGGTCTTGCCCCACCAGTTGAGAACCACCGTTTCATATTATTTTGATTTCCTATGAATATTTACTTCCAAAGAGTGAATTTCCTAGAAATATGCCCCCCAGTATTTATCGGTCACATTTATGGCTGTATTAATCCTGTTTGTCTGGTAAACCAGCCGTGACGAAGGACTCAGGTATGGACCACAGATTCTACAGGTAGATAGGAAACCCCCTCAGGGACTTTCTATGGGCAAGTGCTCACAGCACAGCCTCAGTTTGATGGGCGTACCTGGTGACAATCATTCACCTACAGTCAAACACACTGCCTCAGAGTTTCCACTGCTTACGTTTTACTGGATCTGTCTTTTTCTCTGAGATTGAGAGCTGCTGTTGGAATTCAGGCCACTGCCTTTAGAAAAACATCCAGATTTGGGAAAATGAGCTGGAAACATTTATGATATTTATAAAAGGTGAGGTGTTGTAATGAGAAGATAGAGCTTGAAATGAGGAGGCTTGATCGGCTCTACCATGACTTTAACAAATATCAAGGAACTCAATCAAGCCAACAACACTCAAGGATCATGGGTAATGTAGTGCTGTAGCCTGAGATCTTGGATAAACCACGTATTTGTATTAAAAAAAAGGTCATTTCACTATTTAAACTGTCGAAAAACAGCTGTTAATTTCACTTCTAGAGGCAGTGCTTGATGGAACATTTCAACAGAAAGTTTCAGGCTTACATTTGAGATCAGCCAATCAGAGATGTCGCTGTGACCCTCTAGCTTTATGGGTAATGTAGTACTGTTGACAGTGATCACAGACAAACCTAACCTTGCAAAGCAGATGGATACGCCCATTTCTTTGTTTTTCACTGGTGAATCCATCTTGCAAAGCTCCCATCTGAACCGTTTGGGCCCAGTTAGAAAGTGACAGGACCAATCAGTGACAAGAGGCAGTACTTTAAGGCGCGGCAGAGGGTGACGTAAACAAGCAGCAGCAAGAGCTTAGCTTAGCATGAATGCTGCTAAGGCACCAGTTTTATCAGAACTTGAAGACATTTCTTCATTAAAAGAAGAACAAAGAACAGCAGTGGTTTGTTTTTTTAAAAACAACAAAAGTCGTGTACTGACATGTCTATAGTCGCCATGTTTCGCGATGTTCCTCGGTAGCTGCGCATGCGCAGCTCGACAGCGGCTTTGTCACGTGTTTTGTTGTCCTGATTGGCCCGTAGAGATGTGACAAACAGAACGTTCATCCAATCACACTTTTTTCAAATCCTCTGCCTTTTCTCAAACATTTCCTGTTGAAGCTTTCCCAGATCTGGCACGTCAGGTTAAGATAAACCCTGTTTTTCCCAGAATTAAGTGCGTGATATACAAACTTATGCCTTCTACATCATCGTGTATCTATGATAAGTACTGCATTGAATGAGGGTGGGTTCAGCCAATCAGAGACATCACTGTGACACCATAGGATTGTGGGTAATGTAGTTCTGTTGGCTGAGAACTGAGAACCAGGTTGGTTCCATGCTGGTTTCTCCCTCAGGCTTGCGGTAAGTCTACCCTGAAAGCTTCTGACATTATTGTGAATAATCAGATCTAAAAAGCAGCGTAGACTGAATGATGTTGTGGCTGATGAGGGACAGTGTACAGTGGCTCCTCTGGTCGGTCAGGATCCCCACTTTCAAACCCCTGGTCTCATGTGACATCACTTCAGGAGTATTTCTGACTTCACACCACTTCTCTTTTTCGTGTTTTTACAGCCTTTCTGCTGTCGTCTTTCGTTCTCTTGAACACCTGGAATCACTCTGATGTGGTTTCAGAGGAATTCCTCCTCAGCATCACATCTGGCTTCATTAAACGTTCGCTTGATAAGCAGGTGTACTTTTTCACCACGTCTTGTGCACCTGTGCTGTATTTATATGTGACTCAGTCTCTGAAGGAGCCAGTGTTCAAAGCAGAAGTCTGCTGATGTGGACTCCCACGCCCGCAGCCCTCTGCTCTCCTCTGGATGTGAGCGCCGTTTCCCTTCCAGGCAGCTTTGTCTTAAATACTCTAACACCTTTAGCCCTTAAAGTCTGTCTTTGTGAAGGACTCAACAATGATAGAGCCTGGAATGTGAAATGAACCTGACGGGAAATGGCTCAAGGACGTTTTTAGATGGAGAAGCTTAAGGATGAGTGAGGAGCAGCAGAGGGGAGGCGGTCTGTAGGTAATGATATGTTGTGGATTTAAGTCAAACACCGAGACTGGAAACCGTCTCAGTCAGCCACAGCAGACAATGACAGCAGAGAAAATGGTGTTGTGGAGAGATGAGGACAGCTGCTGTCACGCTCTCTGAGGACAAAGCTGAGCTGGTCACATTACCTCAGCATGTAATTACTGTCAACCTGCTCCCTTCTTATTGTCTGCAGGTAATTACCAGGAACACACCGGCACTGAGCAGGAGGGTATACACAAAAATAGAAAATCTCAGCTCCTTACAGTGTTGTTTTCAAAGAAACTTTCTAAATATATATTTAATTGTTGTCGAAGCAGCCAATAAAAGACTGAACTAGTGCACCCCCATGTTCAAATGTCCATTGTTACAGCAGAAATAGAAACTTACAGCATTGTTTTAAAAGGAAATAGATGCCTTTACAAAAGAGTTGTTTAGTTCTAACTTTAAAAAGACTGGTAAAGTTGGGGACTGCTCAAAAACACCTGGAATATTCCACAAGTTAGAAGGTTATTGGTGATTGGTTGTCTTGCTTATTTCAGTGAGATGATGCCAAAGCACATTCTGCAAGAGTCACAACAGCATGGCTTCACTGTGAAAGAGAAAAGGGTCTGCTTGCAGAAGGTAAGGAAGGAATGTTTTATAAGCTTATAATGTTTTATAAGCTTCAAAGGCATGGAGTGAGTGAGTTATTAACTTTAGAGGATGACGTCATCTGCAAAGACAAGGAAGGAATGTGTTATAAACTTTAAAGGATGGCATTATCTTCAAAGGCAAAAATGTAAGGCTTTTCAAAATTCAAAGGATGACATTATCTTCAAAGGAAATGATATACTTATTTATAAACTTTAAAGGATGACATCATCTTCAAACACATTGATGTAATGTTATTAGTCTTAAAAGGATAACATCATCTTCAAAGGAAAGGATGGAATGTTTTTTAAACTTTAAACGATGACATCTTCTCCAAAGGCAAAGATGGAATGTTTTTTAGGCTTCCATTGATGACATCATCTTTCAAGGTTAGGATGAAATGTTTAAAAATCTTTAGTGAATGACATCATCTAATAAAGGCGCGGGCAGAATGTTTTTTAAACCTTAAAGAATGACATTATCTTCAAAGGCAAGGATGGAATGTTGTATAAACTTTAGAGGATGATTTCATCTTCAAAGGATGACATCATCCTCAAAGGAAAGGATGGAATGTTTTTTTAAACTTTAAACATTGACATCATCTCCAAAGGCAAGGATGGAATGTTTTATAGGCTTCAGAGGATGACATCATCTTTCAAGGTAAGGATGAAATGTTTAAAAATCTTTAGTGAATGGCATCATCTAACAAAGGCAAGGCAGAATGTTTTATAAACCTTAAAGAATGACATCTTCAAAGGCAAGGATGGAATGTTTTATCATCTTTAGAGCATAACATCTTTTTTAAAGGCAAGGATAAAATGTTTTATAAACTCTAAAACATGACATCGTCTTCAAAGACAGAGGATGGAATGTTGATGAAGCAGGCCATATTTGGGTCCTTTTCTATCCAGTTTTGCCGAATGGCTTGTCTCTGTGATAATGGAAAAATGCTGCAAAAAGTCTTATGTAGTCCTTAGATAAGGCAACTTTCTTCTTCTTCTTCTTCTTTTAATGTTTTTGTTGTTATTTGATAAAGGTTAGTAAACAGACTTTGGATGTCTGTCAGTAGTACCCCATTACAGCCTAATGCCGCTAAGAACATTGGGAAAAAATACATTTTTAAATACATAAATTGCCATTCAGATATTTAAAATTAGCGTCCATCCTTACAAAGAAACACATCTCAGGATAGATATTTAAATGTTTAGTTTCATAATCAGGGTCTCTCACACACTGCTCATCCTCATCAGCTTAGGTTTATTTCCATCAGCTCAAACATCATCTTGGCCCTTAAAGGTGATCTAATCCTTGGTCCTTAAACAGATGCTGGCCTCACCTTTAGCTTTAGACCTCAGGTTTCAGAGGTTTCAGAGGTTTGTGGCAGTGTTTTGAGGCCCCACGTGCAGGCATGTGCGAGCCCCCAGGCTGAACACTGGCTTGGGTCGGCCCCTCAGATCTCCAGAAGCTCGGGTCGTAAACAGGCCAGGACAAGCTGGGTATTTTTACAGCACAGGTGGCTGATGGGAACATCCGTGCCCTGCAGCACTCTGGGTGGTCAGTGGTCAGCACGGACTCCTTACATATAATAAATTCCACTCATGTTTACAGTTTTATGGCTGTAATTCAACACTGTAAAGCCTGTTAGTAAAGTCATGTTCTCTGTCACAGGATACTGAGCAATGATTCAGTTCCACTTTGACTACAACTACAACGTCTTTGGTGGACTGCTGCAACCCCCCACCGTCCACCCAATTCCCCCCACACTATCACCTCCTCCTGGTCCTGCAGAATCAGGACATCCATGGTTTCATCTCTCAACACAAGCCCCCACTGGGAGCTGAGCTCTGTTTTCCAATTCTTCCTCTACTGCAGCGTCATCATCCCTAAGGATGATACCCAGACTCCCTCTCTTTATCACCGTTAACCGAGACCCCAACTCCACTCTCTCTTATCGGGAACCATTAAGATAAAGCAGGAATGTGCAGGAGCAGAGCAACAGCAGTCAAAACTCCTCCAAGATCATGTCTACTGACAGTTTAGAGTTTGACTTCCCATCCCTCCAAACGAGGGGCTTAAAGGCGGAAGAGGATGCTTTATCCAGGTTTTCTTAGAGGGATTTTATGTAAACAGAAAAGGCCCGTAGCCCCCGTGGTTACATCCATGCACCCATGGACCCATAATTTTACCACCAGGCAAAGGCAGACAATCATCAGGGGGCCTTGTGCTCCAAAGAGCCCCCAGCCTCAGGCAAAGGTGTCCATCAAATGTGAGGTACACAGAAAAAAATGTAATGCCTACTAAGATGAATATTTAGACCAGTGTTACTCAACCTGCTCAACCGAATAGCCAAATTGTTGAAAAATACCTTTGCAAGAGCCACAGTGGTGAAAAGTGGCAAAAATGGCTTGAAGTAGCAATAAAAATAAGTCAAAGGTGGCAAAAACGATCCAAAAGTGGCAAAAACGTGACAAAAAATGAGAGAAAAGTGACAAAAATGGACAAGAAGCAGCCAAGAGTGGCAAAATAGGGCAAAAAAATGTCATGTTCATATCCTACATATATCCTCTGATTCTTTATGCCTGTACATAAACCTAACATGAACAAATGCATTCACTCGCATTAGATTTGGTAGAGGAGGAGGCGTGAGAAAAGGAGGGTAAAACTGGCGTGTTTTACGCACGGATGGACTCATCTGTTTAGCATGGACGAATCCAAGTCATAGGCATAGTGTACAATAAGTGGCATAAAAAGGGTGTAACATTGAATTTTTTTTTTCTTCATTAGTCAGGGTTGAAGTTGAAGAGATCTGAAGCAGTGAAAGTTTTTTTAAAAAGTTGAAAAATTAGTGTTTTATTAACACCTTTCTACATGTCCATATTTGGACAAACAAGGGTGGATGTAGCTAAAGTATGGCATTCAGCACTACAGAAAAAATTTCGATGCATCAAAATCAATTTTACTACTATTGACATGACCCATAGATTTTTTTTCTAGATCATTTTATATGGGAGTTATGGTGTTTTTGTGTTTTTTACCATAAAAAATAGCAGTGATGTGGTGTACAATAACTGGCATAAAAAGGGTGTAACATTGAATTTGTTTTTTGTTTGTTTGTTTGTTTGTTTGTTTTTTTAGTGGTCAGTGTTGAAGTTGTTGAGGAGATCTGAAGCAGTGAAATTTTTTTTAAAAAGTTGAAAAATGATGATTTAATTAGCACCTTTCTGCATGTCCGTTTTCAGGACAAACAAGGACAGATGTAGATAAAAATTACAAGGGACCAAGGGGTGAGCTTGACAATTAAAGCCTTCTGTATAAGTCTGGGAAACAAACAGATTAATGTGATTCATTCCTGAGGTCAAAGTTTCCTTTTACAAAGGTTTTCTGGGGAAAAATATTTCAAATTAAGACATAAAAGAGCCACAAATAATCACAAAAGAGCCACATGTGGCCCAAGAGCCACACGTCACTGATTTGGACCGTAAAAAAAGAGCACATAGTGAATAAAATAATGTAAAAAATGTACTTATATTAAAGGATCCTCATTAGTTGCCACCAGGGCAGCAGCTAGCCCTCCTAGGCCCCCTATCAACCAACAATACATTAGAAGAAATCCAAAAGGCAGCAAACAGTTAAGCTTCTATACTGCCCCACTCATTCAACACACAAAATCCCACAACCCAGCTAGAACCCCACATCAACATCCCCAAACACCACCAACTACAGTAAACTCTATTCAATATCAGGGAAAACAGAGGGAAAGGTTTTTGGCATCACTTCTCGAGAAGCACAAAATTAATCAGATGCCTGCAACACTTTCAAAGAAAAGAATGGGAATGTTATGGAATATTCAAAAACACCTGGAAGATTCCAAAGGTTAAAAGGTTGGTGATAGGCTGTCTTGCCTCTTTCAGTAAGACAATGCCAAGAGTTACAACAGTATGGCTTCACAGTGAAAGAGGGCAGGGACTAGAATGGCTAAAGGCATGGACAGAATGTTTTATAAGCCTCAAAGGATGACATCATCTTCAAAGGCAAGGACAGAATATTTGTGAAGCTAGGGATTTTGTTTTCATTTATTTATTTGCCAAATAGCAGACCGTAGTTGGCAGCTTTTAGAAAAGTGGGTGGACTCTTCCAAAAGTTGCCAACACAGAGGAAACATAAGGGACATAGTTAAAGTTAGAGAGCCAATAACCCTCATCAAGCAAAAATTGAGGTAGCATGGCGGTGGTGCCCTATACCCATACCAGAACTGACACTCTGTGTATTAGAGACTGCTTCTTTGACTTCTGCTACGAAAGCATGCACTCAGAGTTTGCATCTTTCCCGGCTGAGATTATCCGGAGAATGGGGCGCTCGGAGACTGAAAGGAGGATGAGGCGAAGGCAGCATGACACCCACGGCCTAGTGGGGAGGAGGCAGAGACGGGGTTGTGCGAGAAGGCAGAAGCGGGGCAGGCGAGCCGGGCTGCAGGCTAAGAGCTGCCCCACACAAACCTGCCGTACCAAACATCTTTCTCGCAATTACCCGCTCCCTCACCAACAAGATGGAAGACACAAGGCTGCAGATTTCTAACCACAGCTTGGACTACTCTGTCCTGATAAAAACAGAAGCCCGGCTGCACGAAAACATTCAGGACCTAGCCATGGAGCTAGTAGGCCACACCACCACAGAACAGATCAGACACTCGACTTTGTTAAGACTAGAGGGGGCTGTTAAACACATCTAACAGAGTCGTCTCCACAAGCGGGCCTCCAGGATTCTGATGGACCCCTCGCACCCTGGACGCTGTCTGTTCAGCAACACCCACACAAACCTGCCGTAGCGAGCATCATTTTCACGGATTCCCCACTCCATGGATGACGTGAGGCTGCAGATTTCTAACCACAGCTTCGACAACTGTGTTTGCTGCAACAGGGGAGACTGCCAAATGAAATTTTGTTGTATTCTTATTGTGTAATGACAATAAACCCTGTCAAACTTTAGCAATAATTATCAAAAATCTTCAGAAATGGCAAAAAAAGTGGAACTGGCATAAGTAGCTTGGTAATTTGTCTACTTTTAAAAGCCGAATTGAAGTCTGTAGGAGAAACTGAGTTGGAGTGATAGGACTTGGAAGCGGACTGAGATGATGTGTGTTTGTGACAGAATGTTAGGACTCTCTTAGTGAGATTGAAGCAAATGTTTCCCAGAGAACAGCTCAGCAACAGAGCTAACATGATTGGTCCTTCCTCTACCTGTTTCCTATTGGTTGGTTCATCACAGTTTGCTTTGATGTCACTGAGTTAGTCTCAACATTCTGTCACACACACACACACACACACACACACACTGTAAAAGTTTGAGAGCCAGGAAAGTTTTGAGTGCATGGAGAAAAAGTTTCATTCACCATACAGAAAATCTGTCTGCTTCACAAATAAGCAAAGCCAACCTCAACGAGAGGAGAATGATTTGCACAGAAAGTTTGAGCACGCAGATGTTTAGAGCAAAAACAGAAGATCTGAGAACAAGGAGGCAGTTTAGAGCACAAAGGCAAAGACTGAAGAAAATCTGAGCCCAGAATCAATAAGTCATGATCTCGAAACATTAAAATGCACTTTTTAGTTTTGCATTAACTTCAAATGTGCGGGAAAACAAAATTGGGGCCCTTAAAGGTGATGAGGCTCTGTGTATAGCACATGCTCTACCTTTGGGAGCGGCCCCACTCCAAGTCAATATTTCATATTTACTACCTTAGTCACTGTAACAGTTCAGATTCCTCATGTCTGAATAATGACAGGAGAGTGAATCCGTTAAAGCGGTGCATGTTTGAGGTGTTAGTCACTACACAATGATCAGAGAGGGCATGTTTCATGAGGATGATCCATATTTGAACTGAGTCACATGTCACACCAGCTAACATCAGGAGATGTTGTTCCAGTTTAAAGAAAGACGGTGTTATTTTATAGCCATGAATCCATACACACAAACACGTGAAAACACGGACACAAAGCCGCACCCTGCCTCACTGTACACAACGTGTCATCTTCACAAAGGGCCTCTTCTTCCTCGACTCATTAACATGAAAACAATGTGGCTGCTGTCAGGCCGAGTGTGGAGGCTCCCTCGCGGCCGCAACAATGAGCAGATTTATCTGGCCTCCCACCGCAGAGCAGCCGCCAGGATCTGCTGCTCGGCAGGTGTGGAAGCTCGTACTGTAAATAAGCTGACAGCGATATCTGAGCGAGGCTCGGACCAGGAATGTGGAGTAACCTGACGCCAGGATTAGACAGGGAAGAAAGAGGACAATGAGAAATCCCTGTGTACTTCTGCAGGACTTCACAATGCTCTGGGCTTGGATTAACACTTCTTTACATCACAGCAGAGAACAGGGACATGAGAGCAAGTATGAGCAAATAAATCACTTTCACAGTAAAGAATATTCACACTGAACTCAGATTTAAAAAATTAAATATATCCAACAGTTTAAAAGCAGAGAAAGCCCTCATTTTAACAGTTGCAATAGTCTTGTCTGCCACAGCAGAGTCAACATGTTCACTGCTGCAAACATCGGGTGTAAAGTCAAAGACTGCCGTAGGAAACTGCCGTTCTGTTGCTGTACTTCATTCATGCTTGTGCTGCTGACTTAGATGGACAAGGCCAGCCATTAAAGGAGAACTTCCTGGTGCCCGGACATGTGGTCAGTAGGTCATCACTTAACTACAACAGCTACAAAAGGAAACTGAGACGACTTTCTAGGGAACTTTTGAGCCCTAAAGACCCAAAACTGTCAGACCACTTTCTTTTAAGACAAACTCATGTTTATGGGGATAAATGAATCCTTTTGATCAGTTTTTAAGATGCATCAGTATATTTCTGGATGGGAGAGGGTAATTTAATGTTTTAAAAGTCAAAAATTTCTCAGTCTCACTCATATGTCCGAATGTTTCCAACTTATTTGTGCAATCTAAACAATGCTGACTCTCTTTGTCAGTGGACTTGAGTTTGAATTGCATTTTTCTACCCTGACTACTCAAAGTACTTTTACTCAGCAGGCCTCATGTACCTATACATACCCTTTGACTCCATCCACTCCACATTCACACTGATGGCAGAGGTTGATGGAGAATTGCCTGTGCATTTTGCATGCAATAAAGGTGTGGAACAAGTTATAATCGAAAGTAATCCCAGTCAAACACATTTACACGCCATTGATAAAGCAGTGGGATAAGTATCTTGCCCAATGATTCGTCCCCATGCAAGAGGTCGGGTTGAAACCCACAACCTTTCAATTAAGTGCAACCAACTCTACCTACTGAGCCACAGCCATAGGTCAAACTGGGAGAGAAGATCATGAAGTTTATGAATTTTTTTAACCTCTGATCATTAAAAAAAATGGAGATTTTCTCATTTCAAAACATGTCATTTAAAAGGGTAGAACATTCGGACACTTGAGCAGTTAAAACTATACTTTGTGATTTTTGGTCCCTAAAAAGATTTACAGTGAAAAAGATGCCCAATATCAGGTGTGTATGACTTAATTTATTTATTTTACCAGAGTAATAAGGATTGAATTCAGGGGTTGTGCTCATCATGAACAACTTCACTCAGGGTGAAAAAATGTCAAACGGCATAAACAACAACAACAATCGATCAGAAACATCAGCAATGGAATCCCAGCAGTGACTGAATGTTCAATAAGCAGTTTTCAAAACACAGCTAAACTCATTTAAACACGTATAAACACTCTGCCCAAGGGCATGATGGGAAACTCTGCCCACATATTTGAAATGACAGCTGACTCTTCACTATAGGAGTTTAAATCAAAATGTTTAACATTTTAATATCAACACACAGTTTTTACTGTGCAGTCTGGCCAGACTTGTGCCTGGAAAATATACCCACAATGCCTCACAGGGGACGTTGAGAGTCATAGGTAAAGTGTTTGGAAATACAGAATGGAAAAGAGGAAAGACAGCAAGACCAGGTTTGATTATGTAGACGGACTTCAGGAGATTGGCTAACCATATATAAATCATTCTTGCAGGACAAAAAAAACGTTTTTACGTAAACTTGTGTTTTTATTTTCATCACAGATTCAGTAAATTAAATTTTTCTCAAACTTATTTTCCCTAGTGTCCTGTGAATGTTTGTTCCTTTCTGTCATTATTCTACTGCTCTTATTTGTTTTAGTATTTCAGTGTTTTGTCAGTCAGTCAGTTGGCACCTCTGTTAGTGCACGGCACTATAAAGGGATATTTTAGTATTTTTTAAGTTAAGCTGTATGAGGTATGTAGCAGTAGTAGTAGCATTAGCCTCATTGGTTGTACCAGCCAGGAAGCGAGGCTATACAGTGTAACAGATGGGTACAGTTTCTATGAGTTTCGAGAGTTTTAAGTAAAAATGGGCCACAAAACAATGTTGGCTAAAAACGTACGGACTATTTAAAATTTTTGAAGCATCTTATTTTATTTTTATTTTTTTGGTTACGTTTTTGCAATGCACACTTTAGCTACCAGTTACATGCATTGCAAAACAGCTTTCTGGGTAAAACAGAAAATGCTTAAAAAATTTTTAGATCATGCATACATTTGAACTAACATTGTTTAGTTGCCCATTTTTACCAAAAGCTAAATTCCACAGAGAAACTGTAACCATCTGTTATGCTGTATATTATTAAGTAGTTTATACAAAGGTATTTTGCTAAGAAAAGCATACATAGGCCTTTTTTGGGTTTCATCAGTGAAACATTCAAATCGATGTTGATTTTTGGCAGCAGTGTGTGTGTTTGTGTGTGTGCGTGGGGGGGACTCCAAGGAAAAATGGTTGGGAAACACTGATCTAGATGATGATAAATCAACTGAATAAAGAAGTTTTGTTACTTTTCATATACTTGACATTTCTGTATTATTGACCCTGTTTAGACTGATGTTATGTTTGCTTATATTTAAGGCTGGATTCTTGATTTTCATTAGCTAAACTCATAAAGACTAAAAAAAAACAGTTTTAAATATTTGACTTTATGTTAAATGAAACTAGAAGAAAAGAAAGGGTTTTTTTAAATTCAGTTGAGGGGAAAAATTTACTTTTCCATGATGTTCCAATGTTTTTTGGATGCACCTGTCTGTGAATTTTTTATAAGCTGCTGTTTTTACTAAAATGATGTTTTACACAGAAAAATGACTGTTGAAGTAGGAATCTTGAATGAATGGCAGATAGAGGATAGAAAGAGTAACGAGAGGATTTATCTCTTGATGGGAGATGCCATGAAATACTACTATGAGACTTTTCTTAAAGGTTTGAACTAAAACTCTGCTGTAGAAATTATAAAGAAGGAAATCATGAAGCAGCATACCTTTCCTCCACGGTGCCAGGATGGACAGTGACCTCTGCCAGCTGATGACCAGCCCAGCCTTCCTCCCCTTCACACTCATGGTGCTCAGATAAATCCAGAGTTTGAGGTAAAGTCAGAGAAAAGACAAGAAGATAAACCTCCGTAGGTTTAGGGGCCGCGTCTGTTGTGTGAGGAAACGGTGTGGAGGCTGTCCTGGAGCGGGGTCATGATCGCTGCATTTCCCAGCCTGCTGCTCAGCCTGCCTGACTGAGACTGAGGGGATTCAGGTCCTCCAGCTGAGAGGAGGGAAGGGGCTGGGCTCCCAGGAGGAGGAGGAGGAGGAGGAGTGGAGGGCTGAGATTTACACTCAGCCTGAAGGCAAACAGGGAATGAAGGAGAAACGCAGGCTCTGTTAGAGAAGAAGATAAAGTCCTTATTTACATCGGTCGCTGACTTCATGATGGTGAATCCAAGGTACCAGTGTCCTAAAAGTTGTTCACAGTTGGTTTAACCACAATAACATATTAAATTAAATTAGAAACATAGTTCAGACTCTTACTGTTGTTATAAAACAACCACAACAGAGCAGCTAATAAAAACTAAAGTGGAGCTTTATGGGTCTCATTTTAGAAATCCAGTTGAACATATGGGTGGAGGTTGGGGTGGGGATGCAGGTTTACAGGACCCCCAGAGTTTTGAAGATATAAAGTATTCAGTGCGGGTGCCAACATCCCCTTTACAAAATCTGTTACATAGAACCGGTCTGACAAAGTGAAGTAGGCTAAAACATCTCTAAAAGCAACACATCATGGCCCCATCTAAAGAAATTCAAGAACAGATGAGAAACAAAGCCTTCAAATCTAAAAGAAAGGGTTACAGACACACTTGTAAGACTGGGACTCCAGCCAACCACAGTGAGACCCATTACCCACAAATGGAGAAAACTGTGAACAGAATTAAAATTACTCCATAAGTGCAATGGCGACTCATCCAGGAGGCCCCAAAAGAACCAAGAACAACACCTACAGACCTGCAGACCTCACCTGACTTAGTTAAGGTCAGAGTTCATGATTCAACAATCAGAAAGAGACTGGGCCAAAATGGCATCATGGAAGAGTTACAAGGCCAAAACCAATGGAGACCAAAAAGAATACAAGAGCTCATCTCACATTTGACTAAAAACATCCTGATGATCCTTAGGACTTGTGGAGTAATATTCTGTAAACTAACCAGACTGAAGCTGAACTTTCTTGAAGGTATGTCCCATTCCATCTGGAGTAAAACTAATACAACATTTCATCAGAGGAACAGACCAACAGTTAAGCATGGTGGTGGAAGTGTGATGTCTGGACCAGGACCTGTGGCTGAATGAAAACAATTCTGCAAAGAAGAGTGGCAGAAAATTCAGTGATTCAGGAATTCCCATTCTTTTTTAGAAATCTGTGCAATGAACACTATGTCCAGGAGCTGTGCCAGAAAATTTAGTGGCATCCAACTTTCCAAATGTTGCCAAGATTTTTGTGGAATTCAGATAGTGTGCTAACCTTGCAAAGCAGATGGATCCACCCATTTCCATGTTTCTCACTGGTGAATTCATCTTGTTAAGCTTCCGTTTGAACCGTTTTGGCACAGTTAGGAAGTGACAGGACCAATCAGCGACGAGTGGCAGTACTTTCGAGCACGGCGGAGTCATGACGTAAGCAAGCAGCAAGAAGAGGCCAGTGCAATTATGGTGGAAGACATTAGTGTGGGTGCTGCTAAAGCGCCAGTTTTATCAGAACTTGACGACATTTCTTTTTTAAAAGAAGAACAAAGAACAGCAGTGAGATGTTTTCTTTTCCAAAACGACAAAAGTCATGTACTTACATGTCTATAGTCGCCATGGTTCGTGTTATTCTTCAGTAGCTGCGCACGCACACCTCATTCATCCAATCACACTCCAAGTTTGTTTTTCAAATCCTCTTTCCTTTCCCAAACACTGAGTATTGAAGGTTTTTCAGATGGATGTGTGAAACACCTGTGTCAGGTTAAAAGTGTGCAGGAATTTACCTGAAATTGGAGTTCCACTGAGTTTTCAAGATGCCAAAAAATTTTTACAGTTTAGAGACTGTAAAGAATTCACCAGCAATCTGGCACAGAGCAATCCTAACCTGTTTTGAGATTTTGTCGATGTTTTTGATCAATTTAGACAGTATGCCTGAAGTTGCCTTTAACTGAAGTTCCATCCACCTATGTAAATGTTGCTGGTGTATTTGTACAATTCATTGAGGATGCTGGAATTTGGCGAGAATTTTAGTTCCATCCACCTTTTATTTAACTGTCCTCAATGTGGTTGTGCAATAAAGACCAGGAATTCTTGTGCAACTTTAGTGGCTTCCAATTCTCCAAATGTTGCCAACGTATCTGTGCAATTCAGAAGGGGTGCATGAATTTGCCTGCATTTGAGTTCCACTGATTTTTCCCAGATGTTGCCAACATTTTTGCACCACAGGTTTGGAGTTTTGGAGTGGCCTAGTCAAAGTCTGGACTTAAATCCTATTGAGATGCTGTGGCATGACCTTAAACAGGCTGTTCATGCTGGAAACCCCTCCAATGTGGCTGAATTAAACAATTCTGCAATGAAGAGTGAGACGAAATTCCTCCACAGTGATGTGAAAGACTCATTAACAGTTATCACAAGAAGTTACTTGCAGTTGTTGTTCCAAAGGATGGAGAAAAGAGTTATTAAGTTTAGGAGGCGATGACTTTTTCTCATAGGGCCAGGTGGGTTTGGATGGCTTTTTCCCCTTACTAAATGAAATCTTCATTCAAAAACTGACTTTTGTATTGACTCAGGTAAACCACAGGCTGATAAATTATTCTTTGCAACAAGCCTTGAATTTGGAAAAGCCCCCATGTCAACAGGGAGGCAAATCTTAGCCTAAACTTGAGCTTAAAATGGTCTGGTGTCTGGCCAGTCTTACATAATCTGCTTTATTCACACAACACCAGATACATTCTGATGCATTAAACTTTCTTTATTTTGTGTGAACCACCCTCAAAGTACAAACTGCACCTTTGTTTATACACTGATCCATATAAAGAGTTCTTAAAGTTCTGTTTCATTGAAGCATGGGTATGTAAGCACAGACAGGAAGTCAGGATGGAAGCGAGCAGCACTGTCTCTAATTATTAACCTTCATGATCCAGGAAATACCAGAGGATGAATCCAATGATGTGACAGACTCCATGAAAATGACGTTCTTATCACTGTGACTCATTATTTTAGGCATAAATCTGAACATCTCAGTTCCACCTGTAGACTTTGCCGGATTTCTTTCTTTCTAAACATCAGAGCCAATATTCAAAATATTTACCTTTTATTGGATATCAGCCTGAAACATTATTCCTGTGTTTTTCCTTCAATGGCTGGAAAAACACAGAAAAGTCAGGGAATTCAGACACACCCTTAGAGCTGCTAACAGCTCACTGATGTTACATAAAAGATCTGCACATCACAAAAGCCATGTAGGTCCTCCCAGTACTCTAGTGTGATGTACAATACGGTGCACTTTGTATATGAGGTAGTACTGGCTGTCAACAGTAGGGGGCATTATGATTAAGAAGGATGCTAATGTGTAGAAGTGATTAGGCCAGGACTGACATTTACCATGTAAGATTTAAAGATGGACATTTCATGTAAAAGGGGTTATTGACTTGTAACAGTAGGTGGCGCTATATGAAATTCATGAAATCAGTGTTTTTTAGATCTGATCGTACACGTGAGGTTTGAAGGAAATCAGATGTTTATGTTTAAGTTATAGTAACTTCCTGTCGATTGCCGAGCTTTGGAGATGGTTGCCATCGCCACCAAGGATTCCTTTAACCTTTTGTTTGCTTTTGTTTGGAATGCTTTATATGTTTCTCCCTCTTCTTCAGGATCAGTAGGATAATCGGTTTAAAAAGTTCAGGCTCGTCTTTGAACAGGAAGTAGTTTTAACCAAAGATGAGTCCACAAGTCTCCAGAAGGTCCTGTTTCTGCAGAAAAGCCAGACTTGAATTACTTTTGGAGCAGATGTTTGGAGTCAGTCATTGAGAGTAGGATGGGGGACTCATTTTGATAATGGACTCAAATTCCTGAAAACTTTAAGAATATTCCCAGAAATATTAAAGCAAAATTCAACAAGACAATTTCCTTAAAATTTCACAGATTCTATTAAAAATGCTCTCCAAAATTCAAACCAAGTTACCAAAAATTACAAGTACATTTCCAAAATTTATTTACAGGGTACTTACACAAAAGAACCTTAATCTTTTAATGCGACTTGAACAAAATATTCAAATTCCCAAATGTTTCAGTAAAAATTACTGAAAATGCCTCAGCAATTCTTCCAACTTTTCGAGCTGAAAAACTTTAATTTAGTGGACATTCTGGACAATCATCTCAAAAACTTTAACATCATAAATTATGAATAAAGCCAGAATATGATGCCTTCATGGGTCTGACGAGGTTAAAGAAACATGCCAGTGAAAATTTGAGCTTGAAGGGTTCAACAAAGTAAAATAAGTAAACAAACTGGTAAATTGTAGGACCTGTTTTTGTCCCTTTAATTGGGTATTTGCATATAGGTTATGTTCAATCTGATACTGTAGTTTTACTAGAAAATTTAAAAGAACATCAAATAATATTTTCAAAAGTTACAAAAGGTCAACACATTTTTTAGCGCCATCAAAAAAAAACTTCCTGTTGGGATTTCGGCTTGGGTCCACAAGGCTTTTTTGTAGGTGCCATCACGGTGAATATGCATACCAAAGATCATAAGCCTGGGTGTAAGGGTGCACAGGGGCTGAATGTTTTTTGTTTTTGGTGGGTTATTTTTAATGTTGTTGTTGTTGTTGTTTGTTTGTTTTATTTTTGAGAAATTTTTAAAAATCATACACAAAAATGTCTGTTGGCCACAGGGGGCGCTGTGACCCAATGAACAGATTAGATGCATGATTGTATACAGGATGAATGTATGATCTCCCCTGTGAAGACCGGTGATGATTGACATGAGGACTGCTGAGTTAAATGGAACTGCTATGCTGAAAACCTGAAAAAATGCTTCAAAAGGTGTTAAAAATTACTCAACTTTGGGCCCCTGCCACGGCTCGCCCTGTGGTAAAAACTCCCGTTTTTAAACGTTTTGAGCTCGAAGTCAATCAGTCTGAGAAATCCAGAAAAATGTCCAACCTGCCAATCAGTGAAAACGCATTAGACCTCAAGCTACTATGAGGCCACTTCCTGTACCTGTTAGAGGATGGTCCCATGAGACATTTCAGACATGATGTCAGGTAATGTACGTATTTGTTCTGATTTTCATGCCTGTAGCTCTTACCTACTCCCCTGACTGATGTTTGGGGCTTTTTTGCCAAGATAATAATGAACAGGGAAAATAGATTTGGCTTATACAGGGCTGGGTAGTGTAACACCCAATGAAGTGACACCCAGGGTGAAAGGTCAGGGGCTCCTGAAGGGCTTTGTTATGGGACAGGTGGGGGGTAGGGGGTTAAGACAACACAAATGTGTGGTGGGAGGAGGTCTACTGATAAGAAGGCTGATAAGAACACAGTGAGCTGAAGATCCTTTAACAGTCCATAGCTTTCAGTCATGTTTCCAGCATTGGGAGGGGGGGCAGCAACAGAGCTTTGAGCAGTACCAGTTTTTATTGCACTCTAGGCATTTTTTATTCCTGCTGAAGAGGCCTTGGCTCCCAATAACTGTTGGCGTGGTCCTGCTAGAGAGGAAGTCTACTTAGCCAGGTGCTAGGCTACCTTTATCCATTGACTCCCACTCACCAGCTGCCATTGGTGTGGACCGGCTGGTAAAGAAGCCCACTCAGTAGCTGGTAGGCTCCCTTTAGCTGTTGGCGTGGGCCCTCCCAGCTTGCATGTCCATGTGGGCCCCATATGGGCTATATGTGGGCTGCAGTGCAAGTTCCATATCGGTTTGTCTGTTGGTTCCATGGCGGCTCAACCTGTGATTGCTCATCTGAACTTTAAGTACCTGGGATGGGCCTATATGGGTGTCGTATGGGCTGATCCCACTTGAATATCACTTGGGCAGGTGGGGCCACCATGGAACCAGCAGACAAACCCTCATGCCAGCCCACATGGAGACAGTGTAAAATTGTTGTGGTGGTGTTCTCCGCATGGTGTGAAAAGGAAATCTGGAGAAAAATCAGTAAGTCATGCTCTCAAAATGTTAAAAATGCACAACTGAGCTTTGCAACAACAGTGACTCCATATAAAAAGATCGTTTTTTTACACCATGAGGGAGAAAAGCTGCTAAAGAGGCATCGCTAGCCTCTTAGCTTGTGGCTAATGGGCCCCCATTCGTTCTTCATCTTGACTAGATTCAGAGGAGGGACAGAGAGTTCTGATATCAGGTCAGCACTGAAGATGTGTTGTTAATGCACAGTGTGGACACATTCAAGTGGAGTCACATGGTTTCTGAATGCCCATGGTTAACGTAAAATGCAAACAAGGTCTCAGAGGAAACATGCCGTATCAGTTTCCATAGGAAAGAAGAGAAAAACAAACACATAATGATCCCTCCATGTTTCTCTCCAGTCTGATATCTCCATCTCCTCTCTGTGATCTTTTTAACATATGAGGACACAAACCCCCTCTGGTGTTTTCACAGCATGCTGTCCAAACACACAGAAGTGGAAATACATACGAACACTCAGGCCAAGACTCACAGAAACACCCAGAGACAGCGGCGTGCTCGGACCCAGCCGTCCAACATGTGTTTACTTGGAAGCTCTTCAAACAGCGATGGTTGATCGCTCCAGCTCATGCGGACCTGAACGTCTCTGCAGGTATTGACGTTTGGCCGTTACGTAACAAGCTCGTGAAGTTTCATAAAGATTGGAACAACAGAGGAAGATTCTGAAAATACACACAGAGCTGATACTCCAAGATGTGAGGCTGGAGTGTCCACTGTTTGGTTTTTAGGGGGAAATCAAACAAAGATCCCAGGAATACAATCAGAGCAGTATAATAACCAGCTGTAACCTTGCAGAGCAGATGGGTTTGCCAGACTCCATCTCTGTCATCAGGCCATCGTGAAAAGCTCCAATCCTCAACATTTGTGTCAAACCGACTATTCAGACCAATCAGCATCATTTTCAGAGAACTAGGCGGTGGCTATGGGTGGGGTTTAGTTGTACTTGAAGCAGTTTGTAATGCCTGCCTCCAGTCCAGTGATTAGCTCAGATATAACTCTAGTGAAGCAGTTTCACCAGAACTGGACCATGTGTCTGCATGAAAAACATCCCTAAAAAGTACTGCATGGTGGGAAAATATGTCTTCACTCTCCTGCCAACCTGCTTTGGTATGAGTTTGCGATCGTTACGGGGGAAAGGGTTAATGGCGTGAGTGGTTGTATACAATGGCTGCTAGTTGATAACCTGACACGCCAGATGGATTTGTTTCACACATCCATCGAGGAAAGCTTCAATAGGAAATGTTTGAGAAAAGGCAGAAGATTTGAAAAAACTCTGGTTATGGTGGGCTGAACGTTCTGTCTGTCACATCTCTACGGACCAATCAGAGCAACAAAACACGTGACGTACCCGCTATCAAGCTGCGCGTGTGCAGCTACTGAGGAATAACATGGCGACTATAGACATGTTAGTACTCGACTTTTGTCGTTTTTGAAAAGAAAACAACTCACCGCTGTTCTTTGTTCTTCGTTTAATGAAGAAATGTCAATTTCTGATAAAACAGAAGCCCTTTAGCAGCATCCACGCTAATCTCTTCTGCCATAACTGCACCAGCTCTTGCTGCTTCTTGTTTACATCAAGACTGCTGCACCTGAAAGTGCTGCCCCTCTTCGCTGATTGGTCCTGTCACTTTCTGACCGAGCCCAAACGGTTCAGATGGGAGCTTTGCAAGATGGATTCGCCAGTGAAAAACAAGGAAACAGGCTTTGCCATCTGCTTTGCAAGGTTAGCTAGTTGAGTGATTAGCTTCGACGTAGCCACAGCGGCAGTGTTGTCAGAACTGGACAACATTTTTCTATTAAAACCAGGGAGGAGAGAAACACTCAAGGCTTTTCAGGACTGAAAAGATGTTTTTGCTCGTCTCCTGGTCTGCTTCAGCATGAGTTTGTGAGTATGCTGGTCTGTCTGCTTGTCTTGGCAGAGAAGATGTTTCTGCACATCTCCCAGCCAGCCTTGGTATCAGTTTCACCGAGAAGCTCCAACATTAGCAATCAGTAGCGCATGCGCACAACGTCATTTTGTCTTGTTGCTCAGAACACTCCTCCAATTACTTTCTTAGAATTTTTTAAAAAGGCCTGCTCTTCCCAAATGCTGTCTATGGGAGCTTTCCCAGATGAATTTGAAATAAATTCATGCAAACAGTCAATCTGGAGTGTCAGGTTAAATCAGCCAGGGCCTCCATCTCTGAATCCAGAAGGTTCTACTGTGTGTGAGGAGCATTAAAGAAAATCCTGCAGAGCTTCTTTAGCTGTAAACCTGTCATGTATTCGTATATGAATATTTAGTTTTAGCAGCAGAGAGTCTGAGTGACGTCAGTGGTCACTGAAGGGAGCTTCAGAGTCCAGTGAGCAGACGCCGTATTGAAAAGCTGTCACAAACTAGAAGCTGGTCAGAATACATGATTTTCTGTCTGTTAGGATTACCGGGACAGATTAGACAATCACAGAGCCATAAATTCATACTGTGACTTCACAAACATAACTACACAGAGGTAAACAACCAATCATTTCAAGCCAATGTGATGACAGTGAAAGGTAGAGTCAATGTCACCTGAAATAAGACTGTTAAACATACTGTATTTACCATAATATTATAGTTATTGTTGAAAACTCTAAAGAGAATTTGGACTTTATGAGATCATGACATTTGATGATTATTGGATCTTAAACTTTTATAATGTGTGTGTGTGTGATAGAATGTTGGGGCTCTCTTAGTGAGGTCAAAGCAAATGTCTACTGGAGAACAGCATAGCAACAACGGGCAGAGTTAACGTGATTGGTCTATCCTCTGCCTGTTTCCTATTGGTTGGTTAATCAAAAAACTCTAAGAGTAGAAATACATTGACATTATGTTACATTTACATTCTACTCTATGATAGTATTTAGCCATTCTGTGTGTCTGTGGGAATTTCTCTAGCATGCACACAAAAACACAAAAACACTAAAGTCACTAAATCCCTGGGCAACAGAACCCACAATGTTTATGAAATATGCAAAACGCCCTGAAAATGAATCTGTGTGTGAGGTGCTGTGGATACTTTCAGGAGTAATTGACTAAGATTTCATTCAAAATTCGTGAAAGATAGATATTTTTACTAATAAATGGTTGTGCCACCTGACAGTGTTTGGCTGTTAAAGTTACAAACACTGTTAAAAATCTATAAACACTTTAAAAAAAGTCGTTTCATGTAAATATAGAATTTTACAGGCAAAAAACATGCATTACATCCGTTTCTAGATGACTCTAAAAATGAACGTTTCTGCTGGCTTTTGTATCATTGACCCATTCAGTCACAAATTAACATTTGCATCCAACAATTCAATCATGAATAGAAACTTGACTCTTGGAAAAATACGTCCAGGATTATGTATTAAATATGATTTATTCAAAATCAATACATTTTCATCTCATAAAAACATAAGCCATCCATTTACCAGTACATTTACGATTATCAGTATTCATTATGTAGTGCATAGAGGAAGTACAATTATCATAGAAAATTCAACAGATGGTTATTTAGGCTTTAATTTCTGATGTATTGGCCAAGAACAAGAAAACTTTTCCTTTTATTTTACAAAACCCAAACATGGACCAATCATTGAGTTTCATTTTTTGGTTTTTCTGTTTTGTGATTCAAATTAAAAAAAAAAAAAAAAAGACAAAATTATAAAATTAAAAAGAAAAGGATGTTTTAAAATGTTCACATTTCCCATTGGTCACAGGTTCCTATTTTACTGCAGTCTTTCTTCAAAACAAACTCCAAACTTAGACCCATTTTGGGTTGTGATTCAAAAGGAAAAAACAGCCATTTTTTTAAATCAAAAATGAAAATGATTTTTTTGTTGTATCTTATTTTTTATTTTTTGTCGGGGACGGAAAAACTAACCGGACATTTGAGGCTTGTTTCCAGCAGGAAATGGAACTGCCATAAAGTAAACTGACTAGCTTGTTAGGTGTCACAAGCAGCAGATGTGTTGATGTTTTCATACTTATTTTACATAAAGACTGACAGTGATCACTGTTAGACCACAGAAAACAATACAATACAATACAATTATAACTTTATTCATCCCCGAAGGGAAATTCATTTGTCTGGAGTCTCACCTGTTTATGGTAGAATTATAGAGTCTGATTGCTCAGGGTATGAAAGATCTCCTATATCTTTCCGTCCTGCAGCGAAGAGAGAGGAGCCGTCCACCACCGTTGTTTCTTTGGTCATTTAGGGACATATGAAGTGGATGATCCATGTTCCTCAGAATGGCCTCCACCTTCCTCATACTCCAATGAGTTTAACTTGATTCCGACCACAGAGCCAGCTTTTTTCACCAGTTTGTACAGATGCCTTGCATCCTTGTGTTTTACACTGCCTCCCCAGCAGACTGCAGCATAAAGCAGAACACTGATAAAACATCTGCAGCATCTTACTGCAGATGTCTATTGATCGGAGTCTTCTCAGGCAAAAGAGGCGGCTCTGCCCCTTTTTCTAGATGAAGTCTACGTTTTTAGACCAGTCCAACTTATTATCCAGGTGTAAACCTTAATATTTGTGCGACATCACCACCTCGATGCCCACGCCACAAGTGTTCACTGGCTGAAGAGGGAGTTTGGATCTGCAAAAATCTATGATCGTTTCCTTTGTCTTTGAGGTGCTGAGTAGGAGGCAGTTGTTGTGACTCCAGTCACAACAACAGAGGACAGTGTTTACTGTTGTTGGCTGGAGATGAGGATCAGAGAGAGATTCTCCAGTTATAAATGTCTGTTTCAGCCTTTGTTTTCAGAAAATGTTCAGACACAGAGAGAAAGAGAGAGATCTTGTTCAGACGTTTAGGCACATTTACATTTCAAAGCTTGACCATGGATTAATTTCTCCCATCATGTCTGCCACATTGGCCCAGCATGTCCCAGACATCTTTAGCTACCAGATTTAATCATGTTTATTATTAAACATGATGACTAAAGCATGGCATCAACCATTACACCTCAGCTAAACTCCAGGGCTCTGTCCTGAAACTCCCTCCGTCCTGTTTGGTGTTTTGATGACATGTTTTGGCCCATTGTTGTCGTCTCCGCCCTCATTGGTCATTTTTATCATGTTAAGAATGTTTGTGTCGGCGGCCGAATGAGGCAATCGTGACTCATCAGTAATAACAGAGACGACACAGAGGGTCATTGTCTTCAGGTCTTGTTTTGAAGGAGCTGACACCATGTGGATCAGGTTGTAGCAGGTGGCTGAAAATCTTCCTCTGCTGCAGATTCCAAACGTCTGAATCACACCGACCTCACCAGGACTCATCCAGACTCAGTAGACCGCATTCTGGTCCAGGTCAAGAGGAAACAGTGCTTTCTAGTTTAATACTACAAACACAAATTTAGATATTATGAAACTCTTTCATTTCCTTATCCAAGCAACAGAGAGGGCCACCACAGTTCCAAAAAAGTTGGGTCACTGTGTAAAATATAAATAAAAACAGAAGTCAGTGATTGTCCAATCTCAAACCAATATTTTATTCACAACGGAACATAAACAACACATCAGATGTTGAGCTGAGACATTTGACCTTTTCAGGAAAAGTTTTAGCTCATTTCTAATTTGATGGCAGCAACAAACCTCAAAAAAGTCGGGACAGGGCAACAAATGAAAAACAGCTGGAGGAGCATTTTGTTAACAGGTCAGTAACATGACTGGGTGTAAAAGGAGCATTTTAGAGAGGCAGAGTCTATCAGAGGTAAAGATGGGCAGAGGTTTAACAATCTGGGAAAACTGTGTTTAAAAGCTCAGGAAAATGGTCTTGAATGATGACGGGACAAGGCTGAAGGGGCCCAAGGGCCACTACATTGAAAACAGGCATGATTCTGAACTTGAAATCACTGTTTGGACTCAGGGACACTTCCAGAAATCAGCGGTGCCATCCACAAATGGCAGGTAAAGTTGGATCATGCAAGGGAGTAGCTATATGTGGATAGAATCCAGAAATTCTCCCGTCTTCTCTGCGACAACGCTCATTTAAAATGGACTGGGGCAACATGGAAAACTGTTCTGTGGTCACATGAATCAAAATTTGAAATTCTTTCAGATTGATAAATATCTCCTAGCCAAGCATTCAAGTTACCCCAGAAGATTTTTGGGGTCTCAAATTGTGCCACAGCGTACTGAAAGGCTGTATTTTTGTCATTTTTCTTTCACTGAGGACAAGTTTATCAAAGAATCTGATCTGTTAGATACCAATATAATCTTGACAGAGGGTTGGTCTCTATATCCTCTGTGTGTCTTGACTCAGAGCTGACCCTGTTGTTCTCTGATGGACAGCTGTTACACTAAACTCCTGCTGAAGTCGTATTTTAACGGTTAATCCTTCAGCCCTGCCCTGGTACATTAGCGGTCTGCAGGTTTGAGGGGATGGTGTGTGGTTTGGCGTACGGGGAGAGAGCCACGCAGGGCTGGAGGTCCCATAATATTATCCCAGTTCATCATGTTCCTGAGAAGCTGGACTTTTCACGGAGACCAGCGGGCTCTGTGGTGTTTACCGATGGCTCTGAGTCTGTGAGTTTTGGCTGAAATGATTCCAGAGGAGGAGAAGATTCAGAGATAACACAAACCATGTGTCTCTGTTCTCTGGAATTAATTCCTCTGGAGCAGATAGAATAATAAAAACACATCTGGACTGGATTGGACGTGATTTATTCCATTGGACTCCATTGTCCCACCCTTTCTTTATTACAGCAGAGAGCATTACATCATAGGTCAGCTTTCTGACCACATGTGACATAACTGCAGAGTACGACTCTTATCCAACATGTTTCCTTCAGAAGTTAAACCAGGATGATCCTGGTTTTTATGCCTCTATACACCGACAGCCAGAGCTCGAGGTTTAAGGTCTTAGGATCCAAAACTGTCTGGGGTCACTCTTCTGAAGGTGATATCTGAGGGTTTTCTTTAAACCATGAACAAATGTCCACTCTCACACAAGAATGAACCTGGTCTAAATACTTATTATAAACAAGTTACTTGTACTTCTTGGCCATAACAGCTAAAGGGCTCAGTTTACTTTGGTTTACTTTGTTTAAAACAAATTAAGTTGTGTTAACTTAAAAATCCAAAACAGCTCATTTTTATGAGCTGATAAAACTCATTTAAGTTTTAAGTGAACAGCACTCAAACAATTTAAGTATTTTTGTTGTTACTCAAATTATTTGAGTTTTGACAAATCTGCCGTTTTCCCAGAATGCCTGTGGGCATTAAACCTTTATGCACTTTATGCATTTTAATCTCAAAGAGGTTTTCTTCTGGTTAAATAAAGGTTTAATAAAATAAATAAATAAATGCACCACGAGTGAAGTTGCTGTCTCAGTTAGATAGGAGGCGATGTTTATGTTAATAATGTCTATGATTGCTGGATGGCACACTGACATCAACTACCGGCCCAGTGGGTCACCAACAGTCATTGTTGCAAATGCTGGCACAAGTCAGTCCACCTTAGGTGAAATAATAACTTCAAAACTTTCACAGATAGTATTATTCAACGTCTTAAAGGTAATCAGTTGACTAAAATATTTTGACTGCTATGAATTTATCAGTTTTTACAGTGCGCTAAAAATATTACGTACTGCACACTCAAAGTAGATGATTTAGCCTAAGTCCTGCAAACTTAAATCAACATTTGAATCTCAGTTTTGAGCACTTTAAATCATTGATTTTAAACAAGTAGTAAATAGTTAAATAGTTCAACCAGAACAAGTACGGCACACTAAAAATAAACACGTTTAACTCACAAAAGTCATGTGGAGTTTACTTGTTATTTTGAGGCAACAAGTTTCCATATTTTTTAAGTAAGCTCAACTAATTTTGTTTTGCAGTGTAGGCTGAAAGATCTCTAAAAGTAACACGTCATGCAGTCACCTGGAGGAATTCAAGAACCGATGAGAGACAACGTCACTGACATCTATCAGTCTGAAATGGATTACAAACACATTTCTAAGGCTTTGGGAATCCAGCCAACCATGGTAAGAGCCATTATCCACAAGCCGAGAAAACTTTGAACAGGCCTCACTTGACTCAGTTAAGGTCAGTGAAAGAGACTGGGGTAAAAGATTGCATCCATGGGAGTTCAAAGGCCAGAACCACTGCTGTCATCATGAATGACTGAACCAGCCTGTGAAACAAATGATTGAAAGTCATTTTGACTGTTTGTGACTGATTAAAGTTGTGTACAATAATTCAAATCCACTGGATTTTTAAATCATCATCACCAAAGTAACAGAACAACAAAACCTAAATATCCTCAATACCAGTGTCATCAACTACAATGCATCAATATTAATATCTCAGTCATAATCTGTGTTTCCAGGAGGTACTGTCCTGTTGTGACTGAACCCTGAAGCTGTAGACGCATTTTCTCAAAGCTTTTAGCTCCACCTGCTGGTGACTCTGTGTCACCATTACACATCACAGAGAGATGGCACCATAACTATACAGCCTTAGAATAATACTCATGTGTTATTTTAAAAGACAATAAGTTTAGATAATATAAATTCTGCTTTAGAACACAGAGCCAAACGTCTTGGTCCTCAAGCCTGAAACATGTCGGCTACATCACATCTGATTGGACTAAATGTTCTGGCCCGGCCCCTCACAGGAGGGTTATCAGAGGGCACCAGAGGGATTGCAGACACTTAGAGAAGTGGTGAGTAAATGGATCAAATTAAACAAATAAAAACAGAAACATTATTAATGTCTGTAACATTTTACAATCAGTTTTTGTAATCTGTATTATTTCCTCAGCAATCTGTGCTCTTTTAAAGTCAGAACACCTAGATCAAAGATAAAATTGTGGGATTAACATAAAATTGTGAGATTACCATAAAACTGTGAGATTCAAATCAGAAATTTAAGATTCAAATCAGAATTTGAAGATTCAAATCAGAATTTTAGGTTAAAGTCATTTTAAACTCGACGTTATCAGGAGGCACCAGAGGGGTTTAAAGAAATCTTGGAAAGAAGAGGTGAGAAGATTAAACAATTTGTTTTTAAAATGTATATTATTAATATTAGTTGCATTTTACAATCACATTTTGTAATGTTTACTATTTCCTATCGCAATCTGTGTTCTTTTAAAGTCAGAATTCTGAATTAAAGTCAATTCTGTCACAATTCTGGATTGAAAATAAGCATTTTTAACCTAGCATTGGGGGACTAAAAGACATTTCAGTGGCCCAGATCCTCTTCTCTAAGTAGATAAATAAATAAATCGTTAACTAACCCATTAACTAACTAGCTTAGTAAATAGATAAATACTGGGTTTGATAAAATGAAAACCTTAGATGATTATTTCAACTCAATTACCGGAACAAACACAACAATCTAAAAAACTATGATAAAACTTAGATTCCAATAGGGGGCGTTACAACATTTAAAAGGTAGCAGCCTTTTTTAAACTATTATTTTGTTATTGATATTTATGTAGAATTTGGAGATACGCTCCTTAGGTAGATATATAAAAGACAAAAATGCACCAACATTTACAGAACATTAATTTATTTATTCAATGTAAATTTGGTTCTTAAAGGCAGCAGTCAGTAATCACGAAAAGGGAAAAGAGAACATCAGGACGTCTAGTATTTTGTTACGTCATTCTGACGTTCCCGGAAGTGTTCTATCAGCAGCTGCAGCTAGCAGCGGCTAACCGACAACAGCAGCAACCTGAAGCTCCGGGCAGACAAACAGACAGACAGGTAAGGACCTGAACACCTGGAGAGGAGTTCTTCTTCCTCATCATCTCGTAGATGTGAACGAGGCGGCAGAGGCAGAATAAGGGCTTGAACTGTCGGACAGACAGCGATAGATGTCAAACAGAGCTAGCTTCATTAGCTGTTAGCTTCTCCAGATGTTGTTCACCTGCTGATAGAGAGATTCACCTGGAGACAAACAGAGCAGACAACCTCGGGCTGGTTTAATTCATCCACACTGGTTATAACAGAGCTGAGTGTTCAGATTTAAGGAGAACAGCCATCATGATCTGGATTAATTAATCAAACTGGTTTCACTGGGAGGTTAACCTCCAAATTACCAGTTTGGATAGATTTAGTGTAACAGGGTTAAATAGAGATAATGCTTCCTTTCTTGCTCCACTCAGTTATTCTCCATCTGTTTGATGTTATTACTGTTAATTCAGCCTACATGTATGGTGGCCCTGAAGGGCAAAATACTGAGACAAAAAAGTTACAGAGCTTGGAAGTGGGCTGTGATGGTGTCTGTATGGATAGGATGTTGTGACTCTTTAGCGGGACACGCACTACAAGATAACTGTACCGGAGGAAGGGTTGAATTCCTCCTTCTGCCCAAGCAAAGGCCCGATTATGTGATGTTTCTAAAGATAATGTTGGCCAGATTATCCTGTAGTGTGTGATGAGTCAAGACTGAAATTTTCCCTCTGACAGAAGCTGTGGTTTGCTCTTTTCATCCACTCGTTCTACACCAAACACTATGAAGACAAAAAGGGAAAATCAGTGATTATTTGTCGCCATGTGTGGGATCTTCTACATGAAAAATAATCAAGTCAAGGTTTTAAAATCCTTATGTGCATGGCAGACTTCAGAGAAGCCCAGCGTTCTATCGCATACACACATGGTGGAAGTCTGAGAGCCAAATCATCACCAAACTTTAACAGTAACCGTTGAAAATCAGTCAAAGATAGCAAAAAAAGTGAAACCAGCAGAAATAGCTCAACAATTTGTCTACTTTTTGAAGCCAAAATGAAGTATTTACACTGCAAAAATGATCTGTCTAGGTTTAAGAAAAAAAAACTTGATTTCCTATCTGAATCTTAAAATAAGAGAAAATGTCTAAGCTTAAGACAAGTGACAAATGTCTTAAAATAAGTGTTCAGACACTTATTACAGGCAATTTATTCAGTCAAATAAACTCAGAATTAGCCTGTGAATGCTTCTTTCACCATTTCTTTCTTTCTCAATTTGAGAGAAAAGATCTTAACTAAACTGAACAAGATTCTTCTTCTGAATTCTTATTAATAGTTTTCCTGTCTTTAAACAAGACTAAAATGCTGGTTTTAAACTGAGATTGCTTAAAACTGAACTTCTACTGCCTAAAAATAAGTGAATATAAGCACATATACAGTGCTTAACAAATTTATTAGACCACCTGTCATATCTGTCTCAGAGACCATCCAGCATCATGAAGTGCTTTAATGTGGACTCTTTCATTTTCAGTCAGCTCTCCATGTTTTACCATTTTAAACAGGAATGAGGAATTTCAAACTGAATTCACCCAAATCTGAGCCGGCTCACTGGGCTTCTCTGAGAAGTCAGAAATGAATCAAGCATAACATTCAACCACTAAAACTCATTTTTCTGCACAGGAATGCAAGTAAATAACTATAATTTGACATTAATCAAGAAATATTAATGTGCTTTACTATTTTTTCAGGTTTTTTTTTTTTTTTTGTAAATCAGTAAATTTGAAAATTCAAGGATAGCAATAATAATTATATTTTAGCATTAAAAATATAATTTGGGTTAAAGAGCTTCTACGTATTGGTGTATTAACCATTGCAGAAACATGAAAAATGATTTTGGTAATTACCAATGCTGTTAATTTAGGGCAGCTGTGGTTTAAACCTTACTTTGGTTAGGGTTAGGGTGGTCTAATACATTTGTTAAGCACTGTAGCTATTTCTAATATTTCAACCTAATGAGCATGTTTTTGGTGATGGGAGGGACTTGGAGTACCCAGACAGAACCCACACATGCACAGAACATGCAAACTCCACCCAAAATGGCCCTTACAGGAAAGCAAACCAGGGACCTTCTTGCTGTGAGGCACCAGCCCTAACCCCTGCACCACCGTGCAGCCCCAGCCTAAATCCTTTTTAAAACTAAACCATAACACTTAAAACCAGGCCAGTGTTTTTAGACCATCCAACCTGTATGGCCAGTATAACTGTCACCATTTATTAAAATGTCAGCACAATCAGCAGTGAGTCAGGGCTGCTGCACATTCTGAACAACATTCGAGACTTTTTTACGGCCCAAACAAAGACATTTTAACAGAACTTTGGTACCACAGAGCAAATGGCAGTCATAATACAAAAAATATTTTCTTAATGCCACAGGAAGACAAGACAATCCAAAAGAAAAACAGAAGAATAAAAATTAAAAATATCCCAGCTGGCATTGGGTGCAAGGCGGGGTACACCCTGGACTGTTTGATGCTTTGTGTGATTCTTAAATCAAGCAACTTGTGTTTGTTAATGAATCTTGAAACAAGATCTATTTTGATGAGACTGTGGGTGAGAGAACTAATGTAGCTTACTTTAATAGTTATTTACCTAGTTTAAGGACTTCCTGACTACCTGAGACAAAAAAGATGATCATGCTTGAGTTAAGATTATACTTTAAAGTTACACACTTTAAGTAAGAAGTTAACTTTTAAAACAAGATAAATTATCTAACACTTCTTAATCTAAGTTTATAAATCTTGGTAAGCACCAAATAATTTGAAGTATAGGAGGAAGTGAGTTAGTTTTATAGGACTTGGAAGTCAGCTGAGATGATGTGAGTGTATGTGATAATATGTGAGGACTCTCTTAGTGAGAGCAGCACAGCAACAACGGGCAGAGCTAACATGATTGGTCCATCCTCTACCTGTTTCCTATTGGTTGGTTCATTAATATGAAACAAGAGCAGAAATCTAATATGCATCCCTGTTTTTGCAGCAATAATGAAGCCTTACAGAAATGTTGCTTTTGTTTGCTGATTTAAGGAAAAAAGCACCATCAGCAAGCAGCACTTTTTTACCTTTATAAAGACAGACACTTCATCCAATCAGTGATGATTCAAGTCAATCACAGGTACCCTACTAACCTTGCAAAGCAGATGGATACTCCCGTTTCCCTGTTTTTCACTGGCGAATCCATCTCGCAAAGCTCCCATCTGAACCGTTTGGGCCCGGTTAGAAGGTGACAGGACCAATCAGTATCAAGGGGCAGCACTTTCAGGCGCAGCAGACCCGTGACGTTAAGAAGCAGCAGCAAGAGCTGGTGCAGTTATGGAGGAAGAGATTAGCGTGGATGCTGCTAAAGCGCCAGTTTTATCAGAACTTGACGACATTTCTTCAATAAAGAAGAACAAAGAACAGCAGTGAGTTGTTTTCTTTTCAAAAATGACATAAGTGAGTACTCACATGTCTGTAGTCCCCATGTTTCACGTTATTCCTCAGTAGCTGTGCACACGCAGCTCGATAGCGGCTACGTCACATGTTTTGTTGCTCTGATTGGCCCGTAGAGATGTGACAGACAGAACGTTCATCCAATCACCCTCCGAGTTTTTTCAAATCTTCTGCCCTTTCTCAAACGTTTCCTATTGAAGCTTTCCCAGATGGATGTGTGAAATAAATCCATCTGGCATGTCAGGTTAATACCCTACCTTTTCTGATTAAAGTTAATGCTTTCTTCTTTGTCGTTGGACTTTTTCTTTAAGGTTTATGTTTTGTTCTGTCATCTGTTGTCAAATATTGCACTTTAGGGCCACAGTACCTCCTCAATCATTTTAAAATTACTTTATAGGGCTACTGCTTTTGGTTGTCCTTACAAATAGTCCAGCAGTTTCATTCAATTTTGTTTTTAACACAGTGGTTCCTAAATGTCTGAAATGTCCTAAATGTCCTAAATTTCTGCCAGGTTCCCCTTGTTCTTTTGTTAAATGAAGTGTTATTTAATCAAGAGTAGTCCCACTGAGATCTAAGATTTCTCTCTTTTGTAAGGGAGTCCTGGGCTACATCAATGAAGAAATCAGCAGCTTTCAGCAGAAAAACATGTGCTGACACTGGTCTATTGATCCCTCATTCTGGTTTTAAAATCTCAAACCACTGAAGCTCTTTTCCCAAAAACAGAGCAGGTCAGAGAATGTCATACCTGATGTATCCATGTGAACAAAAGTAGATATGAATGTATTTAACCAGCTGTTAGAGAAAATCTGTAGCAGTCAAATTCTGACTATGATGCTTAAAATCATTGATGGATTATTTTATTTCACTTTTATAGTGTTATTGATGATTATTCTCCCCGTCTCAGTGCGTCTGTGGATGGAAGTGTGCAGCTCCGCGATGGGACCGGAGAGAGTCTTACCAAACTCTGAGGATGAGCTGGGAGAGGACGAGCGTCCGGTCGATGGGGTGCTGCTGCCAGTGTGGAGCGGAGGGGAGGCGGGGGAGCAGGAGGGGGAGGAGGGGGAGGACGGAGGGGGAGAGATGGAGCTGGATGGAGAAGAAGAAGAGGAGGAGGAGGCTGTCAATGGAGGGTATTATTATCAGCCTCTAAACCAGGAGCCGGACGGGGTTCACGGTGGTGAGCAGCTCGGGGACGAGGGGGAGGAAGAGGCCGCCTCACACACGGAGCAAATGCAGCAGGTGCAGCAGAGGATAGAGGTGAGTTCAGTCAGTCAGATCTTCTGGAAGCTCATTCACTTGGTACAAATATGGACAGAGCTTTGACTTGACTCTGTGTTTAATTTGCCCTCATCAGGGTTAATTTCAGCAACTAAAACTCTGATTAAAGATGTTTGTCAGATACCCTTTTTTTCCATGAGGAAGACTGGACTGTCTACTATCCCTGAGAAGCCCCTGACTGCAGTGTGCAGTTTTGGGCGGTGCTCAACGTTCCATAAACCAATCGCGTTCAGTCTCATTACATACAGCTTCATCCGCTTTTTTACCCTGTCTCCCGCTCTACTCCAGACTTGTAATTTCTCCCGATTATCCCCCTATTTTTAAGTATGGTCCTGTCATCTCTAATATTTTTTCCAATCAAGCAGGTCCTCTACTTGTGCCTTATATTCAAACCTCATAAACATCCAATGAGCTCCCTGTAGTTAGTTCGATCCAAAGACACTGCATGAGATCCTCTCTGACTGCAGGTTACACACACACATAGGTAGCTGTGTCACTGTTGCTGAAGAGTTTATTAGAGCATCAGCTCTTTTTTAAAAACGTGGTAACATGATATGTGAGGAGTTATACTGGTTGGTTAAAGAGTTTATTCATCCTGTGGTTTAGCCCTGTTCTTGCTATATAACATAAGTTCTGATGTGCTTTAACATAGCATCCTCTAATATTCATAAAGAGAGTTTAGAGCAGCGCGAATCTTAAAAGTAAGGAGGCTGACTGTTACTATCACGACTGACTTTCATTAAAAAAAGCGTCTTGTCTACAAACAATCATCTACTCTGGACCATATCCAGCTGTCTTCCTCCTCCCTCTCCTCATCCACAAACAGCTGAAACCTTGTTCTGTCTCTCTCCCTGTCTCTCCCCCACTCTTCCAACAAAAAAAAAAAACTCCTAATCAGCTAAAAAATGCCTGAATTTCTCTCCCACTCATGAATAACTCCTAATCAGCTAGAAAAAAACAACATCAAGATTTCTCTCCCACTTATCTACATAACCTCCACATCAGTAAATACCTTTCTAAAAACCGCTAACGACGTTGAGCTCCAACTCAGCCAATGGAAGGCCGACATTGAGCAACATTGAGCTCCGCCCCGAACTGCACACTGCAGTCAGGGCTAACTGCAATCCCTTTAAGTACCAGAACTTCCCCTCTTTGTCCCCCCATCAGAAAATGTGAGCTAAAACAAGCCGTTCTCAGATTTTTTCCCTCATGATATCATGTTGGGAGATAGCACCACCCCCAGGTTTGATTGGCCCTCTCCAGTTTCAACAATAGAGTTTCGCCCTCTATTAAGCCACATCTTTTTCCTGATAGGGGCGTGGTCAGGGGCAGAGATAGACAGCTCATTTACATTTAAAGCCACAGACACAGAATCAGCTCGTTCTGAGCAGGGCTCAAACAAACGGCTTTTTAGACAAAGTGTTTTTTCAGCAATAAACTTCACAGGCACGTTTTGGGGAACTCTGAGACCAATATAAACTTTAAAAGGGTAAATATGTGACCTTTAACCATGGGCTGGAGTGGTGTGTGCATTTACAGTTCATTCAGAAAGTATTCAGACCTCCTTCACTTCTTTCAATTTTGTCATGTTTCAGCCTGATGCTACAATTAAAAAAAAAACATTTTTATCCTCATTGTAACAAAAATATTATGTATATGAGCTGGGCGATTAATTTTTAAAAAATAATCTAAACCGACATTTAGAGCCTCTAACTGACATAACCCTGCTGTGTCAATAATTTCAGTTTTTTCCCTTGTAATTCTCCCTTTACTAATGTGCCACCCCCTTAAATACAAACTACTGGCTGTACTCACGTGATAGGTAGCCAGGTGTTGCAAGGCATGTAGCCTGCTGGAAACCCATGCGCTCATCCCCATCCAGTCCACTAAAACTCAAACACGGAGCTGACTGTGCAGTGTGAGCAGCAAAGTTATTTTCTGCTTTTTATATAACAGTAAAACAATCATTGATTTTGTTAGCAAGAAATACAAGTTGTTTATTTTCTATTTTTCTTAGAAAATTTGACTTTTAAAGAAAATCATTTCAGCTGCTGTGTGTTTTGATTCGAATAGTTTCAATAAATACCCATAAATGGTTCATCTGTGCCTGTTCCTTTCAGTTGCATGTTTTAAAATTATACAAGCATTTTCAGAACAAACAGAGCAGGAGGTTGGGGGTGGAATAATCATTCATTAATTGTAATCGAGGTAAAAGTTAGATTAATCATGATTTTGATTTTTGCCATAATCACCTAGCCCTATAATATAAAATAGCAAAATTATAAGAAGAAAATTGAAATAATCACATTGACGTAAGTATTCGGACCCTTTCCAATAACACTGTAAATAGCTCAGGTTCCGCCTATGTCTCTGGACCTTTGCTGAGATGGTTCTACACCTTGATTCAAGTCCACTTGTGTTAAATTAAACTGATTGGTCATGATTTGGAAAGGTACACACCTCTGACGATGCATATCAGAGCTAAAACCAAGCCATGAAGTCAAATGCAGAGCTGCAGAGCTCAGAGACAGGATTGTTGACAGGCACAGATCTGGGGAATTCTACAAAAAGCATTTCTGGTGCACTGAGAGTTCCCAAGAGCACAATGGCCTCCAGAATTCTCAAATGGAGGAAGTCTGGCACAACCAGGACTCTTCCAAGAGCTGGTCACCCAGCTGAACTGGGCAATCAAAGGAGAAGGGTCTTAGTAAGAGAGATGACCAAGAACTGGATGGTCACTCTGACTGAGCTCCAGAGATCTTGTGTGAACAAAGTTCCAGAAGAACAGCCATCACTGCAGCCTTCCACTGATCTGGGCTTTATGGCAGAGTGGCTAGACGAAAGCCTCTACTCAGTAAAAGAACATGTTTGGCTTTCATGGTTTTTTGCAGACTCCAAGTGGGCAGAAATGTTTTTGTCGGGCAAGTCTGGACTCACCCACATTTATTGAGTATGGTTTTTTTATGTTGTCCTCCTGCCTTCTCTTTGTATTGTCACCTGACTCACCTTTTCATCCACCTGCTGCAGGTGATGGGTCTCCACCTTCCTGAAGCTCCGCCCCCAGATAGCGATGAGGAAGAGGACCCTGAGGGTGCAGCGGCCCAGCGGAGCCGAGCGTCCATCCCTATGGATGCAGGTCAGACCTCCACATGTCCTAGATGGGCTCCAGTACTGTTTCTGGCAAACAGCTTGACTATCAGTCATTTAATTTATCAATAATTGCTTATTAGTAATTATTCTATTATTCTGGATTTAGGTTACTCTTGTTAATCATGCAGAAATATTTGAACATTTCTACTGAGTTAAGGCCAATTCCTCAGTTTCTCTCTGAACAGAAGAGCTCTGAACTCTTTAAAACTGATCAGGTATAGATTCTGCACTGAAAATCACTAGTTCAATCCCTGTGAAGTGTAAGAAACATTGAACACCAATCAGCATGGTAACCAGTTAAACTATAACACCTGCTGAGCTATGAAAGCCCCTCTTGTTCATGCACTGAGTTACTTAACCTCTACATTTGTGTGAGTAGTGCCAGATCAGTATGCTCATTGGTTCAGATGTTGTCATTTTGTCGTTTTGTTGGAAGGTTAAGAGCCGAGTAAGGTCTTGGAGAAAAGTACAGGTTGTAGGTTGCATCTATGCAGTGATAAAATCAGGACAGCCTTATGGTGGGGTTAGTTTTGACCTGATTCACAATATTTCAGTGCAAAGAAAAATTAAACCAAGGCCTTCTTACAGTAACAAGTTATTTTATCACCTGGATCAGAACAAACCAGCTGTAGAAGTGAAAACAGCTTCAAAGAGAGAAGAAGTTAACCATTCATCATCACTTCCTGTGCCTCCCTGCAGACCATGTGGAGCTGGTAAAGAGGACCATGGCAGCCATCGCGTTGCCGTCTCTGGGCGTGCCAGCGTGGGCCAGGGAGATCTCCGACGACCAGTGGACAGACATGGTCCAGACCACGCTGCAGAGCCGGCAGAGCGCCGCCGCCCTACGCCTCACCCGCAGGAACAACATCAATGGACCCTGAATGCACCACAACATTCCGAATCCCTTTAGCTTACCCGATGGCACAGTTTTACCCAGCTCTTTTGACCATGAACGCATCATCACAATAGCCTCTACTGACCTTTGAATCCATCACTACAGCGTCCATGTCCCTCAGCAGCTTCCTAAAACCTCGTCTTACCCTGAACACACCTGAAGCTCTCTGGAGACGCTGATGGAGTGTGAACAACTGGATGAAGGTGACTTTTTACTTGACAGTGATCACCAGAAGGAGTCTGAACTTTGTGTCAAGATAACCAAGTCAACCTGGCTTTAGGTATATTAACAAAATAAACTTTAAAAGGATTTTTTTTTGAATCCCTGTTATTGAGTCCACAGGTTTGCCCTGTTGGAGACCCTGTTTAGACAACACATTAACAGGGATTTAGATCTGTCTCAGTCATTTAGATTCAGTGTTATCTTAAATACTTACCATGGATTCACCTCAATGTTAACTAAAACTGTTTGATATCTGATAGTTCAGCCTGATACTGAGTAAACAAAAGTCATAGCTTTATTTCTATCCGTCCAGCCTCGCTCAGTGTTGGGCTTAGAGATCGGGATTATTAGTCGCTGCTCAGTAATAAGAGCTGTTATTTGAGCTCCCAAACAGCTCTACATTTGGTACTATTTTCCCTTTTTTTGTATCTCTGAAACAACAACAAAAAAGTGGAAAAAAAGGAGCTAGCTCTTGGAAGTGACTCGTTCATGAACAACACATCACAACTTCCTTGTAACTCATTGGCTTGAGTTGTCTAACCAGTACCCCACAGGATAAATTAGCTAAATAGTGTATCTGAGTGTCTTTTAATAGCATGTTTATGATGACATGAGGGAGAAAAGCTGTTAAAGAGGCACCACTAGCCTCTTGGCTTGTGGCTGATCGTCCCCCACTTTTTTCCTGCTTCTGTTTACTGTCCTTTTGAAAAAAATGGGTGTTACTGCTAAGGCTTAGTATTTGTCAATAAAGGAGGGAAAAGGCCCCCAACAACCCCACCTTTACAAACATTTCATCCTCTGCCTTTGATGACATCATCCTTTAAAGCTTATAAATCATTCCATCCTTGGCTTTCCATGCATTTTCAATCTAACCAGTACCACACAAGATTTATTGTCTAAATAATGGATTACTGTGTACTTTAAAAGGATGTTCATGACAATATGAGGGAGAAAAGCTGTTGAAAATGCACTACTAGACTTTTAGCTCATGGCTAATTGGCGCCCCCCTTATCAGAACATTTAACCAACAGCCCACTGTTGACTGCCTTTTGTTGGCAACTTTTGGAAAGTTCCAAACTATGGTCTGGTATTTTGAAAAAAATGTAGAGAAAAAGCCCTAAACATCCCCAGCTTCATGAAATTTCTATCCTTTGCTTTTGATGATGGCATCCTTTAATGTCTTTTATTGACTTTATGAGGTGATGTCATCCTTTTGAAACCTATAGAACATCACATCCTTTCCTTTCATGATGTCATCCTTAAAGTCTTAAATAAACTTTATTAAAGATGATTTCATCCTTTTAAGTATTTAATAAACATAAAGATAATGTCATCCTTTAAAGTCTTTAATAAACTTTATAAAGATGATGTCATCCTTTATAGTCTTTCATTAACCTTATAAAGATGATGTCATCCTTTGAAGTCTTAAAGTTTTTAACTATGATGTCATCCTTTGAAGTCTTTAATAAACTTTATAAAGATGATGTCATCCTTTGAAGTCTGTAATAAACTTTATAAAGATGATGTCATCCTTTGAAGTCTGTAATAAACTTTATAAAGATGATCTCATCCTTTGAAACTAATAGACCATTTCATCTGTGCCTTCTGTATGCAGGCCAGGCATTTAGATTTCTTGACTAAATAGTGTATTACTGTCCTTTAAAAGCATGTTCTTGACAACATGAAGGAGAAAAGCTGTTAAAGAGGCCCTGCTAGCATTTTACTTCCTGCTAATTGTCCTCCATTCTTATCAGCATGTAGTGATACCAAGCCATGGTAAGAAGACCACAGAAATGATGTTAGAATAAGAGAAGGGACAGTGAGTTGTGATTTATGGTCAGCACTGATTGTTGATGCAGGGTATGGAGGGACAGACTAAAGTGACATCACTTGGTATCTGAATGACCATCTTAATCCCTGATAATGGCTTGTCTCAATAAGAGTCTGGGTTTGGCCCCACAGAATCTCTCTTAGTTCATATAGTGACAACTGCTGTGGGACACTTGTGGATAATTAATCCACATTTTCTAAATATGATCATTTCTGACCAAAGCAGAATAAATTTAATTCAAATTCGAGTTGAAATCTAATTTTGGGCCTTTTCGCATCCGGCTCATTTGTTTGTATTGCACCCTAACAGGATTAATCCTCCCTCCTGGTCTGCTTTCACATCGGTAACATTGCCCCCAAGCACAGCAGTATGTTCACAGTCTGATACAGTAGGTGGTGGTATGCATATAGATGGTTTTCAAATCCACCAATAAGAAAGAAGAGAAAACCAGGGCACCCACTGGGTCAACATTAGTTTGTGCTTTGTGGATGCTGGAGTCTGTCCAGCTACTATGGATGTTTTTATGATTTTAGAGACGCCAACAATGACCCACGTCCTATTTCTACATCTACTGTTCAGCTCAGAGGATGAAATGGCCCATGCTGCATGGATGTGACTGCTTTTGAAGAAACAGGAGAGATGACTTTACAACTAAACTCGGAGATGAGGACCCTGTGCTCGAGCACAGTTGCATTTACATCTCCTAGGGACTGGACTCAAGTCCGCCTGGTTCTCTCACGTGAAAGTAGCCTGAGGTTCATTATGTAAGGTAATACTCTTTAAAACAAAATGTAAATACTCTTTATTGCACTCAACAAATAGAAAAACAAACTTATTCATCAGGATTTTAGAACTAAAGCTTTGAAGGCGACTGAAACTTCGAACTGAACAAGTTAGATGAGTAACTTCAACCACATAATCAACATGATCTTTATAAATATCAATGTAAATGTGAATAAATTTCACTGGATTACACCTTTGGTTGATGAGAAATCGTTTTGCTGCTTTCCTTTCTCTCTTTCTCTCAGTGAACTGGATGTTTTGTTTTTCCTGATCAGATTTTGAAGTGTAAAAATCTTTAATTTAGCTTTTTATATCAGCTTGTCCACCATATGATAATGTGATTGATTGCAGGTACAGCTGCTGGTATCCTTAAGGTTTCCGTCATTGATTTCAAAACTAAAGGTCTTCGCACACCTTTTTTTGTATTGTTTGGATTCATAAATGGATTAAAATGTTGAACACATAAACCTTTCAGTCTCATGCATTTGTTGTTCTGTTGGTGAAAATTGACAGAATGAGACAGATTAGCTGTTCTTCGTTTATTCATTTCATTTTGGAAAATGAAAAACTAGAAAAAACAGTTATTTTTTGTTTTAGTTTTCTGATTCTCAATTTGCTATGAACTCCTTGAAAGGCTAAGAGGGTCATACATTTTCCCCCATGTTTGGTTTTCCTGCTCTTAAACAGTAATTGGTTAACGGCTTGTTTCTTGTCTTTGGATTTCTCATTTTAAATTAAAAAAAAATCCTTGTTCTTAAAGTAGACTGAATTTACTCTTTCAGGCAAAACCAAAAATGGAAGACAAAAAAAAACGCACTGCAGCAGGTCAAAAATAAAGGAACAAAAAAATGTTACATCACCAATGTTCCATCTTTTGATCCTACTTTTTCAATCAGAACAAAAACATTAAGATGGAAAAATCAGTTTTTCAATTTTTCCCATTTTTCTCAACAAATAGAGAGAAACTGAATACAAAAACAAACTTTTTTTTTTTTTTCTATTTCTTGGTTTCCAAGTTAATATGAACTGCCTGTAAAGTCAGTGACACATTTTTGGTCGGTGTATTCACAGCCAATAGATTTTTAATTTCAAAAGAGAAATAAAAAATCAAGAAAGCTGTTTTACAATTACTGTTTAGAAAAAGGGGATTAAAAAAAACATGGAAAACTGCCCTTGGCATTTTTAGGAAGTTCATTTTAAATTAGGCATCAAAATAAAAAAAAAAAGTTATTCATTTTCCAAAATAATTAAATAAATGTGAAACAGTTTATCATTTTACCGTTTTTGTGTTCAGATCAAAAAGAAAGACCAAGTAACAGAATACTAGTGATGTAACATTCTTTTTTCACAACACTTGAAGCAGGTCACAAAGGAACAAAAGAATGTTACATCACCAGTGTCCCATTTTTTAAGCCTCCTTTTTTAATCAGAACAAAAACATTAAGATGGAAAAAATCATTTATTTAATTTCTTTATGGAAAAAAATTAAGAGAAACTTAATACAGAGCAAACCTTTTTTGTTTTACTTTTTTTTTTTTAATTCAAACTGCATATGAACTGCCTGTAAAGTTAGTGATACATTTTTGGTCAGTGTATTCACAGCCAATGGATTTTTAATTTCAAAGAAAAACAAAAAAATAAAGAAACAAGCTGTTTTACAATAACTGTTAAGAAATAGGGGAGAAAAAACATGAAAAACTGCCTTTGGCATTGAAAGTTGATATTAAACTAGGAACCATCAGATGAATAACAAAGTTATTCATTTTCCAAAAGAAATAAACAAATGCAGAACACTTTGATCTTCATTTTACCATTTTTGTGTTCAGATCAAAAAGAAAGATCAAAGAACAGAACACTGGTGTGTGACATTCTTTTTTCCCACACCTGCAGCAGGTCAAAAATAAAGGAATGAAAGAATGTTACATCACCAGTGTTCCATTCTTTGATCCTTCTTTTTTAGATGTGAACACTCAAACAAAATGAGGAAAAATTGATCTGTTTTAAATAATTTCATTTGAAAACAAATAGCTGTTTGTTTTCTGTTTCCCATTTTTGAAATCACAATTTAACTGAACCGAGGGTGACTGACCTGAGGGTGAGTTTTCAGCTTTTTTCCCCAATTTTTTTTACAGTAATTTTCAGTTTGTTTTCTTGATTTTGGATTTCTCATGTTGGTCTAAATACTCTGATCAGGAATCATTCCCCCTTGAAGCCTTTAACAGTCTAAATCTGTCCCTCTTGTACATAAACCCATCTCTGTGTTCGTATTAAAGACCAGGTGTCTGATTGTCAAACATGTCCTCTTTATTTCTGTTGATTTTGTTCTGTACATACATCAGCATCTGTACAAAATCAGACTTTCATACTATGTAACGCTCTAACTAATTAAAGTACATCGTATGTACAAAGATGACGGGAAGCAGCGTTCAGCTTTAAGAGTCCGGCCTCTAGTGAAGAGACCACCATATTTCTTTTCTTCACCAAATATTCCACCGTCATGTCCGACCTCTCCTCTTCAGAGCTCCTCATCAAGTCAGGAAAATAGACTTTTTATTATCCATTATTGTATTCTTTTTTTGTAAAGGTCTCCACCGGCAAAGGATCATGGGAATCTGAGTCCATTTGTAGTAGAGCATGATGAAAACCCTCTGAAACACTTAGTGTTATGCTTTTGAAATGTTTAGTCTTTAGTACAGCTCCATTCAGTGACCAGGATACTGAAAAATGTTGGTTTGGAATCAATAATTGGTCCTTATTTCACTCAGTACGTTTACATGAAGGTAGGAATAGTTCAGTGACTACTGGTGTCAGGCCAAAACCAGTTTTAAAATGGATTAAATACGAACAGTTTCAACTGATTCTAAAAATTATCTAAACGCAAACACAAGACGATTCAGACAGTGACCGGTGACAAACATGGAGAACAATCAACATCCTCAGTTACTTGTCTTGGAAACAGGGTTGGAAAGAATCAGGGTAAATCCAGTCTGAGATGTTGCTTCAGTTGAGTTTAAGTTTTTGTAAAAGTAAATAATGGTATTAACATAAACACACACAATTATTAGTCAGGACACCACACGATTGTTTGGGGGCCAGATCTGGCCTTAAGTTGGGTTTAAAATTAGACATGCATGGTATTGGATTTTCGCTGATGCCAATAAATACACCCCTTTTTGATTAGATGTCTCCAGTCCAGAGTGAAGAGGTAGACAGTCTGGTAGTTTTATTTTTGGAGCTTCATTTAAAATGTTCAGGGCTCACTGTGAGAACCCTTGACAGCTACCTACGTATCCCTGATGGGGCAATTGTGTATTCAAGACCGATATATCATTTATACTGCTGATATGAACAGTTGAATGTCAGCTTACAGAAAATTTCATATCTACAGATATTTAACTTTTGAAGCAGCAGATACCAATATCATGCCGATAACATCCTGCATCCCAGCTTAAAATCCTGTAGTCTAGTCTGACAACAGGTCTTCACACACAGGGTGGGTTATTTTCTGCATCTCTAATCAGAAAAAATTTGCACACTAAGTCCATTGCGTTTTATTTGTATTCACTGCTAAAAATTTGTACAGTATGTCAAATTGTTTCATACTACAGCTGAAAAAAAGCAGTGAGGATGAGTTGATCAAGTTGAAAAGATGGAGAGCAAACTTTTAATTCATTCTGTTAGGGGCTGTGAGAACAAACTTCTGCCTTCATCTGTTTGAATACGATGGTGAAGTGTGATAGAGGGAGAGAGAGAGGAGAGGGGGCAAGCAAGACAGAAGGAAGCAGCAGGTGCTGATCTGAATCATCAATCACCATCCAAATGACTTGGACTGATGCAAAAAAAATGCTAAATGAACCCGTTCTGGAAAAAATAATGACGGACTAAAGTTTCAGCATCAGTGCGCAAACATGAGTAGAACAACGTGAGAATGATTTGCTTTTTAAGGTGTGAAAAATTTGGATGAAAAAGCAAACTCAGTGTGCAGAGGTCTTAAATCTGAGCTTCAAAAGTCAAAGTCAGTCTGACTGAAATCTTCCAACCATGAAGGCATTACTGTCACAAAACTCAAGAGCTTAAATTTTGAGATCATAACGTATTGATTCTTTGCTCAGATTTTTCTTCAATCTTCCCATTCAAACCTACCTTTGTGCTCAGAACTGCCTTCTTGTTTTAGCTTTTTTTCTGTTTGTGCTCTATATGTCTGCTTAGTCTCACATCTTTAGTTGCTTGTGATCAAATCATTCTTCTCTCATTCAGGTTGATTCTGCTTATTTGTCAAACTGAGACTCTGATTTTGCTTTGTGGCGTACAAAACTTCCCCTGGGCAATGAAAATGTATTTTACACGTGTATTTTTTGACAAACCAACCAATAAGAAACAGGCAGAGGATGGACCAATCATGTTGGGTCTGCCTGTTGTTGCTATGCGGTTCTCAAGGAGACATTTGCTTTGATCTCACTTAGAGAGTCCCAACATTCTATCACATACACACACACAATGTAAAGTCTGACAGCCCAGAGATAAAGGAAAATCAGAGTGCCAGTTTTATAGAAACAACCTGAATGAGAGAATAGTTTGATCAAGCAACTAAAGATTTGAGATCAAGCAGAAAAATTCTAAGAACAAGGGGGAAGTTTAGAGCTCAAAGGCAGGTTTAAAAGGAAAGTTTGAAGACAAATGTGAGTTCAAAATCAATAACTCACGATCTCAAAATGTTAAAATGCACACTGGAGTTTTGCTGCAATAGTAACTCCATGACTAAAACAACTAAATAATGTAGCTGAAGATCATTTTATTTGCAGGTGAACACCTCAATCAGACCAAACTGGATTTCTAGCACTAGAAATCTAGGATTAGGGATAAACGCTAGACATGGACCTGAGCCTTGTATTTTTCTCTGATCAGTTATTTAAATGTCCAAACTAAGCCATTACCACAGCAGGACTTTCCTGTGCATGTAAACATACTGAGTGTTACCACCCTTTATTACTGAAGGGAGCAAAACATCAAACAAGAACTTGAATTATCGGAATTTTTAAAATTTGTCCTGCCGAACCAGCCGTCAGTTTTCTTCCAGATGTTTGAACCAATCCCAGCTTCTCTCTGAGGGTGAAGGGCTGACCACAAGACCTCGAGTCATCCTGTCGTGTTATTATGACACAGATGATGTGTATCAAGTGGATCTGTTGTGCTGACACAGCGTAACATTCTTTAGCTGTTTGTACAATTTCAAACTAGCTAGAACCCTTTAAACTGGACCAGATATGACAGGCTGGAAACCTCTGGACCAGACTGGACATGGCTGGCTGAAAATCTTTAGACCAGACCAGACATGGCCGGCTGGAAACCTCTGGACCGGACATGTCCACACATGGAAACATTCATATCTCTTACTTTGATTTTTAACAACAAAATAAACACTGAAGCAGTCCCTGACAAAAATGAGTCCTCGTGCAAACAGCTTCTCTCATTGGTTTAAACACAATGACATCATGATGACATCATCGAACAGTAAAACTAAAACAAGGAAAATCAAGCTGGAGTGGAGCTCTTGTTCTATTTGTTCCCACTGCTTCTGCTGGATGCTGATTGGACGTCTACATTCATGTGTCTCTGTGTCTTTACCATCACTTCCACCGTCACCATCATGACCACAGACACGTACACGTAGATGCTGCATTGGCTGAGTTGGATCACTGCTGTGACATGTAAGCGTGTCCGCCATACTGGTAGTGCAGGTTGGCCCTGTAAATAAATGAGCTGACAGAAAACTGAGGGGTTTAATCTAAATTAAAGCACTGACTTTGACATTATTGATTTTGATTAATCGCTTTTAGATTCATGATTAATTTTCATTTTAGAAGCGATAACGACGATCACTGAGACTATATATTAATGCCATGATTGATCAAAAAGTCTAAGAGACAGCTTATTACTCTGTCAAATAAACTGTTTAACGCTGTTATAAATAAAGACGTATACAGGAGCGCAAGTACAAAATGACTCTGATGCCCAGTGATTCCAGCAGCATTTACACTTGAATGGTTTTTAGGTTTAGCTGCCTTCTCTGAGCTGTTCTCCCAGGTCGTTATGCTTTAACTTTGGAATTCTGATTTTAATTCTGAGATCAAAGTCAGAACTCTAAGATCAAAGTCAGAACTCTAAGATCAAAGTCAGAACTCTAAGATCAAAGTCAGAACTCTTAACCTTTCAAAGCAGACGGATATGCCCGTTTCCTTGTTTCTCACTGGCAAATCCATCTTGCAAAGCTCCCATCTGAACCGTCTGGGCTCGGTCAGAAAGTGACAGGACCAATCAGCGATGAGGGGCAGTACTTTCAGGCGCCGCAAAGTCGTGACATAAGCAAGCAGCAACAAAAGGCTGATGCAATTATGGCGGAAGAGATTAGCTTCGATGCTGCTAAAGCGCCAGTTTTATCAGAACTTGGAGACATTGCTTTGTTAAAAGAAGAACAAAGAACAGCAGTGAGTTGTTTTCTTTTCAAAAATGTCAAACAGACAAAAGTCGAGTACTGACATGTCTACAGTCATCATGGTTCACGTTATTCCCCGGTAGCTGGTACGCGCACCTTGGTCGCGGCTACGTCACGTGTTTTGTTGCTCTGATTGGCTCATAAAGATGTGACAAACAGAATGTTCATCCAATCACACTCTGATTTTTTTTCAAATCCTCTGCCCTTTCCCCAAACACTTGTATTGAAGGTTTTCCAGATGGATGTATGAAACAAGTCCATCTGGCATGTCAGGTTACAAAACTCTAAAATCAAAGTCAGAATTCTAAGAAGAGATTCTTTTCAAGGTATTTTCTAATCAATAAAACAAACAAAATATAAATCCAACATAAAGTCTTTAACTTTGACTGTAAAAGGGGAAAAATAATTATCCGATATTATCGGCCCCTTCTTCAAAAAGACATCATTTAACAAAGCATATAGATAAGAATTCTGTTTTTTTTCTCAAGAATTTTGACAAAAAAGTTGTCTAAAAATTTTTTTTCACTGAGTAAAAAAATGTTTCTTCAAAATCAGCCAATGTAAATATTAGAGTTTTTATTCAGAAACCCACAGTTTCCACGTCTACTTTGATTTGTTTACACAGCGGTCCTGCTACTATACACTATCCAACACGGCGGATACGTCAACATCATATCCACTGAGTCCATGCTGCATCTACATAAAAATGTCTACAATCACCACACGTCCGTCTGAAGCTGCTTCAGCCTCCAGTCCGCCTCGGGTACATGCTGACAGATGATTGGTCATGTCACGTTGAGGGGGCGGGTTTCGTGTGTGAGGAGGACCAAGCGAGGCAGTTAAATCACAGGTGCTGCGTTCAGGTGTGTTGGAGCTTTTATTCCTACTGCAGGATCCTGGAACATTCTGGATTCTTGGTTGTGTTTCCACTGTGTGTCAGAGAAAGGCGTTAAACGTCTGTCGTATTTGTTTTGAGGACAGAAGCAGTGACTTCTGATGTTTCTTTGTTTCCATGTGGTTTTCTTCGGTTCAGTTTCTGCTGAGAGAAAACCGCAGGATGACCTCTCCGACTGTTTTTTCTGACTGCAGAGTTGGTAATTTAATGGGCGCTGTCTATTTCCATCACTGTTCGAATAACAGTCAGCTGTTTCTGCTGCTAATCAACTCAACGAGGACATAGACATCTAAACCAGCCTTTGAAAGGAGACTGAATAAAGACAATTTGGTAAATTTAGATGTATAGTGGAGACGATTCAGACCATCTGGTAGTTTTTGTTGTTACAGCCTGGCATATACTTCAGAATCCAATTTATGCCACCGTGGTCAACACTGTCCTGACCACTACATACTTGTGTAAACACGAGTCCGCAGTGCCATTTTCTTTCTAGTCCCCCCACGACATTAACAGCTCGTCTGTGTGCAGGAAACCCTGGTGACTGCAGTCGTTGTGGACCTATGTTAAAATAAAAGTCTTTAGTCTGAAGTGAAAAACACTGTGCTTATTGGCGTTCCTTGCAGCACAGATTTGTCATAAAGGGAATAAACCATTATGATCTCAACAGTGAGAAATGCCATGTTTTTTGACGTTCAATACAGCATAGCTTTGACTCAAATGTATAAACCAGGCTAGTCTCTACAGCGATAAACCCATGTTCTGTGGCGTTGGTTGTGGCTTATGTTTGACGTAGAAAAATAAACCAGGCTATAGTCTCTACAGTGGAAAATGCACTTTTTTTTGGCCTTGGATTTTTGACATGGATGTATAAGCCAAGCTTAAGTCACTACAGATGAAACACCATGTTTTTTGGTGCTGTTGTGGTATTTTTGACATTGGAAGGATAGACCAGGCATTCGTCTCTACAGCGGAAACAGCAGGATTTTTGGCGTTGGTTGTGGCTTATTTCTGACGTAGAAGAATGAACCAGGCTCAATCTCAACAGTGAAAAACACCATGTTTTTGGCGTTGGTTACGGCTTATTTTTGATGTAGAAGTATAAACCAGGCTTGAGTCTCTACCGTGGAAAACGCCATGTTTTTTAGCATTTGCTGTGGCGTATTTTTGACTTCGAAGTATAAACCAGGCTTTAGTCTCTACTGTGAAAAAGGCCATGTTTTTTGGCATTGGTTGTTGCTTATTTTTGATGTGGAAGTATAAACCAGGCTTTAGTCTCTACAGTGGAAAACACCATGTTTTTTGGCGTTGGTTGTCACTTATTTTAGAGATAGAAGTATAGACCAGGCTTTTGTTTCTACAGTGGATAACCCAATGTTTTTTGGCGTTGTGTGGCGTATTTTTGATGTAGCTGTATAAACCAGGCTTTAGTCTCAACAGTGGAAAACAGCGTGTCGTGATGCGTGCAGGGACCTCAGTCTCTTGGCCCCGACTGCATCGGTTACACAGACGGCAGCAGATATTTGCAGGTGAAGGTGTCGAAGGTGTTAGTGCAACATGAAGCTGATGATGTCATCGTCACATGACCGCTGAAACACCGAGACAGCACGTGGGACAGACAGAGCTTCTACAGTGTCCTACATGTGATTGGCCACCAGGGGTCAGAGGTGAGGAGGTGTGTTTTTTTTTGTTTTCTTTTCTTTGAACGCAGCATCAGCTCCATCCTGATCTGACCCGGGACCAGTTTGTCCATGACAGCTTCAACTTCCTCCCCAAAGAGACGTACAGGAGGGGGGCCGAGTCAGGCTCAGAGGGGGCCGCCTCCCCCCGTCAGAGCGCCTCCTGATTGGCTGTCAGATACTCCTCGGCTCTCTTGTGAGCCTCCAAAGCTTTGATGGTGTAGACGTCCTGCGGCAGCTCCGACTTCCTCCTCATCAGCACCTTGTCCTTTTTCAGGTCCTTCATACCCTGTGGAGAAAAACGCTACATGAATACTGAAGTTTATTCTGAAAGTAGTCAACCTGAGACTTCCTATGGTAACTTTTTGTTTAGTAAAGACCTGGGAACAAGTAGGTTAATTCTAACATGGGCTTAATTTGAAAAGCAATAATTGAAACTTTGACCTTCTGTAAAAATTGGTTTCAGTTTACATCTTTTTAAAGAGTTGATGACTGTTTTTCCTCTTCCTCTACCCTGTTGTGTTCCTTAAGGTTCCATTCTAGGACCTATCCTGTCCTCCCTTCACCCCATACCACCTCTATGCAGATGACACACAGATAAACTTTTTAAAGAAGTTTTTGCAGCTCTAGGAAATGTAAGTGATTCATAATTGGTTCAACAGATAAATTCTGCTGTTGAATCCAGATTTTATCCTCTGAAGCTTTTATCCAAGATTGAATCAGTTTAATCTTTCAGATAGAGTGAGTGATTCATGTTTTTATTTATACATGTTTGGACTATTTTAATGCCCTTTACTTTGGAGTTAACCAGGCCTCCCTTTTATGTTTACAGTCAGTCCAAAATGCTGCTGCTAGTCTTTATACAGATACACTTACATGAACACATCACCCAATCTGGTCCAACATCAGTGCCAGACCTTATAAATGCGCTACAGTAGTGGTTCTCAATTGGTGGGTCAAGACCCAAAAGGGGGTGGCAGAGCCCTAAGAGGATCTCTTGGAATGAAAAAGCTGATATTCCAAAGATAATGACAGAATTCCTTGAAAAATAAAAAAAAATTGAAATGCTTTCTGATGGACTGACTGTTGGCTCTGTTTACCTGTGAGGCCTCGCTCTCCACCGTCTTCTTCAGCAGTTGGATATCTTCAGCTGTCGGGGTTTCTGTTTCCATCGAGTACACAGTCACAGTATTACTGTCACTGTACAGCATGTACTGCAGACACAAACACAAATAAGCAGGCTATAGTTATAAAAACATTCAGTCACACACTAAAATAACTCTGCTTTGGTTTGATCTTCAGAGGATGTCCATTTTACTACAGACTCACCTCATCCTGTGGATGGAGTCCAGGACGGAGAGGGTGAAGCTTATTGCTCTGAAAGACGCAGTGTACACACAGAAACAATCATTCTGTTAACTGAGTATTTAACTTTCATTGTGTATGTGATGAAGACATGACAGGAGGGATATAGAGGACAGATAAGGAGGTGTGCCAGTACCTGGGGGTTCTGCCGGGCCAGCTCTTCAATCTTGTGCCAGATCTCCTCCCTCTCCTTCAGCTTATATTTCTCTCTGCAGACACAAACATAGACATGTGTTATAATCTACTTTGAGTGTTTAAAGCATTTCTGGGCTGACAGATGAGTGTCTGGTACTTTTGTTTCTCGGCCTTGTACTGCTGCGTGCAGTCGTCAAACAATTTCTGGTTCATCTCCATGAAGAGCTTCAGAGCGTTGTAGATCAGACCGTGGATCGTCCTGAGGAGCACAAGAACTGGATTATACTCAGAGCCAGAGAGACTGTTTCTGTTGTTGACAAAAACCCTGAGACAGAGCCGGTCTTCAGTTGTTCTTAGTCCACACTGACTGTTTACATGGACTTTAGTATCCTAGCTTTTGCTTCTGCATGTAAATATTTTCAAAAACCAGGATATTATCCTTCTATGAACTCTGAAAGAAAATCAGATACTGTGACATGTATTCACCGTATCCTGTTTTCTGTACAGGTGTGACTCTAATTTTCCTTTTGAATCTGTTGGATGTGAGGTTGAGGGACAGCAGGTCTGATCTGCCCATGGAGAGTGAGGGAGAATCAGGCTGCTGTGTCTGCAGTGGAGCCTCCAGTCTGAGTTGATGGTGATGCTGTGCCTAAATATACTCATATTTACATGAACGTAGGGCTGAACAGTGAGTGTGGTTCACCGTAGAGACAGAGGACAACAGCTCATACTATGAGACACTGAGAGATAATGTAGAACTCTGTGAGCTGATAGATGATACTCAGTAAGCATCCTGCTCCATCTGGCAAACTTTTCAGAGCTAAAATGCAGATTTGATAGCATTTCTGGTGTCTTTTCAAAGTAAAAGCTTGACCCTTTGTCCTACAATGAGCTGTCCATATTTTCACACAATGCTTTTATTTTGAAATTGTATTTAGGACAGTTATTTAGAGCAGTGGTTCCAAAACCTGGGGTCCAGGCTCCCTTGAGAGGAGCGGTGCCAAAAATCAGGGGAGGCACGGGACCCTGTCTAATCTACGCAAAAATTACATGTGAATACAGTTTTTTTTTAAAATTATTATTAGAAAGACTCTGTACAACAGTGTTTTAAAGTCAACCTAAAAGATTAAAAAACATAAAGAGCATCTATTAATTTTTGTGCAAACAAGTCTCAATTTTGGGGGGGGGGAACAAAAAGAGTTTGTTGGACTTTGAAGTTGTATATTAAGAAGAAAACAAACTCAGAATATCTGAGTTTAAAAGGTTGCTAAATTAAAAGATAAAACTCAAAATTTCAAGTTTAAAAAGTCCATTAGAAACTCAAAATTCGTATTTTTTAGAAACAGTGTAAAGTTAAAATTTTTACAAGAAAGCAGACTGAAACAATGGTTGCAGTTTTGGCTTTCTGACTTTGTAATCACAAAATTTCTAGTTCCTTCTTATTCCACATAAATTAACGACTTTTTAAACTAGAGATTTTTGAGTTTTTCCTGAAAATCTCTAGTTTAAAAATTTAGTTTATACTAGGTCTTTTGGCAAGAACAAGCGTACATAGGCCTATGGCCTACCAATTGATGTTAATTTTTCTAAGTGGGTCCTGGGGGTGCTTGGTTTTTCTTAGATATGACCAAGGGGGGTCAAAAGGGAACCACTGATTTAGAAAATTAAGTCACTTGCAAATTTGGTGAGCTCTTATGGGGTCCCTGATTTATGTTCTTAATAAATAATAGTAATTATTGCCTAATAATAGTTATTACAATAATAATTTACAAAATCAAGTCTGATTGATTCATCTCAGATCATTCTTTGCCTTCCTCTCCGTCTCCTTTCTGCAGCTGATTTTTTCACCTATAGGCCTATAGCACTAGTTAAAGAAAGAATACGTGGAATTTTTGCACTTAAATATCTGTATTATTTTAAAAAGAGAACATGCCTATAATTAAGGTCTTACAGTATTTGAAATATTTCCTAAACATTTTCAAGAAGCAGTCAAACACTGATCAGCATGTTTAGTATTGATCCTCTAAGTGATCAGCATCTGAGTTCCCATCAGCAGCATCTGCAGCTGTCATCACATCACCCAGAGTGTCTGTGTTAGTTACTTGTTCCAGTGGCTCTTGGAGTTCTTGTAGAGGGCGGGGAACATGATGGGGAGGATCTTGGCGGCGTTGTCACTGATCAGACTCATGATGTACTCGTTGTTCCAGTAGTAGAGAGCTCTCTCTGCAACCTGGAAGCCCAGATACACAGAGAAGACGAGCACCCATCGTGAAAATCAGCGCTAACACAAAATACGATTCAGCTGACACCAACCAATATTTAACAGCCCAATTCCAAAAAAGTTGGGGCACTGTGTATGTTGTTTAGCATTATCTAAGAGACTTTGTCATGTTGCTCTTAAACCTATTTTACAGCACTCATAGTTCCTTTCCAGATGTGTAAGCTGCCCACACCATATGCACTAATGCAACCCCATACCATCAGAGATGCAGGCTTTAGAACTGAGCCAGGATAACAAGCAAGATGGTCTCTCTCCTCTTTAGTCCACAGGTCTCTACAAAGGATTTAAAATGTTGATTTGCCTGACCACAGAACAGTTTTCCACGTTGCCTCAGCCCATTTTAAATGAGCTTTGGTTCAGAGAAGATGACGGCGTTTCTGGATCCTGTTCACATATGGCTTCTTCTCTCCAGATTAAATTGTTATTTGTGGATGGCACAGCTAACTATGTTGACAGACAATATTTCTGGAAGTGTTCCTGTATCCATGCAGTGATTTCCAGTACAGAGTCATGCCTGTTTTTAATGCAGTGGCCCCTGAGGGCCCCTTCAACCTTGCCCCTTGCTCACAGAGATTTCTCAAGATTCTCTTAATCTTTTGATGATGTTATGGACTTTAGATGCTGGGATATTCAGTCATCACTATTTTACACTGAGGAACATTTTTTCTGAAATTGCTCACAGTTTTTCACAGATTTGTGAACCTCCACCTATCTTTACTTCTGAGAGACTCTGCCTCTCCAAAATGCTTCTTTTATACCCAGTCATGTTATTGATCTGTAACAATTAACCTAATCAGATTAAAAATGCTCCTCAAGGTGTTTTTCATAAGTAACACTTACTTTTCCAGCCTCTAATTGCCCTGTCCCTACTTTTTTAAGATTTGTAGCTGCCATCAAAATCAAAGTGAGCTAATATTTTTCATGAAATGCTAAAATGTCTCAGTTTCATCATCTGATATGTTGTTCTTGTTCTACTGCTTCTCATTAATCTGGGTATCCGTAGTTTCCTACTGTTTCTAATCCAGGTTCTTCTTTGGTGCCAGTTCTGTTTCTGATCACAGCTCAGGCTCAGATCCTGATCGAGGCATTGGTACCTGGAAGTGCGGGCTGGACACACACTTGGCAAGCTGTCTGAAGAGCGGCTCCTGGACTTTAACAAACTCTGATGGCTCGATGACATCCAGGATCTCCTCCAGCTCGTTCAGGAACATCACCTCCTTCGGACTGTGAGTCTTTGGCCAGAACTTCAGCAGACCCATGATCACCTGCAGTGGGTGGACATGATGATTATTAGGTCTGTAAACATCACTATGGAAACCAGACGCTGCCCGTCAGTAGGAGCAGCAGCACAGTGGGACAGTTGTCATAGAAACAGGAGGGGCGTCAGCTGCAGACTCACCGGTTCTGTCAGACTACTGTCTTTCTCCAGGAACTGGACCACACAGTACGCCAGCTGGAGATGGAGAGAGGGAGAGAAAAAGACAGAGGGAGAGAGAGAGAGGGAAAAAGGGAGAAAGAGAGAGAGCTTATATTAGACTGGAGGCGTATGTGATAACAGACAGGAGACATCTAACAGGAAAAATCACAGACGAGACAATAAAAGAGCAGACATAGACCCTGTCAATGTTTTACGCCAACATCCAAGCTGGGTAATCAGACCTATTAAGGAAACAGAGAATCAGGTCTAAGCGAAAAAGTGTTAGATCTCAGGTAAAAAGGAGTCAGATCTCAAGGAAAAAAGGTGTTAGGTCTCAGGAAAACAGATATCTGGTCTCAAGACAAAAGGCATTAAGTCTCAGGGAAAAAGATGCCAGGTTTCAGAAATAAAGGCATCAGGTCTCAGGAAAAATAGGGCATCAGGTCTCAGGTAAAAAGGCATCAGGTCTCAAGAAACAAGGAGTCAGGTCTCAGGTAAAAAAGCATCAATTCTCAGCTAAAAAGACATCAAGTCTAAGGAAAAAAGGCATAAGGTCTCAGGAAGAAAGGCATCAGGCCACAGGTAAAAGGGGCATCAGGTCTCGGGAGAAAAGGGAACAAGTCTCAGAAAAAAGGCATCAGGTTTTAGGAATAAAGGAGTCAGGTCTAAGGAAAAAAGAGTGTCAGGTATCAGTTTCAAAGGCATCATGTCCAGGTCTTGTTTTGAGTCCTGACAAACTTTTTCTGAGACCTAAAGGCTTTTTTTTTGTAAAGTCTGGTGCCATTTCCTGAGACCTTTTCATCTGAAGTCTGACAACTTTTTACTGAGACCTAATGCCTTTTAACCTGGGACTTTGTTTGCTTAGACCTAATGCCTTTTTTTCCTGTGACCTTTTCGTCTGAAATCTGACACATGACAGAGGTTTTCCTGAGACCTGGGATCAGATGGCTGACTTTGAGATCTGGGGATGTCCGTAAATGGACCCAGTACATGTGGGTCTTATGGGGGCTCAGCTTTTCTCTGATACAAGTAGGGAAGATCAAAGGTACTGTCTTAGCTCATGTCTGGGTTTCCCTGTGTTGTTTGCAGTCAAGCTGCTGTTAATAAGAATGTATGGAGGTCAATTAGCCACAAGCTAAGAGGTAAGCAGTGCCTTTTTAACAGCTTTTCTCCCTTATGTTATCATGAACATGCTTCTAAAAGGTGTACTGATATCAAATTTACTGAATAAATCTTGTGGGGTAATGGTCAGATTGAGATTATGATTGAAGACAATAAGTGAAGAGTGAAGCTAGACAGATGGAGGTAAGCCACTTCCTGCTGGACTATTGCAGAATCAGTTGTCTTGGATTCATGCCAGTGCACATAAGGTCTAGACTGTCAAACAAGTCCAGACAAAGAAATCCCAGACCACCTCTGTATGCAGTCAGAGTTATCAGATATCAAACCTTTATTATACCTTGGTGTGTAATTACCCAGCGTGGATGTTAGTGTGAGGTGTAATCAGGGTCAGAGAGACAGACAAAGACAGACAGAGATAAAGTCTCTGACCTGGGGGTGGTAGACGCTCAGAGATTTGACTTTATGAAGCGGCAGCAGAACTCGGATTAAAAACATCTTGTGTTCCTCTTTGAGAGGGAGAGCAAAGCCGTTGATGATGCTGAAAGAGAGAGAAAAGATCAACAACAATAACCTACATGTAGAAAATGTAGGTTCTGTTTCTGTAGGGGACTGTAAAAGAGAGATGTTCGTGTTTCTTTAATTTTTCTATCCAATGCAGCAGCTTGATCAACCTCAGAGGAAGAAGCCATACGTCTCTGATTACTCATCTCATCAACCTGCAGAGGTGTTTATGTGAATCGTTTTGCACTCCAGCTGTTAGATTTAGCACACAGCATGTAAGGAGGAGGTGGCAGATATAGAATAATTATCATGCATTCTTAGAGAGCCAATCAAAAGTGGGCATCTGTGAGAACGCTTGGTTAAAAAAAAAAAAGAAAGAAAAAAAAAAAACCTTTAAACGCCTCTTCAGTAGACACGTCTGATTAGATCACACTTCCTGCTGTTTATAAACAAAAATGTCAACTTCTTCATTAAAATACATAAAGAGAAAAACAACTTTCAATCTCTATTCCATGACATGAAAATTAACCTGTTTAATCCAATGTTCACCATAATAATAAGAAATAGCAGTTTCCTACTGCAAACATAATGGCTTTTGTATTTGCAGGAATTTATCGCGTTTATGGAAAGATAAAAATCCCTGTCTCTCTAAATTGTCTTAACTTTCCACAAATGTAATGCCTATTGACAACTGCTAGTTGGTTTGAGTCATCTTAAACTCAAATCACATAAAAAAAATATATATAGCCATGGGGATGCTTTTGTTCGCCATGAAACAAGAAGTAGTTTTTCCGTAGTTTTCAAATACTCGAAAAGCCATGAATCTTAGCACAAAATTTTTGAATGAGAAAAGAAGAGCATTGATATCAATTTTGGAAAATTCTGCAAAATCCAAAGGATTCTAATTGAATTAAGCCCTTGGAGGAGGCTCATCTGATCCAAATACTAGTAATTTTACAGTTTGTAGAGACATTACACATACATAGTTCAAACTTCCTCAGAATGAAAACCAATTTTGTTTGGACAGGGATTTTAAGTTATTGTAAGGGGTCTCAGGGTCAGGTTTCAGGAAAAAAGGCATCAGATCTCAGGGAAAAAAGCCTCAGGCCTCAGGACAAAGGCATCAGGTCTCAGGAAAAATGGTTTCAGGTCTCAGGTTAAAAGGCATCATGTCCAGGTCTTGTTCTGAGCCCTAACAATCTAAAGCCTTTTAATCTAAAGCCTGGCATCATTTCCTGAGACCAGAAACCATCAAACTGGCTGGATGAGCAATGTTTTTGTATAGATATTTTATAATTTCCTCAGCTCAGAGCACTGATTTGACACATTTCAATCCACTCTGTTAAGATTCATGGCTTAAGAATGACAAAACTACTTCCTGTTTCATGGCGAGCAAAAAAGTTGCCAAGAATACATTTTTTGATGCCATTTGATCTCAGGCTGAATTGAACCTAGTGGCAGATGTTAAAAGGCTACAACAAACAAGAATGACTACAAACATTTGTTTTTTATGTTCATAACACATTTATGGGAATCTATTACGATTCTTAAAGGTCAGAGATTTGTACCCTCATAAATTTTATAGTTATCACATTTGTGAGAAATGTATTACGACTGTGGGGTTACTACTTAAACTGCAGATCAGTATTATGTTTTTGTTTTTACGTTTGCAGGTGCAACAGTCCATCATCATCTTTTGTTGTCATGTTAACTGAGAGCCTCCTGTCCTGATGGTGTTATCTACCCAGTGTGCATTTAATTCCTTCTTGAATTGCTTTAAATAAATTAATACCTTAAAGAAGAGTCATACATCTGTCTTCAAAGCCCTCAGGATGCATCATAAACCCAACTCTCTTCTTGGCCATACTCTGACTCGATGATCTGAGCTCATGAGCTCATCTTTCAAACTTAAGATTGAAGTTCTTCCCTCTCATGCAGATTTTAGCAGTTCCAGTCACTGTGCTTTAGATTGCAGCTGTTTTAAGAAATTTCTCTTTTTTTGTGACTCTGTGCATCTGTTCTTTAAGATTTGTTTAACTGAGCTGTGGTTTTAATGTGGATTAAATGTGCATGTAATCTCAACAGTGCTGGAAACAAGGGAAACATCAAAGTCCTTTTGAGAAGTTTGAATGACTGCTGTGTGTATTGAAATGAATGTGCGCATGTATGTGAGTTTTACCTGCCCAGTATCTCCAGAAGCTCAGCGATGCCATTGTGATGTTCTGTTTCATAGATAAATCTGTAAAACAACACCAGTAAGACATTTAGATTGGGAACTCTGCAACAATAATCCTTCCATACCTGGTGACCTTTAGCTGCTTGTCTGTGAACCTATAGTTACAACAATGTTGATAAGAACACTCATTAATACTTCTGTTGTTCATTTATTCATCTTAATATTTAAACTAGCTCATCTTTGATCCCATATGTGACCGATGCAGACAAGCACCGGGCACCCTCTCACATATGTTTTGGTTTTGCCCAAAACTAGACAGGTTTTGGAAATTGATATTCATAACCTTTATAGATGTCTTGAAGATACCCTTAAAGCCTTCTCTTATAATAGCAATTTTTGAAGTCGCGCCACCTGATCTACATCTCAGCCGCCGGGCAAAAAGTATGATAGCCTTTGGTTCTCTCCTGGCATGTCGACTGATAGTGTTTAAATGGAAAGAAAAATATCTTCCAACTTTTAAATCATGGATAAACGATATCATTCATGATTTGACATTTGAGAAAATATGCTACACCACAAGAGGTAGTGCCCAGAAATTTTATGCCACCTGGCAACCTTTCTTAACTTGTACAGGAAAGATGGATGCTAAGGATATTATAAATTAGAGCTGATGACCCCATGACATTCTAAGTAATTTCTTTCCTTCCTTATTTATTTATTTATATTGTGTGTATGCATGTATATATATATATATATATATATATATATATATATACGTATAGACACATTTATCTTGTTTACTTAATTTATTATTATTTATTTTTAGGTATTTTAATTTGTCTTCTCAAAATTTTTTTTACCTCTTCCTTAATAAGTAGGGTACATTGGGGAAGGGGCTCTGCTGGAGTTATGGGGTGGGGGTGGAAGTGTGAGGGTGTTTCACTATTCAAAAATGAGACACCATTGTTGTTTATATGTTTGTTTTGTATGATTGTCGAAAAACAATAAAAAGACCATGACTTAAAAAAAACTAGGTCCTCAGATGTCTTTCGTTGAAAGTAAGCAAAACATTGTTTTCAACTTTAACACCGCTGAGTAATGACAGCTCATCTTTTTTCATGTGCTGAGTTTTACTTCTATATTCTTCTTACTGTATGAAGTTTTTTTAAAATGTTGTCGAGGCATATGACCTTCTTGCTACTCCAAGCAAACCCACAACTCCTGTCTCTGTTCATCTTTAGACAGGTGTATCAACCTCTTTTATAAAGGTACTATGTTATTTCAGTGTTTGTTGTTCGATCATATATTCTGACCTGTAGAAGATGTTGTTGATCTGGCGGCGGATGTAGGCACGGAGGCCGAGGAACTTTCCGTAGATCCGGTGGAGGATGGTCTTGAGGAAATCTCTCTCTCGGGGATCCTCACTGTCAAACAGCTCCAGCAGCTTTAACACAGTCATGACAGAGACAGTCATGGTTCCGCTTTAACTCACACATCAGAACATTTCAGACGGAGCCTCAGGTGTCACAGCTTACCGAGAGTACAAACTTTTGGTCGATGTATTTTTTGGCAACGTTTGGCTGAAAGTCTGGAGACTCCAGGAAGCGAAGGAAGAATTCATATACGAGCTGTGGAGACAAACAGAACAGAAATGATGCTGCTTTCTGAAAACGGCAGGTTTACAAACTGCAGTGATAAAGATGAAGAGAGACTTTTAGCAGTTTGTAGACTGTCAGAAGTTTAGAGTTTCCATGCTTCTCAACACTAGAGCTATACACAACACCATAGTCACAGAAAGTATTAACATTATAAAAGAAAAAACGCATACAGTCATGTGCGTAAGTTTTAGGAATGTACAGTCCAAAGGATTAACACCAGAGAATGATATACCACAACCCAGGGCTGGAGAGGAGGGAGGGTGGCTACCCCGGTAATATTCCTGGAAACCACCTACAGTTTTCAGACCTTTTGGACAACCACAGCTTGATCAGGGGCTTGTGGCAACCCTACCACCAGCCTGGATGGTACCCTAGGCTGTGCTTGCACATCTACACCTTACTTCAGCCCCAAGCATGCACAGTACTGTACAAGTCTTAATTTCCACATTAAAGCTGCCGTGAGCATAGAGGGCGAGAGCTCACAGCTGTGGGCGGTCAACATTGAGAGGTCAAATTTGGGAATCAGGAATCGACTGTTTGATAAGCGCTGTGGGTTCACGTGCAGCTGATCATCACTAAAACGGAACGACAAACCACCAGTTTACCTGCAGGTGAGGCCAGGCAGCCTCCAGCGTGGGCTCATCCTCCTCAGGATCAAACTCAGCTCCGGTTGGATTGGAGGACGGAGGAAGAGTCCGGAACAAGTTCACAGAAAACTGAAACACATAAACGTGCTGTTAACATCTGTTTTGGGCTTAAGTCGGGTTCAGCTTCTCCGTCTGGTATAACACCAAAGGCCAATTTATGCTCTCTTATCAGTGAAAATAGATCTGTGCAATTTAAAACACACAACTGTCACTACCCTTACCCTACACAGAACATATGAGGTAGTAAGGGTGCTTCACTAAAAAGTAAACTAAAAAACCTGAGCTCAACAGGCATCAAAGGTCATGTTAATACACAATTCTTCACTATAAGTGGAGCAAGTTGGAAGTTAAACTCTTGGGATACAGGCCTCCTGGGTGCCTCCCTGTGGAGGTCTTGAGGGCACACCCAGCTGGAAGGAAACCTTAGGGCAGACCCAGAACTCAGTGGAGGGATTATGTATACCATCTGGCCTGGGAGCGCCTTGAAATCCCCCAAGATAAGTGAAAAAAAAACCCAGCATGGACAAAAGGATATCCAGTTTTTATCAAACTGCTGCCTCCAAGCTAGTCTTTTCATAAACCACCATTGTTTACAGGTTTGCAGTTACTTGAACTAAAGCATACCTGTAGCTTCTGCCTCTTTATACTTAAATGACTCTATTTTGTTGTGCTTCTTTGGCTTGAACCTTTGATTTCACTGCTAAACACAGACCACACCATTAACGGTGGTGCTGTCGCATTTGGTCTGTATCTGTAAATGCACAGAAATACAGATTAACTGAAGAGTCCTGACAGATGGGTCTTTCTGTCTGTATGCTGAACCATAACTCAACCTTTAATTTTTCTCTCCTACTTAAAGTTTATTCCACATTCCAGATGTCAGATGTGTTTGTGTAGGAACTTTATCAAACAGTGAAATGACAGCGTGTTTGTGTCTCACCATCAGCACGGCTTCAGGGTAAATACACTCTGTCACCACGTCGCTGTTGTGTGTGATGTACTCCACCATCTCGTTAAGCCCCGCCCTCTTCACCTCTTTGTATTTAAGGTCACTGAGCGGGTCGCTGACGAAGTCGAACAGCACACAGCACTGACGAAGCTTCTGGACAAACAACTCTTCACGCTCAACCAGGGGGGAGTCTGAGGAGGAGGAGACAGGGATAAGCCAACACCACAGAAGAAGACATGTCTACAAACACCACAGCATATTTACAGGACAACTCTGATTGTTTTGATAGTCAGTTCATCAAGTGGCGATGGTCTGCTGACAGCCTGCTGTGAGACTAGGCTGCTAACCCAAACATGAAAGGTGTCTAAGTGCAGACGGCATCTCTCAGACAGCAGTCTGAACACTAGCATAAAATGCAGCGATACCATCTGGATGAAAGCAACCTGATTTGCCCATACAATATATTTCTAATTTCTAAATTAAATAACGTTGGCTTTTGCAATGTAGCTTTCAGTTAAAGCCTACACTAAAAGCTAAAATTCATGTAACTATGCTAGCTAGCTATGTAGATAACATTACTATGTAAACCACGCAGCTAAGTTAGCTTTAGAGGCATAGCTAATGCTACCTAACCATGCTAGCTACTTAGCTAACATTACTATGCAAGCTACATAGCTACGTTAGCCTTAACAATATAGGCTTACATAGTTAAAGCTGACATAGCTTAAGCTAGCATAGCTACATCAACTTTAGTAATGTAAGCTAACTTTGCTACATTAGCATTAGTTTTCACTGCGTTAGGTTTAGAGATGCCACTAAAGCTGACCTAAGTAAACACTAGCTACATAGCTAGTGTAAAACTATGTACATAGTTACATTGGTTCACTATGTAAACCAACGCTACGTTAGCTTTGGCTAAGTTACATTTACTAACAGAATAACATTAACTACATTTCAAAGGTAGCTATCTTAACTTCAGCAACGTAAGCTTAGGTAGCTTAGCATAAGATAGCCAAAGCGTATGGCTTAAGTAGCTTCAAATTGTTATTTTTAGCTATGTCTCTTGCAATGAAGCTGACAAAACTACATTAGCTATATAGTTTCTGTTGCAATGTAAGTCAGTATATCTACATCTATGTTAGCTTCATAGGTAGCATTGCTATATTGGCTTACTAAGTAATATTAACTAATGTAGATACTTTAGTTTTAGCAATTATTAACTTATGTAGCTAAAGCTACATAAGGTTATGTTTTTGACTACAACTTCTTGTGTCCTAAACCTTACCCAAGGTTACCTTACCCTCTCTGGAAGTTTAAACTGATTTTATTTTGAAAGGTTTTGCGTGGATTTCCGTCCTGACAGTGGTGGTGTCTGACAGCAGTGGTCTGCAGAGCCAGACTCACACCAAACACATACTGACCCCTGAGGTGGACTGCTTTCAACTGATGCTGTAATAACACAGCAGAATTAGGTGTTCTAACACCTCTAGTTTGGTTGAACTGGTCTGAGTCACGGACCAGTTTGTTCCATTAGTGGATATTTAATTGTAATAAATGCATTAATCACATCAGCTGTAGATGCCATGATAACCAATGATTTTGAGTCGTCCTATGTTGAATAGTCCATCTGCTTATGCTGCCTGCTAGTATTAGCATCTTGTCTAAGTGTTCCCTTAGTCCCTAAGATCGTGATTGGTTACCTTTGAGTGCAGGTAGTTTCTGCAGCTCTCTGTTCTTGGTCAGGCTAAAGCGAGACGAGCTCTGGCGGCGCTCCTTCTTCACCAGCTGAGGACCTCCAGAGTATTTGATCTTGTTGAGCTGAGTGGGTGGAGGCGTGCTGTTACTGGGACGCTTACTGCCACTCTGCTGCTGCTGGGACTACACAGACAGACACAAAGTCGACAGAGTGAGGAGGGTTAACATGGAGGATTTTGTTCAAAGCCACCAACAGAAGAAGACAGGAATTAATGTCAGAGATAGGTGTATAACAGCACGGCACAAATGTTTAAGTGTTGCTGTTCACTCATGTGCAGTAGTGGATCCGAAGTTGCCTGGGGGTCAGCAGGGTGAACAAAAATCAGCAGGAGTCATTATCAGTAGAGAGTAGAGTGAAACAGATGTTTAAAATAACAATTCTGATAATGTCTGATGCTGATACTGATGTTTATATCATTATTTCTTTTGGTCTAACATCACCAGTATTAGCCATGCTCCCATGTTAATAATGTCTAATTTCTTGTACCATCCCTAACTTTTGCAGGTTAACGTCCACATTCCTGTGCTGAATTTCATCACTGCTTGCTTCAGTTATACGTGATTTTAACCTGACACAGTCTACGTAGAACTTTTTCCCTTTTTTCTGGATGAAAACTGTGCTAGACTGAGCTGTTCCCATGACATGCTTTCAGTGTTATCAGTGAGGACATCAGAGGAAAAACAAGCACAGAAAGACTGAATGACTCTTAAAGCAGTCAAACCTTCATCAGCCTAATCTCCAGTCCTACAGCCTGACTGAAACCTGGTCTGTGTTCTGAGTAGCCTGCAGGTAAATGACACCTGAGCACGATTGGCAGCTCCTCAGTATCACTCGGAGTGGAACCAGTTAGCTTGGTCCACTACCAGGACCCAGTCTGCCCTCCTGTCACTGAGACAGCAACACACCACCTGATCCAGTCTGATATCCCCTGGACACAGAGACAGCCCGTCTCTGTTCAATCATTAAAGGGTTAATCTCCTCTGGTTTAACCATGAAAACCCTCGCTGTGATGTCTGATTCAGTCTGAGTGTTTCTGATGTATTATGGATGAAATGAGCCTCCAAGATAAACTTTTCTATGAAGTCTGTGGAAGGACCACTGAGCTGTTTCAGCACTGACTATTACGTCTAGAAGGTTCTGTCCCATTTCTACTGTCATGCCTCTGTCATGTAGGTGTATCAATATAGCAATTATATATGGCTGAGCAATTAATCAAGGACCAATTTAAATCACAATTTTGGCTTCTCATGACTTAAAGGGGACATATTGTGCAAAAATCACTTTTTTAGGCTTTTCTAATAAAAATATGTGTCCCTGGCCTGTCCAAAATCCCCTAAAGTACCAGAAAAATCCCCTCCCTCTCTTTCTCCACCTTTCAGAAAATGTGTGCTAAAACAAGCCGTTCTCCCCTCATGATGTCATGTGGGGAGTTAGCACTGCCCCCAGGTGCGGTTGGCCCTTCCCTTCCTGCTTGGAAGAAAGTTCCGCCCTCCTCTCCTGATCCTCCTCTCGGGATCAGCTGGGGGTGATATTTGGTCAGTTACCTGGCTACATGTAATGCTAGAGCTAAACGTGCTAATGACTGGACTCAGCCTGAGCTGTCTGTCACAAACCACTCTCTCTGCCAGCTGTGGGACTCAGACATCCCTCATGCATCACAGCAGAACAGAGGCAGTTAAACTGCTGATGACAGTGTTGCGAAAATCCATTCCATGGCAGAAATTTTACCGGTGACTATATTAATACTGGTTTACCACCCACCTCTACTTTGAAGGATATTCTTCAAACTCTGCCAAACATTCACTCCAACCCAAGGATAAACTGATTAGTTTATGGAGGTCATAGGTCAGAGGTCATATGGTTTCTGGTCAGCCTTTGCTTGAGAACAGTTTTCACCTCTCTCTTTTTCCCTATTATTGTTTTTATGCTTCTTGTTTACCTATACAGAGTTCACATCAGCGCTGTGCCATCGACTTAGGACCAACATGTCACCCTTAGCTCCCCACCGGCTGGTTACTCCATCACGTTTACTGAAGCAGAGACGGCAGCATGCTTCATATTACTCACCTCATCTGCGTTCTCAGTAGCAGCAGCCTCCTTCCCTCCACTGCTGCTGCTGCTGTTACTGCTCTTCATGCTGCTCTTGGAAGATTTGGTCGTTTCCTGTCACACAAAGAAGACAGAGGATCAAGCTTTAAACAGAAAGTCACCTTAACAATACACACCAACAGTTAACCACTCCATATTTAGAGTTTCAGTCTTATTAGTCCAGGTCAGTGGCCTTCAAACTTTTACCTAGAGAGACCCCCCATACTTAAGAAGAGCCGAAACCCAGCAGGACTGAGGCTGAGCAATAAGGCTGTGTTATTACATAATCACAGTAAGTTTGTAATTATTTCAGTATTCAATGGTAATGTAAAGGTTTATTAAAAACACCTGCAGAAGGACCTTTAAGTTCACAATAGTACTTCTACTGACCTTTAGAGAAGAAACTTTATCTAAAGAAAAGGAAAAACTTTTGGAAGATATTGAGTTATTTTAAAAGAATGGCAGCATTTCAGCTCAGGAGTTAATATTGCTGCCTCTCTGGGTACTCGACATGTTCCAGTCAACCAAAGACATACAGAGGTATGAGTGTGAGAGCGCCAGGTTGTTTTTTTCTATAGGTTCATTGCAGTCACATGATTCTAATGATGTGTGAATGTCCGTTGGGGATCAGGAAGTGGGGGAAAGCCATTAGAGATGTATGTGAGCAGAGGAAAGTTAGTACTTTACATCTCTAAATGGACCTGTACGCTGCAGTTATCATCAGAACATTTCTGCATACACTGAGTATGAGCCCTACACATTATAAAACAGTGATTTTTACCTCAGTTTAACTGATCTACCTGGAGAGGAGGTGGCCAATATCACAGATTACTCAGTCCTGCTAACCTCCAAGAGTCGTCTATCCAGATGGAGGGAAACGAGCCTAGAGGAGTCTAGTACTGAGCTAAGAGGCTAGCTGAGCCCCTGTAATGTTAAAAAAACTGCATTTGTCACAAACATGCTTTTAATGTAAACGGTGATGTACTATCAACAGAATACACCTTGTTGGTGAGAGACTGAATAAAGATGAGCTGTTCATGAATGAGCCTGTTCTACTAAACAGCTCTTAAAAGTGAGAGCTACAGTGGCTTAAACTAAAATACGTAGGGATGCACGATATTATCGGCCTGATATCGGTATCGGCAGATATTAGCTGAAAAAGGCAAATATCGGTATCGGCAGATATCAAAATTTCTGCCGATATTTGCATCCGATATTTTGGCCATGGATATCAACATATATTAGCTATAAAATTTGGCCATATATACTAATAAATTAGTGGAGTTTTAGGCTGGACCAACAGACCAATGTAAGTCAAGATCTTTTTCTGTATTTATCCTCATTCTTTAAACTTAAAAGTGTGTTTTAAGAAAAACAGTTTTGTTTCTTTTTTCATCCTCAAACCTTAAATTATGTTCTAAGAACTAAATTTTTGGTTATGTCAAGCATATTTAAATATTGGTATTGCTATCGGTATCGGCTAAAATGAGTCTATAAATATCGGCATATCGGATATCAGCAAAAGTTCAATATCGTGCATCCCTAAAAATTAGCTAATAAATCACAAAGGTTAAGGAAAGGGTTACAAAGACATTTCTATGGTTTTGGAACTCCAGCCAACCATAGTGAGAGCCGTTCTTCACAAATGGAGAAAACTGTGAATAATAGTGAACCTTCCCAGGTGTGGCTGGCCTACCAAAATGACTCTAAGAGCACATCAACGACTCATCCAGGAGGTCCCAAAAGAACCAAGACCAGCATCTAAAGACCGGCAGGCCTCACTAACTCAGTTAAGGTCTAGGGCTGACGGCTTCCATTCAAATGGTTGATTGTTTGGTCAAAAAGCCCCCCCAACGCACTGGCCAGGGGGCAGAAGCGGTAGTGTGCAGCTGACTGATATAGACAGACATGCCGCTGGGGACAGAGGAGCAATGCAGCACAGGGAAATACAGGTAAACAAAGCACCACAGAGTGGGATATTTTCTGATGTTTTACAGCACTAACACTCAGAAACGACGCAACTTCAACTCGTCACAAAAATGCAGGCTGTTTGTATTGAAGTGGCGCAGCTGAGTGTCTCTGCTCTGCCCTCCCTCACAGCATCATTTCTCACAGTCAGTTTCATTCACCTGTCAGCAAATAGGCTGCGTGGTATCATCTGCTTTTATAATCTCCTTAAAGCGTTTATGTTCACGTTAGCTTCTCTTACAGACAGACAGAAAGCAGAGGAGATAAAAGACAATATCTGCTGGTCATTAAGTCCCAACGAGCAAACTTTTTCCCTCTCACCTCCATAAATAAACGCTGCATGCTGTCTGCTTTATGCTCATAAATGGCAGCATGGGCTGGATCAAGTGATCCTGCTACTAGTTACTGTTATAACTGAATGAAAAACAGTGATCTGTGGTTATTTTGTAGGCTGTATGCGTTTAAAGCCTTGCTGCGCTGGGATCACAAATATCATGTGATCAAAGGCAGGTTGCACACTGATCGTCTCTATAATATGTTTTTAGTACAGCATGATGAGCCTAAAAAATGTATTAATGCTTTAAAAGGCTTGTTATGTTCATTTTAGGATCATTTAGAGTACCAAACAGGTGCAGTAAGGAACCTGTATGGATAAAACTGGTCCCCAACTAGGGGATTTTTTTTTTTTTTTATTTTTTATTTTTTATTTATTTATTTATTTATTTTACTTGAACGACCGTTCGATTGGTTGGTACCTGGGTGCGATTTTGGTCGGCCAAGTTTTTCTTTGGTTAACTACAGGCCTATTAAGGTCAGTGTCCATGATTCAACAATAAGTAAGAGACTGGGCAAAATGGCATCATGGGAGAGTTCCAAGGCCAAAACCACTGCTGGCCAAAAAGAACAAAAAGGCTCGTCTCACATTTGATTAAAAACATCCCGGTGACCCCCCAAGACTTTTGGGAAAATATTCTGTGGACGGACCAGACAAAAGCTGTACTCTCCCGTTCCATCAGTAGTAAAACTAACACAGTATTTCATCAGAAGAACATCAGACCAACAGTCAAACATGGCGGGGCTAGTGAGACCGCCTGGGGCTGCTTCTCTGCTTCACGACCTGGACAGAGACTGTCTTCTCACAAGCACCTTACCACTGCTTAAAGTAAAATATTCCTGCACTGCCTCTTTACTGTTTTAATGTAACCTAAAGACTGTAAGAAAGCTCACTGTGGGAAACACTTAACCTCATATACACATTTGCACTAGTTAATGCAAATCTTAATAATCTTATCTACCTCATGCCTATCTGCCCACATCCTGCATCTGTTATACTTCTGATCAAGTCTAGTCAGCATCCTACAACCCTGTGCATGTCTTGCAACCCAGTGTTAATTTTGGCAGATGTTTTTTTTTTAGTCTTAGTTTTAGTCTCCAAATGAAAGGCATTGAAGTTTTAGTCACATTTTAGTCATTTCTATCCTTTTTAGTTTAAGTCTAGTTTTAGTCCATATAAAGTCCTCGCATTTTAGTCTTACTTTAGTCCAAGCATTTATTTTCTTGCCTAAATCTGGTACCAAGTCATGGTAGTGTGTTCTCTGCACCCTGCCAAACCTGGGGTCCCTGCTTTCTACAGCTGAGGGACAAAATAGCTACAGCTGCATTGTTTTTTGACAGATTTACCCACAGTGGAGAAACATCACAGATTTTGAATGTCCAACAAAAGTCCCATAAAAACACACAAGCTCCTGGCTCTCTGAAAATGCTGCTGCAAATGATTCAAAGGCATCAATAATGTCAATGGGTAAGCACAACGGCTAGCTTCAAGAGGACAAAGGAAAAAAGAGGCAATGATTTATAGTTTAAAAGTTATTTAACTTTTGATAAACTGTGTCACTTCTTGTCGATTCGCAGAAACACTGTCACACAGCCTCCATTCTTTGCTGCTGCAGTGAGTTCTTTGGTTCTTCTTTGCTGCTCTAACAGTAGCTTCTGCATGATGTGCTTTCCGGCAACAATGAAGAATTGCTTTCCGGTTTATAGTGCTAACAGTTAGCATGGCTTAAAAAAAAGCAAAATATAAAGCTAAACTAAATGGTATCAGTGCATAAACTCATGTACCCACTGACCCCAATACCTGCATTTTAAGCAGTATCGGACGTATTTCCTATACTGGTATCAAAATCGGAACAACCTTAATTAAATTGCAATATGGCCTGCAGCAATTTTCAAATCGCAGGCGGTGCAATATTTCCTAAACCTCAAATGTGTCAAAATACCAGTTTGATACAATCTTTCACAGCTGAGATTTTTTGTCCTACACATGATGCATAAATTCAAGTGTCCTTTGTTAGAAGAATTTACAAAAATCCTACTATTCCTGTTCATATAAATTACTTTGTTAATCAAAACTAGAATAACGTAAGTAAAGTTATCATCCCCTTCAGTATAGCAGTTGATTAACCTTGCAAAGCAGATGGATACGCTCATTTCCATGTTTCTCACTGGTGAATCCATCTTGTAAATCTCCCGTCTGAACCGCTTGGGCCAGGTTAGAAAGTGACAGGACCGATCACCGTCGAGGGGCAGTACTTTCGGGCACGGCGGAGACGTGACGTAAACAAGCAGCAACAAGAGGCCGGTGCAATTATGGCAGAAGAGATTAGCGTGGATGCTGCTAAAGCGCCAGTTTTATCAGAACTTGATGACATTTCTTCATTAAAAGAACAAAGAACAGCAGTGAGCTGTTTCTTTTCAAAAACGACAAAAGTGGTGCACTGACATGTCTACAGTCACCATGGTTTGCATTATGCAGTTTTGTATGGAGTTTCTTCCTTGGTAGCTGCTCATGCACACCTTGGTAGCAGAGACGATGTCACATATTGTTGCTCTGATTGGCCCGTATATCAATAAGCTAAAATTGCAATTAGATTTTTATTTTCAAATCTTTATTTTACTAGTTTAACTTATCAAATAGTGTGCTGGTTATAATATAAAATGATTTATTGCTTGTGTTAGTTGAAAAATACATAAGATGAGGAACCTCAAAATAATCGCATATTAAATCACAATCGCAATTAGATTATTTTCACAAATCATTCAGCCCTACTCTGGAATCTTTCTCATTTTAACCATAACATTTCCAGAAAATATCCAGGGAGTAAGTGCTTTTGCCAATTTTTCCAGAATACTTAGAACTTCCAATTTCTGGCAGTTATTTACAATTTACTGCATGTCAAAATACATTTTTACTTTTTAAAATGAATAAAAACAACTTAAGGGAATTTCATGTTAGAGTTTCAGTGAAAAAAAAATACAGTAATAAACAGATGTTGGCAGTGAAGCATAACTTCTCAGCTTTCAGAAACCATTTGAAGTTTTCCGATAGCACAAACTTTTGCGTAATTACGGTAATGCAACAATGCATCGCTGGCGAAGGGTTGGGAGAAAGAAAATTCTAGACTTCACTGATTTCGAAACCCTGGCCCTGGCTGTGGCGTGACCTTAAACATGCTGGAAAACCCTCCAGTGTGGCTGAGTTTTCTGCAAAGAAGAGCGGGCCAAAATTCCTCCACAGAGATAAGAAAGACTCATTAACAGATATCACAAACGCTTGCTTGCAGTTGTTGCTGCCAAGGATGGAACAACCAATTTTTAGGTTTAGGGGGCAATGACTTTTTCACATATAGCCAGGTAGTTTGAAAAGCTTTATTCTGTTAATAATAATAAAATGATCCATATTGATCATCTTCACTTATTAGCTGATGAGGTTATTGGTATTTCTGTCAGAGAAACTGATTGAATGTTGAGTAAATTATCTGTTGATGATAATGCATTGATCAGTGATGTTATTTTAGTATATTTAGTGTCTATCAGTGATGATATTTTAATATATTTTCAGTGTTTTTTAGTCTGTCCTACAGTCTATCAGTGATCTCTCAGGTATGATCGGACTCCATGTAGACAGCCTGCAGTCATCAGATAGTTTTCACATTAAAAATCTTAAGTCTGTCTCAGCCCCTGTCTCCTTAGCTTCACATTTTCCATTTTTCATGTTTGCACAGAGAAGATCGAGAGTCAGCATCAGTCCAGCTCCGAGCCCAGGCTGTTTTCTCCCAGATAAATTATTTAAGGGACCAGGCTGAGGTTCCTCCCCGGAGCTACAGCAGTAGCATCCCGTTAATGTCACCAGCTAGCGTCGTTAGCTGCAAGGATCCCTGGCATCTAGTTAAGCACACATTTTACTGGTGAGGTAACTTGACACAGCTGCTAAGGTGTAAATGAACCTAAAAAACAGCCAAAGGTTTAAATGACTGCAGCTGTTAGCAGCCCTACAGCCCGTGGAAAGCTTCCCCATCCTCTGCTAGCGGGGCCTTAGCATGCTAGCTGTTGGATAGGTAAAATAACGTCTAAAGTCTTCATCACCAAAAATAGCGGATTCCTCAACACCATCCTGTTACAGCACACTATAAAACGGCTCTTCTTACAGCCAATAACTGATCAGTAACTGACCTTCTCCTTCTTGGTTTTGTTAGGCATCTTGGCTGTTCTGTAGGGTCCTTTTTCCACGGACGATCCGTGATGTTCTTCCCCGGGAATCAGACGCTGTCACTCGGTTCGTCTCAGCTCCCTGCGCCCCTTCCAGACACGAGCAACCCGATTGGCTGCTGACGCACACTCCTGCCTGGTGACGCGTAGAGGCATTTTTCTGATTGGCTGCCTGAGAGTTTGGTGAAGAGGGTGAGGCTGAAGGGAGGTAAGGCAGGACATGAGTCTTCCCCAGCAACAAAACACCTTCAACCTGATGATTCTGAGCACCTACTGACCACACAGACGGTTAAAATCATGTATGATATGACGTCAAATTGATTTTACCGCGAGCGGGTGACGTAATGTCTCTGCCTGAGTCATATTAAAGGGTGGAGGGGACCTCACTGCAGGTTCTTCACCAGGCTTTGCAGTGGGAGATCAATCACAGCACTCAAGTCTGATTATTAACAACAAACACGTCAGCTGTGCTAACAACTGTGGAGAGTAGAGGTGGAAAAAGAACACAGTTTTATTAAAGTATAAATCCTATACATCCAAATTTGACTAATATTACAGGTGAAAGATACTGGATAAAAACTTGAAGTACTGCAGTACTCACTTTTTAGTATTACTTAAGTATCCTAACTCCTTTGAAAATGCAACAAAGCTTTATTCTATACAATGGCAACAAAATAGAAGTCCTAGCTACCAAATACTTGGCAATTCAGTTTTTAATCAACCAAAAATGTAGGCACCACTCAACATATCTGGAACACTTACATAAGAAAAAAGTTAGTGAAACTCCGATCACAGGCAATTTTCTGCACAATCTACAAATTGCAAAAATGTGTTGGCAACATTAGGTAAAGTTGTTGGAACTCAAATTAAGGCATTTTTTTCAAATCATTCAGCCCTCTTTCAAACCATAAGTTCTCTCACTTGTCCCCCTGCTAGACCCCTTTGAGATGATCCTACCACCAGATGTGAAGAATTTCTGCTGTTTTACCACAAATAATATTGAAAATATTAGAAATGGCTTCCCAGTCTAAACAAGAAGTCTCTGTGTTTCATTCATCTGCTCCACTCAATGGGTTTAAGCCCATCTTTTTATCCTCACTGAAACTAAAGGTTTTTATTATCAGTCCATCATGATATAGTTTCCACTCATCTCAGAGGAGACCTTTGATTTCTTGGCCCCAGTAATCTGTTCATTATAAACAGTCTGCTGATATCTGGCACACAGACACTGGCTAAAATCCCAATGCTGGGACAAAAGGGTTTCACACATAAAAATGAAATGAAGTGCAGTATTTTCATCACATGTTTATACATATTTGAAAACGACCACACAAGTGGGCCCAGTGGATACATTTACAATTTTATTGAGATTTTAAATGTTTTGTGGAGCATTGTTGTACCTTGATTTTAGGGGCGGACAGTTTCCCCAATGACATTTTGGCAGTTTTGAGCTCCACAGATCCTAAAATTTCTATAACTCTGATATATTCTACAAGTAAAAAAAAAAAAAAAAAAAAAAAAAAACGGGGGGGGGGGGGGGGGGGGTACAACATTTAATGTACTTTGACTTTAAAAGTATGTATTTTTATATCAAAAATATGCTTTGACACCAAATTGGACATGTCATGTCACTGACGCTTATGTAATGTAACTGTACAGTCAGTCTATTTTCAGGATAAATCTTATTCATTTTTGGCAAATTATCTATATTTTTTATGTTATTTTTGCAACATCTAAGGTTTGTTTTACTGTTTTAAACCAAATATTTATTTTGTGTGAATTTTATTGTTTCCGTGCCCTTATCACCTGCTTCATAGCTGTGACACACAAAATGTTAAAGAGAAAGATAGCAGCTTTGTTAATTGTCAGTGGTGATTTAATGCCCAAAAGGTTTTCTGGTTTCAGATTTCCTTTTAGTTCAGAAATATTCATCAATACCCTCTCAACCTCTTTCCAAAATTTGCTCACAGTAGGGCATGTAAAAAGCACATGTACAGTTCTGTGAAGAAGTATTTGCCCCCTTTCTGATTCTCGAGTTTTTTGCATACTTATCATACTTAATTGTTTCAGATCATCAAACTAATTTTTATATTTCACAAAGACAACCCAAGTAAATAGAAAATATACTGTTTGAATGATTATTTAATTTTGTAAGGGGGAGGGGAATCTAAACCTATCTGGCCCATGTGAAAAAGTAATTGCCCCCTGAACCTATTAACTGGTTGTGCCACCCTTGGCAGCAATAACTGAAATCAAGCATTTGCGATAATGGGTGATGAGTCTTTCTCATTGCTGTGGAGGAATTTTGGCTCACTCTTCTTCGCAGAGTTGTTTTGATTGTTCCATCAATCACAGTGAGTGGTCCAGGTCCTGAAGCAGCAAAGCAGTCCCAGACCATCACAGTGCCACCACCATATGTTTGACTGTTGGCATGATGTTCTTTTTATCAAATGCTGTATTGTTTTTACTCCAGATGCAATGGGCCACACACCTTCCAGAAAGTTCAACTTTTGTCTCGTCAGTCCACAGAATATTTCTCCAGAAGTCTTGGGGATCATCAAGATGTTTCTTGGCAAATGTGAAACAGGCCTTTGTGTTCTTTTTTGTCAGCAGTGGTTTTGGCCTTGGAACTCTCCCATGATGCCATTCTTGCCCAGTGTCTTTCTTATGGTTGAGTCATGAACTCTGACCTTAACTGAGGCCAGCGAGACCTGCAGGTCTTAGGATGTTGTTCTGGGTTCTTTTGTGACCTCCTGGATGAGTCGTCGTTGCACTCTTGGAGTCATTTTGGTCACTCCTGGGAAGGTTCACCACTGTTCCCAGTTTTCTGCATTTGTGGATAACAGCTCTGACCATGGTTCACTGGAGTCCCAAAGCCTTGGAAATGGCTTTATAACTTTTTCTGGACTGATAGATTTCCCTTTCTTGTTTGTTCTTGAATTTCTTTGGATCATCTTTGGATGCGTTTCTTTCTGAGATCTTGTAGCCTACTTCACTTGTCTGACAGCTTCTATTTAAGTGATTTCTTCATTCAACAAATCTGGCAGTAATCAGGCCTGGGTGTGGCCAGTGAAATTGAACTCAGCTTTCCAAGAACTGTGGTTAATCACAGTTAACTCATGATCTAGAAAGGGGGGCAATTACTTTGTCACACAGGGCCCGATAGGTCATTTGGTTATGAACTTGGCGCTATACAGATTTGACAAATCTCATTATATGCAGCCATAGGCAGTCTTACCATCAGGCAAAGACAGGCCATTAGCTGGGGCCCTGTGCTCCAAGGACCCTTAAGATATAATCCTTATAGGTCAGCATTAAATATGAGGAATGAAAAACAGTAATCAAGATGTGTTTATTGAATGTAAATAATAAATGAAGTCATCAGGGAGGCTTTTCAACACTTTAACTACATTTTCCTGTTTAAAATAAGGATCAGTGAGCCTCATACTTTATACCCACATCCTGTCACTGAGAGATGCTTACAGAAAATGTGGCACCACCTACAGGTCAATATGATGGTAGGAGCACTTCAGGGTTGTGAGACACAGAGCATCGACCAATCCATTTTCTACACCCGTATCCCGTTTGGGGGCCCTGGAGCCTATCCCAGCTGTAGACACAGAGCAGAGAGAGCATATGTAAACTTAGCCGTACATCTTAGAGCTACTATAGACCCTGAAGAGTCTCTGCTCTGATTCCTGATCCTGACTGTTGAAGGATGGAGAAGATGAGGGTCTAATCCCTCAAATTATTTCATGTCATTTTAACGACAGCAAAAACACAAAGACACTCAATCAGGTGGTATAGTCTGCCTTTATTTCAGTTTTCATATAAAAACAGTCATCATGTTTCTTTATGCAAGAGTCAGCTGAAATGCCAGATTAATGATCTGACATCTAGGTGTTTTTGTAAAGTTTATGCTATATATATATATACATATATACACACACATACAGCATAAATCTATATGAAAATGTATCAGGATGTCCTCAGCTGCTTGAGTGAAAACTGTGGTTACACATCAAGAACAACCAAAACATCCCCCAGGTGTCAGTGTTAGGGATGCACTGATACTTCGCTATCCAGAACAAGTATTCTGGTGATCACTAGTGCAAATAAAAATATTTAGCACAATACGTTTTTTTTTTTATTTTCATCAGATGATCCTCACTCCTCCTCTTGACTGTTTCTAAATGCATAGTTTGCAGTTTTCTCTACTTTTCTCATCCTAATTTATGTTAAAGCTTCACTAAACTGGCCATCATCCAGGCCCACCCCATCTCTACAACTGACTCCTTTGTAAAGCATGAAGGCGGCCGCCGCAGTCTGGTCCAACCCACTTGGTCTTGGGAACCCAGAATGTGGTGAGCTGGATCAGGGGTGCTTAGGCACAGTCAGTATTGTCTCATGTGAATCCCTTTAAGACTTGAGATTGGCATCGGTGCATCCCTACATTTAACATTTTCTTTAGAATAATACATTTAATTTATAAATCACCTTTAAAATAAAGCCAAACTTTAAATGCAGAGGTTAACAGTCATGCAATAACTTAGAAAACAACCTACAGCCACAATTCCAAAAAAAGTTTGGTCGCTGTGTAAAATGTAAATAAAAATAAAAGTCAATGACTCTCGAGATGTGTTGCTGCCATCAAATTTAAAATGCGCTACTATTGTCTTAGTGTCAACATCTGAAATGTTGTTTATGTTTGATTGTGAATCAAATGTGGGTTAATGAGATTTGACAATCACTGAATTTATTCACAGTTTACACAGCGACCCAACTTTATTTGAAACTGGGGTTGTAATACAAAATAGTGCTGCATGTTTTTAACAGATTGATTTTAGTACAAAGCTGCTCGTCTTACCTTTCCGCAGACTCTTCAGAGTTGACGGTGAAAATCAATCTATTCAGCTTCAGGCTAGAGGAGGACACATGTAAAAGATGCTACTACAGACACATTTACATTCATTTATTAAAACCCAAAATCCACAAAAAAGCTCTTTTTACACACAAAATATTTATGTGATTCTACCAAACAAGTGCCAGGTCTGTGGCTAAGACATTACAGTTCCAGAAAAAGTAAACTGGCATAAGCTTCTCGATGGAGTCTTTCTTTTTACAGCACTGAGGTTCATCGTTAGATCACTTTGTTGTAGAATCTAAAATCCAGAATCAAGAAAGCAGTTCTCACCATAACAACTCAGAGCTGGAAAATAAAGACACCACTGCTCCTACAGAAAATCTGGCATTTAATTTAAGACTTTTAAAGACCCTCTTCATACATTCTAACCCCCCATTGCATATTCAATTTCCTATAGATTGCACTGGCAACAAGGTTATGTGTTTGTTGTTGACTTATGGGGGAAGTTGGAGAGGACAGTAGTTTTCCCCTCTATCCATGCCAAGCTTCATTCACTTTCCCAAATGTTACTAATGTTTTAGAGCAATTAAGACTACGTGCAAGACTTTGCCTGACATTTAATAGTAATACAAATCAAGAAATTTCCCAGTGTTGGGTGTCTAGGACTTAAATTTATGCTGTTTTGGAATCAAACAGGCATAAATGTTTGTCAACATTTCCACAATAAAACAGAATATGCATATGGAGTCATATTTTTTAACACTAAATCTCTTACATATTGTTTTAACTGCACAAAAACATCAGCAATGTTTCTGTTTCCAACTGTTTGTTAGGTTTATGCACAAACAGGACACAATACAAGAGAGAAATTGCAAGACAGACACAGTTTCCCTGAAAAAACATATCAACAATGAAAAAACTGGCTGATAATGGTAACCTGACACGCAATAATTGCACCAGCTCCTTGTTGCTGCTTGCAAGCTTTGCAAGGTGGATTCGCCAGTGAAAAACAAGGAAACAGGCGTATCAGGCGGCAGGGGGCGTGGTCAGCCTGACAGACCTGTCAGGTCCATCAGGTTGACCACGCCTGGGAAGAACAGCATTTAAGGACATGTTACAGCAGTCAGCTGACGCTTCTGCATAAGAGTGCAGATGACAGTCGAAACATGTCAAGGTAAAAAACATCTACAATTAGGCTAGTTGTCAGAAAAAAAGAAACACAAGAATAATAAAAGACAGATATCACTGTCTTCATTGCACAAATATGTTGGCATTTTTAAAAAAGGTGGAACTGTAAAGGAGCAAGGTTTCCCTACTCCTTTACAGTTCCACCTACTTTTCCAAATGCTCTTATTTTTGTACAATTTAGGCAGTTTGAAAGTGTTTGCGTGCAATTTTTAGCAGCGAAACGCTTAAATTGCCCAGTACTGGGTGTCTAAAATGTCTGTTTTTGTTAATTTGGTATCAAACAGGTATGAATATGGTTTGATTTTCACTGATATTATATTAAAGTTCAATAATCTCCTTAGTTCTCCAAACTATGTCTCGGGTCCAATTTTGATTGGCCTGCAGCGAATTCTAGAACTAAAATGAATTATGGCCCACATTTGAACACGGAACTTGTGCTCAGTGGCAATGAACTTCATATTTTCAGCATAAGACAGTGCTACCATGGTCATTCTGTAAACAAACATCTCAACAAGAAGGATTTATTGATGATTTTGTGACTAAACTAAGACCACACTGTACAAAGTAAAAATACAGGCAATCAGAATAACATCCCGTTTTTTAACCCCCTGATGAATTTTGGCAGAAAATAGCAGCACCAATATCCCAGGAGCCAGTGGCAGCTAGGGCCACACAGGGCCCCCTGAATCCCCAAAAACCTAGAATTTTTTGTCTATTTGCCTTGTTGGCCATTGAATCGAGGTTTAGTGTTAGTTCAGGCAGTACAGAGTCAAGCTCTAAGCATGCTATTGGCTAATCGTTCTCATGCTGCCTTATTCACATTGCTCTCGCCTGGCCAGGCTCTGCTACTCTCTCTGCAAGCTGCTTTCCTCCACCCCAGCTCCTTTTTTTCCTGCTTCTGACTTAATCACTGTCATATACCTCGCCTTGTGGATACTAAAGTGGCCCCAACATCCTTAAATATTTCTGTATGTGGCCCTCAGCGAAGAAAGTTTGGACACCCCTGGCCTAAATCAACAGACTCTGTGCTAGTATTACTCTTGGTAAAAGCTTTACCACAAAGCTGCATCTTATTTCCCAAATATCACCGATATTTTTGAGCATTGAGACAATGCAAGAGACATGTTTTATTAATACATATCAAAGTATTAACAAATACTGGGCGTCTGGGACTTCAGTTTTGTTGTTTTGATATAAAACAGGCTGATATTGTTTGGCAATATTCAGACATTTTTAATCCAGAGAGAAAGAAGCCACTGCAGTAGGGTTTAATCACATTGTTGATCTACCGAAATTCAGACACGGGGCTTGTTTTCACCCACACCATTCCAATCAATCATGCACCCCTAGCTAAAAACTGATGTCAGATCTGGTGGACAATCTCAGATTAAAACTAAGTATTATGAAGATTAGCAAAAATGTACTACTGCTAATAGTATTAAATATTTACAGCTACATGATTTAAGACCTCATAGTCTTGCATCTAAGAAAGGTTTTACTTTTCACTAAACTGAGTTATCCACCTTTGTGATGTCTCATTTCTACCTGCTGGTGATGCATGGTTTGAACTTAGTCATCACCTTGACCATGTAGACATGCACTAGAAGACTGATTGGATATTTATTTAAATAAGCAGATGAACGGGTGTACCTAATGAGGTGGTTGCTGAGTGATAAATATTATCTATTATTATTATCACTAGCACATAGCGTTTTCAGAAAACACAACACAGCTCTGCCAGTTGTTTTCACCAACTTTATTAAAACTCTACGAGAAGCAACAAAATTTTACAAGACCAGCAGTATATTTGATCTCTGACCCCCACAGAGATGCTAGTTCCCAACAGTCTCCTAAACATCCGGGGGAAGCGCGATGAAGTTTTAGAGGAATCCCCGCCTTAGTCCTCAGTTAACAAGTAAGAACGCAGCTTTCAAACTAACTGTTTTGGTCCATGCTGCGACTTTTCTTTCACCGCTGAACTCTGCATCAGAAACACATCATCACAATTCAAAGAGGACAGAAATGAACTGACAGGTGTCTGAACTGTAATAGAAAACAAGAAAACAACAAATGAGTACAAAACTTTACCTGCAAGAGGAGGAAGAGAGGCGGTTTAACCTACGAACATGAAAAAAGACAAACGATTTCCAAGGAAGTCCTTCTTTCTTCAATGTAGTCAAAGCAGGAAGGTGAATATCCAAAAACACGATGAATTATTTCATCAGCATAAGTGAATCATGGAGTCTGGTTCATGCTACATGACTAAAAGTATGTGGACAGCGGTGATAAGTGAAAATAACTTGACTAAAACTAAGACCTGCTCTCATCGTATGGCATATAAAAGAAGTGCACCTCCTGCTTTTAAAGACTGTTTAAAATGCAAAGAGGAGAGCTCTTTCATTAGCAAGACAGTAAATGGAATATTTCCGAGAAAATGGCCATAAATAAACCACGTCAATATGAATTGAGGTTTAGTAATGTGTTTCCCTCTTTCCCAAATTGGTCACTTTTTGTCAAAATCAAACACTGGTTTCAAAACCATGGCTGAACTTATGTTTTACACTTCTTATATATAAATGATGATCCCAACATTTTTTTCCGATACATATTGTGGCAATAGTTCTATGTGTCAAATGTTTTCTTTTGAGCAATTTCAGCAACAAAATATCCTATAAGACAGGAAAACTGACATCTAGTAGAGCAAACCCTGTTCTGTTAATTATCCTCCCATGTTACAATTTTTTCCCATCATCCTGGGCTGGAGGCCACTAACCTATCCAAAAAAAAAAAAAAAAAAACCAGATCATACCTTTTGCTTGTATCATGTAGCTTTCAATGATTTCACCATATTCAACTGTTGAGTCAAAATTACACAAGTGATGGCCAATGTACATTTTTCTAATTGATTATAACCCCATTATCCCAGACAGGAAAGACCAAAGAGCTTAGCAGCACTCACCAACTTCCGTTGGTTCTGGAAGTGAAAATCGACGTTCAAATCCCCCATACACGTCAATAAACCTTTATTACAATGTTTTAAATGCATGAACCAAGCTAAACAGATACCTGAGTACTCATGTCAATAAAACGCACAAAAAATGGCCTTCGAAAATGGAGAAAAAGGCAAAGGTTCAAGACTGTGCACACATTTCGACAAGGAGGAATGAACAACATATCCCACAAACCCTTGCAATTTATTGTATTCATTGTTTATAGTTTTTCAAGCTTTTCTACACTTATCTTCATTGTACACTTCACATTTTGAATGATAATGTTCTAATATTTCTTATTTTCGTATTTAGTGCTGTGGAGGCATGTATTGTCAACAGTGGACGGCTTTCGCAATAGTAGCCACACACCCCACCTATCAGAGACATCGCTGTGACATTCCAGGATTGTGAGCATTGCAATATTTTTGGCTGAGCGAACAAACTCTATCATAAAATTAGGTAGATATCTGAAAAAACGTTAAGTCTTCTGCAGGAGCATATACTGTCATTTCACTCTCAGGTAGCTCATGGTCAGTATAACTTGAATCAAATCTGCTATGGAGAAAACAAACAGGATTTTTACTTCCAGAACCACACTGTTGAGCTCTATTGAAACTTGGTGCCACTTGACATTCAAAAGTCGAGGTCAGACTATTGCTTTAAGCAGAATTAAAAGCCCTATCCTGTAGTCATAGTGTTTCAGGACCTGTTACATGCAATAGTCTTACCCCGTTTGGTAGTTAATAACTACCAAAGCCACATCTGGGACGCCTCTGACGAAAAGTCTAGCATGTTTGGTTTTTCTTTCTGCCTTCTGCAATTTGATCCGTAATGTTAGCGCCATAGAACTACGAAAGCACAGAGCGCTCTGCGAGGCCAAAAGTCATGAGTGCAAATGTTGAAGGTAAAAAGGAGTGATGAAGTTGGTGACGAGATGAAACTACAATATCCCTGCCTTTATGATACATCATTGAGGGACGACAACAAAGGTGGGAAAAAAGAATAAATAAGGTAACCGCAACCCAGTGGGTAACTGCTGTAATGATAGCAGTGGGCCACCATATCATTCATCAAGTTTGAAAAACAGATGTGGAATAGAACCGTAAATACAGTATATTTACAGTCTTCTTTCTTGGCCTTATCTAGGCCCCGCTGCTCTTTCTTCCAACACTATCACATTTGGTTCTACCATGTAGTTTTTCGTGGCTTTCCATCAAGTCTAAGTACAACTGCCTTATCTGACACATCAACCACTGTTACAGACAAAAAGATAATGTCTGACTTTGGCTTGAGGGATTTTAGCCGTTAGGTTAATTTGTGTATAAGTCATTCAAATGCATTATGGGTTATTTCTTTTAAAGTATGATTTGGTTGAAAAGGGAAGTCCAGACAGATTATATCTGACTGGGAAAAAAAGGCAAAATTTAAATCCAGAATTTGTTGTTGGGTCGTCCTCGCTTGTGATGGGCTTAATTGTCAATTGTTAAATGTTAGACTTTAAAAGAGATGACAAAGTTTCCCCTAAAGGCAAACCCTCCGAATGGAGGTTTTTAAAAGTCTGCTCTGTCTGAGTGCCATTTTCACAACTTCCAGCTGCCTTTGTGTCCAGTAAATCACTGAAGTCCTGGATCAGTAATTCAGGAGGACTCATCAAAGTGATCAGTGACTTCCTATTCAAAACTGAAATTATAGTCAAAGTCCAGAGAGGTCATGTCTGGGGGGAGGCCCAAGGTTTCAGGAGTGATCTCAGTCACTTGGGAGTCGCCTTCACTGGTTGCTGCCTCCTCTGCCTCCGATCCAGGGCCAGGATCTGATGTGTCGAGCCCCTTTGCATCTGAAGCAGCTGAGTCTGAATCCCCTGAGGCAAGCTCAGGCTCCGACTGACTGTGTTGCTGATTTCTGGTCTGGTATCTGGTTTGAGATCTAGTTTGTCGAACAGGGCGGGTAGCAGGAGTGGCTTTCTTTGCAGGAGTCGCTTTGCCTCTGGGTTTTCTGCCTGTTTTGGGTTCTGGCACTGGAGCAGCATCTAGAGGAGTCTCTGGATCTGAATGGGACTGGGTGTCCAGGGTTTCCGACTGCAAATTGGTTTGGATTGGCTGGGACTGACTTTGAGATGCAGGTTCCAGTTCAGCATCTGTTTGTGCTGTAATGTGAGGGGCAGATGTAGGAATCGAGGGCTGGTTTTGAAGTGCATTCTGAGCCTCACCTGAGGCTAGTGGATCAGATTGGTTGGTTTTTGATTTTTTTTGAGATGGAGCACTCTCAAATGTAGGAGATTGCAATGACCAAACAGAGGAAATTTTGAGTTCGGATTCCTGCTGGATTTGAGGACTTGGTGGATTCTTGTCGGCTTCCACCTGAATTTGGGAATTTGGTGGATTCTTCACAGCTTCTGGCTTGGTTTGGGAACTGGGTGGGTTCTTGTCAGCTTCTGGCTTGGTTTGGGGACTGGGTTGGTTCTTGTCAGCTTCTGGCAGGGATTGGGAACTGGGTGGGGAAATGGTGGAATCTGGTTGTGGAACTGTACAAACCACAGATGGGGACTGAGACTTGGAATCAGGAGGTTGTGTTTTTGGTGTTTGAGGGGTAGTTAGTAGGCTTTTATTGGTAGTACAATCAGCCTTTGTGTCCGTTGTTGTTTTGGTGACTGATGAGGGGTTTGACTGGCCAATGCTACTGTAGAAGATGTCGAACAAGTCCTTGGCTTTGGCTGCAGCCAAGTTACTTCTTAGTTTTTCAGACTTTTGAGCCCCCTCACCCTTTTTCATGATAGGTGGAGGCTTTACAAACACAGCATGTGTCTGCTCACTCTCTGGTACACCAGGAGCTGCCACGTCAGGGATGAATTTCATCATTGCTGGCTGTGTAGGTTTAACCACAGTAGGAGCAGAGGTAGTTACAAATGAGAGTGCAGAGGAAGCTTGAAATGGCGAAGGTTTGCAATCAGATGGTGCAGGCTTTGCATTGATTATTGCAGGTTTAGACACCGTCGGTGGGGGTTGGACCCCAATTGGTGCAGGTTTAGACATGGGTTGAGGAGTTTTAATGTCTGTTTCTACAGGTTTAGATGGGGTTTGTGGGGTTTTAAGGTCCGCAGGTTTTGACGTAGATTGTTGGTTTTTATTCTCTAACTCTGCAGGTTTAGGAACAGCTGGTGCAGGTTCAGAGACTGGTAGATCAGTGTTAGCCTTCGAAGGTTCAGGCATTGATGTTAAAAGGGTAGTGGGGGGACCAAATGCCTGAGGGCCAGCTGTTGATGTTGCAGAAGGGCCCCTGTATGGTAAACACATAGCATCTGCCATCTCCCTTAATGATGGGAGGTTTGTTGGAGGAGCCCCTAGAATACTTTGGTTTTGGGGCCTGATGGAGAGGAAGGTGTTTAGAGGTGCGGGTCTACCCATCATTGCTGCTCTCCGCATTACTGCTGCAGGTGCACGGAGGTTGGGTCGTATTCTTCCTCGATTGCCATAGTTTGATACCCAGGGAGGAGGCATGTTTGATGGCCCACCAATCTTCTCTGCAATCTCTTTGGCCACAGCCATTGATTTTGCAAAAGAATCTTCCACAGAAGCAGGTTTCTGCTGTGCAGCGTCTTCATCTTCCTTCAGAAACTCTGCAGCTGCTTTTTGTGCCTCCTTGGCCAGAACATTCTCCCTCTTCTTCCATGTGAACTTTCCGAAGGAAGTGGTTCCAGCAAGGTTTGCAGGCTTGCCAGCCTCCTGGTTCTGCTTGCGAAGCTTTGCCCTCATGGCAGGACTGGGTCCACAGAAGACTTTTGGCAGCTCATAGGGCTTTGGTGGAGGTTCAGGTCTGATTACTTCTGGTTTTGCTGCTGGTTTCTCTGGCCCAGGCTTTTTAAAGCCTTCTCTCTGAGCTTTAGGTTTCCCTTCCTCTCGCTCTCTGTCATTCTTCGATTTGAAATCGGGATATTTACCATATTTTAAACGGTTGTCGTCATCTCTAGGACCATATTTGGGATGGTCATCATATCTGTCAACTTCGTCCTTGCGATATCGGTAACGATAGTCCTCTTCCCGACCGTATTTATATCTGTCTTCTTCTTCTCTTTTGCCGTATTTCCCTGTTTCCTCTTCCTCTCTGCTGTAGCGGTATTTATCATCCTTTTTGCTGAATTTAGACTTTTCACTTTCATCTTTTTTGCTGTAAACAGGCCTCTCTGCATCTCGATAATCCTGTTCTTTTTTAACCAGCTTTGGTTTTTCCTCTGGCTCTTCCTTTTTGGATTTATATTTCTCCTCCTTCTGATCGGAGCCATCTTCATCTTTCTTCTTCTCCTTGTCCTTCTTCTCCTTCTTGTGTTTGGCCTTTTCCTCCTTGTCTTTGCTGCCTTTCTCATCCTCATGTTTGCGTTTCTTCCCGCTTGTCTCTAAGGCCAGCCCGGCCTGCCGGTCAAGGTTCCTTCTCTGTTCATACAAGGGATTCTCGTACATTTGTTTCTAGTAAAGGAGGCAATAAAAACAGAAAAACAAGGTGATTAAACAAAGGTTAAGCTTCAATTTAGATGAATCTAAGTGCCAGCTGGTTTTCCCAATTGATTAAACAATTAAACCCAAGATGCTCAAAAATGAGAGCATTTGATGAGAGCCTTAAACTGACTACACCATAAACATTTTACATGACAGGTTCCTGAAGATGCAGTCACATTAATATTCTGTTATTTGTTATGAAAGAAAATATCCTTCTCTGATATCTGCATCAAAAGACATGCAACTAAATCATCTGTGCATTAGTCAACCCACTACATTTGTGATAACAGGGTGGCTGTTTTTCAAATAATGTTTTAATCCAAAGACTTTTGTTCTCAATGGAAGCTAATCTGTTAAAATAAAGAAGATATGACAGAGACTAAAACAGATAACCAAAGCTGAGCTCAGGCCTGTTAATCAGGATTGAAAAAAGAAAAAAAAAAAAAGGATCCCTAATTAACCCTTAACTTCTGTTAAACTCAGTTTCTGTTCCATCACTGACTGAGCAAGGGCATAGCCATAAGCGAACCCATAGGTTCTTTGCAGTCACATGATTTTGTTGATGCGTGAATGTCCACTGGGGGTCAGGGAGTGGCTAACAGCCATTTGGAATGAATGGGAATGGAGGAACATTAGTACTTTACAGCTCTAAATGGACATGTACACTGCAGTTATCATCTGAGGCCTATTTCATAAAGCAAGTTTAGGGAAAACTGATGAAGGAAACTCTGGGATTTGTGTTTCAGAGAGGGAGGGAACTCAAACTCAAAAATGAGGGGTGAGTAGCGATTGTTTCACAAGGAGAGCAAACTTGATCTCTGAGTTGGTTACTATGGTAACCGAGTCTGTGAAGCTAACCTGGTCAGGAGCAGGTTTACCTCAATTATCCTGCAGTTTCTCCCTGTCTCCTCCCTCTGAAAGAGCTTGAAACACGACTCATTTCGGCATTCTTTCATCCATTTATTCAGTTTGTATTAAATTTACTCTGAATAAAAATATATGTTAGGTTGAACGAATATAGACACTAGACTACTTTAAACATACTTTGACAATCATAGATGACGGGGCTGAATTACTCCACTTGAAGTTACACTTAAGTTGGTAAATACAGATTTAACTGAGCTGTATTAAGCCGTGTTTCCAGCAGGGGGTCCGGTTTCAGTTCAGCTTGGTATGGTTTGGTACACTAAATCCCCCAAATAGTTTGCGTTTCCACAGGCACCTGTGCTCTCACTTGGGTGGGCGGGGCTGTGAAAGCATGCATGTAAAGTCACAGACAGCGCGAGTCAGCTGTTCCAGCTGCAGAGTTATAGAAAGGATGAGTGACAGAAATCAGTCGGGAATAAGCAGTAAACAGCTTTATTTCAGCTGAAAGTGCTTTTAAAAAAAACAATTACATCTTCAATATGTTAATAGCTGTCAGTACAGATCCTCAGCTGATGGAGTACATGTACAGAGACGGTCTGAGTCAAAACGCTTCGTTAATATGTGAATATATCTAGTCTAGAACAGTTTATACAACAAAATATGAAAGTTTAGAGCTGTACTGTGAGAATTCGCCGCATTGAAAATAAAGTAAAAGTTCAGCTGGTGTTAAAATCAAGCTAGATTAAGTCAGAAATCCAGGGTGCGTTGATCTCGTTTTAAAATAGTCTGCAGCCTGAAGTTTTATGAGCCCGTTCAACAACCACAGAGCAATGTTTTCACAGGTTACCTTAAGTAAGAAGAAGTTTAATAACTAGTTACTGATGAGAATGAACTGTTCTAAGGCTTCGTATTCACAAAACGTCAGCATTAATTTAGTTTCTCATCCATCGCGGATGGATCAGGCTGATGTGAGCCTTCAGGCTCTGCTTTGTGTACTTAAAATCATCCAGCTGAACGTCAGGAAACTTGATTTGTGGCCAGATACCAATATCCACAGACTAGGAAACAGTTTGGATCTCTGTCGAGTCCAAATATTTCCCATTTAGGCAGATATTGGTCCATTTTTCTCCCGTTTTCGCCCGCTCCTCGTGGCAGACTTCCGTCTTTGATGCCCGGAGGCGAGCAGCTGAGTCGCGCGCTGACGTGACGTCAGTGCAGCCCCTATTGTTGTGTGTGTAGCTCCACCTTTTTGGTACAGTTAGGTAAGATTGGCACCCCTACGGAAGGGTGCCGAAAAGTGGGACGGTACGGTTCGCTTTTTTGGGACCCTTTCTCTATGGAGACGCCAAAAAAAGCGTGCCGTCCCGCACCGAACTGAACCGAACTGCTCGGTGGAAACGACCTATCTATGAACTAAACAGGATAAAGGTCAGAGACTATGTTTGAAACCAACATTAAACTGAGGATAAAACTGGTGCAAAAGTTGTGCCAGGTTGAAGAAAATCTATTGAGCTGAAGCTTTGAGAGAAGATTATAATTTCACGAGATAAAAGCTGTCAATTTACGATACTGAAGTGCTAAATTCACCGTGTTAAGGTTGTAATTTTAAACATCAAAACAATAAAACTGAGCAGGCAGTAATTTTCCATGGGCAATTTACCAATGTCTTTCATTAAAACTGATTATTCTGAAAGTCAACTGGTTGTATGTTTAAAAATTATCATAATCTACACAATGGTGAATTATTGTATCAGGGCTCAATTAATGATGATTGCTTTTCATGGTCGTGTTGCCCACACTGAACTCTGAGTGAACCAACTCAGAATTTATTTACCTGTTCTGAAACTGAAAATTCAGAGTTTCTCATCTGAGGGCAGATCAACTCAGAGCACAGGGTTAATTTCTGAGTTTGTTAAACTACCTTCTTGAAATGGGCCAATTAGTATGATTCCTACACTTCACAAAAAAAGTGATTTTCACCACAGTTTAACAGATTTACCTGATGTGGAGGCCATCAAAATCACAAATACTGAGTCCTGCTGACCTCCTATCCAGATGGAGACAAGAGTCTAGAGGAGTCTAGTACTGCGCTAAGAGGCTAGCTGAGCCCCTTTTAACATGTAAAAATACTCATTTCGTCACAAACATGCTTTTAATGTAAATGTCGATGTACTATCAACCGAATGAACCATGTGGGGTGAGTGCAGCTACCTCCTGTTTGAGTGCTGGTTTCCTTTCCTCCATTCTTTGTCGTTATTTAATCCACATTTAAAAAGCCAAACTGATACCAAATGAAGGGTCGTTTGGGTGTCAAACAACCAGCTCTACTGAGCAGAGCCAAATGATCTGGATCTCTGAAAGAATGGATTTTCCATCAAACTATGACATAAGAGAGCCGCTTTTCTGGAGTTTTTCAAACTTTTTCTGCTGAAATGTTTTACTATTTTCAGGACACAAAAGTGGTTGAAAAATTAAGAATGTCTGTTTTCCCACGTTAGGCGTAGTCATAAACAAACATGGCCTTTAGGTGGAGTTTCTTGATGCAGAAATCCCTACTTGCCCCCCATCTGGAGTTGTCTGCTACAATGTGACATCGTCTGCAAATAATCTATTGACTAACAAAGTAAAATGACATGCTCTTCCCCAGGAGCTCTGGTGAAAGTAAAGCAAACTTTTAAATTATTTCCAACTATAGAGGTATAGAGAGATGCAGAGGTGAGTCTTAATATTTGGCATCAGTAAATACCCATATTTAAGCACCTGTACTTGGTTTGAATAAAGTGGTATTGGTGCATCCCTCAAAAGAAAGCTTAGGTCAACTCATTAGCTGGTTTTGTGGATCCTGAGATCAGAACATTAAAACTGACAGGAATGAGCTTTTGTGGTGGCTGCTACCAAGTTATGGAACAATCATCCCATCCATAGAAGACATAACCCGTCCCATACATAAGATTCTACGTCTCTTTTTAATGGCATTCAATCAGAGGCATAGCTCAAACGGCCAAATATCTGGGGCTAAGCCCAAACCTAGGAGGATCCAGAGGTATTCTTTCCAGCTAATTTATCTCTGTGGGCCATAAGTCAACACCGGTACTTCTGCTGTCCACTGTAATTATGTGTCTGAAAAACATCCATACATGTTAATACAAATCTGGAGAGTTTTAGGAATTCTACCTTGTAATTTTCATTGTGGTTATGTGTCGTGACATGCTCTTCTGCACAGATGGCGTCTCCGAAAAACTCTTTACACAGCAGGCAGAAGAAACCTCGGACCGGCAGCAAGAACTCGGATCCTGCAGCAAAACACAGGCGACACAATTTCAATGCTCTAGTGGTGATCAATTAACGGTCAATCATGTTTACCTGGTGGAAGGCTCCACTTCCAGTGCCTGTCAGGATGGGAGGGAGTTAGGGGAGGAAGGTCTGATATAAGAATATTTGAAAACAGATGGAGAATACTTGACTGTTCTAATCAGAGAGAGAGAGAGAGAGAGAGAGGAGCGTACTGCTCAGTGATAATTCCTATAAAAGGTGGAGGAATCAGGTCTTTCCCAAAGGGTTACAATGAGACATGAAAAACACATGAATCGACATCAGAGATGTGCAGGTGGGAGTCACCTCCGCGGTATCGACGAGTCTTTGTCACTTCGTTAGAAATGTTTTCAATAAGAGAGAGAGAAACACCAGCAGAGATCCACTGTGAGATCCACCTGGAAGCAGAAGACGGCTAACAAAATTCAGCGGCTCATAATGAAAACCAGCATTGTGATGGTAACTGAAGGGAAATGATGACCAGGGAACTCAAATACCTTTGGCTGGTTTAGTGAGCTTCTCCTCTGAGGAAGATTTCTTGCTGATTTTGGTAGGAGTGGAAGCCCAGGGCCGGTCGTAGGGATCCAAAGTCTGCAAAAAGAACCAGATATTTACACGATAAAGGTACGAAATCATAAAGCTCATGTCCGAATATTAGACAAACCTAAATTCAAAGCAAAACATTAACTACAAGAATAAGACACAATGCTAAAGGATGACTGAAGAAATTAGAAAACTAAACTAGTACAAACCTTGCGATGCGATTTGCTGTGCAAGTGCGTGAAAAAATCAAACATGGAACCAGAGGTGACGTTACAGTTTTTGCACCAGTGGTTTCCTGCGTCATAGTAATCAAAAGGCTCTGGAGGCGGGACAGAAGGCAGCGGCAGCGGGGCACTGACGGGCGGCTTGTCCACGGATGCTTTTGGTGCAGGCACTGGTTCCACTGACGTCTGCCAACAAACAAAGATGGTGGAGAGTCAACACGGCTGGTGCAAACCAATGCAGTCAGGATTCACAACCCAAAAACTCAGCGCCATGAAATGTGGAAGAAGGAAAATCTCTTACCTTTGGAGGGTTTCAGCCTTGGAGACGTTAGACGGATTTTTGAAAAATTCCAGCCATCGTTTTTACACCGACAGTAATTTTCGATTTACTTAAAAGTTTAAGCTTAATTTATTTTCAAAACCTCAAATTTGGTGATAAAAAATATTTGCCACACTAAGACTTTCCTGTCCATCTTAAATAACTTACGCTGTGTAACAGCTTGCAAAGCTCAAAAGCTCATTTTAACATTTTGAGATCCTCGCTTATTAATTCTGATCTCAGATTTGTCCTCAATCTTTCCATTCAAACCTGTCACCGTGCTCTAAACTTCCCTCTTGTTCTTAGATATTTTCTGTTTGTGCTTTACATAACTTCTTGGTCTCTTATCTTTCATTGACAATCAAATTTCCTGTTTTCCTCTCATTCAGGTTAATTCTGCTCATTTGTCAAACTGACACTCAGATTTTCTCTGAACACGTTTCTTCTAAGTGTATATCATATTTCTGCTCTTATATTTTTTGATGAATCAACCCATAGGAAACAGAGGATTTACTAGTCATGTTTACTCTACCCATTGTTGCTGTGCTGTTCTCTAGGAGACATTTGCTTTGATCTCACTAAGAGATCTCACCAAAGTTGAGGATTCTGCTTGTGGTTCTGCTCTCAATGCAAGTGTGTCTGGACTCATACAACCAAAATATCAAACATGTCAGAAATCCATCCGACCAGTCAGGAGCAGCTGGTTTGGCCGTGTTGGGGTTTTGTTTGGGTTGTGGTTGGCCATTGTGTCCCCCTGAAATCCAGTGCAACTTCCAAGTGAGTTGTGCGACTCAAAACTGGTGGCTGAACTGGATGAAATTTGCAAAGTGTTCATCCGAGTCCCAATGTTCTATCACTTACAGACACACATTATCTCAGTCCACCTCCACGCCTGATAACCATCTCAGTTTCTCCTACTGACTTCATTTTAGCTTTAAAAAGTAGCGAAACTATTCAGCTATTAATGCTGGATTCACTTTTTTTTGCTCTCTTTGACACATTTTAATAATTACTGTTAAACTTACTGTTAAACTGTTAAGCAAATGACTCACAGCACAGCAAAGCAAAAACGGACAGAGCTAACATGATTGGTCCATACTCTGCCTGTTTCTTATTGGTCGGTTCAACAAAAATACAAGAGCAAAAATATGTTTTGAGCATGCAGAGAAAAATTTGTCTCAGTTCGACAAACAAGCAGAATCAGCTTGACTCGTTGGAGAGTAGTACAGCACAAGATTTGATCATCAGCTAAAGATCTGAGACCAACCAGACATTTAGAGCACAGACACAGATCTGAATGGAAAATTTGAGTTCAAAATCAATAAGTCATGATTTCAAAATGTTAAAATGCACTCCTGATTTTTACAAAATAGTAACTCCACAGAAAAACCTCAATTTTTAAAAATTATCAGTGGATTAAGCCTTGTATCTACTAAGCTGGTTGGTATGCATGTTAAATATCAAGGATGTTTTTATAAAGCTCACACACCAAATTTCACAATACAAGTCTTTACATGGGTGAAATGGCATGATCTCTCTCCCTTTCCTTAGAGGCGTCTAATTATGAATTTACTAAATGTAGATCACAGCATAGATGACAACAACACCTGTGCATGCTATGCTAACTCTCTGCCTACTTTAGTTGAAAACTTAGAGGTTCACAGAAAAGTAGTAACATGGTACAACTGTAGCAGGAAATAACACAAAGAATAAATGCTGAGTAACATAAAATAATACATGAAACTAGCTGACATCAAAATAAAATGGACACACGCTTCTATATATATATAAATAAGCACCCATTCATTTAGACTTAGCTGATATACCTGCATCAGAAATGATAAAATAAACTAACCACTCCTGTTCTCCAGTTCGTCTAACACAGTGACAACCGATGCAATATTGATGTTGGAAAAAAACACACTAGTGAGCCCTAGCTATGATCCCTCTCTCTGTGCCGCTTCTTTAAATACCACTGGTCAAAATCAGTGCGTTTACATGCAAGTAGAAAAAGTGGAGTTGTTTAGTTAGTCAGACAAGACCTGGACGATTAAAACCAAGTCCTAACTGAGCTCAATTTTAACATGCATGTAAACACACTGATTGTTAGATGGTGGTAAATAAATATTTACATTCTAAGACTACACTAAGGTTTGGATTTCGTTTCTTTAACCCTGCTTGTTTGCATCACCCTGTGGAGGATATCTGATCCTCCCTACATACAGTAAACGTGCGGCGTGATGGTACCGAGCTCTACTGACACGTAGAGACACTGTTTTACCTCCTCTGCAGGTTTTTGTACCTTTATGGGCGAGCTGGCAACTGCCTGTCGTTGCTCAGGACTCCTCTCAGCCATTCGTTTCTTCTTCTCCAGTGGAGGGGTGAGCTTTGACGGCTGCTCTTCCTGATCCTCAGCTGGCTTGCTCGTCTTGCGCGGACGATCGGACGGGTCCAAGCCGAGGATTAATGCGACCTTTTCGATCTCGCTGCGTTTCTTCTCAGCTGCCTCGTGCTCTTTGCGGAGGTTGGAGATCTGAGCCATGACCTCCTCCTGTAGGTGGCTGATCTCCTGGAGCAGGGGGTCTTTGTGTCCGTCCCGCTCTCTGCGCTTCTTTCTGAGGAGCTCGCCTGAGAAAACAGCACAGCCACCATCATTACAGCCTACCTAAGAACATTATTTTAACAAAAGCCTTTAAGTCTTTTAGTGTTGAGTCAAGTCTAAGGTTTTACTCCTGTTTCAGTGAGATGGACTGAATCTAAATGCACATCCATGGACACAACCCCCCTTTAGATTAAGGCTGTCGCCCCATCTCTACAACAGCCCATAGACAACGTGGCATCTCCATGTTTACTCACCTTGCTGCTTTCTGAGTCTCTCCAGCTCCTTCATCAGATATTCTTTCTTCTTCATCCTCAGCTCTCTCTCCTGCTTCAGCTTTTCTCTCTCCTCCAGGACCTGAACACAGAAAAACAAAGACACCTTTCACCTGAGGCTACACCACCTTTACTTCCTTGAATCCATGACTGAGTGTTAGAAACAGCTGCAGCTGCTTTTCCACTCTGTGGCATGATATGCAATTATTCACATTACCACTGTTAAAAGTTTGATTCACGATATTGGATTTTTGCTGGTTTTTGATAAACTGATATCTAAAAATTATTTTTTTGCTGATATTAATATATATTATATATATTGGTGGATAAACATGACAAGGTGCCCTCTTTAGTGTTCTCTCAGGGGATATAATGTGAAAAATTGCCTCCAAGTAGACAGAAGTTGAAGAAGTGCCTTTCTGGTGGACAATATACGATAAAGTGCCTCTAGGTTGCTTCTAAATGGACCATAGATAATAAATGTCTCTCCTTGGTTACCTGTGGTCTGTTGGCTGATAAAGTGTCCTCCAGGGTTGTCTTAAAGTGGACGGGATTTCCTCTCATTGGACTAAACCACATGTCTGAGAGTGGAGAAATGCATTACAGTGCTCTAAGCTCCTTGGTGTAAAGCTCATTTTCACTGACATCCTCCCTTAAGTATCTTTGTAAAATCAATAGGGGGTGTAAGAGCTTATTAATATCAACCAGCCCTCTCTATTAGAACTAAACTTCTCTCCAAATGGACAACATCCGATTAAAATCTTCTGACTGACATGTTTATAGGAGGGATTTTAATTCTGATCAGCCTTTAAATCAGATTATCTGTGTCCACATAAACGTATCTAAAGAGGATCAAACCTTCTGCTTTTGGCTCTCGTTGTTCTCCTCCTCTGAGAATCTCCTGTCATGGCTGCTTTTTTTAGCGCCTCCTTCACGCTTCTCCACATCCTGAGCCGAACTCTTCCCCAGACCTGACAACACAGTCACAACTCCATTAGACATCTGGTCCTAACAACTGCAGGCAAACAGACTGGATGGTGAGTTGATCCTGACATGCTCTCATCTCAATGATCAGGCCATTTCATCAATGACCGATGGTTTTTACAAAATCAGTGTTTCACTCATTCTAATCTCATCCTGGTCATGGATCTAAAAGCAGGATGTTTGTCATTCTGCTCTAAGGTTGACCTTATTGATCACTGGGTCACCACAAACAAACATGAACTTCAAGATAAGATGGACAACCAGCAGACAATAAACACAGATGCTATTCTTAAATTTAATGAGTCAGTGCTAATAGACTCCTGCTGCGGTTTCATCATCATCATTATTATTATTATCATTATTATTATTATTATTATTATTACCAGATGAAAAATAATCCTGCTCACCCTGGTCAGGTCGACCTTTGGGGGCCGGCTCTGGGGTCGGTTTGCTGTATGGCTGATTGTACGGCATTGTGGGAGGAAACTCCTCCGGACCACTCGGTGGAGGAACGGTCATGGGGGGTGGGTACATGGGGGGCCACTGCTGGTGCATGTAGGGTAGGTAGTTTCCATACTGGCTGTAGCCTGGCGGGGGGTAGTTGGGGGGCATCATGTTGTGGACCTGTGGGGGGGGGTATGTGGGTATGGGGGCACCTGCCTGAAGGGGGAGGCTGTTAGGGTCAGTGGTTTGTGGCGCTGGCGTCGGCAGCAGAGTTTTGCGCTCAGGCTTTGTCTCCTTGGAGTCTCGTTCTTTGTGAGATTTGGATGGGGCCGAGGTCTTCTTGCGACTGTCGTCGCTGCTCCAGCTTGCCCCCCGAGCGCCGCTCCGACTCCTACTGCTGCTGCTGCTGCTGGAGCTGTGGCTCCGCCTCTTACGGCCCCGGCTGCGCCGACTGTCATCAGAGCTCCCAGAGGAGTAGCGTCTGCGTGTGGGTGTTTTTGGAGGGGGCTTGCTACCATGGAGACGCTCTCTGGTCCTGGCAGCCATCTTGCTGATCTCTGTCACACCCAGATCCAGGCCGATGGTCTTCAGTAGGTCCTGGATCTTCTCATACTCCTCCACGGCCTTACGCTCGCTCTCCTCCAGCGGCTCTGTCCCTGGCAGGTAGGCGGGGTTTGATGCATGGTGTGGGATGTTCTGCTCGGGGCTGATGACGGGCTGGCTGGTGTACCTCATGTCCACCTCCGCCATGGTCGGGGGCACTGAAAGATGAGGGGAGGCCCCAGGTGGGAGCCCGTACATGTGGCTGCTGGTGGTCATCTGTGGGGGGTAGTCTCCATACAGCGCCTCCTCTGTCACGTCTCCGTAAAGGTCCAGCCCATGGTGTCGGACTGGCTCAGCTGATGGCGGTGGATTTGGCTCCTCCGAGTCTCCGTACAGGAACTTCTCCTCGTCATCAATGTCGTCTAAACTCTTCTCCTCAGCCTTTGCCCCTGTTGCCTGGCCCCCCAGCAGGTTCAGGATTTCTTTGAGCTCCAAGTCGAGGCCAGCTCGCTGAGCCATGTGAGGGTCAGAGCGCAACTCTGACAACATGGTGGCTACCATGTGAGGCTCCATGCCTTTGACGGCCTTCAGCAGCTGGTCAGCCATCCGAGAGATGCTGGAGCTCTCTGCACCCCGGGGAGAATCCAGACTCTGGAAGACAGACAGGAAACAGCATGGTAACTCCATGAACATTCATCTAGAGCTATGAGGATTGAGAGTGAATTTCAATATAAATTTGACCACATTTGACTTCAACATTCATGCTGAGTAATCAGACACTGAGCTGACTGAACTTTAGGACATCTTTAAAGTCTGTGCAACACTAGGTCTCCAGTGACGACCTGCAACCAGAACTCACCTGACCATCTCTTGTGCAACTAATGCTGGCCTTACAACAAAGGACTTGAAACGAAAGTCGCAGACAAAATTACAAAGTCAGAGTACAATCATGAGTCTTGCCAAAGTTGCAGAGCACTCTCGTGATCTCAGTCACCAGGTGTAAGGTGGTAATAAAACTTGATCTGAGCAGTTTTAGGTCTTTCTTCAGTCTTGGTGTTACAACAATATCAAATGTGTTTGATATTGGAAGTCTTTAGTCTGGTCAAATGGAAATTATGTTTTCAATGGCGCGACCATCATCCACACCTAGTGGGAGCCATGTTAAAATAAACTTTTCATAACACGAATGTGAGCATAGTTCAGTCTGAAGCTGCTGAATGTCTGCTCAAGAGATGGATAAACTTTTCTGCTCAGAGCTGCAGTCAGATCTCTGCACTGCTGTTTTTATCATGCCTGTTAATTCATCTCAGACTGACATGACGGGTACGGTAAACCTTCATTGGGTCTTTCAAAGTAAAAGCCCCTTCAGTTTGTTCATGCGGTGTTGTCATTCTGAAGCGTTTCCAGGACAGTTCTTCGGTTGTTGCTGTAACTTGCGAAGTTGATTTAGTTTTTAATTTGTATATGATAGGGGTCTGTAATGGCAAGAATCTGGCGATACGATACATATCACAATACAGGGGTGCCGATATCGATATACTGCTACTACTATGAGCAAGGTGATATATTGCATAAATTTTGTAATTTAAATATATAGATAAATTTGTGTGTGTATATATATATATATATATATATATATATATATATATATATATACAGTGTGTAACAAATTTATTAGACCACCCTAACCCTAACCAAAGTAAGGTTTATGCCACAGCTGCCCTAAATTAGCAGCATTGGTAATTACCAAAAGCATTTTTTATGTTTCTGCAATGGTTAATACACCAATATGTAGAAGCTCTTTAACCAAAATGATATTTTTAATGCTAAAATATAATTATTATTGTTATCCATGAATTTTCAAATTTACTGATTTACAAAAAAACTGAAAAAATAGTAAAGCACATTAATATTTCTTGACTAATATGTCAAATTATAGTTATTTACTTGCATTCCTGAACAGAACAATTAGTTTAAGTGGTTGAATGTTATGCTTGATTCATTTCTGACTTCTCAGAGAAGCTCAGTGAGCCGGCTCAAATTTGGGTATAAAAAGGTGAATTCAGTTTGAAATACCTCATTCCTGTTCAAAATGGTAAAACGTGGAGAGCTCACTGAAAATGAAAGAGTCCGCATTAAAGCACTTCATGATGCTGGATGGTCTCTGAGACAGATAAGGAAAGACATAAAATGATCTCACAGTGTGGTCAAGTATGCTTTGGAGTCAATTGCAGAGACTGGTACTTACAAAATACACCAAGGAAGAGGCAGGAAACCAAAGTTAACTGAAGCAGATGTCAGACACCTCAAGATTTGAAGTACTAGAGACAGAAGGAAGACCACTGCTGATCTTCAGGCAGAGATGAATGCTTCTAGATCAGAGTCTGAGAAAGTTTCCAGAATGACCATGAGCAGACGACTGACGGAACAAGGCTTAAAGGGAAGAATAGCTGCTAAGAAGCCATTATTGAGGCCTGCAAACATCCAGAAACGCCTCGGATTTGCCAGGGAGCACAAACACTGGACTGCTGATGACTGGAAGAAGGTACTCTGGACAGACAAGTCCAAGTTTGAACTCTTCGGTCAGCATCGTCATGTTTATGTCCGCAGAAAAGCTGGAGAACATTTGCTGCCAGATGCATTGCACCCACAGCAAAACACGGTGGAGATTTCATTATGATATGGGGTTCCATTTGTGGATTTGGCATGGGCAAATGAGTGAAAATGGACGGTATCATGAGCAAGAACGTCTACCACAACATCTTAGTGCATCATGGAATCCCTTCTGGACTGAATCTGATTGGTCGTGGGTTCATATACCAACAAGACAATGACCCCAAGCACACTTCAAAGCTGTGCAGAGACTATTGGAGCAAGAAAAAGGAATCTGGAGAACTGGAACTGATGGACTGGCCAAGTCACAGTCCGGATTTAAATCCTATTGAACAAATTTGGGATTTAGTAGGTTCAAAGATTGATGGCAAAAAAGTTTCATCTAAAGCAAGTCCGTGGGAACAGCTAGAAACTATTTTGAACTCAATAAGAAAAGAGACTGTGGAAACGTACATAAAAACAATGGCAGCAAGAATGCAAGCTGTTATCAAGGCCAAAGGAGGCCACACAAAATACGAAGTTTTTTGGTTATTATGTGTGAAAAAGGACTATTTAGTTGTTTCAGTTTGTTATTTGCCAAATAAATAACAATAACATTTTTAGTTTTAAACAAGTTTTAAAAAGATTTCTAGAATATTTATGTTTCCTCGTTTTTATGACAAGTGGTCTAATAAATTTGTTAAGCGCTGTATATATATATATATGTACGTGTGTGTGTTTTTCTATAGAAATAAATAACTATGTAATGTTAAGTTAATATGGAATATAACAGAACAGAATTACGCTATTAATAAAAATCTAATAAAATTATATACTTAGTGTGTCAATTAAAAATTACATGGTGTAATTTAAAACATATGGTCCTGCATCATCTAGAGTTTTAACTCTTTTTTTTGCAATTTGAAGGTGAGTATTTTTTCCATTTGTTGTCATGAATCAAAATGCTTTCAGGATTTCTAAAAAAAAGTGGAAAAATAAATCAACATAGAGTAAATGTACTAAAATTTTTTATATTTCATGGTACATCCACTTCTATGTCCCAATGCAATGACAAGGTGCTTGTGGAGGAAGACTGATCCTCATGGCCAGCTTTAAGGACTGATGGACTGTGTTGTGAGAAGGGCATGACATCACGGGCCATTATTTTTTTTATTGTACTACGGAAGCAGTCATTCTTAACGACACTAAGATGGCGCAGGTCCTTAAAAAAAAACCCACAAAGTACTGACTGGGTAATTATGGTGACACGAGTAAAAATCAGCAGTAGCTACAGCAGGCTTCTTTCAGGTTAGGTGTTAGCTGCTACGCTATCGCTATGATGTCTCGTGCTCGGGTTTGACGATTGAAATATTGATTGTGCATTTTAAAATATTGATACAGTCTTGCGCTGCGAAATATCGCAGTACATCAGTGTATCGATATTTTCTAACATCCCTAGTATAGGATTTAAAAACATCAAATTATCAGACATTGTGCGATCTCCATCTTGTTCACTGTCCAAAAGATGTTTTTGTGAATTGCCCCAGATGCATGATGGGAAATAATCATGCATCTGGGGAATTTTATTCTATTCTTGTAGTTACTGACCCTCAGTCTTTGTAAAACCTTAGTCTATGACTTAAAACTCAGCGACTTCCTGTCACATTTTCTTCTGGCTTTTGCACACTAAGCCAGTTTTTTCGTCTGACTTTTTAGACTATTAAAAAAATAAAATTGAGTTCATGTTGTCCTAATCATGTTTGCACACATGCTAATATTTTCATCCATCATTATTTTTTCCAGAACAGGTTTGATTTTATGTGAATTTTCACATCAGTCTTTGTCACTTAGATGAGTGACTAATGATTCAAAACAGTGCTACTTCCTTCTCACTTGCTCATCTTGCCCCACCTTGGAAATATAACAGATCAAAGCATTAGTTTGTAGCCTACTCACAGGTCATAACAGAGCCTCAATCAAAAAGCTGTTCTCCTCTCCAACTGACCCAAAAGTGGGTCGTAGAGCACTTTTCAGTGGGTCAGCAGATCTGAAAATTAAGCATGATCATCATACTGTGAAGGAATTTGTGGCTGATTCAGAGCACAGACGGGTTTGTGCAGATAAAGACATAATGAGGAAGGTTTCTGACGAACAAATACATCAGATTAAGAGAGCAGATGCTAAAATGCCATTACAAAGCAGCAAACAAGTATTTGAAGCTGCTGGTGCCTCTGGAGTCCCATCAACCTCAAGGTGTAGGATCCTCCAGAGGCTTGCAGTTGTGTATAAACCTACTATTCAGCCCCCCCTAACCAAAGCTCACAAGCAGAAATGGTTGCAGTGGGCCCAGAAATACATGAAGACTCATTTTCAAACAATCTTGTTGATTGATGAGTGCTGTGCAACCCTGGATGGTCCAGATGGAGGAGTAGTGGATGGTTGGTGGATGGCCACCATGCCCCAATGAGGCCGGGACGTCAACAAGGAGGGGGTGGAGTCATGTTTGGGCCGGAATCATGAGGAGAGAGCTGATAGGCCCCCTTAGGGTCCCTGAAGGTGTGAAAATGACCTCGGCAAAGTATATAGTTTCTGACTGACCACTTTCTTCCATGGTACAAAAAGATAATCGTACCTTCTGTAGCAAAATTTTCTTCAAGCATAACAATGCACCATCTCATGCTGCAAAGAATACCTCTGTGTCATTGGCTGCTAAGGGCATAAAAGGAGAGAAACTCATGGTGTGGCCCCCATCCTGATCTCAACCCTTCGTTCTTTACAACCTATAAAATGTTTTTAAAAAGCTGTTGTGCTTAATAATGTGGAACAGTGCATTTTGAGGTTTTTATTTGTTAAAAAATAATTTTTGTCATGATGAAGTTTGTTCAAAAACATTAGAATTATACTCTAATGGCCGATGACTTGAAAAATATTCTGTCATTTGCATTAATATTTAGGAAAATCAGAGAAAAATATCATTTGCATAATAATGTGGAACGGGGTGTATATATTGTTTTTCAGGCACATATCTGCAACCCGCTAATAATGGCTTTGCGACCCACTTTTGGGTCCCCACCCACCAGCTGAGGACCACTGCTCTAGTGTAAGGCCAGCATTACACAAAACACTGATTCTACAGCTCTTTTGCTTAGCGTTGTCTTTTGTCATTTTTCTAAACGTTTTTTTCCAGTCTCTCTGGTCACTCATCATCTTAAACTGTTATTAGTTCAGTCTAACCAGTAACGAATAGGGTTAATTCACTGAACAGTACCATAAAACCCAGTGTAGAAACTACACCTTTAATGCCTGGTGCCCAATTTTAGAAAACACATAGTGCTGTGAAAAACTACTTGCCCCCTTCCTGATTTCTCATTTTTGTCACCACTGTTCCAAGTTTTCTCCATTTGTGGATAACGACTCTTACGGTGGATCTGTAACCCTTTCAAGACTGACAGATGTCGATGATTTACCAACAGTCCTTCCCTTACGTTGACTGTCATTTGTTGGCAGTTTTTGGAAAACTGGTGAGGTGTGAGGGAAACCCTCGCTGCCAACTATGGCCTGTTATGTGACAAAAATGGAGGAAAAAGGCCCCAACATCCCCAGCTTCATGAACATTTTGTCCTGATATCCGGTCACTGCTGCTTTATACAACACCCCCAAGCTACAAACCTCATAACCAATGTTGGCAGTCTGGACAAGACCTGGTTCAGGTTGGTGAGACAGCTTTGAAAATTAAACAATCATTATGCAGGAATGACAGGCTCATCATTGACACTGATGCTGTCTGTGAGGGATCTGCTTTGCACGCACAGTGATGGATGGACTACGGTTGACATGGCATGATCTTCATGTGGATGAAGATGTCCTTGAAAAACTTGCATGTGTGGACGAGACTAATCTTTGCAAATAAATAAATAAAAATTGGACTAGGTATAAGTTGCGGTATGGTACGCATGTTGCAGCTAACTTTTTAGATGAATAACTAGAAGTCAAAATGTGGGTTATACACCAGATTTTATGGTACCATCAGTAAATAAACCCTGTTGGTCATGGATTCGATTAGAATGACTCTAGATATACCGTATATGTCACAGGTTTGCTTTTAAACCAAACTAAATTGAATATGAAAAGCAGATCCACAGATTTCCTCAGTTCTGTTTGTTTAATTGATGAACAATGGGTTGGTTTATTAAACTCTGCCTTCTTTCCTTTGATGAAAACTAAAAAGTTCTTCTCCTTAATCAAAATGATTGACCTTAACCCATGTCTGTAATGTTGGACTGGCTGTTGTCTGACCCGTACTCACCCGTACTGATGGCGAATCCTCTGAGTCGTTGCGTTTCTTCAGGATAGACTTGGTGGGCTGACACAGCAACTCCTCCAGCTCCTTCCTGCGTCGAGCTGTCTGCAACTCTCTGAACTCTTTCGCAGATTTCCCCTCACTGTCGTTGCTGTTGCTACTGCTGGAGCTGGAGCTACTGCTCCTGCTGCGGCTCCTTCGCCGGCTCTTACTGCGTCCGCGGCTCGCCGCTTTGCTGTAGCTCCGTCCTCTTGACCTGGACCTAGACCTGGACCTGGTTCGAGACCTGCTACGGTGGCAACTTTTGCTCCTGCCCCGACTCTTTGCCCGGCTCCGATCCGGACTGTGACTCCTACTGCGGCCCCGACTCTTTGCCCGGCTCCGGTCCGGACTGCGACTCCTACTGCGGCCCCGACTCTTTGCCCGGCTCCGGTCCGGACTGCGACTCCTACTCCGGCCTCGGCTCTTGGCCCGGCCTCTATCCGTACTACGACTACGACTGCGACTGCAAGGGCGGCTCTTGCTCCTAGCCCGACTTTTGCTCCTTGCTCGACTCTTGCTGCGTCCTCGACTCTTGGCACGGCCCCGATCTGGACTCCGACTTTGGCTGCGAGGCCGGCTACGGCCCTGACTCTTGCTTCTCTCGTACTCGGGTCTGGGAGGGTAATCTCTGCACAAAAAAACAGGTAGATGACATAAAGGATTGTGTAAAAATATAGTTCTACCCTAAAGATCTTAAAATATTCCTGGGCATTCTCAGACAGATTTACAGCTATCTTCACAGTAATTTTTCTACATAATTTAAAAACATAATACTTTATTTAAAGAGTCTTTTCCTCCCCTTAAAGTTAAAAAAACTCCTTTCTTTATAAATTAGAAGTACCTGTCATGGGGGCGTGAGGAGGTGGAGCCAGAAGGTCCAGTTAACTCGTTGCCAACGGTGATGACCAGGTTGTGATCAAGGGATCCACGTGGCGACAGAGACCTCTGGGAAAAATGACACAGTATAAGAGCCTGTCACATATTTTTGATTTAATGTTCACACTTTCATGTCAGAGACATGGCTGCTGTGCAGAACATCTGTGCGCCACATGACCACCAGGAGGAACATGGTTTTATCCAACCCCTCTTATATGACACTTAAAACAACCACCACATGTTTGGAAATGAAGGAGAAAGTTAAAAACTAGCAGCCGTAAGCTGTGACGGATCATTATATAGAGGGAAGCCCAATATTATCGGCACATTATCAGTACTGGCACGTAACAGCTTAAAATTTAATTACAAATATCAGCAGATCTGAAAAGTTCTGAGCTGCTTACAGCTCAGTTAAAGTGCCAAGAAAAGTTGATAGAGTTGTTAGATGTTTAAATCTTTTATTGATTTTGGTGGCAGCATCATGCTGTGGGGATGTTTCTCCTCAGCTGGCCCTTGAAGGCTTGTAAAGGTAGGGGGTAACATGAATGTGTAAAAATGTAGGAAAATCCTAGAGGACAATCTTATTCAGTCTGCAAGAGAACAATGGCTTGAGAGAAGATTTATTTTCCAGTAAGACAATGACCTGAAGCATACAGTGAAAGCAGAAGTTGTTTAAAGACAACAAAGTGAATATTCCGGAGTAGTTGAGTCAAAGCCCAGACCTCAATCCAATGGAGAATTTGTGTTCTGGACTTGAAAAGGGCTGATCACACCCAATCCCCATGCAACCTGACAGCGTTTGAACAGTTTACCAAAGAGAAATGGAGTAAAATAGTAGTGTCCACATGTGCAAGCCTGGTTGAGACCTATCCACACATTGATTGTGACTGCATTCCAATACGTCATTATTTACCAATCAATTTTAGCCATACAAATTTTGATAAAGACATTTAGATGTAGTTCAACTTCAGACCTCAAAACAAACAAATTCAAACTTGAGAATGAACAAATAAAAAAGCAGTCCTTCAGACAGACTTAAACTGTAAAAAATGTTGATGAACAAAGAAAAATACTTAAGCTAAAGTAGGTATGTCAGTCCACTTTAAAACTCCACTATCCTATTTGTTTATATGGCCAATATTTACAGCTGAAATAAGAAGATTTTTACAGCCAAAATGTTGCTTGTAAATATCAAAGTCATTATATCCGCCAAAACTGATAGCATTCCGATAATGCTGTGCATCCCTACTTAAAAATAATAACAAAAAAACATTAATAATAATGCATGTAAGAGCCAGTGAGCGGCAGTTTGTAAATAGGAACCAGTCTTTGTCCGGACAGGTGTCCCACCCAGAAGGTAAATAGTTTTTGACTACTCAAGAAGCCGGTATGGGGAAATGTTTGTTGGTGTTGGAGAACTGTTGGATTACAATTACTTTCTAAGGACACACTGAAGTTTTGGAGCAATAAATGAACAGAGTATTGAAACACAAGCTATTGTCTTGGACTCTTTTCATCAGACACAGAAAAGTTTTTCAGCGCCACTTAGACGATGTTCACATTGCAGGCCTTACTGCTCAATTCTGATCTTTTCTCAGATCTGATTTTTAAGTTTGCCTGTTCACACTGCAGTCAACTTCCAAAAGATCCCATATGTATCTGATTCAGAACCACATACAAAAGTGTCCTGAATCTGATTCAAAATGGTCAGATTCAATGTGACTCGGCTGTTCACACTGTCAGAAAAAAAATCAGACACAAGTCACATGAGAGCAAAAAAAAAAAAAAAAAAAAAAACAGATTCAGGTCACTTTTAACTGCAATATGAATGTAGCCTTAGGCCGGCCACACACTACAGGATTTTAAGCCTGATTCGGGGCAAGATTTGCCTCCCCCGACCATCGTGGGGGCGTATCCCGAGAGGATATTTGTCTGAATAATCCTCGTGTGTGTGGTGTCAACACGATTGTTTTACTGCTCCAAATCCTATCGTAGCCTCCAAAATCCTGAATCGTAAATATCAATCTTGGAAACAACCATAAACATAACTGTAGCTTTATGTCAGCCATGATTTCATCCTGAGTCTTTCCCTTGTTTTATGATTTTTGCTGCACCTGTAACACACGCCACACAGACTGTTGTGGAGAGACAGAAAGATGGTATCTTTTTTTTTTTTCCTGAAGTCACGCCATCACGCGAGGTTGTAGGCAGGTCTGCAGGTGTGTGGTCTGACAGTCTGGCTGAGTTGTCTAGTGTGTGCGTTCAGAGATTAAAAAATCCCAGGTTGGAAATCTAATTATCTATGACATTCATTTTTGTTTACCTCCACCATGAGTGTAACAATTTATTAGAAATAGGGTATTTTGACCTGAAAAGTGTCAAAATGCCTTTTTTTTTTGCTGCAGAAATGTTGCGCTCTACACCAGTGGTTCTCGTGGGTTGGGACCCAAACGTGAGTCACTCTTTCCAGTGGGTCATGGATGTGTTCCTGGAAATAAAACTGCATCAAAAATGTCAACAAAACCCTTTCAAGACAAGCTTTCTTTTGCGTCTCATCTTTGATTTGTGGCGTGTTTTGCATTTTTGAGGTTCAAACTGGGATATTTTTTATTAGATCAACCTGATGGGTTAAAAAAGAGCCGAAATTTGGGTCACAGTTTTTCACTGGGAAGTTGATGGTCGTCCCGAGGTTTAGCCAGTTGAGAACCACTGCTCTACACAGTATGGAGCAGTGTTAATTTTGGCAGCTATTTTTAATTTTAGTCTTAGTTTTAGTCTTTAAATGAAACATATTTTAGTTTTAGTCATTTCTAGTCTTTCTATTTTAGTCCACAAAAAGTCCTCATATTTCAGTCTTCATATATGTCTGACGAAAACTACATTACTCTTTAGTCAAGTTTTAGTCATCTTGACAAAAACTAGACTTCGTTTTGGTCACTTTTAGTCATCAGAGATCTGTTTTTGTTAGTCTAGTTTTTGTCTTGGAAAATAAGGTTGTCGTCAAACATTTTTAGTCATAGTTTTAGTCAACGAAATTAACACTGGTATAGGGAGATTCAAATGTAATTTTTCTAAATATTTTACAAAAGTCTTACCTTCCAGTTTTCTCATTTGATAACAAGAATTGGCATCAAAATTGATCATCCATAAATTAAAACTATAAATAAAGTGTTCAAAAAGAAAAAAAAAGACCATCCTCTTCAATAAAGCAAAGTGTATCAGATTTGCAATGAGTCAAAATCATCCTGATTTTTTTTCAAAATTTTTATTATTTATAATATTATTATTTCGTTCAATATAAAATTATATTTTATTGCTTATGATTGTGGAATAAAATATAAGACGAAGAACCTAAAATTAATCGCGAATTAAAATCACAATTGCAATTTTGGGTGGAAGTGACCACAATTAGATTATTTTTGCAAATCATTTAGCCCTAATGAAAAACAAAAAAAGATATTTCATTTTTGTGGTTGTTTGTTTTTTTTCCATTAAAAAAACAGTTTTTTGTTTTTTTTTGTTTTTTTTACTGTAACTGTCACTGAAAGGGATAAATTCCTAAAAATGAATTGGGTTAATATTCGATATTTATGACAAGGTCTGATTTTGATTGAAAAATGAAAAGAACTGAAGAAAGTATTCATGTATAGTTTATTATTTTTCTTATTTACGTATGCTGCCACTTTTTGGTCACAGTCTCAGTATAACGTTATTAAGTAATATCTGAATGTTAAATTATTTCTGGGGTGTTTGAATAAGAAATCAATGTTTTAAACTTACTCTTAATCGAAAAACAAAGGGAATGTTAATTTTGATTAAGAAGAAATTCCTAAACCAATACCAGTATTGGTAAATGTGTATTTAAACCGGACTGGAACAGAAAAAAAGTGGATCGGTGCATCTCTACATGAAACACACTGACAGATTCTGATCACATATTTAGGTTGCTGTAACTGTAAAGAAATGTATTGAGTTATGGAGCAAGGCTGCTTTAGCCAATATTGGCTATTCAGTTTTGTTTTTGTGGACGAAGGCTGAATAATTCTGTAAATTCATCAGGTTACCTATCGGTAGTTTACTTCGTAAAGTAAATAAAACCTTGTAATGAATTTTAATTTTGGTTCCTGAAGTGTTGTTCAGAATCGACACCCGTGTCTGCAGTAGACAGGTTTATGAATGGAGTGAGATTGAATGGAGAGAGGAGCTACTGAACAATCTAACTGGATATTATCCTTAGATGAATAAATAAATCATTTAGACAAACAGCTTCCGTTAATTTAGAACCACCAAACCCGCTCTAACCTCTGCCATGTTTCGGCTTCACTCACTTTATTCGGGGACCCTCCGGCCCAGTACTCCCCGCCTGGATGGCTTCCTGACCCAGGGGAAGGATACCTCCTGCGCGGCGGGGAGCGGCGGTAGGAGTCTGGCTGCCCATGGTCGTGGTAGCCGGGATGGTACGGAGGCCTGGGCCGGTTCCTGTCGTCTCTGTAGTCCGCTGGTGGGTAAGGCCTGGACGGCGGCGGACCTCGGCCTTCAAACGGTGGCCTGTAGGCGCCTCTCGGTGGCGGCCGACCGCGGTACATCTCCTCCCACTGAAATGTTGTATCCTTCCGCGGTCAAATGTAGGCTTTATTTTATGCAAAAAGAGAACTAACGGACACTTAATTTTCTGATAAAACACAAACAAAGAGGTATTTTAGGAGGACCTGATCATCGGCTCCTCTGCCATTCTCTCCATGCACACAGACATCTTCTTCTTCTACGGAGCCAAGCCAACAAGTGCTGCCCTCTGCCGGAATAATATCAGTATGACATTCTACCAAACTGGTGCAAAAACAGAAGCTGAAAAATGTCTTTTTTCCCAAATTAAATGTCTTAACTTTATTTCAAAAGTACTTAAATCCGGTTTCAAATGTATCCATCTCAGCTTTCAGTGTCTTTCTTTTATGTTAAAGATGTCTTTATTCTAGTTCAAAAACCTTCCTTATCCTCCTGAGACCCTGCATGTTCATATGAAGGAAGACTCACATTTTGGCTTTCTTACAAGATAGTAATTCATTTTGCAATTAGTTTTTTTGAAACAAATTGTTCAGAATTTCCACACAGGTTGAGGGATTTTTCCTTGGAATGTCTGGGGAATCTGCTTTAAATTTTTGAGGAATTTTCATCAATATTTTGGGGATATGTTTGCATATTTTGAAGTTTGATTTTGGATTGATTCACTCTGGAATTTTTAGGTACTGTCATGGAAATCTGGGGAAATTATCAGTAAATATTTTGGAATTTGATTTTAAACTTTTTGGGGAAACATCCTTTATTTCCTAAATATTCATGAAAATTTGTTTTTTTGGAGGAATTTGTAAATTTCGAGAAATTGTTTGGAAATCATGGGTGCAACTAAATTTGGTATTTTGGAGAATTCACTTTTAAATTTTGAGTAATTTTCATGGATTTTGGGGGCGAAATTTATTGTTCAATTCTTCAGCCTTCCTCGGGAACTGAAGCATTTGGAAAATATCTTAGGAAATCTGTTTATGGAATTTAATTTTTATAGAATTTTCACAGATGTTTGGCAATGTCCTGGAAATTTGGGGGAATTTGGGGTGTTTTTTTATGTTTTGAAAAATTCTAAAAATTCACAAGTTAAACTTTCCACCTTCTATACAGGCAAAGAAATAATTTGGTTTTGTGTTGTATGGTATAAAAGCCTGCTGCCCTCATCTGCATGTTCATTCTCGAATCGTTCATCTATAACCTGCAGCGTCAGTAGTAGCACTTCTATGTAGATCTGTCGTTCTACGTGTTTGCGTTTGATGTAGTTTACAGAAGTGATTCCCAACCTTTATTCCTTTGTATCCCTCCTACTTGCATTAAACTTGTATAAAAAAATTTGAGCCCCCTTAGGACCGACATGCAAGAAAAATAGTGATACTTTGTGGCCAAAATAAATTTTATTATTTTTTGTGTAAATCCAAACAAAGTAGCCCTTAACACAAATTCTTTTACCCAACAACCATTGTATGGATTATTTATAAGTGTTATACCATTACTTCTGATAATATGTGCAAATCTAATTTCAATAACCTCAAGGCAGACAGAGTCTCACGTCCCCCCCTGAGATCTCTGGCACCCCCCTGAGGGGGTCCCAAACCCCAGGTTGGTAACCAAGAGTTTAGGGGCATGGGGGTGCAAATCCCACATCCTGAAGCTCCAGAGGCACAGTAAACCGACCCCCTTTCAGGTGTGTTAGGTCACTGCTGTAACCTTGACAGATGGCCAGAGGTGCTGCTGGACTCCTTACGACTTCTCCTTGGCACATTTTTTGTTAGGCTGTGTGTTGCTGTCATGATCAGGATGGCAGGGATGGAAAGGGCCAGCAAGTGGATATGGGAACAACAGCTGCATTTCTACGGGGACCTTGTGCGCTTCCCTGGGCTTGGTCTGGCTCACTACACACTGTGTGCCCAGGACTTGGTCCAGACGTTGGGCGGTCACCTGCGCTGTGGATGGGTCAGCTTGGAGGGCAGAGACGGGGCATGGCCTAGAGCTGGTCTGGAGGATAGCCATTAGGAGGTTAGAGTAGTACAGGACTGTGGTTGATAAAGCCAAGTGCCAAACCAGCATATACCCAACTTCCACTGATTTTTTTTTAATCTGTAGACCACCAGAAAAAGACCCTTACTCAAACAAGAATGCTTTATATCACTTTTTTATTGAATAAAAACAGGTGTTTAAAGACAACAGATGGTACAAAAGTATCTACAAACATATTTTCCAACCCAAACATGAAGAACACAAAGACAGAAAGACAGTTCAACATTCTCACTACAAGACAATAAAGCAGTGATGTTACAATCATAAATCATCGATAATAAATAAATCACATCTTCCTCATAGAGGGCATCAACATATGTACACTTTAATCAATATAATGTAAAGCCACTGTGAGCTTCTTGTAGTAAAATAGACCTAATGCATGTTCTTTTTTGCAGTTCACCCCTAATCTTAAAGAATTACTTACTTAAGAGGGCTGCATTTAGAGAACAATGTACATGTCATGGGAGTAGGAAGTCCAAACAATTACTCTGTGGCTACTGGATTGTTCCAGATAGCAAGAATGGCTCTTTTATTGTGCTTTGGTATCCCTACATGCTGATAAGAAGGAATGGGGGGGGATTTAGCCATCAGCTAAAATGCTAGAGGCGCCTCTTTTACAGCTTTTCTCCCTTATGTTGTTAACATGCTTCAAAAGGGTACACTGATATACTATTTGGCCAATAAATCCTGTGGGGGAAGGGTTAAACAGAGTATATTTTCTTTGCCATTTTTGCAAAATAGCAGGCCACAGTAGGCAACTTTTCGAAAAGTGTGTGGAGCTGGTGCCAGTTTTCCAAAGTTGCCAACATAGGACCGTCAAAATGAAATAAAGATTTGTTATGTCTGTGTTCTAATTTTGAGGGAGAGATGAAGTATGCCGAGTTTTTTTTTTTTTAACTCATTAGCCACCAACTAAAAAGGCTGGCAGTGCGTCTTTAACAGCTTTTCTCCCATGTCATAAATATGCTTTTAATGAACAAAGGCAAAGACACCATCTGGTTCACAAAACACAAAAGAGCTTACGCTCCCTTAACTGTGCTGCACAAGGGTTGAAGCTGTTAAAGAAACTGACTTAAATTTGGGGATTTTGGCAATAGGCTTTTATTTTTAACCTTCTGGCCAAAAGTATTAACCAGATTGTGAGACAATTTTGTATTAAACTGTACTTAGAATGTGTCTGCTTTAACTATCAAGGAGTAAAAGTTGTACTTGAAAAATCTTATTTAAGTTAAAATTTTGGGTAACAGTTGTACAGAAACTTCAGAACTGCATGGATGTGTTGCTAGACAGTTGAAATGTAACTAGCTTATGCAATGCATTGCATCGCGACTGGCTGACTGGATACTTGCATCAACAAAAGTTGACCATTGGTTTTCTAAACAAAGTAAAACATTTTTTATTGTTTATACTTCACCAGGCTTTCTGGTGTTTTGTGATGAATTACAACAAGAACATTAGAGTAAGTCTTATTGTTTTCAGACGTTTTCTAGAATTTTTATCATTGCAAATTCAAGGTGACATTACCAGTTCTGACAAACAAAACAGAAACTAAATAATGACAAACAGACCCTGACATTTAGCCTATTTGTTCTATCATAAGCCTACCTATGGATCGCTATGTAGCAAGACTGCCAACGAACCTGGAGCCTCAGTGTGCCAAACTTACCGTTTCTGTGCTTATTTTCTTCTCTGGTGGCCTGTTGCACCAGCCATACACAAGATCTGTCCTGGGTAAAGTCTGTACTAAACCCTACATGTAAACTAGTAAAGACTACTTGTGTTGTGTCATTGTTAGGCTACCACAGTGGTGGACAGTTCATCTTAACTAGTAAAGTACAACATCACTAACTAAACACTGTCAGAAACAGTGATGGAGTGTAGGGTACAAAAAACCCACTACTGAATGATTTAACGGTCTCAGCCTGTAGTTGGGAGGCCAGTGCTGATCCTAACATCTAATGTTCTTTAGTCGAACATTTTTAGGTGTACCAAACATTAAGCAAATGACAGAGACACTGAATATCTCAGAACAGAAATACAGGCTAAAACTTGTAGAATAAAATCTGATTAAGCTTCCGTTTAAGGTCAGGGCTAGGATACAAAAAGTTCAAGCCCCAACATGTAATACCTGAATATAAAATGTTTTATAAAGCCGACTAAACAGCCTGCTTAGTGAAAACACTAACACAGCAAATGCAGCTTACCTAGCACCATTAGCTGCATAAGCTACGCAGATAATGGAGCTACGTAGCTAAAGCTTAGCTAACAAAGCAGCTTTAACTATATTTACTAAAGCTCATGTTGCTAAAAAAAATGTAACTGTAGATGATGTAGCTAAAGCTAAGCTCACAAAGCAGCTATGTAATCTACATCTTATCTAAGAAGTTAAGCTAGCTTTTGCTGTTTACTAAGGCTCATGTTGCTAAAGCAAACTTAGCTGTAGATAATGTAGCTAAGTAGCTAAAGCTAAGATCACAAAGCCGCTATGTAAGTTAAAAAGGTATGTTATCTGCGTAAACTTTAGCTACATTTGCTTGGCTTACAAAGTAACATTTGCTAATTCTCTAGTTGCAAAAGCTAATTAAGCTACATTGGTTGACATAGTAACATCTGTTAAAGCTCACATTCCTAAAGCTAACTTAGCTACATTGTCTTACATAGTAACATTACTTATGTAGCTAACATAGCTATGTAAGATTTAGCCAAAACTAATGAAGCTAAAGCAAGCCACTGCTCATGTAACTACTTCTAAACAAGTCTAAACATATTTTAATCCCAGATTAGACCTCTGACTCTTCTGTTATATGTATGAAATGTTTAGTCTATGATTTTTGCAATGTGGTTTCTTCATCTGCTGCCAGTGTGAAATAGCAGTGACATTAAGTGGTGAAATCAATGCTAAAACAAGGTAATCTAATGATACTTGATTGTTGGACGGCTGAAATAAATCTCCACTCATGGAAAATGGAAGCACACGTCCAAAGAAAGTCCTCGTCCACTTGTGAGTAATGTAGTTCATCATGGAGATTATCCTGCTGCCACCAAACAGCTGCAAGAACCTTCTGCTATTCTATCCAACAAAAGACCACCTTTCCAAGACCATTCCCATGCAACCACTTTAGCCAAGGACATCACACCCAGTATGAGATAGAACTTCTGCCAATGCTGGGACTATCTCAGCTTGTGAAACACCCTAAATGTTAGAGTGTAGATGATGTTGCACTGAGATGAGGCTACGACTGAACTTGTGCAGAGCTGGTGCAACCCTCTGATGTTGTTAAAGCCTTGTTAATCTTTATTAGTTTGTTCAATTGACAGTTGTTGATCAGAAAATTGTATCATCATTTAATATGTACCAAACCAGAAAAGCCAAAACAGCAACACTAAAAAAGCAGATGTAGATATTTTTATGTCTAACACTGACATAGTTGAAGTGCTTTTAGCGGCAGTGTTGTGGTCACAGCTTGACAAGTAGGACGAAATGATTCTTTTGCACATTATGTGCACAGGTCGGACATTATTCCGCAGAGATGTCTGATGGAATTGTTCAGTTCATCTGCTGAGTTCCTGACTCATCCTGAGCCTCGCCTGGGCTGGAACCTGCAGAAAACAACAAAAACTCACCTGGTCGGACTCAGCTCCAACAGGTACAACATAGATTTCAAACAGTGAAGAGTGAAGTGACTGATTACTGTGTTGAATAAAATACATTCATTAAAGTGTTTTGTTAAACAGATTTGCACACTTTCTGCTCATACATTTGGACTGATTTTCTTTTCTAATTGTTTGGCATTCTTTGTCAATAGTTAAGAAAATTAACATCAAATTTCTACAAAGGGGTCTTTGTTCCATGTCATGGCTGTGGTCAGTTTTGTAGTTTTTTTTCCTCTTTTAGTCAGGAAAATGCAAAATACCAGACAACAGAAGACATACGAAACTAAAGTCCTAATTCAATGTAACACTGTGTTTAGTGTTTTTTTGTTTTTTTACATATTTGCTTTGCCTGGGGCATCTATTCATTTATTGTAAAGGGTTTTAAAAGCTTCTTAAAGCTCTATCATAAGTGTAACTTTGGGACTATTCCTATTGTACAAACACAGGCCAAGTGTCTGCAGTTTATTGTGGTAAAATTGTGACCTTAATTTGGTTCCTTCTACATGGTTACATGTGTACTTTGGATGTCTGCAAGAGCAACTCAAGATATGGTAATCAGGAATATTTGTCCTAAACTGAAGTTTAATTATGAAAAATGTGTTCTTTGGATTTGAAATACTGATAATATATGATCTTCTGATCATGTTAGAAAGTTATGTCTAACATATCACTAATCTTGTTTTTACTACCATCACTTTGTTGATGTGCAGCAGGACAACAGCTAATATTTCAAACCATTTAGACAAGTTTTTAGAGATTTGGAGTTGTCATAAACCCCCTGTCTAGTTCCATAACTGGTTTAACCTAAGGGCGAAATAGCATCAAGATAATCAAGATGTTGGCTAAAAAGTTAGGCATGCTAAAACCTGATTCTGGATTTTTTAGTAAATACTTTCAAGATGCAGGCAATGGCTTCCTTTTTATCTACATATCTGCATGCAGCTCAGAGGATTAAATGAGTTTGCACCGCGCAGATACCCCTGTTTTTGAGGTGACAAGAGCTGGTTACTGCCTTTGCAACTTGACTGTCTGACCACAACTTGTGGTCCTCCATAAGGTGAGTCATAACAGATCATTTGTTGACTTGATTTTGATTATTTCCACCATTCACTGAGAAAAATGTGAAATTCCCAGCAGCAGAAAGAAGCTTTGTCTTTATGTTGATGTCATATGGCTGACACAACTCTGTCCCGTATCAGGGCGCAGTTGCATTACATGTCATTGGAACCGTGCCAGAGTCCACTTGAATTGCGCTAGGGACCCCCTCCCCAAGTGCACTTGGGCCTCGTTCCCGAGCATGGTATATTTGAATTCACACTGACCAAAAGTAACCAGAGTTACAGCTCAAGTGTACTAGGATCCGGGGCTGGGACCCTAGGGTGAAAGCATCCCAAATTACTGTGCACGTTATTTTTCGCTTCAATTAAGAGAAGTAATTTAACAATATCAAACACTGCATTAAAATCTTACAAGAGAAAATTATGCAAGTGTTGGTGGGGAAGCTGGTCAAAATACAATATTTTTGTGTTAAATTGTGATGATCAGTTTGGGCCAGATTAGTGGCACAGGAAGGCCAGACCTAACCCACAGGCCAAAATTTGGGGGGTCACGGTCGTACCGTATCTTTGTCTTTATTCTTTAACTAAGGCCATGTTTATCAATAATCTTACTTAATAAATTTCCATAAAAGTTAGTTAATGAAAGGAGGGTGAGGCTTGTCAAAGTTCATTTAAGACCAGATTAGATATACAAAAAAGCATTTTAATGTCATTGTGCTCTATGCAAGTCATTAGTTAGGTGAAACATTCTGTTTCCTGTAGTGTGTGGGGGCAGGAGCAAGAGCCTGCTGAAAGTTGAAGCCATTTTAACTAAGACAAATACAACACATGGTATTACAAAACTGATGACTTGATGAAGGTTTTATTCAATCATCTGCAAATAGCGACAATCTGACAAAGTCTCAACAAACCAACATGAACATGTTCAGAATTTCACCAATAAAACTACAGTTAGACTAAATATTTACTGTTGCCTCATCTAACATGTTTATAACAAAGGAAAAACTGAGACTTCAACAGCAGATCAATTGATATTGAGTTTATTAAATTGTAGGCAGACTACTTTATTCTCCATTAACAGGCTGAACTAAAACTACACACAAGACAGGAAATGTCAGAAATGGAATCAAGAGCTTAAAGTGGTTTTGCAGATAATATCATCGAGGCTGTCTGCTTATCATTTAGAATAAAAACAAAAAAACCCAAATCATACTTTAGCATTTTTCTGAGTCTGCATTCACCTCCATTTCCCACTTCTCCAGAAAATCCTGAAGGTTCAGATTAAAAACATCAATGCCTTTCGGGGACAAATGCATGCCATCTGCCCGATACAGACCCGTGTTTGCGCCACATCTGATGTTGTCATGGGTCAGTGAGGTGCCACCCAGGTCAGAGATAATATTCTGGATTCTTCTATTCACTGTGGTTCTGATCAGATCTACTTCATGATTGTCAGCTGAGTGGCGCCACACCCTCCGAGGTAGGATATTTGACCAAACAAGGACGCACTGTGGAAAGATGCTCCTCATTGAGGTCAAGTCCTTCTTGACGGAAGCAAGCAGTTCGGTGGGACTGTCAGTGCTAAGATCATTGCCGCCCAAGTGTATGATGAGGACATCCGGGTTGGGCCAGGTGACCTTCAGCTGGTGGAGCTGTGGAAGTAGCTGGGACCATGTCATCCCCTGGGTGCCCTTCCACCAGATTGTCACCTTGCTTGGATCCATGCCAAGCTGCATACCTACCTCTGGAGACTTGGCCCGAGACTCTGCCCAATACACCAGCGAATGACCACAAATCCAAACATTCTTGGGCTCAGTGCTGACTGGCTTGCCTAGAAATTTTAAAAGAATACATATGTAAGTCACAGTCTTCAAAACTCTCTCATATCGGATCTCTTAAGCTATGAATGCTTGTTGAGCTGGCTTCACAAAAAACCTCTTAGACTTTAAGACTTTTGATTAGCATTTGCTTTGCTCAAAGCAATCAATCTTTGTTTTTTGTAGCATAAATTTATAACCAAAGTTATTTCAAGACACTTTACAAATTAACAGAAATTAACAAATTAACTGCTTTCATCAACATTGAGTACAAAGCCATAAACACATTAAATATTGTCATCAGTTGACCCACAGTGGGCAAAGTCAAAACTTGATATTTTGTAGTAAACTGGATCAAGTCCATAAATCTCTATAATCATTAGAAGGGAAATACTAAAGTCAAGTGGTCTCTGTGAAACCAGCCACAAACCTTCAGACTCTACAAGTATCAAAACATCTTTGCAAGACAACCAGGTACTGTCTGTGCTTTTCTCTAATTAATCTTTTTTAATAACATCCCCATGTTCATTCAGAAGCACATTGTATTTATTTAAGCTTTCTAGCATAACATTTTATTAGGTCAGAGTCAAAGTAAAGTTCAGCTAGCTGTATACGGTTTTGGAAATAGTACTATTCTTACTCATATCAGTACATTTACATGCAGGGTTGAGATGCGCTACTGTTAGGGCTCGATTATGACATTTAACTAGACCACTGTCCTTGTTCCAATAGAAGTTCTTTGCAGTCACATAATTCTGATGACAAACAAATGTCCATTGGAGGACTAGCCATGAATGATTAGGAATGGAGGAAAATTAGTACTTTGCAGTTCTAAATGGACCTGTGCACTGCAATTATCATCAGAAAATTTCTACATACATTGAGTACGATTCCCTACACTTCCAGTTAAACAGATTTACCTAGCATGGAGGTGTTCAAGATCACAAAAAATGGTCCTGCAGACCTCCTAGAGTCATCTATCCAGAACAAGGGAGACCACAGTCTAGAGGAGTCTTGTACTGAGCTTGGAGGCCAGCTGAGCCCCCTTAACAAAATGGAAAAAAAAAACACAAAGAAATCCTATGTCACAAACTTGCTTCTAGTTTGAACAATGATGATTACTAACACTATTATAATTATTTATGTTTTACTGTGACTTTATTTTTTTCCTGAATATTTCCCTACTTTCAGGACACAAAAGTAGCGAAAGAATTAAGAAACAGCTCAAACATGGCCTTTTGGTATTGTTTCTCTGTGAAGAAATCACTTCTTGCCCCCCAAGAGGAAATCTCTTCTGCATTATGTCATCTGCAAAGAACTTATACAAGCCCAAAGGAAGAATCAATGTATTAACTGAAGCATGTCTGACTCTACTATGCTGGGTGATGATGGCTTTCCTTTTAGCTAGTTACTGCAGAGCTTCATCCTGCTAAGCTTGCTAACAACTTATCAAACAGCTAATCGGTGTTGTAAGGCCGAATGATGAAAATGACTTTACAGCTCTGTACACACTGCATGCTTTACTCCTGGCACAAAACAGTGGGCTTTTTCCCCTTAGCTTATAGTGATATCTAAAGGCAATTGTCAGTGCAACTACTACTAGGAATTTGTGCTGTCTGACTCCCGTGTCAAAGCCGGCGCAGAGGCTATGGAGCATGCCCAGAATGCCTGTTAAGGTCTATACATGCAAGAATAAACCAATTTCTGAACCAGCACGTTCATTCAACTCCATTAAATTCTGTTTAAAAAAGATTTCAGTTTGACTACTAATACGTTAGCATTCATCTGAAAAAAATGGACTCTGCTGACTGTATGTAAATGTACTGATTCTGAGTATTAATTACATACAAAACACATATAAATGACATTTAATCTTCATTACTGAATGAAAAATACACTTAAAATCAATTCTAAAATTAGATGTCTTGTTTTATGTCTTTCATTATAAGAGGAACTAGCACATTCTCAAGTGTTACTACCTATTAAAAAGATGCTTAAATGCCAGAATAGGTTAAAATGAGTGAGAACATCAGATACTGGAAATAATCCAATATCATGCATCCCAAAGTGTTATGCTTTAGCTTTTACACCTGGTTTCCACTTACACATAAAACTGGTGTCTGAAGATGCATACTTTCATGGAAGATGCCTCCAACTGTCCAACACAAAAAAGTGTATTTCTTTGCAGAGGAATAGAAACCTGAAATCTACCTGTAGCCTCGGAAGAGGGGCTAACTGTCCTTTTCTTGGCATCCAGTACAAGCGTTTCGAATAACCGTGACAAAAACACGAACGATACTGCATGACAACAGATGTTGGCATGTCCAGTCTGTAGCATGTCTAGTGAAATCTTTCATCAAGAAGACGTTTGAAGTCTGGTCAAGTTGTATGATTACACTATAGAACAGTGGTTCTCAACTGGACTTGTCTCAGGACCCACCACCAACTCCTGAATGTGCTATTTATCAAATCAGATTCACTTACTGATAGTGTTGTTTAGACCTAGAATATTCCCAGAACCCTCCTGGGAAAGACTGTTAAAAGGTTCAGGGAAAGTCACTATAATTATTGTTGGAAAGTCAAAAAAGGTCTTAAATCCTTAGAAAAATATCAAGTTTTCTAGGAAGAGTCCCAGCAAATATTACCAAAGGTTTTTGTGAAAATGCCCCAAAACAATGTAAACAATTGAGGAAAAAAGTCTCTAATCTTCTGGGAAATTTAATTTCAAGTTTTCTAAAGGACAAAAAAAAAAAAAAAAAAAAAAAAAAAGAAGTATCTATAGAAAATTGCTCCAAAATTTCAAATAAATCCACAATCATTTACCAATTCAGAAAACTTCTGTCCAGCATTTTCTGGGGTCCTTTCTGGTGTCAATACAAAAACAAACAAACAAACAAAAAAAAAAAGTATAGCTAAATTAATTAACAAAGGGACACATTTATAACCTACCTTGGGTCCAGACCCAGTGAGTAAGAACCACAGCTCTAGAGTTCCATCCTATTCGGCTATTATTTCTTTAACGCACAAATACATCTAAACATCAGCAACTGTTAAGAAGAGAATCGTTTGTAAGCTAGTTAACAGCATGCTAACTAAGCTAGCATCTTGTTACATAATCAGTAGCTGTTTTCCACCATAAAGGCGAAATGGTATGCCCGCCTCTGCTCTGCAACAAGCAATTCACACAAAGGTGTAAGCCCGAGCTTACACTCACACACCGGTGTCCCATAATCAGATGGCAGCCGCTGCCCGAGCTGCTGCTTTCAATGAAACTCTAAACTCTGGATTTCTCGGTTCAAAACTTTGGATTTTCTAAATTAAATACGGAGAAAATAACATGAACATTCATTTTGATTGAATATATCCAATTTACTTTTTTCCCTCCATGTTTCTGAGTTGGAGGTCTGACTTTGAGCAGTGTCACAGGGCACGTATTTACATCGGAGGTTGGAAACTTCAGAGTACTGAGCTCACTTGAACACATCATGAAACTTTTCAGACACTGCTGTGAGCAGAGATGTGTCTGCTCTCTCCTCTCCTGTACAGAGTGTGATCAGCTCTCTAACCTTGCAGTCTCTCCAGTTAATCCACATTATTCTTTGTTTTATCCCCGTTGTTTTCTCCGATGAAATGCCGCTCGATTAAATTGCGCTGGTTTTTAAATCTCCCGTTTATTGAGACAGCAGTACACACTCGCCGTTGCGGAATGCCATGAAGTCCTTTCACACTCGTTTCGGAAAAGTCTGTTACAGCGCTGATACTACCTCTCGATCCAGATCAGAGGTGGGGCGAGATCGACCCCCCCATTGCGGAACGGTCGCTTTCATACAGAACAGCATTGTTGAACGAAGGCGTAACAGACACGGAAAAGAGAGGCAGTGTGAAAGTAGCTACTGTTAAATCAGCTAAAACTTTAACTAAAAGGACTAAATGAAGACTAGCTAGGAACAGATGTTGGATGACAAAACAAAGTTTAGTTTTCATCAATGGTAATAAAATGAGACTGAACTGTAACATTCAAAACCCATGATTTCTTCACTGCGAGTAAAACCATCAAAACACTGTGTTTTGTACATGCTTAGAACACGCGAGTGTGATTGCCACCAGATTCAGATAATAAATCATTAAAACAAAATGTTATCACCTATAATTGACTAAAACTGGACCAAAACATTTATAGGTTTTGGAGAATAAAACTAGACTTTAGCTATAGAGGGTAAAAATAACTAAAATGTGACTCGAATGAATTTTTATCCTTAATACTTGAGCCCAGCACACATAAGTGCTGTCCAACGTGCATCAAAATGCCCCCATTATTTTTTATGTACAAAACCACACAAGTGGTGGTCAGATGCTAGTGGATGCATCCTGGCACATTAGGATACTGCTCTATTCCTGAGGTCGCTGGCAACAGCTGGCAGAGTGTTTCCCCAAGAGAACGGCTGTTTGTCCATCTCTGCTGCCATAGTGGCAGCTCTATTTGATAGCACAGAAAAAGAAATTTAGCGTCATCTTTTTTTTGAGGTGCAGAATAAACAGGGGGTCTCAGCTGCTGGTGAAATTCCATTGCTCCTATTGTGTTTTTTCACCTACCCATGAACCTAGTCTTTCGGCTTTGGTATCAAGCACCTGGCCATGCAGGGGCCGGTTGGGAGTTTAACAGTTGATGAACTGCTGTTGATGTGTCAGGGACAGCAATTGAGGCGGGTCAGATGATGCAATGCGCTGTTCCAGCGTTGGTGTGTTTTGGATTTAAGACTTTAGTTAAAAGTAGCTTTTAGAATCAACACTGTACAGAATGTCTCTGAAATCCAACACATCTCGAGGCATGGTCCAGTTACTGCGGAGGAGAGGAGCTTCTAAGGCACATTAGTTATCACAAATATTCTCGTAAGAATGAAGCAAGCGCTGTGTTTTACTTCTTGGTGTCATCCACAGGTCTTTGAAGATCTGGACCCTCCAAAATAGTGGCTCTGCCAGTTTAGGTGAAGTTGTTGCCATCTGACATCAATCTGATTTAGCTGCATCAGATACCTCAGCCCATTGTTGATAGCTCAAACTGGAAGTACTTCAATATTTAAATTCATCTTGACAATGAGTTCATATTACTTTTGACTCTTTTCATCTCAAATGAGCTACCCAAGAGTTGTTAATGTAAAAATGTGCTGTCAAAAGCACAGAGATATTCTATTTCCATCAGAGAGTAGACAGCCCCACTGTGGTGTGCCACGGGGAACAACAGGAGGCAAATACAGTGTGCTGAAAGGGCAAAAGGAAGCCCACACAGTATGATGGACGTGAAAAAGCGTGATCAATTGCATGTAAATATAACAGGTTTACACAATAATCTTGTCTCATCACAAGTAAACTAGTTAACACCGGCATCCCAAGAACCAATACATGGTGAAGTGTTGTAATAAGCTGATTATAAAGCAAAAAATAATAAGAATGATAGACAAGATGCTACACAGTCTAACTACACTGTGAAATAAAGTGTCAAGGAAAATCATCATAATATCACATACAGGGCCACTTTATTAAATGCTATCTATGTTAGCTTCCTGAGCTAACAACAGGTACAAAAAGCAAGCTAGATAACAGCCCATCACAAGTGAAAAAGCTAGATTTAAATTCTATTAACGGTGTGACATTTAGAAAGAATGCAATTTAGTGACATGATGCATGGTTGGTATAAAGGTATGCAAGACCTTATCTAAAACTTAATGTAAGCAATTTCTATTTAAAATGGCATAAAAACATTGTGCTTAAGCTCAAGCACTTACTGGGTTAGCAAAAGATTGACTAATCAAATCTGAAACCTTTGAGCAACTTGTAAAACATTTTTCTCATATGCTCTTGCAGCTCAGAGACGCGCTTCCTTATGGACTCGTGACCAAAATGAGATCATCTACAATTCAGAGAGTACCTCGGTTTTATGAATATATCCTTACCTCTTGCAGTTACAACTCAAAGAAATTCTGACGATTCTTAGCCTAGCGTAAACCAGCTTGGTGAAAGAGACTCGAATTAAAAGGCTGGAACTTGGATATGACGCGTGGTTGGGCTAAAGTGCATAAAAATCCAAAACACAAACTTAGCCTCTGGCAAGATAATCCGTGCCAGGCTAAGTCATGATTAAACAAAGTCTTCGAGTCTTCGGAATCTTCAGTTAAAATATTGCTTACTGGATATTCAGCAGAACTTTGCTCCGTTTTACAGAAACATTAAGGTTTAGTGGGCTCTTACCAATCTTGACTTACCCTTAGTGGTTTCACTGGTACCAAGGTCAGAGTACAAATTTAAGCATAATTATAGTCTGATCCAGCAGTCCAGGGGCTTTAAGACTCGTTGGCCCTGAAAGTCGACGGTTGTGTCCCGTGTAGTGTCACGAGTGACACAATCAAGGCCATGTCTGGGACGCCTCACGACTTCACCACACACGGTCTAGCATGTTTGAATTTTCTTTCTGACATCTACGATGTTGTCTTTCATGTCAGTGACGGTGACGAATGAGCGCAAAGCATTTTCAGCAAGTGTCAAAGTCTCAACCAAAACACCAACTGTTGACGTGAAAGAACAATAAAGTGCTGTGAGGAGGAACTATAAGTCAGAAAATTGTTTTCGCACCCTGACAATAAAATCCCTAACTTTTACGATGTGTTGTCGAGGAACGATCATGCAGACTGAAAACAAAATTGTTGGTGAGAAACAGTGTATGCATCCGGTGACTAAGCGCTATTAGCACGAGCATCAAGCTAGCTTATCATTCAACATAAATAGACACACAAATACAGTACAGTAAAATACAGTAAATGCAGTAAGGCTGTTTATAGTCGACTTTCTGATTACCCCTCTGACTTCCAATATCATTTAGTAAGTCATGATGATTGGTTGGGCACCACCATGTAGTCTATCAGTTAATCAACCATTGTAACAATCAAAGACTGTGGTGTCCTACCTCAGCATTAGATTGCCCAAAGACTTACCACAAGCACATGCACTATATGGACAAAAGTAGTTGGCAACACCACTTAATGAATTCAGGTGTTTCAATCAGACCTGTTGCCACAGGTGTATAAATCATCACTTAGCCATGCACTCTCCATTAACAAATATTTGTGATAAAAAGGGGGTCATTCTGAAGAGCTCAGTGACTTCAGGTGTGATACTGGGATGGATCACACCTCTGCAATAAAACTGTTGGTGATATTCATCACTGCTGGATATTACACAGTCAACTGTCTGTGATTTTATTAGAAAGTAAAGAGTTCAGGAACAACAGCAACTCAGACACGATGAGAAAGACCATGTAAAATCACAGAGCGGGGTCAACGACTGCTAAGGTGTGTAAAAGTCTCCAATGCTCTGCAGATTCCATAGCTGAAGTCTTCTGAACTTTCACTGGCATTTTTGCAAGTACTAAAACTGTGCAGTGCGAGCTTAATGAATGTATGTCAATGGCCAAGCAGCTGCATGCAATCCTCACATTACCAGGTCCTATGCCAAGTGTTAGATGGAGTGATGTGAAGTACACCAACAATGGACTGTGGAGCTGTGGAAACATCTTCTGTTGTCACACTTCTCTGTTTGGCAGTCAGATGGTGAGTCTGGGTTTGGAGGATTGTGGGAGATCATTACCTGCCTGACTGCATTGTACCAAATGTAAAGTTTAAAGGAGAAGGGATCATGGTATGTGGCTACTTCTGATGGTTTGGGCTAGGCCCCTTATGTCCCGTGAAAGCTTATCTTAATCCTTCAGCATACCAAGACATTTTGAACAATGCCATGCTTCCAACTCTGTGGCAACAGTTTAGGGAAGTACCTTATCTATTCTAACATGACTGTGCCCCGGTGCACAAAGCAAAGACTGTAAAGACATGGTTTTATGAGTTCAGTGTGGAAGAACTTGACTGGCCTGCACAGAGCCCTGACCGCTACCCCATCAAGTACCTCAGGGATGAACTGGGAAATGAGATTGCAAGCCAGGTCTTCTGGTCCAAAATCAATGCCTGACCTCATATATGCTCTACAGAGTGAATGGGCACAAATTCCTAGACATACACAACAAAATCTTGTGGAAAGCCTTCCAAGAAGAGTGGACGTTATTAAGGGTGTAACGGTATTTGTATTCGTCCCATCACGGTACGGCTGTCACAGTTCGATGCATGCAGTAATACGACAACTACGTATGAGTATTAAAAAGTAATTTCTAACTTCAATCCAGGTGGCAGCAATGAGCCCAAAAGCTGCCAGCAACCGTCATTACAGAAGAGGGAGCAGTTACCACAACAAACGAAGAAGAGTGATGGCGCGTGTGGAGTTAGAAGAGCCACCAGCTTCATTTAAATCACCCGTATAGCAACAGTGCTCTGGCTCTGTGAATCATATTAACTTTACCTTCAGCTATCAGCCTCAGAGGAGTGAGAGAGGGACTCTGCAGCTGTGTCATAGGTAAAGTTATCTTCAGATTACACATGGCTTTAACCTCTTTATCCTCCAAGATGGGCTGTGAAAAATTCTTCCAAACTTTGTAGTAGGTCCCATTGGTTAAAAAAGTAGTCCAGTGCTGAAGTCCATGTTGAAATCAGCAAAAAAGACGCTAACTTTCATACTTCACAGGCTAACTTGCGGTTGTGTGATGATGCGTCCAAGTTAGCTGGGAAATTTTAGTGTTTAAAGAATGGGTATAAATATGTCAATATATCAATGAAAATAACCTAGTTATTCAAAAATTTATTTATTTATTAATACTTTTAATCACTGAAGAACTTTTGGAGGGAGGTTGCAACGTTATTTATAATTTAAATGTAATTTATTTAGCCTATTTATTTTAATACAATTTAATTTAAAAAATTAAAATGAAATTTTATTTATCTGCTTCAACCATCGTACCGAAAATGTACCGAACCGTGACTTCAAAACCGAGGTACATACCAAAACCGAAATTTTTCTGTACAGTTACACCCCTAGACGTTACAGTTATAGCTGCAAAAGGGGAGGACAACTCCATATCAAAGTGCATGTATTTGAATACAATGGCATTACAGTCCCTGTTGGTGTAATGGTCAGGTGGCCAAATGCTTTTGTCCAAATAGTGAACATACCATCCTTTCTATATGATGTGTCAAACAATTGTGTAGATTATAAAACCTTGGATAAACAATAAACCACAGTTTATTTTCACAAGTGGACCACAAAAGTAAAGTCTTGGATAAACACTTAATTTGCTTTAAAGGTAATGGCTTGCATGTCATTCTATTTACTTTAAAAGACTAGCTTTGTGTTTATCAGAACAAATCCTTAATTTGATAAAGGTATGAAATACTAGACAACTTAAGTTATGATAAATATGAATAAAGCAAAAACAGAATTTATAAAAGGCAGAATCTTTATGTGTTTAACGTATATTTGGAATGAACCTCAGACCCTAGATGTTTCCATCTAGACAATTCTACACTGCCATGTCCCTGACTATCAAAACCATGTTTATAAAAGCCTTTAGCCCTTACCCTTTAAGTCCTACCGGTCCTGGACCAGATGGGTTCCTCATGTAGTAAGCATACAGCTGCACGACACATGGTCTATTCAGCATCGCAACCATTGTTTGAAAACATTCAGTGTCTCTATGCTAGCAACATTTATCTTCATTGCATGTAAACATAAGAACATTTAATAGTAGTACAATGTAAGTACTACTTTTAAGTGCAACCTATCTAAGCAGCACTTAGAAGCACATAAACCAGATGTGGTTAGTATCGCCAAATAAAACTTTAAAACAGATGGCATCTCGAGAATGCAGTACCAACAGAATGGAGTGAAAATGTTATGCGCAAACCAAACAAAACCTTACATCAGCGTTATTACTATTACATTATATCTAGCTATTTAAGATGAGTATAATCAGTAAAGCAAGCTAAGACTGTCTAATGGCGTACCATAAAATGCCCCATATTGGTTTCAATACTGAAACTAAAGCGGAGATACAGTACAAATAAATTCCAGATGATGTCTGGCTTCATGGGCATGTCCACCTTAATATTTAGTCCTTTCTGGATGTTCTGTTAGAGTTAGATACCAAATGTTATTACCATATGAAGAGGAAATAGATGTTATTCTGCAGAGTTGAAATTGCAGATGGCTTCTTTTCTTGATTGCTGAGATGAACACCTTGGCTCTGCTAACTTGTGTGGTTGAAAAACGACAGATCTTTGCAAAAAAGCAAGGCTCTCAAGGTAACCTTAAAGATGGGTTATGGCTCTGTGTCAACTTGTAGCGGACGTACGAGAGGAGGTTCTGTTACTACACAGGGGATCCACCGCAAGTTCCAAACAACGCAACTACATATCATTGCTGAAAGAGCACAAGAGTAGCTGGAAACATGTAAACTTGCAAAGAATTTCCAGTTTTACAGAAGAACGACAAAATCTACGCTGCACGTTGACCTTTAAGTCACAGTCTACCTTGCAAGAATTTACCGCGAAACTGAAACCAGCTGGATAGATGAGCATAAATTTAGCTTTCTTCTAGACTTTACACAAGGGTGTATCAAGGTTTCTGCTAATTAAATGCATGCCAAAACAAAGCGATAACAGTATCTTCTCAGCATTTCTAACTCATCTCCAGAGCTGCGTTAAGTATCTGTCGCCAAAGCCTGGCTAACAACGCTGAAGAACGATCTCTTCAGTTTAGGTAATGTCTTCGGATCTTTATATGGCATGCAGCTTTAAAACGTTAACTGAAATATTCATTGAAGAAATAGCACGCCAAGAACATCGCCTTACTGACTGCTGACTTCGCTAATCTCTGTAATTCAAAGGATGCTAGTTATGTCAAATGTATAGGTTATTCAAGTCTTATACCTGGGCCGAGTGGGGTGCCATCCTTGTTCTTCTCTCCTTGTTTCCGTCGGGCTAGCATTTCCTGGAACTGCTGTTCCCTCTTTTCGAGAAGCCTCTGGTTATACAAATCAAGCTGCAATACAAAGAAATTCACTATGTTAAGGCTACTCGCTATGCAACTGACACATCAAAAGGTCACCTGAGGCTCAAATTTTGTACTCTGTCTGATTATGCGAAAGTCAGTTTTAAAATCATGATTTCATCCATTAAGGGAAAAAAGCTACCCAAACCTACCTGACTCTATGTGAAAAGTCATTGCCTGCCCTTGTTGAACCATGAATTAACTGTGATTAACCACATGTTTTGGAAAGTTGAGTATAGTTCACTATCCACACCCAGGCTGATTACTTTCAGACTTGTCAAATTCAGAAACCCCTTAAATAGAACCTGTCTGACAGAGTGAAGTAGGCTAGAAAATCTCAAAAAGCAAAACATCATGGCTTCATCTACAGAAATTCAAGAACAGATGAGAAGCAAAGTCACTGACAAAGACATCTCTTAAGCTTTGGGACTCCAGCCAACCACACTAAAAGCCATTATCCACAAATGGAGAAAACTTGGAACAGTGGTGAACCTTCCCAGGAGTGGCCAGCCTACCAAAATGACTCTTAAAGTGCCTGGACAACTCATCCAGGAGGTCCCAAAAAACCCAGGAAAACATCTTGAGATCCTCAAAGGTATAGTTGGAATGTTTTATGAGCTTTAATGACACTATCTTTAAAAGCATGATCAGAATGTTAACTTGTTTTGATGACCATCTTTAAAGGCAAGGATGGAATATTTCACAAGCTTTGATGACATCATCTTCATAGCCAAAAATTGAATGTTTCTGGATTTGACAATACTGTCTTGAAAGGCAAGAATTGAATGTCTTATAAACTCTGATGGCATCTTTTAAAAGACAAGGATGAAAGGTTTTTCAAAGCTTTGATGACATCATCTTCAAAGGTAAAGATTGTAGGTTTCCAAGAATTGATGATACCATCCTTAAAGGCAAGGATGGAATGTTTTCTAAACTTTGATAACATCTTCAAAGGCAGAGGATGGAATTTGGTGAAGCTGTGGACGCAGGGGCATTTCCCCTTCCATTTTTGCCAAGCGACCCTTGCTTCTCACCAGTTCCACCTGTTTTTCCTAAAGTTGCCAACATCGACATAAAACAAGAGTGTTGAGCTTTCACTAGAGTGGCCAGCCTACCAAAATGACTTGAGGAGCCATGGATGACTCACCCAAGACGTCCCAAAAAACAAACAAAAAAAAAAAAACAAAAAAAAACAGAACAACATCTAAAGACCCGCAGGCTTCAATCAGCCCAGTTAAGGTCAGTGTTCATGATTCAGCTATAAGAAAGTGACTGGGCAAAAATAGCATCATGGAAGAGTTCCAAGGCCAAACCCACTGCTGACCAAAAAGAACACAAAGGCTCCACTCACATTTGACTACAAACATCCCGATGATTTCCAAGACTTTTGGGAAAATATTCAGTGGACGACCAGACATAAGCTGAACCTTTTGAAAAGTGTGTGTCCTATTCTAGCTGAAGTAAAAATAACAGCATTTCATCAAAAGAACATCATACCAAGAGTCAAACGTGGTGGAGGATAGTGTGATGGTCTGGACCATGGCCTGGACCACTTGCTGTAATTGATGAAACCACGAGTTCATCTCTCTACCAGAATATCCTAAAGGAGAATGTCCGGTCATCAATTCATGACCTCAAGTTCAAGCACAACTGGGTTGTGCAGCAGGACATCGATCCCAAATAAACCAGCGAGTCCACCTCTGAATGGACTAAAAAAAACTAAATGAAGGTTTTGGAGTTGTCTAGTCAAAGTCTGGACTTAAATCTGATATAGATGCTATGGCATGACCTTAAACAGACTGTTCATGCTGGAAAACCCTCAATGTGGCTGAATTAAAACAATTCTGCAAGGAAGAGTGGGAAAAAAATTCCTGCACAGTGATGTGAAAGACTCAATGACAGTTATCACAAACATTTGCTTGCAGTTGTTGATGCCAAGAATGGAACAACCAGTTATTAGGTTCAGGGGGCAATGACTTTGTTACATAGAGCCAGGTAGGTTTGGATGGCTTTTTCCCTTAGTAAATGAAATCAACATACAAAATACAGAATGTGTTTGACGTGTTTTTGCTATCACTACAACTTATAGTACCTGTTTAGAAATTTTAAAGAAATAAATGCAAGAATAGTAGCTGAAAGTCATACCTTTTCCTTCTGCTTGGTCTTTACATCGTCATCAGTCTCTGCAGATGTCTGAGGGATGAAGGTTGATGGGGACTCTGCAGGTAAACTGAACTGGACTGTTTTTACTGGTTTGGCTGGCGGCTGCAAAGCCAGGGATTTCACTGTCTCAATGACCTTCAAGCATCTGGCCACAGTTGTAGATATTGTTGACTGTTCAGCATTTGCAGCAGTGGATGCTACAGTTATTGATGATGGGGATGTGAGTTGGGTGGTGGTTAAAGGCTGAGAAAGACTGGAGGAAGTTTGGGGTGGAACAGCAGGAGACTGGCCAGTGAACAGACCGGTGGTATGACTTGGTGATGTGATGAAAGGAGGTTGTCCAGGAGGGCGATGGGGTGGAGGTCCAGGAGGAGGACCTGGAGGAGTTTGTCCAGAACGGCGTGGAGGAGGTCCTGGTGGTGGTCCAGGAGGAGTCTGTCCAGGACGCCGTGGCGGTGGCCCAGGAGGGGGTCCAGGTGGAGGGCCTGCAGTAGTTCTCTGGAGTGGTTTATCTGCAGTAGGGGGAGCTAGAGAGCTTGTGCTGGGGGCTGTGGAGCTCAGTGTTGGAGGATTTTGGGGAGCTACACCTAGGGGCCAGCTGACAGGTGGGGGTGGCCCTGGAGGAGGTTTCACTGGAGGACTAACAGAGGGGGTACTTCCTATTGTCTTGGTGAGGCTCTGCATCTGTTGTGCTTTCTTCAATACACCCAACTCCTGCTGGTCCAGAAATCCCTCATACTCTGAAAAGGCTTTTTGTCTGCTAAGGGGCTCTAAACTGGAGGACCTTGCAGTGGAGGGGAAATCTGGTTGATCTGATTCAACAGAGCCAGTTCTACCTTTGCGCAGTTCTTCTCCTGTGGAAGACATAATCTCTCGTTCTGTGGATGACGATTTCAGGCCACTGATTTTCTCCTGGGCTCTAGTTGCCAGCTTGGACACATCTCCTGTACTCAGCTTTAGGCCAATAGTACGGAGTAGACTCTGGATCTTGTCATAGGGTTCTGGCTTGCTCTGTTGTTCCTCAATTGTTCTTTCTGCTGAGGATCTAAAAGGCTTTTGTTGGCTTTTTTCTTCTTCTTCCAGAGGCATACTTCTGGTGGGTTGCTCTTGAGCCAGTCCAACAATACGAGAAAAACCCTTCCCATCTTGGAGTGCCCGCTCATGAGGCAAAAGATCATCATTTGCAAAAACTGGTTCTGCTTTTTCTACATCCACTTTTTTGTTGAGCATGTCAAGGAAGCGATCGAGGGGTGGTTTCTCAGCCGGAACTGCTGTGATTTTTGGTTTGGGAGATGGGCTTCTGGGAGGAGGCTCTGAGGGAGAAGGAGGTCTAAAAGGGGGTTGGGAAGATAAAGGGGCAGCAGCCTGTGACAGGGGAGGTTGGCTGCTGGCAGCAGGGCTTCTTTCACGCTGAGATGTTGAGGAACCATGGGGTTCAGGTGAAAGGCTCTGTTTTGCAGGACGATAAGGATCATCTGTTCGTCGGTCTGCATATGCCGGGTCAAAGTAGTGATCATCGTAGGGTTCATCATACACATCATAGCGGTCAGTATATCTGGAGCTGGCAGGTGGAGGGCCTCTGTATGGAGCGTCACCATAGAGACGAGTTTCATAGGGCCGGTCTCCATACGGGCGGTCGCCATAAGGTCGTTCAGGGTAGGGACGGCTAGCATATGGATCACCATAACGGTCTCCATAACGCCGATCTTGGTAAGGGCTGTATGGCCTGTCATAGTAGGGATCGTCATAAGGATGAAGGTACTCTGGTCCCTCCGGTCGTTTCTTCAAGATGGATCGGACTGGTTTGTACTCTGTCAGAGGGACAGAGATCCTGCCATGGTCATAGTCTATGCAGGTCCTTTGACCCGGATCTAGTCCCCTTGGGTCTACGTCAACTAGGGACTTTTTGTAGGCTATCATTTCATTCAGTTCCTCAAGTTCCCTCTTCTTTCTTGCTAGCTCATCATCCACGATGCCACCACGTCTAGGAGGGGGGCTCAACTCCCTCCTCCTCTTGTGACTTTCCTCACGCTCTTTGCTGACTTTGCTCCTCTTCTTGCTGGTCCTGTCCCTGCTTCTCTCCCTGCTTCTGCTACGGCTCCTGCTAAAGCTTTTGCTGCGGCTACGACTCCTACTGCGGCTCCTGGAGTGGCTTTTAGTGGGCCTCTTTGACCTCTCTCGACTTCGGCTTCTGCTTCGACTTCTGCTTCGCTTATACCTGCTGCTTTTACGGTCTCGGCTGGTGCTGCGTCTCCTTCTGACACGTCCATACTGGTCTCTGGGAGGAGTCCTGCTTCTGCTTTTACTTCTAGTCGTGGCCTTACTCCTACTAGGACTTCTGCTCCTACTCCTGCTCCTGCTTCGGCCATATCTGTGTCGTGAGGCACTATAATCTGCTCTATTCTTGCTGTCTTGAGTTCGAAGGTTTTTCACCACTGCCTTCAGCTTGTCTGTTTCAGGTTTTTCTTTCCTAAAAAGTCAAAAGAAAGTAAATCAAAAGGCACTGCTGAATGTGTTTCCTCACAACATAAGAAAAGAAGTTCATACTCACTCAGGTTCCTCTGAAGTTTTTGACAGCTTGATAGTCATCTGCAGATGAACACATACACATAAAATTATTTGTACATCGTGTTACTGTCACATTTACACAACACTGGGAGCAGAAAGTGGTAAATTAACTAAGGTCCTAAATATGTAAAGACATGAAGCAGCCTTTCATTTATCTGGTTTGCACCATTAATAAAATGTACTGCTCGATACATGATTAAGACATCGTTACAGTTATTATACAAGAGGATGTTAGGTTTTGGTATTAGCTCTGAAATTCCTTCATCTTTCTGCCTCACTAGCTTCCCTTTTAGGTCCTAAACAATGGACATCAAACTTCAGCTTTGCTTCTCTTAACTGGTTTTTAATCTCTGCCTGCAGATTTGTAATCTTTGTGCATTGATTTGCATTCAGTGTGCATGGTTCTGCACTGCACATCCTTCTGAACAGTCGATGAAAACTGTGTGTGCTTTAGGAAAACTTGCACACATTTGAAAAAAGCTTTTTGTCTCATGTATATATTTCAAGACGTTAAAATAAACTCTCGAGTTTTGCAACAATGACTCCATTTGTATACACTACATATATCATCTTTTAGTTAACTATAAAGAAAATCAGAGTGATGGGTCAAAGAAAGTAGTAGGATGAAAGATTTAGAGGACATTTGTTCTAGAGGTATAATTGTAATAATCTCCACTTTATGTTTTACTTGACAGAAACCAAACAAAGGGTCCATGTAAATGGCAGCAGGACCTCACCCTTTTAATCAAGAGTAAAACTCGGTAATTGTTTTAAGGCTATCAACAAACTTGAAGACTACAACAACCAGTAGCACTGCCTAAAAGGTTTAGGTGCTACCAAACCTTGTCACAAAAATGAAAACTGTTTCCAAGGCTCGTTTTCTAACTCAGTGGCTCGGAAATGGGTAAATAATATTAGCAGATTATTCTGAACAGAACTAAACAAACAAACAAACAAAAAAAAAACACTTTCCAGAAAAGAAACCCCACCACTTATTTACATTAACAATATAAATAAAGTCCTCCTTACCTTTCCTTTGTTCGCCCCGACACCGCCCAGTTTACGAGTTGGAAGGAAAACGCTTTCAGTGAAACGTTTTATCCGGATTGCCTGGTTCCCACCCTCTGCTGTTTCGTGCTTTGAGAAACAAAAGGCTCAGATTAACGAGAGGAGTCTCTGACACGCTGGGCTACTTTAATGTAGAGCTTTGAATGTTGTGATCATCAAAGATAGGTAAAGCCAAATCTTCGTGTTTGATTATGACTAAATTAATGGAGGCATACAGTCAGGGTTCTTCTGGGAAAATGTTTGAAATACCTCAAATCACGGAGGTTAACAGCTAAAGAAGTGTAGTAGTAAGGGCAGTGGTGCCTAATGGTTGCCTCCAAGATGCTTTGCAAGTTAACGGTGGGTGGTTGGCATGTTTGTTCATTCAAATATCTACTGTGGTTCAGACAGGTTACATTCAGGAATGGTATACACTTTTTCAAATCAAGTTAAATAATTTTAAGACCTCTTTAACATCTGACTTCAAAATAATTTATACTACTTATGCATAGAATAACATAATCAGTTAACCCAGGTATGGTATATCAAAGAGTCACTAAAGCTGACGTTCATCTACTCTGGATTTTCGTTTAGTCACGATCTCGTTCAACCGTACTACATTACTCACAACCCTATAGAGTCACAGTGATGCACCTGATGGGCTAAACCTGACTTTATGTGCAAAGCTTTTGTGTTCAGTTGAGTCTTGTTGCTTGAGGTGAATTTAAAGAGGTTTAAAGTGGAAAACAAATGTCGAAATTGCAGGTCATGTAGAGCAGTGTTCCCCAACCATTCTTCCTTGGAGCCCCCGCTACATGTACCTAAGAAAAGCCGACCCCCCCCCCCAGAACCAAAGGAGAACAAAAAGTGACACACTGTCGTCAAAAATCAACTAAGATTTTGTTTCACTGATGAAACCCTTAAAAAGGCTGATGCATGCTTTTTCTCATCAAAAGACCTTCGTATATAAAACTTCATAAATGTTTTATCATGGTTTTAGTCAATATTTGCAAATCTAATTTTGGCAGTCTCAGAGCAGACGAAGCCTTGCGCCCCCCCCCCCAGATCTTTGGTGCCCCCCCCCCGGGGGTTGGGGGGGCTAGACTTTGTCTGCTCTATTATTACATGAGCATATATTGACTAAAACAGGGCTGTACAGTGCGACATATATGTTGCAAATGCTAAGAGAAAATTGGTTTGTGCTAAGAGGTTTTCACTCTTCATCGCACAGGTGCTATGACAAAGTGAGAGAGGTGTAAGCATGCCAGACTCGCAGATGAGACTTTAGGTTTGACTTGTTGCCCCAAAAACTTAACTCCACTTTGATTTGAGATTTGAATTTCATGCCCAGTCCATTTATTTCTTATTTCTGGTACATTTTAGACTCAAGCGGAATGTTTTTTCCTCTCATCATGCGCAATCCTGTGCGTCTGGAGTGCGAGCAGCCACGCTCCGCAATGGTGAGAGAGGTAACAGCTGCAGCCCTAACAGATGGGGCAGGCCCAGGGCATTATACAGGTGTCATTATGTTGAAGAGGAGCATTGCTATAAACCCAATTTTTATTTTTAGGCACGTAGGCTAGACGATGTTAAAAACGTGTATCTACTAGCTTACCTCTCCGTTAGCCTCGTCCTTTCCAATTACGCACTGACGGTCACAGTGAGTTGGCTGTCAGTGAGAGGACAGAGCTCTCAGTCTGTGCTAACTTCTGATTAAAGATTAATGTATAAAACAATGCATTTTTTCTCCACTAGTATCGTAGCTGCTGCTGTTTGGTTAACAAGACAATACGCATCTGAATGTAGCGTACAGGTCTGATATAACACGGACAGACAGACAGCAGTGTCTGATGGAGAGATGAGACAGAGAGAGAAAGACTAAGACAGGAGCACGGAGGAGAAGATCAATACATCCAACACTGCATAAACTTTGTGTGTAGCTATTGTTAGGGTAAAGATGCAATTTGGAGATTGTTTTTTTTTTGTTTTTTTTTTTAAATTATCCTTAAACTCCAATAGTACTGATGTTACAATTACACTGTTAGAGAGAAAAGAGCGTCTGTTCATTTAGATTAGCTATATAAACATCAGAACCCAGTGTGATACTACAATATGGACTGAACTCTAACAGTGTTTAATTAATTTCTACTAATGTTAGGAATATTTTCCTATTACTCTGAGTATCAGTAAATATATGAGGGGTGTCCAAACTATGGCCTGTGGGCCAACTGTGGCCCCTGGTCCTTTTGAATTGGCCATTAAAAAAGGCCCACATAAGAACATAAAACTTCACTCTATTTGTTAGTTTGACTGGGAATGCATAATATTGGGGTTTATACGATATGGGGATATTTACAAATTAAATTAGCTGATATCAATACCAATATATAAACATTTATATATATTAATATAAATTTAGTTTAGACCTAACACTTTAGTCCTTGAAACACAGTTTAAGGATGAACAAAGAAACATACTTCAGTCTCTACAACACATTAAAGTTTAAGTAAAACGGATGAACACAGAAAAAGACTTCAGCTGTCTGTTAGTCCTGCCTAAAGTAGAAAAAAATTGATGAATACAAACAAAGGGATTCCAGCAGCAAATAGCAGCACAAACTGAGCTCATCTGCTCCTCTGTCTGATCTCAAAGTCTGATTTCCAAATCATACTGCTCTTATCATCTTCAAGCACCAACACTTCTGTAAAGTTAGGCAGCTTCCAGCAGTTTGCTCTTGTTTTGTGTCTGAATGTGGAGAACCATCAGCGTCTCTCTTCTCTGTGATTGACTGTTTGCTTTGGTATACATTGAGAGCTGTAATTTAGGGCGTTTTTTGTTTTTCAAGTACGTTCACTTACTAAGCATATATTTTGGTTACATGTTGGTTTCAGAGATGTAACAAACATTTTATATATTGTGCTATAGGTTTTTGTTCGGTGCTACAAGATTGTCAACCTCTGTAGCACCAACGCTATAGGCAAAGAAAGTTAACATACAGCCCTGGACTAAAACCATCATAAAACAGCTATAAGTAGTTTGCACAAAGGTCTTTTGGTAAAAAAAGACATGCAAAGGTCTTTTGGGGTTTTTATCAATTAAATAATCAAAACAGGTGTTGAATTTTGACAGCAGTGTGTGGATTTTGCTTTTCTTGTATGGTCTCAGCTTTTCTAAGGTACATATGGGCAGGTTCCAAGAAAAGACAGATGTGAACAACTGACATAAAGGGCATTAATTTGTATATCATCCACTTAATTCTAGGAAAAACAAGGTTTATAGACAACTGTGGTTAATAATCTACATGTCATAGCTGCATCCTTGAGATTCCATTATGTACAAAACTTCTGCGTTCAATCTGGTACTGCCACTATAAGCAAATTTAATGGTTGTTTTTTCAAATTAAAAGCAGTTTAAATGGTGAATGAAGATATACAATCATGTAGAAGACACAAACAAATCTATTATGACCTCCTTTTAAGCATCACCGACTATCATGGCAACCTCTGATTGGTGAAGAGTGAATCTCAACTGTGAGCTGCTACTAGTGGAGTTAACAATCGCAGAAAAAGTGGGCAGTAATTGTTGGGCTCTGGATTTTGATGCAACACCGATCTGATAATGCATGGTCTTTCAACTAACAAACTTGGCAACAGACATGATCCCAGCTGTTCCTCAAGTTGATCGGAACACTGAAAAAGGAGACGGGCAGGACAATTGCACAGGTGTTTTAAAAAAGAAAAGAGGATGGAAAAGATGAACTCACTGGGACGACGCTAAACTCGACCTTCTCATTCAGCTCTAGTTTCTTCTTCTCGATCACCTCCGACATGTGAAAGTAGAGCTGAGGGTTCTGAGTGCACTTGATGAGCCCTGAATCCTCTGAGAACTCAATCACAATCCCCTGTTTAGAACACAACACACACAAAATTACAAAATCCCATCATGCAGTTTGGCTGGTTCACATACAGTCCATGTAAATTTTATCTCTACAGCTACAGCTACAGCTATAAACAAAACTGTTTAATGTTCAAGATTTCAGAATACTGAGCTTTATAGGAGCCTTTTAAAAGTCTTACGTGTCGCCGCTGTTCGATGGACTCTTCAAAAGACTCAGGGAGAATTTCTACAAAGGTTGCTCGTTCCTGTTTGGTCTCCGGATGGGTGGCGATGTTGAAACGTACCTTCATGGGTCAGATGGAGATCAGCTTCAGAAACAGAACTTCACATACAAAAGAAAGAAACTAACCCAGGTCAGATCAACGCACTGGGCTACTCAATGCACAGAAATTAGCAGCACCTCCTTTATGACGTTTCTAACTCTTCCTTAGACTGTGTAGTCTTGTCTTTTTGTTTCTTCACCACCTCGTTGTCCTCTTACCTTGTCTCCATCCAGCATAGTGGCGGTGCTCAGCAGGTCGTTTGGACCAAATGGAAGCTGTTTCTGTTCCCCGTTGATCGTCATCACCAGTCGTCCTGTATTAGGATCCGCTTTCTCGCCACCTCCAGCATCGTCTGACTTATTGTTGGCCACCTCCTCGTCCTCCTTCTCCTTCTTTATCTCCTTTCCTTCTGGTTTCCCCCCTATCTCGTACTCGTCTGGTTTCTCCTCCTTAATTTTGACCTGTGTAAAGTAAATTCTTATTATAAATCCACATTATGGTTATTTTAACTCTTTGATATCACAAAGTCAAGCAGATTTTCTGGATATCTGAGAATTTTTTAGGTGCTTTAGCAGTACCTGTTGAGGAGATTTCCCATTCTCTTTACAGTTGCCTTCTTTCTCCTCTTCTGGCTCCTTCTTGATGTCCTTTAAAAGATTTCTGGAAACGGCTTTGAGAACGGTGCCTTCAAATCGCTCCTTGCTGAGTTCATCCTGCGTGTCAGGGTTTCTTATTTTGAAGCCGAGGGGCGTCCACTAAGAGAAGACAGAAAGACAGAGACGGCTCATAGTGAGGGTAACTTTTACTTATTTTTACTTATTTACTTATTTTACTATTTTAATAAGCAAGAAAAATGTGGCAACTGCCTGTGAGCCTGCCTGTTTTTAATTCTGTTGTACAATTAGAGGTAAAAAATGTTGTATTAATACATACTTAACTGAGTCCTTAATCTAACAAATAACTAATATAGATAGCTGATCAGAGGTCTAACCAGGGATTTATCTGAGCTAACAGTTTGCTGTTTAAATGAGAAGGGAGGATAAAATGCCTGGTGCTGCAGCTCCACATCGTTGTCAACGGCGACTGCTACTGCCCTAGGCTCATTTTGTCTTCCAGTCAAGTAAACTGACGTCCACCTTAGAAAACTGATGGGCAATTTGGGCATATTCATATTTGAACAGTCTTAAGAACACTGTTTTCCAATTTTCGAATTGTAAAAAAAAAGTTCTGTTTATGTTTTGTAAACAATGTACCATTGTTGTACGAACTAAAGAACCTTAATAAAGAGACCATAAAAAAAACAAAACAAAACAAAGAAAAAGCTGTTTTCCACTGTATATACACAAGTGTTTTAGCCCCCTACATTCTGTGCCGCAACCGTACGCTTCCTCCTGCTAAAAAGGATTTGAAAACACATGTAGGTCATTTCCACCGAGCAGTCCGGATCAGTTCAATATGGCATGGGATATATTTTTTGCGTTTCCATTATCAAAAGTTGGAAAGGGTCCCATAAACTGACCCGCAACGTCCCACTTTTTGGCACCCTACCGTAGGGGTCCCAATCTTACATATCCGTCAATTGATCGACTCGACAGAGATCCACTCTGTTTCCTAGTCCATGGATATTGATGTCTGGCCACAAATCAAGTTTCCTGACGTTTATCTGGACCTGATTTTAAGTACACAAAGCAGAGCCTGGAACGTGTGTGCAAAACTTCAGTCTGTAGCCTATTTTAAAACAAGATCCCAGGATTTCTAACTTAATCTTGTTTGATTTTAAGACTAGCTAAACCTTTAGTTTATTTTCATTGTGACAAAATCTCATGTTACAGCTCTAAACTTTTAGAATTGGTCGTATAAACTGTTATAAACTAGATATACTCACATATTAACGTACCATTACAATTCAAAATGTTTCTGTACACATATTCCATTAGCTGATGAAGTTTTATGTGCGGTTAACGTAGTCTGGATGTAATTTCTTAAAAAAACACTCATCCTTTCAACAACTCTTCGGCTGGACCAGCAGACTTGCACTGCATATGACGTCACATGCATAGCCTTTAAAAACCGCCCACCAAGGGTACGGGTGTCTGTGGAAACGCAAACTGGTTAAGCGTACTGAACCATAGCACACCGTATTCAATTAACCAGGATCCCTTGATGGAAATGCGACTACATTCAGCTCATTTCTCCAGTGTGGGCCTGAGTTTTAGAGCACAAAGGTGGGAACTGTGCATAAAAGTATTTACTTACCACATGTTTTGCTCTCACAATGCAGGAAAATCCTGGGTAAATGTATAACCCCACTGAGGTTTTTTAGTGTCACAAAATCAGTTGATTGAGATCTAATATGTTGCCCTAAGTTGACTTTGACAAATTAAAAAAAAGTCTGGATTAAACCAAAGTTTAAGATTCCCTCTAACATGTACAGTAAACTGCAGCTCCAAACTCAAACATAGTTAAAGCATTAAAATCTAATTTTAAACTGTCTGAAATAAAACCTTAATGTAAATTAACATGAGCAGTGATGGTCTCATTGTTTCTAACCTTGCATTTAGCTGCAGCCAGTGCTGCTGCGATCTCCTCCTTCTTCTTCCTTTCTGCCTCTCTCTCTCGCTCCATGTCTTCCTCCTGCTTTCTCTTTAACACCTCTTCTTTTCGCCTCCTCCTCTCCTCCTCCTCCTGTTTCCTTTTCATCTTCTCTTCCTCCTCCCGTTTCTTCTGCTCTGCCAGGATTTTGTCCTCAACTCTGTTTGTCCTCAGCAGCCTGATGGCTCTCTTTTGAGATTTCACCTGCAGAAAAAAAACATCAGTGTCATGACATGAAACTTGGCCCTAAAATATTATTACCTGCCAACCCTTACAGGAGACACTGAGAATCACTTTTACAACACTTACCTACCCTAAAGAGTAACTAAAGCCCAGAGTTCCAGCTGAGCTTCTGCCTTCCTTCCTACTGTCCTTTATCAGCCACATCAGTCAGTCTATGCTGCTTTTTAGATTTGATTATTAGCCATAATGTCAGAACCTTTTAAAGTAGATTTACCATGAACTACCAAACACAATCTTACCTGGTTTTAAGAAAAACACGGTTTATTTGCAATCTCAGTCAACTGTACTACTGAAGTGAAATTTGCCATTCAAATCCCCCCCCAGATTCTTCCCCAAATCCTTAGTATGACACTTTTAATGCATGAACTGAGCTATCTATCTACCCCAATACTCACTCTTTGAAGATGATGTTTGTCTGTTACTGACCTCGTTTTAAAAAAGCATTGTTTATTTGCAATCTCAGTCAACAGTACAACATTACCCACAATTTTTTATTTATTTTTTTTTAAAGATTTACTTTTTTTTACATTTTGTGCCTTTATTGATAGAGGAGGACATTGGATAGAATCGGAAACGGGAATGAGAGTTGGGGAGAGACATGCAGGAAAGGGTCACAGGCTGGACTTGAACCCGGGCTGCCCACGTACATGGGGTGAGCCTTAAAGCACCAGGCCATCGGCACCCCATTACCCATAATTCTTGAGTGTCACAGCAACATTCCTGATTGGCTGAACCCGGCCTTGTCTGTGAAACTTCTATGTTAAGAGCACAACTGTCGTTTGATCATGAAGAAGACACAAGCAAGTCTATAAAGAACCTTGTTTTTTGAAAGAGACAGTAAATTTGTAATCTCATGCAACAGCACTACATTACCCACAATCCTCTAGTGTTAAAGCAATGTTTCTTACTGGTGGAGTGCCTGTTTCAGCAGTGGGCTGCTAAGAGTGAAGTCAGCAGTCAAGGGAAATGTGTACAGTAACTCTTGAGCTCTGTAGTGACAACAGAAGGCGTCACAAATATCACAGAGCACCAGATCAGCCAGGAGATTTTTTTTTAATAATCCAGTTACAGCAGACATTTTTGACACAAAATGTAAAATGTAAATACTTTATGCTAGAATGTAAAGATTTGGACCCTAACTGGTTGAGTTAGGCTGAAGGTTTATTAAGTCTGAGGGTTGAGTTTGTCTTTCAGACTTTTGCTTTAGTTGAAGTGAACTTAGACCCTGGCCGGGCCCCAGCCCACTCTGACTACTGGTCTTCTGCTGCTATGAAGTGTTGTTGGACTCACCAAGGCTATCGTGAACTCCACCTCCTTGTGTATGTCCGAGGTGCTGAACTCTGTGTCGCTGAAGTTCTCATGGATGTCAAAAGGAAGTTCTCCATGCTCCTCAGAGTTTACGATGCCTTCTTCGGCCCCAAGGCAAGTGATGATACCCTATAATCAGAGAATAATCAGTTGGTCAAGGAGCACTTGTAAGCATCTGAACTGTTTGGAAACCGGGCTAAGATAAAAAGTTACCAGCTCTCTTGTCTCTTTGGTGTAGCTGAAGGTGAACGGGATTTTGGGTTTGATGTTTGCTGCTCTCCTCTTCCCGGTTGCGACGTCAATCAGCAGGTTGATCAACACGTGGTCGTTCTTCAGCAGCGTGACGCCACAGTCGCTGTGGCTGAAGGTCACGTTGGTCCTGAGAGGGCCGATGTTGGTGTGGATCTGGCCTGGATAACCTGGTAAGGTAGGCTAAGGATATAGAGCCGGATCAGAACAGATCTATTCTCTAAGTTAGTATATATTTAAAAAATAAAGAACTCGACAAAGATTTAGCTAAACCCACTGCGTCTGATTTGTGTATTTATTAGCTGTTAACTTTTTAACTGTTAGCAAACTTATATTTACAGATGCAAACATTGAGCAGAAACTGTTAACAGGTGTGTGGGAGGAATTTCAAAATAAAAGTATAGCTTAAAGGTGATGTGTAACTGATGTTTTGACTTTCTATAACAACTGATGTATCAATATACATCGACAGATTGTTACAGCCCTACTTAATAGCCATTGCAAAAAAAATGGAGAGAAAATTTATGAATTTAATGGGCCTGGAAATTAAAATGACAGATACAAAATGATATCAAGAAATTGTTATGACCCTGTCCGCTGAAATGGCAGACAGTTAGAATTCTAACGCTATCAGTCTGATATCAAACCAAATTAAGCCATATCAAATAATAAATAAGAAGTCAGATCAGTCAGAAAAAAAACAAATCTGAAGTATTTTCCACCAGTAAGCCCCCAACTCTCACTCACCGTGGGCTCGATGATGGTCTGGCTAACAATGCCCTCATAAAGCTCCGTATCTAACTTCATGTTGAGCGGCAGCTCCACTTTGGGCTTGGTCTTAAATTTCAGTGGCTTGTCAGCTTCATCTTCACTCTCATCAGATTCTTCCTCATCAGCCTCCTCAGCTGCTGCAGCTACCGCTGCATTGGCTGAGCACAGCGTCAGGAGGAGGGGCTCCTTCACTCTCCGGATTCTAATGGCCTGTTTACCCGCCCTCAGCTGAAGACAAACAGAAATTAACAGTGTTTCTGAGGACTTTCAGAAAATTCCTTTTAGCTTGAGCAAGTTTCAGTTTCCAAACAGCAACACAAGTGATTCAGGATTTAAACCTCAGAAAGAATTTTGTCCATAAAGGTTGTATGAATCTGCTTGGGCATGCTGTGTCAACGTATGTGTCGTCTCACTGAGAAGAAGTATGACAACATGATCGGTGGACTGCTTCAGCTGATGCTAAGTTATGATAACCTATGCTTAAAAAAATAATAATAATAATAATGACAGTAACTGACAGAGCTACCCTGCAGCAGGTTTGAGCCACTTTCATTGGACTTCTGAATGGGGGGAATTTAAAATTTCCTTATAGAAAGCCATGGTGGCTTCTAGCTACTAAGCTGTGAAAAGTATTGTCGACCTTCCCACTTTCTTTTTGTTCTGCATAACTGCCACACTTAAATGTTTCCGAACTTCTGATGATGATGATGATTTTAATATTAGACATCAATATATAACAATAATGATAGAAATATTAATATTAGACAGTATAACAATATCCAAACCAACATTGTCCTATGTCAAAAGTCATCCAGCCCTTTTCCTCAGCAGGAGATCTCTACAAGCTGATCAGGCTGCAGAGTAGCGCAAGGGTAAAGGATAGATCTCTAGAGTGAAGCACTCTCTCAATCAAATGAGTAATGCTCGAGCACGCACATGCGTCCATGAGAACAGAGAAGTTTAGAATTCCATCAGAATAAATTTAAATGGTTTGTGAAAAAATTGCTCACGTACCTGCAGCTACTGACATCTATTATTCTGGAAAGGGTTACAAAGACATTTGTAAGGCTCTAGATGAGCACACTGAGAGCCATTATCCACAAATGGAGAAAACTTGGAACAGGAGTGTTTGGCCATTAGTTCATGACCTCAGGCTCAAGCATACTTGGGTTATGGAGCATGCAAAGAAAGGACCAAAAAAAACACGTGGCTTTTCCATTGCATGGAGCGGCTCGGTTCTGATTGGGTTGACTCGGCACGGCAGCCCAATGCAGCAGGGGATTCGTTTTTTCACCACAACTGAGTTATCGGTTTGAGAGCATTTCCAGAGTTGATGTCGCGGCTCTTTGAGTCCTGGTGAATCTCATCAAGTCTGATCCCTACATTGATTGCCCTTACATAATTTTGAAGCAAAAATCAAACTGTAGACTGACAGCCCCACAGTGTGCTATTTTCCCATTCTCTTTCTCTCACTCTGAAATCACTGATTCACACTTATCAAAAAGAGAAAATTTTCCTTCAAAGAAGTTAAAGAAATGTCTTCTGATTTTTGATTTACGGGTCTCTAGGATAGTGTAAGCATTGTATAATAAATGAAATCATTTAAAAACTGACTTTTGTATTTACACAGGTTATCTTTGTCTAATAATAAAGCTAGTTTAATGATCTGAAACATTTAAGTGTGACCGATATCCAAAAAATAAAAAATCAGGAAGTAATGTATGTTAGTTTCTTTTTCCCAGTGCTGCCTGATGTATCTCATTGTGGTGTTATTAATAGACATTAAGCCCTGGTTCAGTTTTCAGAGGATTTCCGACTTGTTTTTGTGTTAAGCTTCAATAAATTTTTAAGTTAATCTTTGAGATTTGAAAAAAATAGGAATATGATTAGCCCATGCGTTAACATTTCCAATGGGGTATTTTCGAGCAAAAATGTGTGTTTTCCTTCCTCGTTGCAATGTTTCCATCCATGTGCCCTGCAAAGGCTTGTGATTGAACTTTAGAGTCAATGTTTTCAAATGGTGGACCGTGAATGTATGCCTGGAATAACTGAGGACTTGATGCTGGATTTTGAAGCACGACCAACTGAGAACCACTGGTCTAGAGGACATGTGTGGAACATCTCCTTTATCAAATAACTAAAAAGCCTCTAAGAACAAAAGCCAGAATAAAGAAAAGCCCTCACCGTGACGACGGTGAACTCGACCACCTCGTTGATGTCGTCGGCCGTAAACTCAACGTCACTGAAGTTCTCTTTAATTTCAAAAGGAAGCTCGCCATGTTTCTCAGACTTGATGACGCCTTCATTGTCCTTCACACTGATGATGACTCCCTGCAAAGGAAGAACGAATATCAAGGAGAAGAGAAACCAACTGATGGTGCATGCAGGTTAACTCCAGTGTTTATTTCTGGTTTGTAACTTTAACTGTAACTTTTTTATCTACAGTCTAAATTATCTGACAAACTAACTTAAAAATATGACTAGAAAAAATACCATCAAAAGCATGTACATTTCTAAATCTTAATTGTAATACTTTGGAAGCGTATGTATTTTTTTGTATTTCATGTGTAATTCCTGTACATTAAGAGGAAAACTTACCACAGTCAGTTCCTTGTTAAGTAAGCTAACTTTGCCGACAAAGCTAATTCTGATTTCTAGCCAGCTCTGGCCCCAGGACGACACCTCACTATCCCTGCTGACTTCTCCAGTCTCAGGACTACACCTCACTATGCCTGCTGACTTCTCCAGTCTCAGGACTACACCTCACTGTGCCTGCTGACTTCTCCAGTCTCGGGACTACACCTCACTATGCCTGCTGACTTCTCCAGTCTCAGGACTACACCTCACTATGCCTGCTGACTTCTCCAGTCTCAGGACTACACCCCACTATGCCTGCTGACTTCTCCAGTCTCGGGACTACACCTCACTGTGCCTGCTGACTTCTCCAGTCTCGGGACTACACCTCACTGTGCCTGCTGACTTCTCCAGTCTCGGGACTACACCTCACTGTGCCTGCTGACTTCTCCAGTCTCGGGACTACACCTCACTGTGCCTGCTGACTTCTCCAGTCTCGGGACTACACCTCACTGTGCCTGCTGACTTCTCCAGTCTCGGGACTACACCTCACTGTGCCTGCTGACTTCTCCAGTCTCGGGACTACACCTCACTGTGCCTGCTGACTTCTCCAGTCTCGGGACTACACCTCACTGTGCCCCCTGAATATAGAAACGTCTCATGTGGTGTTTGTAAGCTGTTACTGGATACCTTGCTTTTCCCCAGGGAAAGTCTGTCTGTCTGTCTGTCTATTGGGGAAAATCTGTTTGAAACATGAAGCGGCTGGTGGTGATCAAAGTAGGTCTTCGTCTTACAGCTTTGCTTTCCCATCACCCATCCAGTATCCTGTCCGCTCGGGGCCTGGCTAGCTAGAGCTGAGAATAAAAAGTTTGGATTCAGTGGTGTGGAGCCGCATTTCCTAAAGAGTTACCCTGTCCTCCAGAGCTACAAATAAACTACATTTAATACACGTACGCAATACGCTCACCGTATGCCAGCATGTCAGCCGTATTGGTGGATGGGGACGCAAGGGGGAGCAAATTGAAGCAAAAACACAGCAATTTGGGATTTTACAGAAAATGTAGACATATGTATGATTTTGTCATGGTTCCAGTTTTGAACCAGTATACCCAAGAATTTCTCTGAGAAGTCTGAAGGACAATTGGAGTAACAGGTAGGTTTGCAAATCGAGATATCCAGACAAACAGACAGCTCTCCAATTATAGTAGTCAGATTAACAAAAGCCTGACATCACAGGAACATGGCTGCCACTGGAGTTTTAGTTTTTTGAAAGCTTTTGATGTCAGCCCATGCAGTGGCTCATACCTCCTCTCTCTCCTCCTTGGTGTGTTCAAAGGTCGAGGGGATTTTCGGTTTGATGTTGGTGGCTCTCCTCTTCTCGCTGACGATGTCGGTCAGCAGATTGATGAGCACCTGGTCGTCCTTAAGCAGCGTCACTGTGCTGTCCTTCCTCTCGTATGCCAGATTGGTCCTCAACTGCCCAATGTTGACGTAAACTTGACCGGGGTACTGACGCTCGCCGGGCTGCACACAGACATGACCGACAGGGTCAAAAAAAAAACCAAGAAACTGGGAGGACGGTGAGGTCAAGTCTAAAGCGGTAACTGACCTGAGGCTCCTGGATGGGCTGACTGACCACCGCCTCGTAGATCTCTGTGTCTACATTCTCCGTTCCACCTGGGGCCACTTTCACATCTGTTGCTATGTAACTGGTTTGCTAAAAGACAAGAATGAATGTATTAACTGTTACTTTCAAATTTTGGTATACTGTTTGCAAGCAAAGACAGGTTCAGCCAATCAGGGATGCCGATGTAACACCAGAGGATTGTGGATGAGGTAGTTCTGTTGCCTGAGATCACAGTCTTTTGATGAAAAAAGGCCCTTAACCTAACCCTTTCTTCAAGTGGCAGAACTGCACTGAATATGAAAGCTTTGCAGGCAAAGACGGGTTCAGAAAATTAGGGATGCCCCCTGTAACACAAGTGGATTGTGGGCAATGTAGTGCTGCTGACCAAGATTGTGAACAAACCAAGTTTAGCGTAAAACCAGGTCAATTCCATGAGAAAGAGTGTCTCCATGCCCATCTATCCTGGTTTCTCCCTCAGGGATCTTGTCCTAAGTCAACCTTGAACGGTTCTGACATCATGGCTAATAATCAAATCTAAAAAGCAGCAAAGACTGAATGATGCTGTGGCTTAAATTCCAGATTAGATTAACCTCAGTGAAAACACAGAGCTTAAGTTGATCTTGAAAGACATGAAAACAAAAAGGATTAAAAGGCATCAGCAAGGAATAATATTAAAAACCTCAAGTCTGTACTTAATGGCCCTTACCTTCTCTTTGCAGGCCGTGAAGTGAACTCTGACCCCAGGCAACATAGCTTTGGGGTTTCCAAAGAAAGCAGCAAAGCTAAAGGTGAACTTCTCCAGATCTTCCCTCTCGATGTAACCGAAGGATGGCTGCGGATCACAGAGAGAAAGGAACGTCTAGCAAGGAATCTCTTTAAAGACCATTGTTGTGTTTGCACGTAGTGCCATTGTGTTTTATGGATTGAGCCTAACTGGTGCAGAAAGCTAGCTGACAGAAGATTGCAGTAAGTTCCAATCAGAAAGTCAGGTGCGGAGTGCACCAGCCGGACATAAATAAGGTCGAGTTCATCTCCTACGTTCGAGGTTGCTACAACCGACTTCTAAGCTCAACTTTACACCAAGTGCACCACATGTAACATAAATTGGTTGTAGCTACAGCTGGTCTGATCATGCACAGTCATGTGAATGTTCAGTAAGGCTGAACAATTTGCAAAAATAATGTAATTGCAATTTTTTTTACCCAATATTGCAATTGAAATTTAATATGTGATTATTCTGAGGGTCCTCATCTTGAGTATTTTTAAAAAAATTCAAGCAATAAACCATTTCATATTACAGCCTACATTCAGCCAGGAGCACTCATCATATATTTAACCATTTTATGGCAAAATGGATCTACTACAGTTTTACTTGGCAGAGAAGGCTCTGCTCAAAAGATGCTCCCCTGGTTAGTCAGCAGCATGCTTTGATTTTGCAGGGAGTGCATGGCTAGAAACCCCCATACAGATAGATGCACTCATGACAGTGTGTACTGAAAACAACAAAACTATTCAGAAGCAATTAATCCATAGTATCATGAATTTGAATATGAGGGTGCAACAATCTTTATACTAAAGAGGAGGCGGCTGGGGTGGAGGATGTTAAGGTGGCCATCAGCTGATCGCAACTTGGCGTATGACTTCTGCAAACTAACACTAAGCTTTGGTGTCATTTGCTTTATTAAAGGCCATTATCATTTTTATGTCACTCATTTATATTAAGGAAAATATACATAAAACATGAACAGGAGGATTTTTGTAAACCATCATAAAAAATTTGACGCTTGAGTGTTTGCATAATGTGCATAAAATCTCCGCCGCTGCAAAAATTTGATATATTAAACTGGTATTTTAACACATTTTAAGTTAAAGAAATATTGCAACTTGTGCAATTTGTAAATTCCAGCAGTGCAATTAAATTTAAATTGCGACTTACTGCCCAGCCCTAGTTCACATAGAGGTGAGAGCTGCCAAGTAACTCAGTTCCCTCCTGTTTTAATTTCAAACTATTGATAGAACATTTAAATAACTCAAACACAAAGAAAATAAGCAAAAATTTCCCTGTAGAGGCAAAAAAAACACATGATAAATAACCTGTTTCTCTCTGCCTTCTGTCTTGAATTGGGGAGTCTTTTCAATCAAATTAGCAAATTACATTATTATTTACTTAATAGTATAATAATGTTTTCTTTAATTTGATTATTATGACAAAGTCTACTGAGAAGGAATCAGCACCTGCAGTCAGGTGTTAAAGTTACTCCCTAACGTTACATAAATAGAGCTCAAGTCCAGCTGGTGCACAGGTTACCCGGGATGTTGAATACTGAGATTTGTCTTGTTTTTGTGTGTTACGGACCGACGTACTGCCAAGTGTTATGGTTTAAAGGGTGACTGTGTTAACTTGTGACTTTCTTTTTTTGGTGTAAGGGGCTTTTTTATGCCTTTATTTAGAGGACAACAGGGATGATAGAGTGGAGGAGACATGGGCTGCCCACCCATTAGAGTGCCCCACATTTTACATTTAGCAGATTGTGTCTTTGTTTTTTTTATCAACAGATGTTGAAAACTTAAAAGTGCCTTTTTTGTATGAAAATGCCAAAATCCTCCTTGTTCACACCTTTAATGGAAAACTAAACAAAGACATTAGTCAATAAATGTTCTGTCTCCAACATTGGTTCTAACTACAACACCCCTCAGCATATTTGGCTTAAAGGCAGAAGTAAACGCAGTGAGTGTTGAAGCTCTTACCCCGATGAATGATATGATCCCTGTCGACCTGCCTGGAGGAGGCCTGAGGACACAAATACAGTTAAAGATAATAAGGAGGCATCTTTTTAACTGGGCTGAGTTAAAACCACAGCGCAGTGTAAATTTGGGGGGGGGGCTTACTTTTCAAACACACGCTTCCCCAGCAGACCCAGAGCCTTGGCAGTCTTGCTTGTGTCAGGTTTAGGTTTTGGTTTGGATTTGTTTTTAGTCTTTGGGGCTGCAGCAGCTTCAACCGTAGCCATGGTAGTGGCAGCTGGTATCTCTGTGGCATTTTTAGTTTCTGTTGGAGTCGTTTCAGTGCCAGGAGGAGCCGAGATCAACGCTTTTATCTGAGAATAAAGAGAGAAGAGAAGGAAATAATATGGGCATAAACATTCAGATTTACAAGTACTGGTTCGAAATAGGAGAACAAAACATGGAAAAAAAACTGCCATTGGCTCTTTCAGACAGTCTTATCAAATTGAGGATCAAAAATGGAAAATGAAACAATTCTGGAAGCACTTTCTTTAAGTGGGCCCTAATTACCTGCTACTTTTATAGTATTAAGAATAACTATCAAGTAATTTCTCAAGAAGAAGTTGGTAATTACCTGCTAATAATAATGAGACTTTACCTAGTAATGACTTGTTAGTAAAAAGGAAGTATTTACCTAGTAATAACGTAATAAACAGGGATGCACAAGATGGGATTTTTGACCATTTTCTAAAATGCTGACATTTACAAATTAATTTTAGACAATACTGATATTTAAATGTAGTTGAGACCAAAACTTACTGACTTATTTGTTTGTACGGTCAATATTTACAGCTTGAATAGGCAGATTTTTATAGCCAAAATATCTGTTTTATAACCTGACACACCAGATGGATTACCTTCAATAATAAGCGTTTGGGAAAGGGCAGAGGTTTTGAAAAAAACTCGGAGTGTGATTGGATGAACGTTCTGTCTGTCACGTCTTTGCGGGCCAATCAGAGCAACAAAACTCGTGACGTAGCGGCAATCGAGGTGCACGTGCGCAGCTACCGAGGAATAACGCGAACCATGGCGACTACAGACAGTAAGTACTCGACTTTTGTTGTTTTTGAAATGAAAACAACTCACTGCTGCTCCTTTTTCTTCTTTTAACAAAGAAATGTCATCAAGTTCTGATAAAACTGGCACTTTAGCAGCAACCACGCTAAGCTCTTTCGCCATAATGACATCGGCCTCTTGTTGCTGCTTGCATACATCATGACTCCGCCATGTCCGAAAGTACTGCACCTTGTCACTGATTGGTCCTGTCACTTTCTAACCGGGCCCAAATGGTTCAGACGGGAGCTTTGCAAGATTATCTGTTTTAAATATCAGCAGAAATGTTCAAATCTGCCAATACCGATTGTGTATCTCCAGTATTAATCTTAAATTAATGGCTTGTAATAGTGTGGCAATTCTCTGGTAGTTGGGTGATTTCTTTACCAAGAAAATAAGATAACAATTTTCTAGATGAGCTACTTGATAATTCCTTTATCCTGGCCCACTAAATTAAAGTGAGTCCTTCCTGAATAATTTTCAAGTAATTATTAGGCATAGGACTAGGGTAAAATATCACCTAATTACCAGAGAAATGCCACAATATTACAGAAAATACATGGAAATTAATCTGGTATTACGGGGTAAATATTTCCTTAATATGATCATATTTGTGAGTTATTGCTTAGTAAAAAGCTAGCTTATTTGTAGGTAATTACTGCCTCATTCTTGAAAAATGACTCGGTAATTACCTTTTTCTATTTTCAGTGTCTTGTTTTTCACAAGAAATTAATGAATGAACAGACCCCAAACAACAAGAGATTTAAAGTTTAGTTTCTTTGCTTTACTCAACCCAGTCTTTACTCACCCACTCGGGCTGATCTGGAGGTGGGTTTGGCATCGGTTCTTCTACAATAGCCTAGACACAGAGATGAAAACGTTGCAGCCATTAAAAAAAGTTTTAAAATTCTGTTTTATGCTCAAATAACAGGACAAAGGTTAATTTTCATAAATAAATCATAAAGGAGCAATCAGTGCCAATAATTAATATTCATTCAGTGGACCCAGAGGCATGGGGACCCCACAGGACCAAGAGGATGAAGATGCTCACCTCTCCAGTCCAGCCCGGAGGAGGGTAGGCTGGAAACCCTACCGGAGGGAGTCCAGGAGGAGGGACAGGAGGAGGAACAGTTATGGGGGCAAACGATGCGGGGTCAGGAGGAGGCATCCCAACAGGAGGAGGCATCCCAACTGGAGGAGGCATCCCAACAGAAGGAGGGGGGATGGGGGGTAGAGATCCTGGTGGAAGAGGTCCTGGTGGTAGAGGCTCAGGGGGGGTGTCCGGACCCCAGCCAGGTGGACCCCAGCCATCAGGAGGACGTCTCCAGTCATCTGGGTGGGGACGTCTCCACTCATCTGGGTATGGGGGTCTCCAATCATCGGGATGGGGGGGTCTCCAGTCGTCAGGATGAGGGGGTCTCCAGTCATCGGGGTGAGGGGGTCTCCAGTCATCAGGATGAGGGGGTCTCCAGTCTGGAGGTGGCACCCAGTCATCAGGATGACGCCCCCAGCCTGGCGGTGGGAGTCCTCTTTGCCTCCATTCTGGTGGGAGAGGCCTCCTTGGGTCCCAGTCATCAGGGTGCCCCCATCCTGGCGGCGGAGGGCCCCATCCGTCGGGAGGAGGTGGCCCCCATCCACCAGGGGGAGGCGGCCCCCAACCACCGGGCGGCGGAGGCCCCCATTCATCAGGCGGCGGAGGCCACCCTCCGGGTGGCGGGGGGCCCCAGGCCCCGGGGGGCGGAGGACTCCAACCCGGACGACCCATGTCGAGTGGAGGTCCGTCTTCGCCTGGTGGTCCGATAGGAGGTCGGATCCGTCCCTTTCCTCGTCCCATACCTGAACCAGGACCCGGAGCTATCAGAAACAGTTAGCTAGCCGGAGAAGCTAGCTATCGAACAGGAAGTTTACCGAGTAAAAACTCAGAGAAGAGTCGACGGTTAGACGGTGGGACGGAACATAACTTCATAAAGAACGGCGAACTTACATTTATATGACTAAAATGTTCTAATACAGGCAAAATAACTGGTTTTAGTCGACTATCGTTGGACACCGTTTACATACATCAGTGCGGCACACTCTTCTTCTTCTCTTGGTTTATGTTTCATGGCGGTAACCAAACCACACAAAGGTGCATTACCGCCGCCTACCGGACTGGAGCGAGCACCTGCACCGAGAGCTTCTGTAAAACGTAAACTCAATCTCTGATCTTTGAAGTAAAATCATAAAATCATTAACTGTTCGTGAGTTTAGATTATCAACAAGAATATTTCTCTTTTCTTCTTCTTCTTCTTCTTTTTTTAAAGAGGATTAGGGCCACTGAAAACAAGTTTTTATGATAAAACCTTATTTTCTTAATTTCCAAGAAAAAATTTTAAAAAGTCAGCATCTCGAGATTGAAGTATTTTAGTCTCAGGATTTGAGAAAAGGAGTTATGTCTTAAAAATATTATTTTTATTATTATTATTATTATCATTACTATTATTATTATTGTTATTATTTGTATTAGTAGTAGTAATAGTAGTAGTGGTATACGTGTTGTTATTCTTACTATTAATAATTATTATTTATCATTATTCTGTTTTTATTATTGTCATTATCATTATAAATGTTGCAGTGGCGTGCACAGACTTTTTCAAGGGCAGGGGCGAAAAGAAAAAAAAGGGCACATACAGCGCATTCTTGCCACTGAAGAGGACACTCTTCAGTGGCGAGAAAGTTTTGCGTGTTTTCGAGGGCACCTTAGACATGTTTATATGTTACGAAAATGGCACATTATATAGCCTTAAATAAGACTAGACAGACTACTCAAGTTAGTTTGTAGTTAGGATCAGCATCCACAAGAACTGTGTAGATTCAATGCTGGACTGTGAAGAACACACATAAATAAATAAATAAATCCCAAGGGAACATTTTCAAAATCTGGTTCTGGGTCTGGGGGTCTTCCTCCAGAACATTTTCAATTACATAGATGCCATTTCCTGTATTCTAGTGCATTTTAACACCATTTTAGCACCAGATAATCCAAACTGGTTCTGTGAGATGTAGTTCTGGCTCAATATAGATCAAGAAAGGGCCCAACATAAAAGTCATTGCAACAGTAATGTTTCATAGTATTTCTTGGTCCTAATGGTCTTCTGGAGTTTAGTGTGTTTTCTTCACCCAAGAGGGCACTTGAGCACACGTTTTGGCTCCCAAGAGGGCACATTAGCACCGGTTTTATCTCCCAAGTGGGCACTTTAGCGTGTGTTTTGGCTCTAAAGAGGGCACTTTAGCACGCAGTCTGGTTCTCGAGGGCACTTTAGCACCTGTGTTGTCTCCCAAGAGGGCACTTAACCTCCCTTTTTTTCCCAAGAGGGCACTTTTACAAGTGTTTTGCCTCCCAAGAGGGCACTTTAGCGTGCGTTTTTCAACAATTGGGCCGTTGGAACGCTTTCTAAGTAACATCTCCAAAATCACTTATACATTCTTATAATTAGGAAATCAGCAGTGTGATGGAATGCTTAAGCAAATGTCACCACTAAATCCAGCACCAGTTAAACCATGACTGGCTATCAGACAAAATTATTGATGAAAAGGGGACACATGTGTAAGCTATGCCAGATTTAAAAACAAACATAGACAATAATGTCATGATTATTCAATATGTGGTTTGGAATTTAAAATGTATGTTAATGTTTTTTATTTATTGTAAATGACATCTCCAAAGCCCACCGGCAGAAACTTCAGAGCCCACACTTTGGGTATTACTGCCCCACAAAGTCCCAGTTCTTGCTGCTCATCCGTCTAAATTGTTTGGTTGTGGGACCCGTGAAGGCCCATGAGGTACAGTTAAGGTAGCATGGTGTTATCAATAAACCTTTAGCATGAACGGAGCCGGAGTCTGATGAAGGTGGCCCTGCTGTGGGAGCTAGATTATGTGACTCATCAGTAGTGTGTGACTTGGGGGTCTCTTCACTGAGTGTTTATCCTTTCATGAGGGCACAATATATGGAGCCAGTATTGTTGCAAAACTCAAGAGTGTGTTTAACAATATGAGATCATGACTTACTGATTTTGGGCTCAGCGTTGTCTTCTAAGTCCCCATTCAAACCTGCTTTTGTGCTCTAAACTGCCTCCTTATTCTCACATTTTCTCTGTTTTGGGGGGGCAGAGTTGGGGGGCCTTAAATCAGAGTCTGCTTAGGGCCTCACTTTGGCCAGGGGTGGCCCTGGGCGTAAGAAACTTTCTCTACACTTGTTTAAATGTATTTCTGCCATTTTTTAATGAATCAACCAATAGGAAACAGGCAGAGGATTGACCAATCACAGCTGTTGCTGTGCTGTTCTACAGGAAACATTTGCTTTGATCTCACTAAGCCAGTCCCAACATTCTGTCACATAAACACTCATCATCTCAGTTGAATTCTAAGCCCTTTAACTCCAGCTCAGTTCCTCCTACAGACTTCATTTTGACTTTAAAAAGTAGACAAATGATGCAGCTATTTATGCTAGATTCATTTTTTTGCTATCTTTTATAGATTTTTGATTACTTTTAAAGTTTGACTATGTGTTTTTTAGACTTTTGCAACATGTGTGTATCTGATGGAATGGTGGGACTCTGAGTGAGACCAAAACAAATGTCTCCTGGAGAACAGCACAGCAACAACGGGCAGATACAACATGATTGGTGGATTATATATCAGTTTCCTGTTACTTGGTTCATTAAAAAACAACCAAACTTGAATGAGTGGAGAATGGTTTGAAGATATGAGACATTTAGAGCACATATAGAGAAAATCTGAGCCTAAAATCAATGTTCATCATGTTTTAAAAATGTTAAAATGTGCTTGTGTTTTCCAACAATGACTCCATCACAATGATTTATCTGAATTTCTTTTAAATGGATGTAAGAACTGAAAGACATCAAAGGGTTAAAGTGTTTTATTGCAGCGTGAAATCAAAGTCATCCTGCAGCATAGCAGAAAAAGCTTTTATTTAGTTTGCTGGCTGAAGTCGCTCGACTCCAGCTAAGAAACAAGAAAGAACATCTTAGAACATCAACATTATGAATATAGGATCTCTCAAAATTACAGCAAAACACGGAGCTGGAATATCAGATATCCTCCACTCCTGCAGAGCGCCGACTTCTCAACATCAAACCCAAAAATGTGATCTTAACAGCGTCCTTTTCAAAGACGGAAAACAGAGCGTGAGCGAGCCTCTGCTCCTTTGTGACAGTGAGCCGATAATCATAAATCAGTTATTGCAGTGATACTTCACAGCTCCTACAGATGGACTGAAACCTTTAGGATCTCTTTTCAGATGCATAGAAACATCCAAGTCTACACATACGTAAAAAAATACAGAGGAAGTTAATGATTTCTACTCTCTTAGTCTCAAATAAAGGCAGCCTCCATTGTCAACATAAATCAAGGCAGAACGTGTGATGAGACAAACAGATATTCTACAATGAACCAGATGTGAACTAACAGTCTCTTACTCACTAATCCCTTTATCCTCTTTTTTGTAACTCAACTGGAAATCCAAAAAGCAGCAGCAGGAAACAGAAACACAAAGATTTTGTTCTGTAAAGATCACAAAGGAAGAAGAGATTAACTCTGGAAAAGATCCTTCATTGCTGTCGGATAGAAGAGAAACTAAAACCGCCCGATACAGAACCGGGCAGAGCCCAGGCGGCTCAGGAGAACAAAGACTCCTGATATTGGATCAGGATCATAGAATCAAAGTCACTGAAAGGAAACCTAGATTTCAATATGAAAGTCTTTTAGAGGTTTTTACTTTAACTTTTGAAATTACAGGTTTCAACCGCCAACCTTCAACCAGACCAGACTTCTAACTCAAATTTAACTGGGTCTTTCCTTTAGAGACCTTTAAAACTGAACAGACTGTTGAACCTCCTCTGACCTTGAATCCACATAAGAGGACGTTAAATCTGGGCTTTCTAAAACCCAGCGATAAAAAATGCCTTTAGGATTTTAGAGCTAGTCATCTAGAACGTCCACTGAAGTTTAAGTAAGGTGCTAAAAATGGGAGAATTTGAGATGAAAATCTTCAGGAATCTTTATGGAAATTTGTCTGAATATTTTGGTGAATTTGCTTGGGAATCTTTTCTTGGGAATTCAACATATTTGGGGGTATGTTTCTATATTTTAGAGAGTCTCATAGGTAGTTTTGGGGATAATAAGCTTAAATTGTTTTTTGGCATTTCTTATGGGAATTTGGGAAATATATTTGTAAATTTTCGTGATTTTATTTAAATTTTTGGGAGGAATTTGCTTTGACATTTTTTGGTACTTTCATGGAAATTTTTGTAATTTCTTTTTTTGCAGGGGGTCCTTTTAAAATTTTAAAGATTTTTCAAGGACATTTAAGTTTTTTTTTTTTTCAGTAAATCAATGCTTGGGAGCATTTTAAAACTTTGGTTCGGAATTCTGGAGATGGTATTTTTCAATTATTGGGAATTTGATTAGAAACTTTAGGGGGGAATTACTTTGAAATTTTTGGGGGATTTGCTTGAAAATCTTCAGGAATTTGTGGGGAATTTTGCATCTGAATGCTCAGGCTTTAGGATAAAGTGTCACTAAAACCTTTAGGGAGTATTTTAAAGAAATTTGGGGGTACTTAATATTGGATACTTAAAAAAATATGACTCAATGACTAACACCATTCTTGACTAAATTAAGACCCACAACAACACTCAGCCTAAACATCTGCTCTAGAACCAATCCAAGTCTGGATTTTCTGCAGAAACAGGACCTTCAGGATATCTGAAAAATACTTCCTGTTTGAAGATAATGCTGAGCTTTTAAACTGATCAGGTCCTACTGATCCCAAGTAAGAGGGATAAACTTAAAAAGCAATTCAAATAAAAGCTCAGATTTCAGGAGGTTTAACTTGGGATTAAACTGGTCTGACACTGACTCCTGGACTAGGTTTAAAGTGGCTTGTATCCATTCATCTGGGTGAGAATGCTTCCAACTGGATTTGAAGTGATTTAGATTGTTAAAATTTTGCAATAACGTCAGTCATTGGTTTACCACAACTGCACTTAGGTACATGCAACTGTATTCTGCATTAACTATACTGCTTCAGTGACATCCTGCAATCACTTACCAACCTTTAATCAAAACATCAGCCCAAACATCGTCTCTGTGGCTCTCAGAATTTTATAGATTTTCCTCCATCTAGCTTGTAGTATCCAAGCATGCTGTCAGCAATGGTGTCACTGACAATCAGAATGAATGGGATTATCAACAATGAGCTAGGCTAGTGGTGCCTCTTTAACAGCTTTTCTCCCTCATGCTATCATAAACATGCTTTTAAAGGACACACTACTATACTGTTGAGCAAATAAATCTTGGGGGGCACTGGTTAGACTGATATGATAACTGGGGTCTATGCCGGCAAAAAAGACAAGGATACACACTTTGATGATGTCATTTTTCTAAAGTTTGATAAAAACTTTAAAGGATAACATTATCAGAGCCTTTAAAAGATGACGCCATCAGAGCCTTTAAAGGATAATGTCGTCAGAGCCTTTAAAGGATAATGTCATCAGAGCCTCTAAAGGCTGACACCATCAGAGCCTTTAAAGGGTGACACCATCAGAGCCTTTAAAGGATGACGTCATCAGAGCCTCTAAAGGATGACACCATCAGAGCCTTTAAAGGATAATATCATCAGAGCCTTTAAAGGATGACACCATCAGAGCCTTTAAAGGATAATGTCATCAGAACCTTTAAAGGCTGACACCATCAGAGCCTTTAAAGGATGACACCATCAGAGCCTTTAAAGGATGACACCATCTGAGCCTTGAAAGGGTGACGCCATCAGAGCCTTTAAAGGATGACGGTGTCAGAGCCTTTAAAGGATGACACCATCAGAGCCTTTAAAGGATGATGTCATCAGAGCCTCTAAAGGATGATGTCATCAGAGCCTCTAAAGGATAATGTCATCAGAGCCTTTAAAGCATGACACCATCAGAGCCTTTAAAGGATGACATTGTCAGAGCCTTTAAAGGATGACACCATTAAAGCCTTTAAAGGATGATGTCATCAGAGCCTTTAAAGGATGACACCATCAGAGCCTTTGAAGGATAATGCCATCAGAACCTCTAAAGGATGACACCACTAGAGCCTTTAAAGGATGACAGCATCAGAGCCTTTAAAGGATAATGTCATCAGAGCCTTTAAAGGATGACACCATCAGAGCCTTTAAAGGATAATGTCATCAGAGCCTTTAAAGGATGACACCATCAGAGCCTTTAAAAGATGACGGTGTCAGAGCCTCTAAAGGATAATGTCATCAGAGCCTTTAAAGGATGACACCATCAGAGCCTTTAAAGGATGACACCATCAGAGCCTTTAAACGATATAGTCATCAGAGCCTTTAAAAGAAGCTGGAGATGTTGGGGTCCTGTTTTCCTCCTTTTTTTGGCCACAATTGGCAACTTTTGTTAAAGTGGATGGACTTGCCAGTTGCGCATACTTTTCCAAAAGTTGCTAACTAAGGACTGTCAACAGAAAGTGAAGATTGTTGATATAGTTTTGATCTAATAATAGGGGATGATTAGCCATGAGAGAAGGGGCTAGTGGTGCTTCTTTCACAGCTTTTCTCTATCATGTTGTCATAAACACGCTGATATACTATTTAGTAAATAAATCCAGGGGGGGACTGGTTAGACTCTATGACAACTCATTCCGTGACTAGGTTTATGAGGGAGTCATGATGTCCTTAATGGACAAGCTGGTTCTGAGAGCTGGCTCCTTTGGGAACAATGGGTGCTGGCTCCCATTTGAGAGACGGTTTTCTTGTTTTCTGTTCTTGCTGTTGAAAGGTCAGACTGGTACCAAATATAGAGCCGTGTGGGAGCCCAAAGACTGACTCTCATTACTGAGCTGAGACAAATAATCCAGATCTCCAAGAAGTGCCCTTCACTCCAAGCAAGACTGGATAGACATACATAAGCCATGCTTTTTGTTTACAAGCATAATACAGCAGCAGACGTATGAGATGGTCTCAACAACCTATCCATTCCAGATAAAGACATCCTATACCACCTTTGTATGAGTCTGAGCAATCAGATATCAAACTGTTTTCAGTTCACACTGAGGTGCCTCCAAACAAAGCATTATGAATTAAAAACTAAACAAATGACCCAAAACAGCTGTTAATACAAGGTTTAAACAGGGTTTTTAGACTTGTGTACGATTGTGTTTTTGACTGTGAAATCTGGTTCTAACCTTGTCTCAGATTGGGTTCTTAATACTATCAAACAATTTTGGATAATATTGGGTGGTTTTATGATGTTTTTAAAAAGTTTCAGAACTTTATAAAGTTTTTAACTAGAGAAATTGGCTTCAAATGTAAACAGACTTCTGTCAGAACATGTCAATGTTGATACATTTCTGTGATACACTTTATGATGTGGTTTCAGAGTCTAAACTTGAATAAATGCTGAAAACTAGGTCTTAATTCATGTAATAATGAATCTTAACTGTTTTTCTTTTTTTTTTTCTTAACTGGTTTTAAACCGGTTCTCGTCCAAGTCTTAAGACTTGCTCTTAAAAAATTATTATCATGCCACTGCCCTCAAAAGGAACCAGAATGACAGAGCTATTCTTGTTTAACTACTCTAAGGATTCTGAATGGATAATCTCTGACTCCTCCTTCAGTTTTCCTCCATACTTTGATTTTATGATCACACAGAAGGGAAGTAGAAGAGGAGGAGAAGCAGGTGCAGCTGTGTTTTTGGGTGCTGGGGTTGAAGGACGACGTCCCTCTGATCGTCTCCGTCCTTCCTGGCGTTCTCATGTAAAGGGGCGTGGCTGCGGCGCGGTCCGACTCGCCCCCCTCTCTCTTCCCTGGACTCGGGGAGGTTTTCAGTTTTCGCCTCAGTCAAACGGGCTGAAGTCCCTCTCCAGGTTCTCGGACTCGTCGTCGTCGGAGAAAAAGTCGTCCTCGTCGATGTCGTCCTCGTCGTAGTCCTCATGCCACTCCGGGACGTACTCTTCATCGTACTCGTCGTCCTCATCCTCAGCCTCCTCGTTGCCATCTTCACCAGTATTGTTGTTGTTATCGGAGTCCCCGGAGTCTGACGCCCGGTCCGACTTCGACCTAAGAACACATAAGCATGGAGTGGAGTTTTGTTTTTATTTTCATATTTAATGAAATTATATTTTAATAAATCTGCCAGGGGCAAACACAACTCAGCACTTCCAAATTATGTATTTTTCATCAAGTATGGCGCTTTCCCTCCTGGTGACATGCCACCGTACTCACGCTTTGTTGGCGTCGCTGTGGTTGGAAAGGTTGGAGGCTTGAGTAGACTCTGGCTCCTGGCTGCTCTTGGACTGATAACCCACCCTGAAGTCCTGCATTAGACACAAAAACATCAGGAAGTCCATAAACACAGCAATAACAGATCTGGAGTTGACATCGTGAAGTGGATTTTATCTCTAAAGCTCACATAAACACAGAAGAGTGTCTCCTTTAGGCAAAAATCTATGTTTTAGAGCAGACAGCTAAAGAGGAGGTCTACATTTGTTCAAACGAAACCGTTAGCTGCGGAGTCACAGGTAAAAATAACCTTATACATTATGTCGGTAACATTGTGGAGAACACTTATTCCCAGAATCTGGGTCCAGCCCCCAAAGGGGGATAACAGGAGTTATTTTTGGGGCATCAAATGAGATCTATTAAGTTACCAGAAAAACTGCTGGCCACTTTATATGTGTAATTTATGCCCCTGCTGTTTACCTGTGTGGAGTGCTGTAAGATGGCGAGCAGGCGCTCCTGGATCCGTCTGATCAGTTCCAGTCCGGTGTTGAGGTGTTCTGGTTTCAGCAGCCGGACGCAGGAGGCCAGATCAGTACACTGGAGCAGCGTCTCCTCTGAGCACAGAGAGCATACCAGTTAACAGACCAGTTTAAAGAGCAGTTAACTCCAGTTAATAGACCAGCTAAAAGACCAGTTCAAAGAACAGTTATCTCCTATTAGAACACCAGTGAGAACACCAGTTAACTCCAATAGAACAGACCAGTAAAGAGACCAGTTCAAAGACCAATTAACTCCAGTTAACAGACCAGTCATCTCCAGTTAGAAAACCAGTTAACTGAAGTAAATAGACCAGTTCAAAGACCAGTTCTATCCAGATGACAGACCAGTTCAAAGCCCAGTTAACTCCACTTAAAACAGTGGTTAACTTCAGTAAAAAGAACTGCTAACGGGCCAGTTCTAAGACCAGTTCTCTCCAGATAACAGACCAGTTCATGAACCAGTAAACACACAAGTTACCAGACCAGTTTAAAGAGTATTATCTGTTTCTACAGTGATGAGGATTTGGGTCTCACCCAGCAGGATCTGCAGGGCGTTGGTGTGCAGGTCCAGAGCCTCGGTCTGCTGCTCCATCACGTCCATCTTCTCCGTCTCCTGGTTGTAGTAGCTGTAGACACAGGAGTAAGCCAGAACCTGCAGACAGAGAACAGGGATCAGAGAACACTTCAGACAATCCGGACAGCAGAGACCAGTTGACAGGATCACTCAGTACGTTTAGATGTAGTTCAAGTTTAATTATTGTTTTAGCTCCACTTTGGTAAACTGTGCCCAGGTATGGGTATACTACACCAAAGTACTCATCCACTGGATGAGTTTGAGCACAAGTGTACCATACTCAGGAACCATTTTCGAGTCCACTTTAGGAGGTGGTCTCTGGCATGATTCATGCAAACTTGAGCACATACAGTAGATTTGTGAACAGCCATACTCGAGTACAGATTACTCATCTGTAATTATAGTTGTCAGGTCAATTTTAAAATCTGCTTTCCTTTTATCCTCTGAGCTGTAGGTTGATGTGGGCATAGGGAGAGGGCCGATGTTGAAGTCTCTAAAATAATAAAAACATCTATAGAAGCAAGATGGACTCTATCGTCCACACAGATCAGAAACTAATGTTGACCTGGGGGGTTATCGTGGTTGTCTGCTCTTCCTTCTTCTGAGGGGATTTTTAAATCAGTGAGTGGACGGCTGGATCAGACTGTGTGCATAGGCAAGAATGCTAATGCACAGACCGATGTTACTGATGAGAAAGCAGACCAGAGTGGGAAAGTCATGCTCGGGCATGGTTCAAAAAGACTGCGTCTAAATGGCAGTACAGAAGTCTATGGCAGCTTGAGAAATAGGGAAGTGTAGAATAGGCATGAAATTTCAAGCTGTCAAAGGATTCTCTCCCAGATCTTGTACACTTGGACAAGGCTAGTAGTCCAGTTAAATATTCTAATCCAGCTTCAGTTGACTTAACTCTGCATGGAAACGTACAAATGGTTTCAAAAGATGATGATGGTTACCTTCCGAGCCTGAGCGAGGACCTTGCAGGCATCGATGACGAAGGTCAAAGACTTCATCTGCAGAGCTTCATTGATGGATGACACTTTGTTCTCCAGGTTGATTGCAAAATCCTGCAACAGAAATCAGACTTAGTCCCAGCGCTCTCTAGTTTAACTGATGTAGAGCATCTGTAGAGATAGTGTGTGATAAAGCTCCAGATTCTGAATAAAAATGTAGAATCACAGGGGTGAGAATGGAGTTAAGTTTCAGAGGTGCTGCATCTTTAGTTCGTAGCACAACTGGCATTGTTGGAGCACTTTGATGAGAGTGGGTTGTGCAGAGAAAAAGTGGCAAAACAGAACTAAATCTGCTATCACACAAAGGAACTTATTGTCTGGGGTGCTCAGTATATGGTGGCACCAGTTGCAATAGGATAAAGATGCCTTCTGGTTGGCTCACTGCCTGAAGAAACTTCATATCTGTAGTACAATCACAGATGACTGTCTCTCTGATCTTTGTAACTTTTCATCACTAAACCTGTAAACAAGCCGCTCTGCCATCATTTTTACCTAGCATTTTATGATCAGGCTGTACTTTCTGTTAATAACAAACTAATAAGCTAGACTTTTTAATCTCACATCAGCTCTGCCCTAGGCAGTAAAGTCATGACTCAAATAAGGCTCAGGTCTAGCTGGTTTAGCTCCAGGTGTCTTACCTTGGCCTGGTTGTGGAATGTGCACCTCTCGTTATAATCCTGGAACTTTTTCTCCTGCCGCGCTGCTTTACTCACCTGTAACAACAACAGAAGTTTAGGGATGGAAAAGTCTTAAAAAAAAAAAAAAAAATCTTGAAGAGGTTTAACTCGGCTTAAAAACCTGTAACCCCCAGCATGGAAACTTTCAAAACTAGTTCAAACCGTGTAAATGATCACTGTTATCTTGGTCTCTGAGTCATGTGCTGATTGTGATCCTGTACTGTATGGAAAACCCTTTGAGCATTTATTTGATTTTGGTGGTATAAACTCTTGTGCAGTTCTACAAGTGCTTAAATTTTCAGTATTAGTACTCAAGTACTCAATTTTCGCCCACAAGTACGTGACCTTACTAGTTCAGCAAAAAGTGTTACCAGTAGTCCTAGTGAGGCCAAAAATGTCTACTACCACTACTAGTAGAAGCCAAACAGTCTACTAGTACTACTAGTTGAGTTAAAATGTTTTCCAGTACTACTATTAGAGTGTTTTTTTAATCTTACTAGTAGTACTGGTAGACAGATACTTTGCCTTACAAGTTTTTGTCTCAATAGTTGACTAGACCTTGATTAGTAGAGTAAAATTGAAGACTAGTAGATGACTACACGCTGCTAATATTACTAGTAGAGCACTGAATCTGAACTAGTGAACTTTAATTGTGCTAGTAGAACTACTTGTGTTTAGTTGTCTACTTGTAGGTAATTTTTTTTTAAACTAGTAAGGTCCAGTAGTCATCTAATATACCAAAAACCTTCAGCAGTAAGACAAAACTTCTGTCTACTAGTGCTAGGCTAAAAAAAAAACAGAACATCAGTACTTGTAGTCATTTTTGCTCCTATTTGTAGTACTAGTAAACAGGAGTACCAGTAGCAGTTTTTCGCCATATTCATTCTACTAGTAGCACTCCTGCCCTATTAGTAAGGCCTTGTCATACAGGCCTATCATGTAGGCCAGAAGCGAGTATTAGTCCTCAAAAGGAATAGAAGAGCTGGGCAACGGTTGATAACAATATCACAAAAATGCTCCAAAGGTTTCTATAATCATATGACAGAGAGTGAACCAACCATGGCAGAGCAGTTGTAGTAATCTTTGTGTGTTGGTTTCCAGGGTTTCAGACACCGCCAGCAGAAACCATGGTTACACTTGGCACAGGTCATACTGGGGAGAAAGGAAAAACACAATCATCAGCATCTTCATTTTCATCAACCTCATCATCACTATCACAACCAACACCATCACCATCATCATCCTCCTAATCATCCTCATCATCATACTCCGCCTTATCATCATTTTCATTATCATCATCCTCATCATCATTATCATCCTAAGTTTTCATCATAGTGCTCACCATAAACATCATTTTCATCACCATCCTCATTATCATCACCTTCATCCTCATCTATTCATTATTCTCATCATTCTCATTATTACACCCTCATCCTCAGTATTTATCAGGTTTCCTTTTCTACGTACTGCAGACAGCCTTCATTCTTCTCGATCTGAGCCTGGCAGCTGGGACAGCGTTTGGAGATAAGCTTGGCGAGGTGTTTGCTCTGAGCCTCCATGCTCATCCCTTCATAATACCCTCCATCATCCATCCACTGAGACATGTGGCTGCAGCTGGCTGGGTAGTGTGCCTGGAGGAGCAGACAGTCACCATGTTAAAGCAACAAATAATTCAGGGGATAACCTTAAAAAGATGCCAACAGAAAATGAGATAAAGAAAATAAACAGTCGGGACTTCTTTAGGTGAAGACTCAGCAACAATTCATGTCCTGGTGCTGGATCAGGCAGTTCAATGAATGGAAACATTCATGCTCTGCTGTGATCAAACAAGCGCACACTGACAGAAATCACATTATTTCTGTATGGAATTTAAAGCCTTTCTTTGAAGGTTAGGGTTAAGATCACAGCATCCACACCGTGGAGTAATGTGTTGTATTTAAAATTTTCCACCGTGTAGACAAAAAACTGACAGTCTTCCCCATGGAGCCCTTGTCTGCCCCACTGACTATCACTAAAACTACTTATTTTCTTTCTTCTGCCATTGCAATACAGAAATATGAAATCCTGATATTTTTCAGTAATCCTGTCATTCGGAGGCAAAAAAGACTGCACACCCAAAAAAAATCAGCACAAGATGTTGCCATTTTTCCATGTTTGCAGAGAGGCATTGTGGGAGATAATCACCTTGTTTAACATGATAGGATATAACAGAGATGTGATCAATATAAATCAATGGTTCTCATAGCGTTTTAGCGTTTTCTTTATCTCATATTTTTGAACTGAAAAGACTAAAGGTGAGTGTTACGGATAGGTTTGGGGTCTTTCTCACTTTTCTTTTCCCCTGAAACTATGAGTTAGTATTAAACAGGAATGCAGCAGCTCTGTGTAAATACATATTGTCGGGTAAAAATGCACTACAAATCCCAACCACACAGGCTGGTACTGGGAGACATCACTTCCTGTCTGTGTGTATGAAGACCTGTTGATTGTGGAACTGGGGACACCTGTACAGAGAGTGGGGATTCACACCCGCTGCAGAGCCATGACAGAGACGCCATAAAGAACACTTCTTCACTCTTACATCTGATGGACTTCGTCCTTACAACATATGAAGTTGTATAGTTCGGCCTGCACCGTGCTCACCTAGCTGCATGAGTTTAGCCCACGCATTTTTAAACCTGCACCACCATTTCCACCATCTCTCCACCACAACACAAAAACCAGAACGAAACCAACCAGCTGGGGCTGGCAGCTCGTGGGAGATGAAGACTGTGCTTGTCGGGCAAAAGAGGAAGGACGCTGTGGTCGCGGTACAAACTTCAAGCCAGGTACGCACGGCTGCCATTTATTCGCCTCTGGTTTACTGCTCAGCTCATAGTTGTTTTTCTAGTTTTCATGTTTGGGTGCAGTGATCGCAATTCCATTTATTGGGGTTGTCTTAGTGGCATTCATAACATGAGTAATAACCCTTTTCACCAACATGACCTTTACAACCATGTCTGCATTATAAAAAAAAGTCTGGGAACCAACAAGCAGCCAGACACCTAAATTTGTTTATGCAGATGCACCTGCAAATAGAGTTAGAAGTTTAGACATTCACTTTATTGTTATTTTGTTTGTTTTTTAATCATTTAGAAAATTATTTACATGTTTGAAATAAATTTCATTTGGAGTTAAAAAAGTTAAGAAAATAACTGGAATGTAATATTCATGTATCATGTTTTTATAATTTATGAAGGCTATTTATCTATAGTATCCCTTAAGGGCTTCGGGGGGGGGGGGGGAGTACGAGTTTTTTTTTTTTGTGTGTTTTTGTAATTACACAAAAAATAGTAATCTATCAAAATCAGTGTTGTTGTTAATCACTGATATATCCCAGACTAATAATCCCCACATAAAAACCCACTTCTCATTCAAATTCATCAAAAAGAAAATAAATAATTTTAGTGCACAAAATTGGCATGTAAATAAATGAGTTCATATTTGCTATACATTATAAAGACTGGAGCAAATGGCCAGAAAAAGGAAAAACAAAGGGAGGGTGGTCATGTTTAATATTTTCTTAATATATCCAGTGACCTAAAAGGGCCTTAATGGGAAAAGTGTTTTTCTAAAGGGGGGCCTGAGGGTTAAGACTTTACAATTTTTGTTACTTTAACATATTTATACATGCGTTGTGGAGACCTCTCACCTCAGGGAAGTTACAGTTGAAGCAGGACGACCAGCAGCACTTCGAGCAGGTCCCCATGCTGCCCATGTTCTCCTTACAGAGAATCTGATCACAGCCCTGAGGGTTGGTGCACCACGTCAGGTTGGAGCAGCACTCCACATAACCTCGGAGCAAGGCGTTCTCGTACTGGACAGGAGAAGGGGGAGAAGAAAATGCCTCTGGTTAATACTTCTGAGATTAATCTGCGCTGTAGTGACGGCTGCATATTGTTACTGGGGGCCCCTGAAAGATGTAGCACTTGGACATTTTATTTTTGATTATAACACTTGTGTAATCTCTGAAAATGCTTCCTCCTCCTTCACTAACAAATGTGAACAAATGAACACTTCTGGATATCTAAGAAGAAGATGATCCTTACACAGATCAACTTCTAGTTCATGCAACAGTTTTTTTATATGAAGTCTAGAAGTTTAGAAAATATGTGGCAAGTTCTGACATACAGTGCTGTGAAAAACCCTTGTTAAATCCTGAATTAACAGTGATTAACCACATCTTTGTTGAGTTCAGTCTGACTATCCACACCCAGGTCTGATCACTGCCAGACCTGTTTAATTCAGAAACCACTTAAATAGAACCTGTCTGAAATAATGGAGGCTAAAAGATCAACAAGCAACACATCAAGGTGCCATCTGAAGAAATTCAAGAACAGATGAGAAACACGCTGACGTCTATCAGTCTGGAAAGAGTTACAAAGACATTTCTAAGGCTTTGGGACTCCAGCCAACCATGCTAAGAGCCACTACCCACAAATGGAGAATACTTGGAACAGTGGTGGACCTTCTCAAGAGTGGCCAGCCTACCAAAATAACTCCAAGAAAGCATGGACGACTTATCCAGGAGGTCTCAAAAGAACCCAGAACATCATCTAAAGATCTGCAGGCCCCATTAGCCTCAGTTAAGGTTAGTGTTTGTGATTCTTTGTTTGTGAACTGTCTCTTTTAGCTAAACTCTCTGCAAACTGTCCTGGGATAACTTGGGTTCTGAATTGGTGCTGTAAAAGTAAAGAGTGGCTGACTGAGTTTATTAGAGAAACAGAGGAGGATGAAGTGTTACCTTAGAGATGGTGTCCTTGTCAGTGAGGATGTTGAGGAAGAAGACCGAGGTGGGCTGAGCCTGGCAGTCTGTGATTGGACAGTTACAGTTCATCACCAGGTTCTGCTCGATCCTGGCCGTCAGGTACTCCTGCCAGCATGACTGTAGGACACAAAACCAGACATGAGAACCAAAAACCACTCTGACCATCAGCTCTGATAGCGTCACAGTGAAGGAGTCTGACCCGGCAGCAGTAGTGCATGCAGCTCAGGGAGGGGACCGGCTCCGTGGCGGGGGTGCGAGGGCCCAGGCAGACTGGGCAGGTGGAGGCGGGGCTTGGTGGGGGCTGAGGGTTTCGGCACTTTAGCCCAGCAGCCATGACGAGGGCATCGGAGTCATCGGTGTACCTCTGCACCAAGAGGTCGACGTTCCACTTACAGTGAACCAGGAGATGTTCAGCCCGGTCCAGGTCCAGACTGAGAGTACTGGAAACCTGAAAGAACAGAGTGTTATTTTCTCTGTTTCTGAAGGGGTTTTTAACCTTTTTAAGGTGGTTTATACAATATTTGTAAGGGACTGAGATCACATCCCTCATTTATGGCAGCCCTGATCACTATTAATCTAAACACCACGATGCTTAAATATTTTTACATTACAGAGTCATTACTAGTGCACAACTGAGGAGCGCATTTAAATGTTGTGGGAGTAAGACTTATTGATTTTGGGTTCAGAGTGAGCTTTGATCTCACTAAGAGAGTCACAACATTCTAGCACATAGACAGAACTCATAGAAGTCTGAGGGCCAGAAATCATCGTCAAACTTTAACAGTAACCAATAAAAAATCTGTCAAAGACAGCAAAAAAGTGAATCCAGCATAAAAAGCTTTGTTAAGCTAAAATGAAGCCTGTAGGAGGAACTGAGTTGGAGTTGCAGGGCTTGGAAGTGGACTGAGATGTGTGTGTATGTGATAGAATATTGGGATTCTCTTAGTGAGATCAAAGCAAATGTCTCCTGGAGAACAGCATAGCAACAACGGGCAGAGCTAACATGATTGGTCGATCCTCTGCCTGTTTCCTATTAGTTGATTCATCAGAGAACGTTTTTGCTCTCAAAGTTAAAATGACTGATTTTTACAACAGTAATAACTTCATGTTGCATTTATATCAAGACCACCCTGGAAAGAAGAAGTTCCTCTCAAACATTAGAAACAGACCTGTTGGACGGTCCTCTGCATCAGCTGGCGAACTTCATCCTGGGTCATCGTTCGACCCATCGAGAAGAGAACCGCATCCAGAACGCCGTCCTCAAAGCGCCGCGGTGCCGACATCAGGCTACAGAAACAAACATGCAGAAATGATTGTCAATGCGAGGTTTAGCATCAAGAAGAGAGGGGAGAAGGACAGTGATTTGTACAGTAAAGTCCTTTATTAGACACACATGGCACCAACCAATGCTGCCATGTGATTGGCTGATTATAATTATGTTAAAGAGTGGTTGAAAACATGTACCTAATAAAGTGATCACTGACTGTACGAGAAAGAGGTTGAATGAGAGGTCATAAATGCACAATCAATATTTTCATTACTCCAACAAACCCTGATAAAAACACTGGCAGAGCTTAACTGACGGGCTTTTATTTCCAGTAAAGTATTATAACAGAACTTTGTTTTTATACTGATACTCTTATTAATACTACTCACTGATGTGTGTTTTTCTTTCTATTATTTAGAGAAAAAATGAGACGATCCCATGTTCATCAGAACATGTTTATCGGTTTAATAATGCTAGGAAACACATTAACTTTCCCTTAATGTGACATTAGAATACATTATCTATAAAAAGCAAGCGCTGATTCATGACATGACATCTGTTGGGCTGAATGGCAAAACACAGCAGTCTGCTCTATGGAAACCAGACTAATGTCTGCTTGAATTAGATATCTGGACTTGACAGAATTCTTTACTGTTTAATTAAGACATAGTAGACCTTGGACACTGATATGTGGCCATATGTGGGGTTTTCTGACAGTTTTGTGGACCTTATTTCAAGTATGAAGCAGAGCCTGCAGACTCACAAAGCCCGGTTCAATCAGTGATAGATGTGAAACTGAATAACATTAAGGTTTTGAGTTACAACAACGTAGCTTTAGATCAGTGGCTACTCTGTATTCAATGACTAATTAACTTCTTTTACACAAGCCTATCCCAATAAAGATCACTTTGAGCTTTAGGCTTTATTTCTAGAGGTGGAAAAACTACACGACTGTTACTCACAAGTACAGTTACTCTGGTTAAAATTTACTTAAGTTAATGTGAAAGCACTGGTCTATAAATCTATTCAAGTAATAGTAAAATGTAGTCCATCTTAAGTTTACTTTATCTATTAAGAATTTACTGGGGAGATGTACAGCAAAAAAATATATTTCCTAATTGGCAAGAACAACAAGAGAATAGATCTCCAACCAAGTTGTTCAGGTAAAGAAACACCCCTATGATATTAAAATAAACAGCATAATTGACTGTGCCAATTAAACTCACAAAGAGTAAATATTTTATAATTACAGCTGCAGTAACTCTTGAAATCCTATGGTAAGTTGGATCTACTCTGACAAGAAAAAAGCAGAGAATCAACCTCAGAGCATGGCAATGCATGCTCTACGCATCCTTGGGGGCCACCTAAAGTCACAGGTTGGAACGCCAGTATGGTGGATAACTTCAATCATGGTGCAAATGTGTCTCCAATCCAAAACAAAAACAATCTACCAGAAACAGGACCAAAAAAAAAAAAAACTCCAGGTATCACAGTAGAACAGGCAACATCCAAACCCATCTAAACACTCTGCTGACGTGCACAACTGGGAACTCCGCTCACACAGATTTGAAAAGCCAGTGAGCGGAGCTCACATCAGTTGACTCTTTACAGAGGTAAACTACACTGGTTGATCAATACTTTCTAAAAACTTCAACACTTCACTCTTTAGGAGTTAAAATTCTGAGTAGTTTAAACCCGAGATATCATCACTCAAGTGTTTTTTATACTGCTTATAGATGTGATGTGGAATCCTTCTGTCTCTATATGCTACTGTGGAGTCAGCACAGGTAGGGAACGAACAAGAGTACAGTACTCAAATAAAAGTGCAGTTACTTTGGTTAAAAATACTTAAGTAGAAGTAAAAGCACTGATTTCAAAATGTACTCATAAAAGTTCCTCAAAACACTACTCAATAATTTTGGCAGCTATTTTTAATTTTAGTCTTTAAATGAAATGCATTTTAGTTTTAGTCACATTTTAGTCCTTTCTATCCTTTTTAGTTTTAGTCGACGAAAACTCAAAAACATTTTAGTCTAGTTTTAGTCCATAAAAAGTCCTCACATTTTAGTCTTCACCTTTTGTCCAAGCATTTATTTTCTTGCCTGAATCTAGTATCAAGTCATGGTAGTGTGTTCTCTGCACCCTGCCAAACCTGGGGTCCCTGCTTTCTACAGCTGAGAGGCAGATAAGGTACAGCTGCATATGTATTTTGACAGATTTCCCCACAGTGTTGAAATATCACTGATTTAGAATGTCAGACGAAACGACATCACATTTAGTCTAGTTTTATAGTCATCTTGATGAAAACTAAACTTATATTTTATCATTGTTAGTCCTCACAGATCTTTTTTTGTTAGTCTTAGTCTAGTTTTAGTTGTAAAAAAAAAAGGCTGTCGACAAATATTTTAGTCATAGTTTTAGTCGACAAAATTAACACTATTCAATTACAGTAATTTGAGTAAATGTAATTACTTTCTACCCCGTTTATTTGTAAATAAGCTCAATTCTATCACCTGTTAAACTGTTCTGTAGATGGTTTAACAGTGGATAAACACTACAGCTCTCAACTTTCACATTGGTTTTTGTTCTGATTAAAAAAGAGGAGGATCAGAGAATGGGAAACTGGTGAATACTCTTTTTTCTCCATATGTGTGACCCGCTGCAGGTGTTGTGGGAAAAAAAAACAATGTTATATCACCAGTGTTCCATTCTTTGGTCTCCCTTTTTTGATTAGGAAACAAAAACAAAAGTATGAAAAAAGTTTCTCAATAGTTCACTTCTTTTTGAAAAACAGAAAAACAACAAGGAAAAACTTTTTTTGATCCCTGTTTTAGTCTGAACAGCCTGAAAGGACCTGGGGCAGCTTTTCTTTCCATGCTTTGCTTTCCTATTTTTAGACCATTAATGGGAAACAGATGATTTGTTGATTTTTTTCTTTTAAATTAAAAATCTGTCGGCCTTAAACACACCGACTGAAAAGAATGAAAAGGGCAAGAAGCAGGGTTTAAATTTAAATCTCTTCTTTATTTTCTTTTAGTAGAAAATTAAACATTTTACATTTGGCTGTTTTTGAGAAATTACAGAACAGCAGCATATCTGATCAGACCCATTTATACCTGACATTAAACAAATGTTTTTTTTATATTCAGATACTGAGTGACATCGCTTTAGTCCGTGAGTCGATGACCTGGTATCAGAACTCTCCATCCCTCCTCTTATTCTAACAGCCCATACATCATGTCTGTGGCTCTGTTACTGTGGCCTGGTTTCCCTACACACTGATAAGAATGAATGGGAGCCAATTAGCCACAACTGAAGAGGCTAGGAGAGCCTCTTTAATAGCTTTTCTCCCTCATGTAGTCATTGACATGCTTTTAGAGGACACACTGATATACAGGACAGAGGTGAGGGAAGGGTGACGGAGCTGCTTTAAAAAATATGAACAAAAGACAAAAAGGAGGACATGTTTAACAAGCTCCTCCTTTGTCAGAAGAGTTTCAGAGATGAACGAACATAAACGGATATGATCAGAAAGGTCAGAGGTCACGTTCACACCTGATGTCGGCCCTGCTGTCCACGGTGTCCTTCCTGACCTCGGCCCGGCTGAATGAGAACTGGGCTTGGCCTTTCTGTGGCGTGGACGGGTCCTCCGGCAGGAACTCTACAATGTGTGGGTTGTCCTCATTGCGGCGTATGCAGCCTTTGCTGATGACGTGCATGATGCAGGAGAACACGTCGCTGGTGCTGCAGCTGAAACGGCCTGAGCCCGGCGAGCGAGATGCTTCCTTTTTCTGGCACGAGTCCAGAACCTGAGGAGGGGACAGTGGGGGAGAAAGATGCGAAAATGAGTGATTGATGATTTTCAAATAGTCACCTAAATTGAAGATTTCACAAGATTTTTATCACAGCTTAAAAATAATGTTTCCATTATATTCACCAGTTCCCGGATGGAATTAGACGTCCAGATGGGGGCAGTATAGCATCTAAATTTCTGTTGACTAGCCGCCATCAAAGATAAGAGCAACACAACCTGGATAGTCTTGATCATTTCTTGTTTTAAAATCAGCATGCACTAATCTCAGCTAACAAGTGTTTAAATGGCCATGGGAGGGGTTTAAGTCTAGTCAGCAGTGACCTCTGACCTTAAAGACCAGATTGTCGATGTGCATTTCCTTCTCCTGCTTCATGATGTGGACGATCAGACAGTAGATGTAGTTCCTCTTCCTCTCCAGCATGCCGGCTGCGTCCTCATCCACATTCACGTACGTCTGTCTGGGCAGCAGCTGGACTGTTGCAGGGACGCCATCCAGACTGCGAGACGCCACCTCTGGGTTTAACCGCAACACACCTGAGAGCAAACGGGGGATGGGGTTGTGAATCAGGGAGTTTGTGTGTCTGATATAGGTCTGTGAGAGACCCTGTTTTTACCTCACATTACCATCTCCTTTAGTCATTCACATATGAAGTGGTAATCTTTAATGCTTTATTTTTTCTTTTATCAACTGTCCAATTTTTGGAAGTGGGAGAAACTGGTGGAGAGAGAGGGTTTAAGACGCCAAAAGGCCCCAACATCCCTAGCTTGGGAGCCATTTTAATTCTTTTAGATCTCAGGGCAGCTTTTGATACCATTGTTCACAATATTTTAATTGAGCATCTTAGAAACTGGATGGGCATCAGGGACACTGCACTTAGCTGGTTTTATCTTTTAGAGCGAACCTTTGCGGTCACCATAGGTAACCACTCCTCCTCTACCTCTACTCTTACCTGTGGTGTACCGCAAGGTTGGGTTTTAGGTCAGGTTTTATTTTCTATTTATATGCTGCCCCTTGCTCAAATAATCCAGAATCATAAAGTCTCCTTTCCCTGCTACGCAGACGACGCACAGATATACCTGCCCCTAAGAACTGAGGACCCGAGAAGCCTAGCTGCTGCTCCAGACTGTTTAAATGATGTAAACTGTTGGATGGCTCAGAACTTCTTGCAACTTAACAACTCAAAATCAGAAATTATCCTTTAATATTAGAAAGATGAAACCTTTGAATCTTAAAGAATCAAAGGCAAGGATGAAATGTTTTTTTAATATTCAAAGGATGACATCTTTCTGAAGACTGTTAATGAATGTCATCATCACAGGCAAGGATGGAATGTTTTAAACTGTCTTTAGCAAGATGCCATCCTTTAAAGCTTAAAAACATTCCAACCTTGCCTTTGATAATGCCATCCTTTCATCTTTAGAAAGACGTCATCCTTTGTTGCTTAAGAACATTTAATCCTTGCCTTTGGTGATGGCATTTTTTAGTAGTGTTTAGAAAATGTCATCTTCTGAAGCTTAAAAACATTCCACTTTATCTGTTGATGGTGACATTCTTTCATAGTTTTGAGAAATATACCATTATATAAAGCTTAAAAACATTCCATCCTTTCCTTTGACGATGAAATTTTTAATTTGTCTTTAGAAAGATGTCATCAATTGAAGCTTAAAAACATTCCACCCTTGCCTTTGATCACAGTATCAATTTGATAGTATTTAGAGAGAATGTCAAAGCTTAAAACCATTCAAACCTTGCCTTTTGTAAAGAAGCCAGTCTAGGGCCCCAGCTGTCATTCCAATCATACTAGTAACGTCATTTTTTTTTTAATCCAAATAATGTATCAGCCTGTCCTGTAACAATAGGTTTACAACAACACGAGGGAAAAAAGCTGTCAAAGAGGCACTACTAGCCTCTTAGCTTGTGGCTAACTGGCACCCATTCATTCTCAAGAGGAGGGACAGTGGGTTCTGATATCAGGTAGGCACTGTAAACAGCTTGGAGGATGGACAAAAGGACTAAAGTGATTCCAGCTGGTATCTGAATGACTAAAACCGGATTGTTAATTTATGGTATGAACAGGATCTGTGCGAGTTTACTGTGTCTGACCCTGGCTGGGCTCGTTGGGATGGCTGCAGATCAGCGGTCCTCCCTCACTGATGAGCGGCAGCAGAGCGTGCAGCAGGACGGGAGCAGACAGGGCGGTGGCCTGCAGCAGAGCCTCCACTTGAACTTCCTGCACAGATGCACAGACGGTAACAGTTACTCTCAGGGAAGTGAACGTACAGGAAGGATAGATGTTTGCTTCGGTGTATGTTACCTCTTGACTGTTAAACTGCAGAAGGATGAACATCTGCAGCGTGGAGACGTGCAGCTTCCAGCAGCCAAACTGGAGCTCAGCATGACCGAGCCACGTCCACTGCAGCCGGCGAGGCTTGGAGTGACTCAGACCGTACATGGACTGACCTGAAACCCAGATTTTTACATCAGATATACAAATATGCATGTATGCATCACAGGGATAGGCTCTTTAGAGCACAAGGTTAAGCCAAGATGATTAAGAATATAAGAGTTAAGGCTTTCTTATGACCAAAATATGACAAGGGAGATCAACATTTAAAATTAAGTTAGGATGAACACTGTCCAGGTTCAGAACAGACTTTTTCAAAGATATAAATATTGTCTATAGTCATATTTGACCCAATTCTTATATGTAATGCTGGCCTAACACCACTATTCCAAGTGACATTTATTCTCACAGTATCTAAATTTTACCTGCTTAGGGCTCTCAATCAAAACAATAAGACCCCAGCATGCTCCTCTTAAAGGGGCAACGCACAATGAAATCTCTGGAGAATGATGTCACCACTATTGCCAAGTACCTCATACAACCAGAGTTCAAAAATCTGAAATATCCCTTTAAAAACAGCCTGGTTCACTCAAAGGGTTCCCAGAATGCTTTGCTAGTAGTGTGCAGCAAAAACCAGGACAGCTACTACGCGTGATGCATGTTGACCACTGGTTGTTTACTTTTCACTCTAGGATACAATGAGTTCAAAATGGTACTTACTGTGGGTGTAGAACTGTGTAAACTGGTTCAGGTAGGAACAGAGCTCAGATGGAAAATGTTTGGAAGGTTCATCCAGAAAGCAGAGAGATGAGACAGCCCAACACCTTGGAGATAAAACCAGAACCTGGACCTCGGCCTCCTCGTCTGACTCCGCCCACTCCTCCTCCATCATCTACGGCAACAACATAAGGACAAATGGCATCTATTAAAATTAAACATTCAACGATTCTGAGCAAAGAACTCCCTTTATGGAGACCTGCTGGGTCTCACCATGTCTGTAGTTTACATCCCACACATCAGGTAGTCATATATGGACTGAGATCTGGCATTAAAGTAAATCTGACTAGCTGTTTCATCATCTGCAGTTGTTTTTTTATCTGACAGCAGAGACACACAACATGTCTGTAGCCATTAGAGACTAGCAGTAACCAGTGCTACCAACCAGACCAATCTCAGGGCTGGGGGTCTGCGTTGTTTGGACTTTTAGTTAAATTTTTGAGCGGTGAATGTTATGTAGTGCCAGCACATAGACTGAACACAGAGTTATAAATCAGACTTTAAATATCAGTTTTAAACCAAAATCATCTCATGGATATTCTAAAAAGTTTTGTTGACCTGGTCGTGCTCCTGCAGGCAGCGGTCCAGCTGCTGGAGGCGGTACAGGTGAAACTCCTGCTGCAGCTCTGCAGACTCGCTCAGGTTCTTCATCATCTGCTGTGGGAAACGACTCAGGAAGCAGCTGCCGATCTGGTCTATCACTGCGCTCTCCAACCACACATTCCCCTGAGCCAGCAGCCTGTCGCCAAGGTAGTACCTGGACAGAGAGAGACAGGGTCAGTCCCCTTCTGCATCCTGTTTAATATGCATGCCTATGATACTGCTGTGTGACAGGCTGATTAAATATTTGTGGTAATGAGCTGCTGAGGAGGTCTCCCAAATAAAGTGGTGAGTGAGTGTCTGTCGAGTATTATTGCAGCTGTGTTGGGGTAGTAACATTCATACCTGTAAAAGTGCTCAAAGGTGTTGGCGAGCTCCAGGCCCGACAGGAAGAGCATTGGCTCCAGAAACTGCTGCAGCCGCTCCAACGTCTGAACACTACCGCTCGCCACTCCGCTGGCCTGGATCATCTGATCAATGTACTGAGCAAAACGCTCGCTCACCTGAAAGACACAAAAACAGATCGGTCAGGTCCATTAAAGCACTACTCACACAGGTGAAGAATTACCTGTGGACCTCTATGTGGGCTCAAATACGGTCGGTGGAACTTTCATTTTCATTAGCAGATTAAAGCAGGTGTGAGGACTCACGTGCATGGCCTTGAGGATGGAGAGCTGCAGCAGAGCAGCAGAGAAGCCGTGTCGGAGGGCCAGGACGAAGGCAGTCTGCTGACCAAACAGCTCCTCCATGGCGTTCCTCAGACGCAGGTACAGAGTCCGGTATCGCTCCACAAAGTCAGGCAGACTGCAGCTTGACTCCAGAAACTTCTTCACCTGAAGGGGGGGGGGGGGGGGGCAAGTTTAAGTTTCTACCAAACTGCCATGATTTATTCTGAGAGCTCTGAGATACATTTGACTAAAAGCATGATTTTGAACTTTTCAACAGATTAATTGTGACAAAGACAAAATAGCCTGGGTTTAGGTGATTGTGTCTTACTTGGCGCTGCACTACTCCTTGCCAACAGAGGGCGATGCCTGCGATGCTGCTGTTACTCTTCACTTTGGGTTTGGCAGAGGAGGATGAGGAGGAAGAAGAGGCCACGGTGTTGTCTTTGTTTTTACCCTCTTTACCATCTGTAAGACACAATTAGACGGTTGAATCTGTGAACAAAGGTAGGTGTCTAAAAACTAGATCAGAACATGGAACAGAAATGAAACAGCAGCCAAAAACTTAAAGGTAAAGCACAGCTTCTGTTCTTCTTTTCCATCTGGAAAGAAACAGCATCAGTGTCATGACTCAAATGGGAACAGGAAGTCTGAGTCAAAATAAGAGCAGTCCAAATTGAAAGAAAAAGATGGGGTGTAAACGCATCCTGGATGACGTCACGGTTGGTTGAAGGAAGCTGAATGTTAAGAGTTTGTTCAGATGAGGAGGAGGAAGTGTCAGCTGGCGCCCCCTGCTGGCTGAGTTCAATTCAAAAATCCCTTTTACATGGTAGCTGTCAACGGCTCGGTATCACTAATGACTTAATCTTGCAGATCTCCTACTACAGGTCTAGACAAATGATGTGAGACCAGAGTCTAGAAGAGTCTAGGACTGATCTAAGAGGCTAGCTGAGCCACTTTAACCGCTGTTCTGCCTTGTTTGGTCATAAAGCTGCTTTTACTAGATACACTACGATACCACTAGGATAATAAAGCTTCTGGGGTACTGGTTAGACTGGACTGACAACTGGGGGCCTGGACTGGCCAGCATGCAAAAGGTAGAGGTGGAATGTCTTCTCAACATCTACAGATGACATCATCTTTAAGGGCAAGGATGGAATGTTTGGTCAACTTTAAAGAATGCCAGCTTATTTAAATGCAAGGATGGAATGATTTACATATCAACTTCAGAGGACAGCATCATCTTTGAATTCAAGGATGGAATGTCTTAAAAATGTCAAAGAATGGCAGCATCTTTAAAGGCAAGGATGGAATGTATAAACTTTAAAGGATACCAGCCTTTTAAAGGAAAGGATGGAATGTTTTACAGACTCTACAGGATTGCATTAACTTTTGAAAGGCAAGAATGGAATGTTTAATAAGCTTTAAAAGAAGACATTCTTCAAAGGCAATGATCTAAAGTTTCATAAACATCAAAGAATGACATCATATTTAAAGGTAAGGATTGAATGTCTGTTAAACTTTGAGGAGTGCCAGTATTTTTAAAGGCAAGGATGTAATGTCTTATAAATGTCAATGGATGGAATCATCTTTAAAAGCAAGGATGGAATGTTTTAATGACTCCATAGGATTACATTGGCTTCTGAAATGCAAGAATGGAAAGTTTAATAAGCCTCGAAGGAAGACATCCTTCAAAGGCAAGGATGGACTGTTTCAGAAACATTAAAGAACGACATCATCTGTAAAGGTAATGATGGATTGATTCAAAAACTTGAAAGGATGATATTTTCAAAGTTAGAGGACGGAATGTTGGTGAAGCTGGGGATGTTGGGACCTTCTCCTCCATTTTTGCCAAAAAGTAGGCCATAGTGGCAATTTAAGGAAAGGTGGGAGTAACTGGCAAGGAGCGAGGGTTTCCCTCCAGTCTTGTTTTAGCGGTATGTGTGTATATATATATATATATATATATATATATAAAATACAACTACAGCCTTCCTCTGCTGAAAATAATTAGTAACATGCTGATAAAGTAGTCCCAAAAATGTGTTCCATTTCCTCATGCTGGTTTGATAAAACTACAGTAAACAGCTGTCTTTAAAAAAAGACTGGACCTCTTTTGATCAACTTTAGATATCTGAGGAGTTTCTACAAACCCCAGAGGAGTCAGCTCACAGTTTTGTTGATTCTTCTTTGTCTACTAATAAGAGGCAGGTTCTACAGAGCAGGGGTGTGTTGATAACTTCCTGTCCTCATCTGGACATGTATGAAATGTGACAGAGCAAAGTAAACAAAACAGCCTCCATACTTGGCTGTGGTGGCTGTTACTTACTCTTCAGCTCTTTGCTTCGGTTGAGACCTTCTGAAACAAAAAAGACTCTTTAAACATTTAGCATTTCCTTTAATCATCTATATTATTGATGAAAAAGATTTCCCTGGTTTTAATCAAAGAACAACCATATATAAATGTGCCATTGCCCTTCATCGTCTAAACACTTCCCTGTCTATCTGGTATTTATTTATGACAACTGTAGGACTAATGCAAACTTTTGTGTGCCAAGTCGTTTGAGTGCACAACTACCATATGTCCATATTATACCTGGTAGATTTGCTCAGCCACCATGTTATAGCTAGTGGATGTGCTCAACCAATGATGTTAAGTCTAGTAGATGTGCTTAACTACCAAATTATACCTAAGATGCGATCAACTACAGTGTTATGGCTAGCAGATGTGCTGCTCAACTATTGTATTATTACTGGTAGATGGGCTCAACTACTGTATTAAATCTATTAGATGTTCTCAACTACCAAATTATAGCTAAGATGTGATCAACTACTGTTTTCTGGCTAGCACACGTGGTCAACTACAGTGTTATAGCTAGTAGATGTGCTCAACTATTATATAATTGCTAGTACAGGAGCTGACATTATGCATTAAAGCTAGTATATGTGCTCAACTACCAAATTACAAATAGTAGATGTGCTCAATGATTGTATTATAGCTTGCAGATGTCTTCAACTACTGTATTACAGCTAGTAGATGCACTCAACGATCGTATTATAGCTTATAGATGTGCTCAACTACCTTATAATTGCTAGTAGCAGTGCTCAACAACAGTATCATAGCTAGCAGATGTGCTGAACTACCATATTATACCTAAAAGATGTGCTCAACTACCATATTATAGCTAGTAGATGTGCTCACAGTAGTATTAAAGCAAAAATATGTGCTCAAGGATTGTATTAAAGCTAATAGATGTGCTCAAATACTATTTTATACCTTATAAATGTGCTCAACTACCGTATTATACCTAATAGATGTGCTCAACTATTGTATTACAGCTAGTAGATGTGCTCAACTACTGTATTATACTGAATACATGTGCTCAAATACCGTATTATAGCTAAAAGATGTACTCAACTACTGTACTATAGCTAGTAGATGTGCTCAACTACCAAATTATACCTAATCGATATGCTAAACTACTGTATTATAGCTAGTGGATGTGCTCAACTACCGTATTATAGCTAAAAGATGTGCTCAACTGCTGTATTATAGCTAGTAGATGCGTTCAACTACTGTACTATAACCAGTAGATGTGCTCAACTACCGTATTATAGGTAGAATATGAGCTCAACTACTGAAATATAGGTAGTAGAGTTGCTCATGTTATAGGTAAATATGAGTTCAGTTAATACATACAGTTAAAATTGATGGTACTAAGAGTGACACAGCTGTACTGACACTGCATGCAAAGGACAGTTTCAACTTTTCTGAGATGACTAAAAATAGACTGCTGTTTATATCCCAGGGGAACTTACATTCAGGATTTTATTGTAAATGTGCGTGTTAACTTACTGATTGTAGCAACAAACCATTAGATTTATTTTTTTTCTACTTCTAGAAGGACCGAAAACCAGGACTAGGTCCAGGTCACTGTAAAACAATCACTGACAGAAAGTCTGACATCCTTCTCCCATCCAACATCATATAAAGTATACAGAGCATTCAACAGTAAAATGTGGAAGGAAGTTTCCCAGGTTTCTTACACACTTTTAAAAATGACATTTAAGACTTCAAAAAATCTGAAGTGAAAAAAATCAATGCAACTTTCTGCATGGAAAATGCTTAAATATAAAAAGGTATGGGGATTTTCTCAGTTCACCAGACCAGAGCTGAATGTTCTGATTTAATGTTCTGTTAGTTTGATGTAAAACTGTATTGGACAAAGAAGATTTTTGGTCACCAGTGTCCAAATGTTATGATATCTCGAATATGTAATGACTCTATTTCATAGGTATACAGTACAGCTTCTATTCTGCGGTAGTTTCATACAAAGTGCTGAAACATTGATGTTCCTGTAGGCTACATACTTTGCTAAGATAGTGTTGAAAATAATTTAAAGGAAGATTTCAGAAATTCTTGGGTGTATTTTCATTTTCCAGGTATAGTTTTAGTCTTTTATCTCTTCATTTTCAGGGCTGGAACAGTGATGACGTTCAGTTTAAACTCCAAAGAGGGATATAAATCACAAATAAACCACAGCAGGTTTGAGAGACTCACTCGATTTGACAGGGGGTTTGAGCTCCTCGTTGTCCACCTGACTCGTGTCAACGTGGACCAGCAGGTGTGTAAGGCGTCTCACTCTTGAATTAAAGATAGCTGCCCGGCTCTTACAGCGGCGGGCTGACTCAGCGTTATCCAGGTATTCGCTGAGCAGCCAGGACAGAGGGCTGGACGTGGAGGATTCTGGGTACAGGAAACAGGGGCATGGCAAAATTTCAGTCAGTCCTGATAAACTGTCTGTCAGTGTGATACAGTGTGCGTTGGTGTGTATTGGTGTGTACCTGAAAGTGTGATGCTGTGGACAATGGGTGTGATCAGAGCCTCCCAGCATGTTCGACCAAGAGCTTCAGCTGCCTCGGCGTCGGGCAGGAAGCGATCAGCAAACATTTGCTCATGTCTCAGAGCGCTGTTCAGTCTAAAAATAACACAAAAACACAAATAAACGATTTATTTTGATAAAACTTAATAGAATTTTTATGGTTAGGATGAATGATATGACCAGTGAGAACTGATATCTAGACTGACTGATCATTACAAGACTGCACTAGTATCAGTACTATCAAAGCTATGCTAACAGTATTATTTTCAAAGCTTCTGTATGATGCAGCCTTGTTGGCCCACAGAAGTGTTAACAGTCTGAGGTTTACTTACTTGTTGAAGAGCTGCAGCAGCTGCGTCTTGTCCTCCATCACTTCCTGACACCAGGTGTGGGCCTTGGTGCTGTAGAACAGGTACGTCCGACAGCACAGCTGCTCCTTGAAAACCGGCCAGAACGTCGGTTTTGGACCCAGAACCTCAAAACCGTGAACCCGTGTATCGATGCCGCCCTGTGGAGAGAGAGGAGGGCTCTGGGGTCAGCAGATAGAGGGGTGGGTCTTGGTGCCTGATAACCACAAACAGGACTAATCTTAGAGTCTTACCTGCTGACATCTCTTAATCCTGATCTGGATGATAGACCAGAACCTTGTCATGTTCTCCAGTAGAACCACGCGGCTGGCTGATGGAGTCACGTTTACCTGCAAAAATGCACAGAACATATCGTAAAAGCCCTAAAAAAGACCACCTCAGGCTATAATAATAGTTTCCCTCTCATAAATCCTTACAGTTTTTCCCTTTATGAGCTCATTTAAAGGAAAAAAACTTTTCTGTTAATAACATTTCAGCTTTACTATAATAATGAAAACTGTCAAACTCTTTTCCTCATGTCAGAGAAAATTCTTAGAAGTCGTTGTGGCTGTGCTAAGTTAAATTATAGCACTAGTAACTCCTTCTTTACTAGAGGGCTTTATAAACAGGACTAGACATTAATGCCTGCCAACCAGTCAAATATAGGTGGATTAAGCCATGGATAGAATGGTAGTGCAGTGACTCCCATTTACCCCTACAGTGGCTGAATTTATGGGGGATACATCCTTGGTTTTATTCAAACTGGGCTAAACTGTTCCTGCCTGTGAAACTTCCTTTCCTCTCTGAAATCTTGGAGAAAGATGTTTGCAGTCATTTTTAAACACGAGGCGTCCTTGAGGCATTCCAATCAGGAACGTCTTAAGGATGCACAGCACTGAAACGGCACTTTTAAAAGGATTTTAATAATATTTCATTAATTACTGATTTTAGCTTTTCTTATGCTATTAGATCTCACTTTGCTTTTGACACTGTAGACCAATGTTTTCTGGTCTACAATGTTTTCTGGTGGCCCACTTTTTAGAAGGTACAAGCCATGGTGACCCAACGACTTAGTTTTCCATTTCTTATCGGTCATCCAGTCTGCCTTTTGCACCGTCCTCGGCTGGTTGGTTGAGCTGATGGCCAGTGCTAGCTTGGATAGCATTAATTCTGGACTTGTTCTGGTCCTGACCTGGCTCTTTCCATTGTATGAGCCTGGAAGAAGCCACTGGACCTCTGTCACATAGGCAGTCTTTGCATACCCAGCCTTGTCTGCTCTGAAACAATTGTGTTTTTTTTTTTTTTTTCTCCAATATGCCAAGTATCCATTACTGTGACCTTAGCTTTAATGCCATCTAGTGGCCGTTTTGTGTTTTATGACGGTGGTGAGCATGAGTGCTATAAGGAGGAGGTCCCCCATGTGACAAACAAGGGTACTGCAGCCTTAAATACTGTAGTAAAATAATTCTGAAAAGTCGTTTGGAGCTCCCAAAAAATCCCCTGACCCACCTGTGGCTTCTGACTCAGACTGTGGGAATGAGCGTGTGGACCACAAGATTTTAATCTCTAGCCCAGAGACCTGGGTTGGGATCAAGGGTACTGCTCTAGAATGGTCTAGGTCTTACCTGGCTGACAGGATTTTTCTGTCAGCCTTGGTGATGCCACTTCCTCCTCAGTCCCTGTTCCATGAGCAGTCCCATACTCCATACTTGCTCCTACTCTTTTTTTCTTTGTACTGCTCCCCCTGAGGTCCTTTTGAAGAAAGCATGGCATTGCGTTCCGTTTTTACGCTTATGACACACAGCTTTATTTGCCTCTGAGGATTAAAGTTTCAAACCCTTTTGTAAACCCCTCTTGAATTGTCTCAGAGACATTAAAGCTAAAGTGGCTTTAACTTTTCTCAGGCTCAACCTGAGAAAAAACTTAAGTTGTTGTTTTTGGACCCCATGGAGGCTGTACCCGTCCTGATATGGACCTGTCCCCTCTGGAGCCTTTTCTTAAACTAGCACATGCACTTTCTGTTTCTTCAACAGCAGAGGAAGTCAGTTGTGAAAGCCAGCTTCAGCTGTAACCGAAGATTAAGTGATTTTTATCCTTTTTGAGAAGGTTATGCATGCTCTTATCACTACATGTCTTGATTATTGTAAAGTACTTTATTGTGGTGCTAGCCATGCTTCTCTTAAATGTTTACAACTCCTACAGAAGCCACCAGTCTTTTAACATAAATATGCTTGTAACATAAATACAAGCATATTTCCCTTGTCTTAGTCTCACTTCACTGGCTTCCTGTGCATTTCAGGATTGATCTCATTTATTATCCACTTACAGTGTTTTAAAAAGTCAGAAAGATAGGAAGGAGCCTGTAAAAGATCTTTATTTCATTGCTGACAGCCAGATCCAACAATCAGCTGCTTCTGACTGTCCCCAGGCCAAAGTTGAAGCTTGAGGTGGCCAAGCCTTTGCAGCCAACTTCAGTTGTTTTAAAATGTGCTTTATTATTAAACATGAATAGGTAAGGAGGGGTCGATTCTCCCCATATTAACAGCAAGGTGCAGGATTTGGGATTTGTGCCTGCTATTTATTAGAGCACAAACTCTGTTGGTCAAATTGTGTTTTCTCCAGGCTCGGCTGGAAAATAAGCTCTAAGCTTGAGGTACAGTGGAAAGGATTGGAGATCTAGTTCAGGTAAATACTGGCATGTCAGAGTCCACCGTTATCATATATATTCTTATTCCAGCAAGAACACTGTGGCTATTGAAAATTCAGAGTGGCTAGTGACTTTGAAAACTACTCTGCACAGTGTCTGGTGCATAAATCAGTTAATGTTGACCCGTTTATGAATGTTGACACTGGAGTTTTTAGTCCATTTTCACTTCTTCCTGTCTGGCGTCAGAGCACAAACCGACACCGCTGTTATCACGTATCGGTAGAGGACTCACCGTGTTTAGTTCTGTGTTGATGTTGGTGGGCTCGTCTCCTCCCAGGACCAGGATCCGGGCCGGCATGTAGCTCGAGTCCTCGCTGGCCACAAGGATGGCCAGTTGTCTAAAAAAATGGTAAAGTGTATTTTTATGCTGCTTTTCATTCCTGGATCATAATTTCTGTTTTCCTCTTAAATCGACACATCTGGAACCCTCCTGAAGATGATAACACGTGTAAAGATCTCAACAGAAGCATCAGGATGTATGATGACTTCCTGTTGATGTTACAGAATCAGTAACTAGGCGAGAACAGTGGAGCTAGGATAGATCACGCCTACCTGATGATGACTCCTTTGTGCATGTAGATGTTGATGAAGTGTGAGCCGGTGCAGCCGTTGGACTCCCAGTACGTTTTAGGATTCTTATCGGTCAGTTTGTTAGCTCGATGGTGATTGGATGAAACCTCCACCTTCTCCCAGCACTTATCCTCCTTCAGCTCCACACTGGAACCTGAGCACAGCACCAGTAACACCAGTTATTCCTCATGCACTGACAGCACATCTTTTTTACTTCTGTACACCAAAGCTGTGCCATAGTGGCACTGGTGGAGCTTTGCAATACAAGACATGTAACTGCAGGACCTGGGGATCAATCCTGCCACTTCGACCTACTACACCTTGATATTGAAAATATTCTAAAACAGTAAATTAAATTGTAAATGGCACAGTTCATATTTGCTTTCTTGACAGATTTTGTGCTCTGCAATGGAAACGCTGCGCTGTTAATCTTTTCTCCATGCCATTAAAAATGCATAACCTTAAAGACTGTTCTTTGTATAAAATATTAGCTGTGAGAAGAGTGCTTTATAACTTGAAAGCAACTAATAAAGTCATCTTTCATTATTATATTAAAAAAATAGAGGGCCAGAAGATTACAATGATGAATTTTGTCCCTTAAAATGGCACACAATGAAAAAGTCTGGCTCAACCTCTGCTTCAGATGCTGTCACATATCAGGATCAGGAAAACTAACGACATAAAGTCTGGTTCAAACAGACCTTGGCAGAGATTCCTGAGGAACACGTCAAAGAAGGGGATGTTGATTGGTTGATGGCTACGGCGGTGCTCCTCAATCTGACCCAGCACCATCTGAGAGGAAATAGAAAGTAGATACAGTGAGAAACTCGCAGCCTATAGAGAGGCTGATTCAGTTTAGTAAAGAGAAGCCATGACAAAAAGGGGCAGGATCTTAAATGATAAATTTTCTTTGTCTCTATATGCTCCTCCCTGGCCCCTGCTCACCTGGATACATCCTGCCAGGACGCTGGTGGTCATCTTCTTGTAGAGGCTGGCGTACTTCTCACAGTCGGTGATGAGATCTCTCAGCTCGGTGACCGGCAGCAGGTTGGTGCTGTGTTTGTCCAGAGCTTTGACCAGAGCTTCTTTAGTCCCCAGACGACACATCACCACCGCGTAGTCTTTGTTCAGAGATGCCAGCCGATACAGGAAGTGGATGAACTGCTGGACCACCTAAACAACCAATCACAGAGCATTAACATCCCAAACCAGGTGGGTTTGTTCTACCGTATCCTAGATTCTTACCTCTCTGTCATTGATGAAGGCCGTCATGGAGGACAGGCAGGGCTCGATGCTGTCGTGCCACGGCAGCATGTCTTCCTCGTAGTTGTCCAGGAACTTGTTCAGGATCCTGCAGGATCAAGCAGTCAATCAGAGAGGCTGGACAGCAATAACTAGAGGTCAAAGGTCACATGCTGTGGTGGGTTCAAACCTGAGAATGGAGACCTGGACGGCCCGGTCAGCTCGGTGCTGCTCCATCAGACGGACTAGATCCTGGTATGTGTCACGGCTGTGAGTCACCTGAACAAACAACCATTACCTGTTAGTAAAAGGTAGTCATTGTTTGTTTGACTCCATTTCTAAAAATAGTTGCATGAAGTGTGTATATGCATGTGCTCTGCTCTCTGTGCTTGTTCTGACCTCTTTCTTCTATACTGTGGTTATCAAACGTGAGTTAAACAGTATTAAAAACTGGATAATGCTAAGTGCATTACTGGTATTTTAGAATAATAGGAACAAAACAGTCAGAAAAGCCAAGTTTCTGAAAAGCATCGAATCTTTCCATTAGCTTTTGAAACAGGAGAATTGGAGGTCTGAGGCTGTCCACTTACTAGTCAATCTAGGATGGTGTTAATCTGTAGAATGTGGATTTTATCCATAAAGTTGTAAAAATCAGGGCACAGAGGGTTTCATTATGTTTCAATCAAAGTTACACAACTTCTTTAGACAGGTGTGATGGCATCAGTGTCATTAATTAGCATTTATTTCTTAATCCCATTTTTCAAACCCTGTGATTAATCGATAGACATTAATCAAATATTTAGACAGCACCAGCCAGAGCATAAACAAGTGTGCAGACTGACGTCAGACCTGGTGATGTTCATCTGGATCTCACTTCTGATTAAAACTAAATGTCAAAACAAACGCTGAAAAACTAAATATTACCTCTTCTGACAATAAGAAAAAAATTTGAGCAACAAAATTTAAGACTAAATGGTCTTGCATTAAAGCCATTGTAATACTACTAAAAGCCTTAATTATTGTTAAATTGACCCATCAACTGTAAATTCTTTTGAATACCCTGCTTCACATCTATGCTGCAGCTCAGAAGATGACATTGGTCTCGGCTGTGCAGTTACAACCGTTTTTAAAGGGACTAAGCATTAGTCGCCTCTGCAACTCTACTCAGACTCCAGCTTGTATTTATAAAAAGACCATTTATCGAATAGATTTGGATGATTGCTGCTATGCATTTAGAAAGTGTGAACAAACTGGAGGAAGAAGTTCTGTTGTTTTGATAGCGTCACTGCTGATACGACTATCTGTTTAAGGTGCAAGTAGACCCCAGCTCAGAGCTAACCCCGCCCACTTCAGACTTTTGAAAAATGCACAAAAAATGGGCAGTTTGGTACTGAGAGGAGGGAGGGGAAAAGGACGGGGTTTTCCAGATGAGGCGGGGGTGACAGTGATGTCCCCTTGCCAGAAAGTGACACAGTCCCCCAGTACTGCTGCCTCAGAGCGATCTTAGATGTGACTTTTGGTCCATATTCTCTTGTCTTACCGACTGCTACAGCTATATCTTGGTGAAATGTTTGGAGGATTTGATAACAGACTGTGGATTTGTTGTGTACCTGGCAGCGTTTCTCCTCCAGCTGTGACGCGTCGTCACACAGTAGCTGTGAAGTGTCGTCACACAGCAGCTGCTCCAGAGTCTGGATCACCTCTTTGGTGGCAGTCAGCTCCTTCAGACTGACCACCAACATCTGCAGCTCCGTGTCCTTAAAGTCCAGCTGCTCTCGACACTCTGAAAACGGGACAAAACTTGTGTTCACACTGATGGAGCAGACTTTGGCTCAGATGAACTCAGATCTGGGCTCAGGTCTCTAATGAGAAACCACAATAGTCCTGTATCAAGCTCATCTCTGATCAGAATTTTTAGATTACCTTTGCTGTCCAGCTTGTGCACCATGGAGATGTGGTTGAGGGCGATGATGGCCAGCATGGTCTCTGCTCTGGACAGAGTCAGACACTTCTTAAGGACTGCTGTGACGTCAGAGGCCACCAGCTGCTCTGCCAGACTCTTATGGTTGGAGATGAGCATGATGATGACGAGCAGGCCGTTCCGCACCGACAGCATGCAGCTACAGAGAGGATCAGGGATCGGGATTAGACCATCAGAGGCTAAAAACATGAACCAACAGTAGTAACAGCGTCCCATAGTCAGCTTGAGACCATCAACTGTGAATATATATAATACTGTACAATGAAGAGGGCTTTAAGTCCAATCTACCGTGGCCAAAAAGGCCTTTGGAAAGTGGGTGGAACAGGTGAGGAGCAAGGGGTTCCCTCTTGCCTCCTGCCAACTATGGCCAATTATTTCGCAAAAATGGGGAAAATAGGGAAAAGGCCCAAACATTCCCGGCTCTGCCTTTGATGATGTCATCCTATAAAGCTTACAAAATACTCCATCCTTGCATGAGAAGCCAAGAAGCCACCCATTAAAGCCTATAAAAACATTCCGTCCTCTTTCTTAAAGATCATTACTTCTTTTAAAGCCCACAAAACATTTCACCCTTCCCTTTGAAGATGACATCATCCTTTAAAGCCGATAAAAACATTTTGTCCCCTACTTCTGAAAAAGGATTCCATCCTTGCCTTAGAAGACAAAATGTCTTCCATAAAAGCCTACACAACATCTGAGCCTCTGCCTTTGATGATGATGTCAGCCTTGATGGTCTAAATAATATCCTGTCCTCTACTTTGAAAGACAATGTCATCCTTTAAAGCCTGAACATTCTATCCTTGGCTTTGAAGCCAAGATATCATCAACTCAAGCCTATAAAACATTCCATTCACGCCTTTTATGGCAACAACCTTTCCCTTATGTTTGAATGTCTTCCATACTGAAGAGGTCTTGAGTCTAATCTACCGTGGCCAAAGAAGCCCTATGGAAAATTTTAAAAATGGAGGTAAAAGAAACCCCAACATCTCCAGCTTCACAAACATTCTATCCCCTCCCTCTGATGATGTCATCCTTTAAAGGCTATAAAACATTCCATCCATCCTTTTTGCCTTTAGGCCAGTCTTGGTCCCGCCATCTATCACTGGTTAAACCAGCACTGCCAATATTAGCCACATTCGTAACTCATATCTTTATAGTTTGTTGAGAAACTGACACTGTGATCCTGTTTTTAAAAAAATTCAACAGTTCTCCAAACGTTTTAACGTGTGCTGACTGGATGTGATTAAATCTGCATTTAACCTGATCTGAAATAATTCTCCTCAGAGCACCCTCAGGTAAGACACGTTGTAACTCACCCTTTGGTTTTGAGCATGAGATCAATAGCAGCAGGGATGGCTCCCAGAAGGCCTTTGGAGCCCTCAGGCGTGGCTGAGCCGATGCTGGCAAAGATCTCCAACATCATCTGGGTGCCGGACTCGGAGAGAGGGAGGCTGCTGCCAACGCTGCGGAGGTCGTGTTTACTGGCTCCGGTGATCACCTTCAGAGTCTGACAAACAACAACAACACAGGTGTGCTTCCTTTGGTACATCTTTATACAATAACAGCATCTATTAAGTCATGGGTTTCGTTTCACTTCAAATGAAGAAAAAAATGAGAATTTACAAGTTCAGGACTCATATTCTCATCTTAAACACCACAAAACAGGAGTCAGTTTACAGTCCATAATAAAAATGAAGACTTCCTGTTTCTACTTCTTGTTGGCAAATCTTTTAAGTTTGAAATACTCCATCTAAACTGAAGTGAAGCCGAGGTCAGACTACACATTTTAAGCTTGAATACTAGGACTGAAAGCTGCATTGAACAGGCCCTTGCACTCCAGCGCATTTTAGGTATTAGTGCATGCCAGGATCACGGCAAAAAAAAGTGCAAAATGTTCTTAAGCAGTGATATATAGATCAGTCACAGAGGCGTTAAACAGTTTTGCTATATAATTGCAAGAAACAATGGATTTCATGGTCTGATGATCTGCCATGGCCACACCCTTTGAGTTCTGTAAATAAGCTCTAAAAGCTTTACTGGCAGAGGTCTCTTCTAGCAGTAGTCCATATTTAAAGCAGATCTGATGAACCGCCTTAGAGGTCCTTGAAGGACCCCTGGTAAGTGTAACTAGGTTCTATATGATAGACATCCTGTTTATGTGGCAATGTGAGTCCTAGAGACTTTTTTTGTAGGTCTTGTCGCAATACATATGCCCACCAAACTTCATGTTTCTATATTCATCCTGCTGCAGGGCATGAATTTTTAAAACTGTTGCACGTGGTGCCACTGAAACCTCTTAGTGACACCAACTGACAAAAATTACACTACACATCTCAGTTACTCACTGGGAATTTTTCTGCCAGGTTTCAAGTCTGTGCAGTATTTTAAGCACCTGGAAAGACAACTTCCTGTTTGATGGCGAACAAAAATTTGCCATGGAAGCAGCACAGACTTTTGTAAATATGTCTTTTTGCTTTACTTCTTCATAGGAGTGAGGATTCAACAGTGTTAGTCACATTCCTTAAGCAGCTGCCTGAAGTTGTTATCATCGATACTGTACGGCTCACGTCTTTACAAATAAGGCATGAAATGTCCTGCTTATGATCTCTTGATACTGTTTAGAAGTTGTGGAAAATTTCCACACAACATCCTTCAGTGCTGGTAGGGAGGGAACAGACTAGCCCTGTGGGCCTAACTGTTGTTCCTAAACTCATATTTCCACATACAGCGACCGTGCCGCGACCGATCGGGGTATCGTACTACGGAGCACATCACTCCCTCTTAGTCTATCAGAGCAGTTCCACAGCTGGCGCTCCAGACTGGCAGCGACAGGTCCCTGAATCCCCACTTCGTTCGAGATATGCTGCAGGTCTATCAAACTGCATCAATACCCGTCAATCAGAAAGCTCCAAAGAGGAAGTTGCGAGAAGTAGAATAGAATATCCAGTTCTTTCAAAATACAATACAACGCACGGACTCCAGGTCGCAAATCATCACTCTATCAACATTACGTCTCATCCTGCAGCAAGAGCAAAGGGTCACCAAGTGGTCAGTGGGTAACAGAGCTACAACGGTGCCATTGACAAGGAAAAGTTAACTTTTGAGGACATTTATCCAAAGAATTTTACATAGAACCACAGATCCTTTAAGCAAACATTAGCCTTTTAACTTCCTAATGTACTCACTCAATGGAGGATGATGAATTAAGCCCAAAAGGTAAAATAGTCTGCTGTTGACATACTATTCCTGTGTGAACTTGCAGTTCTCCCGTGATCTCTTCCCGCTGATCAGGGCTTGCGTGCTGCAGTGCAGCACTCTAGGCATACTTCCAGTGGGCAAGGTCGCGGCGCAGTCTTCTTATGTGGAAATTGTGGGTAACTGCTAATTAGCCTGGTGTCGTGTGTTTCCACAGTGTTGTACCTTGTTTACTGCACAGCTTTCTGTGATTTTCTGGTGTTTGAAAAAACCTGAAATAGTATCTACACCTCTTAACCAGCACAGGGTTATGAGGGCTGGAGCCAATCCCAGCTGTCAATGGCCAAGAGGCAAGGTTACATACTGAACTGGTTATCTGACCTCAGCATTGGCGTATCATGCCACATTAAAGATCTTTGACTAGCACTTTGAAAAAACAAACGTCCACGTTGCCAGTGGATATCAGCAGACTAAGTGCATGTGTGGGTTGTTTCTTACAGCCAGAGCCAGCTGCTGGACTTGTGTGATTGTGGAGAACTCTTGCATGCAGGACAGGACAGCTTTGACCCCTCCCTCCGAGGCGAAGGATACCCTCCACTCGTACTTTAGCATGATGAGGTGAGTGAGTCTCAGCGTACTGATCACCAGGTCTTTAGATGATGAGGACAGAAGCTCCACCAGCAGCTTCAGCACCTTATCCCTGTCAGAAACAAAGAATGAGTTGGCATTTCAGTTTGGTGCATGCCAGGGTCAAGGAAATAGTGCAAAATGGACCAGAGCTGTGAAGTCTGTCAGTCACAAAAAAGTTAACCAGCTTTGCTGTTATTCTGAAAACAATCAACGGCATCTTGAGGCATCAAAGTCCAACGATCGGCCCTTTGGGTTTTGTACACAAACTAAAAAACATTATCAATCAGGGCTCAACTATGAGTGGCCCAAAACTGAACTAAACTGGAAGAGACCCCACGAAATGGGCAAAAATACTCCAATCTTAACTAATCTATTCAAAAATGGCAGATTTACTTGTTGGAGCTATGGTATTACTCCAAGAGGATTTTTTTTATAGATCATTTCAAGCTGAATCTACCCACCAAATTTCATAGTAGTTGGACAAAGTTTAAGGAGGGAGCCTCATCTTTAAAAACTGTTTGGGAGCACTATTAAGGCAATCTGGAATGTGCATATTTGCAACCCTCAAATGTTGCAATTTCTGAAAAACCTGATGCATCTGCAAAAACTTGGGACTTTTGGAGTTCAAGAGAGTCCAACTAAATACAAAGAAGAGTAATAATCCTTCAACTTTGGAATTACAATGGTCCCTCACCGAGGTTGGTGTTTGTGCCCTAACCAGCTTGTCTTGTATCCACCAAATACCATCATCATCATCACTGTTTTACTTTCCTCTAGTGCTCACTTGTTAAATCTCTCCAAGTACCCATGGCTCTGTCTACTTCCTGGTTCTCTGCAGTGGTTTCTTACCGTACAGTCTGGGCAGAGTCACTCCTCATGGAGTTTTTCTCCTGCCCTCCTTTCTCCTCCAGCAGTCTGGTGATGAAGAGGACAGCGGCCAGCTGCTGGGCCTGGTCTGAGCCCGAGCCACCCTTCTTCAGGATGTCCACCACCTCTCCGAGCTTCTCCAGCAGCGTCCTCTTCCCCTGGACCCGTGGGTTGTTAAAGACTGGAAGGAAGAAAAGACAGCAGCTTTACTAAGAGACAGTCCTCCCGATCTTGGATGACATCATTGCTAACCAACGCCCCCATCCTGGCAGCCTATAGAGAGGCCTATGGGGCATAGTGGCATCCAAATACTCTAACAGAAACCGGATTCAGAGTTATGACCACGCCCAATAAAGGTCATATAGTTAACTATTACTATGTCTTTATTATGAAATTTGACAAAGAGGAGCTAAAGCGCACTCCACAGGACCCTTAAATCCAACCCCCACCTTTCATCTTGTCCTCCAGGTCATCGGGGTATCTACTGTCATCCTCTGAAGGCAGCTCACTCTCAGTCTCTGGACTACCACAGCCTGAATCGGCCGGAAGCTCCTTCTTTGCTTTCTTGGAGACCGAGCCCATCGCTGAGGAGGAGGAGACCGAAGCTGAGGACGAAGAGGAGGAACTCTGACCCCCTACAACACCTCCCAGACCGGACGAGCCCAAAGAGCTTTCAGCTGAAAACAGAGTAGAGAGAGTCAGAATGAGTCAGACTGCTCCATAAAGAGAGAGTAAGGATCAGTCAGACCATTCTAGACACTGAGCCGCCTTCTTCTCACCCAGCAGCTCCTCATCCTCCAGTGTTCCTCCTCCTCGCCGCAGGTAGTGCTTGCAGAAGGCGTGAGAGCACAGGAGGTCGCTGAGACACGACGTTGGCAGCTTCTGCTTCAGGTAGTGCAGCAACTTCTTTGCCACATCTCCAGGGACACTCAGACCAATCAGAGACCAGTCATCCAGCTCAGTCTCCTGGAGAACAGATGGGAGAGACAATGAGAGAAACATGCAACACCCATCTGTTTAAGACAAATACTCCCTATCTACTTTAATATTAATCAAAGCTGACCCAGGAACTGAAATTTCTTGTTTTAGTAACTCAAGAAAACTATCTGGATCTTGTTTTGTCAGCATGAAGCATGCTGCTAACGGCCATATGGCACAGGGATTTATTTATTTACTTATTAGGAAACTATTATTTCTCTGCAAAGCAAATCATTACAAGATTGACAACAGTCTACACTCAAAATGATGTAGAGTCTAGAAACAATGAACAGCCGATGTAGACGAATATGAAAGCTGATTGCAAAAAGATAAAGTGATGGTTGAATGATAAACAGAAGAAACATTTAGCCTAATGATTTCAGTGTCTAGCAGAGATTCTGCAGCTGGTTCCTCACCTGGTCATCAAGGCTCTGCAGCAGGATGCTGTTGACCTCCTGTTGCTGCTTCGGTTCCAGTTTCTTTATAAAGAAAAGAATCTCCCACCACTCCGCCCGACTCAGAGCCAGCGGTTCAGTCTGCAGACCCTCTGAGAGGTACGGCAGGGAGTACAGACCACCAGGGGGCTTGGAGAAGAAGGTCTGACTCACTGAAGGAGCAAAGAAAGACACAGTTACACCTCCTGAGGTCAAACTTTTATGCACCATGTCAGATCAGCTTGACTTGTCTCAGCTCTACTCTTAATTTTTCTAAATTTGAATTTGTTATATGGCACCTAGGTCTTTATCTGGTATACCATCGTCCATTTACTTTATTGTTCTTGTGTTTAATAGTTTCACGCAGCCCCACTCTGACGATTACACCTACACTGTGGAGTTTATACCGTCATGGAAAATGAAGAGCTAGGTACCGAAACCAAGTTGAGCTGGTACTAGATATGGAAATACACTAATACAGACAGAAAAGTACTTGAAGTTTCTCCCCAGAGATCATGTCTTACCTGCAGTGAGTTTGAGGGTTTCTGTCAGAGTGGAGGCCTTCTCCTGCGTCTCCTTCTCAGCCTGACTGCTCCCACCACTGCCCAGTATCTCTACCATGTGCCAGTGGACCCAGTAAGTCCTGGACAGGGAGTTCCAGTACACCTGAACACAACCCAGACAGAGGAGGGCATTTATGGACTAAAACTAAAGAATGGTTGGGACGTCTGTTTCAAAAATGTGCAATACTACAGGAACGCTTTGAGGTTCAGAGCTGCATAAACGTCCACTCTGACTTAAGAATGAACTGATTAGACTCTCAAGGTCAAAGGTCAGTATTAAATGAAACAATAGAACCAGGGAGGGCTGTTTTTTTAATAATTATAATTATTGATCTGCGTTTGTGGTCTTAATGTGTGAAATACCTTCACACAACAGGCTTCAAAGCACAACATCTTTAAAGGCAAGGATGGAATATTTTATAGGCTTTAAAGAATCACATCTTTGAAAGGCAAGTAAGGAATGTTTTACAAGCTTCAAAGGATGAAATCATCAAAGGCAGAGGACTGAATATTTCTAGGCTTTAAGGATGGGATCTTCCTCAAAGGCAAGGATGGGATATTTTATAGGCTTTAATGAATCAGATCTTTCAAAGGCAAGGATCAAATGATATGCAAGCTTCAGAGGATGAAATCTTTAAACCAGGAGGATGGAATGTCTACAAGGCTTCAAAGACTGGCATCATCTTTCAAAGGAAAGGGTGGAACATTTAACCAGCTTTCAAGCTCTTTAAAATAGAGGCTTTAAAGAATGACATATTTCAAAGGAAAGGATGGAATGAGCTTTCAAGGTTGACATTTTCTTCAAAGGTAGGGTAAGAACAAGCTTTAAAGGGTGACATTATCTTTCAAAGGCCCAGGATGAATTTTTTACAGACTCTGAAGGACAACATCATCTTTAAATGCAGAGGATAGAATATTTGTGAAGTTTGAGTATTTTTTCCCCTTAATTCTTTTTTTAAATAGAAGGCCATAACTTTTGGATAAGAGGATAGAACTGGTGTGGAGTAAGAGTTTCCTCCTTGCCAGTTCAAGGGACATCGTTACTCCGGTTTCAAGATTCAAAGGTTGATATCTCTTAAAGTCAAGAACTGGATGTTTCACAGGCATTAAAGGGTGAAATTATCTTTCAAAGGCAGAGGTCAATGTTTTATAGGCTTTAAAGGATGACCTCAACTTTCAAAAGCAGATAATGGAATGTTTGTGAAGCTGCGGACATTGGGGGCCTTTGTCCTCCATTTGTGCCTAAGAAATGGCCATAGTGGGCAACTTTTAACTAAAACTGAACTTTTAAGTAAAACTGAACTTCCTGAATCAGGTTTCATGTCTCACAGATATCAGAGCTGACATGCCAGTGCCATTACAGGCACTCATGTAACAACCAGCAGATCAAGTTACTGCAGCCAAGTTGTAACCGCAGAAATATCTATTAAGACGGTTTGTGTCATTTAGAAAACGACAGAGAGCAGGCCTGGGTCTACATTAGGACCTGGATCTTCCTGCACTAATTACTACTGAAAGCACACATCGCTGCAGAAGGAGCACAAAATGTATCTGACGCCTGCAACAAGTTCCAAAAAAGTCTGGACAGCGGTAAGAAAAGACTGGGGGTTGTAGTAGACTCAAAAACACTTAAAAGATTCCACAGATAAGAAGGATTTTGTGTCTTATAAGACTGAAAGAATTACATCATCTTTTAGAGGCAAGTATTGAATTTTTACAGACATTAAAGGATGCCAATATCTTTGAAAGGCAAGGATGGAATGTTTTAAAGACTTTAAAGGGTGACATCTTTCAACACAGGGATTGGAATTTTTTTAGCCTTCAAATGATGACATCTTTCAAAGGCAAGGAGGGAATGTCTTATTGGGTTAAAAGGATGGCGTTATCTTTCAAAGACAGAGGACAGAATGTTTGTTAAGCTTAGTATGTTGGGGGCATTTTCCCTCCCTTTTAGCTAAATAGTATGCCATTGTTTGCAACTTTTGGGAACCACTGGCAAGGCCAGTTCCACCCAAAAGACAGTCAACATAAGGGAAAGATTGCTGGTATATCTGTGTTCTAACAATGACCAAGAAATGAAGCATGCAGATTCTTTTTAACCTTTATGTTTCGGTTTGAAGACAGATAAGAACCATGCATCATTGGGGACATGGCTGACATGACTACATTTCAGCATGTTGTATCTGTGTATCTGAGTTTAAAGATCTGTCTCAGGTAAGACGACATCATCCCCAGAACAACCAAAACAACTTCCATGTGTATCAGCGCTCCGTTGCCTCACCTGAACAGGTGGAGAGCCATCATTGCTGTAGCGAAACTCTCCTTCGTCTCCTGCGCTCACTTCCTCATAGTCCTCCAGCATGCGGACCATCATGCCGCTCTTCAGATTGTCCTGGACGTACTCCACGTAAGCCGAGCGGCTGGCAAAGTCGGAGCGTGTTTTGAACCCGTTTCCTGTCTTCTTCTTTTGTTGTGAGGTGGCAGCGGGAGCAGCTACAGCCGAGCTGCTGCTCAGGACGACAGGTGAAGCACAGAACCGAGGCTGGAAGATGGATCTGAGGACGGGGCGGGCTTCCTCTCCGTGCTCCTCCCAGGAGATCCCGCCTCCTCCTGGGCGATGGACGGAGCCATCAGGAGGCTGTCTGTTCCGGTCCCAGCCCATGACTCGGACCAGCTCTGAGATTAAGTTGGCCATGGCCATGGTGAAGTCGAACTCTCGCTGGATGCGGAGATGCTCCGTCTGGTGGGCCGTGCTGGTGGAGGAGGCAGGAGAGGGGCTGGCATCCTGTCTGTCAGAGGTAGAGTCCGCCCCCGCCGTGTTGAGTTTGTCCATCAGAGACGTGACGCACAGGTAACGCTTCACCAGGGAGAACAGCAGCTTCCCTGGAATCTAAACATGGAATAAAAATCAGGTTTAGCAGCTAGGAGCTACATTCACATACAGAGGACATAATGAATAGAAAATCACACAAGGACAGTAAATTTACTTAATGGCCTATAAGATACATGTTTTCATAACTTCTTTTGGTGCAAGGATCCAATACTGACAACACTTTCTCTCATTTGACAATAAAAACAGACCAGGGTTTATCCAACAGATGACTTTTACCAAATTAAAAACTTCCTATTTGTAGTCAGGTGAACTAGATGGCAAACTAAAAAAAGGTTGGAAACAACAGATAAACTCTGGCTACTGACATCCTTTCATGCACGCGTTATTTATGATGGCCGATGTTTGATAATTGGACAGATACTGACCGATACCAATGCTAGACCGATGCCCTCTGTGGGGGGGGGGCTTAAAAAGGTTTCAACATTTTCAGAGAAAATTCCAGATGTTTGACTGGAAACAGAATTACTAAAAGGTTGAGTAAAAAGTCCCAATAGCTGCGATTCAAAATTTTTAAAGTTTTAAGTTCCTTTAGAAATTACTTTAGATTCCTAGGAAAGAATAGGGTAAGCAAAGTTTCAAAAAAAAAAAAAAAAAAAAAACGGATAAAATTTTAGAAGTTCCCAGGAAGGTTTCTAAAAGTTCTCTTATGTTTGCACTTCAGATTTACAGGAAAAGACTCTCGAGAAGATTCCATGAAGTTTCTTGGAAAAATTCCAGATAATAGTGCCTAAAAAGTGCTGATGAAAGATGTTTAGCTTTTCAAGATCCATATCGAATTACTTCAGGTCAACAGGAGAAGTCCCTGAGAGGAACACCAAAAGTTTTTTGGAAAATAATTCCAGGTAAGATTCCAAAGGTTTCTGTGAGGTTTCTGAAAATTACCCAGATTCACAGAATAGTCTCACAGAAAATTTACAAAATTTTCTGGGAGAAGAATCCAGATAAACTCTAAAAACTTTCTACAAAGGCTGATGAAAATTCCTGGAAGTGTCCGAGAAAAATCCAGGTAAAATCCAAACGTATTCCAGGAAGGGGTTTTTAAAATTCCTTCATTTTCCACTTTAGATTACAGTAATAGTCAAAGAAAAGATCACCAAAACTTTCTGGGAATAGTCTGGGTAGGATTTCATTCAGTTTCCAGAGAGGTTGCTTACAATTCCTAAACATTCCCAGGGAAAAGTCTGAGACACAACTGGAAACCTCTTGGAAAACGTTTTTTTTTTTTTTTTTTTTTAAGGTTCTGTAAAACTTCTTATAGCTGCTGTTGAAAGATATTTAGCCTTCAGCATCCATATCAAATTACTAACAATTACTAAGTTGTGTTAACAGGGAAAGTCCCAGAAAAGATCCCCAAAGTTGCTGGGAAAAAAAAACAGGAGATTTCTGAAAATCCCCCAATGTTTTCACTTGAGATTTACAGGAATAGTCCCATAGAAAATTACCAACAGTTTCTGGGGGATGAATCCAGATAAAATTCCAAAAAATTTCCAGAAAGGTTGGTGAAATTCCCTGATGTTTCTACCTTAGACTTCTAGGAGAAGTCCCATAGAAGAATCCTGGAAGTTTCTGGGAAAAATCTAGATAAAACTGAAAAAGTTCCCAAGAAGAGTCCCAAAAATCCTCTAAGATTTCCACTTTAGATTACAGGAAAAATCCAAGAGGAGATCACAAAAACCCTCTGGGAAAAATAAAGATAAAAATCCAAAAACTTTCCAGGAAGGTTTCTTAAATTCCCCTGATTTTCCGTTTTGGATTACAGGTTACAAGTCCAAGTGGAGATCAACCAAACTGTGAGAAAAATCTAGAAAGAAAACCATCAACTTTCCAGGAATGTTCCCTTCAACTCGCTAATCCAAACCAATCCGCTTTATTTATATAGCACATTTTAAAAGCATTCCAGTTTACCAAAGTGCTGCATGGTAAAATCGTAAAATCAAAGATATCACAAACACTGCAGAAGTAAAAACATTAAGAGGAAAGACATAAAAGCAGGCAAGAGTTTCATAAAAAACATTTAAAATAAAATATAAACACATTAAAACCTTAAACAAATAAAAGCTATAAAAACTCAGGGATTAGGACCATAAAGACATAAAAGGACAGAGATCACTCAACTCTAATGCTGAATTAAAAGACAAAGAATAAAAATTAGCTTTAAGACGAGATTTAAAAGTCGGTAGGGTGGGGGATGTTTTAATTTCGAGTGGCAATTTGTTCCACAATTTGGGAGCCATGCAGAGAAGGCTTGATCACCTCCAGTATTTGGGACGACGAGGTGAAGCTGATCAGCAGACCTCAAGGACCGGGAGTGGGCGTAAACATTTAAGAGGTCAGAGATGTACTGGGGTGCTGATCCATTTAAAGACTTAAAGACAAACAATAAAATTTTAAAATGAACTCTAAAATGAATGGAAGGCCAGTGGAGGGACGCCAGGATCGGAGTGATGTGGTCATGTTTTCGTGTGCCTGTTAAAAGATGAGCAGCAGCGTTTTGGACTAACTGTAAGTGTGCGAGGGAAGTCTGATTTACACCAACATAAAGCGCATTACAGTAGTCCAACCATGTAGTAATAAAAGCATGAATTACTCACTCAAAGTCGCTAAAAGATAAAACCAATTTAATCTTGGATAAAAGCCTGAGATGATAAAAACTGGATTCAACAACAGAATGTATTTGTTGATCCAATTTAAAATCATTGTCAACTTTTACACCAAGATTTAAAACTGTGGGTTTAAAATAAGGTAAAAGAGGGTCCAACTCCATGAGAGGGCCTCCTGGGCTCAGCTTGGGCCAAAAATGATCAGTTCTGTTTCATTTTCATTAAAATTTAAAAAGCTCAGATAAAAAAAAACTTTCAAAAACAGGCAGGGTAATTCTTCAACCTTTTTGGAGAGACTCCTTAAAGGTTAGACGTTCAGATTTCAGGTAAATCACAACAAAAATCCCTGACTAAACGAGGAGAAAAATCTGTTAAATCCTTTTTATTCTCCTGCAAAAAATTTGAGCTACAAAAATAAATAAATAAAATAATAAAAAGGACTTCATAGGCTTGCTAACCACTTCTTCTATCTCCCAGCACACATTCACGACCCCACAAACAGCAGCATTATTGACCCAAACACATGGCAAATCCAGCAAGCTGTCTGACTTTAGTAGACTTTCATGGAGGCAGCGGTGAGAGCAGCAGGATTCTCCTCTACTGTAGATATACTGATATGTAAACATCACTGAAGACAAGTTCTGACTGGGACGTCCTAATTTTAGTGATTTAGATGATGTCTTTGGGATGTGAAAGGGTCCAAAAGGGACAAAGACTAACAGTTGAAATATCTCTGCGTAAGTATCTGATGATTTCCCTGCTGCTGTCAGGTTAAGTAAACACAGACATGGTGAAGATGATGTGCTGAAGTACACAGCTAGCATTAGAACAGATTACCCCCCCACCCTGTGGTTTCTGGTCAGGATGAAGTCACAGGGACAGGGTGGCGTGTTTACCTGTGGCAGGTGGATCCCTTCAAAAGAGATCCCATGTTCCTCTGATGACGTGGTTTCGGCAAACAGCTCCAGCAGAGTGTAGCGGTTGTCAAAGTCCATGTGCTGCTCGATGCCATCCTGCTGACTGAGTGACAGCAACACGTAGGCCCGGCTTCCTGTGGCAAGACAGCGTAGACGAACATGGGGTCAGCATCTCAGACATTCAATCTGTAATTATGACGACAAAACTGATCCTAATTCCATCATTATTAGAGTATGAGCTTTCACAATAGCTACACCTCAAGAGTCTGAAATGATGAAAATAAGAATTTTTGTTTGATGGACACGAGTGATTTCTTCTCTTATGTTCAACAGAACATAAACAACATATCAGATGTTGAAACTAAGACATTTTACCATTTCAGGAAAAATATTAGCTCATTTTGAATTTGATGGCATCTCAAAAAAGTAAGGGCAGGGCAACAAAAGGCTGGCAATGTAAGTGGTACTAAAACAGCTGGAGGAGCATTTTACAACTAACTAGTTCATTTTCAACAAGTCAGTAACATGACTAGGGATAAAAGGAGCATTTCAGAGAGGCAGAGTCTCTCAGAAGTAAAGATGGGCAGATGTTCACCAATCTGTGGAAAAAACTGCGTCTAAAAATGATGAACAATTTCAGGAAAATGAAAACCGCAAAAGACCAGACTTTGAATATCCCACCATCTACAGTCCATAATATCATGAAAAGATTCAGAGAATCTGGAGAAACCTCTGTGAGAAGGGGACAAGGCTGGAGGAGCCCTCAGAAGCCACTGCATTTAAAACATGGACTCAGGAGCACTTCCAGAAACCACTGTCCGTGCCATCCACGAATGACAGTCAAAGCTGGACCATGGAAAGAAGAAATGGTCCAGAAACACCACCCTCTCCTTTGGGACAGCTCTCATTTATAGTGGACTGAGGCAACATGGAGAACTGTTCTGTGGTCAGATTTATCAAAATGTGAAACTCTTTTTGGAAACTACAGACGCCATGTCCTGTGGATTAAAGAGGAGAGGGACCGCTGGCACAGTTCTAAAGTGTGCATCTCTGATGGTATGGGGTTGCATGTGTGCCTGTGGCATGGGCAGCTTACACATCTGGAAAGGAACTATCAATGCTGAAAAGTAGATTGAGGTTTAAGTGCAACATACGCTCCCATTCAGACAACGTCTCTTTCAGGGAAGGCCTTGATTATTTCAGCAAGACAAAGCTAAACCACATACCACATCTATCACAACAGCATGGCTTCACAGTAGAAGAGTGCAGGTCCTGAACTCGCCTGCTTGCAGTCCAGATCTTTCATCAATAGAAAACATTTGGAGCAACAGAGAAGGAAAAATCTGGCAAAGAAGACCCAGCTAGAATCCTATATCTGACAAGAATGGGACAACATTGCTCTCCCAAAACTCCATCGACTGGTCTCCTCACTTCCCAGACGTTCATAGGCTGTTGTTAAAAGAAGAGGGATACTACACAATGGTAAACATGGCCCTGTCTCTACTAATTTGAGATGTGTTGCCACCATTAAATTCAAAATGAGCTAAAATTTTTCATAAAATGGTAAAATGTCTCAGTTCCAACATCTGCTATGTTCTATTGTGAATAAAATATGGGTTTATGAGATCTGACAATTATTTGTTTTATTAAAAGTTTACAGAGTGACCCAACTTTTTCGGAACTGGGGTTGTATTTTCACTCTTCATATTTTCTGACCTAAGTAATCTACTGGCGCGAGATGGGAAGCTGCTGGGGTCCTGATGTCGCCCCAGAGGTGCCAGATGAGCGTTCATGGTCTCCAGAAAAGGAGTTGGAGTGAGAGTTCTCCTCCAGTTTGGCGCTCTCAGAATAAACAGGGCGTGTTAGCGAGTATCACGATGACACTCATGTGTTTGTTTCCTCGCCACAGCCCCGATGACTCATGAGAAAAACTCTCAGCTACTCGCCCGGATCTTCTACACATGTGACAGAAAAAGAAAGTTTGTTTTGGGCCCCGGCAGGCTGAGAGGAAGGAGACGTGCAACAATAATGAGGAAGTTCAATCATCCAGCATGTCTGATCACTGTCCTTACCTGTCTGATCAACACTGACGATAATTTCCTCTAATATGAACCTTTGGCCTGACACAGACTCAATATTAGAACGACCAGCTCATGTTAAATTGAAAAAAGTTTAGTCCTAGGATGCAAGAAGAGTTTTATTTAATATCTTCATCAGTAGCTGCTCAGTACCATCACTGCAAACTTCAAAACTTCCTGTAAAGACTTTAACAAAAACTTGTGCCGAGACTTAAATTAGGATTGAAACATCAAATGCATCACATAGAAGTCTGTTGGACCACTTCCTCATTGAACAGATAACATCTGTGGAGTCAGCAGCTCAATGTGTTGCTCTTACTCGCAGCATCTTAAATATTGTCATGTTCTGATGTGTCAGTGATGTTAGCAGTGATGGCTGTAGTGCTTATAGACAAAGGAATCAATACTAGAAATACACAGATCAGATTTAAATATAAATGTATGTAATTACAATTATTGTTGCTCACATTGCAAATTTGATATCAACTGCTTTACTGAACGGGGATTTTTGTTTTCATGTCACTCGTTCTAATTAGGGGTGCACGATAACTATCGGGCAGATAATTATTGGGCCGATAACAGGGAATTATTATGTCATTCCGATAAGTCTGATATCATGACAACTAGCCTTGATAACATATATTTTTGTCAGCACGGCAGTGCTGCCATTTCTTTCTCACGAGACTACACATTCCGAAACAGCAGGTGGCACTGCAGTACACGACCCGCTGTTAAGCACCAGAGAAGAAGGGGAAGCAGCCCCTGTGCTAAAATGTTAACAACACGTTGCTTATTTACAGGGAGGATAACACGACCGTGTGTGTAGAATTTGCCCTACAAAGGTTGCAAAGAGTAGAAAGAAGTTCTCTTATAGGTGGTCTCTTATAGGTCACTTAAGAGTCATCATCCTAACGACGTTAAAACAAAGCGGCAGCAGCCACTAGCCTCAGCCGCGGGCATTAGGACTGAGTCAACGGCTAATACCAGGCAGAGCGCTGATCGTAAGCAGGCATTGAAAACTGCAGAAAGTTTGCCACAGCCAAAAGGCACAACGTCATAATATCAAAATCAGAGCGACAGTCTCCTGATCCATCGCTACTTTCATAGACGTATCCCTGCCTGCTCTGGTTGACGTGGTTTCATTCAGTCTGATCAACGTTAGGAACAGAAGTTTAGCCACAGACCACGGTGGACTTTACATTCTCAACCTATCTCTGATATGACTAACGTCAGTGCATATTTTTAATCTTTATGTGAAACATCAGCTCATTTTAATTCTGGCTTAAGCAGCAAAAAAAAAAAAAAAAAAACAGACCCCCAAATATCTATTTGTTAAGCATAACAGCCTGTTATCATTTGGTTTTAAGGGGGAAAACCTTTGTCAGTTGTTTGTGTATGTTGCACTTGGTACACAAATGTTTAACTAAAAAAGTTAACTATAATAACAGTTATAAAGTCAGAATAGCTCTTTGTTTTTTGAAAAACACGAGTGATATTAGATAAAATTAGTTATAAATATCTTTGCTCACTACATATTAATCCCTTCTTACCCCCAGATGTGCATAAACACATCAAATAAACTTCTTTTGTTAAATCAACAATTAAAAAATATAAATCGGTTATTGGCCATCAGGAGTAGGAAATTATCGGTTATCGGTATCGGTTCAAAAAAATACTTATCGTGCATCACTAGTTCTAATTAAGAAAAAGTACATACAACAGGAAAAGGACCATTTTTGTAAACCATTTTTTAAAAATGACACTCCAATGTTTGCATAAAATCTCTGCTGTCTCAGATAATAAATGTTTTAAACTAGTATGTTGACATATTTCAATTTATAGCAATATTGCAAAATTTGCGATTTGTAAATTGCAGTACGCCATATTGGGATATAATCTCATTTGCGATAAATTTCCCAGCCATACTAAATTACATGTACGGGATTACAATTGCCTGTGGACCTTTATATGCACTGAAATATTGATGGTAATTTGCCATGGAATTTTTACACCACAAATTACCAACATGGTCGATTCACACAGGATTAAAAACACAGACATCCTTTGAGATTATTACAAATTACCAGAAGTCCCATGATACAACTATTCTCATAAAGCAAAATAAAAAAAAAAAAAAAAAAAAAAAAAAAAAAAAAGGTGCCAAAATACACGCTGCAGAGCAGCCACAAAAACACACATGCACATGCTCAGTAAGTTTAAACGCAAAGTAGATTTACAGTTAAAGATCTATTAGGACATTTTTCCTGGACTACTTTCCTTGTCCCACAATACAAGCACTGAGGAGAACTACTGAACCACCGCAACAGTAGGAGAGGATCAGTCCCTTTCAACATGATACTACCAGACCTTCTTCCTGGTGACCTTGCTGACAAGTACAGATGCTCAGATTGTGAAAACTGAGCATCTTAAGTGTCCACTATTCCGTAATGTGGGATTACGATTACACTGGACAATATTGCTAGGACTGCAACAACGAATCGATAAAATCGATAAAAATCCAGCCAAAACTTTAGCCAGACTAACATGCTTACATGGATTTTGAACATTAAACTGCCACGATGATTTGACTCTCTATAGCTACATGTAAATGTACTGACAGATAAAGGCAGCAGGTAAAGATAAGGGTTGGTTTCCAGAGCCGAAGTCTGAGCAGCTTTTACTGAATCACAGAAGCAGTGAAGGGGAATCGGCAGACAGGATGCTGCAGAGAAAACACTGCGGTAAAACCACCACCACCATGAGAGGAAAAGAACCACTGGATTTTGGATAAGGCAAAACATAAAAGACACCAAGAAAAAGTGGTGTGGAGGCCGCATGGCTGGTGAAGTTATCTGATCATTCATTAAAAGCTGGAGGCCAGGGATCACATAAACCACTGACTAAAGACGATGATTGGACAGGTAAACAGAGAGAAGACTCCTGCTGAGGTTTTTCAAACTCTACATGATTTAACAGGGTTACAAAGACATTTCCAAGGCTTTGGGACCCCAGCCAACCATGCTGAGAGTCATTCTCCACAAATGGGGAAAACTTGGAACAGAAGGGAACCTTCCCAGGAGTGGCTGGCCTACCAAAGGGATTCCAAGAGTGCGTGGGCGACTCATCCAGGAGGTCCCAAAAGAACCAAGAACAACATCTAAAGACCTCCAGGCCTCACTTGACTCAGTTAAGGTCAGAGTTCATGATTCAAATATGAGAACCAATCTGGGAAAAAATGGCATCATGGGAGAGTTCCAAGGCCAAAACCACTGCTGACCAATAAGAACACAAAGACTTGTCTCACATTTCACTAAAAACATTCTGATGATCCCTAAGACTTCTGGGAAAAAGGTTTGTGGACTAACCAGACAAAAGTTTGTGGAAGGTGTGCGTCTTTTTCCATCAAACAAATTCTTCAAACAAACATCAGACCAGCAGTCAAACATCGTGGTGCTAGCGTGATGGTCTGAACCAAGACCTGGAGCCCTTGCCATAATTGATCGAACATGAATTCTGCTCTCTATTAGGAAATTCCTAAGGAGAATGTCTGGCTATCAGTTCATGACCTCAAGCTCGGAACACTTGGGTTACAAAGCAGGACAAAAATCCCAAACACACCAGCAAGTCCACCTCTGAATGGATTAAAAAGAGTAGATGAAGATTTTGAGGTGGCCCCATCCGAGTCTGGACTAAAATCTGATTGAGATGCTGTGGCATGACCTTAAACAGGCCGTTTGTACTGGAAAACCCTCCAGTGGGGCTGAATTAAAACAATTCTGCAGGTTATCTTTGTCTAATATGACAAATTTGCAAAGAAAAAAAAAAGATATCATGAAAGGAGTGGATACTTCTTTACAGCACTGAACCTATAGCTCAACCTTGCATTCATCCAGCTCCATCATAAGCATTCTTGTAAATATGCTTGCCTCTACCTAGTCTTCTCTCCTAACTAAAGTTGTGAAGAATGTTGAACTATTCCTCTAGCTGCTGACATAATTATGGGTACCTGCAGCCTGACACACCTTGAGCTCTGATTCACTGCCAGGAATGAAGAGATAACCTTTAGCATCTCTAGCCGCTGTTTGTAGTTACCTGCATCATGTGAGGCGAGCGCTCGCAGCATTTTCCCAGCGCTGCGTCTGGTCTGCGTCTCCTTGTTGCACAGCAGCTCCATCAGCAGATTCAGGGCGCCTGTCTCCTTGAAGACGCCGACCAGCGATCCGATGCTAGCATAGGCACTGAGCACATGGATGGTGTGCGTAATGCTGATGGAGAAGTCGCTCTTCTTGGCCATTTGTTTCCTGGCTCGACGCACCAGGTTCTTCACATCCTCCTTCATGTCAGACAGCTCCACCTCATTGAAGGTGGCGTCCGTGGGAAACTCGCTGCCGCTTGCCTGACCACTACTTGACGACTCACCCTGCTGCTTCTCCTGCTGCAGGGGGCGCTGTGCGTCTGTCTTCCTCTTCCCCAGCAGGGTGGGGCAGTTGGCGTACACATCCTCGGTGGACATCCACATTAAGATGTTCTGCGGTTTGCTCTCTCCAGAAGTAGATCCGCTAGAGCTACCAACCCCAGAGCTGCCGCCTCCTGTCCCTCCTGCCTCGCTTGCTCCGCCTCCTGAGCTGGAGCCGTCGTCAATGGTGACGAGGCACCAGCGGATCAGGTACTCTGTTTGGCCGTCATGGTTGCGGCGCTGACGGATTAGCTCCTCTGGATATGCTTGCAGCTTCGGGGCGAGCTGGACCAGCAGGTTACCATTGCGGCGTTCGCCCACCATGGTTGCTGTCGAGATAACAGAGGAGAAGCACAAGATTCAGCAAGGGCTGTACAATAATGGCATACAAATTGTTCAATATAGAAATATATAAAATAAATAGATTTAGTTACTAAAATATAGCATCACCAACAGATGTGAGCACCAATGAGCAATAGGAAGCATGTTACTGTTAGTGTTAAACATACAGGGTTCAAACCTCCTGATACCAAAAATAATTCTGAGAGGACCATTCGAAATTAACAAAAACAATAAAACTAGGTGAGCATGTCTCTGTAGTATGTTTATTATTCCATCAGAGCGCTGTTTTGACACATTTTAATCCACGTTGCCAAGATCCATGGCCCTCCCAGTGTTTCAGAACTCCAAAAAACTACTTCCTGTCTCATGGCAAAAATAAAAATTTCCATGACTAAATGTTTTAATTGTGGCTTGGACTTAGGTTGACTTGAACTCACTGGCAGTAGTAAAAAGGCTCTTTTAACCTTCCCACAAATGTAAAATTTGTGCATGTCATTGTTTTTACATTAGTGAGAATTGTGTTTAGGCAACTGCAATTTCATTTAGAGGAAATTTGCTAATTTTTGGGGGGGTTGTTATGTTCAAAACTGCTTATTTGTATGATGTTCGTAGGCAATTATTACATCTGCAGGTCTCACAAGGATGAAGAATATCAGATGAAACTAAAACAAACTTTTAAAATAACTTTAAGAACAGCAATAATGTTACGGCGTATTCATGTGTAGTCTGTACCGTGAGCGACCAAATGTTACTTCTTGTACTCATATTTGATCTCAATCAACATGATACCTGTACATCCCTATCATAAAATGAACCTGTTTTTGGTGCCTATGGAGTCTTGTTTGCCATGGTATCGAATTTTTTTTTTTTTGATATTTGTATTGTCCATCCATCCATTTTCTATACCTCACTTATTCCATTGGGGGTTGCGGGGGCTGGAGCCTATCCCAACTGTCATAGGGTGAAAGGCGGAGTACTTGAGGGTGGGCCAGTCAGCCCCAAGGGCTGACATATAGAGACAGACAACCAGGCACTCTCACACTCACACCTACGGCCAATTTAGGGTGACCAATTAACCTAATGAGTGTGTCTTTGGTGGTGGGAGAAAGCTGGAGTACCCGGAAAGAACGTGCAAACTCAGCACAGAAAGGCTTGGATCGGAAATCGAACCATGGACCTTCTTGCTGTGAGACAACAGCGTTAACCCTGCAGCCCTATTTGACTTGTTCAGTATCAAATTTCAAAGTTCAGTTGACAGCTTTGCAGCGTACTTTAGATCATTGATACTCAATGCAAGAATCCGAGCAACATGTGGCTCTCTTTAGTCTTTGAAAAATAATTCCTCCAGGAAACCTTAAAAAAAGAGAAAAATTGGACCTCAAGAATGATTCATTGCAAGTCACACAAGTTTGTTTCCCACACTTTTGTAGGACGCTTTAAACGTCAATTTTTATTTTTTGTATATTTCCATCAGATGTTTGCAAGAAAGAACATAACAGATAAATATCTCTGATTCTTGACTTTATTTTTTTGTTTCACTACAGTACTGGATATTTGTGTGCACTGAAGTCTAAACTAACAGATTTTAATTTCTTTTTTTGTTTTTTCCAAAATATGATTTTTTTTTTGCTAATCATTTTCTGATTTTTGTCAACAACATCAGACACACTAAAATCAGATTAATTTTCGTTTTAATAATGTAAGGTGAAAATCGAGTTTTCAGGTCTAATATTGGTATTCAGTAATGATATTTAGAAATAAAAATTGTAAAATGTATCATTTCTGCTTTTTTCACATATTACAAGTAGCCTATCTTATTTCTGAATTTCATGAATTTCTAACTTCATCTTTAATATTAACCATATTAATCAAATATTTTTAAGTAAAATAGTTGTTGCTTCCTTCCTACTTTCTGACCTACATCAGTCAGTGGTGACAGGAATGTATAGGCTAATCTTTGTTCCCAAGATCTTTACCTGCTGTCTGTCCCTAAAATCTGAACTGAGCTGGGAAAAAGGCATTTAAATTTGCTGCTCCCTTTCTCTGGAATGATTTGCAAAAAGAGATTTGACCTAATGAACTGATTTCATTGGACACTTTTAAAAGGAAGCTGAAAGACTTTGAGGCAGACGCATCTGGCTGCAGATGCTGTATTAGTTGTACATTAGCCACCTAAATTGTTATCGTCTGCCTTTGATGCATCTAGACTGCGTGTCTGTTATTATGTTTTCTGTGTATGACTGCTTTTTGTTTGTCTGAAACTGTTTGCTGCTGCTGCTGTCTTGGCCAGGACACTCTTAAAAAATGTTTTAAATCTAAATAAGGTTTTTCCTGGTTAAATAAAGGTTAAACCAAAAAAATAAAAATGATTGCATGTAGATTAGCTAGTATTTAAACAAATAATCAGAATAAAATTAACAGAGGATAATGTATTTTTGTAAAATGATGGAGTTGACAATTGGAATAAATACTGATGGCTCAAACCAGCTGTTTTACACCAAAAATGATCTCAATTGACTACAGATAAAATAAAAATAAAGACTACAGAAATAAAAGTGAAACCAAGTTCTCTGCATGCTGTGATTAATATATATTAGAGATGTTGAAAGATTACAATTTTAATCGCTGTTAATCTCAGGTTTTCTGTACCTCTTCAGGACCATTCACACCATTTCCAGATTTCTAAAATACCACTATTTTGCATTCAAAGCTTTTTGTGTCATTTTTTAGTTTTTACGGTCTTAGACTAACGGTAACCGACTTACTGTTTGGATAGAGACACGCTTTTATAGGTAGATTTAAGACTTCAACTTAACCATGGAAAAAGGAACTTGTTATGAATTTAAAGGCAACAAGTGAAGAGTAAAGAGGTAAATGTTTGATATGACAAGGTTAAGATGACTTTTGACTTGTCTGCTGGGCTGTCTGGGAATCTTTTAAGGGAACTGAGACATCAAGGAGCAGTAGTGGACTTATTTTAACTAGGGCTGTAGTCAACCAAAGAAAAACTTGGTCGACTAAAATCACACCAGATCATCAATTAATCGATTGGTAGTGGGACGGCCCAAAAAATAAATAAATAAATAAATAAATAAAAACAAAAAACAACAACAACAAAAAAACCTTCATGTTATTTCTACATCAAACTTATCACTGACAATGTAGTCAGTGCATTTAGGTGGTAATTAAAATTCAAAATGAACCCAAAATGAACCTTAAAACTTACGATTTTTGCAGTATAACCACCTTATGTTGTAATTAAATAATAATCCTTTTTCACAAAAAGTTGCCACAATGCTGACTTTTTCGGCATGTTGTCGATTAATGGGAAACAGAGTATAAACCGCTTCACCGACTTTGGTGGGAGGGTCTCAGTGACAGTGTTTTGACTTTCTGGGTATTTAACTTGTAATTAATTACCCTTAAAGGCATGAGTAAATTATATTTGAATAGTTGTATTCATAGTTATTTTCTTTTTTAAATTATATTTTGTAACACTAGATAACTGAAAAAATAATAACACGACATCTCCCCTCTCACCCCTGCAAAAAAATGGATTCTTCCAATTAAAGTAGCAAGTGTGATTGTTTGACCAATTGGATTTTGGTCAGACATGAGGTCATCGACCAATCGACTTGAGGCTGTCAGCCCTAATTTTAACATCACTGTGGCTGCAGGGAAGCGCTGTAGTGGCTTAAACAAAGTTTGTTGAAAGGACAATTTTATTGCAATTAAAAAGTTAGTGTACAAATTGTACATCATAGTTAATCGCGATTAATCGTGCAGGCACCTCCTATTGTGGGCAGCATAGACTTTAGAAGCTCAAAAATTCTAAGATTTGTTTAATATACATTTACAACTTTTTAAGTAAACATTTTCTAGTTTTGTTTCAAGTAAAATAAAAATGAGCAGATTCTCTATTTTTTTCTAATGTTGTCCTAATATGCCATTGTAATAACAGACAGTTTATAGATATTTTGTCAAGAACAAGTGTCTGTAGGCCTGTTACGTTGAGTTGCTCTCGATGTAAAACAATGAAATTTTCGGTTTATTTTTTCCAAGTGGGTCCTGGGGGCTTAGCTTTTCTTGGATAGGAGTGGGGGGACTTTAGAAAAAAAAGGTTGGGAGATGCTGCTTAAATTATAATCAGTGTCCTCTAAACAGAATTTATTGGATTCATACACCCAAGGTGTGGACTGTGGCTCTTGTAGAGGTATTTTTCCAACAATTTGTCTCTTTGGTTGAGCAGTGTTGAGTAATACTGCTTTAGATATTGTAAAAACAAACCCCAGCTCACATGAAGGAGAAAAATAACTGTTGTGAACTTTTATTGGAGAGTTGGAGAAATGAAGAGTCTATGGAGAACGTTCCAGATAAATCTGTGGAGCAGATAGCTCAGTGTTTCCCACCTTCAGTCATAACGCAAGGTTCTGAAACTAGCTTTTCATTTTCGGTTTTCAGACACAGTTCCGCTTTCTGGACTTACCAGAGCACCTGCTTTCTCTGAAGTCCTGGTGTCACACATGCTGCTGGGCGTTAGTTAGCATCACCAGGGGCCAGACTAATATCTGAGCAATCTAGGCTAGACATCAAGTCTAACAAGTCTGCTACGTAGGAACTAAGTGAATTTCCGCTTCAATATACTCTAAAAAGTCTTAACGTCACGTCTTTATAATTCACGTGGTCATTTTTCAAACTGTTAAACTTGTAGAGTTATGAGATATCAGCAAATAGCCCGGCCCTTCATGTTATGCTACTAGTGTTACGGTGTATCTGGTGCCCGTGCTATTTTGTGACAGTCAGCCGAATGGGCTTGTGGTTGTTTGAGTTATGATGAAAACAGTCATCGTTGTCTAATTTTTAGTTATGAAGTCTTTGAATTCTAATCTGATGTTTATGTAGTGAAAAATGATGATATGGTTAAACGCGCGGACTCTTAAGTTTAATACATTCGGCGCTAAGTCAGCAGTTAACACGGTAACGCGTTCCACCGTAACACCTAAACGCAACAAGCTAAGTGCATTGCTAACAGACGTTGCTGATCTCTGCATTTTGATTTGACACCAACAGACAATAAAGGCGCCCTTTTAATCGGGACTACTGTATCTGTATGTCACAATCTAACCACTTAAACAGCTCAGAACCCACTTGTCATCTAGTTAAGTCGATAGCTAGCTAGCGACATGCACGCCTCATAGGCACCGTCTAACTGAAGTACAATCCTTATATTTAGGAGGTTGGGGAGTTCGAGGGCCAATTTTTAACACTATAAAAGGCCCCTATTCTATTCCACAAGGTTTTCTGTCAAAGTGACCGTATTCAAACTTTGCTAATCTGGATTAGCATCCAACTTCAGATGATGGGGCTGTACTTTACTCTCACCTTCTGAAGCCAACGCTGCTAATGAGCCTTTGGTGTTGGCAAATTAAGGTGAAAAACTGCTCCAAAGTGGGCTGTCTATTCCTTAAAGTGATTTTTCATCACGCCGGATGGAGGACTGAGTCTATCTTGCTCAGCCAAGATCACATATTCAATATAACAGTCTCCGTTTCACCGGTTAAACTCTGATTTTATTTAAATTAACGTTTTTCAGGTGGAGTCCGGCATGCCGTGTTCGAACACAGCCACGGATGGTCCCGGGATAAACAGTGGACAGTTACTGGATGACAGCGCTCAGGAGCCGAGGTGGGCCTGCCAAACATACCCGCGGTGGTCAGACAGGAAGGTGGCTTCGCTGGGACACAGGTGAGTTCGTCTTACCTGCCGTGTCACAGACTGTACCCCTCGGTTCAGTCTTTCCCGTCAGCCGCTGTTTTCTTTTCCGCCCTAGCGTGTCGTTTCCCAGCCTGGTAACGTTTGTTTTATCGTTTTCCACCGCAGCTCCGTGCTGTTGGATGCGCATTTGCGCACTGTGACACGGGAAGCATCAGAGGTTTCTTCTTCTTCTACGGCTACGGGGTGTTTTCCTCTTCTTCTTAGGCTTCATTGGCGGGTCACAAACGGTCATAAAGCGAGCATGGAGCCACCTGCTGGTACAGCCGTTTTCATTGCAGCTCACTGCTTTGCCAAAACACTGATGTTCTTCAAAATTAAGCAAAGCAGCACCAAAACCATTTTCCCTCTGCTCTGAAACCCAGCCAAGAAAAACAACAAGTCCTATTATAAGCAGATATTAATAGATCATACAGTATTCAAGAATCGCATAGGTAGGTAGAAATGTGTGAATGAAAATGTTTATTTTCATAGGAGTGTAGGTATGTTTGATTATATGTGTATAAATTGTTATGTGTATACACATATAACTACTCAGGGTTTATAATCTCTTAAAATGAAGAGACATGAACGACATATATACATCTGTGTATATGTAGGCATGGCATTTGTACACATGTATTTAGTCGGGTATCAAAATCTCTTTCAATGAATAGGGTAGGTATCTAGGATGTGTGTGTATGTATACACTGTTGTGTGGATGTATAAATGCATTTACTCAGGTATTAAAATCTCTTTAATGTAGTAACATTTGCACTTTGTACTTACTTAGATTGCACAGTATTTTATATTGAAGTAATATGGTAGGTAGGGGCAGGTTCAAATAAGCATTTATGCTTCCACCCATCCCTTCTCAAACATTGCTGGAGCTCTTTTTTCTTTAATGTTGTCCTTTATGTCAGCTTGTGTTTATAACTAATGATTTCTTTTACTTGAGGTTTTAAGTGTCTTTCTTACTTAGTTTTATTTGTTTATATTTATTAACTTCTGCTTCCTTGTATTTTGTGTGCAATGTGTGTGTGTCTTATGTGTTGCGGTGTTAATTTTAGTTAAAGTCTTTAACTGAAATGTATTTTAGTTTTAGTCACATTTTAGTCATTTCTATCCTTTTTGGTTTTAGTCTAGTTTTAGTCAACGAAAACTCCCAAAAAACGTAGTCTACTTTTAGTCCATAAAAAGGCCTCGCATTTTAGTCTTTACTCTGCCTTAAACTCTACACGGCAGCACTTGCGTCCAATTGAACCTGAAGCACTTGATGGCACTTACTGATGTTGTTTCTTCTTGTCTAGATCATTGCTTGTGTTGTTCTTGCTCTCAAATGTACGTCGCTTTGGAGAAAAGCGTCTGCTAAATGACATTGTAACATTGTAACATTGTAGTCCAAGCATTTATTTTCTTGGCTAAATCTGGTATAAAACCATGGTAGTGTGTTCTTTGCACTTTGCTAAACCTGGGGTCCCTGCTTTCTACAGTGAGAGACAGAATAGCTACAGCTGCATAAATGTGCAGTGCTCTCAGAAATGTCTGCATTGTTCCATTTAGTGTGCATACATCTGGAAAAGCTGTGATTTACTGTGTATGTGCTCTGGTTAATTACACTCTAGTGACACCTGGTGGCAGACACCAGGTACGACAAGCTGAAGGGACTCCATCTGCACCAAATTTGTTTTAGTTCTTCTCTGATATAATCATATCACTGCAGGGAAACGGAAAACCTAGAGTTCAGACTGAAAGAGGAGGGTTTTTTAACTTCATATTCAGTCGCCTAACAAGTGCTGATAATACACCACTGATGCTTTAAAGATGTGAGGTACAGTGCCTATAAAAAGTCTTCACCCCCTTGAATGTTTTACTCTTTTATTGATTTTATAAGTTAATCATAGTGAGTTTAAATTGGCAGTGTTGATCGGAGCCAGATGTGTGAAATATCCAGGGTTAAGCCAAAACAAAGGACTGTTCAGGGGACTGCTTCCCCAGAGATGTTTTGCTTACCAGGTACTTGTATGCACTGAGTTTATTCAATTCGAAACACAAAATTAGAATTAAAATGTCAACAAATCCATGCATCGTTTGAGCAAAAAAGATGCAATTTAACCTAAAAAATCAATATCGGGGCTTACATATTTTTTTTCCAATCTAACTGCACTAAAAGTGTCATTATCATTCTAAAATAATAAAACATCTTGCTGAAGTTCAGCCATTTTCACTTCTGCTTCCTAAAAATGTATATTATTTATTTTTTATGTTACTTTGCTTCGGTAAGGTAGTATTTTGGTGTAAAAGTTTACAAATTAAACAGTGCATTTTCAAACAAAGGACAAAAAAGCAACGTATGGGGTTACAGATATTGATTTATTCACGATAATACTGAAGATTGTATTTTAAAAAATACAAATTAAAATGACTTTTTATAGCGCGTTGGTGGCATTAGTTGTCAGAGGTGTCAAAAGTATTCACATTCATTACTCAGGTAGAAGTATAGATACTAGGGTTTAAAAAGACTTCTGTAGAAGTTAAAATATCAACTCAAGCTTTTTACTCAAGTAAACGTGTAAAAGTACTGGTTTCAAAACTACTGAAAGTATAAATGTAAAAGTAATGTAAGGGGGAAAAATTCCATTAAGGACAAAAGCTAAGGCCATGCCACAGGGGCCAGTTCCATTCTACCATTCTTTTTCATTCCACCATTCAATCCATTATACTTTCCATTCCATTCTACCATAGTGCACTACCCCACCTCCCCCCAAAAAATTTTTCTAAAGGCCATAATGACTATAATATCATATTAAAATGTTTATGTTGAAAAATTTGGGATGCACCTGTTTCAGCTGCATTTATGCCCATTGAAAATGAATGTATTTTAGTACAATGCAAATACATTCAAGAACCATAAACAGTATGTGTACTACCAACCTCCTCACTGGTGATTGGTTGGGACATTTTGCTCCAGTTCTCTTGTAGTCTCTGCCACAGACATCTTTGTACTACGCTACATACGTCTGCTATTTCCTTGCTGGAGTGTGACATGATTTGTAATGTCTGAAGGTGCGATGGATCACGTACAAACCAATAGGGTGTCAGAATGGTATTATGTTTATACTTCTCATCCAACCACAATTAAATTCACTCTATCCGGATGGCGCGATTTATCTGGATAGGTTTCGGGTTTTTTTATTTGTGTTTTATTGAACGATGACAAGCTGGAATGAAATAGCAGTAACAAGGCTATTTTTAAAATGTAAGGAGTAGAATGAACAGATAATTGCGTGAAAATGTAAGGAGTAGAAGGAAAAAGTTGGCTGAAAAATAATTACTCCAGTAAAGTAGATACCCAAAATTTCTACTTAAGTAAAGTAATGAAGTATTTGTACTTAGTTACTTGACACCTCTGTTAGTTGTCACTTGTAAAATAGATTGGATTTTGTAAATAAAGTTTGTATTTAAGAATTACATTTCCATGTTGCGATCAACATTTTTTTATTTTTGCATTTATCAATGATAGCATACAGTCATGGACGAAAGTATTGGCACCCCTAGAGTTTTTCCAAAAAAACACAATTTCTCCCAGAAATTGTTGCAATACCAAACGTTTTTGGTATACACATGTTTATTTCATTTATGTGTATTGGAACAACGCAAAAAAAACAGAAGAAAAAAGGCAAAATTATTGGCACCCTTTTAAAATTGTGGGTAAATCATTTTATTTCAAGCATGTGACGCTCATTTAAACCCACCTGTGACAGTAACAGGTGCTGGAAATCTAGAAATCACACCTGAAGCCAGTTAGAATGAATAAAAGTTGTCTCAACCTTTGTGTTGTGTGCCTGTGTGTGTCACACCAAGCATGGAGAAGAGAAAGAAGAGCCCAGAATTGTCTGAGGACTTAAAAACTGTGGAAAACTATGAACAATCTCAAGGTTTCAAGACCATCTCCAGAGATCTTGAGATTCCTTTGTTCCTTTGTGTGTAATATAATCAAGAAGTTTATAACCCATGGAACTGTGGCTAATCTCCCTGAACGTGGACGGAAGAGAAAAATTGCCAAAAGAATGCAACACAGGATAGTTGGAATGGTGGATAAACATCCTCAGTCAACTTCCACACAAATCCAGGCTGTCCTGCAGACTCAGGGTGTAAAAGTGTCAGCCTGGACCATACGTGGTCATCTGAATGAGATGAAGCGCTATGGCAGGAGACCCCACTGCTGACAAAGAGACATAAAAAAACCAGACTGGAGTTTGCAAAAATGTACCTGAGTCAGCCTCAATCCTTCTGGGAGAACATTTAGTGGACAGATGAGACTACGGTAGAGCTTTTTGGAAAAGGACGTCATTCTTAACCTGACACGCCAGATGGATGTGTATCACACATCCATCTGGTAAACCTCTCATACACAGCATTTGGGAAAGGGCAGAGCATTTGAAAAAAACTCGGAGGGTGATTGGATGAATGTTCTGTCTGTCACATCTTTACGGGCCAATTAGAGCAACAAAACACGTGACGAAGCCATGACTGAGGAGTAAATCCATATAGAACTGCATAACACAAAACATGGCGACTGTAGACATGTCAGTACACGACTTTTGTCGTTTTTGAAAAGAAAACAACTCACTGCTGATCTTTGTTCTTCCTTTAACGAAGAAATGCCATCAACTTCTGATACAACTGGTGCTTTAGCATCCACTCTAATGTCTTCCACCATAACTGCACCGGCCTCTTGTTACTGCTTGCTTACATCACAACTCTGAAAGTACTGCCCCTCCTGCTGATTGGTCCTGTCACTTTCTGACTGGGCCCAAACGGTTTAGACGGACGCTTTGCAAGATGGATTCACCGGTGAGAAACAAGGAAACGGGCGTATCCATCTGCTTTGCAAGGTTACTTCATTCTACCATTTACAGAAAACAGAATGAGATCTACAAAGAAAAGAACACAGTACCTACAGTCAAACATGGTGGAGGTTCAAGGATGTTTTGGGGTTGTTTTGCTGCCTCTGGCACTGGGTTCCTTGACTGTGTGCAAGGAATCATGAAATCTGGAGACTATCAAAAAATTTTGGGCCACAATGTAGGGCCTAGTGTCAGAAAGCTGGGTCTGGGTCAGAGGTCATGGGTGTTCCAGCAGGACAACGACCCCAAACATACTTCAAAAAGCACCAAGAAATGGTTGGAGACAAAGCTGGAGAGTTCTGAAGTGGCCAGCAATGAGTCCAGATCTAAATCCCATTGAACACCTATGAAGAGATCTCAAAACTGCTGTTGCAAGAAGGCACCCTTCAAATCTGAGAGACCTGGAGCAGTTTGCAAAAGAAGAGTGGTCCAAAATTCCAGTTGAGAGGTGTAAGAAGCTTGTCGATGGTTATAGGAAGCGATTGGTTTCTGTTATCTTTTCCCAAGGGTGTGAAACCAAATACTGTCACCAATTTTGTTTTACCAAAAACATTTGTAACTGCTTTCTGGGAGAAATGGTGTATTTTCTGGAAAAATTCCAGGGGTGTCTATACTGTCGTTCATGACTGTATATACAGCATTATACTTCCAACCAACCCGAAAAATTCAGGGCTTTTAAGAAAAAAAGCCACCCCCTCCCCCCACCTGTGGTGTTTAGTAGAGTCACCCTTGGCTGCAGTCACAGCTCTGAGTCTGTGTGGATAGGTCTCTGTCAGGTTGTACGGGGATCAGGCATGAACAGCTCTTTCCAAATCCAGACACAGATTCTCTATTTTGCCTTGCTATTTTTTGCTATATTTCAGTTAGTTTTTGATACTTTTTGTGTCTCTAACCCAATTTTTGCTATTTTTGAATCCCCTTTTACCACTTTTCCTTCATGTTTCATCCCTTTTGTGCCACTATTTTTTATCCATTTTTGCTACTTTTCACCTATTTTGCCACTTTTTCAACTGCTTTCATTATTGTGTTTGTACCATTTTTGCCACTTTAAACCTGTTTTTGATACTTTTTGCCCCTTTTTTCCTCTTTACCAATTTATGCCACATTTAACCCCTTTTCACCGCTTTTCCAGCCAATTTTTGTCCTTGTGCCACCCTACAACCCATTTTGCTGCTGTCTAACTCCTTTTTATCTCTTTTTCTGGCCACTTTGTAACATTTCCACCAGTCTTAACCTTTTTTTCTATTATATTTTTTTTAAATGTACTTATTATGGCGGAAAAGTAAATTTCTGTAAAAATAGATCAAATGTTTAGTCATTCTAAAACTTTTTCAATATTAAATGTTATTATATTAATTTTGGGGTGGGTTTAACAGCTGCAGACATTTAAAGCCCAACAATAACCGTAAAACCACAGCATCTTCATTTCCTCGTTTTCTGAACTTACTGATCTTCTGGGGGCCAGACAGGAAGCTTTGGGGGGCCTGATATGGCCCTCGGGCTGCCAGTTGATGATCTGTGATTTATGCAGTCACTTATTTTACATTACATATTTGATATTTAATTGCCATTACTTTGTAGAAATCTGTTTCGATTTGACATTTCAGAGAGCTTTTTGTACTTTTTTGTCAATAAAGCCAGATTGAGCTGACCATGATTGATTTTTAATATCAATCACCAAAATGTCTGAGAGAATGGTATTGCAGTATTGTCGTTTGATATTGCCTTTCCTAAATATAAAATATATAAAGACAAAAACGTATGACCCTAGATTGAAAGTTTAAACTGCAGTTTCAGCCTCAGTACCTGACCAGCCTTGGTTTCTGCTTGTGAGGAGGAATTCTGGGGGCTTTAGGACCATGGGAAGGACATGTCTTCTTCTGTTCACCATGAAAACAGTCAGTGCTCCTCTGTCTGTATTCCGTCCACATGCCTCCTCCTCCTCCTCCTCCTCTATAAACCCTCTCAGGCAGTAAACTTGAAGCAGCTCTCTCTCTCTCTCTCCTCCTCCTCCAGCTCCATCTCCTCTCTGCAGACCATCTCTCCTCCTGTCCTCTCTGCTCCTTCCCGCTCGCTGTCTCGGAGCTCACACCGGGACTCTCTCGGATCTGTACCCGGCTCGGGGCGCACGGAGGGCGGCCTGCGGACCGAGGAGGCGTCGGTGTGAAGCCTGGATGTACTGACTGCATTCATGGATGCAGGCTCTCGTGTCTCACCTTGGGAGGTGAGTATGTGTGCGCGTGCCTGTCCATGTTCTACCGTGCTTACATGTTTAGCATCACCGGGATGACGTCAGAGCTGGTGGCACTGTCGGTATTTTCAGCTCGGTGACATTTGAACGTTTTATTGTGTGAGGGATGCTGGTGTTTCTGTGCAGCCTCGTGTGTGTGGTGGGGGTATTTCCTGGAGGATCAGCCTTTATTAGTGATGTGCATGGATTATTCTGAGTGAAGCCAAGGTCGATGGAGAAATCATTACATTTAGTAGGGACAATTTTAATTGATGTCAGCTTCCTTCATCACGAATTTAAAGGAACAGTCCGACACATAAAACATGTAAGCAACACCGTAGGTGTTACAATCCATTACAGGAGAAAGGAAGGCTTGAGCATGCTCAGAGGAGGAATGGTCCGCACTGGAGGTTTTACCATCAGGCAAAAGTTGGCATTTACCTGGGGCCCCATGCTCCAAGGGCCTCAGGATATAACCATTCAAGGTAGGACAGGATTAAACATCAAGTTTAAAAGATAGATCAGTGTATGTCTGGGTGAGATATAGGGTAATCTATCATTTTAAATCCTTAGCAATAGCAATCAACATCACCAGCACTAAAAATTGCTCCAATATGTTGGCAACATATTCAACAGCAATGTGCATTTTTTCTGTCCCTAGTCTTTACTGGGATATCTCACTTGAAAACAAACGTTAAAATATATATTTTTGTTATTTGATTAAGTATACCTGGGTGGAGTGGGCACCCGTGTACATAGGCTATGGTCCTTTATATACCACCACCAGCCTGAACTGTTGACTCGGCAGGATGCTTTCATGCCGTTCACGTCAAATTCTGACCCTACTATCTGAATGTTGAGCTGAAATCGAGACCAGGCGATAATTTTCCAGTCTTCTGATGTCCAGTGGTCTTCTGCCGCTGTAGCCCATCTACTTCAAGGTTCAAGATTCCCCGCGTTGTGCGTTCAGAGACGGTGTTCTGTAAACTTTGTTGTAATGAGTGGTTATCGGAGTAACTGTTGTCTTTCCATCATTTCAAACCAGTCTGTCCATGCATTCTCCTCTGACCTCTGACATCAACAAAGCATTTTCATCCACACACCTAACACTCACTGATATTTTCACTTTTTCTGACCATTCTCCATAAATTCTTTGAAAATCCCAGTAAATCTAACCTGACACGCCAGATGGATGTGTTTCACACATTTATCCAGTAAACCGCTCGTAGGCTGCGTTTGGGAAAGGGCAGAGCGTTTGAAAAAAGAACTCGGAGGGTGATTGGATGAACGTTGAACTGCTGTTCTTTGTCTAGGGTTTAATATGACGTTGGTCCACACTTTGCAGCTATAACAGCTTCAGCTTTTCTGAGAAGGCTTTCCACAAGGTTTAGGAGTGTGTTTATGGGAATCTTTGACCATTCTTCCAGAAGCGCATTTGTGAGGTCACACACTGATGTTGGACTAGAAGGCCTGGCTCTCAGTCTCCGCTCTAATTCATCCCAAAGGTGTTCTATCAGGTTGAGGTCAGGACTCTGTGCAGGCCAGTCAAGTTCATCCACACCAAACTCTCTCATCCATGTCTTTATGGTCCTTGCTTTGTGCACTGGTGCACAGTCATGTTGGAACAGGAAGGGGCCATCCCCAAACTGTTCCCACAAAGTTGGGAGCATGGAATTGTCCAAAATTTCTTGGTATGCTGAAGCATTCAGAGTTCCTTTCACTGGAACTACAGGGCCAAGCCCAGCTCCTGAGAAACAACTCCACACCATAATCCCCCCTCCACCAAACTTTACACTTGGCACAATGCAGTCAGACAAGTACCGTTCTCCTGGCAACCGCAAAACCCAGACTCATCCATCAGATTGCCAGATGGAGAGGTGTGATTCATCTCTCCAGAGTCCGCATCTCAACTGCTCTAGAGTCCAGTGGCAGCGTGATTTACACCACTGCATCCAACGCTTTGTATTGCACTTGGTGATGTATGGCTTGGATGCAGCAGCTCGGCCATGGAAACCCATTCCATGAAGCTCTCTACGCACTGTTCTTGAGCTAATCTGAAGGCCACAAGAAGTTTGGAGGTCTGTAGCGATGATCCTGCTCCATCATTTTACGTGGCCTACCACTTGGTGGCTGAGTTGCTGTCGTTCCCAATCGCCTCCACTTTGTTATAATACCATTGACAGTTGACTGTGTATTATTTAGGAGCGAGGGAATTTCACCACTGGACTTGTTGCACAGGTGGCATCCTATCACAGTACCATGCTGGAATTCATTGAGCTCCTGAGAGTGACCCATTCTTTCACAAATGTTTGTAGAAACAGTCTGCATGCCTAGGTGCTTGATTTTATACACCTGTGGCAATGAAAGTGATTGGAACACCTGATTTCAATTTTTTGGATGTGTGAGTGAATACTTGTGGCAGTATAGTGTATATTGGTCATCTTGGTGAAAGTGGAGATACTGAAAGATACTGGTGTTGTCCTTCCATTTTTGCCAAATAAAGTCGCATTGTAAGCAACTTTTGATAGAGTGTGTGGACTGGCAAGGAGTAAGGGAAACCTAGCTCCTCCTCAGGGTTCGGGCTGGGCCTCTTATCTCCAGCGAACGCCAGTTTTGACGCTTTAGCACACCAAGACATTTTGACCATGCTTTACTTCTAACTGTGTGTCAACAGTTTGGGGAAGGCCCTTTTCTATTCCACCATGACTGTGCTCCTGTGCGCAAAGCAAGGACTGTAAAGACTGTGAAGTGTCAAAGCACCTGACTGGCCCACGCAGGGTGCTGAAATCAACCCCATCAACCACCTTTGGGATGAACTGAAATGGAAATAGTGAGCCAGGCCTTATAGAACCTTATAAATGCTCTACAGACTGAATGGGCACAAATGCACTCCGAAATTGAAGAGTGGTGGTTATAGTTGCAGGGGGGGGGGGTGTCAACTCCATGTTAAAGTATGTGGATTTGAATAAAATGTCATCACAGTCCCTGTTGATGGAATGGTCAGGTGGCTGAATACTTTTGTCTGTGTTTTTAGTCCAAAGCTCCTTATTAATCTGATTTCTTATTAATACCACTGTTGATATTTTTCTGTTGCTTGGTGGAAAGACTCACGGCAGCGTTCTTCTCTATGACTCATGTGTAGTCATGAATATATCATGGTGAGTAAAAAGGTTTGGAAGTGCTCAGGGTTACAGCGTGTTCCTGCTCCTTTAAATAGTACTATCAGATGGCACAGAAACATGAAGTCACTGCAGCATTTAAGGAGGAAATACTCAGCTCTATTCCTGCAGTAACACATCTCCATGAAAATAATCCCCTACAAGGGGTAGCGCTGTGGTAAATGTCTCATCATGACACAGTTCTGGTTTCAATCATCATCAGGCTGGTAGAGACAGAAAACAGATGATCAATAATCAGTGCTGTTGGAGGTGAATAATGATCACATGAATATTTATTATATTTATCAGGGACATTCCATATCCTAGGAATTCCATTGGGTCCATTTAACCTGATTTATTTACAGAGAACACACATAAAAAGACCTCTTAGTGGTGGGGAAAGAGGGACTGATTACCCAGGGTGCTACTGGAGGAAGGACTACTGCTGATAAGAATGATTGAGGGACAAACTAGTGTAAGCTGAGGGACAAGTGATGCCTCTTTAACAGCTCTTGCTCATGTTATCATAAATATGCTTTTAAAAGACATGCTGATAATTATTTTGTGGGATACCAGTTAGATTGAAACAACAGTTGGGGGCCTTACAAACTTTAAAGGATGAGATCATCTTTAAAGGCAAGTTAAAATGTTTGAGAAACTTTAAAGGATAACATCATCTTCGAAACAGAGGACGGAATGTTAAATAAGCTTTAAAGGATGACATCATCTTCAAACGCGAAGGACAGAATGTTTGATAAGCTTTAAAGGATGACATCATCTTCAAAGGCAAACGACAGAATGTTTAAAAAGCTTTGAAGGATGACATCATCTTCAAAAACAAACAACAGAATGTTTCAAAAACATCAAAGCATGATATCATCCTCAAAGGCAAACGACAGAATGTTTAAAAAGCTTTGAAGGATGACGACACCTTCAAAAACAAACAACAGAATGTTTAATAAGCTTTAAAGGATGACATCATCTTCAAAAACAAATGACAAAATGTTCAGTAACCTTTGAAGGATGACATCATCTTCAAAGGCAAATGACAGAATGTTTAATAACCTTTGAAGGATGACATCATCTTCAAAACAAACGACAGAATGTTTAATAACCTTTGAAGGATGATATCATCTTCAAAAACAAACGACAGAATGTTTAATAATCTTTGAAGGATGATATCATGTTCAAAGGCAAATGACAGAATGTTTCATGAGCATCAAAGCATGATATCATCTTCAAAGGAAGAGGACAGAATGTTCACAAAGCTTGGGTTTCTGGGGACTTTTCCCCTCCCTTTTGCCAAATAGTAGGCCATAATTGGCATCTTTTGGAGAAGTGGATGGAACTGGTGAGGGTTCCCCTAACTGGTCTCCTTGTACCCTCAATTAATCATGTTTTGGTGATGTAGTGAATTTTGAACCATAAGTGTGCTGGGGTGCTAGTTGGTGTTAGTATCTGCTTGCTAGCTAATGTGTTACTAGCAACAGCAGCACGTCTTAATCAAGCAAAATGAGTAAGGTAAGTTACTGGAAGTTCATTTTCTTTGGAAATAACGCTAAAATAAACAAATCAGTTAATTCAATTTTAGATGAAATAGTCAAATTTCAGCAAGCTGCTTGCAATTTGCTGTAAAAAAAAAGAAGTCGAAGTAGAAACAGCTAAACTGTTGTCACTTCCTGTAAGTGCAGAACAGCACAGCATGATTTGGGACAACACAACCTGTGGTTATGATGTGAATGGAAGTATACTGCAGTGGTATACCACAGAAAAGTATTTTAGCTCCAATACTCAGCAGGTGAAAGGTGGATTAGTAGATGATTAAACACGTTTGCTGTGATGCTGTTTAATATTCCTGTCAAACTCCGTACTTCCTAGTTCACTACTTTTATCTTTATAAGGCATGAAAAAGCCTCAGCATTCCCAGGTGGGGCCCTTCTGAAAATTCATTCAAATATCCCATGGATTTGAAGGGAGCAGTGCTATTTATAGGACTCATTTATACAGCATAAATTATACCACATAAATAGTTCAAAACATGTCAGACAGCAAGTTAAAGTTCCCTATAGCATTGTTTAAAGTTTTTGATGATGGTCATCTTCATCTTTGTGTGACCACTTAAAAACAGCATGATGATTCCGTTCAGTTATGTAAACCTGCTCTTCATCCTGTTGTTTGGCATTTGTGCGAGGGTTGAAGTCATGATGAATGCACCACACACAGAGGTAGAAGAAGAAGAATTAGTCATGAATGTTGTCATGCCAAAGATGATTAAAAGGATGATTTTTTAAGCTTTTATTGCATATTTTAACCCTAAATACAGAGCCAAAAATGTTTATAAGGCTACCCATGATTATTTTAATTAATTTCTATTTATTTATTTTGAAAGCAAATCCTCTGCAGGCAGCACAAAGGCACAAAATACATTTGATACCTGCAACATGTTCCAAAAAAGTTGGGACAGGGGGAGGAAAAGACATTTAGAACATTCTACAAGTTAGAAGGTTACTGGTGATTGGTTGGCTTGCTTATTTCAGCAAGGCAATAGCTAGAGACATTCTACACAAGTTACAACAGCCTGGCTTCATTATGAAAGAGAGTGAACCTTGATTTGCCTGCAGGCAAAACAACAAGAAAGGAGTGATTTATAGGCTTTAAAGGATAATCTTTCAAAGTCAAGGATGGAATGTTTCACAGTCTAAAGGATGTCATAATTTCTCAAAGCCAAGAATGGAATGTTTTATAGGCTTGAAAGGATGGACTCGTCTTTCAAATTCAGGGGTGAGAAGTTTTATAAACTTTTAAGGTTGACATCTTTCAAAGTCAAGGATGGAATGTTTCATAGGCTTTAAAAGATGACATCATCCTTATAAGTCAAGGACAATATGTATTATAGGGTAAAAAATAATGACATAATCTTTCAAATGCAAGAATGAAATGATTTATAGGTTTAGAAGAATGGTATCTTTTAAAGGCAACGATGAAATGTTTTATAGGTTCAAAAGAATGACATCGTCTTTTAAAGGGAATACTGGAATGTTTCCCAGTCTCTAAAGTATGACATCATCATTCAAATTCAAGAATGGAGTGTTTATAAGCTTTGATGAATTTAGTGGTAAGGATGGAATGTTTTATGCCTTCAAAGGATGGCATCTTCTTTCAAATTCAGGGATGGAATTTTTCAAAGCCTTTAAGGGATGACATCATCCTTCAAAGTCAAGGATGGAATGTGTTATAGGCTCTAAAGAATTACATCTTTTTTCAAAGGGAAGAATGGAATGTTTCACAGGCTCTAAAGGATGACATCATCTTTCAGATTCAAGGATGGAATGGGTTATAAGCTTTAAAGGATGACATCTTTCGAAAGGAAAGATGGAATGTTTTTCAAGCTATAAAGAATGATCACATACTGCATTTCGCAGGCAAGGAGGAAGGTTTCATAGGCTTTGAAGAATGACAATGTCTTTCGAAGACAAGGATGGAATGTTTTATTGTCTTAAAACATGACATCTTTCAAAGGCTAGGAGGGAATGTTTATACGCTTTAAATGATGACATCCTCTTTCAAAATAATTGATGGATTGTTTTGGCTTTTTAAATGATATTAGCTTTCAAAGGCAAGGATGGAAATTTCAACAGGCTTTAAGTAATGACATCATCCTTCAATGGCAAGGATGGGATGTTTGAATGAAATCATCTTTTCCATGCATTTTCTAGGCTGATCTTAAATTAGTTCAGCTCCTCACTGTCTTTGTTTTTGTTCCTTTTTTTAGGAGAGTTCAGCCCACAATGCCTGACCCCTGACCTCTGAGACCCTCTGAGGAGGAGGACGAAGAAGAGGAGCCCCCTGCTAAGCAGATATGGAGGGTGGAGAGGAGGAGAGCCGAAGAGAAGAGAATGAAACCTCCTCCAGACTGGGGAGGGCCTCCCCAAGGGCGGGAGGAGAACCCTGCCCACAAAACGGCCTCATTAACACCCACAGACTTGGGCCAGAGCCTCTGCTGTTGGTGTACTCTGCCCCCCAGTATCAGAGTCATGTAGTGAACACGCCCCCTTTGCAGGAGAGGAGCAGTCGGGGAGGGGCTCCTCCTCAGCTCCTGAACCCCAGCGCTCTCCTCTCCCAGCAGGTGTTCACGGACCCTCACCTCAGGCCGGCCCCGAGCCTCCTCCTGTGCCCGGAGAGCGTCCTGAGGGCGTGGGGAGAGGCTGGGGGAGGAGACTGCTGTGAGACCACCTTTATTGAGGGGCTCGGTCCTGACGGGTCCACCTCAGCTGCCGCTGGCTCCTCCACAAAGGAGGCGCTGCTGTTTGCTGACAGGAAGTATCTGGACTTTTCTGGAGAGGATGCAAAGATTCACACGCTGTCATATGACATCGACGATGATGAGGAGTTCCAGGAGCTGGAGGTGAGGAGGTTTTTACCTAATGGATCTTCATCATCTGAACATAAAATACAAGTAGAGGACTTAGTGATTATCACAAATGTTAGAGGGTAACTAAAGCCCAGAGTTCCAGGAGATTGAGGTGAGGAGGTTTGACCTTAACCACACAAAATACAGCCAAAACAAACAGAGGACTCGGTGGTTATCACAGGCATGACAGAGGAACTAAAGCCCAGCTGAGGTCAGTCTACTCTGGAAATTAGCATCACCTGTATTTAATGTTTTTAGGATGCAATAAAGGCTGGGAGCACAGACATTATTACACAGATACTGCATTTGGGCTTCTCAGATGCAGTGACCGTATGTAAGAGGGGGAGTCACGGCTGACGATGAATGTGAGTCGAAGACGGCGGAGGCCTATTCACAATTAAAATGCTCGTAACTGACTGAGAAATGAACCGATTTTCAAGCCATTTGCTTTGTCACAAATGTGAGACATGCATTTATGATCCACGATACCTGATCATGTGAAAACAAAGATTTTCATCACATTCTGATTTTCACACAGAATCTCAGAATTTGGAATGGGAAATTAGTTAAAATTAACATTGAATTGCAAATTGTAGAAGGTGAAATATTTCTTTGACCAAAAGTGTACGTGTTTGTCTCATAAAAAATGAGAAAGGTATAACATCGTCATTCCCTTCAACACAGCAATTCATATTTGCAATGCAATGAATTTGCAATGAAGCAAAATAATCTCAGTTAGATGTGATTTCAAAATCTGTCTACTTAAATAAAAATATAGAACAAAAGGCAATTTACATTCAGCAACAAAAATAAATCAAAGATAACTTATCATGTTGAAGACATAAGCACAAATATTACACTAAACTGTCAAAGGCACTAAATTACCCACAGTCCTAGAGTGTCACAGAAAAGTCTTTGACTGGCAGATCTTGTCATTACACTTCTGCTGGACAGGTTGTTTTTCATCTAAAGACAGTTTGTATGGTGAAATGAAGATATATGATCATGTAGCAGACACAAGAAAGAATACTATCAACCTTGTTTTAAGAAGGACATGGTTTATTAATGATTTCAGGCAACAGTACTACACACAGCAAAGTCTCTGATTACTGGATTGGTGATAATAATCTAATCTAAAAAACAGCATAAGGGACAGGAGAAAGAAGGGAGTGGGCTTGTCTTATCCCCTCTCCTTCCTGACTTTATGATATTTTAAAGACAAAGACATGTGATGTCATAGACATGTGTTTTTATAAAGACAATTTCTTATATTCCAGAGTAGATGACCCTCAGCTGAATTCTGAGCTTAAACGAGTCTTTAAGTGTTTTTATCTGTAATTGTCCCAGTCCTGATTGTCTGTTTAGATTGGACCCTCTTTCATGGGAAGTATATCTTATAATTTATCTAATTGAGCACTCTGACATCCTTCCATCCCTCCATCCATCCATCCATCTGGCAATGAGTTATTGAGTTTCATCTGAATGAGATTAGCGAGCTGCAGCTCTCTGGATGACACATTAGGCCGCCTAACAACCAATTGCTTTAGAGATGATTAGCTGGAAATGCTGTGATTTTGTCTCAGTCAAGTCCAGCTTTAATCTACTCTGGGGTGGGGGGATTACTGCGGGGGAGCAGACCTGCTTACACTTAGCAGTAATTGTTTATTACGGCACAGGTGAAATAAACAAAGTGTTGTATTTTTGATCCAGAGAGCTTTAATTCTGCCGACAGAAAACATCTGTTTGCTGTTTGTTTTCATGGCCGGGGAGTTCCTCGTGTCCCAGTTATTTTGATACTGAGCTGTAACAGGTTCACAGTGAGACTCTGTCTGATTCAGTGTTGTCATTAGAGAGTTTAATCATTCCTAATAACAAAAATAAAAGCCTCCTGTAGCAACAAAACCTCACATCATCATCCATCTGGTCTCATCTGAAGCAGCGATGGTTCTCAGCAAAGACCAGAAAAACAATTTAAAGATCAAAAGTGCTGAGTTGTCAGGGGTTGAACCAAAGATGAGTCTTTGTTCAAATCTGCAGTGTCGTCTGTGGCTAAAGCAAGAACAGAATGGATGAAGACAAAGATAGATCATAAAAGTCTACTTTTTGGAACTGCACTTGAGGCTGTTTACATATACACTGTTGTACCTAGTATGTATTTAATACTGTGTGGGACAGTGGACCTAAAATTGAGACTGAAGTAAGGCATAGATTGGGGAATAAACCGCCTGAGAGCACCTGAGAGCAATAGCAGGAGTATTGACACAACCTTGGTCTTGCTCTGGATGTCATTGCAGTTTCCCAGGAGCATGAGGAAATAATCTGTTGTAAAAATAACAAAGTCCACACCTTAAGGGCGTAGTAAGGGGTGGAGTAGGCATGGCCCAGAGTTTGATCGTGGCGAGTTTAGGGCTTCTATGAGCCCCTGGTTGTACTGTGGATGTACCAAGGACCTTAGGAGTGCAGGTGGTCTCCAGACATATTACTAGAGATAAAAAGGTCCGGACAAAAGAGATGTTGAGTAAATTCATCCAACACTGCTCAGAAACACCTGCATTTGGCTGGTGGCAGTTGCTAATTTCCCACCCTTATGCTTACATACATACACATGTTTAAGGGCTGTCAAACAAGGCATTTCTCATAATTAGCCTTTAGTTTAGGAAACAGGACGTAAAATACTCCTAGATTATGATGTGGAGATTGATGCCCCAGAGAGCAAACAAAGAGCCAGTGATAATGAACACATGAACCCTGCAGATATATTAAGCTAGATCAGACCTATGATGTGTTTCTTTAATAACCCTCCCTCTCTATGTGTGTTTGATCAGAGCGATTACTCCAGTGAGTCTGAGAGCGAGGATGCCTTCCTGTTGATGCCTCCCAGAGATCACCTCGGCCTCAGTGTCTTCTCCATGCTCTGCTGCTTCTGGCCGCTCGGCATTGCTGCCTTCTACCTGTCACATGAGGTAAGGACACGCCCACTCACCTGAGGTGTGGTTTGTTCGACTCCTACCGAGTTATTCCAATTCATTTTCACCTGGTAAAGCCAAAGTCATGTTAAAAGACGTAAACCCTCCTGGACAAGGCTTTGGATGCAGGACTCTTCACTCTCTATCTTTACATTGTATATTTATTTATTTAAAAGGGACAATTGCACATTGATGAACAAACGTAAAGAATTCAATCTGTAAATGCGCACAGTTAGCAAAAATGCTAATTTACATCTGTAGTCCGTTGGCAGGTCACAAGATTAAAACAAATATTAACTCATAAGGCTTAAAATACACAAATATAATACAACCAATCAATAATACAAAGTACTGAAGTTAAAATGCTACAGTTAAGGTGCAGGAGTTAAAGTACTGGAGTTAAAGTGCGTATTGCCAGTATATGAGTTATTTGGAAAAATACAAAAAAACAATAAAGAGAATCACCATTCACATATTCATTCGCATATACAAAAATCAACGAATGCAGTACATACATTTATGTACTAAAATAATTACTACTTCTACAACCACAATTCCAAAAAAGTTTGGTTGCTTTGAAAAATGTTAACAGAAACAGAGGTCAGTGATTGTCAAACTTCATATACCCATATTTTATTCTCAATCAAACATAAAGAAAATATCAGATGTTGAATCTGAGACATTTTACCATTTCAGTAAAAAAATATTAGCGCATTTTGAATTTGTTGTCATCTCTAAAAAGTGTGGACAGGGCCAGGTTTAGCATTGTGTAACATCCCCTCTTCTTTTAACAACAGTCTGTAAAAGTCTGGGAGGTGAAGAGACCAGTTGATGGAGATTTTGGAGAGGAATGTTGTCCCATTCTTGTCTGATGTAGGATTCTAGCTGCTCAACAGTCCTGGGTTCATTTTGCTGGATTTTTCCTTTTCTAATCCTTTAGAAATTTTCTGTTGGTGAAAGGTCTGGACTAGCAGGCAGGCCAGTTCAGGAACTGGACTCTTCCACATAACTGTGGCTCAGTAAATAGAGTCATTTGTCTCACAAACAGAAGGTTTTGGGTTTGATCCCCAATTGCCACACAGTCCTGAAGTGTCTTTCTTTTCTGTAATGATATGGTGAATATGGAGTGGCCTGTGGTGTAAACGAGCTTTGAGTGGTCAGACTGCAACACACGCTCTAGTCCACTTATGATGGATGGATGGATGGATGGATGGATGGATGGATGGATGGATGGTTGGTTGGTTGGATGGATGGATGGATGGTTGGATGGATGGTTGGATGGATGGATGGATGGATGGATGGATGGATGGTTGGTTGGATGGATGGATGGTTGGATGGATGGATGGATGGATGGATGGATGGATGGATGGATGGTTGGATGGATGGATGGATGGATGGATGGTTGGATGGATGGATGGATGGATGGATGGTTGGATGGATGGATGGATGGTTGGATGGTTGGATGGATGGATGGATGGATGGATGGATGGTTGGATGGATGGATGGTTGGATGGATGGATGGATGGATGGATGGATGGATGGATGGATGGATGTGGTTGGTCTAACCGATGTTGTGTATCAGCTGACTCGGTGTTCTCTCTGCAGTACTGTGTCTAATATCTGGTGTTGGCTGATGCCGGTGTACTGTGTGGTTTTTCTTCAGACTGCAGATGGTCTGTGGTGTTGCTGCAGTTTCTTCTTCCTTTCTTTCCTTTGGTGAAAGATTATTTCAAAGCTGCTCCTACACACAATGACACAATGCTCCTTATATAACTGATCTGCAGACGACAACACACCGTCTGTCTGCCCTCCATAGAGCAACTCTCACTGTTATGGAGCCTCAAATGAAAAATCCTGTACTCCAGCCATTCCCAAACTTCAGTGCCATATATTTTGTTTTAATCAGGGAATCAAAATTTTCTGTCATATTTATGTCTGTACATGTACTTTGTGGCCCATAAAGCTCTTTTCTAGTTGCAATAATTTATAAAAAAGACAAAATTCTTACAATTGGGAAGTGTCCATGGTTAATCCAGCACCAGTTAAACCATGACACAAGCTCTATACATCAGACAAAATTTTGTTGTCAGATTTGACCTCTCATGGCCCACCTGTAGCACCTCCAGTGCCCACCAGTGGGCCCCAGTATAGGTACCAGATGTGTCTGGGCTGCCAGAACTGTCCGTGGTCCTGGGCCTTCCAATGATGTCACAAACATTGTTAAATACGGCAACTCCATGTGGACAAACCACAATGCAGATGAGTTGGTAGACGGATAGTATATTTATTTAAGGTGGATATTTACTTCTACGGTACAAAAGTATTTTCTATAATCTTGGACTTTTGTCGGACCAAACATAACGCCAAATATTACCATCCAAAAATATATCATCCCATAAATAGGAATTGTAATAATTTAGTTTATGAAAGTTATTTATAAAGTATTGTTGTTGTTTAATACATTCAGAGATGCATCTTTACACAGGATTTTTTTTAAATAATTTGAACACATACATATATATATATATATATATATATATATGAACTGACATCTGTGCTGATTGGAATGTTAAGGGTTTGATGAATTGTGGTATTAACATTTGAATACAATAAACGTGAGTCGTGAACAGTCAATATGAAAAGTATTTCCTCCCCAGTCTTCTTCGTATGTACTGGATGATCTGCTACATGTACCGTGGTTGCCGTTTCCATGGCACCTCGCACTTACAGTTCAAAAAGATACAGGCCTGGTTGCCAATGGCAACACTTCCCACACTGGAATCCTTCACTGCAGTTGGGGGGGTAAAACAATGTAGGAGTTCAGTTAAAGGAACAGCACAGTCTGAAATCATCCATCAACCCAGACATGTCCTTTGCGTGGATGCACCTCATCATGTATTGACAACAGTTTGTTATCTGATAGCTCAGACTGATAAATGGGAGGTCTGAGATTCCTTCATCTGGACTGGTTGTGTTGATGCAACACAACCACCACCATGGTCTGCTGTATTCTGACAGTTAACTAAAATCATGGCTTTATTAAGTCTATCCAGACACATTTAGACTGATGGTTAGATAGATACTGTATTAGTCCAAAGGTGAATTGAAGAATGGGTACTGTGGCTTCTTAAAGAGATCTGGATTATTAGTCTCAGGTCAGTAAGAAGAACCGGTCGTTATGCTCCCATACAGCTCTTCATTTGGTACCAGTTTGTCTTCTATTAAGTCTTTAAAACATAAAACAACAACAACAAAAAAAAAGAAAGAAAATTATCTATCAAACTGGAACAACCTTCCTTCCCTTTTTCTATCTGTCAAGGCTTGCTCCTCACCAGTCTCCACTTTTTCAAAACTTTTGCCAACAAATTGGGAAACATGGAGGGAAGAATCTATCTCAACATCTCCAGCTTCACCAACATTCTGATGATGACATCAGCACTTAAAACATTCCATTTTTTCCTCTATAAATGGCGTCATCAGATCTTATAAAACATTCCATCTTTGCCTTTGAAGATGATGTCATCAGATCTTATGAAACATTCCATCTTTGCTTTTGAAGATATTGTGATCAGATCTTATAAACATTCCATCTTTGTCTTTAAAGATAATGTCATCAGATCTTATAAAACATTCCATCTTTGCCTTTATAGATGTCTTCAAATCTTATAAAACATTCCATCTTTGCCTTTTAAAATGATGTCATCAGATCATATAAAACAATCCATCTTTGCCTTTGGAGATAATGTCATCAGAGCTTGTAAACAACCCATCTTTGCCTTTGAAGATAATGTCATCAAAGCTTATAAACAATCCATCTTTGCCTTCATAGGCGATGTCATCAGATCATATAAAACACTCCATCTTTGCCTTTGAAGATAATGTCATCAGAGCTTATAAACAACCCATCTTTCCTTTGAAGTTGACGTAGGCCACTGTAAGCCGTGTCCAATTTCTTTAATTTGCAGGTGAAATGGAGGAAAAGAAGATCCCAACATCCCCATCTTACCAACATTCTTTCCCCTGCCTTTGATGATGTCATTCTTTAAAGCCTTTAATTGGCTTAAGAATGATGATGTCATCCTTTTGAGCTGATAAACATTCCATTCCAGTTGCTGTGATACTTTAGCTACATGTGAGCTAATGGCTACACCGGTCGCCTTTGTTTACCGGCTTGCAGTAGAACTAAACCCTGCCTGTAGCTCCCTCCTCAGCTTTGGAGCTTGGCCTGATGACAGACATGAAATCTGGACTATCCACCAGCTTGCCAGGGTTATTTCTCTCACTTTTTCTTATTAAGGAGACCCTTTTTTAGCTTGTTTCACAAAGTCCACCTTGTGGAGGCTTGAAACCACGAGGCTACCATCAGTTTCCTGTCCCAGCTTCTGTGTCCTGACAGGAAACTGCTGGAGGCAGACTGAAAGAATCAGTTTGTTGTTAAGCTGGCGTGGATAATCTGAATGTCTGCTGTGGAGTGTAGCCCTCACACAGAGCTCTTTACATAACACCCTGGCTCCGCTCACCATGCTCAGACCTTCGAGGACGTTTTTCAGAACACAGTCAGAACACAGCAGACACTGAAAGAGCGCCTCATTGTCTTCAGCCAGACCAATCACACGCCATCCCAGCCCGCCATTCTGGTTGGCTGACGTCACTGATTGAACATCTGATTGTTCTGAGAGTATAATTAAATCTAACTGGAAGTGGAGCAGTCATTACAGTGAGTTTTTCCTGTGGGTGAGCTTATTAATCAAGTTAAAAATGTCAATTCAGCTCGTTTAGAGACTCACTCTCATCTGTCTGATGCTGAGCTCAGAATATCACATTGTCATGTTTCCACATAAGCGATAGTGAGCCCAAAGGCATTATGTTTTCAGGTTGTCCATCCATTTGTCAAGCCTAATCTTGTGAACCCAAGAATTTGAATAATTTGTCTACTTTTTGGAGGAACTGAGTTGGAGTTATACGTCTTGAAAGTTGACTGAGATGATGATTGTGTATGTGGTAGAATGTTGGGACTCTCTTAGTGAGATCAAAACAAATGTCTGCTGAGAACAGCACAGCAACAATGGGCAGAGCTAACATGATTGGTCCATCCTCTGCCTGTTTCTTATTGGTTGGTTCATCAAAAAAATGAAGAGCAGAAATACATGTGTAGTGAGCAGAGAAAGTTTTGAACTAGTTTTGTATGCACGCACAGAGGAAGTGTGTCACTGTATCGCTTTGTCAAACAAGCAGAAACAACTTGAATGAGAGGTTTTAGCACCAGCGCAGGAAATTTGATCCTCAACTAAAGGTTTGAGATTAAGCCGATGTTTAGAGCACAAAAGCAGGTTTGAATGGAAATATTTTCAAACAGTCTGGGGACAAACTCAATAAGTCATGATCACAAAATGTTTAAAAGAGCACCAGAGTTTTGCAACAATAATGACTCCGTACAAATTCTTATATAATCAACCTTGTTTTAAGAAAACCATGGTTTATTCACAATCTCAGTCAACAGTACTTCATTAACCATGATCCTGTAATGTCACCGCTTCCTGTTTATTTTAAAATTCCTCAATCATCAACCTTAAACCTCAAATACACTATATTGCCAAAAGTATTTGCTCACCTGCCTTGACTTGCATATGAACTTAAGGGACATCCTATTCTTAATCCATAGGGTTTAATATGATGCCGCCCCACCCTTTGCAGCTATAACAGCTTCAACTCTTCTGGGAAAGCTTTCCACAAGGTTTAGGAGTGTGTTTATGGGAATCTTTGACCATTCTTCCAGAAGCGCATTTGTGAGGTCACACACTGATGTTGGACAAGAAGGCCTGGCCCTCAGTCTCCGCTCTAATTCATCCCAAAGGTGTTCTATCAGGTTGAGGTCAGGACTCTGTGCAGGCCAGTCAAGTTCATCCACACCAAACTCTCTCATCCATGTCTTTATGGACCTTGCTTTGTGCACTGGTGCACAGTCATGTTGGAACAGGAAGGGGCCATCCCCAAACTGTTCCCACAAAGTTGGGAGCATGGAATTGTCCAAAATCTCTTGGTATGTTGAAGCATTCAGAGTTCCTCTCACTGGAACTACAAGGCCAAGCCCAGCTCCTGAGAAACAACTCCACACCATAATCCCCCCTCCACCAAACTTTACACTTGGCACAATGCAGTCAGAGAAGTACCGTTCTCCTGACAACCGCCAGACTCGTCCATCAGATTGCCAGATGGAGAGGCGTGATTCGTCACTCCAGAGAACCGTCTCCACTGCTCTAGAGTCCAGTGGCAGCGTGCTTTACACCACTGCATCCGACACTTTGCACTGCTCTTGGTGATGTATGGCTTGGATGCAGCTGCTCAGCCATGGAAACCCATTCCATGAAGCTCTCTGTTCTTGAGCTAATCTGAAGGCCACAGGAAGTTTGGAGGTCTGTGGCAATTGACTCTGCAGAAAGTTGGCGACCCCTGCGTGCTATGCGCCTCAGCATCCGCTGTCCCCGCTCCATTATTTTACGTAGCCTACCACTTTGTGGCTGACTTGCTGTTGTTCCCAATCGCTTCCACTTTGTTATAATACCACTGACAGTTGACTGTGGAATATTTAGGAGCGAGGAAATTTCATGACTGGACTTGTTGCACAGGTGGCATCCTATCACAGTACCATGCTGGAATTCACTGAGCTCCTGAGAGCGACCCATTCTTTCACAAATGTTTGTAGAAACAGTCTGCATGCCTAGGTGCTTGATTTTATACACCTGTGGCCATGGAAGTGATTGGAATTGGATTTCAATTATTTGGATGGGTGAGTGACTTGTTGCCAATTCATAATTAGTTCAGAATTGTTCCTCCAGCTGTTTTTTATTAGTACCACTTACTTTTCCAGTCTTTTGTTGCCTTGTAGTGTTGTATTCAAGACCACACTATGCGAGACCAAGACTTGCCCGAGACCAAAGTGCACCAAGACAAGACCAAGACTTATCGGGGTCGAGGCTGTCAAGACCAAGACTCAGACAAGCCAAGGCTGAGACAAGACCAGGACCATAAAAATCAATGTAAAAAGTACATGACAGAGTGAACAGTAAAAGAGTATTCTCTCTTTGATTTTAGTTTCTTTTTAATACATTTGACAGATAAAAATAAGGTGTCTGTAACTCTTTCAAAGCACAACATGCAAAAATCTCAAATCTAAACAAATTTGTACAACTAACTTCTTGTAAAATATTCTTGTATGTATTTAAAAGCCACTGACATGTCTGAAGATTTTTTTAAATATCTGAAAATCAGATGTTTATCTTGTTTTGTCAGGTGTCTGAGGCCTAAAGTGATCAGAGGTATTTCTGACTGGAAATAAGATGGACTGGTGTCAAGAGTTTTTGCAGGAGTAGCTATTTGTTGTTTTAGCAAGTGCTTCTTCTTACATTAAAGAAGTTAAAGAATAGCAGATCAGTGCTTGTCTTGACCAGTCTTGATGGAAAATCCAGAGTCTGGTCAGTCTGAGACCAAGGCAAGACCAAGATATTCAAAATGTGGTCTTAACACTGGTCTCAAGAACAAGACAGTTCTCGAGTACTCCAACACTATTGCCTTGTCCCTACTTTTTCGAGACAAAAGCAACTCCAAAATGAGCTTTAATTTTCTTGAAATGGTAAAATGTCTCAGTTTCCAAATCTGATATGTTCTTTGTGAATAAAATATGGGTCTATGAAATTTGACAATCATTAGCTTCTGTTTTAATTTACATTTTCTATAGCGACTCAACTTTTCTGGAATTCTGTTGTACATTCCAGTCCTACCCCCAGCTACAGATGTAAACATGCAGCCCCATACAGATATAAACCATTTCTTTACCCTGGACCAGCAAGGACTTGTTAGAACTGTTTTTCTGTCCCAGGGTTCTGTGAAAAACAAGACCTGGATCTAGATTTAGCACTGGCTCCACCTGCCCTGCACTTACAGTGGGCTAAAACTGCATCCAGGACCCTTAAAGGATGTTTGATTCTAGGCAGTGGCAGCAACCAGACCACGATAAATGTGTTTCAGGTCCTAGTCTTCCTGGCGTCACTCAGACAGGGTTCTCAAAAGCTCCAATACTCGCTGAGACTTAAACTCATGAAAGCCCAGGTGAATGATCTGAGGATCAGTGCTTCTGTCATGATTGACTCGACCTTCATGACGTTTTTATCGGTTCAGAAGCAGATCAGATAGACCGGCTGGCCCCGAGGTCTTCAGACCAAACAGGATGCTGTTTTCTTCTTGATCACATTAGCTTTAATCAGATCTGATCACAGAGCAGGGACTTCTGTCCTCTATAATCTGGTCTTTTCTCATGACCTTTATCTGGACCATGTCAAGCCTTCAATATCAGACAGAAGTGGAGTTTAACAGAAATGTTCATTATGTTTATTACAGCAGTAGACTGTTATCACAGTTAATCCTCATCACTCAGCAGAGGACCTGAAAGAACAGAAAGAGGGCCTCTTTATTACTGTTTTCATTTATTAGTGGTATAGAGAGAAAAATTAGTGATAGTCATGTTAAAAAAAGATAAACAGAGAGAAGAATCAACAATAACAGACCCCCAAAGACCCCCATAAACACAGATACCAGAAGACTTCTGCAGGATTTGATGATGGGGAAAACTGATGAAATGAGGGTTATTTATTACTTATAAGATAATTTTTTTTCTTGTCTTTAATTACTTAGATAACCATTTTCTGTTACAACATCAACTCCAATAAAGTTGGGTTGCTGTGTAAAATGTAAATAAAACCAGAAATCAATGATTGTCAAATCTCATAAACCCATATTTTATTCACAATAGAACATAAACAACATATCAGATGTAGAAACTATGACATTTTACAAAAAATATTAGCTCATTTGGAATTTGTTGGCATCTCAAAAAGTAAGGACGGAACAACAAAAGACTGGAAAAGTAAGGGGTACTAATGAAAAACAGCTGGAGGGGCATTTTACAACTATTTTGTTGATTTTTTAACAGGACAGTAACATGACTGGGTATAAAAGAAGCATTTTAGAGAGGCAGAGTCTATCAGAAGTGAAAATGGGCAGAGGTTCACTGATCTGTAAAAAACGGTCTAAAAATTGTGGAACATTTTAGAAAAAAATCTCCTCAACACAACATAATGAAGACTTTGAATCTCCCAACATCTATAGTCCATAATTTCATCAAAAGAGTCAGAGAATCTGGAGAAATCTCTGTAAGCAAGGGACAAAGCTGAAGGGGCCCTCAGGGGCCACTGCATTATAAACAGGCATGTTTCTGTACTGAAAATCACTGCATGGGCTCAGGAACACTTCCAGATATCATTGTCTGTCAACACAGTTGGCCGTGCCATCCACAAATGACAGTTACAGCTGTAAAATTCACTGAGGTATCACGGAAAACTGTTCTGTGGTCAGATTAATCAGAATCGGAAATTGTTTTTCGAAACCACACCTGTGGACTAAGGAGTGGAGGAACCATCCAGCTTGTTCTCCTGGCTCAATTCTAAAGCCTGCATTTCTGATGGTATTAGTGCCTGTGGCGTGGGCAGTTTGTACATCTGGAAAGGAACTATCAATGCTGAAAGTAGATGGAGCAAGACAATGCTAAACTACATACCACATCCATCACAACAGTATGGCTTCACAGGAGAAGAGCCTGGGTCCTGAACTGGCCTACCTGCTGCCCAGACCTTTCACCAATAGAAAACATTTGGAGCATCAGAAAAGGAAAAATCTAGCAAAGAAGACCCAGGACTGTTGAGCAGCTAGAATCCTACATCAGACAAGAATGGGACAACATTCCTCTCCCAAAACTCCGTCAACTGGTGTCTTCATTTTCTAGATGTTTACAGACTGATGTTAAAAGAAGAGGAGGTGCTACACAATGGTAAACTTGGCCTTGCCCCTACTTTTTTGAGATGTGTTGCTATATGTTTAATGAAATGGTAAAATGTCTCAGTTCAACATCTGATATGTTCTATTGTGAATAAAATATGGGTTGATGAGATTTGACAATCACTGACTTCTGGTTTTAATTTTCATTTTACATAGTGTCCCAACTTTTTGGAATTAGGGTTGCATGTGCTCTAGATCTATTCCAAATAAGCCCACATGCACACACAATAGATTTTTGATATCTAGAATATATTTAAGACTATATTTATCTCTCAGTCTGTCAGTTTGTGTTTGTAATAATATTGATCATGTGATCATTAGTCTTTTCAGAGGAAACATGAACTAAAGTTTGATTGTATTTATAAGGCTCTCTCTCCTCTCTTTGTCCCTCAGACCAATAAGGCGGTGTCTAAAGGAGACTTCCACCACGCTAGCTCCAGTTCCAGGCGGGCTCTCTTCCTGGCCGTGCTGTCCATCACAATCGGGACGGGTATCTATGTGGGCGTAGCTGTGGCGCTCATCGCCTACCTCTCCAAGAACCACCACTGGTGACCGTGGAAGAGAGAAGAAAATTTACCCATCAGGCACTGGGAATGTTGTTTTGAATGTTTGGCTCACCTGGAGTCTCAGAGGAGCTCATCCTCGGCAGGCTGACCACAGCGACCAGCTGGAGGAAGTCGTCTGTTTGCAGGAGGACGTTCAGGAAACGCACGCCGAGTTGTTTGTGGGGTGACAAGATAAAATCCCTCGACTGGACCGACCTCAGCAGGAGAGCCCGGGGTTATTGTAGGGCCTGAAACCTTTGAACCGATCAGACTGCAGGATTTATACGAGTTTTTCAAGATGCTCCTGTGGCTAGGTGATTTATCTTGACTGGTTTCCAGTTTGAGTCAAAGAACATTTCCAGTGTGAGTGTTTCTCATTCAGATTTTCACTTTATTCATTCAAACAGCACAGGAGGGGTGGACAGACCCAGCAGCTTAAGTCCATATATTGATCCTCAGTTATGACTCCACTACAAGTTAAAGCCATAGAGCCATGACTCTTTATGGTGGGCTAGTTTAGCTCTCAGTGTACATCAACATTAATAGTTGTGAAGTACAGACACACGGTCTGTCATCCCCATGGGTAGGGCTGAACTTTCGGGTCTGTATCAGCCTTTTCTTTAAACAGAATTGGTTCTACCTAAATTATTTCTTCAATGATTCTCATACGGTTTCTGCAGAAAATTCAGACCTGGATCGGTTTTACAGCACGTGTTTTTGCTGAGTGTTGTTGGGAGTCTCCAGTCAGTCAGAAATGGTGTCAGTCATTGAGAGTGATGGGGAGCCATTTTTCCTGTTATTTTTATGGTGAAACACACGGACTGGTTAAGGACAAGCATCAGTAACATCTACAACAAATGGTCAGAATTTCTTGAACATTTTCCTTTCAACAGTCTGCAGAAATTTCAAAGAAATTACCCCAAATTTCAGTGGGAAATCTTAACCTTTTTTAAAGTACTCCATAAAAAACACCCTAAAATTTCCACAAATATTCCCCAAATGTTTTAGTGAAACTTTATTGTCAGGTCCAAACATTCCAATAGAAAATCTCCCAAATTTCCTTGAATGTTTTTAAGCAATTCCAAGAAATATGTAATTGCATTCTGTGAAATGACCATGAAAATGTCAGGAAAATCCCCCAAACATCCAGCAAATTCCCATGAAATATGATCAATCAAATTCCCTCAAGAAATTCAAATCATATCCCCAAAATAACAAATACATTTTCCAAATGCCAATGAAAATGCAATAAATAAATAAATAAATAAAGATAATTTTTTCAAAATATACACATTCCCAACATTTCCACAAAAATACTCAAGATTTTAAAAGCAGATTTAACATTTCTCTCAACATTTCAGGCACATTACTTAAACTTCAGTGGGCATTTCAGACAATTATCTTAGAATTTCTAATCACAGAATTTATTCCTAACCCATGTTTTTGGAAAAAAAATGGACAGTGTTTGTACTGGCTGCACCAGCCAACTGTTTTGGATGAAAGAAATATGTATTTAAAGTGCATCTTTTACACCAAAATCTATGGTATTCAAATTAGTAATAAGTCATGTTTCAGGTAAAAAGACTAAACATTTAGTCCTCAACTTAAATAAATAACATTTCAAACAACAGCTGTAAAAATCTTCTGAAAAGCTTGTCACACTGGAATTGAACTTTGACGTAAAACACTGGTATTGACTGGTCTGGATCACTGGTATTGACTGATCTCGATCACTGGTATTGACTGGTCTGGATCACTGGTATTGACTGGTCTGGATCACTGGTATTGACTGATCTCGACCACTGGTATTGACTGGTCTGGATCACTGGTGTTGAAGAATCACGATCACTGGTGTTGACTGGTCTAGATCACTGGTATTGACTGGTCTAGATCACTGGTAATGACCAGTCTGGATCACTGATGCCGACTGGACTGGATTACCGGTATTGAATGGTCTGAATCACTGGTATTACTGGTCTGGATCCCTGATCCACTGGGACTGGATTGCTGATAATGAATTTTTGAAACCTTAACACAAAATCACAGGGGCTAACTCGTCCACGTTGGTTTTTCAGCAAAAAACAAAGACTGATTGCTTGTTTTTTTTTTAAAGCTTTTCTGTTTCTGCTTGAAGAGAAATTATTCTCTTAAGAAGTTGAAATCTTATTTTGCCTGTGAGTTGTTTTTATCTGTGTGTGTCCGTGAAGGTTTGATTATAAAGAGGAGGCTGTTAAAATAATACTTATCATGCTCAGAGCCACATAAGGAATTATATACATATGATTGTGTGAGTTGGCCTAAAGCAGTGGTTCTTAACTGGTGGTTCAGGACCCAATAGTGAGCTGCAAATCCCATTTTAACTTGTCTGCTGGTATCGCAGTTCAAGAAGCACAAAATGAATTTGATGCCTGTAAAACGTTTCCCAAGTGTTGGGACAGGGATAAGAAACGGCTGGGAAAGTTGTGGAATGCATTATTACATCTAGAACATTCCACAGGTAGGAAGGTTAATTTGTGACTGGTTGGCTTGTTTATTTAATCAAACTGCCAACCCACATTCAACACGAGTTAAACAGCATGGCTTCACAATGAAAGAGGGCAAGGCCTAAACTGGCTCGTATGAAAAAGGAAAGGATGGAGTGTTTGAAAGGTTTACAGGATAACGATCTTTTCAAAAGCTAGGAAGGATGCTCTTTGAAAATGAAATCATCTGCAATGGCAAGGATTGAATGCTTTATAAGCTTTAAAGATGACATTTTCAAAGTGAGAGAATAAAATGTTATACGCTCTGAAGATGACGTCATTCTTAAAGGCAGAAGACAGAATGTTTTCTAAGCTTTGAAGGATAACATCATCTTCAAAGAAAAGGACTGAATGTTTATTAGCTCTAAAGGTCGACATCATGTTTAAAGGGAGAGGATGAAATGTTTTATTAGCTTTGAAGGATGACATCGTCTTCAAAAGCTAGGATGGAATGTTGTATATGCTTTGAAGATTAAATCAACTTCAAAAGCAAGGACTGAATGCATTATAATCTCTAAAGGATGACATCACCTTCAAAGTGAGATAATAAAACGTAATGTGCTCTGGAGATGACATCATCTTTAAAGGCAGAGAATGGAATATTTATAAGCTTTGAAGGTTAAAATGATCTTCAAAAGCTGGGATGGAATGTTTTGCAAGATCTAAAGAATGACATCATCTTCAAAGGCAGAGAATGGAATGTTTTTCAATATGCTCTGGAGATGACATTTGCCAGACGTTAAAAACCACCAATGGTTATAACAAAAGATATTCTTCCCAGGCTTCTGTAATAGTGACCTTTTTAAACATGTTCATCCTTTCTTTTCCTTCAAGTATATGTTATGTTCTAGAAAATCATTTTTGGTGAATACATTTGAGTTGTTTGATATTTTAGGATATTTTCTTGAGGAGGTGCTCCAGAGCAACGTTGAGAACCACTGATACAAGAGTGAAATAATGTCAGTGTTACCCTCGGTTTATTCTCACATCATCACCTTCTCTTCTGACTTCCTTCAGGATAGACATGGAACTGTTTCTGTGTTAACCTGCAGAGGAATCACACACCAACAATTCCAATCCAAACATATGGAATTGTCTCTCATTGTGTCATCACAACCTCTATTACCAACAAACTCCACCCGCCAGGGATGGCGACTTCCTGTCGGAGGCGTCTCTCACAGGCAGTTCCCCTAAGATTAGCCTGATGCTAAGCTAACAGATAGCGGCTGTCATAATGAAGCTATGTGTCCACCTGAACAGGGTCTCTACCTTAAGACTAGGGTTGTCCAAACTATGGCGCAAGGGCCAAACATGGCCTGTGGCCCATTTTTGATTGGCCCGCAGCAAATTCTAATGCTAAAATGAAATATGGCCCACATTAAAACATGTAGCTTGTGCTTAACTGTATTGTACTTCCTGTTTGCGGCACAAGCCAGTGCTACCATGTTAAATCTGTATACAAACATTTTGACAAGAAGATACCTTGATTAATAATGTCCTGATGGATTATCACAACAAATAGCAGCAGCAATAACTTTTCCAGGGCAGAGCCAGTGGTAGCCAGGGATAAATGAGGCCCTGTGAAATCTGATTGGCTCCCCAAAATCCTGAAAATGGCTGTCTATTTGCCCTGTCAGCTATCAGCTATCTATTTAGGCATACTCAATCACAACGCATGTATTAACTTACATTGATTGGTCTTACCAACTTTAAAATCCTCATGGCGAGGAATATGAAAGTGGCCCCATCATCTTAATATATTTCTGTATGTGGCCCTCCGTGGAAAAAGTTTGAACACTCCTGCTTAAGACCAATCAATTTTAAATGTGGATGAAACACACAAAGTCCACCATCAGAGGGATCTCAAAAAAAAAAAAAAAAATGATACAGATGGGAGCAGAAAATCATGGGAGATATTCCATGCTGCTAAACCTCCTCCTGGCATTGTTGTCCCACTAGACATTTGGGAGCTGCTTAGACACACTGCTAAATATATATACACTGCAGGAATGTAAACTGAACAGTGAACATTGGAGTTGTTATTATTGCTCAATTAAAGAGCACATTTTAACATTCTGAGATCATAACTTACTGATTTTAGTCTCAAATTTTTCTTCAATCTTTCCATTCAAACTTGCCTTTGTGCTCTGAACTGCCTTCTTGTTCTTAGATTTTCTGTTTGTTTTCCTCTTGTAGTTTTCTCCGAACCAACCAATAGGAAAGCATGGACCAATCATGTTGTCTTGGCCCATTGTTGACATTTGACTTTTTCTTTGTTCTCACTAAGAGAGTCCCAACACTCTATCACATACGCACACACATCTCAGCTGACTTCCAAGCCCTGTAACTCCAACTCAGTTCCTCCCAAGGTTATTATAGTTAACGAAAACTAAAATTCAAAAATCAATTCAATTAACTGAAACTACAGAAAGACTAAGCTTTACCAAAAAAACGGAGAACTTACTAAAACTAACTAAAATAAGATAAAAATGGAGACAAAACATCCTTAGTTTTAACCATACTGACTGGCATTAACACCCAAGTCTGGGGAGTGTAAGGCCCCATCCACACGGAGACGCATTAAGGTGTATATGCAAAAGTTTTTTGTCATATTGGTGTTTCATCCACATGGAAACAGTGTTTTGGGTGACTGTAAACGATGCTTTTTGAATACGGGTCCCAGAGTGCACAAATCCATAAACGACTACCGTTTCGTCTCCTTGTGGACAGCCAACCGCATCTTTCTTGAAATAATTATGTCACACATAGCGTAGCTCTCTTAAGACGCCTGTGTGGGTCTGGCCAAAACAACAACGGTGGACTACAGGGTTGTGTTTGTGCTGCAGAAGCTACTGAGCTTGTTATGGCCTTTACAGCAAAATCTGATGCTTCTTTACCACCACCGCGAAACGCACACACCAGATGTTCTAAAATCTAACGGGGGCAACAAACAAAAGGGCAACTAGAAGAAAGTTTGTGTCAGTTTTACATGATCTTCTTCTCTCGTTTGGTGAATTTCAATGGCAGCAATACAGCGCCACGTACAGGTTTGGCATATGCACTACAGTGTTTTCAGTCATTTTCAGTGAATCTGTGCTTACGCGGATATTTCCTTAAACGACCCTGTCTTTACGGAAAACTTTTTCAAAACGGCAATATAATGTTTTTTCTCCTTGTGGAGGGGCCTAAAATTGCCCCATCTGAATGGTTATGAATTCACACAGTGGTAGTTTTATGTCTGGATTGTATTCAAACATCATCATTAAATAAATAATTGATAAAATGATAAATGACGTTCACTCAGCCCCAACATCTATCCATAAAAAACTAAAACTAGCACTAAAACTAATGAAAACTAAACTAAAATGAAGCATTTTTGAAAAATAAAAACTAAACTAACAAACCAGCAGTCAAAACTAATAACTAAACTGAAATTGAACACAGAAAGTGAAAAAGAAATAAAAATTAAAACTAACGAAAAATCCAAAACTATTATGACCTTGGTTCCTCCTAAAGACTTCATTTCAGCTTTAAAAAGTAAACAAATCATTGATCTATTTATGCCGGATTCACTTTTATACTATCTTTGACTGACTTTTAATAATTACTGTGTGTGTGTGTGTGTGTGTGTGTGTATGTGATAGAATGTTGGGACTCTCTTAAGCCTGGTTTATGCTTCAAGCCGGGCCTAACAATACGCCCGACCCAGAAGTTACAACTGACTTAAAAGTTCGACTCTGTTCACCCGCTGGGTGTGACTTAAAATACCCCGACTTAAGTAATGGATTGTGAACGTGAGGTGGATAATGATGGTCATGAAACGAAGGAAACACGGCTGAAGCAGACATTTACAGCACAAATGGAGACAATGGAAGAACAAGGAGGCAGTTAAGAGCCCAGACCCCAGGTTGAGAACCACTGTAATAGGGCACTTTTGCAGTGTTTTATCAAACATTAGGGTACCGAGCTGGGCAATCCCTCATCCCACTTCGAGTCCACCAGTGTTCCCTTAACTCTAAAGTGTATCTGTGGACTGATGTTAAAGCTCTGAACTATTGGTAAGTATTAGCATGTCATTGGCTCTCTGTGGCCTTCTGTAATTCTTTATTTCTGGTCTTGAGGTGTGTCTTTGGTTGTGTTCACTCAGAAACGTACTTCTTTTTTTAAAGATGTATTTTTTGGGGGCATTTTATGCCTTTATTGGTAGAGAAGGACAGTGGACAGAATCAGAAACAGGGGTGAAAGAGTTGGAAAGAGATGTGGGAAAGTGCCACTGGCCGGATTTAAACCCAGGCCGACCGAATACCTGGGGCACGCCTTCAACCACTAGGCCTCCTGTGCCCCCAGAAACGGACTTCTGAAGGCATTTGAGCGGCGTCTCAACAGAAGCAGGTGGAGGGTTAAATATTCAAACATTTCTGGTGCAGAACTGTTCGGACAGCCATGTTTGATTGAGATGGATTCAAATGTAACCCGGAGAACTGAAGATTGTGCAGGTTTAGAGCACCAAACAGCAGAATGAAGGGGTCTGTGTGTAGTGGGTTTGACTGAGAGCAGGGAGATTAAACCTTTGAATAAATCTGTAAGGATCTGTTTGGTATTAAATATTCTTTTTGTCTCACTCTTGGCAGCTTCACATTTAAACACTGGGCTAAAGGGCTGCTAGCATCATGACACCTGTGCTATAGAACCACTCTGCAGACACTCCTGCACATTTACTGAATGTTTGAACTAAAGACGTGTGATCTATGATGTTTACGTGTGAAGCTTTATTGAATTTAAATTACACTCTGAGAAAAATATTAAAATAAACATTTCTATATTTCTGTGGAAATGTCTGTGTCCTGATTTCTTTTGGTGGAGGGTTGTTAAAGTTTGGGGCATCAGGGACTCAGCGTAGCAGTACACTCAGCCTACGGACCCTCCTAGTCTCCATAAGAGCCAGACTGATTCAGTTAATCTGGGCTCACGTTAACTGTTTTCCTTTATTAAAGCACTGAAGCAGGCTTTTATTGTGAAGAAACGCACATGTGCATACATAGATACTCATGCATTAACAGTATATTCATACATTCTGTTTATTTTTCCTGCTAAATGTCCTGATAATTCATCATGTGAATGTGCACCACTTAAAACTTCTCACATAAATCATTAGAAGCATCAGTAAAATGGGAAGGGGTGGGGTTGGTGATGGACCCTAAAACCTGAAATAAAACTGTTGGATTTGAATAATCAACTAAAATTAAATTAGAATAAAATGCTCTTCTTGGCAAAAATAAAGTGGCAAAACTTTGTTAAAACGAGCAGAATAAAAGTAATTTTTAATGCTTTATATAAAAATTAATAATTGAACATCATCATAAAGAATAAATGTTATCTGGGATTATGAACTGAAGTGGGCCGGTCTGAGCTGTGAAACTCCAGGGCTAAAAAAAAAAAAAAAAAAAAAAAATTGTCCCACCCTGGTCCTGCTGTCCAGGATTCAGACATGGCTCTACTTTCTTTGTGTTTAAGGTTCAAGCATGCAGACTTTTTGTTTGTGCCTCCAGGGAACCAATCATAGATTCATTGTAATCATGCATATTAGTTTATGGTCTTCTATTATTAATCCAGGCAGATGTTTCATACATGTATGCATGCTTTTGTGACTTATGGGTTGTTTATTTTCCTAACTGAATGGTATCAAACCAGAGGTGTCAAACTCAAGGCCCGGGGGCCAAATACAGCCCATGGTAGAGTTATATCCAGTCCAGATCTTACCATATTTTCATTCTAACTGGCTCACTGGTATGAGGTCTGCAGATTCCCTCCAGAATAAAAACGGAAATTCAGCCTCAATGATTTAAAATATCCCCGCAAGTCGTAAACATTTGAAAAAGTAAAGAGTGGAAACAATTATTTGGATCAGGAATGTGTGGAAAGAAATTCATTTGTGTTTTAAATGCATGTTTTTAATGTTGAATCTCATCATTGCAACTTGAACTAATCTTTTTGACTGTTATTTATAATTTAACCATATCAATTTATAATTCAAGATTTTTACGATTTTAAATTCTGTCATGATTTAACCCTTAAAACTCATAATTTCAATTTTTTGCAACTGTTTTGACATTTATAACTCATGATTTCATATGTTATCTCATATTTTGCCTTTCAAACTAATTGTTTCAATTTCTGTCTCATATTTTAACCTTTAAACTTATAATTTGAAATTTTATCACATACTTTGAACTTTAAAACTCATTGTTTCAAATTTTATCCCATATTTTGCCATTTAAAACTCATGATTTAAAATTTCATCACATATTTTGAACTTTTAAACTCACAATTTTAAATTCTATCTCATGGTTTAACCCTTTAATATCATGATTTCAATAATTTTTCTACTGTTTTGACATTTACAACTCATGATTTCATGTTTTATCTCATATTTTGCCTTTCAAACTCATGATTTGATTTTATTTTTTGCATAATTTGACCCTTTAAACTCATGATTTCATTTTTTCTAATATTTTGAGTTTTAAAACAATTTTTTACAATTTTTATCTCATCTCATATTTTGCCTTTTAAAGTCATGATTTTGACTTCCTATCGCATATTTTTCTTTTAAGAATATTTATTTGCTTTTATTGTGTTTTTTTTTGTTTGTTTGTTTGTTTGTTTTAATTTTAAACAAATAAGTTTGACCTTTTATTTAAGATTTGGAGCCTTTTAATGTTTCATTTTTTTTCTCTACTTAATCTCATTTCTCATCAGTGCTATGTTTTTTCCCATAATTCCTTTCTGGTGAAATGAGGTTGACAGTTTATGGTTCATTGTTGACCCTGTTATGCCCTCAGGTTTGACCTAAATCCAGAATCCGGCCTCTGCTGTGTTTGAGTTTGACACCCCTGTCTTTAGCAGAGCAGCTGCAGCCTCGGTGCCTACTTCAGCCATATTTGAACTCTAAATCTCAGTGATGCTGAGCTGATGCTCCTCTTTAACTGATAACACAGGCTGGAACAGGAAAAGGATAATGGTGAGGACCCATGCGTTCAGCCTGTTGTCTGGCTTCATTCATATATCTCATCTTCATCATTTCTTGCTCCTGTTCAGCCTGTTGTCTGGCTTCATTCATGTATCTCATCTTCATCATTTCTTGCTCCTGTTCAGCCTGTTGTCTGGCTTCATTCATGTATCTCATCTTCATCGTTTCTTGCTCCTGTTCAGCCTGTTGTCTGGCTTCATTCATGTATCTCATCTTCATCATTTCTTGCTTCAGCTCCAGCATCTTTCAAGAATACTTGGCTTTCAGCTCCTCCAGCTCCTTGTTCATCTTGGACTCAGACTCTTTCAGGATGTGTTGTTTCTCCCTCTCCAACTCCTCCTCGGCCCTCCGGTACATCTCGGTGGTGTAGTGTGATCCTCCGTTGTCCTTGATCATGTCGTCTATCTTATCCAGGAGCTGGCTGACCTGTGCTGGGTCATCCTTCTCATTATTGAAGACGTGATAACGGCCGTGACATTTAAAGAGGATGTCTTGAAGGTCTGGGCTCTCTGAAACAAACTCTTCGATGGTTTTCCTCTTCAGCTTGTCTCCATAAGTGAACAGCACCATCTTGTACGCATCAGCATCTTTGCCGAAAGTATCCTGAATCATTTCACGGTTTCTTTCTCCTCCTCCATGAACCTGCCCAGCTGAAGGATCACCAGGAAGGCGTGAGGACCCGGAGCAGACATGTAGATGCAATTAGAGACCTTCTTCATCACTTCTTCATTGTTCAGAGAGGTGTCAAACAGACCTGGAGTGTCGATGACAGCGACCCTTCGGCCCGAAACCTTTGACTTTTCTTTCTTGCATGTAGATGTCACAGGAAGGCCTCTCTGCCCAGGATGGTGTTTCCTGCTGAACTCTTCCCTGCCCCGGTCTTTCCCACCAGAACAATCCTCCACTCTTCAGAATCTGAGGACAGCACAGGACTTCATGTCAGACATGGAAACTACTGCCTCTACTAAATATTAATACATATGTTTAAGAAAGAGAGAGGTACAGGCAGCAGATAGGATCCTACCAACAAACATGGATAGAACCAGAAACAGGAAGGAGAGAACTGGGAGGAGACCTGCAAGAAAGGGCCACACTCCAAACCTGGGCCCCTTAAACCAACAGAACACCTGCAGGCCAGATGTTTAACCCTTTTATTGACTTTATTAATCAATCATGGTCAGTACAATTTGTCTTTTTTTTTTTTGTCTTTTTTCTTTCTTTTCTTTTTCTTTTTCTTTTCTTTTTTTTTTTTTTGCCAAAACAGATTTCTGTCTGGAAGGTCCAGCCACTGGTTAATCAGTATTCCTGGCCACCATTACACCATGAAGGCAAGAGAACACCCCAAGCAATTTAGAGAAAATGTTATTGAAAAGAATAAGTCAGGAGATAGATACAAAAACATTTCCAAGGCACTGAAGATCCCCCATAGCTCAATTAAAATCCATCAAGTGTAAGAATCAGTCCGTCCTCACAAAAATGTATTTAGGCAGAAACTTGATTAAATATATATAAATATTAAATTAAATATAATCATAGCACAAACTTGTATAAAAAATTAAAATATCTATAACATATATTCAGATAGAAGGACTATATTAGCCACCTAAAGCCACTCGTTTCAAGCAAAAATACAAGAAATACAAGTCATCAAAGATTTTCATAGATATATTTATATTTTCATGTTTCTACAACTTGGTCTTAATAAATTTTATGGCATGTGGTCTCAGTATTTTCTGTTATGTTTTCTTACAATTTTGAAATTTTCTCTGGGACCATATTAAGTGAGAAGGGCAGCCAGGTTCACTTCAAGATTATTATAGTTAACTAAAATTCAAAAATCATTTCAGTTAAAAGAAACTAAATAAAAACTAAACTCTAACAAAAAAAAAGTGTATAGTGCACTTACAAAACTAAAATAAAATAAAAAGAAAGACAAAATACCATTAGCTTTAGTCTTTGACACAACCATGCTGTCTGGCACCTACAAGTCTGGGGAGTGTAAAAGGGCCTGAATTTATTGGCGAAGATTTCACACAGTGGTGGTTTTATGTCTAGAGTTGTATTCAAAATTCATCTTAAAATAAATAAAATGATAAGTGAAGAGTAGTTTGTTTGAATGTTTTTAAATGTATGATGTTCACTCAGTCCTGACATGTATCCAAAAAACTAAAACTAATAAAAACTATAATAAATATGGATACATCGCTACTAAAGTATCGATACTCCCACAACTATTCACCAGTCAAAGCTTTATGAGAGTGGCAAAGAGAAAGCCAGTGTTGATGAAAACTCAGATTAAATCTGGACTAGAGTTCAACCAAAGGGAAAGTGGAAGAAAGTTCTTTGGCCATCAGACAAGAAGGCATCTTGAAGATGCCAAACACCGCAAATCAACACAAACACACCATCACCACGGTGGCAGCATCATGCTGTTGGGGTGCTTCTCAGCAGCTGGCTCTGGAAGGCTTGTAAAGATAGAGGGTAAAACTGAATGCAGCAAAATCTAGAAAATCCCAGAGGACGATCTTATCCAGTCTGCAAGAGAACTACAGATTGGGGGATTATTTATTTTCCAGCAAGACAAAGAATCATTATGGACAAAAGATCTCTCCTTTCAGCTCTTGGTGACAACAAAGTTGTGAAAATCAGACCAAAACAGCAAAAATAAGTTCAGAACACGGCAACACCACTGATATATGCAACTAAAGAGGATAAGGATCTCAACTTTCCTCATTTTTACCTGTCAGAGCAGGAACTCACTGTCAGAAGCAGGACAAAATATTTGGGACATCTCATCCCTGATAAAATGTGTGATGATGATGATGATGATGATGTGTAGACAGTGCTGTATGCTCAGGCCAACATTTTGGCAAGGAAATTTTCTATGTGCTCTGATAATGGCAAGATTACACAGTTATCTTGACACAAATAAACAAAATAAACTAAACTCCCTTTAGAGCTTATTGTACCCCTCTGTATACCGCCCCCTTGTGGACTAAGTACAAAAAGTCAAGCCTAAAAAAGCTTCATGTTGCTTACAATGATGCTATGAGGATACTGCTAAAAAATCTTGGGAAAGTGCAAGTGAGATGTTTTGTCAAGCAGGAGTTCACACTTTCCAGGCTCTTATGAGAAATCTGACGTACAAATTTCTACGCAGACTAGAGGACTCTCAGAACTCCATTATAATGCTATTGGGATTGCAGTCAGAGCGTTGTAAGATACCAGTCATCCTGGTGGAGACACTGGTATGGCTGTCTTTTATAAATAGGGAGGTATGTTGTTTGTCCGTTGATTGTTTTTTGTTTGTTTGGTTTTAATACTGTTTTTAATCCTGTTTTTTATATATTTGTTGTTGTTTTTTATGGACTTCTATGTCTGCTAATAAACATGATGATGAATTTACAGTAATTGCAATGTGATGACTAAGTTAGCAGCAGCAACGCCTTACACTACTGCGTTACTGACAAATATACCATCATTACAGTAACATGATGTTGTGAGTTTCCCTGGATTTGCCCAAGTTGAGACAAAAGACGTCCACTCATTTATGTAATGTTTTTTTGCCTGTATGGTGAAAGCTGAGCATCGTAGAAACATCTAGAACTCTGTTTACAGCCAACAAAAGGAATCACAGCTACAGCCGTCTGATGAGTTATGTCAAGCGTACCTTGGTCGCAGTTTTTGGCCATGTCCTTCAGCTGGACTGGGGTTAGAGTCACGGAGCTGAAACTAAAAGAAGGAGAGAGAAATCAGACTTCTAGAGGCTTCTGTCCCTCAATTATCCTGTTACACTTGTCATGTCAATTATCATCAGCTTTAACCATTAGGTATACCTGAGCACATGCTTTGCCTTCTGTTTTGGAATACTTTAATTATTTAGTTTGTGTTCTGTTGATCCAATTGGCATGAAACTGCACAAAGATGTGTATTTTTGCTCATTTTAAATTCCTCAAGCCAAATCATTATATTGACCTGTTTGGTGTTGTGTATAGGAAAAATACTCATGTTTACATCCCTTGCCCATTTAAACCCATTATAATTGCTTATTTTGACTGCAAATTTGCAATACCATGTATCACTGTTACCAAAATTATTTGTGCTGTAATTTTAAATGGGGACCTTAGACTTGCAATTTTTACAATTAACCACTAGATAGCGCTACTACCCTTTTTGGGCCAAGCGTGTATCCGTAGGGCACTTAAAAGACACACATACAGTGGGATTCTTTATAGCTCTGTGAAATAAAGGCATAAAGAAATGAAATGAAAAATGTCTTTGCGTGTTTATATGAATATAAACTTGGGTTCTGCATGTTAGATATGAGAAAGTGCATCTTTAAAGCGCCAGTCCAACGGGCTTCGTTGGAGATACGCTGCAGGTCTATGTTGGGTATTGATGCCTAACCAGATCAATACCCATTGATCAGAAATCTCCTATCAGGAAATCAAAGGTTTAGTGTATCAGGTATTCCAAATGATATCATGATTAGAACTGGAGGTGTTTACAGAAATAAATCAATCAATTAATAAATCAAAAACAAATTAAAGCTGAAAGCAGCAATAACGGGCCCTCACAACCCATCGCATGTCAGCATGTGTCCCAACCACGGATGTGTAACAGCTGTTGGGTGCCAGTAACAAGGTGCGCTGCACCCATGGGGTATGTTGGGATTGCAACACTCACAATTTCACAGAAACAGAGGGTGATACCCCTCAGTCATATCCAGAGCTTGCCGTTACTTTTGCACTAAAATAAATGAGCAGGAGGTATGAGCCCTGAAAATTCTGAATGCAGCTCCAAAATATGAACAAATCACTGGATTGTCAGCTTCACAGCTCCTCATTCTACTCTGCTGGGCACTCCTTCTTTCTCGTGTGCGGGCTCACTCCACAGGAGAATAATGACAGCGTGGCTAAAAGCATTGACTGATTGTCTTCTGAATGTTTCAAACATTTGTGATGAAGATAGATCAGAGATACAGATGTGTACAAGTTTGTTTCACTATTTTCTAGAATGGTTTTATATCTCCTCTCAGTTTGCCATTTTCTCTTATTTTCATGGATAGATAGATACAAACTTTGTAATGTGTTGATTGCTGTTTGGACCCTGTCCTAAAAAGTGTTGCAGTATTTTGTATCATCACAAGATGGCAGCATAGCCTTAGTTTTGGTTCCATTAAGAGAACTTTTGAACTTTCAACACGCAAAATGAAATACAAAAAAATAAACTTGCTGTTGTTTTACAATACAGATCTGAGAGGCTTAATTGTAGGTCCTGAGATAACCTGGGTAATATGTACTCCAGGGGCTGATTTTTAAAAATATTTTAGGGGGCATTACTGAACCAATAAGCAACGCCCACCCAAAACAAAAAGGACAGTCATCTCAGATTCTCACTGTGAATTTTTGTGCCAGGTTTCAAGACTCAACAAGTTTTCTAAGCCCAGGATAATTTTACTTCCTGTTCATAGCGAAGAAAAAAATCACCATGGCCATGCCCCTTTGAGGAATAAAAAAGTTTAAATGAAATTTTCAACTATGACATGTCTTCTTACAATATACCTAACATGGAGGTGTTTGGATGAATTCCCCATGAGGAATTTTGAGAATTGTGACGTCTGCAATATGCTGCCTTATGACCACAAAAAATCAAAATGGCGCACTTCCTGTTTGTTTTACGGCATAGGTCCAAGAGGCTTTTGTACATCTTTAAATGATGTATACGGTCAATAATTTTCAAAATCCTAGGTTAAAACTGCTGAAGGGGCTGAAATTTTAAAATATATTAGGGGGCGCCACTAAGCCAAAAAGCCACACCCACCCAAAACATCAATATTAATCATCTTGGTTTTCCACTGAGCATATTTGTGCCAAGTTTCAGGGTTCTACAAGAAGTTAAAGCTCTTCAAATAAGTACTTCCTGTTTCATGGCGAAGGATCCGTCGTTGTGGCAACTAACTTACAAGCAGACTGATAGGGACCCAACTGCAGTCAAGATGGCCGACATGGGCGTCGCTATACATCCAATCCATGCCAGAAGTCCCAAGTGGAAGTTTCTTCTTCATGTTGGACTCAGCTGCCAGTGTTTGTCAGTCTTTTTCGGGCCTAAGCCTAACCCTTGGTGCTGGATCTCAAATATATCATCTGCCCCACTGCCTTACCCTGAACCTAACCACTCAGGTTTTAATGGCTAAGCCTAACCTTAGACGTACAGACTTCCGGTTGAGACTTCTGGTATGGATTGAATGTATGTTGGCCATTTTGTCTGCAGCAAGGTACTCTTGAGCAGACTTGTGAGCTTTACAAGTCTGACTACCCCAATGAAACTTCATAAATTTACTAAAAGTTGACTGCAATATCTCCAATTTGGGGGGAATTAGAGGCAAATTTAAGAATACAGTCCTTCATGCTGCCAGCGGGAGGTACTATGATTTAGAAATGTTCCCTACGGACCTTGTTCAGGCATGTAATTCCAATAAACACACAAAATCTAGTAAAGATATGATGATGAACAGCTGAGATATAACAGATTACGTTTGTATGGCGAGACCTCATTGTCAAAATAGAAATTTGCCGCGCTGCCATGCCCCTGCCCTTTGATGAAAATCCACAGATCTTGAGTACTGGCATGCAGATATGATAAGATGTGGAAAACAGTAATGTTTGACAAAATGTGGTATGTTTTGGTCCTACATGTTTCCATGACAGCAAATCCGTTTTTTTAGCAAGATAGCTAAATTTGCAGGCCGCCATGGCCCCGCCTTTCGACTACTGAGAAAGTTCTGAATACCTTTTGACTCAGTATATCTCTTCTAACAATACACCAAAGATCAAGCTGTTTGGATGAACACCCTTGGACTAGTTCATTCAAATACAACCCTTGAAATACGCAGAGTCCAAACAAAACATTTAAAATGGCCAACTTCCTGTTTCATTTACGATATGGGTCCAAGAGACTTTGCTGTGAGTCCTGACGTGACACATCTACCCACAAATGTTGGAAATCCTAGGTTAAACCTGTGGCAGGGGCTGAATTTTCGAAAAGTTGTAGGGGGCACCACTGAGCCAGCAGGCCACTCCCACCTACAAAAGTAACATCAATCATCTCAGAATGGCACTGGGAATTTTTCTGCCAAGTTTCAGTGCTCTACAAGTGTCATAAGCTTTTGAAAATTCTACTTCCTGTTGCATGGCAAACAAAAAATCAGTATGGTAATGCCTTTTGATGTAGATCTTTGAGCATCAAGTATGTGTCAGGTCAACTCCTTGGATACTGCCTGAGCAAATTTCTGCATGTTTTGACTGCCCATGTCGGCATTGTAAAGCAAAATTCAGGCGTAGTGACTTTCTGTTGCAAGAGGGTGGCGCTGCGCAATTTTCTGAAATTTAAAATATATGGATGTGTTCTGGGACTGTTATCAAGCACAAAAAATTTGTCTCAGATACAAGGATTTACTCCTGATTATGGCTGGTCAAAAAATATTGGCGAGACAAAATAGACAACTTTTGTATGTCGCCCTGTAGAGGCCATGCCCTCTGATGAAAAGTCACAGATTTTTGTACAGACATAAATCCACAGCTTTAGGCTGTCCTTACACAAATTTCACGTAAATATCTTAAAAGGACTTTAAACAGCGGCTTCTGCTATCAGCCTTAACACTCCCTGTCACCACTAGGTGGTGCTTTGACAGAAAGAAAATATAACCATATGAATGTGTGCAGACGTGGACTGTCCATAAATCCAGGAAGTTTGAATCAGATTAGACAATGCATGGCTGAGTTATACTCAACTTCCTGTATATATATGCAAATTTGAGGGCTGACCAAGGCCACGCCTTTTGACTAATGAGAAAGTCCAAAATAACTCTTCATCAACCATGTCTCATCTACCTCTGTGCCGAAGTACAAATTGATTGGATCAAATCCCTCAGAGGCGTAATACCAGATATGACTCCTGGAACAGGGCAAAAATCCCCCAATTTTTGCTAATATTCAAAATGATGGATTTCCTGTTGGAGATAGAGCGTAGGCCCAAGAAGCTTTTTTGTAGATCTCTCCTAGCTGCACCTGCACATAAAATTTCATGAATCTACGACAAATTCAAAGGAGGGGGCTTTAACTTTGAAAACTGTTGGGGGCGCTATTGACGCAGTTCTGAATTTTCATGTTTGAGACACAAAAAATATCAAAACTTTCGTGAGACCAGATGCACCTGCCAAGTTTCTTACATTTTTGAATATGTCAAGGACCTTAAAAGTCCATGCAATGACGGAAAATAACACGTCTTGAGCAAAAACAATTAGGTCCTTGCACCACTCGGTGCTCAGGCACTAATTATGAATAAAACCATATAAATTAGGGGTTGAAATGTTCCGAGGGGTCCATCTTTTGCATAATTTTCAACTATTTCTGGACACTGCGCAATAATTGAAAATGCATAAAACTTGATGTTGGTGGTATTTAATGACTTTTGACCATCTTTGATAATAATTTTTTAAAAATCCACTGAGCATGTCTGTATGGACAGACAATTCATCTGATTTGAATTATTATCGTCAGCAATTCTTACTTTATTTTTTCAGAAGAAAGCGTTTGATAAAGGTGTGTCCTACCTTCACAGACTCCAGCGCTGAAATATGCTCCTACAGACTCTGATGATGAAATGATGAATCATTACTCCTCACTCTGTTAAACACATTAATGTGGATGTGGGCGTTCCCTCTAAAAGACTGGAAAGTTCCATCATCATTTAGGAAAACCCATGGGATATAAGGAGCAGCACTGATCATCTATCACGGACCAAAGAGCCTCCGTCTCCAGCTCAGAGTGGGCACTGAGGAACAAGGAACCTGGATGACTGGGAGACCATTGAGAGCATGTTTTTAATCAACAAAGTACTAATTACCCCTGGAGATCCAAGTTATTTTTCTGATGGGTTCAGTTAATTTAAACAAAGACTCTATTTCAGATCAACGAAAACCATAATAGCTTTATTTTCATGTTTTTATTTACTGTTCATTTGCACAGGGACAAGTATGAAGCAAGCAACTGGTGCTTTGACTAACATTGCAAAGCAGATGGATACACCCATTTCCTTGCATTTCACTGGCAAATCCATCTTGTTAAGCTCCCATCTGAACTGTTTGGGCCTGGTTCAAAAGTGACAGGACCAATCAGCGACAAGGGGCAGTACTTTCAGGCGCGGTGGAATCGTGACGTAAACAAGCAGCAGCAAGAGGCCGGTGCAATCATGGCGGAAGAGCTTAGCGTGGATGCTGCTAAAGCATAAGTTTTATCAAAACTTGACGACATTTCTTCTTTAAAAGAAAAACAAAGAACAGCAGTGAGTTGTTTTCTTTTCAAAAACAACAAAAGTCGAGTACTTACATGTCTATAGTCGCCATGTTTTGCGTTATTCCCCGTAGCTGCGCACATGCAGCTTGATAGCAGCTACGTGTTTTCTTTTCTCAAATGTTTCCTATTGAAGCTCTCCCAGATGTGTGAAACACATCATCTGATGTGTCAGGTTATGCTTTAGCAGCATCCACACTAATGTCTTCCCCCATAGCTGGCCTCTTGTTGCCGCTTGCTTACGTCATGACTCCACCGCGCCCAAAAGTACTGCCCCTCGACGCTGATTGGTCCTGTGACTTTCTAACTGGGCACAAACGATTATAGACGGGAGCTTTGCAAGATGGATTTGCCAGTGAGAAACACGAAAACAGGGGTATCCATCTGTTTTGCAAGGTTACATGACAGTATCGTCTGAAAACCTGCTCGCACACATGACTGAGGTAAGCCACTGATGTACAAACTGAAGAGAAGTGGACCAAGAACAGAGCCTTGTGGGACTCCTGTTTTAGTTTTCAGAAATGATGACTTCTCATTATTAACTGCTACACATTGTTCTTGGTCTGATAGAATTTAAACCATTGTAGAGCACCAGCAGAGAAGTTACATTTTGACAATCTATGGAGCAGAATATCATGATTCAGGGTGTCGAAAGCCTTTTTTTAGGTCAAGAAATACAGCCCCTACCACCTCACCTCAATCCTCCAGAAAGGATTCAAGCTTATCTATGAAAAAGCAGTTTGCAGTCTCATTTGAATAACGCTGACAGAAGCAAAACTGAAGCGGGTGGAGATAATCATTTGGATCTAAATACTTAAGAAGTGGCTAAGCAACAACCCTCTCAAGTATTTTTAGAAAGTACAGATCTAATTTCAATTTCAGTTTCAGTATACTAATTGGTCTGTAGCTGCATGCCTGACCAAGTTCACCAGCTTTAAAAACTGGAATTACTCTTGCTTGCTTCCATTTACAAGGAAAACTCCCACTAGTTATGGACAGGTTTATCAGATGAGTGAGAGGCCTCGCCAAGAAGTGTTTATGTTGTTTAAGAAAAGAGACATCAAGGTGAGAAAGATCTTTGGAGTGGCTGCTGGAGAGCTTGTCTGTTTTTTCAGGGACATCATTTATGTTTGTTTGATTATAACATTAGCTGCACATGCACTGTTAGGAACAGGAGGCTCCACACTGTGAACTTTACCTAAGGGAACCTAAGGGTTTTATCATACTGTTTATCAGAGGTGTGGACTCGAGTCACGTGACTTGGACTCAAGTCAGACTCGAGTCACAATTTTGATGACTTTGGACTCGACTTGACAATATCAACAAAGACTTGCAACTCGATTTGGACCTTGACATCAATGACTAGGGACTTGACTCGGACTTTGGTCTGATGACTTGAAAATACTTGAGATTTTCAGTGAGTATGTTGAGTAAAACGTGCCCCCATTCAAAGGATTCAACTAACGCAGTGATGCTCAACCTGCGGCTCTCAAGCCGCATGTGGCTCTTTAGTGACCAGTTGCGGCTCTTTTGAGGTTTACTTTAAAAAAAATCTCCCTGAAATCCTCTACAAATACAAGTCCACACAAAGAAGACAGACTTTAACTTTCAAACTCAAATGAAAACTTGTATATTATTACCATTGGATGCGTGCTGGATGGAGGAACGTGTGTAAAAGAGCGCAGAGGAAGTCCGCTGGTGGCGCGTCTCTTCATTAAGTTCCTTCATAGAGGTGTGCTGTCTTGTGTTCAAGATGAAGCTCCTAATGCCCTTGTTTTAACACATTTCTTCAGTTACTCCCTGCCGATGCTCTCCCATACTCATACTGATGATGACTTTTACGATGCGCATCATCATCAACGAGCCAAACACACACGAATCCCATTTTGAAAAAATGTAAAATTGAGTAAAACTTGTCCAAATGTGGGTGTTTTATTTGATCTTAAATGTTTAATAATAAATACTGTCAAAAGGTCAGAAACAGAAAAATGAAAGCAACAAACTGGCAGAAAGAGGGGGGGCTGCAGGTGTGAGGCAGGGCCGGTTTAAGCCATTTGGAGGCCCAGGGCAAAGACCAATATGGGGACCCTCCCCCTTTTGTTAAAAGCAATAATAACAAAAGGAGAAAAAATAGAAAGTACAACTTAAAGTTAACAGAGTCACAGAACTACATTCCAAATGTCCAAATATGAAATATAAATACCCAAACAGACACCCATGATTCATCAGCTATTTTTTGTTTATTCACTAGGAGGCAGTCATTGTGTTCACATAACTTGAGGTCTTATAAAATTAACACATAACACATAACTTGAGGTTAAGAACTGGTTATAACACCTTAAACCTAATGTTGACCTGTTCACTTACAAACACACATAAACCCTATATATCCACTCACACATATATACATACACACACTCACCACACAGACACACACACACTCACATTAGATGAGTTAAAATGACTGTACAACATCTTCAGAAGTTCATTTGTTTTTGCACCACTTAGCACTGATTATATCCTGAATGCTGTGTCAGCACTCTTTTTCTGTGTGATTAAGTTCTGGTCTGATTTTATTTAAAAAAATAAAACAATTCAAAATGCATTCATTGTCTTGTCAAATTTAACAGATTGTTACATTGTTAAAAAGGCATTTTATTTGGTAAATAGTGCTTATGACTTGTAAGGAATCAAAAATTTCAAGCCTATGACTTCGGACTTGATTCGACTTGTCTTGTCTTTACTTGAGACTTGACTTGGACTTGCACATCTTTACTTGAAACTTGACTCGAGACTTGGGATTAAAGACTTGAGACTTAAGACTTAAGATTTGCAAAACAATGACTTTCTCCCACCTCTGCTGTTTATTTGCTTCCACATTGTAGAGCAGTTCCCTCTGCTTCAGTGATTGCAGTGATATAGTATGCAGGTTTTGTAGACCTCATGTTTTTAGTAATGTGGTTTCTGAGACCTTTAAATAAAACCATGTCACTGTTAGAGTGGCTGTTCAGGGCAGCTTTTAGAGCTTGATCCCTTTGTTCCACAAGTTATTCGAATTGATTCATTGACCCAGGGTAGAGAATGCCTCCTATTTGATTTCTTTATGATTTTTAAGAACCTTTCCAACAATGCCCTCCAGAATATTCATGAATTCATCACAACAAATGTCTGCATCATCATTTAGTACATTTTCCCACTGCACCTTGTTGAGTTCACGTTCTAAAACTGGAAGATCACGTTTTATAATAGACAATACATGGGCTCTTGTTTGATTAGGAGTTCAAAACGCTTCTTAGACAGCTTCCTAACAACTAAAATTATGTTATGGTCAGACATTCTGGTCAAGAAATTACATGACTTCAACATGAGTTCCTTTCCATTCGAGAAAATCAAATCCATTTGTGACCCACTGGATTTTGTGATCAGTGTAAACTATTAATTATTTGACTAAAATCAAACTTTATTGTTAAAATTTTCAGTCGCCTTTTCTTGTTTTTGCTTAAGCTTAAAAAAGCATTAAAAAACTTCCATTTTTGCATGTTGGCCCCTTGAGCTATTTTTCATTTTAGATGGTCAAAATCACAGACAAACTCAGAAATTTAGTGTTAATTGTACAAAAACACTGTCAACATTTTCTTATATGGAAGTTTTCCAAATGTTCAGTCCTTATAATGGTTCTGGAATGATCAAATCTGTTATTTTAATGATCAGTGGTATAAAAAAGATGATCTTCCTTTGTAGTTTTGATAGCGACAACATCGTCTTAGTCGCACTAATAGATTTGCAACATTTGGGACGGTGGGAGACCCTTTGTCCTTCTCTCCTCACAGTTCCAACCACATTCCCAAATGTTACCAACATATTTGTGCAATTTAGAGTGTGTTAGGGAGTTTTCTTGCAATTTGGGGAATAAAAAAAACAATAAATTATCCTTTTTCTTGCCCACAAATTTATTGATACATTTTAAAAACTTGATGTGTTGCCTAGTCCTTCCTTCAACAGGGTAGGCATGGGCAACATCCTTTAGAGGCCCTGGTGACTGCCAGCCTTTGCCTGATGGTAGAACTATCTATGCCGCCTCCTCTCATTGTCAAAGATTATACACACTTAACTCTCTGCCACCTCGAGCCCTCATGGACTAACAGGCTACACAACTGACACTGTTAAAGTCTGTGAAGGTTTGAGGGTGGGGGTCAGGATCAGGAGGGCCTCCAACAGAGAGAGGAAGCCATGAGTGATCTGAAAAAAGGAGGTGGGGCCTGAACTCTGATTACAATCATCTGTGAAGAAGCTGAGCTGCTCTGCATGAAGCCAAACAGACATTTCACCACCAGATCAGGCCTGACCGAGCTCGAACCTGAACCAGGGGACATTTCACCCTCAGGACCAGGCCTGACCGAGCTCGAACCTGAACCAGGGGACATTTCACCCTCAGGACCAGGCCTGACTGAGCTCTAACCTGGACCAGGGGACATTTCACCCTCAGGACCAGGCCTGACCGAGCTCTAACCTGAACCAGGGGACATTTCACCCTTAGGACCAGGCCTGACTGAGCTCTAATCTGAACCAGGGGACATTTCACCTTCAGACTGGAGGATCAGGCCTAGCTGAGCCCTGTGAACCTGTACCAGGGGACATTTCACCATCAGACTGGAGGATCAGGCCTGACTGTGCTTTAACCTGAACCAGGGGACATTTCACCCTCAGGACCAGGCCTGACCAAGCTCTAACCTGAACTACCAGCAGAGGAAGTGAATTAAAAAACAGGAAGTGAGCAAACAGGGCCGGCGTGCTGAGTGTGAGGAAACAAACATAAGAGCCTGTTGGTGTGAACAGATCTGGTCTGTGGTCAGAGTGTCGACACCAAACAGGAAGCAGAGGCACAAACAGATGCATGATGGGACTGAAGACGCTGCTGCTCCTCTCTCTGCTCGCTGTCCTGGGTAAAAACAAAAAATTAATCTATTTATAGATTTTTAAAAAGCTTTATTTTTTTCAAATGTTAGAAATGTTCTGAATCAGGTCTAAAGTTCTGGTCTTCATGGAGTCAGGCCTCATCTTCTACTTCCTGCAGCTCTCTACTGTCAGCTCTTCCTTCTTTATCGTATTTAGACAATCTTTTAAAAGTTTTCTATGGTGGCCCTGAAAGGCAACTGCAAAATATTTCCCCACGGCAGAATCATCAGTGTTACTTTAAATCCTTAAATGTTAAATTTAACACTTTCCCGAGTTTAGATAGTTCTCATGGGTTCATAGTTAGACTAACACTGTTCAATGTTTTTTAATCATTTAACCCTCTTACTGTGTTAACACTCAGTGTTATTTTTCATACATTAACCCCAGCTTATTGTATCATATTTGGTATATACTTTGATGAGACCTCTATCTAACCAATATGATCAGTAAATTACTTTAAAACTTTATGAATACAGTCTGATTCATTTATTTCTATTTAGTGTGTGGACTCGTTTGTCCTGGTGGTTACTATTGTTGCCCGTAGGCTAACATGTTGTCAGTAACACCCAGTTCTAAAAGTTGACAAAAGAAGTGCTTAAAAGGAGTGATTTTTTTTCTCTCTTTTTTAACGCATGTGAGTTTTCATCCTCTTTGAAGTCAATGATGCAGATTTAATACTTAGATAAAAAAATTATTTGGCATCAAAACTCATGGTAGACTCAAAAAGTGTGAATGTTTTATTTTAAAGGTCATAATAAATGAAAGCTGTTAGACCTGAGTCCGTCTCTCTCTCCTATGTAGGGCTGATGTTGGTGGCCGGTAGCCATCATGGCCGCTCCATGCCTGGATCTCCCTTCAACATCAGCAGGATCGACCACGGCCTCCAGGAGGTGGTCCTCTCTGCCGCCTATTCCTTTAACAACCAATCAAACGACGCCTTTCTCTTCAGACCCTCCACCATCCACAGTGCACAGAGACAGGTAAGACACTTGTAATCATGTAACCATGACAACCATGTAATCAGAGTACAAATACTTCATTATTGTATTTATGTACCGGCATCTGTACTTCACTAGAGATTTATGCTTCTGGAGACTCTTTTTCTTTACTCCCCATATTTGAACACAAATATCTCTACTTTCTACGCCTTACATCATTAAAACAGGCTCATTAAGAGTGTCAACCTAAACAGATGAAAGAAAATGTGATCGTAGTTCAGTCTGAAGCTGAAGAACATCTGATCTTAGCTCAAAGAGGAGCAGAAGCACTGCAGTGTGTCTCCAGATCATTTCAGGCTGACATGACAGGTTATAGTCTTCTTAATCCCAGAAATCTGAGATAAAAGTCAGAATAAGTGCAACAATTCTAACTGTAATATTTGAATTCTGAGATCTAAATCAGGATATCTTCAAACTCTGATTGTAGTTTCAGAATTTTGTTTTGTTATTTTCTCACATATGAAACAAATATCTACAATTTTTTAAATAACAGAATTATGAATTAATTGTCAGAAATTTGAGAAAAAAATGCCAGAATTCCGAGATTAAGTCAGAATAATTGCAACAATTCTAACTGTAATCTTACAATTCTAAGGTCTAAGTCAGGATATCTTAAAATTCTAAATGTAATTTCAGAATATAGTTTTGTTGTTTTCCCACATATGAAAAACATCTCTCCAGTTTTTCGTTTTTAATAGAATTCTGACTTAAATGTCAGTAATTTGACTAAAAAAGTCAGAATTTTAAGAATAAGTCACAGTAAGATAAGAATTCAAACTTTAATCCCAGAATTCCGACTTCAATCTCTGAATTCCAACTTTAATCCCAGAATTCCGACTTCAATCTCTGAATTCCAACTTTAATCCCAGAATTCCGACTTCAATCTCTGAATTCAAACTTCAATCTCAGAATTCCAACTTTAATCCCAGAATTCCAACTTCAATCACAGAATTCAAACTTTAATCCCAGAATTCCGACTTCAATCTCTGAATTCCAACTTTAATCCCAGAATTACGACTTCAATCTCAGAATTCCAACTTTAATCCCAGAATTCCGACTTCAATCCCAGAATCCCAACTTTAATCCCAGAATTCTGACTTCAATCTCAGAATTCCGACTTTAATCTCAGAATTCTGACTGTTATCTCAAAATTCTGAGATTAAGTCAGAATAATTTCAGAATTCTGACTGTTCTATCAGAATTTTAAGACCTAAGTCAGGATATTTAAGACTCCAAATGTAATTTCCAAATTTAGTTTTTCTTATTTTTCACAAGTGAAAAAATCTCTACATTTTTTTAAAATAACAGTTTTATGACTTAAATATCAGAAATTTGACTTAAAAAGTCAGAATTCTGATGTTAAGTCACAGTAAGGCAAGAATCCTTACTGTAACAACAGAATTATGACCTTAAACTCGGAATTCTGACTTTTCCAAATCAGAATTCTGAGATCAAAGAGATATTGGAGATGTAAGTCAGAATAATTGCAGAATTCTGACTGAAGACTCAGAGTTCGTATTCTAGTCTCAGATTTCTTTTTTCTCAGAGTTTGGGGGGAAACCAATCTCCAAATCTAGTAGAAGGAACTGAAATAAATTTAAGGGAAATATAATTAAAAGTGGAGATTAAGGAGTGGCAAAAGTGGTAGAAGTATGGTGAAAATAGGTTAAATGAGGCAAACAAGGTTATAATAGTTTTGGATTTTTAATCAGTTATTTATTTATTTATTTGTTTTCACTTTCTGTGTTCATTTTCAGTTTAGTTTTAATTCATTGTTGCTGCTGGTTTGTTAGTTTAGTTTAGTTTTTGTTTTACAAAAATACTTCATTTTAGTTTTTATTGGTTTTATTTATTTATTTATTTATTTTTACCGATAAATGTGAGGGTTGAGTGAACATCATACATTTTTGAAAACATTCAAACAGGTTAGCCTTCTTTTTCAATTTATGTATGTAAAGTTGAAGTTTGAATACAACTCTAGACATAAAACAACCACTGTGTGAAGTCTTAACCAATCAGATCAGGCCATTTTACACTCCCCAGACTTGTGTGTAGGTGCCAGTCAGTTGGGTTGTGTCAAAGACTAAAACTAAGGATATTTTGTATCTATTTTTATTTTATTTTAGTTCATTTTGTAAGTGCACTTTACAGTTTTAGTTAGTTTTCGTTTTTTAGTAAAGCTTAGTTTTTATTTAGTTACGATTTAATAAAATAATTTTTGAATTTTATTTTTAGTTATTTACTTAGTTTTAAGTTAGCGCTAATAACCTTGGAGGCAAAAATGGCATAAACAGAAAAAAGGGGAGGAGGAAAAAAAAAAGGCTAAAGGTGTGTAAAAATGGTGAAAAGCAGTTAAAAAGGGCCAAAAATGGATTTAAAGTTGACACAAATGTGGCACAGTGGGTGTAAACAGCAATGAATAGGAGTTAAAGTGGCATGAATAAATGATGTAAACATCAGAACCTAAAAATAGTCTGATACTCTCTACAGCTGGCTGTCGCCAGGATGCTAGCACCAATGCTACTGATCCAGCACAGTTGCACTCTTTTGTTTTCTTTTTTTTTGTTTCAGTTTCATGAAATGACTGATGCACCAATAGAGGGTGTGAGACTGAGGGGAGTTTAGGGTCTGAGAGATGAAGAGCAGAGAAACCTACTCGTCCTCACTGTTCTGTGTGTTTGTGATAATAATTTTGTGTGTCTGTGTGTTTGAGATTGTGAAGGGGATTCGGTACATCGTAGATTTGGAGATTTCCAGAACCGTGTGCCGTAAACGAGACAACAACAGCGACCTGTCCAACTGTGACTTTCAGCCCAAAGGTCGTCTGCACCAGGTGAGCTCTGATCAGGTGATGAGGACTAAAAAAACAGCTGATCCTATTAGAATAAATCCATCAACGCACATGTGGCCATCGGTAATCTGACCACCGGCTGTTGGCTCATTTTACAGCAAAGACAATCAGAGCTGATGTGTTTGTGTTTGCTTTGGTATGATAAAATAGACATTTCCCTTGATCTTACTAAGAGATTCCCAACATTCTGTCACATACACACACATCATCTCAGTCAACCTCCAAGCTCTATAACTCCAACTCAATTCCTGTTGAAGACTTCATTTTATTTTTGAAAAGTAGACAAATGATTCAGCTATTTACGCTGGGTTCACTGCTGTACTGTCTTTGATAATTATTGTTAAAGTTTGATGATGATCTTTGGCTCTCAGACTTTTACCATATGTGTGTATGTGACAGAATGTTGTGACACTCTCAGTGAGATCAAAGCAAATGTCTCCTGGAGAACAGCACAGCGGCAACAGGCAGAACTAACATGATTGGACCATCCTCTTCCTGTTTCCTATTGGTTGGTTCGTCAAAAAATCCAGGAGTAGAGTCTAGGTACAAAGAGTTTGCTTTGATCTCACTAAGAGAGTTCCAACATTCTATCACATACACACCCATAGTAAAAGAGAGCCAAAATCATCATCAACTTTAACAATGGTTATTAAGAATCTGTCAAAGATATTAAAAAAGTGAACCCAGAAAAAATAGCTGAATATTTTTTGTACTTTTTAAAGCCAAATGACGTCTGTAGGTGGAACTGAGTTGGAGTTATAGGGCTTGGAAGTCGACATAGCTAAGTGTGTGTGATAGAATGTTGGAACTACCTCTTTTTTACTTAGATAGCTGAAATGTGAACATCCACTTCTTCTTGTGTTTTTCAGACTTTTCGGTGTCACTTGGAGGTTTGGGTGATTCCCTGGAAGAATCAGAGCATGACGCAGGAGTTTGTCTGCAAGGCCTGAAACCACCGTAAACTGACCGTAACCTTCATCTTCTCCATCATCTTCATCTTCAGCCATCTTAATCCTCAGTCGTTTAGTCACGTGGAGGTCCCAAGCAAAGACCAATATGAGACCCTTTCCTGTTTATCTAAAGTAAATCCTAGTGAGAGACCTAAATAGTTTTAAGCTCCTCTTTTCAGGAAACAAAGTCAGAGAAGGACAGGACATTCTCACATAATAAATCCAAATCCACAAATAGCCAAGACTCCTCAGCTCTTAGAAGAGCGGATGTGACAACAATCTTTCCTTTATGTTGACTGTCATTTGTTAGCAACTTTTACAAAAATTGCCCACTCTGTCCTACTATTTGGCAAAAGGACCCAACATCTCCAGCTTCACCAGCATCCCATCCTCTGCCTTTGATAATGACATCATCAGAGCTTAAAAAACATTCCATCCTTGCCTTTTGCATGCAGACAGTCTAGAACCCCCTGGTTTTAGTCATTCGAAAAAGTCCTTAAAATTCATTTCCTCTCCACTTTTCCAGAACCCCATTGAAAACTTGACAAGAGTAAGAGTATAGGAAAGGACAACTGTTGTGATAAAAGATTCTGACTGCTCTTACCCTGGGTGGATGTTAGCCTTATATCTCCACAGGATGAGGAACAGTGACTGTTAACATCTAGAACAGAATATCTACGAATCTGAACCCTCTTCAAATGTTGCAATCCATTTAAACTCGGAATTTAGAAATGCCAAGTCAAAAATGCACCCTGAACTTGTAATTCTGAGTCAGGAAGTCGGACCGAGCCCCAGTATCCCCAGAGTTGAACAAATTTTTTCAGGTGTGACATCATCCCCAGCCCAGAGGCAGACTTTACCATGAGGTGAAGGTAGGCAATTACCTAGGGTCCTGGACTCCTAGGGGCCCTGTGAACACATTATTAGTTTAACTCCTTCTTCTGCACCGGCCTGTATTCATGTTTCAGTATTTTGAAGTTGGGCTGTATGAGGTATGTCGCAGTAGCAGTGGCATTAGTCTCCAGTGATTCCAGAGATCATTGCTCCTTTAAGAAGAACTCACTGGTTGTACCAGCCTGGAAGCTAGGCTATACAGTGTAACAGATGGGTACGGGTTTCTCTGCTGAATTTAACGAGTTTTTGGAAAAAAATGGACCACAAAAAAGTTGGCTGAAAAGTATGCACTACTGAAAAGTTTTGAAGCATTTTATTTTTTACCCAGAAAGCCTCTGTGTGTTTGTCACTGTTTTGCAATGCAGGCTTTGGCTATCGGGTTTATGCTCTTGAATTTCAAAACAGAGAGAAAAACACGAAGGCTTTCTTGTTTAAGAGTAAAAAGCTTTAAAAGTTTTCAATAGTATTGAGCCAACATTGTTTTGTGGCCCATTTTTACCAAAACCTCACTAAGGCCCCGTCCACACGGAGATGAATTCAGGAGTATATGCAAAAGTTTTTTTGTACTGGCGTACAAAAACGACTACTGTTTTGTCTCCGTGTGGACGGCCATCTGCATCTTTCTTGAAACGATTACGTCACACATGGCGTAGCTCTCTGAAGACGCCTGCTCAGGTCTGGCCAAAACAACTACAGCGGACTACAGGGTTGTGTTCGTCCTGCAGAAGCTACTGTGCTTGTTATGGCTTTTACAGCCAAATCCTCCTTTACCACCACCGTGAAACGCACACACCAGATGTTTTTAAATCCAACGTGGAGAACAACCAGGAGGGCAACTAGAAGAAAGTTTGTGTCAGTTTTCTGTGATCTTCTTCCCTCTTTTGGTGCATTTTTGTGGCAGCAATCCAGCACCACGTACAGGCTTAGCACTACAGCGTTTTCAGTCATGTTCAGTGGTTCCATGCTTACGTGGATATTTCCTGAAACGATTGTGTCTTTACGGAAAACTTTCTTAAAACGAAACAGCAATATATACACTGAAATCACTGGAGGCTAATGCCACTCCTACTGCTACGTAGCTCATATAACTCAACTTCAAAAATACTGAAATATCCCTTCAACATGTCATTTGTTGCAGCTAATATTTTACTAAAAAAATTTAAAATATTATTTTACTATTACCTTTCTTTTCTTTTAACTAAATTATTTATAATTGACATCTGAGAAATGTAGAGGTTTGGCCATTTTTTCAGAGGGTTTAGTTTGTAAAAACATGCTCAAAACAAAAACAAAACAAAAAAAAATCTTTTTTTTTTTTTTTTGAGGAAATTGTCATTTTCTATTTAAATAAACATTCAAATGTAGTATTTCTCACCCTAAATCTATTTACAGTCTCCAAATTGACATTTTGGGCATTTAAAAAAATTGCCAAACAATAGAGTTTGGTAACATTTTGATTTTTTTCTGTTTCTGGTGCTAAATCAATACTTTTTATACAGCACTGGTGACTAAAAGGTTCCTGAATCGACATGTTTGAGGGGAATAAACATGTGTTGAAAGTCAGTGGGAGAATAAAAGGTGCCATAAAGGATTTGCAGAGATATATTTATAAGGTGCTGGTCAAACATGGGGTGTAAAAGGAAACCACTGTACCTTGACACATCACACAAATTAACAAATCTCTATATCTCTAGTCTTAAATTTGGTGGCAGGTTGTCAAAAATATAGTGCTGATGTCTGTGTTGTAATTCTGTCTGGTAGGTATCGGAAGTGTTGGTACTGGTTGTCACTGGTTCTCATCCCCACTAAACAGCCATTTACAGTTGGTTTACATTAAGTTTATAATACTTCTTTCTCTGCTAAATAAGATTTGAAAAGGGGGGAGAAAAATGGATGTGAAGGGCCCTATGCCAGTGTTCACTTTGGGCCCCAAAATTGCTAAGGCCACCACTGTCCCGGCCCCAATATCAGACTTCCATGGTAAACTGAACGCAGCATCAGTATGAGGGGGCGATATTTAAGTCCTTCTGTTTTGTGATGGTTTTAATTGAATCGTTTTGTTTTATTCTCTATTTATCCATTCTATCTTTAATTACCTTGTTTCTAAGTTGATAAATACTGAAGTGTACTCTAGTTCTGTCATTCTTTCAGCTCATTGTTAAATTGTGAAACTATAAACCACAAATAAAAAGCCTCCTATAAATATTTTCTTTCTTACTTTTATAACATAATGTATTACCCAGCCCTACCTTTCGTGGTTCTATCTTGAGGTCCCAGGTAGTTGCCCTTATTGCCTGATGGTTGAACCTCCTATAAATTAAGGCTGACTCCTGTGTTCCTCTGCTGCAGTGAAAGAAGAGATGGGCTGTTTGGTTGTGTGGTGTGCAGATGAGGCCCTCTGCTGGTCAGAAGGAAGCACAGCAGCAGGAATGTTCCATCAGAACATTAGAACCACGTTAACCTTAAGGAAAAACAACCCAGAAAGATGTGACTGTAGATGGCGGGAGATTTAAAGTTTTCCAGCCTTTTGTTGTTTCATCCCTACTTTTTTAAAATTTGCTGCTGCCATCAAATTCAAAATGAGCTTATTTTTTAGATAAAATATGGGTTTATGAGATTTGACATTGACTTTTTTTGTTTACATTTTTTTTGTGTTCCTTGAATATTTTTGTTTCTTTTCCTGTTTTGTAAGTTAGTTTTATAACTTTTTAGCAGAAAGTGAGTTCTTAAAATTAAAATCTTGTATGTGTATTTGATGTGTTTTAATAAACCTATTTACAAACGCCACAGATTTTTGGTATTGATAGGATATCTGTTAGCTTCATGTCTGATAGAAACACCCACCATTTATCTGCTGCTAATGTTGACAGAAGCTCATAATTCCAGAGGGATCAGAAAACTCCACTGGAGGTTTCAGAGAACCTGCAGTGACTCAGAAAAACTCAGAGCAGAAGATTTGATGTTATTTTTATTCAAAAGCTGCAAAAAAGATTTAAATTAAGGAACAAGTGCAATCCGTTTTCACATACTGAGGGAGAAAAAATAAAGGAAGAGAAAGATATAAAACTGCAGTAAATGTTCTTTTCTCTCAGCAGATCTGTGCTAACACTTATAGAAATGTGAAGTTCTAAACTTTCAGTGCAAATCAACAAAATCAACATCAGAAATCAAATTTGGCACCAAGTTCACAAAAAATAAACAATAGAAAACGTCAAAGCAACACACAGAAGAGAGGGAAATCTAAATCTCTACAAGGACTGACAGTTTCGTCACAAACTCAGGCCCCCACTTTCACATAAAACAGATGAATTCATCTAATCACAGCAGGTTTGATCCAGACAGGGGCCTCTTTCTAAACCAAAGGGAACTTTTTTAATGGAATGATAATAACACACAGGTCATCCAATCTAGGCCTGGATCATATATCAGGTTTGAACAGGTATGGATGTACAGTATATTTTCTAAAGTGACAGGGTGTGATTTGATCGGTTTGCTCGATATGTTGATGAAAAAAAACATAAGTTAAAGAAAGCTGTGTCTAACACCTGCAAACATATTAACTGCCCACAGATCTGCACCTTTAAATGTAATAATCCCACAAATGTAACAGCAGCTTTAATAACTATTACATTTGCTGGGGTTTATTATGTTTATGTGAAGGTAAAAATCACTGTCTCTCTAAACTGATTAACTTCACAGTTTGAAGATGAAAAATCAAAGTTGTGGTCATTGTTTGTTTGTTGTTGCCTTTTTACAAGTGGCAGTTGGTTCAAGCCAGCTTAAGCTTAAGTCATATTAAAAAAAAACAAAACAAACACAAAAAAAGACAAACACATGAAAATGAATAACGGTTGTTGTTCGTTATGAAAAAAAATATAAACTCTGCACACAGTAAAAATTTCATAAATACATCATGTTGGCAACATTTGGAAAAGTTGGTGGAAATGGCAAAGAACAAAGAAAGAGAAAACATTCTAATACTGGTCATATGTCATGTTCTAATTATGGTAAAGGGCTGTCCATCTTATTCCTAGCTCCCATGATGCTTTGCTTCAACTCTGGTGTGACTTTCAGTGCCACCAATCAAAGTGGTATTTTCCATAATGACAAAATGCAAATCCTAAACATAACAGCGATTCAGACATTGTAAAGTTAGAAAGTGATCTGTTACACTTTAAAAAGGATATTTTTACTCTTCTGCTTTCTACTGTTGAGAGGAAAATAAAAGAAACGACCACAGATAACTGTTACTGACATATTAATAGGAAAGCAACACATCATGGCACCATTGACAGAAATTCAAGAACAGATGAGAAACACAGTCATTGACATCCCTCAGTCTGGATAGGGTTACAAAGACAGTTCTAAGGCTTTGGGACTCCAGAGATCCACACTGAGAGCCACTGTCCACAAATAGGGAAAACTGTGAACAGTGGGGCCTACCAAAATGACTCCAAGACTCATCAATGACTCATCCAGAAGGACCAAGAACAACTTTTAAAGATCCTCAAAGGTATGGATGGAATACTTTGAAAGCTTTAATGACATCATCTTCAAAGGCAAGGGTGGAATGTTGGTGAAGCTGGGGATGTTGGGGGATTTTTCCCCAAAACCAAGTGGAATAGTGGCCGAGTGATCAAGATTGGTGAATCTAAAATCCCGTATTATGAAGAATCCCATCCCTGATGCAGTCAGCAGCAAACAGAATACTTTAAACACCACAGCTGGCAAAGACCAGAGGTTAAACTTATTTAAACATTTAGCTGGTTGCCGTGGTTCTTACTAAATGTAGGATTCATTCCTTTCAAAACAACTGCTGTTGGTAGTAAATCCCCAAGGTTAGCTCTTGGGTTGAACATATTTCTTAGTGTCTATATCAGCAGAAATTCCATCCGTAATCATATCTAGATTAGAGAACCACCATAAGGTGGATAATACTGACTCACAGATCAGAAACAGTAGTTAGCAGCCCCGTTTGATCTCATCAATCACTAGCGGTCTCCACGCGCTGCAGCAGAGACGTTAATACCAAAAAGTAGAGATGTTTGAAACACAGCAGTTAAAATTTGTCGATGGAGATGAGCTTGGAAAGCAGGTTTTGAGTCACGTGACTACTCCACAGTCACATACTGATGGTGAAAGCTGCTATGTAAAGAGACCATCAGTCTCAACACGTCCTTTTAATAAAACACTGATGCAGCAGAGGGAGCAGTTCCGGAGGGAGAGTCATTCCCCAAGGATATGTCGACATGTGACTGTAGAAGCTGGGGTGGGGGTTAAAAGAAAGGAACAAGTTTTAAAGCCGAGATCAGATCCTTTTAGTATTATGATGGTCAGTGTGTCAGATTAGGTGATTATATGGAGTCATTATTGTTTCAAAACTTTTCTGTTTGTGGTCTAAATGTCTGCTTGATCTCTAATTCTCCTGTCATTCAGGTTTGGATAAAGTACCAATCTCTGACTTTTCTCTGTATACGTATGAAACTTGTTGCTGTGCTGTTCTCCAGGAGACATTTGCTAGTGGTGTGTGGTCAGCCTTAGTGAGATCAAAGCAAATGTCCCAACATTCTGTCACATTCACACTCATCATCTAAGTCCACTTCCAAGCCCTATAACTCCAACTTAGTTCCTCCTACAGACTTCATTTTGGGTTTAAAAAGAAGACAAATAATCCAGTTATTTACGCTGGATTCACTTTTTTGCTATCTTTGAATGATTTTTGACAATTACTGTAAAAGTTTGATGATGATCTTTGGCTCTCAGACTTTTACCGTGTGTGTATGTGATAGAATGTTGGGATTCTCTCAGTGAGATCAAAGAGCAGCACAGCAACAACAGGCAGCGTTAACATGATTGGTCCACCCTCTACCTGTTTTATTGGTTGGTTCGTCAAAAAATCTATGAGCTGATGAAACACAATTTTCAAAGCTAACGTCAGGCTTCACCAGAACTAAAGAAAACGTCCCTTCTATTCTCAGAGGGACAAAGTGTTCATCTGACGATCACTGAGAACATCGATGCGTTCTGAGGTTCCTGAAGGGCGTCTGCTAATTCTCGCTAACATTTCTCTATTTCCTGTCTATCATGGTCACCCCTTTAAGATGCATCATAAAAGCAGGGATGTTGTACTAATGTTTCCTTGCTAAATTTTTGGTTTGCTTACACGTGCAGAGCGCTCTGTGCTCTCATTGGCTGATGCCTGTGATAAGATGAAACAGATCGTAGAAGGCAAAAAGAAAAATCCAACATGCTAGACTTCCTGTCTGGAAGTTGAGAGGGAACAGGTTTTGGGAACAGGTCCTGAAATTCCAAGACTGCTAGATCAGGATGGTGATAACGGGCAGTCTGACCTCGGCCTCAAAAATGAACATGAAAACACTATCAAGCAGTTTACCTCAGCAGGTTCTCCTTCGATTTATCCTCTGGGGAGAATGAACTCTATTGTGAAACCTCCCTCGCCCTCTGTGTCTGATGGATTTATTTCACATCCTGTTTAATAAAATCAGTTAAATATCAAGGTCTTTTTCTTCAGACATGCCCATGACTCACAAACGTCCGTCTGTCCGTCTGATGGTTCATTCATCGGTTGTTCTTCTAGACCTTACTGAGGTCAAGTTTAGCGATGTATGGCGAGCGGAAGGAGCCCAAGTACAGACTCCCATCATGCTCATGTACCTCACTGACGTAAGCTGCCACCAGGCCGTTGGGGTCGTGGAAGCTCCGTGTGCAGATGCCACCATCGTGGAGCTCTGCAACCAGGCTGTACCGAGGGACAAACTTCATCAGGACGTCCTGACTGAAGAGCTGGAGAGGAGGGAGGAATGTTAGAGGGTGAGGTTTAGTGAAGGAAGATTAAGGAAAGGCATGGATGGAATTAAAAGAAAAAAGGAGGTAAGAGAAGAGCGTTTATGCCTGCAGGACGCTTTAAAAGGACCTGCCATAAACTGTCATGACCTCCTTGGACTGCTAATATTTTCAAATCCTACAGGGAGAAACTTTAGGACAACTGTGGGTCAAAGTTGAGACTTTAGGCAGAGATCAGGGTGCTGCTATCCTCATGGTCATTGTTCATACACCCCATATACAAATTGAATTCAATCCAGCCTGTGAATCCAGTCCTGTCATCACATCTTTACTTCTGAGAGAATCTGCCTCTCTAAAATGCTCCCTCTATACCCAGTCATGTTACTGACCTGTTGACAGTTTACCTAACTCAATGTTCCTACAGCTGTTGATCATGCACAGTTGAACAGGCAAAGTTAGAACTCTAGTTAATAAGCTACGCAAGGGCTCAATTTACTTAGCTGACATAGCACACAGTTTAATAAGCCTGGCTAGCACAAAGGTAAATTAACTAAACTAGCACACAGTTTAATTACCTGAGCTAGCCTGCTGTTTAATTAGCTAAGCTAGTATGCTGTTTGATGAGCTAAGCTATATCACAGTTTAATTAACTAAGTTATAACACTGTTTAATTAGCTAAGCTGGCATATGGCTTCACTAGCTAAGATAGCGCACTGGTTAATTAGCTAAACTAGCACAAGGCTTTAGTAGCTAAGCTAGGACACAGTTTAATTAGTTAGACTAGCTCCCACAGTTTACTAAGCTAGGACACAGTTTAATTAGTTAAACTAGCTCCCACAGTTTACTAAGCTAGCACACAGTTTAATTAGTTAGACTAGCTCCCACAGTTTACTAAGCTAGCACACTGCCAAATTAGCTAAACTAGCACAGGGTTTAATTACCTAAGCTAGCACACAGTTAAATTAGCCAAGCTAGCACACTTTAATCAGCTAAGCTAGAGCACAGTTTACTCAGCTAAAACAGCCCACAGTTTAATAAGCTCGGCTAGCACAAGGTTTAATTAATTTAATTGTTTAATTAGCTAAGCTGGCAACTGGGTTCATTAGCTAAGCTAGGGCACTGTTTTATTAGCTATGCCAGCATACAGTAGCACTCTTACCTAAGCTAGCACACTGCCAAATTAGCTTAGCTAGCACAGAGTTTAGTTACCTAAGCTAGCACATAGTTTAATTAGCCAAGCTTGCGCATGCTTTTATTAGCTAAGCTAGATCTTACTTCACTTAGCTAAAACAATGCACTGCTTAGTTAGCCTGGCAACCACACGGTTTAATTAACTAAACTAACATAGTTTAATTACCTAAGCTAGCATGTGGCTTGATTAACTAGGCTAGCATGCTGTTTAACTAGCTATGGCGGACTATCGTTGTAGACTTTCCTTAAAACATCAGTAGGTCAGCTGTTTAAAACTCCAGTTCAGAGGCAAACTCCTTTCTGTAAACATCAGGACATGACTTTGGCTGAGTCCTCTTTCACTGCCCCCTCTGGTCTCTCTGCTGTTGAACTTATCATCTTTAATCCACAGATCTCACAAAGCCCATGAAAAGCTCTCTTGCCCTGTCCAAGGATTAGTTTTACCTTAAAGATGAATTTCTTGATCCAGGGTCTCTGGGACAGGAAGTCCAGCATGGAGAAGCCGGGATTGGGTCGTACTGCAGACATGGCCACCCAGTAACCTCCGTTTGAGCTTGGCCGGATGTTGTCGGGGAAACCGGGCAGGTTGTCTATGAACGTGTCCATCCCACCTTTGTTTAGACCGGCTACATGGACTCTGACACAGGAAGCTAAAGTTTAAACCTCCATGTTAGCCCCCCCTACCATCAAACTAGTGAGTTTACAGTTTCCTGGTACCTGCGTATTCGGGCCATCGTGGTCTCTGCCACCAGCACAGACTCCTCATCAGGCAGCAGCTGGATCCCATTAGGGAAGCGGAGGTTCTCCATCACCACCGTCAGCTCTTTGGTCTCAGTGTCGAACTCCAACACTCTAACAACAGGAAGCAGAACGATAATGATCAATGAGACAATAGTTCACCTGGTTTTAGAACAAGACAGGTGTGGATTAAATCAGATTAAACTTTTTAATAAAGTGTAAATAACTCAGATCAGTCCTGTTCCTAAAGGTCAGGACTGCTGAGTAAACAGTCAGTGTTGATGTAAGCTCACCGTCCGTCAGCAGTCGCCTCCATAATCAGGTTCATGTAGTCCCTGCGCTGCCACCTGCTGCTAGAGTCGGTAAAAAACACCTTCTTCCCGTCCTGCGTCACCGCCAGGTCATTGATGAATGACAACTTCCTGCCAGCGACCTCCTCACCGCCCTTCACCAACCTGGTAGACTCACCTGCAGAGAAACAGAAACAAACAGAGGCTGTTAGGATGCAGCCGAAGCAACGCATGAGAGAAAAGAAACAACAAAGGCAAGTAGAGGATGTTTTAATGCTGCTGGAGAAATACAGGGGCCCTAAAGGACGACTGCAAAAACATTTCATTAAAGGCAAAAAAGTTTCATTCAATAGGTTTGCAGTCACATGATCCTGAATGTCTGTTGGGGGTCAAATATCTGCTGATATATTTGATGTAAATGTCAGGCTGGGCCAACAGACCTATGTCAACTCGAGTCTTTTCTTTGTTCGTTCTAATTTCTTAAGTTTAAATTCTTCTCTTATGACTTAAGTTTGTTTCTTTGTTCATCCTTAAAATATGAAAATATGTCGAATTTTTGCACTAACACACACACACACATATATATATACAGTGCTTAACAAATTAATTAGACCACCCTAACCCTAACCAAAGTAAGGTTTATGCCACAGCTGCCCTAAATTAACAGCATTGGAAATTACCCAAATCATTTTTTATGTTTCTGCAATGGTTAATACACCAATATGTAAAAGCACTTTTAACCAAAATGATATTTTTAATGCTAAAATACAATTATTATTGTTATCCATAAATTTTCAAATTTACTGATTTACAAAAAAACTGAAAAAACAGTAAAGCACATTAGTATTTCTTGATTAATATGTCAAATTATAGTTATTTACTTGCATTCCTGAACAAAAAAATTAGTTTTAGTGGTTGAATGTTGTGCTTGATTAATTTCTGACTTCTCAGAGAAGCCCAGTGAGCCGGCTCAAATTTGGGTGAATTCAGTTTGAAATCCCTCATTCCTGTTCAAAATGGTAAAATGTGGAAAGCTCACTGAAAATGAAGGGGTCCGCATGAAAGCACTTGATGATGCTGGATGGTCTTTGAAACAAATATGACAGATGGTCTAATAAATTTTTTAAGCACTGTGTATATATATATATATATATATATATATATGTATATATATATATATATATATATATATATATATATGTATACATATATATATATACATACACATATATATACATATATATGTATAAATATATATGTACATATATATATATATACATACATATATATGTATACACACATATATATACATACATATATATGTATACACACATATATATATATATAGATATATATATACATATATATATATACACACACAAACACACACACACACATACACACAATATCAGCACTCAGGATTTATAGAGGTGAGACCAGGACTGCTCAGCTATGCCCACATCCATGACCTCCGTCTCAATACTACTTCCTGTTTTGAATGGAGGACTCAGTCCAATAAAAACATCCCCTCATAAGGATTATTTACTAAACAAAAGACTACTGCTTAGTTTTATCCATAAATTTCTCATAATAAGGGAGAAAAGCTGTTAAAAGTGCACTTACACATGTGCTCTAGTGTTGCTTCTTGCGTGAAAGTGGAAGTAACTAAAAATAAAGATGATTTTAACCTTAAGCCTCGACTAAATCTAATGAACACCTTCCCTTACCTGTGGTGGGGTTGACCTCGAACAGGCCCAAGTAAGCGTCCGCTACAAACAGGGTCCCGTTGGGTCCGATCCTGATCCCCAAAGGCCTTCCACAGCTGGACTCCTCCTCCCTGGACCCTGCAGACAACATCCAGTTAAAATGGGGTTATTTTCATTTTCAGGTCTCCTGATTACGGGATTTATCTAAACCCTCATCAGCATGTAGCTTTATAGTACGGTGTGCCCCAGGGGTCAATGTTGGAACCGATTTGACTTTCTCTGTACCAGTGTTAATTTTAACAGCTATGTCTATTTTCAATTTTAGTCTCAATCTTTAGATTAAATGCCTTTCAGTTTTAGTCACATTTTAGTCACTTCTACTCTTTTTTAGTCTAGTTTTAGTCCATAAAAAGTCCTCACATTTTAGTCTTAACTTTTAGTCCAAGCATTTATTCTCTTGCTTAAATCTGGTACCAAACCATGGTAGTGGGTTCTCTACACTCTGCCAAACCTGGGGTCCCTGCTTTCTTCAGCTGAGAGGCAGAATAGATACAGATGCAACAGATTTAACCATAGTGGAGAAATATCATGGATTTTGAATGTCTGATGAAAACTAAATTACATTTTTGTCTAGTTTGAGTCATCTTAATGAAAACTAAACTTACTTTTAGTCAGTTTTAGTCATCAGAGATCTTTTTTGGTTAGTCTTAGTCTAGTCTTTGTCATGGAAGAAAGGTTGTCAACGAATATTATTAGTCCTAGCTTTCGTCAACAAAATTAACACGGCTCTGTTTTCAAAAATTGAGCAGGCCTGTTATATTTGAATTTATCAATGAAAACTATTAAAACTGATGGGATTTTTTTTCCAAGTGGATCCTAGGGTTGCTTAGCTTTTCTTAGATGTGAGTAGGGGAGGCCTGAGGAAAAAAGGTTGTGAACCACTGCTTTGGAGTGATGGTTGTGTCACTTTGTGGTCAAGAAACTGAGTGCTCTGCTCGTTAAATCCAGAGAACAAACCAATCAGAAAGTAACCCTGGAGTCTGAATGTGAGCATGTTTACAGTCTGTGACCTCCTCAAAGGTCAAACTCTCCACAATAACAGTCATATTTCATATCAAACCAAACTGGGTCTCACCACAGGGAAGTTTTCCAAGTCTCGCCACTGTGTGAATTCTTCGACCAATCAGCTTCACAATTTTCCCGTCAGCAGTTCCAGTGTAGAGAACATCTGTGGGGCAAAAAGACCAACACCAGTCATGATATAAAGTTGCATATTGACAAGAGAGAAAACCCAGAATTGCAGATTTTAAAATACTGGATATTTACAAGAAAAAATTGGAAATTTACGAGTTTAAAAAGTTTTTAGAATTGTAAATTTCCAACCAAGTCAAAGATTTACAAGAAACCAAAATGACAACAGTGGTTGGGTTTTTTGACTTTGGACGTTATAATCTAAAAAATTCCAAGTTTTGGTCCATGTACATTTACAACTTTTGAAGTTTTAATTTTCTATTTTGTTCTTCTATATCAACTTTTAAACTTGAGAATTTTTGTTTTTTCTTGAAAATTAACAGATCCTCTTTATTTTTTTTCTAGAGGGGCCCTTATACAGTTGTGATAATGGATAGTTTATAAATTGATCTTTTGTCAAGAACATGTCTCTGTAAGCCTATTATGTTGAGATTTTGTCAATAAAAACAATTTAAATTGATGTGCGCAATTTCAAAGTGGGTCCTGGGGGGTGTAGCTTTTCTTAGACACGAGAAGGGCTAAGGAAAAATGATTAGGAATCACTGGTCTAGGGTACCGTCCCGGTGGATAGTAGTGTGGTCGTTTCTACAAGCCCCTGGTCATGCTATGGATGTCCCAAAAACCGTTGGCAATCTCTGGGTGTAATACCAGGTGAAAAGGCCCGGACTAAAGAAATGCTGTGAAGCTTAATCACGGTGGCCGAGCAACATGTGTACATCAACATGTTTAGAGCGTGACTCTGGCCGTCCTGCACCCCCTCTCCAGCCCCAGGTTGTGCCCGTGCTAAATCCTTAGTGCCCTCCATGCCTACAACTTTTGCACAGGACTGTTTCACACTGTTTTAATGTACAGATCACCAGGAGTCTAAGATCTAACTCTGTCTAGTTATCAGAACCTTCAACAGAGCAACAGGAAGTATAACAGATCCTTTCAGATTAAAACAATATTCAGCTAGTTCTGATTCATGCTCAAAATAATGACAGGAAAAAAACAAGAAAGGACATATAAATAATAACAAAGGCAGTTAGTTTGCCACATCATGATTTAAAATGATTCTGAGTATCTGTGATGTTTAATGAGAAGTCAGACTGGAACACGTGCTGATACTGGTACTGGTCCCGGTGTCTGTGCATCCCCAGTTAGATGCTTTCACTAAATTTCTACATGCTTCAACCTTAAATTAAACATAACACAGAACTAACTTCACTGACCTCCGATGTTGGCGATGGATTCTGGTCCGATGAGCTGGTCTTCAAACAATCTCGTCGCCTCTCTGAGCTTCAGGTTCGGCTCCCAGCAGCCCTTCATCACCGGAGGTTCTTTTAAACTGCACAAACAATAAAGTCTATTAAACGACAAAGTAAGAAATAAAAGCATACCTGTAGAAGTTAGAAGATGAAATCACCCATCTTCATTCTAAGCATGAGGCCAACAATAGACGATATTTATTTAATCATTTATCTGAGTTTTTACATATCTAAATTCAAAGAACTAATTCTAACTTTTATTAATCAGATATCACAGAACACTGATGTAAAGATGTCTGAATCTGGGTTAAAAACACATTTAAACAGGTAAAACACATGCACTTACTATAGAAAATTAAAAAAAATGTCATTTTTTGTTTGACATTCTTTCTGCAGTATTTAGTCTTTAACCCTGTTAAGACCTTTGAACTGATTCAAGTATGAATGCTGCTCTATAAATAAACCTCTGTTGATTATTTTGATTACCATGTCTTTTTCTTCACTGCTCCTTTTCCCCATTTATCCTCCTCTTATTGACTCCTTTTTGTCCTTCTCTCTCTTGCATGTTTTATTTTCCTGTCTTTCTCTGCTTCCCCTCCTCTTTCTCCCTGTTTTCTCCTCTTTATTTGCATTATCAATGCTAACACTTAACTGCTGGGGTGAACAGCGCCCATAACTGCTCTTTAACACCATTGTTATTGTGTTTGGCAGGTTGCTGTATTTGGCAGTGTTACTAACAATAATGTCAGGATGAATTAAAGAAGAGTAAAAAAAAATGGGCTTAACTTTCACCCTTTCTACAGAACTACTCAGGTATCCATCAAGTAAAAGTAGTGTGAGTGTTTCATTTGGAGTTTACTTTAAGTATTGCGACACTACTGATGAGTCATACAGAAAATATGAGCTTTATCTCCAACCAGGCTTAGATAAAATCATCATCTACAAGTACAATTTACAGCGTTAATTAAACTCATATAGGGGTAAATCCCACGCTGTAAAAGTGTTTTATTTGAGTCACACTACATAAAGTTAAACTACACTTTTAAAATAAATATTTTACAGTCTGACAGAGGTGCACCAACTCTTTAAAGTCTGTGGTAAGGTGGGTCTCCTCTGGCAAGAACAAAGCAGAAAGTCAACCTCACAGCAAGGAAATGCATACTGATGAAGAATAGTCACCATGAATTCCTTAGGAACACCTAAAGTCACAGGTGGGAGCTCTAACTCAGTGGATAACTTCACTCATGGTGCAAACACTCCACCAGAAACATGAACAAAAGAACCCCAGTAGTCATCAGCTGTTTTGAGTTGTGATGTGGACTCATTTTTTTCTCTGTGTGCTACTGTGGAGTCAACAGAGAAGGAAAAAGTACAACAGTGTAGTACTCAAGTTAAAAGGAACTATTACTTTGGTTAAAATGCTTGTAAGTAGAAGTAAAAGTACTCATTTCAAAATGCACTCAAAAAGTACAAGTACCCTAAAAAACCTACTCATTTACAGTCATTTGAGTAGATGTAATCAGTTACTTTCCATCCCTGAGTGTTAGTGACTGTGGATGAGATCTATGAGGGCTCAAAATGCTGTGTCTTCTGGTCTAGGCTCGCCCTCAAACGGGTGGTCGGGTTGTGGTAGAAAAGCGAATCCCCTACCACACTGGGCTGCCAAGCCGAGTCAAACCAAGTAGAGCCGAGCCGCTCAGTGTGATGGAAAAACCCCATAAAGTTTCTAGTTTTGTTTGATGGACCCTAACCTTCATCTGATTCCAGGATTAACAGGATTATTCAGATTTTCAGACTATATGACAGAGAGGGCAGGAAGCTCACACCATCAGTTTGATGTTTTCCTGTTTTCCTCACACTAAAGGGTTAGTTTCTGTCTCTGTGTATCTGTGAGCCTTTACTGCTGGACTTCAGTAGGATCCTGAGATCTTCCTCTCTCTAACAGTCTATAACGTCACCAACTACTGAGCATTTCATACTTTTAATCAGAGTGTTTTCCTTAAACTCCCAAACAGCCAGAATACCGGCTGGTGCAGTAGAACAGGTAAAGTGAATTTTGTCTCCCCACTAATCTGGGGCCCTAGGTGATCGCCTACCTTTGCCTAGCAGTAAAGTCTGCCTGTGACTGTTCCTGTCACACTGCTCTGCTATTCTTCTTCATCATTATTCCAACTTTACAGTTTCCTGTGATGGTTTTAGTTTTTTTTTAAAAACCAAATCATACATTATCACATTTGGTTTAGAAACATTTGTAGCATAAACAGTTTAATATCTGAGGTTTTAGCGTCTAGATGAACAGCCCTCATGCATCTGATGTTGTTTCTTAACTGAATTATTAACCAGGACAAGCAGCAGAGTCAGCAGATTTTCAGATATCTGCAGCACAAAGTGAACCATGAGCTCCCTCACAGACAAGCAAACTGTGGTTTATACAAAACAATCACACAAACAGAACAGAGCAGCATTTTAAACTGAGTCTGTCATCAGAGACGGATCACAGAACTCAAATTCAGGGCTGAAAAAAACCCTAGACTTTGAGCTGGAGTCTGGGGCAGGATTGATAAATGATCTATAAATTAGAAATCATTAATATAAACTTGGTTTATCTCAAACAGAAGATGCTGGTGAGTAAAAGTGTGAACCCACATGAATACATCAGGATGGATGGGAGACTCCAGGATCAGGATGATGACCAGGAGAGGAAGCAGCAGAAACCCACCCAGAGAGAGCAGAGTCACCTGGAAAACCCTCCCGCTGTAGGTGCTGGAACAGGAAACAGAGTCAGGACACTTCAGGAACAGGACCGGATGTAGGACACGGTCTAAGCTCTGATTTAGACATCAAGAAGATAAAGCAGGCTACATCAAAGATGGTTTTAGGATATGGTTCTAAACTCTGACTGAGCCATCAAGAGGGCCAACATGGGACCACACAGGAGACGGTTTTAGGACAAGGTCTAAGCTCTGATTTAGACATCACGAAGGCCAACAAGGTGCCAACTGGGAGACAGTTTTAGGACTCTGTCTCTACTCTGATTTTGCCATTAAGAAGCCTAAAGCAGGCCACACAGAAGACTGTCTAGAAACGGTGTAGCTTGTTTTTCTTGTCAAGTATAACAGAAAAAGGTGAAGTTATAAGGTTTTTACACTTTATAACAGTTCAGTTCAGATCAAAATAAATAAAAATAGTCTATTTATAATTCTATAACCACAGGAATATTTAACATTGTACACTTAAAATGACCCTGACTGTTGTCTCTCTTGCTGTTGTTTTCATAAATTTCACAATATTGTGGTTTCACGGATTAAACGATGTTACTAACACTCCTTAAGACTGGGGCTGGGCACTTAATCGCAAATTAGATTAGATTGCAATATGGCCTGCTGCAATTTACAAATCACAGAAGTTGCAAAGTTTCTTTAACTTGAAATGTGTCAAAAACCAGTTTAATAAATCAGATTTTTGCAGCAGCAGAGATTTTATGCACATTATGCAAACATTCAAGTGTCAAATTTTTTATAACAGTTTACAAAAATCCTCCCTTTTGTGTTTTATGAATGTTACCTAAAATTGATGATGCTTAGTGTGAGTTCACAAAAGCCATACCCCAGGTTGTGATCAGGTGACAGCCAGCTCACCTCCTCCACCCCAGCCGCCTCCTTTTTAGCATAAAGCTTGTTGCACCTCCCTATTCAGATTCATGCTGCTATGGATTATTTCTTCTGAATAATTTCATGTTTTCAATAAACACTGTCATAAATGTATCCATTATGGATGTTTCTAGCGATGCACTCAAAAGTCAAAGCATGCTGCTGACTAACCCAGGGAGTGTCTTTAGAGCAGAGCCTTCTCTGCCAACTAAAACTGTAGTAGATCCATTTTTCAGTAAAATGGTTAAATGTATGATGAGTGTCCTGGCTGAATGTAGGCTATAATATGGAATGATTTATTGCTTGAATTTGTAAAAAAAAAAAACAAAACAAAACAAAAAAAAAAAACATAAAATGAGGGACCTAAGAATAATTGCATATTAAATCACAATTGCAATATTGGAGAGAAAAAAATCGTAATTAGATTATTTTTGCAAATCATTCAGTCCTACTTAAGAGGCGGCCTGAAACCTTTGTTATCAGTTCAGCTGTTCGACTCATATCTTTAATAATAAAGCATAAAGCGCTGTTTAAAATATCCTGACCCAAAACTTTGACTTTACAGCGTCATTTAATGCTGGTTTGGATGACACTGATGAGCCTGGTAAGCCAAGCTATTGTTTCTAGTGACAACACAACCAGGCACAGTACAAATAAGTATCATAACTATCATTTAGGGGCATTCACACACCAGAATGTTGTTCAATGCCTTAATATTTTTCATATCATGTAAGTCAAATCACAAGATTTATAAAGCATGTTGGTCTGGGAGAAGTCAGACTACTTCCATGGTGGAGTAATTTGTGTTTTATGTTTAAAAAAAAAGCATTTTGAATGTGGTCAGTGTAGCAGAAAGATTTTGAATCTGAAAGGCTGATCCAAAGTCAAGACAAATTTCATGCTAAACTGGGAATAAAAAACATGGAAAACAAAAAACAAATCACTTCCTCTTTCTCCTTTGTTTCCCAAAAGAAATGAATTATAGAAGTTTTGTTGTGATCAAAAAAGGAAGGTCAAAGAACATAACACTCCTGATGTAACATTATTTTCTCCATCTGTGTGACCTGCTGCAGGTGTTGTGAAAAAGGATGTTACTTTTCCAGTGTTCTGTTTTTTGATTTCCCTTTTTGATCAGAACAAAAAACAAAAAGACGAAAACAACTGTGTTCATTACACTATATTCTGGAAAACAGAAAAAGGTACATTTTTTGTTTTCCTTTTATTGCTAGTTTAATCTGAACTGCTTGAAAGAGCCAAGGGAGTTTTTTTGTTTTGTTTTGTTCTCATGCTTTTAAACAATAAGTGTGTTTTTTGATTTGGTAATTTTCTTTTTAAGTTAAAAGTCTGTTTGTTGTAAATTAGACTGACTGTATATTGGTGTTTCACCTGATAGTTAATTGAACAAGTTTTAAATGTGCATTCATGTGCCGCCTGTTGGTGTTGTGGCTATTTGCATCCATGTTTTCTATCAATACAAAGCATTTTGAATTCGTATTAGTGTGAGACTTCATGGCCACCATACATTAAGCACGATAATAACTCACAGCATTTGTATGCCTTTACCCCGTTTGTTGTTAGATACTGGACATAGTAAAGAAGTGGGAAGTTATTCAAATACAGATGTGCAATCAGCTACGTGCCATTTTAATAACCAACAATCGGAACAGAATTATGACTGAGTTTAAACTTGAATTATTTGTACACCCCTACCGTCTTCTCAGCCAGGATTTCGAACAGAGAACTTTGACTGTCCTCCATGTTTGTTTTGAAGTTTGTTTACGCCATATTATCACATGGTGGCTTTGGTACAGGACTGATACCACCAATACTGAACCACAGCATCCCTACATCCATATCCAGGACTTCAACTTTATATCCTAAATATCAGCATTACATGATCTTTACTAATTTGGTAAAAGCACCTTAAATACAATAACAATTCCACTTTGACCACAAATGTCACATCACCGATTGAATTCTCACCTAATGGTGGTTATTCTAATGTAAACAATGTTTTTACTGAACATTTGACCTGACAGATACTGTTTAATCGTCAACATAACATTTTGTACTGATATGATATTGTCTTATTCTTAATCTCGTTGAAAATATATCAGTAAATATTAAAACAGTATAATCTGCCCAGCCCTCCATGTTCGGTATCTGATCGGTTAAACTTCGGTTGAGTAATCGGATCCCGGAAACACTGAGCCTCTCCCTCTGCGGCTGTTTGGGTGACGGATGGTCCCATTACGGTTCCTATCGGTGCTCCTGTTAAGGTTCCCAAACCGGGATGTGGGTCACGGAGCGGTTCTGGTCCCCTCTCTTACCTCGATGACTTGTAGCGGTGCTCCGGCAGCTCGTCGGTGATGACCCGCGGTCTCTGCACCCGCCGGAACCGAAGCCCCTCCATCTCATTCGGGCTGGACTAGGATAGTTTGCCCGGCACGGTTCACTAGGGTAGCTGGAGCTGTTTGACCCGGGTGTAAAGGAGATAACCCCGTGGAAAGCCGCTGACCATTCTACCGGGGCTCTGACAGCGACAGCCACTTCCGCTTTGTTGCTTCAAAATAAAATACCCCACTCGCCAAAAACGTTAAAATATAACGCTTTAACCGTTTCCGGTACAATTACCGTGAGCTCTGTGTGAAATGATAGTACACGCTCCTCTAGAAGAATGAAGTTAGAATAACGACAGCCTTGTCTGAAGAAAAAATGTTTTCACGACATAGGGGAGAAGTACTACACTACCCACAATCCCAGAGTGTCACGGCGACATCTCTGATTGGCGGGGCCCACTGTCACCATGGTTATGTCTACAACCCCGCGAACTTTGGCTGTGTGACGACTAAATATAAACACAACACTAAACATTTGATTAACATTACAAACACCAAACTTTTATGAAGAAGTCCGTTTACGTTTTAAAATGTTTAAAGTCACCATTACAGGTGAATTAAGGGAGCTGCAATGGATTGTGGGATGTGCAGTTCCATCATTCCCAACAATATTAAACAGTATATTAAATCTTTGCATCTCTGGCTTTTAGGACATCCGAGAATTAGGGGCATTTTCTGTCATAAAATTCTAAACAATCAGTGCTAAAAACCTCACATGGATTACTTCAAATTTCATGTGTCCTGAAGCAATATATAAAAACAGTTGTGGTAAAAGTGGTTCTAAAATTTTATTCTAATTACAAAATAGCCCGCAGCATCCTATTTTTTTTTTTTTTTTTTTAATAATAATATAGTACCACCCTCTAAATCAGTGGTTCTCAACGTTGGATTCGGGACCCCATTGGGGGGTAAAAGACTATTTTTTAATTTACACTGTTGCCACTTTACACCAATTTTGCCATCTGGCCATTTTGTCATCATTTTTTCCCACCAGTTTTGCCAACTGGAACACATTTTTGCCACTTAAAACCCATTTTTGTCAGTTTTAAACCCTTTCCACCACCTTTTTTTCTGCCTGTTTTTGCCACTTCAAAACCAAATCTTGCCACTCTGCCTATTGTTGGCTCTGTTGACCATTACTGCCACTATTAACCCCTTTTTACCACTTTTACACCCCATTTCACAATATGCTAATTTTTGCCAGTTAGACCCATTTCTGCCTTTTTCTGCCTTAGCTAACCCTTTTATGCCAGTTTATATCATTTTTCCATCCCATTTCCCAAAATTTCTACCTCTTTACTATTTTAATACCATTTCAGCCCATTTCTAAATCCCCTTCTACCACTTAATATGCCTGTTTTTGCCACTTTGACCCATTTTTGATTATTTTTTGCTACTGTATTCTGATTTTTGGCACTTCTAACCCATTTCTGCTACTTTTAAACTCCAATTTCACCACCTTTCCCAGCTTTTTTGCCATTATTAACCCACTTTGGCTATTTTTAATGTATTTTAATTATGTTTTAAACAAAAGGATTAACACTTTTAAGAGGTCTACTTATTGCACAAATGAATTAAAAAGATATTTATTTCTTTGATAAGAGTGGTTATTATTCAAGTTAAATATAAAATACCACAGCTTAACTTACAATGGACCCTGATTTGCTGGCCCCCAGTTTGGCTGGGCTATTTTTCCGTGGCCTTGTCTGCACATGACTATTCTTGAATGTGCATGACTGTGTTCAGCCACTTTCAGGTACAGTGGGGGTCTCTGGCACCTTTATTTTGGGGGTCATGGGCTGAAAAGGTTAAGAATCATTGCTCTAAATGACCAGCTTACATATCAAATGTGACAGTTGTAGTAAGTTTAAAAATTGACTTTTTAGGCATGATTTTGTAGATATATCTTTAATGTTTTTGCTACAACAGCTGTTAAATCCATAAAAAATATTTAAAATATGCCTGGGTATGATGTTTTTGTTTTTCCTGGAGTTTCTATGTTTTATGGCTCTTTTGTTGCCTGGGCTCTTATGATGGCTCTTATGACGGTTCTTGCAGTTCCTGGGATCTAACACTGACTTTTTGTTTCTTAGTGTTATGCTTCTTATGTTGTTCTGGCTTGTTTCAGTTTTTTTGTGGTTTAACTTTTACGTTTTGTTCTATGTTGTTTTTGCCCTGTGCTAAAGCACTTTGTAAACCTACGTGTCAGAGGGTGCTATACAAATAAAGTTATGATTATCTTCATTATTTTTTTTTTAGTACCCCAAAAACAACTTAAATTCAGTATATGATCATTGACAATGGCAATCAAAATCAGTGCAATGCAGGCAGAGCATAATGATCATCAAAAGAGCAAATTATATTCAATGGTTTTTATTACACTTTAAATTTGTGTATTTTACATTACAATGATATGAACAAGTAGTATGAAAGAGCTGGGACTTATGCTGAGGTATCAAAACCTTGGATCTAATTCTGTTGATTTCATGTGTTTTCAGTCATAACTAATGGAAATGTACTGCCACTCTAGAATATAAAACCACTAAAACTGATGAACTCAATCTAAGAATGAAATTAAACCAAAACACCAGTTTATTTGGGCACTATTTAGAGATTTTTACTTTAATTTAGAGGAAAAGGACTTTTTAATTTTGTTTCATTTCCCTAAAGCCTAGACTATCTTTTGTGGTGTTCATCAGTGCATCCTTGTTTTCAGTGAAGACACAAACAAACCTCTCCTGTAAGCAGAAGCCCGTTCCCATTCAGTTTCAGGACATCTTTGGCCCTACAATCTTCATCAGCCTCCCATCTCCATCCCCTCTACCTCACTCCACCAGCAAGGACACACTTGTGCTCTCTGAGGTTCCTCATGGATGCAAAGTTCCTGCTGCAGACGGAGCAGCTGAACGGTTTCTCCCCCGTGTGAACCAGCTGGTGAGCCTTCAGGTTGTTGTTCTGGGTGAATCTCTTCCCGCACACACCACACTCGAAGGGCTTCTCACCGCTATGGACGCGGTTGTGTCTGACCAGGTTTTGGGACACACTGAAGCTCTTCCCACAGACCTCACAAATGAAAGGTTTCTCTCCGCTGTGTGTGCGCTCGTGCAGCTTCATGCTGGCCTGTGTGGTGAAGGTTTTCTGACACTGAGGGCAGCTGAACGGCTTTCCCTCTGAGTGGCTGCGCCGGTGCATCTTCAGGTAGCTCAGAGAACTGTAGCCCCGCCCACAAACATCACAGGAGAAGGCTTTATTACCGCCGTGCAGCAGCAGGTGAGTCTTCAGGATGTGGGCGCTGCTGAAGCTTTTTCCACACTCGTCACAAGTGTGCGCTCTCTGTCCGTTGTGGACCAGCTGGTGGCGTTTCAGTGACGCTGATGTGGAGAAGTTTTTCGCACACTGGTTACAGCCGTACGGTTTGACGCCGGTGTGGCTCTGTTCATGAACCAGGAGGGCACTGCGCTGTCTGAATCCCCTCCCACAGACATTACAAATAAACGCCCACTCACCACTGTGCACTGTGCGGTGTACTTTCAGGTGAGCAGCCTGGGTGAAAGTGCGGTTGCAGACATCGCAGCTGAATGCCCGATTGCCAGAGTGGACGAGCTGGTGACGCTTCAGGTTAGCCGACACACTGAAGCACTTCCCACACATCTCACAGCTGAAGGCCTTCTCTCCGGTGTGGACGCGGCGGTGGACCGCCAAGCTGCTCCTGCTGGAGAAGCTGTTTCCACAGAGCTCACAGGTGTGCGGCCTCTCGCCTGTGTGCATCCTTAGGTGAGCTTTGAGGCTGCTCTGCTGGCCGAAGGTCTTCCTGCAGAAGCTGCAGGTAAATGGCCGCAGACCTTTGTGGATGGTGAGCTGGTGGACGCGGACGCTGCGCTGTGTGGTGAATCCTTTCTGACACGTTGGACATTTGAACGGTTTTTCCTCCAGATGGACTCTCAGGTGAGCTGTCAGGTAGCTGTTCTTGGAGAACTCCTTTCCACACTCCTTACAGCTGAATCTCTTGAGTGTTTTCTGACAGATCAGTTTGTGCTGAGGTAGGCGGCACCTCGCTGACAACATCTCGCCACAGGCCGAACACTTACGCCGACACCAACCGGATGTCTGGTGTGTCCTCAGGTGGCTACGGGTGCCAAATACCTTCCTGCAGTGCGAACAAGTGTGTGGCCGCTGCACACTGTGGACGGTGAGCTGGTGGACTCGGAGGCTGCTGCGGGCGGAGAAGGCTTTCCCACAGGTGGGACAGGTGAAGGGCCGCTCTCTGGTGTGGACACGCAGGTGAGCGCTAAGGTTGGCACGTCTGGAGAAAGTGCTGCTGCAGATGCTGCAGCTGAACGTCTGTCTGCTGCTGTCTGCGGCCTCTGTCTCCAGGGGGTCTTCCCCTACAGGAGCTTCTGATTGGTGGAAAAGCTCTACCTGAGCGTATTCTTCTGCTGCAGGAAGGGGGGAGTCCTGCAGATGCTCCTCTGTGGACAGAGATATTATTAATGACAGCTGAGCAGTAAAAACAGAGCTGGGCACACATCTGTTAAGCCCTGTTTCCATCAGGGGGTCCGGTTTGATTCAGTTCGGTTTGGTACGCTAAACCCCCAAATAGTTTGCGTTTCCATAGACACCTGTGCTCTCACTGCTGTAAAAGCATGCATGTGAAGTCACAGACAGTGTGAGTCTACTGTTCCAGCAGCAGAGTTACAGAAAGGATGAGTGACAGAAATCAGTAAGGAATAAGCAGTAAACAGCTTTATTTCAGCTGAAAGTGCTTTTTAAAAAAATAACTACATTTTAATGATGTTAATCGCTGTCAATAAAGATTCTCAGCTGATGGAATACGTGTACAGAGACAGTTTGAGTCGTAACGCTACGTTTATATGTGAATTTATCTAGTCTATAACAGTTTATACGACAAAATATGACAGTTCAGAGCTGTACTGTGAGAATTCACCGCATTAGAAAAAAAGTAAAAGTTCAGCGTTAAAAAGTTCAGTGTTATAATCAAGCTAGATTAAGTCAGAAATCCAGGGTGCACTGATCTTTTTTTAAAAATGTCTGCTATAATACCTGGACCTGTTGTCCCGCTTCTTCAGACTGCCTGGCATAGGTGTGCCTTTAGTATCACTGTAAAGGTCCTTGCACACTGAGTCTGTTTTTTTTTTTGTCTAAATTTTTCACACGTTAAAAAGAAAATGGAGCACATTTTCCTGCATCCGTGTTTGACTCTGAAACTTTTGTCAGTCATTATTTTTTTCAGGACAGGTTCGATATTATGCAAATTCTCGCTTCAGTCCAGTTCATTTACATTTTTGGGAGAATGGAGTGAAACATATGCCTGTTCCTTTATATCCTTGCTGATGGATTGATGGTTAAATTTTTGATTTACTGTGTTTACCTCTGGATAAACTGTGGCCCCATGGGGCCCCTAATGATGAAAACATGGCAGTAAAAGAAAGGTCCTTACTGTCCTCCAGCTGCTTGTCTTTCAGCTCATCGTTCTCCTCCAGCAGCCTCCTCAGCTCCTGCAGCAGAGCCCCGCAGATACTCCACAGCACGGCCTGCAGCTGCTCCTGCAGCACAAAATATTAATAACAATAATAACTGTCTGTACACATATAAACACACTGTGTACATAAAAACAGAGGGTGAATGAAGAGCAGCTGAAGTCTTCCTCATGAAACTAGGCTGCAGTGTCTGTGTTGATGCTCTTTGTGCTGAGGTACTCCAGCATTCCTGCTGTTCAGTCCAGAGTTTTCCAAAACAGGGGTCCCAAACACAGGGGATCATTATCATCGTCCTCAAACTTTAACAGCACTTATCCAAAATCTGTCAAATGTAGCAAAAAAGTGAATCCAGCATATATAGCTGAATAATCTGTCTACTTTTTAAAGCCAAAATGAAGTCTGAACTGAGCTGACATAAAGTTTCCTCCTTTATAAAAATAAAGGTTCTTCTCTAAAAGTCAATAATGGCATTTTTTAAAACTTAAAGGCCTTTCTGCAGACATTTCAGTAAACCTTTAAAGTACTGCTAAATACTAAAATAATAATTATTTTATTTAAATGCACAGCCTGACATCGTGACTCTGAATAGATTAATGGTGCAGCACTGAATAAGTCTTTAGGTACATTAACTTTTCTCATCAGCATTTGGGGTTTTAATCTGTAGAAAGACGGAACTCAGAGTTCTTTGTTGAACTTATTTAAATGTTAAATAATTAGGAGGTTTATGACACAAACATTAGCCTAAATTTAAACTCTATCTGTGGAGATTTATTTTTATTGAATCTTCTGAAGAACCATAGTAAATAGCTCTAATATCAAACGCTAGCATCAAAAAATAATAGACAATGGTCTGTTTTTATCTCTCTGACCTCAGTCTTCATGTAGCCAGAAGATTCTTCCTCTTTTGTGAATTTTTGACAGATTTCAGTCACTGCCATCCTCAGGAACTCCTCCAAGATGGCGGACACCAGCTGCTCCACGGACGACATTTTATTCAAACTCCGACACAAAAAAAGACCAAACTAAAACTTCATAAACTTTAGAAGAAGGAGGAGGTTAAAAGAGTATTTTCATTCAGCCGCCATTACTCAGTGTTTCACGACACTTCTGTTCATTGGCGGCAGGTGTCCACAAGACCGGGGAAAAACACCCGCGTGTCCCCCCTGCTGGTAGGAGGTCGTTACTACAATAACAACAACAACAACAACAACAAAAATTAAATAAATAAATAACCATCCAAGCTCATTTCCGCCAGTAAAATGAAGTAAATCAAAACGAAATAAAATAAAATATAATAATGTAATTAAACAAAATAACATAAAAGGAACTAAAAGAATACAATAATACGGCAAAAATAATAATAATATGAAATCTTAAAATGATAGAATAAAATAGGATAAAACAAAATGAAACAAAAAAGTAAAAAACATAAAAAGAAAATTAAAACAGAATAACATAAAATAGAACAGCTTTAAGGAAAATCAATTAAAAATGAAATAAAAATAATACAATAAAAAAATAAAATAAACATAAAATGAAAAAAAATGTAACAAAATAAACTTATAAATGATAAAATACAAGGACAAAATAAAATAAAGACATTAAATAAGGCAAAAAAAAAAAAAAGAAATTCAAAGAACAAATTAATCAAATGTAGTATGATGAAATAAAATAGAATGACAGAATAACATTAAATAATCAAATAAAATACAATAAAAGTTCATCAAATAAAATAGAGGAAAAAATATTAAAAAAATATGAAACAAAAATAATAAAATATCAAAAATAAAAAATATTAATTAAGCAAAAAATTAAAGTAAAATAATTCTTAATAAAATGTAAAGGCTACGCAATTATACCCTATTTCTAATTATTTAATGGAAACAATTAAACAAATGCTAGTATGAAATATGAAAGACAATTCACAGTGAGATACCAGTTCCCACAGTTGTGTTATCACCTGTTCTTTCACTCATGATTTTGAACTTTGTCTCATAATGATAATGTTTTACCTGCATGGTTTTAATGTTTTGTCTTCTCATTACAGGTTCTATCTCTGTATTTTAACTTTTCATATTTTTATGGGCATAATTAGGTAGCCAAAAGTCAGGAGCTAGAGGACATGGCACAAGATCAGCAGGTGACAGGAAGTACTACTTTTCTACAAGCACCACCAAAATAGAGGCAAACAGGAAGTTCTTTACAGCAATTTATTGATTTAGAAAAGTGTTTATTATTACCTATCAAAATAAAAGCACAGAAAACAGTGTTTGTTCATCAGTGAAATTTTATTTCTTCTGTTTAATCAGATCAGCAGAAAAAAACTGATCTGTATAATTTAATGACAAAATAGATTTTAAATAGACCAACTTCGCTGTCATAGGCAGATTTAAAAGCTGGATCAGACCTTCTAACATTTTTATAATTATTCTAAGAAATAGTGTTTTGATTAAATCTAAAATAAATAAATGATCAAATTTCATGATTATTAAGTAAAAAGAGAAAAATGTAAATACTCAAGCTGTCTCGTTACGGCCGAGTCATGATACTCTTCAAATGTATTTTTACATCTGGACAGGAAAGAGAAGCACAAAGGAAAAAGAAGCATGTAACTGCTGTCGGTGTCCAAAGGGAAGAACCATTTGGCCCCAGTTTAGTCAGAGTGACTGGGATTTAGGGGCCTCGATAATCAAAAAGACGTACGACAGCAAACTTTCATCGTGTCATCACAGTTCTCCTGTTTATTTCAGTGAGACAATGCCAAGTCCAGTTACAGCTGCCTGGCTTCACAATCAAAGAGGACAAGGCCTAGTCTGGCTGCATGAAAAGGCAAGAATGGAATGTTTTAAAAGCTTTAAAGGTCAACATCATTATCACTGGCAGAGGATAGAATGTTTAATAGACTTTAAAGGATGACATCATCATCAAAGTCAGATTAAAGAATGTTTCCTACATCTTAAAGGATGACATCATCATCAAAGGCAGAGGATGGTATTTTTCAACAGCTTTAAAGGACGACATCATTAAAGGCAGAGAATAGCAGAGAATAGAATGTTTTATAAACTTTAAAGGATGACATCATTAAAGGCAGAGAATAGCAGAGAACAGAATGTTTTATAAACTTTAAAGGACGACATCATTAAAGGCAGAGAATAGCAGAGAACAGAATGTTTTATAAACTTTAAAGGATGACATCATTAAAGGCAGAGTATGGAATATAAGCTATGGAGATGACATCATTTTGAAAGGCAGAGGAGGGAATGTTGGTGAAGCTGGGGATGTTGGGGGCTTCTCATCCATTTTTACCAAATAGTAGGCCATAGTTTGTGACTTTTAGATAAGTGTTTTGAACTCAAAGAAGCGAGGGTTTCTGAAATCACTCATGGTGCGTGGTGAAGAGGATTTCTCCTCCAGATTGATCAATGAGGATCATTTAATTAAAATTAATGTTCTTGTTGTGATGCTGTATCTTCCATGAGTTAGCATGTGCTGGCTAGAAGTGCTACAGAGAAGGCGGTGCTACCATCTCATTAAAGTGTGCTAACTTTAAAATCATCTGCTGTAGAGCTCTCAGAGACAATATACCTGACATAAAACTCCTACATGTATTTCTTAATTTTAGAGCCTTAAATATGTTGTTTTCCTACTTGTGGTAGCGGGTAGAACCTTAATGCTGGTAGAACCCAAATGCTTCCTGTCTCTGGTTCTAATAGAGAAATCATCATGTACCTTGGTCCCATCTGCCCCCCCCCCACCCCCCCCCCCACCTCTCCTCTGTGATTTAAAAGAGTTCTAAAGGCCAGGATGTTTTTCTTCTTCTACTGTTTCCCTCTTTGCTTCCTGTAGAGCTCGTGGGCTTCGATGATCTCTTTGACCACAGACGGGTCGTCCAGAGTCGACACGTCTCCTAGGTCACTGGTCGTCTCCGTGGCAACTTTCCTGAGGATCCGCCTCATGATCTTCCCAGAGCGAGTCTTGGGCAGACGTTTGACCACCTGAGAGATAAACCAGGTCAGACACTTCAGGTACTTGGCTATAGTCACCCTCCTTTTGATAACACACTGATGGTTTCTTTTTAATTAAATTCACCTTTATTTATAAATCACATTTAAAACAACCAGGGTGCACCAAAGAACTCAATAGAATAAAGAGGTAAAAGATGTTAATAGAATAATATTAAAATCAGCTAAAATAGAACATCATTAAATAAGAGAAAAAGGCAAATCTATGAAATCTGTTTGGTAGGGACTCACCAGGAAGTGCTCTGGGACGGCGTACTTGGCGATCTTTGTTGCCACCAGATCTCTGAGCTGCTGAAGGACAGTGGGCGGGTCGTTGGCAAACTCCTCCTTCAGAACCACGAAGGCAAACGGCACTAAAAACACAATAATACAAGAAAATACATAAACAAACACATAAACACAAAAAAAACCCAAATACATTAACACACACACAAGCAGACACAAACACATTATAAAGAGCCTCCATCTAAGCAGCTATCTTTATTTTTATCAGCATCCAACAGACCAACTGGTGGTTACCTTTATTTTTAGAGGCCTTTACCTTTACTAGAATCAAGGTGAGCCGAGAAAGAGACAGAAAGACCGAGGGTAGAAAAAACAAGACAGACAGACAGAAGATGATACAATAACAACTTAAAAAAACAGATATGCCCCTTTAAGACATTTTTCCCATTCTGGTATTTTTTTCTGGGCCTATCCAAACTTTTCTTTATCTGTACATCATTCAACATTTAAACAAATGTACAGCTCTGCTTGTTTTTAACTAACAATTATCATCTTTATTTCCTGCTTTTGAATTTTATGTTTTAATAATTTTGTGTTTTCCATGTCAGTTTAACTCTGACTGAATTAGAAGGACTTTCAAAGCACCAGCAGGGGGCAGCAGAGGGACATAAATAACGCTCCAGTCATCTTCATCAGCTTCATCATCATCTCTCTGTTTAATATTCTGACCTAAAATTAAGCCAAACATTAACAATTAAGCATATAAAACAAGCCCCTGAGGGTCTGAACCACACACAGTTTTCATATTTAATACCTGAACATATAAAATTGTAAGTATGCTTTCCTGTAAATGGCATTTATTTGTGTATTAACATTTGTAGGCATTCATGTAAATGATACTAAATCTGTATTGTGTTTCTTTGCCCTTAAAAGGACGAAGAGGAATGATAGAATAAACAGAAACACAACGGTGCATTAATGATGGGTATTCTGGTCAGACATGTTATCAAGTTTTTCCCAATTTTCATTCATTTTAATTTTTTGTTTCATAAAGAAAAACCTATTCCACATCTTTCACTGTTCACTGCTCATCTTATTTCTTTAAAGAGAATTCATATTATTGTTAAAATAGAATTATATTGATACCAGTTTGATACAATTGCAACAAAATGTAAGCCCTAAACCCACAATAATGGGCAATTTATTGGTTTTAATTTTTAAAAATGCAAGAAATGTTCTGCATATGGTCTAAATTGTTCTAATATGTTGGCAGTCATTGGGAATGTTGAACCATCAAGGAGAGAGTTAGGCAAATTTTTCATTCCCTCCTCCAGTTTCACCACCTTTTCTAAATATTAAACATTTTTGCATGATGGGTATCCTTCTTAAAACAAGAACAGATAAGTTATCAAAAAAATTCAGCATATCATTATTAGAAATATAAATACCAACAATCTTTCCTTTGTGTCAACTGTCCTTTGATGGCAACTTTTGGAAAATGGTTGGAACTGGAGAGGAGCGAGGAACCATCTTTTTAAAAAATACAGTGATACCCAGGATGGTTAAAGCAATCAGTGGCATGCATATCAATCAGCTGCACTCAAGCGCTTTGCTTAACATCCCCATCAAAAATGTACCGGGATATAATAAGGCAGCAATGAAGAAAAGTGGATCAGTTTCTGTTAGTTTGAATTTTTGCTAACAGCATCTAAGGAAATAGTCTTTGTTTTTTTAACACCATGATCCTTGGTGCACTCTTACTGAGGAAATCATATCAGCAACTGATAAATCCAATGTGCTGACTTCTCTTGTCAGCTGTCCAAATGGAGAGAGAAGAATGATAAAGTTTTCAAACTAGCTGCAGGGGGGATTGTGGTCTGCAGCATGTCTCAAGTGTCTGTTTTCGTTCCGTTTTCATGTTAAACATACTATTCCACTGGGTTGAGACATCCTGCTGCATTCTTCATGGCTTCATTCCTAACTGAACCTGCAACCTGCAGGTGTGAGCAGGCAACAGGAGAGTGTTCAAAGTGTCCTACTATTTTTCAGCTGATTGCAGTCACATCTGAGATGCTGCACTGGCTGCTAATGCCATCATGGACGGTCAGCTGGAGGGTGTGAGCAGCTAAAATTTGTCGGACTGCTGTCTGTTATTGCTTTTGTCATAGTCTAGCATTATTTCTCACAACAGTATGGACTTTAGAATTGTCTATTTTCTGTTTGACAGCTACTGTCATCGGTGATGCCGATGTTAGACCGATGCATTGGTGCATCATTAATAAAACTAAATGAATTACAGTCATGGACGAAAATATTGGCACCCCTGGAATTTTTCCAGAAAATATACAATTTCTCCCAGAAATTGTTGCAATTACAAATGATTTTGGTATACACATGTTTATTTCCTTCATGTGCATTGGAATAACACAAAAAATCCAAAGAAAAAAGACAAAATTGACACAATTTTACACAAAACTCAAAAAATGGGCTGGACAAAATGATTGGCACCCTTTTAAAACTGTGGGTAAATCATTTTATTTCAAGCATGTGATGCTCATTTAAACTCACCTGTGGCAGTAACAGGTGCTGGCAATATAAAAAATCACACCTGAAGCAGTTAGAATGTCTAAAAGTTGACTCAACCTTTGTGTTGTGTGCCTGTGTGTGTCACACCAAGCATGGAGAAGAGAAAGAAGAGCCCAGAATTGTCTGAGGACTTAAGAAGCAAAATTGCAGGAAAATATGAACAATCTCAAGGTTACAAGACCATCTCCAGAGATCTTGAGATTCCTTTGTCCACTGTGTGTAATATAATCAAGAAGTTTATAACCCATGGAACTGTGGCTAATCTCCCTGGACGTGGACGGAAGAGAAAAATGGACAAAAGAATGCAACACAGGATAGTTGGAATGGTGGATAAACATCCTCAGTCAACTTCCACACAAATTCAGGCTGTCCTGCAGACTCAGGGTGTAAAAGTGTCAGCTCGGACCATACGTGGTCATCTGAATGAGATGAAGCGCTATGGCAGGAGACCGAGGAGAACCCCACTGCTGACAAAGAGACATAAAAAACCAGACTGGAGTTTACAAAAATGTACCTGAGTAAGCCTCAATCCTTCTGGGAGAACATTTTGTGGACAGATGAGACTAAGGTAGAGCTTTTTGGAAAAGGAAGTCATTTCACTGTTTACAGAAAATGGAATGAGGCCTACAAAGAAAAGAACACAGTACCTACAGTCAAACATGGTGGAGGTTCAAGGATGTTTTGGGGTTATTTTGCTGCCTCTGGCACTGGGTGCCTTGACTGTGTGCAAGGAATCATGAAATCTGAGACTATCAAAAAATTTTGGGCTGCAATGTAGAGCCTAGTGTCAGAAAGCTGGGTCTGGGTCAGAGGTCATGGGTGTTCCAGCAGGACAATGACCCCAAACATACTTCAAAAAGCACCAAGAAATGGTTGGAGACAAAGCTGGAGAGTTCTGAAGTGGTCAGCAATGAGTCCAGATCTAAATCCAATTGAACACCTATGAAGAGATCTCAAAACTGCTGTTGCAAGAAGGAACCCTTCAAATCTGAGAGACCTGGAGCAGTTTGTAAAAGAAGATTGGTCCAAAATTCCAGTTGAGAGGTGTAAGAAGCTTGTTGATGGTTATAGGAATTGACTGGTTTCTGTTATTTTTTTAATGAGGTTGTGCAATCAAATATTAAGTTGAGGGTGCCAATAATTTTGTCTGGCCTATTTTTTGAGTTTTGTGTAAAATTATGTCAATCTTGTCTTTTTCTTCAGATTTTTTGTGTTGTTCCAATGCACATAAAGGTAATAGACACATGTATACCTAAAACATTTGTTTACTGCAACAATTTCTGGTAGAAATGATGTATTTTCTGGAAAAATTCCAGGGGTGCCATTATTTTCGTCCATGACTGTATGTCATGTCCTTAACATATCAACAAACACTAAAACATTTACCAAACATTACAAAACAAGCAATCACAGCATCCAGCACAGGAACCGACTCTCTACTGTCATCTCTACTGTCTTGTTCTCATGATGGTTGGAGGATAAAATCAAAACTGAACTTTAAACTTGAATAACTATCCAGTTTATCAGCTGTAGTGATGGTGTTTTATTTTAAAAGTTTTTCTCATACCTTCCTCCCGCTGATCTGCTGACTAAACACCTTAGCACCATTGGACATGTTGATATAAAACAGCAGCAGAGGATTCTGGGAGCTCAGGTGTACCATTGAACCCTCACCTTCTCCTTTGATGTCATGGGGGAAACCAATCACAGCGGTTTCTGGAACAGCTGGATGCTCATCCTGGAAGATAAACAGCAAACATTGGTCCCTGTTCAGATCCCTGATCAAAGGAGGAAGTAGATGTTTCAGAACATTTAGCAGTCAGACTGATGTTCTATCAAACTCATCCTTCTCTTGTTCATCTTCCTCACAGAAACAAACATTTTTTCTCAGCCCCAGCACTTTTGAACACTATCAATCACTAAAATCAAAGTGACAGTAACATTGTAGAGCATAGAAAGTAAAGGATGGACATGACCTAAATTTAAAGCTTTATTGGGTCACTAGTGCAATAAAGTTTGGTTACAGAAGTGTCATAAACAGGCCTGCCCATAATAGTGTATGGGCCACTTACAAACCCAGAGAATGGATACCTGATAAACCCAGAGAATGGGCCCCTGATAAACACAGAGAATGGGCCTCTAGGTTTGCTTCTTTTTGCTGCTTCTTACCCTTTTTTGTTATTTTGAGACAAAGTTGCTCACTACTTTTTGCCACTTTTGATGCATTTTTGGCCAACTTTTGCCATTTTAGACAATTTTTGCCACTTTCTGCACTTTTTGGCACTTTTTTGGGCCACTTTAACCAACACTGTCAACTTTTGCTACTTTTAACCCCCTTTCCCACCTTTATCCCCATGTTTGCCAATTTTAGCCACAATATTTTTTCACTTTTTGCCCATTTTCCTCCTTTTTTACAATTGTTTAATATTTTTGTGCAGATCACAGCTTAGCTCTGAAGTCTAACACTACTTTCCTAATGGTTTAGTTTAGTGTGCCCTTCCACATTGTTAACATTACTGATAAAATTCTATTCTATTCTATTTTGGAGCATGAATAAATAAAATTCATTTTTGTTTCTTTGTAACAGTGGTTACTATTCAGGTTAAATATAAAATATGGTTATCACAGATTCACTTTATAATGGACCATGATTTTGCTGGCCTCGAGTCTGGCCCCAGAAAGCTTTCCCCATTATCCCCCCTTATGGGCAGCTATGGTCACAGAATAAATGAGGATTGCAGTAAATTCATCCATGTCTTTTGGCAGTATGTTCACATGACAATGGTGTTTCTAGTGCATGAAAACAGAGAGTTTTGATAAACGGCTCTAGTATGGAGACTATAGAAAACAGCAACATCTCCATCATCCTCTAAACCAATGTTTCCCAACCATTTTTCCTTGGAGCCCCCCCTACATGTTCCTAAGAAAAAGTGACACCCCCCCCATGACCCAAGAGAAGAGAAAAGTGGCCCACTGCCGCAAAAATTAACATAGATTTTACTTGTTCCACTGATAAAACCCTAAAAAGAGGCCTATGTGTTCTTTTCTTATCTAAAAAGACCTTTTATACAAACTGTTTAATAACTGCTTTATTTGGTTTTCGTCAATATTTGCAAATCTAATTTTGGTAGCCTCAAAGCAGACAAAGCCTCACGTCCCCCTGGGGGGGTCACAGACCCCATGTTGGGAACCAGTGCTCTGAAACTTTGGAAAAAGAAACCTAACGCACATGCTCATTTTGGTTCCAGTCATATCCACGTGGGAGTAGGAGGACTAAAACAGCAATGGAGGCCTCTTAGTTCTGTTTTGTGATGCTTACTCCCAGGCCTGTTCCACATGTAGGGGTGCTTTTCAGACCAGGTTTTTCTGTGTGTTTTGTGTTTTAGGACACTGAAGACGCCCCTTAGGAAACTTCCTGCTAGAGTGGAGATAATTAGAAACTCTGTTCACAGTGTTGATGTGTAGACGGGAAAATGGATGGACTGAATGGACCACAGAGGTCCCTGCTGCTTCAGACAACACTACAGAGAGAAAAAACTGGAAACAGAGGCAGAGCTGAGCTGGGACACTGTCCTTCCTAACACCATCTACGGGGTGTTGATGGATGGGGTGGCTAAAAATGCAAGTTTCATGCTCTTTGTATGTTTAATGCATTTGCATTGACTTTTCATAAAGTTATTCCATATATATGCTGATTGAACATTGACATTGTATTCATGGCAGACAAAATGTGAAATGATGGATGTGATGCTATAATCCCAGTAGTAATAAGAGCCTCACCAGGGCATCCTCGATCTCTGCTGTGCCGAGACGATGACCGCTGACATTGATGACATCATCCATCCGCCCCGTTATCTGGTAGTAACCCTCCTCTGAGCGGTACGCTCCGTCCCCAGTAAAGTAACATCCTGAGGATTATAATAGAAAAAATGCTCAGAGCGTGTGATGATGGGATGGACAGCAGCAGCATGTTTTATTCTCACTGACCAGGGTACGGTTTCAAATACGCATCGACAAATCTCTGATGGTCTCCGTAGATCCCTCGAGCCATCCCGGGCCACGGCTGGCTGATACACAGAGCTCCACTCACCGAGTTACCTGACAAAGGCTCCCCCTAAAGATGGGAAAGGACAGTAAAAATATACTCCAACCTATAAATGAATTATCGTGTGATACAGAATAGAACAGAACGAAGACACACCGTCCCTATCACTGTGGCTCCAAAAGACAACCAGTGCTAACGTGGAATGGGGAAGGCCTTTTTAGCAGCTTTTCTCCCCCATTATAAGAAATTCATCAAAGATAGATAACAGAGCGAAGCAGCATGTCTCTTGACTTGCAACTGTCTAGTTTGGCCACACCAAATCAGGCATTGGAAGGGTTGGGGTTGAGCATTATTTGGAGGAGCCTGGACAAAAACAAACTGCAGCCAGTGTCAGAGAATCAACATGGTCCATCACAGTAAGAAGCACAAAACATGAACAGCGTATATACAGAAAATCTGAAATTAATTTTATACTTTTTAAGACCTTTTTCAAGATCCTCATCATAAATTTTAAGACTATTGGGTCTTCAGTTTCTAACCTGTTAACATTAACAACACAGTTATGTACAGTGCTTAACAAATTTATTAGACCACCTGTCATATTTGTCTTAAAGACCATCCAGCATCATGAAGTGCTTTAATGCAGACTCTTTCATTTTCACTGAGCTCTCCACGTTTTACCATTTTGAACAGGAATGAGGAATTTCAAACTAAATTCAACCAAATTTGAGCCGGCTCACTGGGCTTCTCTGAGAAGTCAGAAATGAATCAAGCATAACATTCAACCACTACAATTCATTTTTCTGTTCAGGAATGCAAGTAAATAACTATAATTTGACATATTAATCTCTACACTGGCTTCCAGTTGCGGCTCGCATTAAATTCAAAACTCTAATCATTGCTTACATTGCTGTTTACCTGGAGTCCCTCATCCAGGTCTACACCCCTTCTCGCCCACTACGCTCAGCCAGCGAAAGGCGCCTGGTACTTCCAGCACATCATGCTCCTAAGTCACTAGCTCGACTCTTCTCCTCTGTTGTCCCTAAATGGTGGAATGAATTACCCAACTCCATTCGATCTACAGACTCCCTGTCTACTTTCAAGAGAAGGCTAAAGACCCAGCTCTTCAGAGAACACTTTGCACTTAGCTAGGCAATTCTCTACTGTTGTCCCCAGTAGTAGATTGAGTCTCAGCCAGACTATTCTCCACTGCTGCCCCCAGTGGTTGAATGAGTTTCCCAACTATAGTTAGCTCGCACTGTCCTGCTCTACTTCTGGGATTTCTTTGCCCAGCTCTTTGGGAATGATCCAGCACTTGGTACTTGGTAAATAGTTGTTGTGAAGTCTAATGAATGGCGATTAGTGATCCCACATTTTCCTTGATTCATTGTTGCTGTCTAATAACAAAAAAAAAACAACAAAAAAACAAAAAACAAAAAAAAAAAAAAACAAAACAAAACAAAAAAACCCCAAACAAACAAACAACAAAAAAAACGACATAAACAACGTATATTTTAGGTACTCTGCCTTAAACTCTACACGGCAGCACTTGCATCCAATTGGACCTGAAGCACTTGATGGCACTTACTGATGTTGTTTCTTCTTGTCTAGATCATTGCTTGTGTTGTTCTTGCTCTCAAATGTACGTCGCTTTGGAGAAAAGCGTCTGCTAAATGACATTGTAACATTGTAACATTGTAAATATTAATGTGCTTTATTATTTTTTCAGTTTTTTTTGTAAATCAATGAATTTGAAAATTTATGGATAACAATAATAATTCTACTTTAGCATTAAAAATATCATTTTGGTTAAAGAGCTTCTACATATTGGTGTATTAACCATTGCAGAAACATAAAAAATGATTTTGGTAATTACCAGTGCTGTTAATTTAGGGCAGCTGTGGCATAAACCTTACTTTGGTTAGGGTTAGGGTGGTCTAATAAATTTGTTAAGCACTGATATGTTTTGTGTTGATAGTAAGACAAAAAAGAGTCAACAAAGAAAACAAAATAGCAGTAGTAATTTACATAGCAACATACATTTGGGTTTTAAGACCAAAAATACAAGGGATATTTGCCCATTTCCTGATACTTAATACTCTTCAATTCTAATTTTAAAGCATTTTAAAGCCTATAGACTTTTTAGAAGCTGAAAATAAAAAAACAAAACAAAACAAAAACTCAGTCTTGAATTTAAGACTTTGTAATGCTTTTTAAAAGCCTTAATTTTGGCTCAATTAATTTATCAACTTTTAATACTTTTTAAGATCCCATGGATACCCTGATGAATGACATACAGCTACAGAAGGGCAACTTCCTGTAGCAGTCTTTGACGTTACATCTAATATTTGGTGGCTCCGGCATGACAGCTGATGTGACAAGACATGTCCTGTTAAAATCACTTAAATAAAGGGTTTTTATGAAGTCATTACTGTCGCAAAATTCCAGAGTGCATTTTAACATTCTGAGATGATGATTTTTGGCTCAGAGAGTCCCAACATTCTATCACATACACACTCATCATCTCAGCCTACTTCTAAGCACTATAACTCAGTTCCTCCTATTAATCTAAATTTAGCTTTAAAAGTAGAGAAATGATTCAGCTATTTATGCTGGATTCAATTTTCCTGCTATCATTGACAGATTTTTATAATAACTGTTAAAGTTTGATTATGATTTTTGGCTCTCAGACTTTTATCATTTGTGTATGTGATAGAATGTTGGGACTCTCTTACTGAGATCAAGGCAAATGTCTCCTGGAGAACAGCACAGCAACAACACAAGACAGAGCTAACGTGATTAGTCCATCCTCTACCTGTTTCCTATTGGTTGGTTCATCAAAAAATCCAAGACCAGAAATAAATTTAGAGCTCAGAGAAAATTTTGTACGCCACGGATCATCAGCTAAAGATTTGAGGTCAAGCAGACATTTAGAGCACAAACAGAAAATCTCAAGAGGATCTGGCTGCGGACCTCTACAATGGGGCGACCTCTACCACAGGGCAGGAAGTGACGTACATTACCCAAGCCACAACCAGAATGACATATTGAGTGATGTATATTTCGCTGTCAGTGGGTATTTTTCACAACGGCAGAATTTTATGAATAAAAAAAAAATCAAAATTTAATGAGGGGATAAATTTAAAATTAAAACACCACAAACTAGGGAAAACCCAAATAGGTTTAGGGTTAGGCACCCAAACCCTAAAGGTTAGAGTTTAGGGTACGGGGGATAAAAATTCCCCACCGTAGAGGTCTGCAGCCTCTTGAAAATCTAAGAACAGGAAGGCAGTTTGGGGCACAAAGACAAGTCTGACTAGAAAATTTGGGGGAAAAAAATCAGAGCCCAAAATCAATAAGTCATGGTCCATTGTTTTGCAGCAATAATGGCTCCATAGTTCTTGTACATTGAAAAACAGTTGAAAATATTTAAGGTTATATAATAACTCAACAACAAATAAACAGCATTTTTTCATTAATCTTGATGTTTCAGTGTAAAAATTTTGAATGTTGTACTTTAAATAGTTGAGTCTATATCTATTTTTTCCTGCCAGTGTAATAAAAAAACCTCCCAGCACTAATCTGGTTTGTTATTAAGGCTGATCATGATCGACCGTCCCTCATTTCCTCGTTTCCTCAGTGCTATTGTGTAAATACTGAACTCATCCACTCCTAGAATGAGGCCAGTGTTAAGTGGTACAAATTAAATCCTGCACAAACCATCTATTAATCACACATTCATCAGTAGGCCTTTACTCAGAGAGGATTGGACTGAAAGTGAAGTGACCTCCTCTGAGGATGAAACGTGAAACTGAAGAAGGCCCAATGAAATCTAAACTGTGTATGATGAAAAAGCCTGGACCAGCCACAGATTACAGCCGTTTAACAGAGGGAGGGAAATGGGGAAACTAGCGGATAATTAATTTGGGGGAGCGGCGATCATCCCAACTGAGCCTGAAAGTCTGTTAATCAAAGCAAACATATGCTGCCGACGGCTTTAATTGAAAGATTAAACTTGGAAAGAGAGACGGTGTCATTCGAAGGCTCGTTTGACCCCTTACATCCAAAGATCAAGTAGGGTTAATGAAAAGCAGAGATTGGTGGAAACCACATGTTGTCAAAGATCACCAAAGTTAAACCAACAGAATCAGAACGTTTTCTTCTTGATTTCAGCAGACTTCATTGGTTAAAGCATTTTATGTTCTTTCTTTTCCCCCTCTGTAAAGAAAAAACAAGCATAGAGCCAAACCTGCAACTAATTTAATCTAACAAGTCTGAATCTAGACATTAGAGATCACGTCCTCTAAGAAAGACAGAAGTTTGTGATTGTTATTCTCTAACCTAAGGAGTCCCTCAAGGCTCAATCTTCAGACCTCTTGTGTTCCCTCTTTAGTTTGAGTTAGAAGTATTTATAAATAGCTATGTTAATTACCAATATGAAAAAAATCAGCTGTGATATACGGTGCCAGACTCAGGATGTTCGAGGGCCAGGGGCCAACTAATAAAAAGCTCCCCTGCTGTGTGCAGTGAGGCACCATCATTCAAAAAGTTGTCAAACATTCATAGTGAAATAGTTAGAACCCTTGGTTAAGATTTAACATTTGAAAAACAGACGAGCAAATGAAGCTCAGTGTTACTTCATGCAGGACATGGTAGTCATACGCCCAGCTGTGATCAGCTGACGGCCAGCTGATCCTATCACCTCCCACTGTCCACAGCCAGAAATAGCTCTTTCTCTCAATACAGCAGTGTATTTAACTATGATGTACTTTTCACTAATCCCTGCATGCTTTAATGCTGCTGCTGGCAAAGCAACCTCCACCCCAGCCTCCTCCTTTAAAGTATAAAGTTTGTTGCACCCTCATTCATGCTAATATGGATTAATCGCTTTCGAAGCATTTTTTAAGAAGCTCTGTGTTCATGTCACCTTCTCTCCCATGAGAACCGGCTGGATGCCGAAGAATGGCCTCATAGCCATCGCTGGGATAATTGGCGCACCTTCCTCTGAGGGGCGAGGAGCGATACAGACTCCACCAGTCTCTACAGGAAGGAGACAAAGAACAGAAGGTTTATTTTTTTAACCTAAGAAGGTTTTACTGTTCAATAAAGCGTTCACTCCTTCAGAAAAAGCTCAGATTTCAGAGAGATGGAATGAGCTAGAAACATTAAACTTAGCAGCATTATATTCCCATGAAATACAAACCCAGTCAGCCAGATGGTGGCGCTGTAATCAAGGCAAGAAAAAATAACTTTAAAGTCACCATACCTGCATCGTTAAGTTGGATTGACTTTAATTTTGACCTTTAAATCCAGCTCCATATTTTAGAAACACAAGCCTGTTGGGTGTTAAATCCACCATGATGGATTTTCAACTATTTAAAAAAAAAAAAAAAAATCAAAAAAGTTGGGTTGCTGTGAAAAATGTAAACAAAAACAGAAGTCAATGATAACTACGATCAAGTCAAATCTCATTAAACCATAATTGTTTCAAAATAGAACATAACAACATATCTGATGTTGGAACTGAGAAATGTTACCATTTCATGAAAAATATCAGCTCATTTTGAATTTGATGGTAGCTGTACATCTCAAAAAAGTAGGGACAGGGGAACAAAAGGCTTGAAAAGCAAGAGGTTACTAATGAAAACAGCTGGAAGAGCATTCTGAAACTGATTAGATTAATTGTCAACAGATCAGTAACATGACTGGGTATAAAAGGAGCATTTTAGAGAGGCAGAGTCTCTCAGAAATAAAGATGGGCAGAGGTTTACAAATTGTGGAACAATTTCGAAAAATGTTCTTCAACATAACATAGTGAAGATTTTGAATCTCCCACCATCTACAGTCCATAATATCATCAAAAAATTCAGAGAATCTGGAAGAATCTCTGTGAGCAAGGGACAAGGATAAGGGGGCCCTCAGGGGCCACTGCATTAAAACATGGGCTCAGGAATACTTCCAGAAATCAGTCTGCCAACACAGTTTACTGTTACATCCACAAATGCCTGGATCATGGAAAGAAGAAGCCATATGTAAACAGGATCCAGGAACATCACAATCTTCTCTGGAAAACTGTTCTGTGGTCAGATGAGTCAAAATGGGGAATTCTTTTCGGAAACCACAGATGCTGTGTGCTGTGGACTAAAAAGAAGAGACACCACCCTGCTTGTTATTCTGGCTCAGGTCTAAAGCCTGGATCTCTGATGGTATGGGGTTGCATTAGTGCCTATGGCGTGGACAGCTCACACATCAATCAATGCTTAAAAGTAGATAGAGGTTTATTTGGTTGGCTTTCTTCTCTTAAAAAATGAAAGAGTCATTTAAAAACCGACTTTTGTATTTACTCAGGTTATCTTTTTCTAGTATCAAAATAAGTTTGATAAGCTGAAACATTTCAGTGTGACAAATATGCAAATTAATAGGAAATCAGGAAGGGGCAATGCATTACCACAGCACTGTACGGGGCAAGGACCAACAGCTTTATTAGCGTTATATTATTGTTATTTGCATTATTATCAGATGTTGAGAGCATTGGTTCAGAGACTATGAAGCTAGATATTCTAAAGAGTAAACAGTGAAGCATAAATAAAGCATAACTTCACTTTAAATAAATAAAATCTTCTACTCCTGGTGACCAGCAGAGGGCTCTAGGCACAGCTTTGACATGCAGCTTTAATTTCCTTTAATTTCTTAATTTATTGGGGATTTCTCTTCTTTTTAGAGACAGAAACAGCTGGCAGCGAGTTTAAAGACTGATTTAAAAACAACACACACTCACGCTGCAGAGATTGTCGAGGAATTAGGTCACACACACGCTCGCCGTTGCTGTCAGTGATCCTTGGCTGTCTTGTCGGGGGTGTTAGTGGTCGGTCCTGGGGGTGTAAGTGTTGAGGATTTGATCTTAATTCATTTTCCCCAGCGCTGCAGATGTTCTGCCGCTAATCGTTTAAATTAGGGTTAAAGCTCCAGTAAAGAGAGAATCAGACCGACTTACTGTCAGATCAGCAGACATGGGCACAAACAAGCTAACAAACAAGAAAAGAGATGCCAAATTCTGGATCTTTCTATTGATATGAGCCTTTATCTTCCTCTGCTTTCACTTTCTGGTTGATACCAGTCTCTGCTTCGATGAGCTGCTCCACCCAGCTGTTAAACATTCAGTCCTTAAATTATCAGCTGTTTGTTTCTGAACAGTTAAAGGACAAAATTATCTAATTATGGCTAAATACTGAATTTTGATTGATCTTGAATTTCGCTTAGGAAATTATCATAATATTTTTAAACTTGATCATTTTAAATTCAAATGTTAAAGTCCATACTGCCAATGTTTCATGAGTAGTTCTGGTGTTGATTAATAGATAAATGCAGCACAGCTGCACCAGTGTGGTCTGAAACCATGACTTCACATTGGTTCGCAACCTGGGGTCTGGGACCCCTGAGGGCGGGCAACCTTCAGGGGGGGTCGCAAGGCTTTGTCTGCTCTGAGGCTGCCAAAATTGTATTTGCAAATATTGACTAAAACCGTGATATAGCAGTTATTAAATAGTTTATACAAAGGTCTATTGATAACAAACACATGCATATGTCTTTTTATAGGGTTTCGTCAGTGAAACAATTAAAATCTATGTTGATTTTAGACAGCAATGTGTCCCTTTATCTTCACCCTTGGGTCCTAGGGGGGCTCGGTTTTCTTAGGTACATGCAGAGGCAGCTTCAAGCAAAAATGATTGGGAAACACTGACTTAGAGCTAGGAAACAGCTTCAAGGTGCCTGTCAAATACATGGTTAAACAATGCTAAACTGTTAGAAATACGCAGGAGTGCAAAATGACTCACCAACATCCAATGAGTTAGTGAGTTAATCCAAATTGTGGAGCTATCAGAAGTTACATGGAACAACAAGGAAAGTAGAGTCCATGAAACAGACACCATACTTGGATAACGATTCACCAATACAACCTGTAATGTTTGATAGAAATGTGGGGTTATGTTAATGTAGTGTAATAAGTGATGATGTGAGTAATGATGAAATCTGTTCATAATAAACCAACATTGTTCTACTGTTTAGGAGTGCTTCCTGTTAATACCTGACTATACCCTGGTTGTATGGCACCACTGTAGGAATGTCGCCGTATCTCACTGTTAGATTCTTCAAATTAAACCAGATTTGGTGCAACCATCCTTGATGATGATCTCATTAAGCATGCTAAATATGGTGCCCATACATCAATAGGTGGCACTGTTGATTGAGGAATGTTGGGTAGTTCTTCCTGTGTAACGATGTGTAAAGCTGACACCTGTACTGGTCTTATCATCTCTGGAGTTTGATAATAAAACCTCCTGTAAACGGCTCTTAAAGCAGAGAGAATCTGTTTTATATCCTGGGAGGTTTTTATGAGGTATCAGGAGATATACGATCATGTGACCAAGATGATCAGATGATCATGAAACAGTGAAGAAATGTGTGCACATCAGGGTGATGGCGTTGATAGAAGAAATGATCAGATCTCAAACCAAAGGAAGAGTACTGACAACAAAAATTTAAAACCAGTAGAATCATTAGATCTCATTACCTGTCTGCCACCAGGTGTCCACTAGAGGACACCGTCCCTCTCCAACCACATCATGGAACCAGTGCCAGGCCTCGTGGTTGATGGGTTCTCCAACTGTAAGAACACAAAAAGCCACAGTTGTTACAGCCAGTTACATATTTTTACACTCAGAGTTATCAATACACTGATCATTGATCTCTTATCAGAGATTACATTAAAGCTTCAGTTAAAGGGCAAGTACGGGTTCATTAGGTAAGACAGATGATAAAGAATAGCACCCTGAAAAATCCATCCATCATCATCCATCCATGAGTTTATCCATCTGTCATCCATCCATCATCCATCCATCCATGAGTTAATCCATACATCATCATCCATCCATGAGTTTATCCATCTGTCATCCATCCATCATCCATCCATCCATGAGTTAATCCATCCATCATCATCCATCCATGAGTTTATCCATCTGTCATCCATCCATCATCCATCCATCCATGAGTTAATCCATCCATCATCATCCATCCATGAGTTTATCCATCTGTCATCCATCCATCATCCATCCATCCATGAGTTAATCCATACATCATCATCCATCCATGAGTTTATCCATCTGTCATCCATCCATCATCCATCCATCCATGAGTTTATCCATCTGTCATCCATCCATCATCCATCCATCCATGAGTTAATCCATCCATCATCATCCATCCATGAGTTTATCCATCTGTCATCCATCCATCATCATCCATCCATGAGTTTATCCATCTGTCATCCATCCATCATCCATCCATTCATGAGTTAATAAATCATCCATCAATCCATCATCGATCCATGAGTTAATCCATCCATCATCCATCAATCCATGAGTTAATAAATCATCCATCAATCCATCCAACCATCAATCAATCATCCATCCATGAGTTAATCCATCCATCCATTAATCAATCCAACTATCAATCCATCCATCCATGAGTTAATCCATCCATCCATCCATCAATCCATCCATCCATCAACAATTCATGAGCTAATACACTCCTTAGAGTTTTGGGTCTGCTTCAAGGTCTTCTCCCAGTTGGATGTATCCTCAACTAGTCCCTTAGGATGTGATGTCTGGTACAACACTACCAAAACTGCTGATGCTGAGCCAGTATGCCTATCAATATCAGGATCCATTCTACCCATGAAGAAAACCCTGAGACACTTGAACTCCTTTACTTGGAACAAACTTAATCTAAATGTCTGACCTGAATCCACAGCGATCTCGTGGATATAACATCTGAAGGTAGATTTTTAAGTGTGTGACCTGAGCCAAGTGTCCTCAGAGAAGAGCGGTCGTACTTCTTCACCCAGCTCTCATCGTACTTCAGCAGCAGACGGAGAGCCGTAGGAGCTCCATAGAACTGGTTTATTTTCAGACGCTCCACGGTCTCCCAGTACCTGCCTGAAGAACCACAGAGACACATTACTAGCTGTAAAATGCTCCTCCAACTGTTTTTCATTAGTACTACTTACTTTTCCAGCCTTTTGTTGCCCTGTCCCTACCATTTTGAGATGTTCAAAATGAGCTATAATGTTTTTCATGAAATGGTAAAATGCCTCTGTTTCTACAACTGATATGTTTATGTTCTTTTGTAAAAAAATAAAATATATATATATATGGGTTTATGAGGGTTTAACAATCACCGATTTCCGTATTTATTTACATTTTACACAGCAACCCAATTTTTTTGGGTCCTCTCCTCTGTAGTCTCCAGAACATGGCATCTGTGGTTTCCAAAAAAATTTCAAATTTTGATTTGACCACAAAACAGTTTTCCATTTGGCCTCACTCTGTTTAAAATGAGCTTTGGCCTGTGGCTCATGAGCTTCTATCAACATAAGTGTATAAATATAATGTATTTTAATTGATTTTTGGCTGAGCTGGTCCTGAGTGACATCATAAATCCCTCAAGAATCAAGTCATCTAGCTACTGTTTGGGTTTGACACAGTATTTTTAGTGGGTTTTTTTCATCTGAATTAATTCTAAAGGCTTAAAGATTTCTAAAAGTATTCTAAAGTCTGTTTTAAATTCCAGTGTAAATGCACTTCAGCCTGACTCTGGGGTCAGTTACCCTTTAATTAGACTGCAGAGGTACATGGACATGTCAACACAGTTAATGAGAGACAATCATATCAGCGTTTGTAGACTTCCTGTTGTCCTACTGACCGGCCAATCAGAGCTCAGAGAATAAGCCAATAAAACCATAGAAGTGAGATAAGCTGGCTCATCTCTGTAACTGCAGGTAGTAAACTTAAAATGAATAACCAAGGGCTGGACCGAGACTATAACCACACACTCCCTACAAACTACTCTAATCTGCCACTCCTCAGGTCCTGACCTGAGGGATGAATGGAGAACTGTTAGATTTGAGATGTTGGACTTTAACCGTGCCGTTGACCTTACCTGGGTCTGGGTAAACCGGCGTGCTCTCAAACAGGACGGTCGTGGCACCATTACAGAGAGGGCCGTACACCACATAGCTGTGTCCCGTTATCCAGCCGACGTCCGCAACGCAGCCAAACACGTCGCCGTCCCGATAGTCAAATACGTACTGATGACAGAGACGTGAAGAGGAGGGTTAGCAGACGGAGTGTAAATTGGTCTGACAGCTTTAATACCTGTTAAACCATGAGTGTGCAGCAGTTCATCAGAAAGCTCAGCAAATGTTCATTAATTTATTCATTCTTTGAAGTGTCATCAGTGACCAAAACAGTTTTTAAAAGCCCTATTTACTCACATGAACAGTTCAACAAAAAGAGACAGTGAACAACACAGTGCTGTTACTTAAAAAAGTTAATGAAGTTAATCACATCCCTACGTTGTGATTAATCATGATAACCACAGCATTTTTTAAAATATTTAAAAAATATTCTTAAGTTTTAAGATTTGTAAAGGTTGTTATTGTCAAGTGTTTTATTTTTATTCTTTTAATTCTATGAACAGCACATTGAAAGTGCTGATCTGAGTCCTTATTGATACCACTATCAATACTTTCTATAGTTTGGTGGAAAGTCAAAATAAGGGCAAATATTTAAACTACATGAGGTCTTAGCTGAGTAGGGCTCAAGTTAAAACGCTATGATTCAGCCTGTCACATCTATTGTATATCCCTGAAATATAAACACATATTCACACTGTATTTATTCAAATTTTGTCATCAAAAACTAAATTTCCCAATTTTATGTGGCATTTGAACATATCATAAAATATAGTAACCTTGCAAAGCAGATGGATACGCCCGTTTCCTTGTTTTTCACTGGCGAATCCATCTTGTTAAGCTCCCATCTGAACAGTTTGGGCCCGGTTAGAAAGTGACAGGACCAATCAGCGATGAGGGGCGGTACTTTCAGGCACAGCAGAGTCGTGACGTAAACAAGCAGCAACAGGAGGCCGGTGCAATTATGGTGGAAGAGATTAGCGTGGATGCTGCTAAAGCGCCAGTTTTATCAGGACTTGACGACATTTGTTCGTTAAAAGAACAACAAAGAGCAGCAGTGAGATGTTTTCTTTTCAAAAATGACAAAAGTCGAGTACTTACATGTCGCCATGTTTCGCATTATTCTTGGGTAGCTGCGCACACGCAGCTCAATAGCGGCTACGTTACGTGATTTGTTGCTTTGATTGGCCCGTAGAGATGTGAACGAACGTTCATCCAATCACACTACGAATTGTTTCCAAGCCTCTGCCTTTTCCCAAATGTTTCCTATAGAAGCTTTCCCAGATGGATGTGTGAAACATCCATCAGGCGTGTCAGGTTAAAAATAAAGAATATAGTCGTCTAATTTACTGAGGTTACCTGAACGCATCATATTTTCCATCATCAGCTCCTAAAGTTTTTCCTGATTCCACCATGGACTTCTACACTGGATTCATATTGTGAACAAACAGGACTTGCTCAAAGTTTTGGAGCACTTTTCAGCAGCTGAAGAAGAAAATCGTCCTGAAGCAGCCGGAGAGAGTGGTATGACCATGGCTTGATCCCGTGTTGTTGTTAGCGTCTTTGCTAACATTAGCAAAGATGTGCTTTGCCCGAAGGTGGTACTTAAGACTCATGGTGCTTCAGCCTTTAAGCAGACCTGGGTCTGTCTCCTCACTCATCACTGCTAGTTGTGTCTGACCCTCTCTCTTATTTACCCCCAGGCACGTAAACATCAGCACTGGAGGGCTACGGGAGCAAGTTGTGGTCAAACTTAGTCAAATAATTAAATTGCGTTTTTTTTTTTATGCGTCAAGGTTTCAAGATTAATCACAAGTGTTAACGTGTTAATGTTAATGTTAACAGCCCTAATTAAAAGTAAAGGGGGGAAATTTTGTGATGTCTGCAGAGGCAGTATTTGACTGTGAATGACAACACTAGAATTAAAACTCACGTGGGAGGGAAAATCAATTCATTTATATAGCAAATAAGTGCATAAAATACACCTGAACATATAAAATAAAGTGTTAAACCTAAAAAATTTCCTGGACCCGCTAATATGACCCAACTTCAAAAATCCCGGAATATCTCTTTAAGCATGGCCAGGAAATGTTTTTTGTGTTTTCTGTTTGCTTATCCAACTGACACATTCTATTTTTCTCTGTCACGTACGAAACTTTCTCTGAGCTCTTAATTTATTTCTGCTCCTTGTTTTGTTTGTTTTTTTAAGAACCAACCAAAAGGAAACCATAGGGTGCCAAAGAAGTGGGATGGTACAGGTTGATGTTTTTGGGGCCCTTTCCAACTGTTGACATATGGAAACACTGAAAAAATGCGTGCCATGCTGTATAGAACTGAACCGGACCGCTGAGTGGAGCTACCTATAAGAGAGTCCCAACATTCTACCACATACACACTCATCTCAGTCCACTTTTAAGCCATAAAACTCAGAGATCCTCCTACAGACTTCATTCTGGCTTTTAAAAGTAGAGAAATTATTCAGCTATTTATGCTGGATTAAATTTTTTGCTATCTTTGACAGACTTTTGATAATAACTGTTAATGTTTGATGATGATTTTTTGGCTCTCAGACTTGTACCATGTGTGTGAGACAGAATGTTATGACTCTCTTAGTGAGATCAAAGTAAAAGTCTCCTGGAGAACAGCACAGCAACAACAGGCAGAGCTAACATGATTGGTCCATCCTCTACCTGTTTCCTATTGGTTGGTTCATCAAAAAAATTCAAGAGCAGAAGAGCTCAGAGGAAGTTTCGTCTGCCACAGAGAAAAATCAGTCAGTTTGACAAACAAGCAGAATCAACCTGAATGAGAGGAGAACAGACTGAAAAGAAAAACTGATCATCAACTTAAGATCTGAGATCAAGCAGACATTTAGAGCACAAACAGAAAAAATCTGGAGCAAGGAGGCAGTTTAGAGCACAAAGACGGGTTTACATGGAAAGTTTGAAGAAAAACCTGTGAACAAAATCAAGAAGTCATGATCTCACATCTTTAAAATGTTCCCTAAATTTTGCAACAATAATGACTCCATATTTGTCTCCAGACTTCCTGTGGATTCTCAGGGTGAAAACAGGAATGAGTAGATGGTTTGGTCTCTTTAACTGGAATGTGGCGTTGTTTTGATCAGAACTGAATATCTGACAAGTCGATGTGAAGTGCTTAGCAACGCCGCTTCTCACCCTCCCTCCCTCACCGTGTGGCAGCGTTTCTCGGCCTGGCGCCCACCCAGCGGCCCTTGTCTTTTTCAGATAAAGCAGCTTTTGTTTTGTCGTTTCATCCAAACAAGCAAGGAGCCAACCCCCCCGAACCCTGAGCCAATAAGCTGCTTTAGAAATTAGCACTGATAAATATTTGGCAGTGATGGAGAAGGGGGGGTTATTGTGGTTTATGTTTTTATTCAATTATCATCATAAACATCACGACAATCCCTGCAAACACATGCAGAGAAGCAGATGCTTCTGCTTGTCAGTCAGAGAAAAAAGCTAATTTCAAGCTTTTGGAGCAGATTTGGCTGCAGGGCAGCGTCCTCTTCCTGCTTCAGGCCGCTCTGAGGATGAACAGCAGCGTTTCTGTTCAGTTTGTTTGTAACTGCTTTCCTTTGTCTTCACTTCCTCATTAAAACACCAACACGCCCTCGATGAGGGAGAAGACTGCTCTGGTATTAAACCAGGACAATCATGAAGCTGAGATCCAGAATCACCACCAGACATTTACACAACTATAAATGAACAAATCATAGAATTTTCTTCTTCTTCTGCCTCTTTGGGGGAATTTTGTGCATTTAAGCCTTAAATGGAGTGTTAGGACAATGGATAAGACCTTTGGACATACAATCACCTCTAGACTTTTAGAATCCTGCAGAATATAAAATTTACAGTTTACTCCAAGATTTCAAAATCAACATTAATACGGTGGCTCTGAAGGTCAAATGCATAAATTACACACTTTGCCAAAAAAATTTCACTAATTGCAGAAATACTTCAAGAAACCCCAAAACAATATATACAGGTAAAACTTCAAAAAAAGTTTCTTTACTGTCTATAAAAAAATGCTTTAAGCACTACCCACAATCCTTGAGTGTTACAGCAACATCTCTGATTGGTGGAGACTGCTCTTACGATGAAAACATTTACCAACTTCACAAAGTTCACCTGTCAGGTTTTGATTGTGGCAATAAACGCCAAACTACATACACTACAATTAAAGATTATTATCAATGATATTAACACTATAAGATAAATGTTGAAGAAGACATGCATGTTCATACATTTAATAAGTCCTTATAGAGCGCAACAGGCTTGTTCTGGAAGCAAAATTCCCATTCCCATTATTAACCATGACATCAGAAATATCCATGTCAGACTAACCACGAGCTATGGGGGAGTGAAATAGGGGCGTATGCTCCTGTAGAAGACAAAAGTTTGTCGGATATTAATCTCTGTTTAAAGAGTCTGTAAAGAGAAATCCAAAGTTTTTGTCTTAACACACTAGATATGTTGGAATAAAGTCGGTGCAGACATGTGAAAACGCTGAGATCTACATGGGACTGAATTCTGGATTTAGACCATTAGAAAGTTTTTCACCTCTTTCCTGGCTGGGTTTAATTTGGGTGGGCCAAATATGTGAGCTCCTGATGTCATGAGCCCCTCACGACCCCCAACGGGATACGTGGTATATAAATTGGATGTATGGATCAAAGGTCCAGCTGTTTAATCTGGACCATGGTCTAGGGCAGTGGTTCCAAAAATGGGTCAGGACCCCCAGGGAGGTCGAGGAATGCTTTAAAAAAAAAAACATGAGAAATTTAATTTGAATAATATTGATACATTATTGTAAAAAAAAAAAAATATATATATATATATATATATTTAAAATTATTCTAACTTAAAATGAAAAATAATATTTGTGCTAAAATGTAAGTAAAAGTTATACAAACTATCTAAAATGCAACTTTGTGCAACATCATGGGCTTTATTCCCCTAAAGGGAAGGTGGGGGTCCCCAATCTCTGACGCTGTTATTTTGGGGTTCAGGGGCAGCAAAAGTTTGGGAGGCCCTGGTCTGGGGGGGTACACTGAAGACTCAGGAAGTCCAGACAAGATGATGTAGCTGTGAAAGCCATCTAAGACTTTTATTCATGCATCTTGCTCTTTGAGTGATTCTGGACACTGTTTGGCCCTTAGGATGAATTCATTTGGGAATTTCATTTTAAAGTCACTGTTGTAACAGTAACTCCACCAGCTGTTCTTCTTGATCAGTATTCCTCTTGGTTCAGGCTATATTTATGTTTACTAGCATGTCTGTGAGCTGTAAAGGTATGCAACATTCAGCTGGGGGAGCTTCCCGGTCCGTTTGATGTCATTGGCTGTTTCAGTGATCTGCTAGAATCAGTCACAAATGTCAATCCATGGATATTTGGATCAGTTATAACAAGCTTCCAATCGTCTAATGAACGGAGAGGCAAAGTGAAAAAATTTCACATTTTACGAAATATATTTGGTTCAAAATATCAGTAGAGTTGACTTTCAGGGCCACCGTAGTTGAAGTTTAGTTGTCTCTCTGAGGCAAACATGATGAATGAGTACCTGGTGAGTGAGTGAGGTGTACAGCAGGTATCCTGCCTGTGTGTGGACGATGCCTTTAGGTTTCCCCGTGCTGCCTGATGTGTAGAGCAGGAACAGCAGATCTTCACTGTCCAGAGGCTCTGCAGGACAAACGGCAGCCTGGCGGGACATCGCCTACAAAATAAAACCTCACTGTTTACTACTACTGATCACAATAGTCTGTGACTACTGATCCTTTCGTTCCATCCTTTCTGATGTGTTTCAGGTAGTGAGAGATTCTGGCTGCTGATTGGCTAATAAGCTGATTAAAGCTGAAGCTTAAATAAGTATCAGACATTGATTCACCTCCTCCAGAGGGACATCCAGCTCTCCCATGGACACCAGCGTTTCCGTCCTCTGAGAGACGAACACTTGTTGGACAGTTGGGCAGCTCTTTACCGCCGCGTCCACTGTGGTCTTCAGGGGAACCCGTCGGCCGCCGCGCACTCCTTCATTACAGGTGATAACCGCTTTACACTGAGCTGTCAACACAACACACACCTGATTAGTGACAGTCACAATGACCTTTGACCTCTAGGTGGCATGAGTCAGCCCTTTATCTGATTATTCCATTTCAATAACATGTATAGATATTTGAGCATCTATGGAAACCTACTGACCCTGTGCTGACTCTGATTGGTTCACTAAACCACCAATCAGAGAGCCTCCTCTCACAGCAAACAGGCTGCTGCTATGGATCACTGTTTTTACAAAACTCCAGAGCACATTTTAACTGTTTCAGCTCAAGGTTTAGTCTGTCCTGATAACAGTAACCAAGGAGGCAGAGGCTTGACTAAGGGTTAATAATGTTATCTTAAATGACCCCGTTTGGTCTGAAGGCTGATGTTCCTTCCTCTCCCACATGTTCCTGGATATGAGCTCGGCTGCTCTGCCTTTCACGCTCCACTTCTCCTTCGGCTCAGCTGACTGGAAATACCATGTTTGGGTTTGGAGTCAGAGTCTGTTTCCTAAACACAGAGGAGCATGGGGAAGGAGCCTGACCTCTATGATAGAGCTACCAGAGAGCTGCAGCTCAGAAAGGAGAGGTTAGAGTTAAAACAGACTCTGTCTGAGGGCTCCAGTAGTTAGAGAAATGTGCTGTTATAGTTAAAATTCTTATTCTTTAATAAGGTACTACTGTATACCAGATCAAGGACCTGAAGCACGCTGGAGATGAAGTACTACTGAACAGTTTCTACCATACTGAAGCTGTCCAACACTAACCAGCCTCTGCTTTGGCTATAAAAGGGTTTCTGAATGCCAGAGCTGCAGCAAAGAAAGCAGCACTGAGGACCAAATCCCTCTTTAACACCAGCTTAGCTCAAAGTGATGGAAACTATCCTGGACAGTATTCTGCAGCTTAGAATTCTTTGTTTTTTAATAATTAGACATCTGAGTGGTGTACAATGATACTGCTGGTTCTGTAGAGATAATGCCACAAGACATGCTCTGTGAAGCTTCAGTTCAACTGCACAATTATATTATGTTATATTACATTAAATTATATTATATTAAATTGTATTATATCAAATTGTATTATGTTATATATTATATAACAGTATATTATATTATATTATACTATTTTATGTTGTTATATTATTTTATATTATATTACAGTATATTTTATTATATATTATAAAACAGTATATTATATTATATCATATTAAATTATATTGTATCATATTATGTTATATTACAGTATACTATATTATATTGGTCTGTTGTTTTATGTTATGTTATATTTTATTACAGTATATTTTATTATAATATGTTATGTTATTTTAATGTAATGTTATGTTACATTATATTACATTATATTAAATTTTATTATATTTCAGTATATATTTTATTATATTGGTCTGTTGTTTTATGTTATGCTATGTTATATTATATTACAGTATATTATATTATGTTATGTTATGTTATGTTATGATATGTTACATTATATTATATTATATTGTATTATATAATATTTTATATATTATATTATATTATATTATATTATATTATATTATATTTGATTAGATTACAGTATATTATATTATGTTATATTATATTACATTATATTATATTTTATATTATATTATATTTGATTAGATTACAGTATATTATATTATATATGTTATGTTATGTTATGATATGTTACATTATATTATATTATATTATATTATATTATATTATATTATATTATATTATATTATGTTATATTATGTTACATTATATTCGATTAGATTAGATTAGATTACAGTATATTATATTATTTATGTTATGTCATGTTATGTTATGTTACGTTATATTATATATTATATTATATTATATTACATTATATTTGATTAGATTACAGTATATTATATTATGTTATGATATGTTACATTATATTAGATTAGATTAGATTACAGTATATTATATTATATATGTTATGTTATGTTATGTTATGATATGTTACATTATATTATATATTATATTATATTATATTATATTACATTATATTTGATTAGATTACAGTATATTATATTATATTATATTTGGTTTTCTTCCAACAGAGAAATAAGTGAAATACATTTTTTATCATATAATTCATGTGTGAGATTTAAAAAAAAAAACCAGAATATCAAAGAATAGAATACTTAATGTAACATTCTTTTTTCACAACACTTGCACTAAGCCACACAAATGGGCAGGGAGAAGAATGTTACATCACCAGTGTTCCATTGTCTGATCTTCCATTTTTAGATCCAAGCATAAAAAAATATAAATAAAAAATAAGAAACTGGAATCAGTTTATCTTTTTCATTTTTTAATTATTATTAATTTTTTTATATCAAACTGCCTAAAAAGGGCCAGAGACAGGTTTTTTTTTCTTTTTTCTTTTCTTTCTTTTTCTTTTTTCTGAACAGTTATTGGAAAACAGCATATTTCTTGATTTTGGATTTCTAATTTCAAAAATCAAGAAATTAGCTTTTTTCCAATAACTGTTAAAAAAACAGTCCTCTGCCCTTTTTTAGGCAGTTCGATATGAAATTAAAAAGAAAAGATGGATTTCTTATTTTTCCTGTCTGGTCTGGGAACACCTCGGCATCCACCAGCAGGAGTTGGAAAGCTAGGGAAAGGGGCGTCTGGGGGAAATTGCTCAGCCTGTTACCTCGCAACCCAGCCTGGATAAGCAGATGGAGATAGATGGATTTTTCATTTCAAAATAAAAATCAGTTGTCTATAAAATAAACTGAGCCTTGGGGACTTGTTAGCATTTTTAGAAGCCTAAAACCAAGCAGGACTGCACTGACTTGGGTTAAGCTGCAAAAACCCCCGTTTGGACAAGGCGTGACTCACCGTCTTGTATCCGCCCGGCCAGAGCCTCCGAGCTGAAGCCAGCAAACACCACGGTGTGCACCGCCCCGATACGGGCGCATGCCAACATGGCCGCCACTGCCAGTGGCGACACCGGCATGTAAATGGCAACCCTGTCGCCCTTCTGGATCCCATGGCTCTTCAAGGTGTTGGCGAGGCGGCAGGTCGTCTCCAGCAGCTCTCTGTTGGACAGACAGCACCACATTGATGGTGATAGAGATATTTTTCAGCTCGATATCCTCTGATTCTGATCTGCTGGGTGTTTACGCCTCCACACCAGTGATAGCTAAACTTAGCTCCAGCCCTTATTCCTAATTTCCTTGTGATTTTTTAGAAGAAGTCAGATGTTTCCCGATGATTGCTGATGTTGGTAAAGATTTGCCCCTTCCACAGTCCCACTAATTCACCAAAATAATCAAAGAATTCCACTGAATGTTTGCAGGATTGATATCTGACAGATAAACGCTGTGATTAGATAAAAAGATGATGGAGAGATAAAGCTAACTATAAGAGAGAACCATATTTTGATAAGACAAAGATCAGTATCATAGGATGCAGTGAGACAGTGCACATATACTGATAAGCATGATGGTAAATCCTGTACATCTAGGGTGGATTCAAGGAATTGATCACTGATTAGATCCTTATCAGTGATCTAGAGCAGATGTGTGCACTCATTCATACCTGTAGGTGACCTTCACCTCAGTGCCAGGCTCATCTCGCTCCCAGATCAGGGCCACTCGGTCTGGATGTTTCTCTACCTGGACATCTAGACAGTTCACTGTAACACAGATGGATACACACAGCTCAAGTACATTCTGCTTTGGCAACAGTAGGGCATCATTGGTTCACAAAAAATCTGTGAAAATCAGCGAAAATCAGCTCAGACGCTGCTTGAGTGTCTAAGCTGCCTGAACGCCACGCAGATAGAAGAATCAGGTGATGAGTATAGGAAGCATCAGAAACCAGTGGAAAACAGCAGGAACCAGTAGAAAGCACCAGGAACCAGTGGAAAACAGGAACCATTAAGAAGCATCAGAAACCAGTGGAAAACAACAGGAAGTAGTGGAAAACAACAGGAACCTGGAGGAAACAGTGGGAACTGGTAGGAAAGAGCAGGAACTAGTGGGAAACAGTAGGAACTAGTAGGAATCAGCAGGAACTAGAAGGAAACAGCAGGGACCAGTGGGGAGCAGCAGGAACCACTGTGAAGGGCCATGAAGCTAGCGGAAAATGTCAGAAACTAGTAGGAAATCTCCCAAGCTAGAGGAAAACATCCTGAAATGGTGGGAAATCTAGGAAGCTAGTGGAAACAAAATGAACTCGTGGGAAGACGCAGGAACTGGTAGGAAAGAGCAGAAAAAAGTGGGAACCAGTGGAAAGGGCTTGAATTAGTTGAAAATGCAGGGGACTTTGGAAACAAGCAAAAACTCCATGAAAGACACCAGATGGAAGCAACAGGAGATTGTGGGAAACACAAATGCAGGAGCCAGTGGGAAGCAGAAGTTATCAGCGGGAAGCAGCAGGAACTTACAAAGCATCAGGCAGCCCTAGGAAGTGGCAGGCAGCAGCAGGAAGCATTAGGAAGCAGTGGAAAGCAGAAAGACGTATGAGGAATCAGTCTGATCTGGTAGGAAACAGTAGGAAGCAGCGGGAAAGGGTAGGAACCAGTCGGAAACATCAGGAACCAGTGGAAAGCAGGAAGCAGTGGGAAATAAATCAACTAGTGGGAAGCAGTAGAAAAAAGCAGGAACTTGTCGGATACTTCAGGAATTAGTGGGAAGTGGCAGGAACAAGTGGGAAGTCATGCAAAGCTTCACAAAGCTTTAAAAGCACCAGGAAGCTGTAGGAAGCAGCAGGCATCAGCAGGAAGCATAAGGTGGCAGAGGAAATCAGTAATATGTGGTGCATTGGATGCATTCTTACACATTAATGGTTCACTCTACATGTTACCAAACTTCACACAATTCAGAAGATCTGCTTTTAGTCACAACACACAGAACAACTGGACTTTGTCGCATTAATACCACTGAGACATTTCCAGATTTTAATTTCAGAGCTTATTGGTTTGAATTATCTTTGCTTTCAATATTTTGTTGTTTCTGCAGTTTTTATTCATTTCTTATACTGTTCTAATGTATTAATGTCTCAATATTCTGATGTTTCATAGATTATTTTTACTGTCCTAGTTCTCTGGTAACACCCGATCTACCAGATTTCTCGGTTTCTGCTGTTGTCCACCCTGGCATCTTTGTTGCGTCGGCATAATGTGTGGTTAGAGGATCTGGATAAAGGATGATGATTCTGTCACTTTCTTCCTGTTATTACCTCCGCCAAAGAGGTTATGTGATCGGGTCCATTTGTTAGTTTGTTAGTTAGTTTGTTAGTTTGTTAGCAACATAACTCAAAAAGTCATGGACGGATTTTCAGGAAATTTTCAGGAAATGTCAGAAATGGCATAAGGAAGAACTGATTAGATTTTGGGACTGATCCAGATCACCGTCTGGATCCAGGAATTTTTTAAAGGATTCTGTACTATTGGGAGATAGGTCTGTGCTGTTACCACTTTACACCAGGACATGGTGGACATGAGTAACTTATTTAAAGTTTTGGAGTGTATAGACTTTGTATGACACACATCCTCTTGAGGAGACGAATCGGAGTGTAACACAGAGAAAGACAGCGAATTGTAGCAACAATACTCACAATGCTGGGAGGAATAGAGGAATATTCACCATCTGCCATGACTTTCAGTCGTCCGGTGAGACCATGGGTGCTTCCGCCGTGACAGTCCACGCCACAGTCTGGTGCAAAACCAATGCTTTACTTCACTGTGTCTCCACCCCACCGGGGAGGGAGTAATGGATGAATTAGATTTTGGGAGTCATCTGGATCACCGTCTGAATCCAGGAATGTTTTTAAAGGATTCTTCACTGTTTGGAGGTAGAGCTGATGGCGGAGGTCTACACTCTCTGAGTGCTTTTCTAGTTTATTCTGTAGCTTACATTGTTAAGGACAAAGATGAAGGACCAGAGGGATTTAAAGGGTGCTAGGGTGTCCCATGGGGAGATTTTTACCACGTGATGTAAAGTGACTTCTGACGCCTGTTTGCTGTTGTTCTAGAGAACACATGGAGGCTATAGAGAAAAAATAATTTTCTATTAAACCCCCTGTTTTGGCCCTTATTGAGCAGAAACGATCCCCTCGCTCTGGTGGTTGTTGAAACATTTCATGTCGTGTTGAAAAGAAGCTCAAACCCTCATCATCATCATCACCATGGTATCAGTGGTGTTAAAACAGACACATGAAGATGAAAACTGTCTTCATTTATGATGACGATTGAAAATTAATCCGAAAATGGATTTAAGGCCAAAGATCCTGTTTGGTGACTCACGCAGCAGGTTTATAAAATAATTTATGTATCAAGAGAAAATCAGATACAATAGGAGTAATCCAGCCGTGGTTATTGGATTATAATTGGATTATTATCAGAGACAGAAAAACAAGAGTGGAGGATGAAGACACAAAACAGTCACAGCAGGGGTGCTTTAGAAGGAATACAGAATCTCTGCAGAATATTCTCTGGATTTATGAAACCAATAAACATAAACTTTTATGAAAATTGATGAGAGAAACCAAGCTGAAGATGTTAGTGTCCTCATAGTAAGAAGGATTCTGGTTTCAATCCCGGCCTGACAGGGTCCCTCTGTTCTCTCCTCTTTGTTTGTCTCAACATGTCACTTCTGTGACAAGTCCAGGGTCTAACCCCAACCCTTACCCACTGACAGCTGGATCAGCTGATCCATGACAAGAAAGACCTCCAAAAACCAGACCAGAACCTGTTGATTCTTTATCAATATTAGAACTAAGAGAACAGTCAGGATCGCTCATTCCCAAACTCTGCATCATGACCCACAGGTGGGATTTTTCCTGGTCACCCACCAAATGAATTTCTTCCCTACAGTGCTGAATGACATTTATGCCTGCAGTACTAAATTTAGGCCACATGGGGGAGCACCACCCTATCACACAGCCCTTATCATCACAATAAAACACAGAACAAGACTCTACCACCTACTAGACGGTGCTGTCCGAGCTGCAAGCCACTGAAGGATGGTAGAGCTTCCAGCAGCAGGATGGCGGTAGAGCCTCTATCTACTGGATGGCAGCAGAGGTTCCAGCTACTGGATTGTGGTAGAGTGCCCCGCCACATGATTGCGACAAAGCTTCCATCTACTGGAGAATGTTAGAGCTTCCAGTCACCGGACAGTGGTAGAGTTTCCAGCCACTGGATGGTGGTATAGCTGCCAGCCACTGGACAGTGCTAGATCTCCCAGCTAGCTGACAGCAGTAGAGTTGCAACCTACTGGAGGATGGTAGAGTTTCCAGCCACTGGATGGTGGATGATCTTCCAGTCACTTGATGGTGGTAACATCTCAAGCCACTGGACATCAGTACAGCTTCCAGCAACGATGCAAGGATGACGGTAGACCTTCCATCTACTGGACACTGGAAGAGTTTCCAACAACTGGATGGCAGTAGAGCTCCCATTCACATGATTGTGGCAAAGCTTTTATCTACTGGATGGCAGTAGAGCTTCCAGCCACTGGATGGCAGTTGTCTTTCAAGACACTGGACAGTGGTAGAGCTTCTGTTTACCGGATAGGGTTAGAGCTTCCAGCCACTGGATTGCGGTAGAGCTTCCATCTACTTGATAGCAGTAGAGATTCCAGGCACTGGACAGGGGTAGAGCTACAGTCACAGCCATGGATGCCTGGCTAATAAAAAATGTTTACATTGTTCCAGACCAGGGGGCAAATATGCAGAGAGCCTTTGTGACAGAGGTGAGGTGACCTTTTTTAGGCTTGTTAAAGCATTGGTTTGAAAGTGAGTCCAGCATTAACGTTAGCCAGGCTAGCACCAACCACAAGCCTAAACAATAAGCTGAGGACGGCACAGAAGGCAGACTGGATAAGTTTAACATAAAGATGTCAAACATCTGCCATATTGGCTTTTGTTTGAAACTCTGTGATGGTGTAGAAACGTGTTTGTAAAAGTGTTAAAGGGGTCAAAAACTTTATTTATTTTTGCACAGTTAACCTGATTAATGATCTAGAGATCAGGACAGTTCGGGACTGGGCCACAGTGGCTTGGTACTTTATAAGGTGGATTATAAGGAAACACTGGTCTAGACCTGCCCTCTTACTTCCTTACTTTAAGGGTTTTTTTCTCTACGTTTTACTTTCTTTCTTCTGTTTGTCCTCATATGGGCTAGAGCTGAACCACATGGTAAAATAATCTAATTGCAATTATTTTGACTCACTGCAAATTCAGTATGAATTGTTTTATTGATGAGAATGATGATTTTAATTATTTCTCACTTTTTAAGACAAACATCTAAAAATGTGGAGACTAGGATTTTTTGCGGATTGTTCTAGAAAATATTGACAGTTTGATGTTTGCATGATGTTTCAAGCAGAACATCTCACCTGCAAAAAAAAAAAAAAAAGTACTAAACTGGTATTATGAAAGACACTTCAGGCTGAAGAAATATTGCACCTTTAAAAACATCGCAGTAGCACATGTTGTAATTTGATCTAAAATCCAATTAATTACCCAGCCCTAGTCTGGCATTGGATTTGTTTTTGTTGAATGATTTTTTTTTCTCGTTCTAAACCAGTCCTATATCTTTTGTTTTTATATTTGTTTCCATGATAGTTTAATGACGGTCCAGTAGAGAAAGAAAAAACTCTGAGGGGAAACAACAGGATGATGGATGTTTACTCAACACTCATAACATGATACCTATGAATAACACTAACAGGTTATGATCAGATTTTTCGGTGTAATTAAGAATTTTTCTGTGGATCTGTCTTTCTATACAAAAATGTCAAATATGAACTGGTTTACATTTCTCAAAAGGAGACATTAATTTATAACTCATTGTCTGTAGCTAACCAGCTTCCTTATACATTTAAATCTCAACAACAGCCTACTTCCCAAATATAAACTTATAGTCATAATTACCAATCATTTTAGTCTTACATAATCTAAAATAGTACAATTGTAATCATTAAATAACTAATTCTATGTTATTACATATAAATTAATGATTTTATTCTAATTAATGTAATTCTTTATACATACATACATATATATATATACATACATATATACATATATATGTGTGTGTATATATATATATATATATATATATATATATATATATATATATGTATATGTATATATGTATACATACATACATATATATGGTGACTTTTAATTTTAAAAAGGAGTTTTCTTTTATTGTTATGCAGAAACTTCTGCTGTAATAAAGTGATTTTAAAGCCTAATTTAATCTTCAGACCAGCAGATTTCCTCTCTTTATTTGATTTTTGTTTCTTTTGGTTTCATATAAAAATGCTGATCTGATACAAAGACAGAATAAATCCAATCAATAAATCCATTAATGACGTCATCGAGCTGAAAAGTTGCTTTCTCTTTGATGAAGTTTTCATCTGATTCTCCTCTAACAGGTGGTTCATAATTAATGATTATTGACTGACTGATTACTGATCAGGACTTCTGATTGGTCACTGAGGACCGTTAACTGTCAAACCATGGAGCTGATTGATTAGTTTGGCTCATTGATCACTGATTAGATGATCGACTATCGATTAACCACAGTTCTCTCTTACCGGAAACGTTAATCTTCCCTCCGGTGAACCAGCTGATCTTTCCTCGGCTCAGCTCGCAGTCCCGGACCCGTGAGAACGGTTCCACCCAGCGGAGCCGATCGGCGGCGGCGGAGCCCCAGAAACGATCCGGATCAGTCACCGAGAGCCGGTACAGGTCCCGGTGGGAGAGCCGGAACAGCTCCGAGTTCCAGGAGCCCGGAGAGGCCGTCGGGGGGAAGGAGGACAGGAACCGGGTCCGACACGGTCTGAGGGTCCCGTAGAGACCCCGCAGGGTCCTCAGGAGTCTGGTCCCTCTGCAGGGAGCGGCCATGATGATCCTGCTGCGCGTGCACGAGGGTCGGACTGACACACTGTTACACACACACACACACTCCCTCTCTCTCTCTCTCTCTCCCTCAGGTGAGCTGAGAACATAAAACTAACCTGGGGAGGAAACGAGTCACGAGACTTCAAGGTGACTAGTCAAAAGCCTTTGTACGGAGGCCCTGAGGGTCAAATAAACACATGTTTTTTTTAATTAAGGGGAAAAATCACAAGCCACCTTAAAAATAAAGTTATTTTCTCTAACACACACGTCAGGTGGCTGTGGGACTTTTTTAAAAACAGCCCTGGATATGTCAGAGATTAACAACAAAACTGATTTTGGCACTTTGGTTTTTTGTTTGTTTGTTTGTTTGTTTGTTTGTTTGTTTTTTTGTGAAGTGTCTGATTGAAAATTTTAAGCCATCTATAGACAAAAACGTCCACTGATAAAAACTGCTATAAAGATTTACAGATGAAAATTCTCACACTCCTCTACTGTTTTGGCTTAAACCTTTCAATCACCTTCAGTCCGGTTTAAAACTACCAACCATACAATTATTTTCAGGATTTTAACCCCTTAAATGCCAGTTTAAATACTGGTGTTGCAGTTTTAGATCAAAATCATATACTGAATATGTTTTTTTTTTCTATTTCATAAAAGGTTAGCATTACTTCGTGCAGGGCACGCTAATCACACACCCAACCATGATCAGCTGACAGCCAGCTAGTCCTAATTAGTGCCTCCCATCACCCACAGCCAATCACGGCTCTTTCTGTCAACACAGCGGTGTATCTAAACATGACGTATTTCTACTCATCTCTGCTGCATTCATGCTGATGCACCACACTGCTGCTGGCAAAGCCTAGCCTCCTCCACCCCACCCCCCCCCCCATAGCATAAAGCTTGTTGCACCCTCATATTGAAATTCATGCTAGAATTGATTAATTGCTTTTGAACTATGTTACTGTACTCAGTGTGCATTGTCATATATGTATCCATCCATTGGGGGGTTTGTTGCTATGCAGTCTCTGAAAAGTCAAAGCATGCGTCTCTACTAAACCAGGAAGCATCTTTTGTACGGAGCCTTCTCCGCCAAGTAAAACTAGAGATCCATTTTGCAATAAAGTGGTCAAATGTATGATGAGAGTGCTCCTGACTGAAATACAGTGATTGGGGGCTGGAATAACTTTTTAAATTATATTTTTTGATGTGTCCAAAACTAGGAACAAAATTGATTTTGATGCATGATTTTCAAAAAACTTCACTTTTAGACTGAACAGTTACAGTTGGTAAAAAGAGTTGTGTTAACTTAAAATCCCAAACAGCATATTACAACAAATTTTTATTATTTAGTAAAGAGTACTGTAAGCATTTTTCATCATTGTACTCAAATTATTTGACAATCATACCTTAATCTGCAGTTTTCCCAGAATGCCTTTGGGCATGAGACACTTTTGCACCATGGGTGAAGTTTCCCACTGAAATAGAGAAGTCTCTCCTGTGGGGAAAATCTCAGCATGGATGATGATGCTATCACAGCAAAGAAGCATTTTCTGGGTCAAATGATCTTGCTTTAGGTGGCGTGATTGTTCAAGATTAACCCTTTATGACCCACCAGAGAACAAGTCTGCCAGTGCACATCTTTTTTGAGTATCTGAATTGGCTATACACCAATACAACCCTTACAACCCAAACTTTAATGAGATGTATCTAATAACTCCGTAGTAATTGCTCTATTGCTCAAAAGTGCAAAAGAAAAAAAAACACTAGAAAAATGAAAAGGGTTTTTACATATTTTCCTAAATATAGAGATGTCATAGCTGTATCCCTCAGAATTGTGATTGTAAAAAAGTTGCACAAGATCATTTCAACCCACAGAAAAATAATTTCCAATGTGTTCATAACTCCATTTTTGAAACACTCATCTTTATAAACTCTGGCAAAAATGAAAATAAAATAAAATTATGCCTAATTGGAAAAAAGCATCTTTAAAAAAAATAAACTACTTACAGTAGTCAGATCAAATCTCTAAGTGTGCCAGGTACTTTCGAGCATACACGTTTGCAGAAGACCATGTTGAAACAATAATAAGTGCAACTCGTGACCTGCAAGAAAACAACACAATTATAGCTGAGATTACATTATATTATATTGTTTTAATGTGTGCGCTTTATACTATTTCAGCAAAACAAGGAAGGATCTTTCTAGAAGGAAACAGTACTCTGGAACACACTGAATGTGTGATATGTTAGCGTTACTGCTCTGGTTTTATATGCAAAAAGAATTATTGCTCTATCTCATTTGGTTACAATTCTACCCACGGTTAAAAATAGATATGCAAATGGGAGTGCCGGCAATCCCTTAGGTTTTAAAGGGTTAATATGTGAACGAAAATGACAATTACAGTGGATGAGAAACATGTAAATCACTTAGTTTAACTTGAGTAAAATCAACTTAAAAAATATTTCCACTACCTAAAAACTTTGACCTAATCAGTTATAACAAATATTTTGAGTATTTTCGACCTGTCTGGTGCAACAGTGGAATAAAATATCACAGTTTGTTGATAATCTTTGACGGATCCAGAACTATGCATGAAACAAAAACCCAGCTCGCTGACATTTCATTTTTAGAATATAACTTTTTCTCACAAAGAACAGTGACTTCTTGTGATCAAATTGACATTTAAAGGGTTAAAATCCCTAAAATATTCAAATATTTGGTGGTTTTGATCAGGAATGGAGCAAGATTATTATAGTTAACTAAACTAACTAAATAACTAAAACTAAAATTCAAAAATCCATTTAATTAAATGAAACTAAATAAAAACTAAGCTTTACCAGAAAAAAAAGAAAACTAACTTAAACTGTAAAGTGTGCTTACAAAACTAACTAAAATAAAATAAAAATGAAGACAAAATATCCTTAGTTTTAGTCTTTGACACAAACATACTGACTGGAACCTACACACACGTCTGGGGAGAGTAAAATTGCCTGACCTGATTGGTTAAGACTTCACACAGTGGTAGTTTTATGTCTGGAGTTGTATTCAAACATCATCATTAAATAAATAAATGATAAGTGAAGAGTGGGCTGTTTGAATATGTTTTTAAAATGTATGACATTCACTCAGCCCTGACATCTATCTGTAAAAACTAAAACTAACACTAAAACTAAAAAAACAAAACAAAACAAAAAAAAAACTAAACTTAAACGAAGCATTTTTGCAAAATAAAAGGTGAACTAAACTAACAAACCAGTAGTCAAAACTAATAAAAACTAAACTGAAATCGAACAAGTGAAAACGAAATAAAAATAAAACGAATGAAAAATCTAAAACTATTATAACCTTTGTCTGGAGTTGATAAAAAGAATTCATCTAAAAAATGGGAAAATATTTCTATTTTTTATGATTGATTTTTTTACAGTGCACATTTCTGTCCTGACTGGCTTATTAAGGTAAAATATGTGAATATTACTTTAGGGTTAAAGAGTTCTGATGCTCTAACCTTTTCAAGCTCATTTGAACTGAATTCACCCCAATCATCGTTCTGTTAAGAGTATCTGATGGTTTGTAACGACGCACGCCCACCTGCAGAAGAATGAAAATTACATTAAAATGATGAATGCATGAGTTACACTGATTTCTTCTTCTCTTAATAAGTTTATCATCATTATGAATATAAAAGAGAGCAGCATCATCAGTGTAAAACCTGCACTGAGATATGAAGCCGTTTTTACATTTTCAGCAGCAGAAGCAGAACAATAGATCGAATGAACCCTGAAAAGATGAAAACAAGCATTATATTTTGAGTATATTTGTGTTTTATTAAAGCTCTTTGTTTTCAAATTGAACCCTTTAAGTAGATTAAATTAGCGCAGGCTCATCCTGCAGCTGGAGGCGGATTATTGACCATTGATTGTTGTTTGTTTGTTAATGATGATGATGTGAAACATGCAGATCAGCAGCTGGAAACTGATACTAGGACTGCTTCATACAGGCACTTAGGTAATGAGGGATGTATATATTTAGTAGTAATAACGTGTCAGAATGTGGATGTTGATTCTAGCATCGCTGTGACGTAGCCGTGGTTTTGGTTCACCATCAGAACCTCAGATTTAAGATCCATGTCTGACTATGTGTGTTTTTATCATCAGATAATTTAATCTGGTCGATCGCTGATAATTCGGATGATAAGTGGGGCTCCTGTGTGTAATCCTCTGATTGTTTGTGTGTTTTTCTGCAGACCAGAGGTCAGATTAAAGGATGTATACCAGCTTTAATCCCACCTTTGTCTTTCTACAATGGATTTAATCACCTTTATGACTTTTAATGATCCTCTGTTAATCTGCTGATAGAAGCAAAATAAATCAATCAAGCACAACAACATCATGGCATCCAAACACCCCAAACACGCGATCGCTGCTCTGCCACTCCAGCAGATCCAGCTGTTCTGTTTGAGCCACTTTAAGGCTGCTTCTCCTCTAAACCACGGCCTTGTCTTTCTCTGGGTCTGGAGCGATTGAGTAGATTTCCTCGGCCGGCAGCAGGGAAACAGAAAACAAAGATTGCATCCTAATCTTTCAAAATAAATACATTCAACATAAAACAAATAATAATTTAGAAAAAATACTAAAATGCTAATTTTCCCACTAACAGGCTCACATTGACATTCAAAGGACGTTTTCACATTAGACACAGTTCTTTTGTACTGACCCGATCATGTTTCCCCCCCAACTACCCTCTTCTCTCCTCTCAACTACCTGTTCGTGGGTCATGTCAGGCATGAATTTCTATCAACAGCGACCATCGTAACAGATGAAAAGATGGCAGAGTCTGACCTCTGGCCATGTTACAACACAGTAACCATGTTAACCCCCATCTCAGAGAGGTTGCTGCTCTTCTTCTGAGTCTGCTTCAGGTGAGCTTTGGTCTGCAGGTGAGCTTTCAGGAAGGTGAGTAGGCGGAAGTGTTTCCCACAGTCCTGGCAGCTGTAGGGCGTGGTGCCGCTGTGGATACTGCGGTGTCTGATGAAGCTGGTGGCCAGGTTGAAGGTTTTGGAGCAGTGAGAGCACTTGTACGGTTTCTCTCCGGTGTGAGTGTATTTGTGATCCCTCAGCAGCTCCTTCAGGCGGTAACTCTTCCCGCAGACGTCACAGTGAAACGGTTTTTCCCCCGTGTGGACTCTCTGGTGGACTCGGAGCTGAGACTGGTTAGGGAACTTTTTACTGCACACGGCACAAGAGACGATGGCGTCTGTGGCCGGCAGCTCATTGGCAGAGAGCTCATTTGGGTGTTTGCTGATGATGTGGTACTTCAGGCAGCGGTAGCTCTTGCCACAGATGGAGCAGAGCTGCCGCTCCCCGGTGTGGGTCGCCTGATGGCTGCGCAGGTTGGCCGCTTGGGTGAAGCCTTTCCCACAGGTGGAGCACTTGTGCGGCCGGACATCCTCGTGCACCAGTTTGTGGCGAGTCAGATGACAAGCATGGTAGAAGCTCCTTCCACAGACATCACAGGTGAACTTCTTCTCAAAGTGGGTCATCTTGTGAGTCTTCAGCATGCTGATGGAGGAGTAACCCTTCCCACAGATGTCACAGTGGCAGCTTTTCTCACCCGTGTGCCGACACTTGATGTGCAGGTTGAGGTGTGGTTTGTGGTTAAACCTCTTGGGGCAGTATTCGCAGGCGTACGGCTGCAGCCTGTGATCTTTGATCTCATGTTCACGAAGTCTCAGGATGCCGGTGAAAGTCTTCCCACACACCAAGCACATGGGATGAGACTTCCTCTGGTGGTCAGACAGTCGCTCTGCATTTGGAAAAAGCATCCCACACTGAAAGCACCTAGGGAGAGTTTCTGTCGACTCCTCAGTCTCAGGAGCATTTGTTGTTTTTTTATGCTTGCTTTGTCGAAACTTCCTCCCGCCTGTTTTAGAGATCCTCCTCTTCACCGCAGAAAATGCAGGCGGTGGTGGTGAGGACGGTCGAGCATATTCATGGTCACCTTGTGAGGGCAGAGAGGAGGTGGGGTGCTCAGTCTGCAGTGCTGTGACTTCACCTGGAGCTTCAGTTTTAATTTCATCTGCAGAATAAGACCAAGGAGGATTTTAGTGTTTAAAGGGTCAGATCGACACTCTCAGAGGTGATGGCTTTTTCCCTTAATAAATAAAATCATCATTCATCAGTTAGCTTTGTCCAATATCAACATTAGTTTGAAGATCTGAAACATTTGAGTGTAACAAATATGCAAAAATAAGAGATCAGGAAGGGGGACATTATCTTTTCACTGCTCTATATTTACACCGACACCACACACTTAAGGATGATTTAAACAAAACAAAAAAAAATCCCTTTTGACAAGGCTCCATAAATCTGTAAAGTCTTTTTGGGTCAGCTGTAACTAATATTACAATTGGTTTCTTTTCTGTTTCAATTTTCTAAAATTTGTGACTTATTGAATAAACATAAGTACGGATTTAGGAGTAACTGCTCAACATCATCAGCAGTGATGGTATTTGTAGAAAAAATAGAAAAAGCTCTTAATAAATATAAATGTATAAATTAAAAAAACACTAAAAGCATTTCATGGTGGGTTGGTTGTTGTGGGAATGTTTGGATACAATGGCTAGTAGTGGAGTGATTAGCCCGGACTTAGCTACAGTGGCAGTTTTGTCAGAACTGGACGATGTTTTCTTCATTAAGACAAGGGCAGAAAGCAACACTGAAAGCTTTTTGTGAGAGAAAAGATGTCTTCGCTCTTCTTCCAGTCTGCTTCGCCATGGGTTTGTGAGCAGTATGAGTGAGGTATGTCAGTGTATCTAATGGCAGCTACGGCGGCGCTCCCCCATTAACAATCTGAGGAAGCGGTGTTGTTGTCTTGTTGCTCTGATTGGTTCGTAATGAATGTGACAGACAAAACGTTGCTCCAATTACCTTTCGAGAAATTTTTTTAAAAGTCCTGCCCTTTCCCAGTGGCTTCTATGAGAGCTTTCCCAGATGAATGTGAAATATATTCATGTAGTGGAGATATGAAACAGTCTATCTTGCATGTCAGGTTAGCTGTTTACTGCTGACAGGGGAGTAAACTTTTGGGATCCTTCAGTTCTCAACCTACAGAAACAAGGGACAGCATAATTACATTCTCAAAAAACCTAATCACTCTGCCAAAATACATTTAACCAGGCATCCCAGATAGCTGCAGTCAGCCATATACTAGGTTTTAACCTAGTCTTGGTCATTGTATTGCTGATTTTCTGGGTTAATCCTTAGATGATACAGGAGAGGCTCAAATAAGCCACTGGCCTCAGCCTATTCCTTTTTCAGTTACTCACTGACAGATCTTATATGAAAATTCTTATTTGATGCTCATTTTTATCGACATGTATATAACTGAAATAAAGCATTTATTCATTTAGAACATCAATTAATGTATTGTTAGGGGTGAACTTTTATTTTAGTATGTTTCCCTTTAATTAATCTTGTATGGGATATCTGCATGTTAGCTCATCCTCTTACAGACCACAGGAAGAGTAGCTGTGCCAAAGCTAATGAGGATCCAAATAAACAACAAGATAAACAATGAGTGTCAGAATTATCCTCTGAAATATTGTCGTGGTAAATGGCCGCATAAATACATTTTTCACTCACGGTTAGTTTCTTCATTAGCGTTACTCTGCAGTGAAAGAAGGACGCAATGGGAGTCAACAGGAGCGCTCTAAAAAACAGAGACAGAGACGAGGTTAGAGCTGATCAAAGAGGACAAAAATCTAAAACAGTCATACTGTTTGACCTTAAGATCTGGATAATATCATTTATCACTGTGTTGATTTTAAATGATTAAATAATTCATCAACCTCATGAGGGGCAGGCATGACTGTGTATTAAAATTGGTTCAATATTTAGATCTTCCAGTTCTGATTCCTCAACCGCAATATTAGGGATGCACGATTTGGATTTTTGTGGATATCAGATATGCCGATATTTACAGATTAATTTTAGTCCATAACAATATCGATATTTAGATATGTTTCATTCTATTCAAAATTCAGTCATTTGAACACAGTTTAAGGTTTGAAGATGAACAACGAAACAAACTTTTTTTTCTTAAAACACATTTTAAAGTTTAAAGAATGAGGATGAATAAAGAAAACCATCTCAACTTACGTAGGTCTGTTGGTCCAGCCTAAAACTCCACTAATTTATTAGTATATATGGCCAAATTTTACAAATGATATACAGTATGCTGATATTCACAGCCAAAATATCGGATGTCAATATCGGCAGAAATTTTGATATCTGCCGATACCAACATTTGCCTTTTTTAGCTAATCAAAAAAAAAACAAAAAAACAACAACTTTGGACCCACAAACTGTTGCCTTTTACTTGTTTACCTCTTGAAGCTAGCCATTGTGACTTCCCATTGCTAATTCTTGCCTTTTACATACAGGCCAGTCTAGCCCCCCATTTTCATTCCAGTCCAACCAGTACTTCACTAGATTTATGATCAAAATAGTATATCGTTGTAGTCTTTAAAAGCTTGTTATTGACAATATGAGGGAGAAAAGCTGTTAAAGAGACACCACTAGCCTTTTAGCTGGTGGCTAATTGGCCCCATTCATTCTTATCAGCATGTAGGGATACCAGAGACACAGAGACGATGTATGGGCTGTTGTTAGAATCATGAGTTTTGATGTCAGGTCAGCACTGGTTGATAATGCAGAGGATGGATGCACAGACTAAAGTAATGTCACTCATTATCTGAACCATAAATGAAAATGTAAACTGGATATGTGACTGGATGTGGAATAAATCACTGACCCCATACACCAGGATGAACGTCTGATTTGGGGGAGGTGGCTCTGCACCGCTGTCCTCTCCTGAAACACATACCGGATCATAAATTAGCAGTCAGACCCTTATATGTTTCATTTTTCATCCATCTAGCTCTTAACTGAACTCGTAAATCTGAGTTTTTTTTAGTTCTGTCCTTGGTAAAGGCTCACCTTCTGTGGTCTTCAATGAACCTTCAGCATTCTGAACTGGATCTTTCTGGATCTTTGGACCCTTTTCATTCTTTAATGCAAAGAGCTGAAAGGCATTCAGGATTTTCTCCACAGCTTCAACACACCAACTATCCACCAGAGACCTGAGCGTCTCCTGAAAGATTGACATAAAACATGAAACTTTATGGTACCCTGAACAGTGCAGAAAATGGATGATAGCCTTTTTCAGATTTTTGAAGCATGCACAGACCTTTAAGACTTCCTAAGAGTCCATCATTCAGATGTAAATCTCTGCATCTGTGGATTTAGTAGTCCTGTTGATCTGTTAAGTTTCAGATCTGCACATTCTAGCACAAACTATTTAAATTCTACATGTTATGTTCAAGGTGTGTCTGATGACTGCCTTCTACAGGCGGTAACTGTCTCAATTATTTTGATAATTCATTTCAACCATCATTTGTTGAAAACCAAACATTAAATTTACTAAATTAGCTGCCTTACCCATTTGAACACAGAACTTTCATGCCTTAGGAGAGATCAGCCAATCAGAGACGTCTCTGTGACACTCTAGGATTGTGGGTAATGTATTGTTCTTAACCACAAAAGCGAATAAACAATGTGAACGCAGCATGCAAGTTGTTATAGCCAGTAATTGAAGTGTGCTTGTCACTGACTCTCACTGAAGGTGGCAGACATCTTCTTCAGCGTTCAGAGAGAAAGAGGCTCAATAAAATAGTCAACTTTTTCCAAAAAGAAAATTCACAGGAAGGAATCGACAAGGGAATCAATAAAGGCATGAATCGATTAGAAGAATCGACTGTGAAAACAGCTTGTCTGCAAAATCTGCTAGTAAAAAAAAAAAAAAAGCACAAATATTAAATGTCTGTCTTTTATTTTTGTTGTAGGATTAAACAGGATTTATAAATACCACATTTTACAAAAAAAATAAATAAATAAAAAATACAACTCATCCGTTTAATAAATCAAATGAAATAACCATTCCCCATTTAAACATGTCAAACAGATTATGTCATCAACAAGCAGATTAGTGTTGATGGTTTTGACTATAAAACTGTACCGTACACTATTATTTCTCAGCTTTCAGCCTGAAAGACTTTAAATCACACCAAGTTTACCACATATACAATACGGTCTTTAACTTTATCTGATATAAAATAGACCAGGATATGCTTCAAATCGGCATATTTCCCAGCCCTGTAGCCTTGGATCTGTTCTTAAAGATTTCTACACTCCATAATATTAAAAAGAGAGCTGTTGTCTCCCTCTCTCGACCCTTAAATGTTTTCATTTCGAATTAAGTTCTGATTTAAATCCATCTGAAGGGCTTAAAATGAGGGAAGATAAGGAAAATCTCGCTGTAATATGATGAATTTGTTTTGGTAATTAAGTTAACAGGACCTAACATTAAAACATTTGTGTTGACGTCAAACCGGAAGCTTTATGAACGTAAAGCAGCTAGCTACAGTTAGCTCTGTAACTTACCATTTCCGGATTTTGTTTCTTTAAAGTAACTTTCTCCGCCGTGTTAAATATTCCCGTTACCACCGCCTTGGCCAAATCATTCACGATAACCGTCAGTTCGGCTTTAAGAGTGTTTAAATCCACCATGTTGAGCAGTGAACTGTCGCTTAGCCTAGCAAGGAAACGGCTAGCCTAGTCAGTGAGGACAAAGGAAGTGACGTAGTTGTCGTGTCCATCAGCTTATGTCCGCTTCTGATGGCGTTTCGACTGCCCTGCCAGATCTCCGGCAACATTTACCCATCCTAAACCACACTACATGATCAAAGGCAATAAGGTTAAGATAAAATAAAAGACGTTGGCCTTAAAGTGATTGACTTTGACTGTCTTAACAGTACTTTAAAAATAAAGTGGCATAAAACTTAGACTTTGACACGCTCCCTAGACTTTGATGTACTCTAGGCGACCACTGCATTCCGTTTGAGGGGACACCAAGGTTGAATCCCTGGCCTCAATAATCACCACATCGTTTCATATGATCTCATCTGGGCTGATGGAAGAGAGTTCTTTAAATATCCAATTCCATCAAAAATTAGAGAAATTCCTTACAAAATAATGAATAATATCTACTCAAATGAATTCTTAAGGTTATGATTTGGCATCGAAAGCAATGAATGTGTGTTTTTCAAATGAGACAACAGAGCATCTCTTTATGTCACACTCTCACCCAGTTAACAAGTCAGAGAAAGGTTACATAGCAAAGCCAATACAAGGATTCATTTAGATTATTATGGTATTATTGTTCATGTCTCATTATGGCAAAGTTTTTCATACAAAAGGCTAAGTTCTTAAAAGTCCACCCATCTTTCCCAGCTTCTGTAATGAAATTCAACTATATATCAAGTCCCTTAAACCAGTGGTTCTCAGTGTTGGTGTTAGGACCCCCATGGGGGTTGGGAGACACTGAGAGAGGGTGTCCAGATGCCCTAAAAAAGATTATTTTTTAAATTACACTGTTGCCACCAATTCTACGCCAATTCTGTCAAATTGTAACCCATTTTTATCACTTTTTCCCATCAGGTTTGCTAATTTTAACACATTTTTGTCACATAAAACCAATTTTTGTCCATTTTAAACCCCTTCCAACACTTTCTTCTGCCTGTTTTTTCCACTTCTAAACCAATTCCTGCCACTTCACATCAACATTGCCTCTGTTGAACCATTATTGCCATTATTAACCACTTTTTTTTTTTTTTACATTTTACACCCATTTTGCCCATTTTAACCACATTTTAATTTTTGATAGCTTATTTTTGCCAGTTTAACCCATTTCTGCCAATTTTTCTGTCCCAGTTAACCTTTTTTTGCCAGTTTATGTCAATTTTTCATCCCATTTGACCAAATTTCCACCCATTTTTGCCAATTTGAAGCCATTTCAACCAATTTTTAATCCCATTTTACCACTATCTATGCCTTTTTGCAACTTAAGCCAATTGTTGCCACTTTTTGCTTGTTTTTGGCCTCTTTTCTAATTTTGGGACAACTTTGCTCTAACCAAACCCCCATCAGCTGGCCTCCTTACCTCCTAAATGTTTAAAGACTGTTGTTAAAAGAAGAGGAGGTGCTACCCAATGGTAAACATGGCCCTGTCCCTACTTTTTTGAGGTGTGATGCTGCCATCAGATTCAAAATGAGCTAATATTTTTCATGAAATGGTCAAATGTCTTAGTTCCAAAATCTGCTATGCTGTTGTCATTGACTTCTTTTTTTCTTTCTTTTTTTTTTTTCTTTGACATTTTACACAGCGACCCAACTATTTTGGAATTCGGGGTTGAAGCTTGGACATGAATGTTGTGCCGTGGGCTGATAAATATAGATCCATTGTAGACATTAATGAGTGTTTGTTTTGTGTTAAATAATTAAAATTAAAACTGAATTGATGCCAAAAAATATTTTATTCCACATCAGCTGAATCTGCTGCTGTATATACATATAATAATAATAAACAGATTTTTAAATATTACATTTCATTTACATTCATCAACAGAGCGCCTGTTAGCGCTTGAAAGAGAATCGAACTATTAAACACAAAAACCAACAGGAATAAAACATTAAACAGCCTCTAATTTTCAGGAGACGAACCGAGGACAAACACCAGACTCTCAGAACGGTACGATAATAAACACAGACAGAGACATCTTCATTTACATCCTCCTGAAAGAGTCCACTCCCTGTCCTGGAGCTGAGGTGGCTAACGTCACGTTAGCATGTAGCTTAAGCTTCAACACGTGAGGACTGTGGATCATCTACAGGAGTGTAGACCATCTTTCTCACTCAGGTAGATCATGGTCAGGCTACCATTGATAGTTATGAGATGGCGAATTATCAAATCCACTACGGAGAAAATGAACCAGATTTTTACCTCCGTAATATTAGCAGCTCTTTCTTAAATGTTTAAAATCCCTTTGATTTGCTAGCACGTAGCATAGCAGTCCAGTTTCACATTTTAAATAAATAACAAATGTAAAATTAAATAAATAAATTCATGTTCAACAGTAAACAAGCTTCAGTGCAAGCACTTAATTAAAATAGCAAATGAAGTATATGGGAGGGACTGGTGGAGGTTTTTGGATCGACTCTGATTACAGCTTACAAGAATAAAGGAGTCTTCAAATGAGAGCTCAGATAAACTAATCCACATCACATCTGAGCTTCGGGGTATTAGGGACACTCTAAGAAATAAAATAATAAAGAGGATCTTTTAATTGCGGAGAAGTATTTTTTTAAGGAAAACAGTTTCCCAAAAATTGTTTTGAGTTAATCTAAATTTTACTTTATAAACTCAAAAATTTCAGGTTGAGGACCTAAATTTATGAGAAACCAAACTGAAAGTAGTAGTTGGATAGGTCTTGGAATGTCTCATATGTATATGTCCAGATAATAATGCTAATGTGATTATTCTAGATTAAAATCACAGCTTCCTTGTTAAACAGTCCCAGTAAAAGGAGAACTTAATCAGGCTCTTAATTTAACTGCAGGACTGGCGTACGAAAAACAGCTTCATCTGGTCTGATTGTCTTTCACCATGATTTTTGACCCTATGATTTTAAAAAAGAATGACTTTGGTTCTTGTAAATTCACAACTTTTTTTAATCTTGAAAACAATACGTTTTTTTCTTAAAAAATTCAAACTTTTAAAATCTGAAAATTTCCCAGTTTTCTTGTAAATTTGCGATTTTTGATTTTTTTCAGATTTCCGAATTTTGAAGTTGAATGTCTCACATTTTTCTCATACTACAAACATTTTTTCTTTTAAATTTTAAATTTTTAAAACTCAAAAATTGAATTTTTTTTCCAATAAATTTCAGAAATTTAAAACTCATTTTTTTCTCTTAAATTTACAACTTTAAAACAAAAAATTCTCAAGGTTTTCTTTACCAGAATGAACGATCCTCTTCATTGATATTTGTTCTAGTAAGAGTGTCTCTAGCCCCACACTGTCCTACATTTGGATATTAACCTTAATATTTTTGTCTGTGTTGGATTGGATTTTTTAGCATGCTCTGTTTTATCAGCATGCTCTTATTCTGAAAAACCCCACTGAGCTCTCATTTTGAAATTCACCATAGTGCTCTTATTTTGAAATTCCCATAGAGCTCTTATTTTGAAACTCCCATAGATCTCTATGATAAGATCAAAGTGGCGAACTCGTCCACTGGTTGGCTGTTACTCCTGAAAGAGTCGATCCAATCCCGCTGCACCATCGTGGCCTCACCGCCTCATTTTCAGTCCGATCTTTTTTTTTGCTCGATTTTCAGCTGTGTTTGTCGGACTCGCTGCCGCTCTGCCGCCGTGGCGAGGAGGCAGCGGAGCTTAGCGAGCCTGCGGCCTCCTCTGGTTGTTGTTGCTGCTGCTGCTGTTTAGAGGAGCTGGACAGGTCAATGGCCACCTCCTCCTCCATATCCTCATCTTCCATCTCCAGCAGCTCCTCCTCCTCTGGTTCAGTCTGACGCGACTCGCAGGCACCGCCACCGCTACCCCGGCGCTCACGGGCGTCACAGAACGAGTCGGAGCGGTTGGAGTCTGACTCTGGAGGGCTGGAACACTTCTTGGACATTTCTAGGGACTTCTTGTGCATTCCTGTGAGGACAGAAACAGAGATTCAGTTCGGACTGTAGCATTTACACGATCGTCACATGGCTTTAAACATCAATAAACTATTAAAATTAAAGATGGCGATCCTAATGCTGGGGTCAGACTACACACCATGATAACCCCGATACAGCAGTCGTAGGGTTTCAGGACCTGACGGCTCTGAAGATCTATGGTTTTATCTGTTATCTAGATCATGATCAGATCATTATACAGACCTCTGGGAGAGGGGGAAAACAAAAACTTTAAAATCTTTTATTTGTTCTTAATTTACATTTAAACTACCAGAAACCCTTCCTTTGTTTGTTTTTCTTTTTTTTTAAGTTTTTGGGAAACAGCTTGTTTCCTGATTTTGGTTTTCTCCCTTTAAAATGAAAATGCACCGTCTGTTAAATGTTTAAGGGAATTCCAACTCCTTGTTGAAATGAGGCTCACATTCAAGAGAATCTCTCTTTATTCTGGTTTTTTTTTTTCATTTGAAAAGAAATTTAAAAATTCCAAATTCATTGTTTCAGTCACAAAAGCAAAAACAAAAATTGATCTAATCGATGTTTTTGTCAGTTTTGATTTTCTTGTTTTAAAGAAAGACATGAAGAACAGAAAGACACGTAAAACAGTAAGAAAGGTAAACATTTCAAAATAAAAGCCCTCATGCTAAGATAAAAGCCTGTATAGTCATCCATTGTGTTTCATAGTAAAATTAAAGGCCTATTATTATTATTTATGTAGAACACTATGCATTGCTTTACAGGCTTTTATTTTGATATGGAGGCTTTTATTTTGAAATGCTGACTTTCCCCATTGGTTCACAGGATGTCTCTTTCCTTAAGTCTTTCATGAAAGCCAGACAAAAATAAACTAGAAAATACATAAAATTGACCTTTTTTGTGTCTGAAACAAAAAAAAAAAAAATGATAACATTTTTGTTCTTTCATGTTTTTTCCGGAAGAAAAAAACCAGGGATTAACAAGAGTTTCTCTGGATTTCTGAGGCTCGTTTCAGCCAGGAAGTGTACTACCTGAAAGTACACGGACCATAGACAGACCCATTAAAGATCGAGGAGTCTGACCATGGCGTTAGTACTTCCTGATGGTTTCTGGACTGAATGTGTTCAATGACAAAATAATATTGATGCATTTGATTTATATTCTCGGACTGATGAGGTTTGGACAGGGACATTCATGAATAAATCAAACGTTAACAGAAAATGGATCTGACTGGAGAAATAAAACAAAAAAATGGTAAAATTCTGCCGACTGTGTCGATTAAATGCTTTGACAGAGAGCACCCGTATGACCCTCACTGCAGCCGTCATTTAAACTTCATGGCGTTATTTAAAACCTGAATTTTATGATTTTACCAGTATGTTGACACCCCCCCCCCCCTCTAGATATTTCTGAGTCGAGTAGATTTGTGCTGCTCTCTGGTTATTTTGAACTGAGGGCTCTGTTCAGTAAAAACTGCCCTCTAAACTCTGTATTTAACAGTAAACACCAGATGAATTTGACATAATGAGGGAGAAAAGCTGTAGTTCTGATAGTATCAACCAGGAAGGCCACTTTTAACCGCTTTTCTCCCTTATTATATGAAATTCTTCCATGAGACCAAAGCTGTGGTTTATCAAATACAGCGCATGGAGCAAGGTTTTATTGATCAGTCATCAGTTCAAAACAAAATGTGACCCGCAGAGGTGGATGGAGCTGGCATCTCTACTCGTCCTTACTTGTTTTGGTTTTGATTAAGCGCCCCCTGGTGGTGTCATTCAAACAAAGTTTGGTGTTTGCGGTGTATGTATGATCTATGTTGTGAGTGCTGTGCACTGGTGCGTGGTGTGGTGCGTGTGCGTGGCACTGACGTGTATGCGGCTCACCGAGCAGCCAAGGGGCGCAGGATCCCATCATGCCGTTCTTGGCCGAGTTGAGGATGGACTCCGGCAGCGGGATGGAGTGACGAACCATCGCCCCGTACAGACCATACTCCGCCATAACGCTGCTGCGACCCCAGCACTTCTCACGCTTTCGCCACTTTGCACGACGGTTCTGGAACCAAACCTGGGGGGAAACAAAAAACGTCAAATAAACTGCTAAAAGTAAAAAATGACTGTATAGAGAGGTCAGTCTATTTTTGTTCGTTTATTAAAATATTACATGTTTGACGCTCTTATCAACCAATCAGAAACCAAATCTAAAACAAGAGAGTCAGATCATTTTTATTTTCCTCTTTTGACCTCCGTACAATCACCTCACACCGCTCTAACAGCTCTCATAATCCACTGAGGGTTTCTGAACCTAACAATTTTTTTTTAAATGAGGCCTGTATTTTAGTTAAAATGAGGATAAAATCCTCTTAGATTTAATGGATTTAAAAATTTATCACCCTAAAGAATTGTATTTGTGAGTCTCTCAGCTTTGATAACTGATGATTATTTCTTATTGACGAGCGGTGTGTTGATCTCGCTCTCTCACCTGTATTCTGTCCTCGGGCAGCTCCGTCTTCATGGCGAGCATCTCGCGGGCGTAAACATCGGGGTAATGTGCTTCATGGAAGGCTTTCTCTAACTCCTCCAGCTGGTGGGACGTGAACACGGTCCTACAGAGCAGAAAAAACCCACATGAGCTGGGGTCAGTGAATGCACCTCCATTAAATCACCAATTATTAAATTCTATTATAATTCAAATTATCTATAGTGGAATATATTTATTTGTTCTGCTGTTATTAACATTTTTATCTTCAATTAACAGATTTATTCTCTTTTTAGATCTTTATTCATAATACAGTCTAGCTACTTAAATAATTAAATGTATGATTGTATTTTTGTCAGCTCCCTTTCGATAAAAACATGTAAAAAAAAAAAACAAACAGACAAAAAAAATCCAGAATTAAATAAAAAAAATTAAAAATGAGGATTAACCCTTATACCCTGTTAAGAAAAACTCATTCACTGTTAAGATCAGTCAAGATAGAACATTATTTTTCATTAAATTATTTTGTCCTTTTTTCCTTTATTGAAGTGTTATTTTATTTATATCATGATTTTGCAAATTAAATACAAAAACCTCTTTAAATGCCAGTTTGGATCATAAACCGCCCATAAAATTAAGTATTTTTGATCTGTTTGTTTTAACCTTTATTAAATGAACAGGTTAATATTTTGAGTGGTTTTATTTCTGCTCTAATTAAAATAAAACTGGAGAGAAGAGTTAAAATGATTGTATTTGTGGTTTTTCTCACCTGTGTCTCCTTTTCTTCCTCTTCTGAGAGTTTGAGGAGCTTTTGGGGTCGTTACGATCAGAGAGACATTCTTCATCTGCAACCAGAACAAGACAAAAAATCATCAATAATCACCAATAATCATCAGTTATGATCAATAATCACCAATAATCATCAGTTATGATCAATAATCACCAATAATCATCAGTTATGATCAATAATCACCAATAATCATCAGTTATGATCAATAATCACCAATAATCATCAGTTATGATCAGTAATCACCAATAATCATCAGTAATGATCAATAATCACCAATAATCATCAGTTATGATCAATAATCACCAATAATCATCAGTTATGATCAATAATCACCAATAATCATCAGTTATGATCAATAATCACCAATAATCATCAGTTATGATCAGTAATCACCAATAATCATCAGTAATTATCAGTTATGATCAATAATCACCAGTAGTCATCAGTAATCACCAATAATGATCAATTATTACCAATAATCATCAGTTATGATCAATAATCACCAATAATCATCAGTAATCATCAGTTATGATCAATAATCACCAGTAATCATCAGTTATGATCAATAATCACCAGTAATCATCAGTAATGATCAATAATCACCAATAATCATCAGTAATGATCAATAATCACCAATAATCATCAGTAATGATCAATAATCACCAATAATCATCAGTAATGATCAATAAGGATCAATAGTCATCAATAAATATTGATAAAGTGATCACAAACAGCACAGACATCACACGGTTTTCAGCAGCAGAGAGAGAAGAGAGGAGGATGGAGGAGGAAGAGCAGGGTTTGGATGTTGTTGCCCAGGCGACCGTTTGATGACTCCTGATTGGTCAAAGCTGCTTCATGTTTATCTGAAGCTTCCTCTTTATTGTGATTTTCTGACAGTAGACTGTTTTAAGCCCAGGGTTCTCATCCAGTCAGTTCATTTTTCATCTCTTTGTTTTGATGTTCTGATCATAAAAGGACGATCAAAGAGTAGAAGACATTAACACGTAACATTCTTTTTCACAGAACACCCTCAGCGGGTGACCCCGCTTAGAGGGAAAAGAATGTTAGATCACCAGTGTTCTGTCCTCTGATCTGAACACAAAAACAACAGGATCAAAAATGAACCGCCTCTCTTTTTTTGTTGTTTTTGGAAAATGAAAAAAGGGAACAGAAATAAAAACAGATTTTTTTTTCTCTTGTTTTCTAATTCCTCATTTTAATTTAAAAATCTTCTGTCTATTCATTAATAAATTAAACTATTGATGGTTCATTAATATGAGGGTTTTAGATTTATACTGACTTTAAAGTTTGGCTGATTGAATAAGTTTAAAGAGAATAAATATTGTGACTGAAAATAAAGACAAAAATGGAAGAACTTTTTATTGACTTAAACTAAAAAGGTTAAAATGACTAAAATATAACAAAAAAAAAAAAACCAAACAGTTCAGTAAAATTGTCTAAATTTAAAACTGCTGGCGACTGAAGGCAGCCTTAGATCCTAATATAACAAAGATGTGTTTTTTAAATGATGTGGCATAAAGAGCAGCACTGTACTGAATATGACTTCATGTGATCATTTAGGATTATAAACACATCAGTTTTATTTTAGGGAGAAGCAGCAAATGACCCTAAACAGCACAGACAGTAATGTGAATTTAAAATACTGATGATAAAAAGAACAAACAGGATTTAGGCCTTCATTAAGACCAAAAATAAAGGGACAGGACAAAACCCTAATAAACAGCCCTGATAATAAATCCCTGATGTCAACAGCTGAACCTGGAGATTTAATGATTGTTATAATAAAACGAGAACCTCTCTGTTTTTAAATCCTTCGTCCTATAATTCATTCGTCTTCACTGGAGCCGTTCTGCTCATCATTTCATTTCTAACTAAATGATTTAAAGCACTGGTTTTCAACTGGTGGGTCAGGACCTAAAAGTGGGTCATGGATCTGTTCTCAGAGGGTCGGGGATTTTTAAAAGAAATGAAGAAAGAAGGTTTCTAATGTACGGAGGCCCTGAGAGGACACACTCCATAAAGTCTAATGTGTTCTCTCAGTTTCTCTAGACTCTTTTATGTCGTTAGCTCTGGATAATAAAGCTGAGTTTGTTTAACTTCAGTCTTCAGATTTAATTTTTCTTTAGCTTCAGTCTTTTTATAGTTGTTTTTGATCCTTTTAGTTTTAGTCATAAAGTCTTTAATTTCAGTCTCAACATTTCTTCTCTTTGATTATTTTCAATAAACCAATCTAAACACTGATATCAAATCATTACCAATAGTTTAACTGTTCATAGATACACTGATATATTCACACAGTGTAGAAATATCAGTGACTTCACACCAACAGTCCAGCGCTGACGTTTAGCCTAAAACCTAAACCTTTATTTCATCAGTTTTATAAAGATCTGTTTTTGTCTCAGTCGAGTCTTTAAAAACGGAGTCTAAACATTTTTATCAGGAGTTTATCTGATTATTTAACTCTGCTGACGGTTTATGTTTTCAGATAATGATGAGTTTATCACTGCTGTATTTTGTTCCAGTGTTACTGTAAAGATCTTTAGATTTTTATTCTCATTTTAATCCAAATATTCAGTCTGATAGTTAATCACTCTAACAGCAACATCAATAAGGAAATAAAAGGTCTGATATAGAAGTGTTGTGGTCAGATAAATGCACATTTATTCTCTCTGATTTTAGAATAAAGTCTGAATCATGAAATCTCCTCTGTGTTATTGTTTAGGCTCTGGCCTACAGGATGGTTCCTCTATTTTATGATTTTTTTTTTTTTTTGCATGAATTATTAAACATAAATTATACATTTTATTTATAAATGACCTGATTTATGTTGAGTGATGTTAAAAACTTCTCTCATCAGAAATTAGATTTATGAAATCATGTCACTTAGAGATTTTAGACTTTCTTATTTTTACTTTGGTAGAAAATGTACTCTGAAATAAACCTCACTAATAGATCTACTTTAAACAGACTACTGCCTTTATTATTTATATATTTACATGTTTGACTAAAATTAGGATTTTTAACAAACCGCAACAATTTAAAAAAAAGTGAAAATCCTGATTGGTTGTCGGCCTCTAGACAGTTTAGTCCTGCAGACTTAAACAGAGAGAATACTCCACTGTTTGAGGAGGATGGAGATATCAGAATAAAGAAAAACCTTTACTCATCAAATATTTCAGCCTTTATCTGATCAAATCTGTGTCAATATTCCTCCTTTTAATCTATTTTTTTAAACTCTCTGAGTTTGTCTGGAGGCTGCTGTTTAAATAAAGTTTAATGAATTCACTGATTGATGAACGGAAGGATCTCAGTGATTCTTAAAAACGTCTTCAGTAAAAAACCAACGAACCAAAGTTTAGTTTGAGCTCAATAAAATCAATAAAAGAAATAAATCCTCTCTGTTTCTGCTCTTTAAATCTCCAAACACATCGATCAGAGTGAAACTGAACGTTTCTGTTCCACAAATCTGAAAATAACTGAAATAATCTGATGAATTTCAGTTTTCAGGATTTAAACAGGAAGCAGCTCTTATCGATCAGTGCTGATAATAAAGGATCTGATCGATCATTTTAAAGGTTTAGGAGGTCTAAACAGAGATAACCGGGCCTACCGGAGTAGGGGTCCCTCTGGGCCTCCAGGTCCCTCAGGTAGTGGCTGTCCGCGCGCGCCTGCAGCAGCGGCAGGTGTCCCGGGAGGAAGCAGGGCGCCCCGGCGGGCTGCTGGGCCGCCAGGCTGCACAGAAACCCGAGTCCGAGCGGCAGAGAGCCTCCCGGTAACGAGAACCCTCCGAGGCCTCCGCCGGCCCCCTGCTGCTCGGCCCCGGGCCCCGAGCCCGCGGAGGACAGGCCCAGGCCGTGAGTAGAGGCGGGCTGCTGCCGAGCCTGCAGGTCGGACTCCAGACCCAGCAGGTCGGTGATGGCGAAGCCTTTGGAGCGGAGCCCCGGGGCCGCCAGCCGGGACTTGTCCATCCCGAATCCGGGGGAGAAGAGCTTCATTTTGGGCTTCTCTTCGCTGACCTCGTCCCGGGCCGTCATGGTGCTCACTGAGAATCTGAAGTGGTCCAGAACAGGCTTGAGGATGAGGGCCACGGCCGCCCCCTTTTATCCGGCCTCAGCCTCCGAGGATCACTGCGGCAGCCAATCAGGAGCCAGAGCTGGCCCTCTTCCCTCGCTCAATCCCCGAGGATTAATTGCCACCAATTTTCCTTCAATCCGATCAGGATTTTCTCTGAGACTTTTTAATTTATGTTGTTTATCTTTGATGGAGGAGGAGCGGGCACGAGGGAGAGGAGCACCTCCGCGGGGCCCCGGGGGTCCGGCAGCGAGAGGGAGGCCGGTTACCTGGAGCCATGTCCCGGTAAAAGGCCAGTCCTTAATAAAGACCAGCATTTAGAGGAAGGAGGACCAGCGTCAGACCGGGGGAGGGGTCAAGATCGGCCTTTATTTCACTCAGGTCTTTATTTTTGTCGGCTTGTTTTGAGTTTATAAATCAAAGATGAGTGTGAAGTTTTCAGGGATCAGCGATGATCTTTACTAAGAATCATTTTCACATGTTTTTATTTCTGTCCTCTGAAGTATCTGGTCTCCGACTCTCATGACTGTTGAACTTCATCTTTAAAATGAACCAGTAATCTCATCTTTGTAAATCAATGAGTTTTTATAAATCAGCTGATATCTGGACAAAGGAGCAGATTTCAACACAAACAGGATCATGTTAAATAAAGCTGACCCTGTTTGTGATCAGGGCTGACTGTGATCTACAGTAAAGGAGTTACACAGAGACCATGATCCAGAATGTTCTCTAGGAAGACCTCAGACCCCTCAGACTAGATCTGCTCCACTCAAATCAGATTAATGAAGAAAATTAATCTGACAACGCCTGGATCAGATTTATTTATCAGAAAAATGAAAATGGAAATAGAAAAGGAAACATATGTATGATAAAAAACACATGAAGTAATATAAATGGAAAGAATAATTGTAATATACACTAAGGCTGTCAAAAGATTAAATCTTTTAATGGAGATTAATCTCAGGATGTCTGCAGTTAATGGTGATTAATCACAACCTTTTTTGTCGCATTCAAAAATTCCACTAACTTTCATTTAAAACTGTTTTAGTGTCAGTTGTGGATTTTTCTGCAGACTTAAGCTGAGGGTAACGATGTAGAGTTTACGTACTGAGCCTCTTTTAGAGATAAATTAAAGATTAACAGAAAAAAAGGAACTTGTCATGGACTGAAAAGGAAATAAGCTTTCTGACAGTTTTAACCCTTTAAAGCCTGTTGTATCATATTTGATACACACTTTTATGATACCTTTATCTCATCAATATGATCAATAAATTACTAAAAATAACTTCAGAGTACAATCTGATTAATGATAAAAATGCCCTCAAGTGGATTATCAGTTAGAAAAAACATCTACTGAATCAAATGAGGTACAAAAATATATATCTGTTCAATTTTATGGAAATTTAGATTTTATTGGATTTCAGTATAAAGTTAAATAATCATTTCAGTCCCAAAAGAATTTGAATTTTCTGGCTATAATTTGTGTTTTCAGGCTTTAATGGGTTAAAGTGAAGTGAGACGTTAAGGAGCGGTGTTGGGATGATGATTATTATTAAATCACTGAGGATGCAGGAAGACGCTGATGGGAATTAACCAAAGATTGTTGAGAAGGACATTAAAGCATGAAACCAAGCAGGATAAAAAAAAATGCACTAATTGTAAAACACAGTTAATTCGATTAATCACATATATAATATATATATAAACATATATACATATATAATACAAATAAAAACCTGTGAAAATAAAATCAATGTTAAGAAATAATGATGTCATTATTATTTTAATTTTTACTATTAAAAGAATATAATAATACCTATAATAATAATCATAATTATGACAGCTGTTATTATTTTAATTTTTATTATTGCAACAAACCAATAAATATAATACTCATACTACTACTAATAGTAATAATAACAATAATAAATCTATAATTATATAAATAGATAAATAAGTACATGAGTAAATGAATACATAAATAGAAAAATATCAAAATAAAGACATGTATAATCATAAAAACAAAAATTATTGAATGAATTTTGTGAGAATGATAAAAAATAAAAACATTAGAATGAATATGTCAGTAATAATCAATAAAAACTCTCCTGTATGTTGTGGTAATTGGACATTTTATTGCAGATTAATCTTCAGAATGTTGTTTTCATTATTGTTGTGAGACTAAAGGGTGACTGGGTTTATCTCCTGGCTCTAGCCTGAGACCCTCTAAAAGACCCTCTGTAGTCTAAAACAACAGCCTGTAGATCTGGGACCCTGGGGGTCAAAGGTCAGAATTTATACTGTAGTTATTCTACATAAAATATCATCCATTCGTACACAGGTGTACATCCTTTTAAATTAAGGAGAGAAACTGAAAAAGGTGAATTTACCAGAGAGACGACCCCTCTACTGGACTGATCCGGTCTGAACCAGCTGATAAACCAGACTAGATCAACAGAGAAACCAGATCTATGAGTCAGAGGGGTACTGTGGTGAATCATCATAAATACATTTAACAGTCATTATTAAATATAAATATTAAAATCAATAACATCATTAGCATGTCTTTTATCTCTGAGCTAGGCCTTCACTTCAGCTGGAGGTAGGTTTGATATTTATTAGTAATATTTGATTCTGATTTCTGCAGAAATTAAAGTTCATTACCAAGGATGAAAAAAACAAACAAAGGATCGGGGGGGGGGGGGCAGGAATCAACCCTGTTACCAGTCTGGGTTAAAAAGGCCCAATTATGTGCTTTTATTTTGAAGGATGTGCCTCCATCTTATAGTTGCTTACATATTTTGTTCCATCTCAGGTCCCATTTACATGAAAAACATCGTTATTAAAAATGTTGAGAAATTTGGGTTGAAATGAAGGCTGTGGAGGAGGCTCCATAACTTTTCCACTCAGCTGTTCCAAATGTTGACAACATATTTAAGCAGTTAAGCCCGTCTGCAGGAGGTTGCCAACAATTTTTGTTTGAAAATAATAAACTGCCCAAAACTGAACATATGAAATAAAGTTTAGAGATGTTTTTAAAGCATCCATACTTTACCTCAGTCAGTGTTTGACTGCTGGAGCTATATCTGATCAGAGGATCAATAAACGTCTGAAATCAAAAGCAGCTGAACTTCATGATAATGAACAAATAAATAAAAACTAACAAACAGTCACGAGGGTTCACAATGGAGAAATAAATAAATAAATAAAGAGATTAAAGGGTGAGTTGAGGGGAAAAACAGCCTTAAATTTGCTTTAATTATCTCTGATAAGCAGATTGCTCTAATTGCTTTTTAAACCAGTTGACCATTTCTACCTTCTTACTCTCACAGACGCTGGCTGCCGGCCTGCGGTCAATCCCCCAGGATTAAATGCTAACTTGGCCCTAATTTTGCAAACGGACTTTCATCATGACCAGCTTCATTTTCTCTAACAGCTGATTTTCACTGACGCTCATGAGGCCGGGCCGCCGCTGTGAGATCTGATTCATTATAAAACAAACGCCAAAGCCCTCACCATGGAGACACAGAGCGGTGAAACTCTGTTACCCATTATTGATTTCTTAATTTTGTCACACTTAAATGTTTCAGATCATCAAACTAATTTAAATGTTAGACAGAGAGAACCTCAGTACAGACTACAGTCAGTTTTTAAATGATGATTTCATTTAATAAGGGCAAAAGCCATCCAAACCTGCCTGCCCTCCTCCCTGTTAAATCCTGACTTAACCATGATTAACCACATTTTTTATAAAGCTGAGTTCACTTTGACTATCCACATCCAGGCCTGATTCCTACCAGACCTGCTGAATCCACAGATCCCCTAAATAAGACCTGAAAGTGAAGTAGACCACAAGATCTCAAAGAAATTCAAGAACAGATGAGAAAGAAAGTGACTGAGACCTATCAGTCTGGAAAGAGTTACAAAAACATTTCTGTGGCTTTCAGACTCCAGCCAACCAGAGTTAGAGTCATTATCCACAAATGGAGAAAACTGTGAGCAGTGTTGAAAGGCTGGCCTTCCAAAATGACTCCAAGAGCGCATGGACGACTCATCCAGGAGGTCCCAGAAGAACCCAGAACAACATCTAAAGACATGCAGGCCTCACTTGGCTCAGTTAAGGTCAGAGTTCATGATTCAACAATAAGAAAGGGGCTGAGCAAAAATGGCCTCCATGGGAGACTTCTGAGGCCAAAACCACTGCTGACCGAAAAGAACACAAAGACTCCTTTCATATCTGACTGAAACCATCCTGATGATCCCCAAGACTTTGGGGGAAATATTCTGTGGACCGAGGAGACAAAAGTGGAACTCTCTGTAGTAAAACTAACAGCATTTCATCAGAAGAACATGGTGGTGCTAGTGTGATGGTCTGGAACAGGACCACTTGCTGTGATGGATGGAACCATGAGTTCTGCTCTCTACCAGAAAATCCTGAAGAAGAATGTCCACCAGTTCATGACCTCGAGCTCAAGCACACTTGGGTTATGGAGCAGAACAATGACCCCAAACACATCAGCAAGTCCACCTCTGAATGGAGTAAAAAAAAAAAGTAGATGAAGGTTTTGGAGAGGTCTAGTCAAAGTCTGAACTTAAATCTGACTGAGATGCTGTGGCAAAACTTCAAACAGGCCATTCATGCTGGAAAACCCTCCAATATGGCTGAATGAAAACAATCCTGGGACAAATTCCTCCACAGAGATGTGATCAACACAGTGACAGCTGTTACAAAGATGGTGACGTGTGATTAACCATTTTGCTGGTATAGTAAGTGGTACTGAAGCAGAACCTGGGAAACCTACTGGCCTCACACACACTGAAGCTCCAAAAATTATTACACCTGATTGGATAGTGGCACAACACTGACAGTTCCTACTGAAGTATTGACTCGGTTGGATGTTTTAGCCTTTTATTGATTTTTATAAATCAATCATGGTCAATATAATTGGAATTTTTGACAAAAAAGAAAATACAACAATTCATCTTTAATGTCAAAGTGAAAACAGATTTCTAGACAGTAATGTCAATTACATAAAAATATGTAATAAAAATAAGTGAGTGCATAAATATTCACCTCTTTAAAGTGACTGACTGAATTCAATACAGGTCCAGCCAGTTGGTGCTAATAGTCTCACTCACCTGACTGCAGTGAATGTGTCTCAGTGATTGTAGTATAAAGACACCTGGGTCTGGAAGGTCCATTCACTGGTTAATCAGTATTCCTGGCAACTATTACACCATGAGGGCAAAATAACTCTCAGTTAAAGGGCATGGAAAGCATAAGTCCGGGGATGGAAACAAAAACATTTCCAAGTCAAAGTCAAAGCTTTATAACCTTGCAGAGCAGATGGATACGTCCATTTCTGTGTCTCTCAGTGGTAAATCCATCTTGCAAAGCTCCCATCTGAACAGATTGGGCCCGGTTAGAAAGGAACAGGAGACTAAAATTTAGCTTTTTGGCCATCAGACAAGACGCCAAATACTGAACTGTGAAGCCCGGTGGTGGCAGCATCATGCTGTGGGGATGCTTCTCAGCAGCTGGCCTTGGAAGGCTTGTAAAGATAGAGGGTAAAATGAAATATAGAAAAATCCTGGAGGACAATCTTAATCAGTGTGCAAGAGAACTATGGCTTGGGAGAAGATTATTCTCCAGTAAGACGATGGCCCGAAGCATAGAGCAAAAGCTACACAAAAATGGTTTAAAAACAACAAGATGAATGTTCTGGAGTGTCCGAGTCAAAGCCTAGACCTGAATCCCATAGATTGAGTTATAAAATCAACAAACAGGTAAAACATTCAAGGGGGGGTCAGTACTTTTTAAGAGGCACTGTACCGCCTCCCCCTTTCTTTCCTCTGTTCAGGTGACACAGCCGTTGTCTTCACCAACAGTTTGGATTTTCAGGGCTACTCCTCTGGGTTATTCTCACAGACCTCACATCTCAGAGTTTTCCTCCCAGAGATGTTCCAGTAACAGGTTCATTCTGTCTTTCTGTTCAACTGTACGACACAGCTGCTTTAAACTTCAAATATCAAAAATCTTGTACAGATATTTAAAGATGCAAAAGTGTCTGAATCAATAAAGACAGAGCGTATTGATCATTAAGTAAGAAGCCTTACAGCTGGGTGTTTGTAAAGATGATGAGGGTTTAACTCCTTATCTGCTGAGTGTGAGAACATCTGCTGCTGATTAGTGAGGAGGGACCGAGGAAAAGCTTCATGGAGAGCAGAAACATCTGGACTAGAGCCTTCGTCTGTCCAGGAAAGATAGAGTTAACCAGCTCTGAGCCCATACCATCATGGCAGAGAAACAACCAATGTTATATAGAAAGACAGAGAGTGATGTTATCCATAAATACTCCAGTGGGACTAACATTAATTCAAAATAAGCTGTTTCTCAATTACTGTCTAAAAATGGGAAATTAAAACTGAAAAAACAGCTCCTCACCCAGGCCGTTCATACTAAACTGAAAATGTGAGATAAAAAATTATCTATTTTCTTTTTGGTTTATAAAATAAACAAATGAAAAATACATAAAGGCTTTAATGGGTGACATCATCAAAGGCAGAGGATGGAATGTTGATGAAGCTCGGGATGTAGGGGCCTTTTCCCCTCCAAGTAGACCACAGTTGGCAACTTTTGGAAGGGTTAGAGATAGCACTGTGATAGATTTCAATGACAACTGGTAGCTTACACTGGCCTGCATGAAAAAGGCAAGGGTGGAATGTTTTATTAATTTCAAAGGGTGGCATTATCTTTAAAAAACTTTTAAAAACATTAAAGGAGAACATCATCAAAGACAGAGGATGGAATGTTTGTAAGCCTGGACTTTTTTCCCTCTTTTTTCCCTCTTGGAAAAGTGGGTGGGACTGGAGATGGGTGAGGGAAACAAAGGCAAGGATGGAATGTTTTATAAACTTTAGAGGATGGAATCATGTTCAAAAGCAAGGAAGGATTTTTTTCTGAGCTGTTAAGTATTAAATCACCCATCAAAGACAAGGATGAAATAGTGTATATTTTTTGAAGGATGTCATCATCTTTAAAAGCAAGGATGGACTGTTTAATGGGCTGAAATGATTATATTATCTTTCAAAGAAAGGATGGAAATTGTAAAGGCTTTGACGGATTTCATCTACAACAGTAAGGATGGAATGTTAAATAAACATAAAAGAATGGCATCTCTTTTAGGCAATGATGGAATGATTTAATAACCTGTAACGTATTACCTCATCCGTCCTCATCTGTTTATAAGATGTGAAGAATGACATCATCTGTCAAAGGCAAGCATGGAATATTTTACAACTGTAAGTTCAAAGGAAGACATCTTTCAAAAGCCTATTGAAGATGTTAAAGGATGGCATCATCAAAGACAGAGGATGGAATGTTTGTGAATCTGGAAATTCTTCTTTCCTTTGTTGCCAAATAGAAGGTCATAATCGGAAACTTTTGGAAAAGTGTGTGGAACTGGCGTGGGCCGAGGAAAACAAAGGAAAGGATTGTTTCATGAGCTGTAAAGGATTACATCATCCATCAAAGGCAAGGATGGAATAAACTATAAGCTTTGAAGAATGTCGTTTTCTTCAACAGCATGCAGTTCATGCAGTAAAAGTGCTGAAATAAGGATTTTCTAAAATGTCTGTGGAAGGTTCGAAAAGGGAAATTTACTGAAGGAACCAGAGCTGCTCTAGCGTGAGAGTTCATGAAGTCTGAGAAGTTGTTTGTTGTATTTTCAGAGCTGATGTGGGATGTTTAAGTCACACACAACATATTTTGCAATTTAAAAAAAACAAAATCACGAATAAATAAATTGGTTGAACAAACATTCTGCATTTCTTTTCATATTGATCAGTTTATCTGCCAGGTTTTATTTTTATTGGTGGAACACCAAAGAAGACAAAGTCCCCACCTATCAGATATATCCGACTGTGGCTGTAGAACACCGATGGTGCAGCTGCAGTGGTTTTGGAGTTTCTACAGATTATAAAGGTTTTCACCAAATCAGAACATCCGTTTGACTGGTGTAAGCTGAAAAGAAGGTGCTGAGGTTGGATTAAGCCCTCCATAAAAACTTATGTTCATTTTTAAAACAATGTGGATTACCATTATATGAAGGAGGAGATTGATTGATTATGTGGGTTTGAATAATCTTCGGATTAAGGTCTTTTATACTTGTGGTTCCTCTGAGCCTTTTATCCTCGTCCAGAGTTTTATCTTCATCCGTCATGTCTTTATCGTTTTATTTCTGCCGTCTCTAATTAATTTGTCTGCAGTCGGTCCAAGGGCCGATAGAGAGGAAGGCCACATGATGAAGGAGCCGAGTCATCAATGATCAGACAGGCTTTAAAGCTCCATCAGGGTTGGTTTGAGGGTGACGTGACCCTGCATGGCGCTGTGTGGCTCTGTGAGGCAGCTATGTTGGAGATGTCACAGTCAGGAGGGGTTTTAGTCATTTGGAGGCCCAAGAAACACGGGGCCCCTCCTAATATCAATCATAGAGAGTGAGGAAATATTAAGTAGTCACAGTAAGTCACATGACAGGAAATGACCAAAAATGAGCTAGCTGTGTACCATCTTCTACATGGAGAACAATCTACAATGCCAAATCCAAAAAAGTTGGGTCACTGTTTAAAATGTAAATAAAAAAAAGTCAATGATTGTTGGATCTCATTAACCCATATTTTATTCACAATAGAACAAAAACAACACATCAGACGTTGAAACTGAGACAGTACAACTTTCATGAAAAATATTTTGAATTTGATGGCAGCAATACATCTTAAAAAATTAGGGATGGGGCAACAAAGTGCTGGAAAAGTAAGTGGTAGTAATAGAAAAACAGCACCTTGACTCTAATTAGGTAAACTGTCAACAAGTCAGTAGCATGGCTGAGTATAAAAGGAGCATTTTAGAGAGGCAGAGTCTCTCAGAAATGAAGATGGGCAGAGGTACAGTGCTTAACAAATTTATTAGACCACCTGTCATATTTGTCTCAGAGACCATCCAGCATCATGAAGTGCTTTAATGCGGACTCTTTCATTTTCACTGAGCTCTCCACGTTTTACCATTTTGAACAGGAATGAGGAATTTCAAACTGAATTCACCTTTTTATATCAAAGTTTGAGCCGGCTCACTGGGCTTCTCTGAGAAGTCAGAAATGAATCAAGCATAACATTCAACCACCAAAACTCATTTTTCTGTTCAGGAATGCAAGTAAATAACTATAATTTAATATATTAATCAAGAAATATTAATGTGCTTTACTATTTTTTCAGGTTTTTTTGTAAATCAGGAAATTTGAAAATTCATCGATAACAATAATAATTATATTTTAGCATTAAAAATATCATTTAAAGAGAGCTGTGTATTAACAATTGCAGAAACATAAAAAATTATTTTGGTCATTACCAATGCTTTTAATTTAGGGCAGCTGTGGCATAAACCTTACTTTGGTTAGGGTTAGGGTGGTCTAATAAATTTGTTCAGCACTGTATGCCAATCAGTGAAAAGCTGCATCCAAAAATTCTGGAACAATTTCAGAAAAATATTCTTCAACATAAAATAGTGAAGACTTTGAATATCCCACCATCCATGATCTCATCAAAAGATTCAGAGAATCTGAAGAAATCTCTGTAAATGAGGGACAAGGCTGGAGGGGCCCTCAGGGGCCTCTACATTATAAACAGACATGATTCTGTACTGGAAATCATTGCATGGGCTCAGGAACACTTTCAGGAATCACTGTCTGTCAACACAGTTGGCTGTTCCGTCCAAAAATGACAGTTAAAGCTGGATCAGGGAAAGATAAACCCATATGTGAACAGGATCCGGAAACTCTGCTGTCTTCTCTTGGCCAGAACTTATTTAAAATGGACTGAGGCAACATGGAAAACTGTTCTGTGGTCACATTAACCAACATTAGAAATGCTCTCTCAGACAAGAATGGGACAACATTCCTCTCCCAAAACTCAATCACTCCTGGTAAATGCCTACCATTCCTTTGTGTCTAACCTGTGAATAATCTAAATTAACCTTAATTAATTAATTAAATGTGATACTAACCAATGAAAAGCTGGTATTTCCCATGCTGCTGTTTCTGTTCAAACAGACTATATAATATTCATCTAATGACTTTGGTCCCCAGTACCCTCAGACTGGTGTTTTTAATGTGCTAATCAGTTCTAAAGGCCCCTCTGATGACCCTTAAACTGGTCTTAAACTGGGATTGCTGGTTGAAAGCTTCACAGTTAAACAGTCTAACAGACTCTATTGACCGTGTCCCTAACACCGTCTGTTGCTCTTTATGTGAAACGTCTCTGATTCCCCGGTGAGTCCTCACAGAAACATCGCCGCTCCCCGGGGAAACACGCCTCCTCTTTTCACTGACTGTGTGCGGGCCGATCCTCCAAGCCGACATAATCAATGAACCGATGGAGTCTTTTCAAACATGAGGAGGGGTTGGTAGGCAGAGGGAGGGCCGGAGGAGGAAGTCATGAAAGTTATGAGATCTGGGTCTGAGAGGAGGTTGCTTTATGAGTAAAAAACAAATCAAACTTTATTTATAAAGTAGGGGACATGAACAACACAATCTGCTTCATATTCAATCAATAAAACTGTTTGTGTAGTTTGTATTAATCCTATCTACTTTACAAAGACCGTGCTGATCTATTAGCTGTGCACATATATAGAGGATGCATGAATGAACCACAACACTCTATAAGACAGAACTGAAAGAAGTATGTCAACATATCAGACACTGGTGGACTCAGAGGGGGGGGGGGGCTTTAGTTTCCCAATAGTAGGTTAACATGATAAAGTGATCCCTTTGGTCCCTTTCAGGTCAGGTATGGGAGCATATGCCGATTCGGCAGACGTGAAGCAAAAATCAGAATCTTTAATGCAGTCCGAGTCAAAAACCAGAGATCCAAAAACTCACAGGCAAAAGTACAGGCAGGGATCAGGCAAGAGCAGAGACGGATAACTGGCCGCGTCGTTAACAGTAAGGCTGGACGAGAACAAACTAAAGAGCCGGAACGTGAACTGTGGAGAACAACGGACTGACAAGGAGGTGAGTGTGCAGGTGAGTATTATACTATGACTAATCAGTGATGCAGGACAGGTGTGAGGAGCAGCATGCAGGACGGAGAACAGCAGTGGGAGGAGACAAGGTGAGTGACACATGAGGGATCGGGAGTCAGTGAGGGAAAGGCGGGGCAAGGTGAGCAGAGCGGAATCAATCTAGAACAGAAAAGGAAAATTAGAACATGCAAAACATAAAACAGACCTGAATGTGCAAAAATAAAAGTGAAAAAAATAGACTTAACCGACAGGGATCGTGACAGGCCCTTGAGAAGCCTGCAATGAAAAGTGTGTTTTCATTTATTTTTTCTTAGTAATTAGTGTCATTATTGAATCAAACGTGACTAAATGAATCGGTCAACAGACTGAAAATCGTATCAAATAGAGTAAAACACAACACTCCTCCCTTAAAAATGTCCAAATGGTCTGGTCAAGCACTGCCGAATAATGCAAGTAAATTTAGTTTAACCAAAGAAAAAATGTTGCTCATAAATGGGGAAATTATGTTTCAAAAATATATCAAAATGCATAGATATTTGTAAAAAATGATGCAGCATTTCTTGCTAAGCTAGCTGGTTAAGGGGGGCCCTGTGTAATATTCTTTCTGGGGGCCCAAAATCCCTAGCTACGCCCCTGCCCATGCCCCATCTCTCCAAGTATCCTCCCAGCTGACCTCTCCACGACACACTCGGCCGCCTCTGGACCAGAACACCAGGTCACAAGCACCCAGGAGCCTATAGAAATACTGTTGCCCCTCCCATACCCATCAGCTGACCCTTTACATCCCCTCTCCTGAGTATTTCAGCATTAGATACGGTCTAACATTCACTAGAAAGGAACACACCAACAACCAGAATGCAATTTGCTAATCATTAATTTGTTAGATATTGGAACCATTCTCTTGAGAGATTTATGTGAAACGTTTGTCAACATAGATTTGGGGAAGCTAAAGGGGTCTGCTGAAGCTCTCTGGCACAACAAACCTTCTTTAAGGCCTTTCGGGTGGAGAAAAAAAAAGGGGGGGGGGGGGGGGGGTTTAGGTGTGGTCCTGCTCCTGAAACTTTGCTACCTAAAGATGAGAAGTTGTCACAAAGGAGTCCAGCCGGCCCCTCTGTCATCAGTCAACAACAAGACCTCACAAGAGTATACAGTCATGGACGAAAGTATTGGCACCCTTGGAATTTTTCCAGAAAATACACAATTTCTCCCAGAAATTGTTGCAATTACAAATGTTTTTGGTATACACATGTTTATTTCTTTTATGTGCATTGGAACAACACAAAAAAAGCAGAAGAAAAAAGACAAAATTGACATAATTTTGCACAAAACTCAAAATTGACAAAAGAATGCAGAGCAGGATAGTTGGAATGGTGGATAAATATCCTCAGTCAACTTCACACAAATTCAGGCTGTCCTGCAGACTCAGGGTGCAAAAGTGTCAGCTGGGACCATACGTGGTCATCTGAATGAGATGAAGCTCTATGGCAGGAGACCGAGGAGAACCCCGCTGCTGACAAACAGACATAAAAAAGCCAGACTGGAGTTTGCAAAAATGTACCTGAGTAAGCCTCAATCCTTCTGGGAGAACATTTTGTGGACAGATGAGACTAAGGTAGAGCTTTTTGGAAAAGGAAGTCATTCCACTGTTTACCGAAAATGGAATGAGGCCTACAAAGAAAAGAACACAGTACCTACAGTCAAACATGGTGGAGGTTCAAGGATGTTTTGGGGTTATTTTGCTGCCTCTGGCACTGGGTGCCTTGACAGTGTGCAAGGAATCATGAAATATGGAGACAATCAAAAGATCTTGGGCCACAATGTAGGGCCTAGTGTCAGAAAGCTGGGTCTGGGTCAGAGGTCATGGGTGTTCCAGCAGGACAATGACCCCAAACATACTTCAAAAAGCACCAAGAAATGGTTGGAGACAAAGCGCTGGAGAGTTCTGAAGTGACCAGCAATGAGTCCAGATCTAAATCCCATTGAACGCCTATGGAGAGATCTCAAAACTGCTGTTGCAAGAAGCACCCTTCAAATCTGAGAAACCTGGAGCAGTTTGCAAAAGAGAAGTGGTCCAAAATTCCAGTTGAGAGGTGTAAGAAGCTTGTTGATGGTTATAGGAAGCGATTGGTTTCAGTTATTTTTTTCCCAAGGGTGTGCAACCTAATATTACGCTGAGGGTGCCAATAATTTTGTCCAACCCATTTTTTGAGTTTTGAGTAAAATTATGTCAATTTTGTCTTTTTTCTTCTGCTTTTTTGTGTTGTTCCAATGCACGTAAAGGAAATAAACATGTTTATACCAAAAACATTTGTGATAGCAACAATTTCTGTATTTTCTGGCATCAGGGGTGCCAATACTTTCGTCCATGACTATAGCAAGAACAGGAGGGCCAAGAACCTAACCCACCAATCAACCGACGTCATTTAGACGGGTTCATTTCAAGCTCAATCTACTTGTTCCGTCATAGCCTTAATTCAGTCAAAGATAGTGATAGAAAATTATGCTATGTTAGATTTGGTCCAAATTTTAGCCCAATAATAGTTGTTTAAAATATGATCATATTACGGCAACGCCTTCATAGAGACGTCTTTTCAACAACCTGAAAATTACGGCTTTTCACCTTTCACCAAGTGGACACGATTTTTTACTTCCGCCAAGGAGGTTATGTGATTGGCAGGGTTTGTGAGTTTATTTGTTTGTTTGTTTTTTTAGTTTGTTTATTTATTAGCAACATAACCCAAATAGTCATGGACAGATTTTGATGAAATTTTCAGGAAATGTCAGAAATGGCATAAGGAAGAACTGATTAGATTTTGGGAGTGATCCGTCTGGATCCAGGAATTTTTTAAAGGATTCTTTACTATTGGGAGATAGGGCTAATGGTGGAGGTCTGCGCTGTTACACTTTACACCAGGAGATGGCGGACAAGAGTAACTTCAATCCCAGCAGCATTTTGGGTGTGTTTATATTCAAAGTTTTGGAGTTTATAGAGTTTGAAAGATGCACGCCCAGTCGGGGAGACGAGTCAGAGCATAACAGAGAGAAAGACAGCGAACTGTAGCGAGAATACTCTCAATGCCGGGAGGAATAGAGGAATATTCACCCTCTGCTATGACTTCCAGTCGTCCAGTGAGACTATGGGTGAAGCTGTCAGTGCATCTGTGGGGATGGATCCAAGAAATTTTTTTAAGAATTCTTTACTACTGAGAGACAGGGCTAATGGCGGGGGTCTGCGCTCTCTGAGTGCTTTTCTAGTTTTAATATCTTTTCAACAAATTTTTGCTGGGTGGGAAAGAATCTGTGTTTAGCCTGCATGCTCAGATACCGGGATCACCACACTGTCTTACACAGTGAACCTATCGCCTCATGTACAAGTCCAAGTCTGTGGTTGATCTCACCTTTGCAGTCAGCAGATTGATGGATTACACGACCAAGGGGAACTGATCTTTAGGTGGACAAAATTTGCCAAATTGTCCTCTAAACAGACAAAATCATATAAAGTGCTCTCATGGGTTGTCTTACAGTTTACTGGATGTCCTCTTAGTTGAAGAAACAATGTCCAGCACCGTAAGACAGGTAGAGATGGACCAATCATGTTAACTCTGCCCGTTGTTGCTATGCTGTTCTCCAGGAGACATTTGCTGTGATCTCACTAAGAGAGTCCCAACATTCTTTCACATACACACACATTGCAAAAGTCTTAGAGCCAAAAATCATCAAAAGTAGTTATTAATAATCTAACTGAATAATTTTTCTTTTTATATCCTAAATGAAGTCTGAAGGAGGAACTGAGTTGGAGTTATAGGGCTTGAAAATGATCTGAGATGATGTACAAGTGTGACCTTAGACTGAAAAGAGAAATATGTAATATGAGGTGATTTGGAGTGTCCTAACTTTTATGAGAAGAAGCTGATGGTTTTACTGCTAGACCTGATTCCTAAACTTTTTAAGTCTCCAGCTGCAGACCGGCTCAGACTGAGCGTGCTCCGTGTTAATGAGACCAATTAAAGCGGCAGCTGTAATTAAATTAACGACATGTTGCTGGTGCGTGCAGCAGGTCGGCCGCCTGTAAGCGATAGCAGTAATTCAGCCAGCAGACGGCTGCAGCTCCCCGGGGTTTTTGTTGCTCATTGTTGTCGCTGCTCTATTGTTTCCCGCCGTCAACGGTAACAATAGTCTGGCCACGCGTCCGTACAACCCGCCCCCCCACCGGTGCCCACCCACCGCCCTTTGTGGCCCACTAATTATTCATAAATGCACATTTATGCAAATAATGGGGATAGATTAACCTAATTCGGTGCTGTAAACAACTCCTGGGTCGGGATTACAGTTTTTAAATTAGACTGTCTGGAAGTCTGGACCATATACTCTTATTCCAGCCCGGCCCCCCCATGGACCCCCACCCTCATTTACATTTTGTAATCTGGTCCCTTAAAGTGGGGCCAAGCCAGACAAACAACAGCATCCTGCTGCCATTAGCGCTAATGGCTAATGATTAAAAAATTTAATACTGTACGGAGACGGCGAGTGTCTGGGACGGTTCTTCAGGCGTCGCCAACGCGTGCCGCGGTGCTCAATAAGCTAGATGCATTATGCTAATTTACCACCTCGACCCAAATATGGACCATTACACATCAGAGAGAGCCTGTTGTTTTCTTTAACACTTTAATAAGACACTTCCTGTTTCAAAAAACCTGGGACAGGCCAGCATGTAAAGACACCAGAAGACAAACTCTAAATGTGTGCAATCCTGGCGGCTCTGATGGAGCCTGCATGGTACTTTCTCACCAGTCCATAGCCACACGTCTGGTGGCGGATGAAGACACTTTCCCAATCTGACACCTCCGACCTTTGGCCTCGACCCCGAAACCTTCCTGACCCTTAACCCCTCCCCCTCTCTCTTTCTGACCCTAATCCTTCAGCCGCTGCTCTCAGGGAGCGGACGCCATTTTGAGAAAAGGACAGGAACTTGTTGATGCTGTGAGGCGGCAAATTCATGGGGGAGTAACTGACAAAGTGAAAAAAAAAACAAGAACTGGAGAAAAGCTCAGAAAACTTCATGTTCTGGTAAGCTTTAGAGAAAAGAATGTTAGGGGAGGGAATCAGAAAAGATCTGATAAGATTCACTCAGGTTACTGTCATTCAGGAGTTTTAACTTTTATTCATTAAGAGACGTTTTAAAACCCGTGACTCTACTTTTACTTTAAGATATGTTAGAGAAAAGAATGTTAGAGAAGAGGAATAAAAAAGATCTGATTATGGTATCCCAGGTTAGTGTCAGGAGGAGATTTGACTTTCACTGGTTTAGAGATGTTTTTAGAATAATTAACTTTACTTGACTTGACTGTTTAGAGCTCTTTTCATAATAAGTAGGATTACTTTAAGGATATTTGAGAGAAGAGAATGTTAGAGGAGAGTTAGAAAACATCTGATAAGATTCACTCAGGTTACTGTCACAAAGGAGATTTAACTTTTCCTTGTTAAGTGACATTTTAAAATCAGTCACTTTAAGATTTTTGAGAAAACAATGTTAGAGGAGAGAATTAGAAAAGATCTTATTATTTTCACTCAGGTTCCTGTCTCTGAGGAGACTTAACTTTCACTGCTGTAGAGACGTTTTAATAGTGAGTACGTTTCTTTATATTTTCAGACATTTTAGAGAAGAGAATGTTAAAGAAGATAATTAGAAAAGGTCTGATTATATTCACACAGGTTACCGTCACGGAGGAGATGTAACTTTGACTGTTTAGAGACACTTTTAAAATCGGTTTACTTTTACTTCAAAAGATTTAACTTTTACTAGATAGAAATGTTTTAAAATCAATTACTTTACTTCAACTCAGAGATTTTTTAGAAAAGAATGTTAGAGGAGAGAGGTTAAGACAGAAAATATTTGATTATGTTTACTGAGATTACTGCCACTCAGGAGATTTAACTTTACTCCATGGTTTGAAAATCAGTCAGTTTACTTTAACACAGATATTTTAGAAAAGAATGTTAGAGAAGAGAAATAAAAAAGATCTGATTATGGTATCTCAGGTTTATGTCAGGAGGAGATTTAACTTTCACTGGTTTAGAGATGGATTGGAAATCAGTCAGACAACTTTAAAACAGAGATATGTTAGAAAAGAATGTTAGAGGAAAGAGACGGTGACAGATCTGATTATATTTATTGTCATCACTGCCACTGAGGAAGTTTAACTTTTACTAGTTTAGAGATGGATTTGAAATCAGTCAGATAACTTTTACTCAAAGATATTTTTGAGGAAGTGCTGAACTTTATTAGGTTTTTAAAAACACAAAGAACTGAGAAAAATAAAGAAAAAATCAAAATGAAGCTGTGTGTCAACATGAATCTGGTCTGTTTGTCTTTGACGACACCTGAAGGTCAGCAGCTGAACACCAGAGGAAAAGAGAGAGGTCCACTGCTGGAGCTGTTCCTCAGTCTTGTTCTGTATGATAATCAAAGCATCTGACGCTTCATTTATTTATTTATCTATTCATTTGAATTTGTATTCATTTTTCATTTGTAAAGGGACTATGTTAAATATTAATCATAAAAGCTGTTATTTAATGCATTATACCAGAGTTAAATCTACTCATAGTGAAACTAATAATGTTACTGGTTATATTTTTCTTCAGCTCCCTGCAGAGTAACAACAGTGTTTTTGTTTTTTTTAGGAAAACGGTCAACATTTTTTACATAAAAATGTAAATTTTGGAGATAATAAAGTTGTTTATTTATATAAAAAGCAAACTCAGACTTTCTGAGATTAAAAAGGTTTAATCTCATGTTTTCACATGAGTATGATGGAAGCAAGTTTGGTATTGGCTTATAAATGAGGTTATGACCATGATTTAGTTAGTGATGGTTTATTTCATGTTAAAAAGAATTGAAATGTCTCTGTAGGTGAACGCTTGATGAGGTAGACTATGATGAGTATTACATCCTTCATCCTAGCCTACATTAGTACAGGATGATAGCAGCTACTAAACAACTTGGCAACTTCTCTCTTAAGTGTGGACTTCAATAACGTATGTTTATTATTATTATTATTATTATTATTATTATTATTATTATTATTGTTATGTATTTATTTTGAATGGTGGACTGATATACTTTGGTGTCTGTAAATCATGCAGTAAGGCACACTAGTGTGCCACTGAGGCATGTCCAGGTGTGCTTTGGGAATTTTTAAACCATAAATTATTATAACAACCCTAAGTACTGTAACCAGGCCTGGCACAGATCTGGCTGGGTCCCTGAATAAACAACAGAGGACGGGCCCTCCCTTGCTGTGATTTATTGATATCAGTGCATGTGTGTTGGATCAGTAGCACTGATGCTAGCATCCTAGCTAACAGTTCCCTCATATAGAGCTGAAAACAATGGCAAGCTATTATCAGGTTTGAGTTTGAAATGATTCATTAAAGCTACTTTTATCCAAGTTGAACACATTTTCTTCCTATTTTTGACACTTCCTCTGACCTTTAGCCCATTTTTGCTGTTCCTTTTTTTTTTTTTTCATTTTTGCCATTTTTTTACTACTTTTGACCAATTTTGTCACTTTTTTTGGCACTTTATGCCACATTTAGCCATTTTTTGGGAACTTTTTGCCAATGTGACCACTTTTAGCTTAAATTTGCCACATTTAAAAATAATAATAATAATTTTTGACAATTTTTTTGCAGCTTTTGACCAACTTTTGCCCAATTAGTTTCAACATGAAGGGAATGATCATTTAATGTTATTTTGATAAAGAAAACAAAAACAATGAAAGTATGTTTTTTTCATCTGTTCTAGTAACATGGACTCTTTAATGACTGAATATTGTTTAGAACAGAACATTGCATGAAAACTATTGGCCTTTTTGCCTTTTCCTCTATATTTGGATAAATAGCTCAGCCTTTGCAGGGGCTGTTCTACTGGTTTAGAGGTCCCTGAACTGGTCTCGTATGTTTACTGTCAGTGCTGCCTGTAGTCTGAAAGATCATTCTGGTTATAAATCTGCTTCATGGATATGGATGTTATTGCCTGTCCTGTTCCCTGCCCATGGTGAGTTTTCTGGAATATTAGCAGCTGTTTCCTCACTGATTAGGGGGCTGCTAAGGGTTCAATATGTTCTGGAATTTCCTCAGTAAAGCTCAGGTGAGAGCTTCATCCTAACCCAGGTTTGGCTGAGATCTTCCATGGAGCTTCCGTCTGGCTGGCTTGTCTTCACATGGATCAGATGAACCGAACTCTAAAGTCAGTTGTCCCAGAGTCCAGGCCCTGATGTGAAACTGTCCTGAGTCCAGGTTTTGGTGGAGTCTTCCTGCTGTCATTTCTGCTACAGAGGGTCTAAGTTCTGGCTCCTAAAGTGAAGCTTCAGCAGCCGTCTGTCTGTCTGTCTGTGTGTCTGTGTCTCTTCTGTTAGCTTATCTCACATCATGCTGCTGTCACTTCCACTTCAGTGAGCCCACCCTCTCTCAGTCTTCACCCTCCCTCAGTCTTCACCCTCCCTCACCCTCCCTCCACTGGTCCTTTCCATCTCGCCATCCCTCTCTCCTCCATCTGTCTCCCCTTTTCCTCTCAGCCCTCCCTCCTCCTCCTCCCTCCCTCCTTCAGCTCCAGTCATTGGTTAATAATTAGTCAGAGATCATTAAGTCAGCTACAGGAGGTAATTCCAGGACTGGACTGAGCACGCTCACAGACTATGTGGTCTACTGGAGTATGGCTGAATGTGGAACCCCAGACCCCTCTGACACTCCAAGCCGGTCTGTGTGTAGGCCCACGGCATTCCCGATGTCAAAGTGGTAAAGTTTTCATTTCAAAGGAGTAAAATTGCAAAAACTCTCTGTAATCTAATAAATAACCTGTAGAATATGTTAGCGTGTAATACTACATATGACATGGGACGGTAAGGTATGGTATAGCCTCGTATAACATGATATGATATGGTACAAAGTGATACAACACAATACAATAGGATATGATGGGATATCATAAGATTGGACACAATACACTGGTGTGTTTGGTTGATTATTTCTAAGTTATAATAATGCTTCTTGTCAATAAATCTTATTCTGTTAGAAAGCCTGTACATTTCGCTTAAATATTGCCACATTTCTAAGGAACATGCATTTGTGGGATGAGCAGCAGAGCTTAGTATGAGGGATGGTCCATGAAAAATGCCAAAGAACAGAAAACTGTCTTGTACACTGCAGGGCTCCAAAAATATAGTTTATTTTATTTATTTTATTATATTTATTTATTGCACCAAAGTAGTGACGTTTGGAGCAGAGCTCCTCTTCATCAGACTAAAGCAACAAACGCAAATCACCTCATTATATACAGGTGAAGGTAATCACATAGACAATCACATGATCTGATCTGAGAGTCATCACGTGAACATGTTTCAAGGACAAAAAAACACATGTCAACATACAACCCAGTGGCTACATACGATATTTACAGTTTCAAATATTCAAGATATAGTGCTTACTGTCAACCTCTTTATAGAGATATGTAAAATGTAACAAAAATCTGCACAGGTAGATAAAGGACTGGAACATATGACTATGTAGATCATAAACTGCAAAAACAATTTTTTTGAATTCTGTTATTTTATTTTTGATTTTGACATTTTTCTTACTTTTTGACATTTTCAACTCCTAACTTTGACTTTTAATCCCACATTTTGACCTTTTAGACTTAGAATATAAATTTAATGGCATATTTTGGCCTTTAAAACTCATGATTTTGACTTTCTGTCTCATAAATTTACCTTTTAAGAACATAATTTTGACTTTTAATTAGTGTTTTGACCTTTTGAACTAATAGGTTTGATGTTTTATTTCAGATTTTAAGCCTTTAAACTTGTCTTTTTTTGTTTGTTTTTAATCTCAGAATCACTTATCATCAGTTCAAAGTTTTTTCCTCATTATTTATTACAGGTGAAAATGAGGTTAACAGTTTGTGATTAGATGTTGGCCCTGTTTGACCCTCAAGTTAGACCTAAAATCAGAATCCGGCCCCTGCTGCGATTCAGTTTGACACCCCTGTACTAGAATACGCCTGGATATAATAAGACAGGATACAAAACAATATCACATGAAGCTTTATGGGTCGGTATGATATCATACGATGTGACAAAATACAAAAATAGACATTATAATACAAAACGCTTTGATACAACACATTACAATGTGATGTAGGTATAATCATGTTATGTTACAATGTGATTCAAACTTAAAATATAAACCCACCTTTAGATCTCTGAAAATTAAAGAGCTCTGTGTCTGAGAACTGTTGGAAGCTTAGAGGTTATTGTAGAGCTCTATATTAAATATAGATAACAGGTTAAACTAATAAAGTGAGAATATTGTACGTACTGTTCCTTAAAAGTTGGTAAAATAGTGTCAAACTCTGTGAAAGAATAAACGTGCGTCTCCTAAAAACACCAGCTGTCTGAGGGCCACGTGCTGCTGATTGAGACTAATCAGAGCTCATCAGTGAGATATCACACACGCCGCCCAGCAGGACGTCTGAGTGTTTAATGAGAGGAAAGTGTGTGTGGATTAACCCAAACGGGGCTAAGAACAGATTGGAGGAGAATTGAGGAGAGAACAAGAAGACAATCGGTTTAAAAATGCCAAATATTAAATTACAGTAAAAGACAAAGACTGGAGGTGATTAAGGTTCTAGAAACAGACGGGTCAGAGGTTTAACCTCGCCGTGGGCTCATCGTGTAACAAGTTTAAACACAAAACAGCCAGGTCACTCTTCAACTCTGACGCTATGACGTGTCAGACATAAGAGAGTGATGGATCTTTCAATCAAACACTCAGTTTTCAAAGTAACACCTGGCAGATACTTTTAAATAAAGGACTTCAAACCCAGTACTGCTCTTAATAGTACTTCTACCTACTGCTGGTGACCTGATGGACCATTTTAGTCACAATTTTTTAGGCCGATTTGCCCAAACCAGTGATCGTGGAGGCCTGTTGATCTGTGAATGTAAAGGACTAACACAATTATTTTATGGCATTTTATTTTATTTCTATCAAGTCAGTGGGGAAAATGGGATTATCAGAGGAGAAGACATCAGCTAAGCCAAACATCACTGCTGCTCCTCTTCATCTTAGATCACACTCATTATCTCAGTCCACTTCCAAGTCCTATAACTCCAACACAATTCCTCCTACTGACTTCATTTTGGCTTTTAGAAGTAGGCAAATTACTCAACTTTTTATGCTGGATTCACTATTTTTACTATCTTTGACAGATTTCTAATTATTATTGTAAAAGTTTGATGATGGTTTTTGGCCCTCAGACTTTAATAATGAGTGTGTATGTGGTAGAATGTTGGGACTCTCTTAGAGAGATCAAAGCAAATGTCTCCTGGAGAACTGCACAGCAACAACAGGCAGAGCTAACATGATTGGTCCATCCTCTTACTGTTTCCTATTGGCTGATCAAAAAAATCAAGACGTTTGCTTTGATTTGGCTTAGAGAGTCCCAACATTCTGTCTCACACACACACACACACACATAACTAATCCTAACCCTATCTCAGCTGACTCAGCAGACTGTTTTTTTTGCTTTTGAAAGTCAACAAATTATTCAGCTATTTGGATCACTTCTGTGCTAGCTTATCCAGATTTTTTATAATTACTGATAAAGTTTGCTGATGATTTTTGGCTCTCAGACTTTTACAATTAGTAAATACAATTTTCAGAGATGTTTCAAAATCAGTCAGTTTACTTTTAGATCGAAAGATATTTTAGAGAAAAGAATGTTAGGGGAGAGACTCAGCAAAGATCTGATTAGATTCACGCAGGTTACTGTCACTGAGGAAATCTAACTTTGACTGTTGAGAGACATTTTACAATCAGCCAGTTTACTTTACTTTCAGGTATTTTAGAGAAAAGAATGTTAGAGGAGAGAATCAGGAATGATCTGATTAGCTTTTCAGCTGTTTTTGCTGGATTCACTTTTGCTATCTTTGACGCTGCTATCTTTGATTCTTAATAAATACTGTTAAAGTTTGATGATGATTTTGGACTCTCAGACTTTTATACTGACTGTGTATGTAATAGAATGTTGGGATTCTCTTAGTGAGATCAAAGAACAGCACAGCAACAACAGGCAGAGCTAATATGATTGGTCGATCCTGAGCAGAGAAAATGAGAGAATGTCTGTTTAGCAATCAAGCTCATCAAGTAAAGACTTAAGATCAAGCTGATATTTAGAGCACAAACAGAGAAAATGAAAGAACAAGGAGGAGGTTTAGAGCACAAAGGCAGGTTTGAATGGAAAGACTGAAGAAAAATCTGAGAAATGCTCTCATAAGTTTTGTAACAATAGTGACTCTACAGTCCTACTTTTTAAATATAGTATACCAACTCCTCGATGGAATCAGCATTTATGTTTCATTTTGTCAAAGGCAGAGGAGGGAGAATACAGAGGAGGAAGGGGAGGAGGGGGTTTCATTTTGTTGATTACTGAAAAGAGAAAAAAACATATGGCTCAGTGTTTGCATGCTGCAGGACAAACTAAAGTCTGTAGAAAATTTAATAATCCACCAAAGAAGAAGATTTAGACACACAATTGCACTTTTGTATTCTTGCGCTGTGCACATCTGTGACCTCTGACAGATTTATGATAATCATCATAACCATAATAATAATCCTCTGCTTTAATGTCTTGCTTATTGCTTCAATCAAAGGTCTGGATTTGGCTTTTATGATCAAGCTCTTCATCCTAATCACTTTCACTCGCTGACGCTGCAGCTCACCGCCATCCGCCTGATTTCATTTTTACCCTCAGAATATCTAAGACGAATATCTGACGAAGACTTAAGGGTTTAAAAACGATGCCACGACTCAGAAGGACCAGAAATACTACGGTGTTTGAGCTCAGGGGCCACGAGCTTAGATTCAGCCAGGTTCAAATAAAAAATTCAAGCTAAATTTCTTAACCAGCTTAAACTCAATAAGAAACACTGTTGGACTAGTAGAAATGGGATCATGTCATATTGTTCTGTCTTTGTTTTGGACCTCATTCAGTTACTGGTAAAAAAGCAAGAGATGTTCTGAAGCCAGAGGCAAAAAATTTTATGTGAACTACTCTGAACTGTCTGTTAATTATTATTATTATTGATTGTTATTATTATTATTCAAGCATATAGTGTTAGTTCAGCAGGCCCTGGAGTCAAGCGCTGCCATATTATTGAGATCAGCTGATCTCAGGCTAGCCCTCTTAGCTGACGACCACCTGATTTGCTTCTAAGCACTCTATTGGCTAATTGCACTCATGTTGCCATATTTACACTGCTCTGGCCTGGCTACTCTTTGTTTCTCCCTCTGCAAGTCACTTTTTATAACACTCCTCCACCCCAGCTACATCTGTCTTAATCAGTGTCATTATATTGTTATTGATAACTGCTCTGCTCTGGGGTTTTTGCTGCTTCTCTCCCTGCCTCAGGCTTTCCTTGTAGGTTCAGGAAAGGCAGGAGCATGTGCTGTTCCTGCTTGATGCTTTCCACATAGGTTTGTGGAAGGGTAGAGGGATCCCAGATCAGCCACACCACCAAGTATAACAGCAGTAAGTGCTAATTAATAACTCTTGATAAAGAAAGATTTTTATGACTGAATTTGATTGGAAATCTTACTTGTCAGCATTTCCCTTTGAGTCAGAGGAGTTCAAAGAGCTTAGCTGAAAACGTGGACCAAATTAAGTTGTGGACAAAGTCTGACCCCCATATTCCACATACTCCACCTGCGCTAAGTTTGGGTGTGGAGCGCTGTGCTCTGCTAATGCATACACGGGATGGGGGGGGTTGCAATGTGTTGGCCACAGGCAAGAATGATATTCCCCATTTAGCCAGAAGAATCCGTAGCGAGTGAACCAAATATTCTCTATATCCAAAACGCTATCTCACCTTTAAATTCCACATACTCTGTCATGGTTGATCTCCTGTTTTTTGGGGGGCATTTCTTGTTTAGATTGCTTTTTTGTGTTAGAGAGGAGGCCCTGTGTTGTTGTTTTTTTTTCTTCCTACAGGGTGGTTGGGGAGGGCAGGAGCACTGGGCAGTCACAGGTGCAGCCTCCTCTTTACCACCTTTAGCCTTCAGATGTCAGAGTATCCTTTCAGCTCCATTGTGGTAACCTGGCTCTCTCAGCATTGACTCATACCCCTTTCCCACTGGCCAAAAAACCTGTTTAAACACGTTAACAATCTGCACCTGTCGGCACTGGGAAAGGCTCTAATCGGCATTCAGACCCGCATCCACTGACCCTGCAATAGACATGGGTTTTTATCGGCTTGCCTCCGATTGGCTCCAGTGGAAACGTCACACCTGGGTGAATGCGGGATGACTCTGGAGTAACATGCCTATGTCATTATATCACACCCATGACTTGGGGCAACAAAAGGACGCCAGCAGCTGGCGAACGTCTGTAACTTCTACGACTCTTTGCCATCTCAGCAACAAATTCCATCGGTCTCTGTATCATCAGCGCTTGAATGTCGTTCAGTCTGCGCTGAGTTTGTATATTTTGAAAGAGGGACAAAAGTTCAAAGTACGGAAAACAAGCTTCCATGCTCCTTTCCATTGTTTACCTGGTTGTGTTTCGGCACGCTGATGATGATGTCATCAACGTGATGACATCAGCTCGAGGCACCAGAGGGAAAAAAAAAAACAGCAATGCAGCTCATCTGCTGGCGATCAGACCCAGGTCTGCTGGCAATGGGAAAGGAGGCACTTGCCAATTGTTAGCGGGTTTACCCCCATTTAAAAAAAACGCTTTTACATATTAATTTTAGTGGGAAAGCGGTATAAGTGTGCTATTGCTAGTAATTTTTTTGACTTTGCTAATACTTGTCTCCTCTTTTCTCACAGTGTCCACTACTTCCTGCCAGTGCTTCAGCCCTCCACCAGCCAGGTCACTCCCCATCCGTTTTACACCATTACCTCTTGATAAAGAAACTCACAATTCACTTTTGGACCTATTTTGATAGGACAGCTGAAGAGAGACTGGAAACATGGGAAAAGAGAGCAGAGGAAGGCCTGTACCAGATAGTGCCAAGTCCAGGACTCCATAGTGTGTAGAGGACTGTTGCCTCTGTATATGGGTGCCTGCCCCACCTGCTGAGCTCGACTGGCTGAGTTGCTGCCAAAACGACCACAAGGACATCCACGCAGTTATGGTTTGCATGTGTACATTAAAAGATTTTGTCTGTGTTGCCCTGTTGACTGTCGTTGTTGACCAAATTGCTCTTCAGGAACAGTACAGTTTGTCTGGTCCCATCCTAAACATCCTGTCAGGAAATGCTGCTGAATCAGTTTTAGTAGAACCATCAATAACAGCCAAATTAAGCAAATTGCATCAGGAAGAGCAAAAACAATGATTGTCAGAGCGGTGGGATCAGATCAGACAGGTTCTCCTTCATCTCTTCATATTCGCTGCTGATCTCATTGTAGCCTCCAATCCAAGTTAGCAGGGATTATCTCCCATGGAAAGGGCATTAAGAGGCGGATAACCTCAGCTTGGAGGCAGTTAATCTAGCAGCATGTTAATGAGTCTTGTAGTGGATTGCTTAAATTAAAAGCAAATATCAACAGTCATTTGGCTAAAGGAGGCCCGCTGTGTGCCTGCCTGCCCTCAATCATAATGCATTAAGTGATTTGAGTCGCCAGGTCGTTGCAGTAATCATGTAATGTGAGTGAAAAACAATAAAATTAACAGGTTATCAGGAAATTAAGGCGCCCAGGGGAAGACCAGGGGGACGGGAGTTTTGGTGAAAACACAAAGTGGATTTCAGTCTCTGAGCGAGTCCTCTTTATAAACCCGAGATAATCCGAAGGTGTTTTTATCCTGGTGTGACAATAGCTAACATTTTAAACTCTGATATCAACTTCACATACATTAAATGTCTTATTTAAGACTTTTGAGTGCTTAAAAACATCACAAAAGGCAACTTCAAGCCTGTCAGGATGAATAAAATCTATCTATTCAGAAAGGTTTGGTTTTAATGTTTAAACCAAAGTTAATTTACTGCAAACTAGAGCAGTCAGAGTACAAGACTTTTTAATTCTTTTCTTTTTTTTTTAAGATTTATTTTTGGCCTTTATTTGATAGGACAGTGGATAGAGTCAGAAACAGGGGAGAAAGCGGGGAGAGACATGCAGGAAATAGTGCCACGGGCCGGATTCGAACCCGGGTCGCCTGCGTATATGGCATGCGCCTTAACCACTCGACTACCGGCGCGCCAAGACTTTTTAATTCTGACCCCAGTTTAAATCAGATGATATTGATACCTGTGTGAATACAGAGCAACACTCAAACTGCTTTATTTAGTTTTAACAGTACTGTTTATAGTAATAAAAGAATAAATAAATCAGATTTTCATGAAAATAATCTACCTGTCCTACAGTCATGGATGAAAGTATTGGCACCTCTGGAATTTTTCCAGAAAATACACAATTTCTCCCAGAAATTGTTGCAATTACAAATGTTTTTTATATAAACATGTTTATTTCCTTTATGTGCATTGGAACAACACAAAAAAAAACTGAAGAAAAAGTCAAAATTGACATAATTTAACACAAAACTAAAAAAAAACATTGGCCAGACAAAATTGTTGGCACCCTCAACTTAATATTTGGTTGCACACCCTTTGAAAAAAATAACTGAAACCAATCGCTTCCTATAACCATCAACAAGCTTCTTACACCTCTCAACTGGAATTTTGGACCACTCTTCTTTTGCAAACTGCTCCAGGTCTCTCAGATTTGAAGGGTGCCTTCTTGCAATAGCAGTTTTTAGATCTCTCCATAGGTGTTCAATGGGATTTAGATCCAGACTCATTGCTGGCCACTTCAGAACTCTCCAGCTTTGTCTCCAACCATTTCTTGGTGCTTTCTGAGGTATGTTTGGGGTCATTGTCCTGCTGGAACACCCATGGCCTCTGACCCAGACCCAGCTTTCTGACACTAGGCCCTATATTGTGGCCCAAAATCTTTTGTCTCCAGATTTCATGATTCCTTGCACACAGTCAAGGCACCCAGTGCCAGAGGCAACAAAATAACCCCAAAACATCCTTGAACCTCCACCATGTTTGACTGTAAGTACTGTGTTCTTTTCTTTGTAGGCCTCATTCCATTTTCTGTAAACAGTAGAATGACGTGCTTTTCCAAAAAGCTCTACCTTAGTCTCATCTGTCCACAATATTCTCCCAGAAGGATTGAGGCTTACTCAGGTACATTTTTGCAAACTCCAGTCTGGCTGTTTTATGTCTCTTTGTCAGCAGTGGGGTTCTCCTCGGTCTCCTGCCATAGCGCTTCATCTCATTCAGATGACCACGTATGGTCCGAGCTGACACTTTTTCACCCTGAGTCTGCAGGACAGCCTGAATTTGTGTGGAAGTTGACTGAGGATGTTTATCCACCATTCCAACTATCCTGTGTTGCATTCTTTTGTCAATTTTTCTCTTCTGTCCACGTCCAGGGAGATTAGCCACAGTGCCATGGGTTACAAACTTCTTGATTATATTACACACAGTGGAAAAAGGAATTTCTAGATCTCTGGAGATGGTCTTCTAACCTTGAGATTGTTCATATTTTTCCACAATTTTGCTTCTTAAGTCCTCAGACAATTCTGGGCTCTTCTTTCTCTTCTCCATGCTTGGTGTGACACACACAGGCACACAACACAAAGGTTGAGTCAACTTTTAGACATTCTAACTGGCTTCAGGTGTGATTTCTAGATTTCCAGCACCTGTTACTGCCACAGGTGAGTTTAAATGAGCATCACATGCTTGAAATAAAGTGATTTACCCACAGTTTTAAAAGGGTGCCAATAATTATATGTGACCCATTTTTGAGTTTTGAGAAAAATTATGTCAATTTTGACTTTTTTTCTTTTGTGTTTTTGTGTTGTTTCAATGCACATAAAGGACCTAAAAATGTGTATACCAAAAACATTTGTAATTGCGACGTTTTCTGGGAGAAATGGTGTATTTTCTGGAAAAATTTTAGGGGTGCCAATACTTTCGTCCATGACTATACATAAAATCAGATATTTCTTCTGAAAAATTATTAAAAACACAGTAGAGGTGTCTGCAGGGATCCTAATCTGTCTGTAATCTTTCTGTAATTTTTCGTATTTAGGTCAGTCTACTTGTGTTAGTGCTGGTGCAAAATGTCTCAAAAAAGTGGGGACAGGGCTACAAAAGGCTGGAAAAGTAAGTGCTCCTAATGAAAAACAGCTGGAGGAGCATTTTGGTACTAATTCAGTTGATTGTCAACAGGTCAGTAACATGACTGGGTATAAAAGGAGCATTTTAGACAGGAAAAGGAAAGGAAGTAAAAGATGGGCTAATCATTGTCTGAGTTAAAGCTGAATCATGGAAAGAAGAAGCTGTATGTGAGCAGGATCCAGAAACGGTTCTGTTGTCAGGTAAATCAAAATGTTAAATTCTTTCTGGAAAACACCAACACCGTCCTGTGTGTGTGTGTGTGTGTGGGGGGGGGGTCCTTTGTCCTGTCATCCATGATGTTTATAGAGAATATCACAGCTTTAAACAGCACTGTGAATCAGGTTCGACCTGGCCTGACCTCTCTGGTCTTGGGCTTGGAGGTAAGTTTGACCTCCAGCAGCAACACTCATCTGATAGTGAAGTCATTCTTTAGGGTGCAGATTACTTCAAACAATGACGTCAGTTTTGAAATTTATCATAAAAAAATAAATGTACACATCAGGAGAAATTAAAGGGAAAAAAGCTGATGTGAAGTCGAACCGCCATTCTTCCTTTTCCCAGAATCCTTTGTGCCGGTCGACCTCTTGCCTTGGACATGACGTGAAGCGTTGTGAAAGTGGAGCTTTGATTTGATTAAGTTTGTGTTGAATCAGCTTTGCGGTCACTCCAATCGGCGTGCAGCAGATTGAGCTTTAAGCGTGCTGATATTAAAAATCAGCAGGCTGTAAAACAATATGTAATCTAACAACATAATCGAACAATGTAATCTGACAGCACAATCATGTCCAAAATATGTTGCTGCTGCCACGACACACGATTAAAGTCCCAGGATTGGAAGATTTGTGTCCACACAGCTGCACTTCTTCTTAAAGTTTCACGCAAACGTTGGACTTTTCATTTCCTCGTATACGGCACGGCGATTTTAGGGAGATTTATTATCTTTTCAATCAGGATACTGTAATCTTCACATTTAAAAAAGGTAAAACATCAGGATTCATCTTTTGGAGGTCATGAGTGTAAATTCATCTCTGGATGTTTAAACATCTGCAGCTCCAGGGCTCCTAACTGTTCCTGAAATGATCCACCCTTTGTCTGTTTGAGGCATTTAAAGGGTTAATCTGCTGTTTCACATCACATCTGTCTTTTTTACTTTAGTAACTTTGTCTTATTATGGCTAATGTTGATTAAAATTCTCTCCTGAAGGTCAGGACCTCAGGATATAACCATATAACCATTTAAGGTAGGGATGGGCAATACATGAAGTTTTTAAGATATCTAAGTGTATTTCTGGAGGAGGTATAGGGTAATTTGTGGTTATTTAGTCATCAGAAATTGCAAGCAAACTCCCTCACACACTCAAAATTGCACAAATATGTTAATGCTTGCACTTTTTCCCTGGCCGTGGTGCCAAAGCACACAAGCCTTCTTAGCTCACTTCTGACGTAAACATGGAAGTGCACTCTTAACAGCTTTTTTCCCTCATGATGAGAATTTTATGAATGAAACGTTGGTATTCTGTTTGGTAAATACACCTTTTTTAAACTGATCAGAGTGCAGAAATACAGATGAAACAAAAAAGCAGAGAACAGACAGAATTATTTTTATCCAAATGCATTTTCAGTGTGAAGCCTCGATGCGCCTTTAGAACCAGCTTGTTCACAAATTACACACCCCTACTATAATCTCCCTCCCTCATTGTAAACCTGCACAGAGGAGACAGCTGCAGGCCCTGTTTACACATCAACGTTTTCAGGAAAAAAAAAACGCTAAACTTAAGTAGCGTTTTGGCCGTCTGTTTACACAACTGTGTTTTGGTGCCTGAAAACTGAACTTTGGAAACGGGCTCCAGAGTTAAAGTTTTTTAAAACACCCCTGTCTCTGTCTCTGTGTAAATAGGGAGAATGACACTTTCTGAAAACACACATGCAAACTACGGCTGCAGTCAGTTGTCAAGCGTGAGTGTTGCAGCACTTTGAATCGAGCCATGGCAGCACGACCTGGGCCGTACTTTATCCTGCTGCGCTTTAAGCAGGAAGCGGTGAACTTTCTGAGAATATCCATGACAAATTAAAGACTGTAGGAGAAAAATGTGTCTGTGGACAATTAAACAGTCTCAAAGGAAATCTTTGTTTTGACAAGTCTGGTCTAGCGGCCAAGTATTTTTGAGTTTATATGTGCCGTGAAATTTCACTGCTGTGCTATGATGGTGATGAGGAGGATTTGGTGATGAATTAAAAAACTCTCGTGCACCTGTGTGTGATAGAAATGCTATATTATCAAAAATACATGAAAAACAGTGAATGTGCAGCACTGTCCTTGATATGTACAGTAAATAACTTCACTACAGTGTTTCTGTGATCCTGCGTTCTTGTGTACACAGAGACTGTTTTTAAAATGTTGAAATCTAAACGTGGACCTATTTGAAAATGAAGACAGAAAATGAAGCAATCAAGGCCTTAGTTGGTTTTTGTTTGGTAGCCAAGGCTGCCCATAAAGGGAATGAATGGGGGAGCTTTCTGGGGCCCAGCCAGACTGGCTATATATATATATATATATATATATATATATATATGTTAGGGATGTAACAGTACAGAAAAATTTTGGTTTGGTACGTACCTCAATTTTGAAGTCACGGTTAGGTACATAGGGTAATTAAAGCAAGTAAATAACAGATTTTTTAAAAGTGTATTTAATTATATAAAAATAAATAATTTTGATTCACAGTGGTGCTGGAAAATGAGATAAAAAGTAAGTGTTTTTGATTAATTTTAACATTGTGATCGTATGATTCAGATATTAGCCTATTGCAGTGATCTGCTGTTAAACTATCATTAGCCTTTTGCTTGTAATTAGCCTGCCAATTCTCATAACCTGATGAAATAATACACACGGTTAATTCACTGTGAAACCATAGACTGTATATACCATAGACTGTAACAGCAGATCACTGCAATAGGCTAATATCTGAATCGTGCAATCACAATGTTAAAATTAATCAAAAACACTTTTTATCTAATTTTCCAACACCACTGTAACTCAAAAGCCACGTCAACAACATAGATGTCAAGATGTAGATGACACGTTCGCTATCTGATGGTACGCCTTTGGGGCCGCCATCTTGGCAAGGGCAAAAGAGTGAGAGTGCAACAGAGTTATATGGGCAGACTGCATTGAAAAAGTCAAATTCCTGTGCTGACGCCCACAGATACGATGGGTTTCTCGCTCTGATATTAGTAGTCTGGCTTTAAATATGTACAGGACTTCCGACCGGGTTATTTATTAAAAGTTGTTACCTTATTTAAAATACAATACACCCGCTGTTTTGGAAGGAAATGTGGAATCTTTCACTAGGTGTAATACTGACCGTCATCTGAATGTTAAAAGCCAGATTGGTCATTTTAATGTTGCTGGCAGAAAGCACCTCCTGGCTTTATGTATTTATTTTTTCACTGTGTTATTTTAATGTCATTAAATACAATACTTAAAATATAAAACTAGGTGATCTAAAATTTTTTGGCGTTAGTAAAGCACGCAGTTCTTATCGCCCACTCCAAAAATGCCTTCATTTTCTGCTGTCCCACAAACCAGTAAATCAGTCATCAGAAGACTGGTATTTGACTTAAATGCAGGAAAATTCTCTCGTTTTAACGATGAGCATTATTATATGCACCACAGAGAGAGAGAGTCAGTGTGCACCGCGCTGTACAGACAGTGTGAGTATCAGTTTGATTTAGGCTTTTTAGAAAACATAAAGATGATCAAAGAAGCCAGGAACATTCAGCTTTAACTTTGCTCTTTCCTTCTTTGTTTTGCCACTTTTTGTTGTACCATAAAGAAGAAAATCATGAGAAATTAGAAATCACGTGACTCGTAGGGACTTTTACCTGTTGAGACTTTAGTTTTCCTCATGTAGCTCTCTCTCTCTCTCTCTGCCTCCCATCTGATGATCCGCTCAGAAAATTTTACTGGAATCTGCTAGCTCTGTGGGTGTTTAAGTCAGAAATCCATCCCCTGCATGAGTAATTAAGCCGAGATCGGCCGTTGTGTCCTCACATGGCTAATATGCACTGCAAACTCAAAAATCATCAGGTGAGAAAGGGCGTGACGACTCCCAGTGTATGCCTGCATGTAGCCTAGATTAAAGACCAGTTGCAAGATGAGAGGGAGAGAAATTATCTATATAAATCTATTTGGGGAAACAAAAACTATCTTATTATAGATTCTAAATATTCAATTACACATGTTCCCTGTACACCTCATAGACGTAATAGGATTTTTAATTTAAAGTTGATCAGACCCACAATAAGTACCTCGATTTAACTCCAGTAAGTAATCAGTATGATGTTCAAGCTTTCATCTTTATAACAAAACAAATTTCATGTAGATTGGTTCAGGATTAAGCAAGGTAGGGCGGATTACAGGCGAAGTGGGCTTGTTTATAATGAGCGTTCACTAATCCCGCCAGTTCCAAGATGGCGGACCGGCAGATGCAAAGCGGCTACGTTTAATAGCTGTGGACGCTTCATCTACGTATCCATATCTATGGTCAACAACATCAATAAGCGTGTCCGAACGTGTGCATCACTTTTAAGTGTCCTCTGGAAACACTTCCGTTGTGTTGCGGTCTATTTGCAGCGCGTTTTTCTAATGTGTTGTTTTGGTCTTTGCAGCGCGTTTTCTAAATGCTGCGCATGTGTTGTCAAATTGATGAAGATGTTTGTGTGCATCACTTTTAAGTGTCCTCTGGAAACACTTCCGTTGTGTTGCGGTGTATTTGCAGCGCGTTTTTCTAATGTGTTGCGGTGTATTTGCAGCGCGTTTTTCTAATGTGTTGTGGTCTATTTGCAGCGCGTTTTTCTAATGTGTTGTGGTCTATTTGCAGCGCGTTTTTCTAATGTGTTGTGGTCTATTTGCAGCGCGTTTTTCTAATGTGTTGTGTTGGTCTTTGCAGCGTGTTTTCTAAATGCTGCGCATGTGTTGTCAAATTGATGAAGATGTTTTCTTAATTTGCTTGTGTTTTGTCTTTTTGCATGTGTTTTCTTAAGTTGCAGTGCTGTGAGCTTTCAGGGCCACCGTAGCAATGGGCAAAAAAGAGAGAAGAGTGTTGAAAAGGGGTTAAAATTTTGAAATATGTTAAAAAAAAGATGCAAAAACGGGGATAAAAGTGCCAAAAAATGTATTAAACCTGTAAAGCCAAGTGTTTCGTATTTGATGTGCAATTTTGCGTCATTGTTAAGTTAAAATGTTTTCTTAGGAATTTTAACATAAGATCAATTTCCAGAAGGAGCAGACAGGAGGTAGGAGCATGGCCCTGTCCAGCTGATAAATTTAGACATGTCCCTCCTCTCTGGGCCGTATTTATAAAACAAATCTGCCTCTATAAGATCCATTAATGTGTTTGCAGAGAGGGCTTAGTGCTGCTCTATGAATTGTCTCTCTTATATGAGCTTATTGTGGAGAATCTGCTGCTGTCAACATCTGGACTCATGTTAAACTCACGCAACAGTTGCATTATCACGGTGAACTCTGTGGTACAACAACTCACTCGCTGTTTGTTGTGGATGAACTCGGACCAATCAGGTCACTGAAAGATTCACATAAACACACATGGATTAACACTTAATGGAATGCTAAAACAACAAACACTGATTAGCTGTCATCAGACCGATCAATAACTGGTTTCTGCAGTAACATGCTCTACAACAGCGTCTCTCTCTGAGGTTTAATGTCCCAGGATTGTTCCTGTATAAGAGCAGATTGTTAGAGACATTAAAGCTGGCTGTTGTTTTTATCTTTATCACTGAAGTGTTGGTTCAATTACACCGAGTCACGCATGCAAGAGGATGAAGGAAATCCAGCAATAACATCTTCACAAAGAGCCTGTTTACATTTAAGAATGGACAGGATGAGACACCAAGTGACTGCACTTTAGTACTTTAGTTCACACTCTGAACCAGAGATGACCTACCACTGGAACTTACTGCCTCCTATAAACAACAGCCCAAAAGTGGTTCACTGGGACTCTGGCTTATGGCGGTCTGTTTCTGGCTTGTCTTGTGTTGGGTTTTTATTGGTGTCTAACAAGTTTCCCACAAGATTTATTGCCTAAATCAGTGGTTTTCCAACTGTTTTTGCCCAAGGCACACCTAAGGTTAAGCCAAAATCCCAAGGCACACCATATTTAAATTGATTTTTTCTGCTTTGTATAGTGTCTTTGAGTTTTATGAAAATCACTTTATAAATAAAATTTATTATTATTATTATTATTATACAAAATAGACTTTTTAAATAATGTTACAGTCAAGGTGGCCTATAAGGGAAGATAAAGGGAGAGCCTTCTGGGGCCTAGCCAAAAGTGGGCAAAAAGTGGCAAAACAAAGTTAGAAATTGGCAAAAACTTGTTGAAAGTGTGAAAATAGTGGTAAAAATGGATTACAAGTGTCCTAAAAGGATTAAATGTTGTAGAAAGATGGTAAAATTGGGTGAAAAATGATTTAAAAATGTCAAAATTGGGCAATAAAGTGGTCAAACAAAGGCAAAAATGGGCTAAAAGGTGGCAAAATAGATCACAAATGGCAGAAAGTGGCAAGAAGGGTTAGTTGCTGAGAGGAGGTAAAAAGGGGTTAAAAGTGACGGAAAGACATGGCAAAAATGGCCAAACAATAGCAAAATTGGATGAAAAAAATGGCAAATGTAGCTAAAATGGGTTAAATGTGGCAAAAAAAATAAAAGTGGCAAAAATGGGTGAAAAGTAGTAATAAGAAGTGTCAAAATGCTAAAAAGCAGCAAAATGGTTTAAGTTGTCAAAAGAAGTGGCAAAAATGGATAATTGGTTAACTTAGTTAAAAATAGCATGAATAAATAATTTCAACACCAATTTCAACCAATAATAGCTTGCCAGGCTTTTCATCTCTTAATGAAGTAACTGTTAGCCAGGATGCTAGCACCAGTGCGACTGATCCAACATACATACACTGATATCATCAATAAATCCTAACTGGTTAGGTCACATTCTCTGGGGTTTTTCAGGGGTCCAGCCAGATCTGTGGGCAGGCCTGGTTACAGTACTTACCATAAAGTTGTAGTATTAACATATTTCCCACTGCACACCTGGACTTGCCTTAAGGCACACTAGTGTGCCTTGCCGCACCATATAACCCCTGGTCTAAAGCAGTGGTTCTCAAATGGTCTGTCTCGTGGCAAATCTAATGTGCCTGGGGAACTTGTACAACCATGATATTTCTACAACTACACAACTATTGTGACATACTTTAAGGAGGCTATTTTGTTTGGATATGGTGTTCTTTGAGCTTTTGGTTTAATCTTAGGTTGAAAACCACTGGTGAAAATAGTGAATCAGTTTGTCCTTTAAAGACACATTTATGACAACATGAGGGGGAAAAGCCATTAAAGAGGGTCAGCAAGCCTCTTAGCTCATGGCAGTGAGTATATTTGCTATACAAGTAACACAGAAAATTAGCCACAAGCTAAGAGGCTAGTGTTGCCTCTTTAACAGCTTTTCTTCCTCATGTTGTCATAAAAATGCTTTAGAAGGACACACTGGTATAATATTTTGACATAAACCTTGGGAAGTAGTGGTTAGTATGCCAATTAGAATGGCCTGCCTGCAAAAGGCATGGCTGGAATGTTTTATAGATTTAAAGGATGACATCATCAAAGGCAGAGGATGGAATGTTGGTGAAGCCGAGGATGTTGGAGGCCCTTTCCCTCCACTTTTGCCAAATAGTAGACCATAGTTGGCAACTTTTGCAAAGTTCAGCAACCAGAGCTGCCAAAGTTTTTTGCCAACTCTGGTTCCAAAAGTAAAATTCACAATTCAAATCCCCCATAGACATTTAGCAAAATCCTTATTGTAACACTTTGAATGCCTGAACCTGAAGCTAAGCAGCCACCTGAATAATCATGACTAATAAACTGAAGCTGAAATAGTGTTTGAAAACAGAGAAAATGGCAAAGGTACAAGAATGTGTTCTTTATGAGGATAAAGAAACCTTGTGTTTAAAATTCCAAAATGATTCAGTGGTAAGGACAGTTTTAAGCTATCAGACCATATGTGTTGCTTTTTTCTACACTTATCTTTATTGTAGTGTTTACATTTTAAATGATAATGTCATATACAGTATACTAGTTGGAGTATATTTTCCTTCATACAGCATGGCGGCAGTGTTGTCATCATAAACGGTCAACAGTCTTTGCTTGCAAAGATGGTAGAAGTTTCTATGGTTTCCGGAGACCCCGGCAATCAGAGAAATCGCTGTGACACTCTAGGATTGTGGGTATTGTAGTAGTGTTGGCAGAGGTCGCAAATAACAAATGTTTTTCTTAGAAAGAAGTTGATATCTTACAAACTTCAGGAGAATATACAATTGTTTTTCACTCAGGTAGAACGTGGTCGGTCTGACTTGATAATTCTTCTACTTCTGATAATATGGCTAATAAACAAATGTGCTATGAGGAAAATGAATGGGAGTTTTACTCACAGAACCACCAGCTCAATTTGGTAAACATTAAGGGGGAGAAAGATTCTATCCTCACATTAAAAACGGATGTAATCCAAGCTTAAACTAAACTCTATCTTCACCTTTGAAGATGATGTCATCAGAGCTTACAAAACATTCCATCTTTGCCTTCCAAGATGATTTTTATCAGAGCTTATTAAATATTCCATCTCTGCCTTTGAAGATGATTTCATCATGACTTACAAAGCATTTTAACCTCGCCTTTGAAAATGATGTTGTCATAGCTTATAAAACATTCCGTCTTCTGCCTTTAAATATGATGTCATCACAGCTTATGAAATATTCAATTCATGCCTTTGAAGATGATGCAATCAGAGCTTTTGAAACATTCTATCTCTGACTTTCAAGATGATGTCCTCAAGGTTCATAAAACATTCTATACTCCCCTTTAAAGATGATTTTTATCAGAGCTTATAAAACATTCCATCTCTGCCTTTGAAGTTGATGTCATCACAGCTTACAAAACATTCCATCACTGCCTTTGAAGTTGATGTCATCACAGCTTACAAAACATTCCATCACTGCCTTTGAAGACAATCTCATCAGTTCTTATAAAACATTCCATCCTCTGCCTTTGAAGACAATGTCATCACAGCTTATAAAACATTGCATCTCTGCCTTTCAAGATGATGTCATCAGATCTTAAAAAGCATTCTATTCTCACCTTTAAAGATGATGTCATCTAAGCCTTATAAAACATTCTGTCCTCTGCCTTTGAATATGATGTCATCACAGCTTATAAAACATTCCCTCTTTGTCTTTGAAGAGGATGTCAAAGGTCGTCATACAACACTTAAAAGACACAAACCCATGTTGTCAGTTTTGCACCAGACCTGGTCCAGGTTGGAGGGATGATTTTGTAAATGAAATGGTCATTACAGAGGGACAGAGAGAGAAGGACAGACTACTGCTGACATGGTTTGATCTTTACATCCGTAACAGTTTATTAAAGGTGTGGGAGTGGATGCAGCATGTGGACGAACTGTTCAGTAAAATGTAGGTATTTTCAAAAATACCAACCTATGTGTGGACAGAGCCTTAAAGTCAACATGTCTCATCATGTGACGTCTTTTTAAACATATGAGAACATTATTCTCTCTCACTAGCATTTATCTAAACCTGTTTTTATATATATATGTAAGGTTAGTTTCTCTGTATCTCCATTTGACAGTGAGATGGTTCAGTCCCTGCAGACTAAATACATGATTTTTCTTTTCCTCCCCTTTTTCATTTGGCCGGCCTGCGTTATTACAGGCCAATCCAATTTTCATTTACTAGCATGGCTCCTTCCTAGATGAGGGCTGAGGGGGATAAGTGAGTAAAACCACTTTGTTTCATTATATAATGTTGGAGCACAGCCCGCTGCAGCAGCAAATATAATAATATTAATGGGATAATTTAATGCAATTTTCTTTATTTGATGCACTCTGACTCGGACGGCTAATCTGAAGGCATTGTTTAAAATAGATTGAAAAATGAAAGAAGTCCAAACAGCTAATCCTTCACTGAGGTCAGACCAGCTCGTACCAACACGTACGTTTACTCTACTGCAGGAGGAGCATCATCTTTGATTTCCTGTTTATTCTATATAAACATGTACTTTTTTAGGAACATGGCGTCTGACAGAATAATTCACTGATAATCCAAAAAATAGAGGTCAGCATTCGACCCTGCTGATGGAAATAAAGTGAGCTCAGATCCAGAATACAGGCGGTTGTAACAGTCATGGAGGTCAAATGATGATGAAGAGCCAGGAGACGTTTAGAACTGGACTCTACACCTCCAGTCACCAGCACTCCCAGCACGGGGTTGCATTCGCATCTCCTGCAGACCTTGTTCAAGCCTACATGAATCAGGCCTAGACCCCTTCCTTAAGAGGACTTGGGGTCACGTGAACTCAGATCCAGGTTTCAAATGTGGCTGATTTGAGCCATGACATTAAAATGACCAGAAGGCCCACATGAGGATCTGAAGTCAGGAGATGGATCATAACTGGTCATATTTATGGACAACCTGATTCCAAAAAAGTTGGGACACTATGTAAAATATAAATAAAAACAGAAATCAATGATTGTCAGAGCTCATAAACCCATATTTTACTCACAATAGAACATCAACAACATATCAGATGTAGAAACCGAGAATTTTTCCTGTTTCATTAAAAACATTAGCTTCTTTTAAATTTGATGGAAGCAACAAATCTCAATAAAGTAGGGGCAGTGCAACAAAAGGCTATTGAAAAACAGCTGGAGGAGTATTTTGGTACTAATTGGGTTAATTCTCAACAGGTCATGACTGGGTCCAAAAGGAGCATTTTAGAGAGGCAGGGTCTCAGAAGAAAAGATGGGCAACGGTTCACAAATCAGTGAAAAACTGCATCTGAAAATCGTGGAACAATATCAGAAAAAATGTTCCTCAACGTAAAGGAATGAAAACTTTGAATATCTCACCATATACAGTCTAGAATATCATCAAAAGATTCAGAGAATCTGGAGAAATCTCAGTGAGCACGGGATTCAGCTGAGGTGGCCCTCAGGGACCACTGCATAAAAAAACAGGCATGATTCTGTAAACTACGGTTACCTTGCACTGTATCATGGAAAGAAGAAGTCAAATGTGAACAGGATCCAGGAACACCGCCATCTTCTCTGGACCAAAGCTCATTTAAAATCGACTTAGGCTATATGGAAAACTGTTCTGTGGTCACGTGAAGCAAAATTTGAATTTTTTTTTTTTTGGCAGCCACAGACACCGTGAGGAGAGAGACCATCTACCTTGTTATCCTGGCACAGTTCTAAAGCCTGCAGCTCTGACAGTAAAGGGTTGTATCAGAGCCAATGGCCTGGGCAGCTTACACATCTGGAAAAGCACTGAAAAGTACTAATAGTACCATTATTTAAAAAAAAGATGAAGTTTTGGGCAAACGGTGTCCAGTTAAAGCTTAGAGTTCAATTTTTTGAGTTCCTGTCTCTTTCTGCTACAGACACTGAGAATTAAAGATTTTAGTTAACGTTGAACTTCAGTTTCTCAGAAGCTCCTCTGGTTTTAAGGAGGTTGATTTGAAACAATAGGGAGGTTTTAGAGGGCAGTTGTGGCAGCTTTGGGTCTAAATGGGTTAAAGTAGTTTAAAGCCTATTTATCATCGCTAATTTAGACCATAAAATATTGATATTTTGTCTGTCATTTTTATCTGTGGTACTGGTTTCACTGGTTTTAAACAGACGTCAGACCAGACAAATGAAGGAGGGTAAAACCAGACATGTCCGTTCTTGAATTCTGGTTCCTTGGTCGATTTGTTTAAACCTTTAAGAGAATAATCCTTCTCCTCCTCCTCGTCCTCCTGGCTGCAGCATGTCTCCTTCCTCACATGTGATCATTTCTGTGTCTAATGGCTTGTTTTGAGCGGAGTTAAGCCCCGGGAACAAGAACACTCTGAATAATAAAGAAAATAATAAATAAAAAGCCTTTAATCTGCCTCTTAATGTAGCCACAGTTGTCTAATCCAGATCTTATTTGTTCTGGGGCCTGCAGAGATGAGATGGTGTTTAATCGACTTTGGGAGAATTAGTCATTCCTTATTACCGTCGTGGTTTTTACAGGACTTTCCTGGAAAATCCCATTCAACACACATTTTAATTTCATTTCTGCGGCTCAATCATGTTGAGGGCAATGTAAATAATCCAATAACATTAATCATCATTTCTTTTCCTTTTTTCACTCCAAAAATAGACCAGCAGCGGCGGTGGCGGATTGGACAGGCCGGGACGCTGGCGTTCACTCTGCTTTATTGGTTTTTAGAAGCTCTGATGATTTGATAAAATGTCATCATGATCCCAATTACTCAGCATCCAGGGAACGTTTGGGCAGAGCTCCGCTCTAATCCGCCGCCACCATCGGCTTTGGAAAGGTTAAAAAAAAAATCCGGTTTCTCAGCAGGTTTAGGAGGCGGAGCTTCAGTAAACCTTTTTATTTCTACACAGTTACCTGAAACAACAAGGGTTAGAGGTTCAACATATCTACAGTTTAAATGCACTTGTTTAACCACCCATGTCTATTATTGTGTAGCATACCCTCTTCTTTTAACAACAGTCTGTGAACGTCTGGGAAGTGAAAGAAAGGTCACTGAAGGAGGAATGTTGTCCCATTCTTGTTTGATGTAAGATTCTAGCTACTCAACAGTCCAGCCCTATCCTCCCTCTGCTCTTTAGGACAAAGAGTCCAAGGTTTCCAAAAATAATTTTAAATTTGGCTTCATGTGACCACAGAACAGTTTTCCATTTGAAAATGAATGGGTAAGTATACTAGCACAAGTTCGTTTTACCGTTAGCCATACGTATTATACTGTAGCTAAAGAGCTCAGCAGTGTATTCTGTCCTGGTCATTTTCTTTATGATGAATCAGATTATTAGCCATGCTGTCAGAAATATCACAGTTAGTCTGACTGTGAGCTAAGAGAGTGAAACGATAGTTTATGCTCTTGTTGAAGAAAGAAGTTTGTAAGATATCAACCTCTTTTTCAGAAAAGCAATTTATTCAAGATCTCTGCCAAAAAAACTACAACATTCATAATATATACACTATCAAGGGTGTCAAACTCAAGGCCCGGGGGCCAAATCTGGCCCGTGGAACAGTTAAATCCAGCCTGCAAGATGATCTCATATTTCTGTTCTAACTGGGCCATCAGTATGAGGTCTGCAGATTTCCTCAAGTACAAAAATGTAAAAGTATCCTTGATGATTTAAGATATCCTTGTTAAATCATAAAATCTGAAAAAGTCAGGAGTAAAAATAAGTAGATAAGAAGTCCAAATTCTGGACTTCTTTGTGTTTTGATTTTACATTTTCAATTTAGCATCTCACAATCAGGACTCAAATTTAGGATTTTGACTTTTATTTCATAGTTTGAGCATTTCAACTCATAATTTTGACTTTGCATTTAATATATTGAGCTTTAAGATTCATAATTCTAAAACTCAAGTCACATTTTGTATTTTATCTCATATTTTCAACTTCTAACTTTGACTTCAAAACTCCATAGTTTGACTGCTTGGACTCACAATTTAAAATTTTGAATCAAATTTTGACATTTAATTTCATGATTACAAATTTTATTTCATATTTGACCTTTTAAACTCATGATTTTGACTTCTTTCTAATATATTTACCTCTAAAAACATTATTTTTCAATTTCAATTTCATGTTTTGATTAGTGCTGTTAATTGATCAGAAAATTAATCAAGTTAATCACAGCACTATGCTGTAATAGTAATTTTTAGATTTTTAAATGTTCTTATTATCAAGTGTTTATTTTCATTATTTTAACTTTATGTACAGCACTTTGAAACTGCTTTTTACTAAAAAAAGTACTAAAATTTCATTATGATCTATAAATTAACATTTAAAATACTATCATTTACTTGTATTTTTGTTTAAGATAAATTAGTATACACATATACATACACTACATATACACTACTCACTACATATTAGTACACATATGTGGTATGTACATATATCACCATACCATGTATGTATCATATAAAATCTAATTCTGTATATTGTAAATCAATCCGTATCAGTGTGCATGTACCACATATTTCATGTCTATTTGCAACCATCATATTCTACCGAGTCAACCCATAAGAACAGTGCCTACAAAAACTATTGATATGCTTGGATGTTTTAACCTTTTATTCCTCTTCGGAATCAACCACAGTCAACATAGTTGGACTTTTATGACAAAAATAACAAAATATAATATCAAATAACTTCAAAGTGAAAACAGATCCTATAAAGTAATGTTGATTAAATAAAAATATGTAATGTAAAATAAGTGATTGCATTAATATTCACTAAATAAATCTTCAGTATAAATATAACAGGTGTAGGACACTAGACACTGAACATCACCACAAGCACACCGTCCCCACTGTGAAGCAGGATGGTGGCAGCATCATGCTGTGGGGATGCTTCTCAGCAGCAAGCCTGGAAGGCTTGAAAACATGGAGGTTAAAATGAATGCAGAAAAATATAGAAAATCCTAGAGGACAATCTTATTCAATCTGCAAGAGAACTACGACTTGGGAGCAGAGTTAATTTTGGCAGCTATTTTTAATTTTAGTCATAGTTTTAGTCTTTGAATGCATTTTAGTTTTGGTCACATTTCAGTAAGTAGAAAGGATAGCTTTGTAGTTTTAGTACAATTTTAGTCTAGTTTTAGTCAACAAAAACTCAAAACATTTTAGTCTAGTTTTAGTCCATAAAAAGTCCTTACATTTTAGTCTTTACTTTTAGTCCAAGCATTTGTTTTCTTGCCTAAATCTACTGTCAGATTACAGTAGTGGGTTCTATGCAGTCTGCCAAACCTGGGGTCTCTGCTTTCTACAGCTAAGAGGCAGAATAATTACAGATGCATTGTTTTTTGACAGATTAACCAAAAGTGGAGAAATATCACGAAATTTGAAAGCCCGTCGAAAACTACATTACATATCAGTCTAGTTTTAGTCATCAGTTTTAGTCATCAAAGATCTATTTTTGTTAGTCTTAGTCTAGTTTTTGTCATCGAAATAAAAGTCTGTAGACAAACATTTTTAGTCATAGTTTTAGGGTGCTTTCACATTAGCCATTTTTACACAGAGATTCCACAATAAATGCGAAAAGGAATGCCCGTCTCTGCTCCGCAATGAGCAATTCACACAAAGGTGTAACAGAGTTGTGCACGCCCGAGCTTACACACACACCCCAGCTACCGAGCTCACTTGAACACATCATGGAACTTCTCAGACGCTGCTGTGAGCAGAGATGTGTCTGCTCTCTCCTGTACAGAGTGTGATCAGCTCTCTAACCTTGCAATGTCTCCAGTTAATCCACATTATTCTTTGTTTTATCCCGCTGTTGTTTTCTCCGATGAAATGCCACTCGATTAAACGGTGCTGGTTTTTAAATCTCCCATTTATGGAGACAGCAGCGCACACTTGCCGTTGCAGAATGCCGTGACGTCCTTCAGACTCCTTGCGGAAAAGTTTGTTACAGCTCTGATACTTTTGTATTTTATCTCATGTTTTCAACTTCAAACTTTGACTTCAAAATCCCATAGTTTGACTGTTTAGACTCACAATTTAAAATTCTGAATCAAATTTGGACTTTTAATTTCATAATTACAAATTTTATTTGTAATCAAATTCTCTCGATCCAGATCAGAGGTGGGGCGAGGTTGACCCCCCATTGGAACGGTGGCTTTCATACAGAATGGCGTTGCAGAACGAAGGCGTAACAGACACGGAAAAGAGAGGTAGTGTGAAAGTAGCTATTGAGGGCCGGTCCCAGATCCAAGTGCACTTGAGCCCAAAGTCCAGTTCATTTTGGTAGTGCCCGGGGCCCACTTAGGGAGGTGGTCTTGGGCGCGATTCAAGTGGATTCTGGCACAGTTCAGATGAGATGTGAATGCAACCGCGCTCGGATACGGGACAGAGCGTCCTATCAGCTTTGACGTCATTGTAAAAACTAAACTTCTTTCAACAGCGCGGCAATTTATTCACATTTTTCCTCAATAAAAAGCAGAAATCATCAGAATCCAGTCAATAAACGGTCTGTTGTAACTCACAGATGAACACAAGTTGGAGTCAGTGAGAGGAGATGCAAAGGCAATTAAAGTCTCCTGTCACCTCAAAAACCACTGTATCTCCTCAGCGCGAGCTCATTTAATCCTCTGAGCTGTAGTTGATGTGCAGATACAAAGAGCGAAGTTGCTGGCATCTTAAAAAGTGATTTTAATCATCCATGGATACAGGATGAACTTTTTGCCGGGTCAAAACAAAAACAATCTTCGCTCAGGTCATGACCCCAGTGGTTGCCATGGTAGCTTCTTCTTCTTTCCCCTTCCTTCGCGGGGCTGTAAACCAGCAACGTGCATACCGCCACCTCCTGTTTCAGACCGAATAAATACGCAAGTGGGCCTGGGTACAGTTCGATGTTGCTAGTGTGAAAGCAAGCCGGGGGGGGGGGATCACACCGCGACACTGTTTGAAACAACTGGGCCTAATGTGAAAGCACCCTTAGTCTACGAAATTAACACTGCTTGGGAGATTTATTTTCCTGTAAGACGATGAGCTGAAACATACAGCGAAAGCTACACAGAAATGGTTTTAAGACAACAAGGGGATTGCTTCAGGAGTGGCCAATCCAAAGCCCAGACCTCAGTCCAATAGAGAATTTGTGGCTGGACTTGTAAAGGGCTGATCACGCCTGATCCCTGTGCACCTGGACAGAGCTTGAGCAGTTTAGCAAAGAGAATGGAGTAACATTTCAGTGTCCAGATGGTACAGACTCAGTGCTCCGATTGCAGCCAAAGGTGACTCTGCTAAATACTGCCTTGAAGGGGGTGAAAACTGAAGCCCTTATTTTACATTACAGATCTTTATTTAATTGACTTTTTCTTTAATGCCATGTGTCTTATTTTCTCTGTTTAAAACATTATAATGAACAACTTTTTTTGTTTTATTACTGTGTTTTGATCCGAGCAGACTCGTGACTGTGACCACCTCCTTCAGAGACCGTCCGTGACAGTGGGCGCTGTCGTTCCTGTGCAGCTGCTGCAGCTTGTGGATGATAATCAGAGCTGATAAGATGCAGAGATGATAAGACATAAATAAGATGCCGCCTAATAAGGCTCAGAAAATAAGGCAGCTCAGTCCAGATGTCCCCTCTGCGTCGTCTAATCCACACTGGAGCGGAGTCTTACCGTCTTATAAAAGTGGAATCTCCTATCAATTATTATCCTAACATGCTGAATTATATCCCCAGAAATCCTTCAAATTATTCCCTAATAATCCTCCTGATGGAATCACATGACCCAGATAGAGCACATATATCATCAAGTCACATGACCTAGACTCAGCAGAATAGTCCATGTGATCATGGTGTATGTTTTTACTCAGCATAGGCCTCCATTGGTGGATATGAGTCAGAGATATGGAGATGGAGAGATGGCTTTGATTTCAGAATTCTGACTTTAATCTCAAAATTCTGAAATTAATCTCAGAATTCAGACTTTGATTTAGAAATCTGATATTAATCTCAGAATTCTGATATTAATTCTGATTTAACACATGCACAAGAAAGATAGATGGCCCTGTTTACACCAGTCACCAACACAAGCTAAAACAGGTGCTTTCAGTTATTTTCCATCTTCATTGGTGAAATAATAATAATATGTACCCTGAATTTATTCTCACACTGATTTCATATTTTATTTCTGTCTGTTTTTTTCTGAATAAATGAACTAAAACTGAAGTAAAATATGATTAAATATGATGTAGAAGTAAACTTTCCTCGTGGTTGATAAAGTAAGAGAAATGCTGGGTCAGACTTTGTGCTGTTTACGTCCTTGTTTGTCCACATGAACATTCTTGTGGTTCTGATGTCTTTGTGTGTCGATTAACAACTTAGTTGGATTAGTGTCTCAAACTGACGTAATTGTGTCTAAATGTCATTTGTATGTAAATCTGCAGGACGATTAGGATCCACTCAGCTCCGCTTTTGTTCTGTCCACCATCAGTGTGATGAGAATAAAAAGGCAGCAGAAAGATTACAGAACCATTAACGTCCCTGCGACCCATTAACTGATAAAAAGCTATTAGAGGCTTATAGATTAAATCACATATATGGAGCAGAGCGGCCGCCAAGGCTCGGCAAGAAGAGGAGGAGGAGGAGGGCGGGATGCAACCACAGACATGGTGACACGTAGAAGGAGGATGTTAGGTCAAGATTTCAGGTTTGATCCACACAGAAGGCTCTGAGAACGAATGATGAGAGCCAACTAAAAACTAGATATTTTAGTCTTAAAGTTAAAAAAGCTAAGAAGTTCAAATACAAATCCATGCTCATCCAAATCAATAATTGCTAAAGAAATTGTTGCCTGGATGTTTTGTGCGTTCTCATTCCTGTTCAGGATGATCTGCTCTAAGTGGGTTGACGCAGCAGTGGCTTAGACTTTGTACTGTAAATCTCTGTATGGGCTCAGGAACACTCCAGAAATCACTGTCTGTCAACACAGTTGGCCGTGCCATCCACAAATGACAGTTAAAGCTGGATCATGGAAAGAAGAAGTGAACAGGATCAAGAGATACTGCCGTTCTCTGGGCCAAAGCTCATTTACAATGGACTGAGGCAATATGGAAAACTGTTCTGTGGTCAGACAAGTCTAAAATTCTTTTTGGAGACTAGGACGTCATGTTCTGTGGACTAAAGAGGAGAGGGACCATCCAATTATCACTCAGCAGACTCCTTTATCCAAGTGACTTACATTTGGGACAGGTGTTCCTGGTGTTAAGGACCTTGCTCAAGGGTCCACACTGGACACTTGTGCTCTGACTGAGCTTTGAACCCCCAGTCTCCTATACCACAGCTGGCAATGTAAACCACTGAGCTATCCGGCTTGCTATCCTGGCACTGTTCTAAAGCATGCATATCTGATGGTGTGGGGTTGCATTAGTGTCTATGGGCAGCTTGCACATCTGTAAAGGAACTATCAATGCTGAAAAGTAGAGAGAGGTTTTAGAGCAACATATGCTCCCATCCAGACGACGTCTCTTTCAGGGAAGGCCTTGACTATTTCAGCAAGATAATGCTGAACCACATACCACATCCATCACAACAGCATGGCTTCACAATAGAAGAGTCTGGGTCCAGAACTGGCCTGACTGCAGTCCAGACCTTTTACCAATAGAAAACATTTGGAGCATCAGAAAAGGAGAAATCCACAAATAAGACCCAGGGCTGTTGAGTTGGTAGAATACATCACCAACAATCCTCTCCTAAAACTCCAGGAGCAGGTCTACTCACTTCACAGACGTTTACAGACTGTTGTTAAAAGAAGAGGGGATGCTAAACAATGGTAAACATGGCCCTGTTCCTACTATTTTGAGATGTATTGCTGCCATCAAATTAAAAATGAGCTAAAAAATGTTATGAAATGTTAAAATGTCTCAGATTCAAAATCTGATATGTTGTCTATGTTCTATTGTGATAAAACGTGGGTTTATGAGAGAAGGCAATCAGTGAGTTATGGTTTTATTTGCATTTTAGACCGTGTACCAACTTTTTTGGAACTGGAGTTGTAGTATTAACATTAGCAGCTACAATGAGAAAGATGAGGTAAATATAGCAACTAAAGTCAGGCAGCTTATCCTTTATAATTATGGTAAAGGACATGAGGCTGGTAGTAGTGGAACTAGTCAGAGTCAGGCCCTGAACCCCTGATGACCTAAAACACAAACATCCGGATGTTTTTCTCTCATTAGTGTAATTTTTCCCTGTTCCCTTTCCTTCAGAGTCTGAATATTTTGAATATTGTAAATATTTCTCCGTGTTTTCATGTGTGCAACAGTTTGTTCTTCTCCCCCTTAAAGGCCTCCACTCTCTCCCCCCACACTCTCCCACCATATGGCGTGTTCACTGCCCGCTCTCCGTAGTGAATGGGGTCGTTTCCTCCCACCAGATTCCCCACAGACCCTCATCACACACACCGCTGCGTCTGATTGGCTGTTAAAGGTTAATGGGGTAATGAGCGGCCTCACGCCAGCTGCTGCTGACAGACGCAGAGAGAATGATGGGAAATTTGTTATTCTTACTTTTATTTATGATGCAGCGTGTCTGCAGTCGTGTTAGCGCCCCCTACAGCCTGCAGGGATCATCACACACATGTTTAAATACTGTATGACACAACAGGTTTGTCCTGAGGGGGGCGCTGGAATCGTCCTGGGACATCTCCCAGGGTTTATCCTCTGAAGAAGAAGACAATATGTACACCATTATTATTCAATTTTTTTTAATTGATAAATGTGCATACTATAATTTCCATCATATTTAATGATGTCATAACAAACTCAGTCTCTGATCAATAAAACCCTTCTAGCTGTATGTACGGTGGCCTTGAGATTCAACCACAAAAATATTCTCATTTTTTTGTCATACATATAGTTTTAACATATAATGAAATGTAAATTATTTTTGTGTAAATGCAAAATGTATTAATTTTCAAAGAAAATCTGATATTTCAAAACTGTTTTTCATGTTTTATAAAATGTAAAACTGAAACTAAGAGTAAACACAGACAAAACATTTTCACAAAAAAACTAAATAAATAAACCAGCAGTAAAAACTGAATAAAACTAAAGTAAAATCAGAAACAAAAACTAAAAAGAAATAAGAATTAAAACTAATGAAAAATCCCAAACTGTAATCACCCTGGTCCCTGGTGTTTAATGACTGTTTTTCTTTTTTGTGTGTCCCTCCACTGAGATGCCGTGCTCCACCCTGATAATGTCTGATTAACTTGCTTGTTTTCATTCTCAGCGCTCACGCCCTGCTGTGACACGTCATCCTCTCCTGCTCCACGTCTTTGCTCTTGGATCTCTTGAGAATCCTGATTCTCCTCTTAACTTTGTGAGTTTTCTCCACGGTCTGATTCCTCTGATGCCCTGCTGGTTTTCACTTTTATTGGACTGGATTAAGTAAGTTTACAAGTTTTTTTCCCTTTGAGTTTGGATAGCGGCTAGAGTCAGAAACATGGATGAGAGAGTGGGGAAGGACATACAGTGAAAGAGCCACAGGCTCTTGAACCCAGGCCACCCTTGTACATGGGGTTCTACTTAACCACTAAGCCATCTGCCCTCTTTTTTGCTTTAGTTTGATCTGAACTTTGACCTTAAATTAGGAAATAAAGAAAGAACAAAAGGCTGACAAAAATCTATTTGAGGAAGCTAAGATGAATGATGGTTTTAAAAAGAAAAAAAAGATCTTGGAGGGTTTTAAGTGTTGATTGATTTATTGATTAGATTTATTTTCCAATTTTTGAGATCAAAGTCAGAATTATGAGATTAAACTCAAAATTCCAAGATGAAAATCAAAATTATGAGATCAAAGTCAGAATTCCAAGATGAAAGTCAGAATTCTTAGATCAAAGTCAGAATTCCAAGATGAAAGTCAGAATTCCAAGATGAAAGTCAGAATTCTTAGATGAAAGTCAGAATTCCAAGATGAAAGTCAGAATTCCAAGATGAAAGTCAGAATTCCAAGATGAAAGTCAGAATTCTTAGATCAAAGTCAGAATTATGAGATTAAAGTCAGAATTGTGAGATTAAAGTCAGAATTATGAGATCAAAGTCAGAATTATGAGATTAAAGTCAAAAGAAAACTTTTTTTCACTGGCTCTAATATTTTTCCGTCATATTGAGGCTTTTGCTCCTCAATATTGCTGCGGTGCTTCACTATATCTTAAAGTGGGGAGGCAGTGACTATTTTAGAATAATTTAGTGGATAAGTGGGTTCTTGACAACTGAATAAAACACAAACACTCAAGTACTCAGCAACATTTGCTTTTAAATAGTTACCCCTTTTTGATGTGAAATTACAGCAAACAATTGTTCCTGCCCTCAGATTTAGTGGTTCGATGGTTCTACTAATGATAAAATTATCCATGTCTTCTTTATTAAGTAGTTGCAAAACTAGCCCAACAAGTTTTATTGTGCGTTTGTGTTGGCCACGTTACAGTCTCCCTTTAATATGACGTCATCAGTCGGCGTCGTGCCGCTCTTAAACTGGAGTAACAGTGCAGAGAAGAATGAGGAGCTAATAAAGGTTTAAACACCGGAGCAGCTGGTGGAGGTCTGAGCTCGGTACGTACTCCGATACTCAATAGCTTTGTTTATGACACGAAAATACGTTTTTAGGGGGCATGGCGTCACTACGTAGGTAGTTTAACGGTGTCCAGCTAACAGGCTAACAGTGTTAGCATTTGTAGTTCTGCTTAATAACACTAAACTTTATTTACAGCCTGTCCGTCTGTGGTGGTGCTTCTCTCCAGGGATCGTTCAGTCATTTATCTAATAGTAGTTATAGCGAGTGAGTCAGATACTGAGGAGTTTCTCTATTAGAGAACCAGAGCTAGAGAACTACAGGACAGGTAAATCTGAATCAGCTAACAGCCAACAGTACTTCATCAGAGCTGAGCTCACCTAGATATGCAGAAGTATTATTCTTCTTCAACCCAAAACAGACAAGTTTTTAAAAAAATCTGCATTATTCACCTCTCTGTCATTATTAGGACTCAGAAATATCAACAACCTTTCTCTTATGTTGACTGAACTTTGTTGGCAACTTTTGGAAAAGTAGGAGAAACTGGCGAGAAGTTGGCTCTTCTTTTTCAACTCTAACAGCCTCCACTCTTCTTGGAAGACTTTCCACATGATTTTGGAGAGTTTCTGTGTGAATTTTTGTCCATTCATTCTGTAGAGCATTTGTGAAGTCAGGCACTGACGTTGGACCAGAAAGCCAGGCTCAAAATCTCTGCTTCAGTTCATCCCAGAAGTGTTTAGTGGGGTTGAGGTCGGGGCTCTGTGTGGGCCAGTCAAGTTCCTCCATACTGAACATCAAACCACATCTTTATAGTCCTTGCTTTGTGCACAGGGGTACAGTCATGTTAGAATAGAAAAGGAGCAAAATTTCTTGGTATGCTGAAGCATTAAGATCGGTCTTCACTGGAGATAAGGGGCCTAGCCCAAACCCTGAAAAACAGCCCCATACCATTATCCCTCCTCCTCCTAACTCCACAGTCAGAACAATGCAGTCAGACAGGTAATGTTCTCCCAGCATCCTACAAGCCCAGACTCACCCATCTGGTTGCCAAACAGAGAAGAAAAAGCATGATTGGTCACTCCACAGAACACATTTCCACTGCTCAAGACCAGCACAAAGTTCAGGAGGAATTTTGAACCATTCTTCCCGACAGAACTGCTTCAGCTCTCCCATTTTCTTTGGCTGTCTGATGTGAACGGCCCTCTTGAGATCATTCTACGGCATCTCTGTTGGATTCAGGTCGTTGCTCTGGCTTGGCCACTCCAAAAGGTGGATTTTGTTTTGTTGAAGCCATACTGTCTGTGTTTAGGGTCATTGTCCTGCTGCATCACCGCCCTTCTTCTGAGCTTCAGCTGGGGGCCTTGTGAACAGCCACCCTGACATTATCCTGAAAGATACCATGAAAAAGTAGGGAATTCATTTTCCTCTCTATGGTTGCAAAGCAGCTCCAAATCATGATGCTCCCTCCGCTGTGGGATGATGTTCTCATGTTGCTTGCTATGTGGTACCCTTTTTACACCATACATAGCGCTGTGTGTTCTTCCCCAATAATTCAACTGTAGTTTCATCAGTCCACTAAACATTGTCCCAGTAACACTGTGGAGGGTCAAGGTGCTCCATGGTAAACTCCAGGCATGCAGTGAGTTTTTTTTTTTATGAAAGCAGCAGCTTCTGTCATAATGTCCTGCCATGAACTCCATGCCTGTTCAATCTTTTGCATATGGTAGACTCATGAACAGAGACGTTGATTGTTCCAGTGGTTCCTTTAAGCCTTTAGCTGTTACTGTAGGGTTCTTTTTTACCTTTATGAGCATTCTGTGTTGTGCTCTGAGCGTCAACCTGGATGGATCCACTTCTAGGGAGAGTATGGTACTGTATCGTCCCCATTTGTGGACAGTTTGTCTAAATTTGGACTGATGAATACCTAAAGTCCTTGAGATGACTTTGTAACCCCTCTCAGTTGTATGCAGTAGGGCTGAACGATTTGCAGAAATAATCCAATTGTGATTTTTTTCCCCCCCAATATTGCGATTTAATATGCGATTCTTTTTAGGTTCCTCAACTTATGCACTTTTCAGAGTGATAATGAAGTCGTGCTACAATAGCGTGGCCGCTCACCGGCTCTTGGTTTAGGCTGGAGGGTCCTGTGGCACATGTCCAGCAGTGGCTGCCTGTCCAGTCTGAGAGCTTCTTTAAGTAATGCTGCTACAAAGACTGCAGAGTTGTTACCCCCTTCCTCAGGCACCCCCACAGTCCTGATGTTATTACGGCCCGATCTAGCCCCTAGATCACTGATCATCAACTGGCGGCCTGGGGGCCATATCAGGCCCCCCAAAGCTTCCTGTCCGGCCCCCAGAAGATCATTAAATTCAGAAAAGGAGGAAAAGAAGATGCTGTGGTTTTGAGAGTATCCCTTGGCTTTAAATGTCTGCAGCTGTTAAATCAATCCCACAAACAATTAATATTGAAATAACTTTAGAATGACTTAACATTTGATCTGTTTTTACTGAAATTTACTGTCATAATTAGTAGATATTTAAAAAAGGGTTAAGGTTGGCAGAAGTGCAGCAAAAAAGACCAGACAGAGTGGTGAAAAGTTGTTAGAGAGTAGCAAAAATGGGTGATAAGTGGCGAAATGGGATGAAAAAGTGGTGGAAAAAGGTTAAAATTTGGCAAAAATGGTAAAAGAGATAGAAGGGGCAAAGGGTATCAAATATTGGTTACAAATTACAAAAAATAGTGTAAAAAATGAATGAAAGGAGTTTAAAAAGTGGCAAAAAATAGAAGAAAAGAGGCAAAATGGATAAAAGAGTGGCACAAAGGGAATAAAACACGCATGAAAAAATGGTTTAAATGGATTAAGAATGGCAAAAAATGTGTTGTAGAGGCAAAAAGTAATAAAAATGTGTTAAAAGTGGCAAAAATTGGTTTTGAAGTTGCAACTGTCGCAGTTGTTGAAAAAAAATACAAAAAGGGCTTCAAAAGTGGCAAAAATAGAAGAAAAGTAGCAAAAATTGATAAAACTGGCACAAAGGGGATAAAAAATGCAAGAAAATTGGTTTCAAAAGGGGTTAAAATTTTGCAAAAATGTGGTTAAAGAGGCAAAAAGGTGTCAAAAGTGTCAAAAATGAGTTAATCACAATTGTGGAGGGCCCATTCTCTGGGATTTTCAGGGGTCTAGCCATCTCTGTTGTCAGGCTCCTTGTGGCCTGCTGTATTATAGATGATAGTGATAGATCTCATTGGTAATTCCTATAAATGTCCTGCATTTTTAAAGAAAATACAGATATTACTACAATAATTTTTCAATCAAACCCAAAATGTTGATTTAATTTTTGTGTATTTGAAAGTCTGGCCCCCAGAGTTTCTGTTGGGACTAAATCTGGCCCTTGTGCAAATCTTCTTAATGACCCTTGCTCTAGATCGTCGCATTTATTTTCTGATTTGGTCATGTCAGCAGAGAGGGTAGCAGTTTCATCTTGAATCATGACTATTTCATCAGTGCAAGTCGAGAAACTTAGCTCCATCTCCTCCACGGTACCTCTCAACTTTCCCGACTCTGCGTCAGTTGCAGCTCTGTCGGTGGTTAACTCTACTCTTCTTTACTGCTTGCAGCTCAGATTTGATTGTAGATAAATCCTCGCCGAGAGCAGCATGTAGCTTGGTCTTGAAAATATCCGCTATTTCCTTACGCATATAGCAAGGAGCTCAAGTTTCAGGGCTGAGGTATCAGCAGGTGCTTGAGGCGGGGCAGAGGAGCGCTCTGAGCGGGTAGGGGTATAACACGGGGGCGAGGTCCCAACCTGGGGGCAAAGCTGGAGTACAGTATGAGTAGCCTGACATCCACCTCTGCCTCTATTTGCCATTTTTAGGTTTCACCAAGAAATAAAAGTATAACAATACGTGAATTCTGGTCAAAGATCACAGTTTGACGCAAAAGAGATGCAAATAAAATAGTATTTAAATCAACGTCTGTGGGAGCCTCCTCGACCACATCTTACTCCATACCTAGCTCAACCAGAAGTCCAACTTGTGCATTTTTCAACAAATTCAAGCAATGAATCATTCTATATCATAACCTACATTCAGGCAGGAACACTCATCATACATTTAACCATTTTATTACAAAATGAAAAGACATTTTAACTTGGTGGAGAAGGCTCTGCTCTAAAGATGCTACCTGGGTTCGTCAAGCAGCATGCTTTGACTTTTCAGGGAATGCATGGCTAGGAACCCCATATGCATGGATTCATAAATGACAATGTGCATTGAAAAAAAAGACATTATTTCATAAGCAATTAATCAGCAGTAGCCTCAATCTGAATATGGGGGTGCAACAAGCTTTAAACTATAAAGGAGGCAGCTGGGGTGGGCGAGGTGAAGCTGACTATAAGCTGGCCGCAGCTGGGGGTCTGAACTAATGCTAAGCTTCATCAATATTAGATAGAATTAACTAGTTATTTCTGCTCATATTGCAAATTTGATACCCATTTCTTTATGGTAAAGTAGACCATTACCAGAAAATGTACAAAAGTTGTTTGTTTTTAGTTCAGAGGATGAGAACCATTGAAGGCATTTTTATTTCAAGCATCAATTTGCACGGACAACCTTAAAGCAGATGTGTATTTCTGTAGTTGGAGTCAACATGTAGAATTCTTTACAGAGTGATATGGAGAGCTGTTTGAATATATTTCAGTTCAAGAGAATGTATAAAGAGAGAACTTTACCGTGACTAGCATAAATAAAAAACGAAATGAAAGAATAAATGTGTGTGTGGGACATTGTGTTTGTCCACTTAGATGCCAATCAGATCACATCTGATGACAATTTATTGCAGAAAAGTAGATAACTTCAAAGGGTTCACATACTTTTTCTCGCTACTGTACATAATGAGTGATTCAGACAAAGTAAGTATGTTGATGTTTACTATAAGGCAGATCTACAGCTGTGTACGTGTATGGTCGATGTAAGTGTGTAATTTTATCATGTAAATCTACTCAAATAAGTCTTTGATGACTAAAACTGAAGGATTCTGAACAAATATTGAATTGTGATTTTTTTGACTGTGATGTTAAAGACTGGTGATTTTTACATCATTTTTCTATCTATATTGAAAAATATTAAATTATTCTTAGAGTTTTAACATGGTTGATGAGTATACTTTTTACAATTTCCACACAAACACAGATAATTAACTCTTTTATCTGTGTTTGAGATCTGTACAAGAGAATCTCTACTACAAAGTATTTAAATTATAATGGACCCTGTATGATTATTAGAAGACCATATTACAATTCCAATAAATTGGATTCCAATAAGTACCTAAATTTGGATAGATTCTTTTCTTCACTGCTGCAATAAAAAGTTACAGATTAGTCCATAAGAAAGAGTGAAAATATGTCATTAAGTAGAGACGGTACCTGCAGATGTTAAAGGACTGAATGATCACGTTTTTCCTGAAGTTTCTCCTGCAATTTTCCCAGGATGCAGCGCTCATAGCTCCGCACAGAATGAGCCGTCATGAAGAGACCAAGGCTTGCTGGACTTTTCCTCTGCGTGGGCTGCCTGCTTGCCTACCTGATGTTTGTGAAGCGGCATTATGCTGTGTCGAAGCCCGAGGCCTTCAGACCGCCTCCCAACATCAGCCCAGCCTCCAGGCACCTCGGAGATGATCTTCCCGCCTCCCAGTTTCAGTACGGCATCATGTTTGACGCTGGGAGCACCGGGACCAGGATTCACGTTTTCAAGTTCCAGATGGAGAGCAAAGGTACTGTAGAGCATGGGTTCTCAACTGATCTAGAGTCAGGACCCACCAGTGCCTCCTTATTGATGATTCACCATCCACATTTTCCCAGTCATAACCAAGTGTTTCTGATGAAAACGGGGCGGGTTGGACATCAGATAGGGCAAAATATGGTGAACATTTGTGCAGTTTGATGAAAATATATAAAAACAAGGACTGGACACACAACACTTCCAGCCTCACGTACCAGCGTTGAGACGTATAAACAGTGCAGAGGCTAACTGAAAGATTGTGACGATTCAGACGTTTTCTTTTTGTGCGTGGCACATTGTGGACTTAAAAATTAATGAAACTGCTTAATTTTAGGATTTACATAGCAGTGAAAAAGTATTGTCCCCCTTCCTGTTTTCTTATGTTTTTCGCATATTTGTCACACTCTGTCTTATTGTTAAATCATGAAGACTGACCTTAAGTGAGGCCTGCAGGTTCTGAGATGTTGTTCAGGGTTCTTTTGGGGCCTCCCGTATGAGTCAACCATGCAGTCTTGGAGTAATTATAGTAGGTCTGCCCTTCCTTGGAAGGTTCACCACTGTTCCGAGTTTTCCCTATTGGTGGATAATGGCTCTCAGCATGATTGGCTGGAATCCCAAAGTCTTGGAAATGTCTTTGTAACCCTTTCCAGACTGATAGATGCCATTGACTTTTTCACATAGGGCCAGGTAGGTGTGGGGGGGCTTTTTCCCCTTAATGAGTGAAATAATCATCCAAAACGGACTTTGGTATTTAATCAGGTTATCTCTGTCTAATATACTGATGATCTGAAATGTTTAAGTGTGACATATTTTCAAATAATAAGAAGTCAGGAAGGGGAACAAGACTTCACAGCACTGTAAATGCGTTCAGGCTGTTTTTGGCTCCTTTGACAAAGGCACTGTACTGAAAACTAAGACTATGCAAGCGTGCATTGAAAGGCTTCCCTCCTGTGTCAAAAATATAATGCTAAAATGAACCACCCAGATTCCAAATGCTGGATCTGCATTTTTGGAACCGAAATGGAAATTTCTTTCAGATATTAATGCGGTTATCTGGATGTTAAAGCTCTATAATCGATGCTAAATGGATTCAGACAGATCCCTTTAGATTAAACGGACATGTTTGTACAGCAGCCCTCTCTGAACTGCTTTTAGTGTATTTAAAATCCACACATGTTGGCCCCAAACATTAATTACCAGATGTAAATCCCAGCAGACAAGAGGAGCTTTCAGCGTGTAAGTCATGCTCGGTCGTGGAGCCACTGCCAGAGTCCAAATGGACAAAAACTCATTAGTGCGTTTTAAGGGGTTTTAGTTTATTAGGCTTAGGGAAAGTTTCCTGCAGAGCTTGGTCCAAATGCCTTCGTTATCGCATTTAAACGCTAAGCTAAATCACACAGGCTGAGTGCTGTTTTGGCTCTTTTGTTAGCATTGAGCTAACCGCACTAATGGCAGCACCTGTTAGTTATGCAGACGGGGATTGTCATTAAGAGCTTAGTGACAGCTCAAACGACGGCACTGATCCACGGTCAGTTAGTTAGGAAAATAAACTAAATTAAATCTCTCATCACTGCTGAAACACCAAGGCCTTTTTCTTCTTTTTACTGTCAGAAATATGAAATGAATGTTTGTCCTGTTTCTTGCAGAAGCTCCAAAGCTGAACCACGAGACGTTCAGGGCCATCAAACCCGGTCTGTCTGCATACGCTGATGATCCACAGCAGGTACAGCTCATATATCTGACCCAGTACTGTAGAAAACCACATCAAAACCAAGACTGATGTGAACCTGAACAGCCACACAGAACTGTGTCTTCCTCTGTCTGTACCGTAATTACCTCTAATGATAAATTAAAGCCCCTGAACTCAGTTAGAAACCAAAGAACAACAGGTTCTATCACTTTAAGCTCTCCTCAGTATGATGGTGACTCTGATAATTTCCCCCGTCTGTCCAGTGTAAAGCAGGAATCATAGAGCTACTGGAGGTAGCCAAATCCAGCATCCCCCCTTCTGTCTGGAACGTCACCCCCGTGGTGCTGAAAGCCACGGCTGGCCTCCGCCTGCTGCCTGGAGAGAAGGCCAAACACCTGCTAGACCAGGTGAGACACCTGCTACACTAACACCTTAGTCGGCAATTTGATGTCTGCTGAAAACTTCAGTTTAAAAAACGGAGAGAAAAATTACCAAGCTGATGTCAGCCAGGATGGGAGGTAGTCTGCCCATCCTTACATCTGTATATCCAAACTAAGAGCTGTCTGTCCATGCTTATAGTAAGGGAGGCTATACAGGTGTAGGTGAGGCTATACAGGTGTAAGGGTGGCTTTACAGGTGTAAGGGAGGCTATACAGGTGTAAGGGAGGCTATACAGGTGTAAGGGAGGCTATACAGGTGTAGGTGAGGCTATACAGGTGTAAGGGAGGCTATACAGGTGTAGGTGAGGCTATGCAGGTGTAAGGGTGACTATACAGGTGTAACGGTAGACAGACACTAATATTATACAATGCAGTCCTCTTCCTTATTCTGATTAGAGTTGCATCCCTGTCTATATTGTAACAGTGATATGTACATGATGTTATTGTAAAAATCGTTCGATTTGATTGTAACCCAGGTAAAGCTGTTTTTATGGTAAATGTTATCCTGTGTCCAGGTGAGGGCGCTGTTCCTGCAGTCTCCGTTTTTGTCCAGAGAAGACTCCGTGTCCATTATGGATGGCACTGATGAAGGTACAGAGACTTTAAAGCCGTTTTGTTCACTATAAGAATGAAAAGAATGATTACGGTGGTTTTCCTCCTCTGTTTTCAAAAGCAATTTTATCCACACAAGTAATGTTTTTAAAATAACCTTCTTTCACATTAAAATCAGAAAAAGCAGTGTTGTAAAGATCACGCCATGTCAGCGGTAGTCCATCCTTCAATGTGAGGGTGAAGCAGCTGACTCAGACGACAATGTCCTATGGGGCAGTATTGGTATCTTTGGGGTGTTGAAGGAGCATTGACCACAGGACTTCATTTCTAAAGACAAGGATTGAATGTTGGTGAATCTTTGATGGCTTCATCTTTAAAGACAACGATGGAATGTTGGTGAATCTTTGATGCCATCATCTTTAAAGACAAGGATGGAATGTTGGTGAGGCTTTGATGCCATCATCTTTAAAGACAAGGATGAAATGTTGGTGAGGCTTTGATGCCATCATCTTTAAAGACAAGGATGAAATGTTGGTGAAGCTTTGATGGCACCATCTTTTAAGACAAGGATGAAATGTTGGTGAGGCTTTGATGCCATCATCTTGAAAGACAAGGATGAAATGTTGGTGAAGCTTTGATGGCATCATCTTTAAAGACAAGGATGGAATGTTGGTGAAGCTTTGATGGCACCATCTTTAAAGACAAGGATGAAATGCTGGTGAATCTTTAAAGGCATCATCTTTTAAGACAAGGATGAAATGCTGGTGAATCTTTGATACATCTACTTTAAAGACAAGGATGGAATGCTGGTGAATCTTTGATGGCTTCATCTTTAAAGACAAGGATGGTATGCTGGTGAAGCTTTGATGGCACCATCTTTAAAGACAAGGATGAAATGTTGGTGAATCTTTGAAGGAATCATCTTTAAAGACATAGATGTAATGTTGGTTTATCTTTGATGAAATCATCTTTAGAACAAGGATGGAATGTTGCTGAGGCTTTAATGGCACCATGTTTAAAGATAAGGATGGAATGCTGGTGAATCTTTGAAGGAATCATCTTTAAAGACAGGGCTGAAATGTTGGTGAATCTTTGATGGCACAATCTTTTAAGACAGGGATGAAATGTTGTTGAAGCTTTGATGGCATCATCTTTTAAGACAGGGATGGAATGTTGGTGAAGCTTTCATGGCATTCTCTTTAAAGACAAGGATGGAATGTAAGTGAGTCTTTGATGGCTTCATCTTTTAAGACAAGGATGGAATGTTGGTGAAGCTTTGATGGCTTCATCTTTTAAGACAAGGATGAAATGTTGGTGAAGCAATGATAGCACCATCTTCAAAGACAAGGATGGGATGTTGGTAAATCTTTGATGGCATCATCTTTAAAGACAAGGATGGAATGTTGGTGAGTCTTTGATGGATTCATCTTTCAAGACAAGGATGGAATGTTGGTGAGGCTTTGATGTCACCATCTTTTAAGACAAGGATGAAATGTTGTTGAATCTTTGATGGCATCATCTTTAAAGACAAGGATGGAATGTTGATGAAGCTTTGATGGCTTCATCTTTTAAGACAAGGATGAAATGTTGGTGAAGCTTTGATGGCACCATCTTTAAGGACAAGGATGAAATGTTGTGAAGCTTTGATAGCACCATCTTTAAAGACAAGGATGGAATTTTGGTAAATCTTTGATGGCATTGTCTTGAAAGACAAGGATGGAATGTTGGTGAGTCTTTGATGGGTTCACCTTTCAAGACAAGGAAGAATGTTGGTGAAGCTTTGATGGCACCATCTTTTAAGACAAGGATGAAATGTTGGTGAGGCTTTGATAGCACCATCTTTAAAGACAAGGATGGAATGTTGGTGAATCTTTGATGGCATTATCTTTAAAGACAAGGATGAAATGTTGGTGAGTCTTTGATGGCACCATCTTTCAAGACAAGGCTGGAATGCTGGTGAAGCTTTGATGGCACCATCTTTTAAGACAAGGATGAAATGTTGTTGAAGCTTCGATAGTACTATCTTTAAAGACAAGGATGGAATGTTGGTGAAACTTTGATGCCATCATCTTTAAAGACAAGGATGGAATGTTTGTGAAGTTTTGTGGTTTTATCTTTAGTGACAAGGATGGAATGTTGGTGAGGCTTTGATGGCACCATCTTTAAAGACAAGGATAGAGTGTCTGTGAAGCTTTGTGGCATCAACTCTAAAGATAAGGATGGTATGTTGGTGAGGCTTTGTGACATCATCTTTAAAGACAAGGATGGAATGTTTGTGAGCCTTTGGGGCATCATCTTTAAAGACAAGGATGGAATGTTGGTGAAGCTGAGGATGTTGGCGCCATTTTCTCTTCATTTTTTCCAAACAGTAATCCTTAGTTGGCAACTTTTGGTGGAACTGGCTAGGTGTAAGGGAACCCCATCATGCTGTGTTTTCAGAAAACAACATATGTAAAAATCCTGTCTTCAGCGTTTTTATGCAGTTCTGTATTATACTGAGAATCAAGAAACAAAAAACAACCCATTTTTCAAGTCATTTTTTTTGTTTCTGTTTTTTGTTTTTCCCAAAAAGAAATTACTAAATGAAATGAATGTTTTGTTGTTTCAGCTTATTGCTATAATACTTTGATCAAAACAGAGAAATCAAAGAACGGAACGCTAGTGAAGTAACACCTGCACTGAGGCACACAAACGTAGAGAGAAAAGAAAGTTAAATCACCTGATGATGAAAATGAAGAGATGATAAAGAGTCAAATTTCATTTGTTAATTTATTTTTGGAAAAAATAAAACAGAGACACAGTAAAAAAATAATAAGATTTTCTTTTTCTTTTTCTTGACTCTAAATTTGATTAAAATGCCTGAAAATATCGTGGACAGGACTTTCTTTGTCTGTTTTGCCTTCTTTGTTTTTTTGTTGGTCTGGTCCGGATTAAAATGAAACTAATTTATTCAAATATATTTACAGCTGATTTTCTAACCAAAATATTGGTTGTAAAGATCAACAGAAATTTTCATTTCTACTGTTACCAATAATTCACTTTTTTAGCTGATATCTGCCGATACTGATATCATGCTGGCTAAATGCTGCATCCCTACTTTTTTAAGACCTCTTACTGGGAAACAGCTTGTTTCTCCATCCATCTATCTTCTTCCGCTAATGTGGTTCTGGGTCGCAGTGGTAACAGGCTAAGCAGGTCAACCCAGACATCTCTCTCCCCAGCAACACTTTCCAACTCTTTATGGGGAATCTCGAGGTGTTTCTAGACCAGAAAGGATACATAATCCCTCCAGCGTCTACTGAGTCTTCACCAAGGTCTCCTCAAAACCAGATGTGCCCAGGAGGCATCCTGATCAGATGTGCGACACCTCCTCAACTGGCTCCTTTCCGTGTGAAGGACCAGCGGCTCTTCTCCTAGCCCCCCCCCCCCCCCCCCCCCATGTTCAATGTCTGAACTCCCCATCCTACCTCTAAGGCTGAGCCTAGCCACCCTCTAGCAAACTCATTTGGGCCAATCTCATTCTTTCAGTCATTACCCAGAGTTCATGACCATAGGTAAGGGCTGGGAGGTAGATCAACTGGTAAATGAAGAGCTTTGCCTTTTGGCTCAGCTCCCTCTTCACCAAAATGGCCCAGCACAATGCCTGCAGTACTAAATGGTGCATCAGTCAATCTCATGCTCCCTTTTACTGTCACCCTCGAACAAGACCCAAGATACTTGAACTCCCTCACCTGAGGCAGAGACTCACTCCCCACCCAGAGGGAGCAATCCACTGTCTTCCAGCAGAGAACCATAGCCTCGGACTTGGAGGTGCTGACTCTCATCCCGACCGCTCGCACTCAGCCGCAAACTGTCCAAATACCTGCTGGAGGTCCTCAGCTGAAGAACCCGTAACAGAAACAGAACCAAATCATCATCATTCTGAGGCCCCTGAACTGGAAACCCTCCTCCCCCAGGCTTCACCTTGAGATCCTGTCCATGAAAATCACAAACAGAATCTGAGATTCTTGGCGGAGGCCAACACGCACCAGAAGCGTGTCCGACTTTGTGCTGAGAATGCTGATCTGATGACTTCCTGCAGCAGCCCAGGGACCCCATATTCCTGCAGTACCCCCCACATGACCCCTCGGGGCACACGATTGTAAGACTTTTCCAAGTCCGCAAAGCACATGTAGACTGGATGAGCAAACTCCCATGTTTCCTCAAGAAGTCCTTCAATGGTAAAGAGCTGGTGGAGGATCTGGAGTCATGTTATGTTAAACATGACAACAGTAGCCATTCCTTCATGATCATATTGATCCCTAATAACCAATCATCAATCACCAAGTGGGCATGTTGCTCTGTAAATGAGAAACTTTTTGATCATAAGGTCAGAATCAAATCACTATAAAAATAAGTTCTTAGTGCTTCAACTTTATAAAATGCACAGAAGATTTTCCCCTGAGCTAATATTAATTCATTTAAAATTAATCTCATTTCATTTTAAATGTTGGCGTTTGAGGCGGTGACTGCCATGACTGCAGAGGTTAAACTGTGAGATAGAAGCAGCTGAACACTCCTGTTTTCTGTTTTCATCGTGTCCTGATCCTCATCTCTTTATGACTTTATTAGATTACAGAGAATTTGAGCATGCCTACATCTCCTCATGCTTTTAATCTGTGGAGCAGCTCAGACGTTTCATTCCTCCCAGCTCCAACTCTGATTTCCCCAACGAAAACTGCCAATGTGGAGGATCAAACAACGCTGAGGATTACAAATTAGATAAATCAGAGGAGAGCAGACCTCATGGTAAAACCTACTGCTGACTTTAGCTTTAAAAAGGGGCAGAGGTAAACATGAAACAGGACCGACTTCAGCACATTCACACTGCTCTGCTTCAGTGTCTCTGATTTAGAATTCACTCAATATTACTGGGAAACAGACAAAATAAGGAATCCTACTGTCAAAACTGATATGATCTATAAACATCTGTGTAATGTCTGCACGGGGATCAGGTCTGAACAACCCTTTTCAAGTCCAGCCACGAATTCTTTCTTAGATTGAGGTCTAAGCTTTGACTCATCCACTCCAGAACATTCACCTTGTTGTCTTTAAACCATTTCTGTGTAGCTTTCACTGTATGCTTCGTCTCATTGTCTTACTTGACAGTTAATCTTCTCCCAAGCCACAGTTCTCTTGCAGACTGAGTAAGATTGTCCTCTGGGATTTTCCTATATTTTTACCCTCTACCTTTACAAGCCTTCCAGGGCCGACTGCTGAGAAGCATCCCCAGAGCATGATGCTGCCACCGGGCTTCACAATGGGGATGGTGTGTTTGTGGTGATGTGCAGTGTTTAGCATTTGGTCTGATGGCTAAAATGCTCCATTTTGGTCTCATCAGACTAAAGAACTGTCTTCCACTTGACCATTAAGCCTCCCAATGGCCAGATTGAATCACAGCTGTTGTCTGCAGAGTCTCTCCCATCTCAGCTGCTAAGGCTTGGAACTCCTTTAAAGTAGTCATGGGTGTCTTGGTGGCCTCTCTCACTAGTCTCCTTCTTGCACACTCACTCAGTTTGTGAGGACGGCCTGATCTAGGCAGATTTGCACATGTGACATATTCCTTCCATTTCTTGATGATGAATTTAACTGATCTCCGGGGGATGTTCAGAGCCTTTGAAATGTTTTTGTATTCATCCCCTGACTTATACTTTTCAATAACCTTTTCTCTGAGTTGCTTGGAGTGTTCCTTTGTCTTCATTGTGTAATGGTAGCCAGGAATACTGATTAACCAGTGACTGGACCAGGCACATTACATTACTGTGTAAAAATCTGTTTTCACTTTGACATTAAAGAGGGTTTTATGTCATTTTTTGTTAAAAAAAAAATTACATCGACCGTTACTGATTTATAAAATCAATAAAAGGGTTAAACATTCAAGGGGGTCAATACTTTAATAGGTACTCTATTTGTGGTCTTGGAGAAAAGTATGCATGGCGGTGGTAAAAGCAGGCTGTGATGTAGTGATGTATGGACAGCCCATCATTAGTGTGAGCTTTGGCCTGTTTTACAGTGTGGACACTAAATGATCTGTGCAATAACCAACAGCCAAGAGTTTTATCATCTGACTTGGAGCAAAGAGAACAAGCTAAATGAAAGCATCCTAAAGAAAGTCCTTTCACCTCCTGTGGGTTTTTCTTTCTTGTTCTGAGGAAACAGCAGAAGAAAAACTTTAATAGTTGATGTTGTCCTTCATCATTTTGGACTGTAAAGAAGCAAATAGATGACATTCCCGTTTGATCCTCCCATCTCTGGTAGTCCAGATGTTTGAGGCCCATTTTTGGTGGTCCAGGCCAGGGTTTTGGCCGTGCTGTGACCTCCTCCTCCTCTCGGCCATCACAATGAGCACTAATTCCTCTGTTGATGGATATATATAGGAATCACATGTAGGTTGTGTGTTTTAAATGCTGGCTGTGTATGGACCCAAGCTTGCCCTCATATAATCCAATCCTTTTAAAGTAGTTCATACAAGCAATTATGGCCATGTGGGATAATGTCCCACTTAATCTTGAAGGGGGAGGGAGGGAGGATGATTATTCCCCCGCGTTTATTTCTGAAGCTGAAATGTTTTCTCCTTCGCTCTGAGTAGGATCAGCTCGTTACTCTGCTCATCTTTTCATGATTAGTGAATTAACTTCTTATCCCGCTCCACTTTTCGTCCAGTCAGCGAGCCACTAATGGACAGATTCCTCAACCATTGCTGCTCGCCGGTCCTTTCAAAGTCTAACCGGCTTCCATCAGCCTTATTATCACGTAGATATTTTGCCGTTCTTGGCCTTGATGCTTAACCCTCGCTGAGATTACCCTGTGAGCGTCCTGAATGGAGGCGACTTATTGTTAATGCAGATTGCTGAGTGGTTTGTGGGAGGGCAGCAGGGTGCTAAGTGCCGGTGTTTAGCCTCTCGACCTAAAGCTGAATCTCTCTCCGTACTTGTTTGTTTTGTTTGGAAATTGCTTCTTAGTGTCTGTGCCTAAGAGTTTTATGGTAAAGCTCCTATGATACAGTTTCTATCAAGCCCTTTAATCACCCACTCCTGCATGCAGACCGGGTCAAAGGTCGCTGGTAAAAGGCACTAATGCATGCGGCTAAGAGCAAATATTCCACGGCGGACACTAATGTCGTCTTTGAGTTGACCTGAATGAGCCGACCCTCAGAGAGCTGGCCACATATCAGACTTTATGTCTTTGCTTTGGACTTTAAAATCTGGTTTGAATTCATGCTGCTTTTTCTAAACATCTGCACTGCAGATCAGGATACTGGAGCTGGGCAGGATTCATGGTTATTGATTAGTTTTTGGCAGGAAATTACTCTCAAAGATGATGCTTTACGTTAGCATGAGGGGTTATTATTTTTTCAGATTTCCTCGAGTGTTATTTCATACACAGCAAGCCACAGCATTTATTACTAACTCTTATCCTTAAAAAAATCAAAACAAATGTGTAACAAAATCAGGTGTGCTAAAAGGAAATTGCCTTTCTTAACAAAAATGGTCAGTCTTTCTCTTACGTTGACTGTCCTTTAGTTCCACCAACTCTTACAAAAGTTGCCAACTATGATGTACTATTTGGCAAAAATTGGATAAAACATTCCATTCTTGTCTTTGAAAGATGTCATCCTTCAAAGCCTATAAAACATTCCATCCTTGTCTTTGAAAGATTATTTCATATTTCAAAGCTTATTAAAAATTCCATTGCCTTAAAAAGATTGATTTCATCTTTTCAACCCTACACAACACTCCATCCTTGCCTTTTGAAAGTTGAAGTCATCTTTTATTAGCGGATTAAACATTCCATCCTTATAAAATTGATGTCATCCTTAAAAGTCTACAAAGCATTCCATCCTTGCCTTTGAAAGGTGTCATCATTGAAAGAATGTAAAACATTCTAATTCTTGCCTTTGAAAGATGTCATCCTTCAAAGCCTATAAAACATTCCATCCTTGTCTTTTAAAGATAATTTTATAATTCAGAGCTTATAAAACATTCCATCCTGGCCTTTAAAGTTATGTCACCTTTCAAAGCTTATTAACATCCCATACTTGCTTTAAAAAGATTGATTTCATCCTTTCAACCTATACAACACTCAATCCTTGCCCTTTGAAAGTTGATCCCATCCTTTATTAGTGGATAGAACATTCCATCCTTACAAAAGTTGATTTCATAATTTAAAGGCCCAAAAAACATTCCATCTTTGACTTTAAAGATCATTTCATCCTTTGAAGCTTATAAAAAATCTATTCCTGACTTTGACATTAATGTTCTTCAAAGCCTTAAACATTCCATTCTTGAAACATAATTTCATCCTTTTAACCCTTTAAAAAATTCCATCTTTGCCTTAAAAGATCATGTCATCTTTCAAAGCTTATAAAACATTCAATCCTTGTCTTCTAAGGAAGATGTCATCCTTTCAATCCTATACAACACTCCATCCTTGCCTTTTGAAAGTTGATGTTGTCCTTTAAGGTCTAGTAAACATTCTACCCTGGCCTTCAAAGATCATGTCCTCTTTCAGAGTTTTTGACATTCAATCCTTGCTTTTTAAGATGATGCCATCCTGCAGACGAATTCAACCCTGCCCCCCAAAATTGACCACTCCAAAATTGGCCCTTTGTCTGAAATCTGTTTCTGCTGTTTTATTAACCTGATTCAAATGTGTGTTAATTTCTCCTGCAGGTATTTCTGCCTGGATCACCGTCAATTTTCTAACTGGTGAGTACGCGACACATCACTGATGTATGCTCTGATCATGTCACACTGCATGCCTAGCTCTTTAAGTCTCAAGGGACATACTGTACTGTCAGAAATATGACGCATGTTTGGTCCAAAAGATTGAGGCTAAATTAAGGCGTGGATGTGCTGAGTTAGTTGTCTAAGGGCACTTTCAGTGTGAAGGAGCATTGGCGCAACCCTGGTCATAAGGGGTGGCTGTGGCAAGTATGCATGGCCAAGGGTACCGTCCAGGTGGGACGTAAGGTTGCCATGAGCCCTTTTGTCATGCTGTGGATGTACCAGAGGCCTGAAAAAGGCTGGTGGTGTCCAGGCATATCAACAGGGGTAAAAGGGCCAGAACAAAGAAATGGAGTGAAGCTTGACCTTGACTGCCAAGTGACTGGTGTGTGTCGTTGTGCGTCAACATGTTAAAAATATTATAACCTGTGATGAAGTGTATTAGGCTGGTGTTTTTCATGTTTTGAACCAGCATTGTAGTGTTTTGGACCACTGTTGTTCTGTTCTGAGCCAGCATAGTAATGCTTTAAACCAGTGATGCTCTGTTTTTAACTTGCATTGTAATGTTTGAACCAGTGCTGTTGTGTTCTGAACCAACACTGCAATCTTTTTAACCAATTCTGTTTCAGTTGTAGTTTAGTGTTTTGAGCCAGTGTTGTAGTGTTTTTAGCCAGCAGTGTAGTATTTTGAGCCAGTCTTGTAGTGTTTTGACCAGCGTTGTAGTGTTTTGAGCCAGCAGCATAGTAATGTGAGCCAGCGTTTTAGTGTTTTGAGCCAGCATTGTGGTATCCTGAGCCAGCCTTGTAGTGTTTTGAGCCGATGTTGTAGTGTTTTTAGCCAGCATTGTAGTTTTTTGAGCCATTGTTACAGTGTTTTGAGCCAGCAGCGTAGTATTTTGAGCCAGTGTTGTAGTGTTTTTAGCCAGCAGCATAGTGTTTTGAGCCAGCGTTGTAGTTTTTTGAGCCAGCATTGTAGTGTTTTGAGCCAGTGTTGTAGTGTTTTGAGCCAGCGTTGTAGTGTTTTGGGCCAATGTTGTAATGTTTTGAGCCAGGGTTGTAGTGTTTTGAGCCAGGGTTGTAGTGTTTTGAGCCTGTGTTGCAGTGTTTTGAGCCAGCGTTGTAGTGTTTTGAGACAGTCTTGTAGTGTTTTGAGCCAGGGTTGTAGTGTTTTGAGCCAGGGTTGTAGTGTTTTGAGCCAGGGTTGCAGTGTTTTGAGCCAGGGTTGTAGTGTTTTGAGCCTGTGTTGCAGTGTTTTGAGCCAGCGTTGTAGTGTTTTGAGACAGTCTTGTAGTGTTTTGAGCCAGGGTTGTAGTGTTTTGAGCCAGCGTTGTAGTGTTTTGAGACAGTCTTGTAGTGTTTTGAGCCAGGGTTGCAGTGTTTTGAGCCAGCGTTGTAGTGTTTTGAGCCAGTCTTGTAGTGTTTTGAGCCAGGGTTGTAGTGTTTTGAGCCAGCATTGTAGTGTTTTGAGCCAGCGTAGTAATGTTTCGAGCCAGTGTTGTAGTGTTTTGAGTCAGTGTTGTAGTGTTTTGAGCCAGCGTTGTAGTGTTTTGAGCCAGTGATGTAGTGTTCGAACAAGCAATGTACCCTTTTTGAGCCAGTGTGTTAAGTGTTTTTTTCTAGTGTTGTAGTGTTTTGAACCTAATGTTGTTGTCAGAGTAATTTTATTCCTTTGTGGGTTTTTTTCTAAAAATCAGATTAATGTGGATGAGAAATGATGATTACCTGTTATTGGATTATACCACAGCTCGCTGTTTTGATCTAATCGGTTTGGTTTTTGTCTTGTCCACCCTCCCCCGTCCTCTCTCTTTCTCCCTGTCTTTTCCTCTACAGGTGATCTTCATGGTGCTGACTCACCCACGGTGGGGATGCTGGATCTGGGAGGCGGCTCGACTCAGATCACCTTCAGCCCTCAGGATGAGGTGAGGGGGGATTGACAAAGACAGAGCTGGGAGAGGGAGTGGGGAGTTTATAAAAGGATTGGTGGAGAGAGGAAGACTCTCTGCCTCTCTGGTGGTCATAACGAAGGCGAATCTGTCAAACTACCAGGATGGCCCCATCTTAGAGGCTTTAATCTGTAAATGCCCCGCTAATCCCAAATAAACACCCTCACATCAGGAGGGGGCAGAAAGGGAGAAAAGGAGGGGGGTTTATGTAGGTCAGGCTGTGTACATGAAGGATTGAAGAGCAGTTCAACACGTCATCACAACGCTGCAAAGATTCTCTTCTTTTCCTGCTTTTTCTTCCTTCTTTCTGCTGCTACGTCTTCATTTATTTTCTGACTTTTCTCTCCTTTCTGTTGTCAGTTCTTATGCCTCCTTCCCATCTTTCCTCGATTCCTCCTCTGTGACTCAGATCCTCTGCATCCTTTAACAATTCGAGTGAGGGGTTTAAACTGGGATGGGAGGGATGTAGAGGAGGTTGTAGATTAAAGGCTGACGTCTTTAGACTTACTGACTCTTATTCCTCAAAGTCAACACTTAAGATTCACTTACTCAGGAGAGACAGCAGCTTCACAGTGAGCAGCTCTAAATAAAACCAGCTCTCCATAACTAAGTCCAGTAGAGCCAGGTGAAACCCAGATAACCCAGTAGGTCATGTGACTGATAACTGACAACATGCATTATTTATGGAGAACAGAGTGTACTAAATGTGTAGGACAGCTGTAAACTAAAGACAATCTTGATCAACTTAAATTACATCTAAATGCGGATGAATAAATCAGTAGTAAAAGGTTGAATTGAAACATTTCCCATCATCTCCAAATCAACCTAATCAGAGATAGAGTCCTCATTGAACACTCATGGTAGTCTAAATGAATTTAATCATTAATGTAACAAGCTTTTTTAGCGTAAGAATTATTTTGACCTCATTATGTTGGCTTGAAAGAAGAGTTGCTATTTTGAAAGGATCTCTATTAGGGAAGCACAGTATTATTGGCATAACATTGGTATTGGCAGATATAAGCTAGAAAGGTTCATTTATCATATCCCATGTATGAAAATTTCTGCCCATATGTATCTGCTGTACATATACACATATATCAGTGTACTTTAAAGGATGACAAAGCCTATTAAGGTCTTCAAAGATAACATCAGGGGATGGAATGTTGGTGAAGCCAGGGATGGTGGGGGCCTGTATTTACTAAATTGTAGGTAATTGTAAGCATTTTTTGTAAAAGTGGGTGGAACTGGCAAGGTATGATGGCCTTGCCAGATCCACGCAATTTTCCAGAAGTTACCAACAAAGGATAGTCAACAAAAGTATGGAAAGTTTTATGAAATTTCTAATGTTTCATAAGCTCTGATTACATCGCCCTAAAGGCAGGGATGGAATATTTTATAAGCTCTGATGATGTCATCTGCAAAGGCAGGGGACAGTGTTTTATGAACTCTGATGACATCATCTTTAAAGACAAGGATGAAATGTTTCATGAACTTTGAAGACGTAAACTTTAAAAGCAGGGATGGAATGTTTCATAAACTTTGATGACATCATCTTAAAAGCCAAGGATGGAATGTTTCATTTACTTTGAAGACATCATCTTTAAAGGCAGGAATGGAATGTTTTGTAAGCGTAAAAAGATGACATTATCTTTCTAAAGCCTGTCAAAGGTTTAAAAGGATGATATCACCAAAGGCAGAGGATGGAATGTAAGTGAAGCTCTGTATGTTGGGTCCCTTTTTCCTCCTTTTTGCCAAAAAATAGGCCATAGTTGGCACCCTTCGCTCCTCACCAGTTCCAACCACTTTTCCGAAAGTTGCCAACTAAGGACAGCTTTTTACCCTCATGTTGTTACAAAGATGCTGGTAAAGGGCACGCTGGTATACTATTTAGCTAATAAATCTACTGATGTGAGTGGACAGCAGGCCTGTAGCCAGCCTAAAGGGACGGGTCTTTATTTTTTACTCTACATTGTGTCATATATGAGAAGAAGAATCTCAAATGTACGGAGGAACAACACGATTGACATGATAACAGTATTATCAGCTGCACATATCAATAGTATAAATCATTTATCAGCCTTAAACATCAGCAAAATTTCCAACCGTACCATCAGGTATAGGTGGTTTCCTAGACCGCTAAACACTTTAGGGCCCCCATTGTGAGCCCCAAACATTTTGAATGAAGCCTTAAACATAAAACAACTACCAGAATGTCAACTACCATGATCCTCTCTCAGTTTTGATAGGCTCAGCCTCTTTTTGATGGGAGCACCACTTCAATTCAAACTAAATCCTGCATATTCCAGCTCACTTATGTCCAGTTGTCATTTTGTCCACTGGGTCGATGTTGCGTTCCTCCCTAGTTCCAAACACTTCTTTGAAAATTGTCAACTATGGCCTACTATGTGGCAAAAATCGAGGGCAAAAGCCCCCAATATTTCCAGCTTCATCAAAATTCTGTTCTCTACTTTTGGCAATGTCATCCTTTAAAGCTTTTTAAACATTCCATCCTCTGCTTTTGGTGCTTTCACCATTTTAAAGCCTGTAAAACATTCTGTCCTTGCTCTGAAACAAGCAAGACAACTAATAACCAATTTAGACAGTTCTAAAAAAAAAAAAACAAATAGACATGAACTATTCTGACCAAAATGTTTTTTAAATGTATTTTTAGTGACTTCCCATATAATCCCATTTTTAACCTTCTTTAAACGAAGTTCAGCATTGGAGATTCTCAGTCCTATTCCCTGTGTTGTTTTATGGGTGTCCAGACATTATCAATGCCACTGACTTTCTCATGTCTTTAGTAGCAGTAATAAGGGAGTTTCCTCCTAACAGCTAATGGAGTTAGTTGACTTTGCTAATGTTGACATATCTCTGTTTGTCTGAACAGAAAACCATTCAGACCTCACCCTTCGACTTCATCAGGTCCTTCCAGATGTTCAACGTCACGCATACGGTCTACACTCACAGGTATGTACACTGTTCATCAGCTTTTGTACGTTCCAGTCTTTTTAAATTGATCCCAGTACTGATTTCTGTTGATATCCTGATAACCCATTTGTTTTCTTTCTGCAGCTACCTGGGTCTGGGTCTGATGTCAGCTCGACTCGCCGTCTTAGGAGGAGTTGAAGCCTCCCCGTGTACGTTTTTCTCTTTGCTTTCATCTCTGCCTTTTACATCCCCCTCCCTCCATCAAGCTCGTCCTCTGAGATAAATAAGCCATTATCTAATCTTTTAATAACACACAGCAAGATTAATTCCTTGCCTGCCAGCTGTTGCTGTGATTTAGCTGCTGTAAGAAGCTGCAGCACAGATACATCCTGCTGCCTGCCTCAATGTCTGTGCATCCATCTCTTGTCCTACCCACCCGTCTGTCCATCCATCTCATTGCCCGTGCTGCTGCCTGCCTAACTGTCAATCCGTCCATTCATCTAACTGCCAGTCAGTCTTAATGTACAAACATTGGACAGAGTTTTAGAATATATATAGTTCAGTCAGTGGAAGGCCCCAAGGCTGGTTGCACTCGACCCCAAAGTCTAGTTTCATTTGTTCAGTGAATGCAAGCATACCTTACTGAAGCACTGTCAGAATTTACTTGAAGAGGTGGTATGGGCTAGATTCATGAGGACTTGACACAGTATGCAAGGATATGTTTGAGTTTTAATGCTAGATTTCGGTTATCATTGAAATATTGATAATATTAATTCTTGTTATTATTATAGTATCATCATAATATGACTAATTAAAACAAGTAACAGAAATTAATAATTGAAGGGGCACCGCCATGAAAAGAGAGAACAACACCAAAGAAGGAGCAGTATTTCTATTTAAGTAAAATTATTTTTTAAAAATTTGAAAAAATAAATAGCATTTGAAAAAATAGAAGGTGGGAAATCATACACTGACCCTCTCAACCAGCGAATTAGTATTTGTGCACAATAATCACAGACAACTTCTCTTTAAACCTAGAATAGAAGAGAAAGACAGAAAGAAGATGGCTGAGTAGAACAAAGAAGACAATATGGCTAAATTACATGTGGCTATACTGTGGTTTTAAAGATGGAGATTGAAACTTTAGCTCTCAGCTACAACCGAAGGCACTGTACTGGACATAAATGGACACAGCAAAGTAAATCACATATGCAGAAGCCGAAGCAACAAGAAAGCAAATGCAGCTTTCAATCAAGGCCTCTTACTTGTGATCACAGTGTGTGATTAGTCTGATGTCCAACAGATCAACAAGTGAGCAGAGGTCAGTCCATTAATGTTCCTTCTACTATTCCAGCAAGGTAAAAGTGTTGTGGTGGGAGCGCAGATGGTCAAATGGTTTAAGGCGCTACCCATGTATGCAGGCGGCCTGGGGTCGAATCCGGCCTGCAGCCTGTCTACTGCATTCCCTCCCCACTCTCTTCCCTGTTTCAGTCTATCCACTGTCTCCCCCTATCTAATGAAGGCATGAAAAGGCCCAAAAAAATCTTTAAAAAAAATCTTTAAAAAAAGTGTTGTGGCGTCAAGAATCAGCTTTAGGATGAGAGCAGGGCTTGTATCGTCTTTCTGAGGCGGGAAATGAGTTGTGTGTCCTTCTTCGGATACCTTTGGGCTTTCTGCAGTACTCCTGTCCACATGACATTGAAGGAAGGAAAGAACTCGTACACAACGGCGGATTACTCACTATGCTAAACTTGAGCTAAAACAGAGAACACAATGATGGCGGTAGAGTGGCCTTAAGCGGGGGTCACAGTGGGTTTTATTACCTGTGGACCCTGTGCAGAGTCTCCTCTCTGAGAGGAGAGGGACATGCTGCAAAGCATACTGGGAAGATGATTCCGTCAATCTTTATGACTCTTTGTTTGAATAGTTTCCTCCAAAACTACTAATACAGCCCTCTGCAAGTCTACTAGCCCTGAGTCTTGTTGTCCATATGGCTGATTCCCAACATATGTGACCAAGAAGAGTTGTAGTCAACTCTCAAAAATGAATTATTATTCTCATTAATCTACACTCAGTAACCCATCATAACAAAGGGAACACAGAATTTTTGATTTAAAAAAAAGTATTAAAAATCAAACAGGTATTCAGACCCATTACAACAGCAATGTAAGTTTAGCCCACGTTCCTCCTATTTCTCTAAATCTTTGCTGAGATGTTTCTACACCTTAATTGGAGTCCACCTGTAGTAAATTAGATTGATTTGACATGATTTGGAAAAGCACAACTCTCTATAGAAGGCCTCACATCTGACAATGCATATCAGGGCAAAAACCAAGCCATGAGGTCAAAGAAACTGCTTGCAGAGCTCAGAGACAGGATTGTTGACAGGCACAGATCTGGGGAAGGCTGAAGCAATCCAGGGAGACAGAGTCCTCATTTCAAAACAAGAAGTAAACAGATAAGCAGTGCTGGTCTTTACATATCATATTATGTTGTTTTGGTTTAGAGCCCCCCTGGTGGAAGAATTTCTCAAAAAAAAAAAAAAAAAAAAAAAAGTTTAAATTAGGTAACAAAAATATGTCACATGTAGAATTTTATTAACTTGTGCTAAAATGTGAAGCTCTGGACTCTAACTGATTAATAGGACTGCTAAATCCATATGCAGAGGTTTGTATCGGAATAAAGGACTCTGAGGTGTCGGTCTTTAAATATGATCTGTTTTTGTGTCTCTGAGCAGTAGGGGGCAGCACAGAGCTGGTCAGCCCATGCCTTGCTCCAGAGTACTCGGGCAGTTGGGAGCACGCTGACATTGTGTACACTGTGAAGGGACAGAAAGCAGGTAAGGTCAATGCAGTGATTTGATTTGTTGTTGTATTACCCATCATGCATCAGGAGTGACCTCGTGGCTATGTGTTTTTGTTTCAGGGGAGCCTGTTTACAAGGCGTGTCTAAACAAAGTTGAGAAGGTTTTATACAAGAAGGTGATGAAGGCATATGAGAAGGCTGACATGGACTTCTACGCCTTCTCCTACTACTACGACCGGGCCGTTGACCTGGGCATCATCGGTAGGACACTGATGCTACATCATTTAGTCCTAATGCTTTAACAGATCTGATTGTTTGCCATGGTTAGGGACAGAGATCAGTAATATTATTAATACTCGTTATTGATCTTGAGTCCTTATCGATACCACTGTCTGTTGCTGGGTGACAGGGCAAAATAACTTCACATGTTTAACAGGTTTGTAAATCCAAAAGAGCTTATTTTTTCATCAGATTCATCAGTCAGTCATCAGTCTGAGGTCACATCCTGTCCTTTTCAGCAGAATATTTAATATAGACCTCCAGGATGTGTAAGGCTTGATGCTTCTCTGTCTGCATGGACTCAAACATTCAAACATTGTGAATAATCTGCTTTGTATGTGCAGAAGAGAAGAAGGGAGGAACCATTCGAGTTTCTGATTACATCAACTCAGCCAAAAGAGGTGAGAGGGAGCCATCTGGCTGTCAGCACTGTTAACTGCACATCAGTATCATTGTGGATCAGGGTCATCATGTAGACTGGACTTCACAGTTATCAGCTCAGTATTAATGTCTCTGCACTCTTCTTTAGTTTTTATTCATTAAGACACTAATAAGGTGAAAATCATTAAACATTCATGCTACATGAGAGACTGTATAACAACATTATTGAGAGTTTTCCCTCTGCTTTTCTTTATAATGTGTGTGCAGGCTGGGATGTGTGGTTTATTAGTGTATAGTTCAATTAATAAACCACTAATAATCTTGGTTTAAATGAACAGAAGGGTTATGGTTACTTAAAATAAGCCAGAATTCTGACTTTGATCTCATGATTCTGATTCTGATCTCAGACTTCTAAATTTAATCTTGGAAATCTTACTTTAAACTCAGATTTTTGACTTTGATCTTCGTTTTCTGACTTTGATCTTAGAATTCTGACTTTGAGTTCAGAATTCCTACTTTTATCTCATAATTCTGACTTTGATCTCAAAATTCAGACTTTGATATTAGAATTCTGGTTTTTATCTCAAGCATCTGACTTCAGCCCAAAATTTTATTTCAGTCTTAAAAATTCTGGCTTGACTCAGAATTTCTTCCCTTAATTTGAAAAAAAAGGATATCAAAACATGTTATTCAGTGGACCCATCTTTTTTGATATACATGATAAAGACTTCGTTGTGGGAACATGTGTTTTAAAAGACAGAACTGAGGACTGATGGTTCACTTTGTGAAACAGGTAGACAGGTAGATCTGAAGCTATCTCTGAATATTGTTTGTCAGATGGTTCACTATTCCTTCAGGAGTCAGAGAGAATACAGCTCCTTTTCTATTTTTAGGATTTCATTTATTCACAAGTTACATTTAACAACCAGGTTTTAGGGATTTGCACAGTTAGCTAGAAAAAATGGCTAAATTTCGATACCAAATTAGCTGGCATGAGTGGGTTTAATTATTTATCTAGATTTTTTTAATACTGGCCTTAAATCCTGGTAAAATTGTCTTTGAAAACTGTAGCAAAGCCTCCCACCACCAGTAGGTGCTATAGCTTCAGTTAATGGCCCCTGCCTTCCTACCAGAGTTCTCATCCAGCTCTCTGCTGGATGTAAATTCGAGAAACTTCTTGGCATGGGGTGTTTGGTACTAGAAAGTGAAAAAAAATTTGTATGTAGACTGTTATACTTGTGTACAACCACTCAGCCACAGTGATGAGTGACCAGCATGTCAATCTGCAAAGAGGAGCGAAGGCAAGTAGAGCTAGTTGCTAACTTTAGCCACTCTCTACTTCACTTCCACACCAAATACCCACTGATACAACCACCCTGTGAAGATGATATTGCACTATTTTGTCTGTAGAAAAAAGGGTGAGCCCTAACAGTGGAGTAAAGCTGTTTGACCATGTTAATACATGTGATTATTGTTTTAAACTCTGCCGTGAACAGGACTTCCTATTCTTCATTTCCTGGAATTATTCTATGAAATGTAATCTTTGATCCATGGTGTTGTTCCAGTGTGCAGCAGTCTGTCCCTCAACCCTCCACAGAGCCCCTTCCTCTGTCTGGACCTGGTCTACATCTCTGTCCTACTGCAGGAGCTTGGCTTCCCCCTGCACAAACAGTTCAAGGTGAGACCGTTAGCTGGTCTTGACCACCAGGTAGACCTCATTAACATGTTAAATCCCTCTGACATCTGTGTGTGTGTCTGTGTGCTGCAGTTGGCCCGGACCATCAATGAGGTGGAGACCAGCTGGGCTCTGGGGGCCACTTTTCATTACATCCAGTCATTGAAGGGACACTGAGGATTTTACTGTGAAAAGCCTCACCACAGCACCAATATCCTGTTTTGTCTGGGGAGATCCTCAGATTCATCGTGACCTCATCAGCACCAGAAACCTCCAGCTCTCAAACCCCATGGGGGGTCTGACATGCAGCTGCTGAATGGCTGTTGCTATTGACTGGTCCCTGGTGATGTCACTATCAAGCCAAACCAGAAGAGATTCCTGATCTAGAATGAGAAGGAATGAAGATGAATGACTGTAACCTGGTGTTGGGTTTCTGGTTTTAACCTGAAAGTGAACATGTTAGCGTTGTTGCTAACGTCGCTAACGTGTGAGTCAGATACCCGGCACTCAAAGGGGCATTTACAACAGTCATCCTAAGAGGAAACTCCTGTTTCTCATTTCTTCTCCATCACATGATACCTATGACAATTTCACACTGAGGCCTAATCCACATCAAGGGGGGTATTTTTGAAAACAGCATTCTGTCCTTTTGTATACAACCAGATGGCGTTTTTACATAGCACACTAACCATTTTTCTACCACAATGTTGATGAACATCCTTCTTCAAAAACAAAACAGACAAGTTCCAAAAAAATTCAGCATTCTTCATCTCTCCCTATCAGTATTAGAAAACAGCTAATCCAACAATATCTCTTAGATTGACTCTCCGTTGTTGGCAGCTTTTGGAAAAGTGAGTAGTACTGGTGAAAAGCTCCTCACCAGTTTCACCCACTTTTCCAAAAGTGGCCAACTATGGCCTGCTATTTGGCATTTATGGAGGGAAATTCCCAGCTTCATCAACATTCCATCCTAGCATTTAAAGATGTCATCCTTTGATGTCTTTAGAAGCTTCAGAAAGATGGTGTCGTCCTTTGATGTCTTTAGAAGCTTCAGAAAGATGGTGTCATCCTTTGATGTCTTTAGAAGCTTCAGAATGATGATGTCATCCTTTGATTTCTTTTAGAAGCTTTAGAAACATGTTGTCATTCTTTGATGCCTTTAAAGGCTTTAAAAAGATGATGCCATCAAAGCTTCTAAATTATTCCATCCTTTCCTTTGAAGATGATGTCACTGCTGCTGTGATGAACGGACTCCTGCTGCAGAGGCAGGTTTTGACCGATCATAATGGTTTTTAGTGTTTTCATGTGGATGTTTTGGTTATGGTAAACTTCTGTTTTCATGAATACCTGCCATCATGTGAAGTAGACCTCTGATTCCTTCACTTTGTCAGGCTTGAATATGACATCACAGCTGACCAGCCAATCAGATTCACCACAGCCTCATAAACTCTTGGGTAAACCTGACGCCAGTTTGGTTCATATCTAAGCTATGAAGGATGATTATTGTCACATTTCAGTCTTTTTTTTTTTTAACAAACCAACCTCATGGGACACTCCGAGACAAACGGTTGACCTCCGATGGCTGAACGCTACTGGTTTATGATCAGGGCCGTGAAATATGGCGCTATGAACCGCAATTAATTTCTGAATTTTTATAGTTTTCGTGATTAATCACAGTGATGAGGACATTTTAAATGTGGTTATTATTCAGTTAAAACCAATGGTTTCAGTCCATATTTATGTATGATAGATAGTTCCTGGTGTATTGATTAGTGAATGAAGATGTATTTCAGAAGGTTGTTATATTGACGTTGGATTTGATTATTTATAAACCCTTGGTTCTCAACTGGTGGGTCTGGACCCAAAAGACTTTTTTCAGTGTGCCTGGCAAAATATATACAGAAATAGTCTGTGATGTGCTTTTATTTTGAAGGGTATGCTTCCATCTCTTTCATTTTTTGTTCCACTTCAGTCCAGACAGTCCCGTTGTTCATTAAAAACAGTCGGTTATGATTGAAATATGTATTTAAGAAATTTGGGTCATAGTTTGTAGTTAAGGAGCTGGTAGGTCCTGCTGGACTAGTTGAGAACCACTGGTTTAAACAAGTGCTCCGGAAGCTTAGAAAGATAAAATATCACATGATTAATGCGGTTTAAAAAAAATGTGTTAATTTGAGATCTTTGTCCAATCAAGATAAGAGGCCTGTGTCCACTGACTGCTCTTGATAATACACCAGTGTAGTCCAGTATTTTCAGCTTCCTTAGCTGACCAATCAAAATTGTGAAGGGGCGGGACTTGTGAAACAAGTTTTGTCTACAACAATGGCAGCAGAGAAACTAGTTTGACTTGTCTTGTGGAGGGTGAAGTTTCCTGGTCTACAGCTGGTAAACACCAAGATTCATTTGACACAATGGTAAGCAGCTGGGGGCCTGGGGGCCACATGTGCCCCCCCCCCCCTTACTCAGTGTGACCGCCAAGTCTTTTTCAGATATCAAGATACTGGAAGAAAGTATGATTAGATCAGCCACAAAACAGAAATATTTCTATAAATATATTTGATAAGTGGCATATATTTTTAGTACTTTACAAGAAATTAAAGATAGATCAGCTGTAATATTTGATGAAATAAGTTTTCTATGAACCATTAAAGGTGCAGTGTGCATAATATTCAGCCTTGTAGCATTCAGCGGAACAAACTTGGTAAACTTTTTATTTATTTGTTTTTGTTTTACTAAAAAAAAAAGCCTTTTATTCATTCATAGAGAAGGTTCCCTTTAATAGAGTCTGCCATCTTGGATATTAGCATTTTGCATGTTTCTACAGTACCACGGAAGGGACAAATAACAGAAACTCTTTTTACCCATCAGAAGTGAGTATCCCAGTCTACAAACTGACTATTTGATGTTGCTAATGTTACCCAATTTTACACACTGCACCTTTAAATGCCTTTGTATCAAAAACCTAAATATACAAGTAAAACACACTAATGTCAACACTTATGTTCTTTTGCATTGCAAAAACAGTTTAAATTGGCCTCAGTCCTGTGTATATCTGATTAAATTAAGCATTACTGTCTGAATTAGCATGCTGAAAGCAACACATTTTCCTTTTGTGAAATTATGAGTAATTTTTATTGTTAAACTGTGAGTTTTCCCACATTTATAATTATTTGTACCTCTGGCAGAGGGAATAAAATGACTTGGACTCACAGTAACCAAAGTTCCCCACGCCTGATTTAACACTTTTAACTGAGATTTCTTGAATGAAGAAAAATTTAAAGCATGCAGATCTATTTAAAAAAGATGCTGTCAGCATTAAAACTTGCAGTCTATGGACACAGGTCTGATGGCGTTAACCTTGACAGTCCTGGTCATGACCAGTCTGCCCCTCAGCATCACTACTGTTGTCCTCCTGTATTTAAACCCTTTTATTTTTTATGATGAAGGTTGACAGTTGTCTTTTACATTGAGTTTTGTACTCGAATGTTTGTGCCATAAATCTGAACTGTTTCACTCAGAGGTTTACTTTCTCATCGCTATCCTCTTAGAAAGAAACTCAGAGACTTTTAGGAATATTTAACCTAAATGGAGACATATTTACTCTCTCTTTGTGCATTTGTTCCTCCTCTGGTGAACCGATAAGGGCTGGTTATTGGGTATCACCTGTTCATCTCTGAGGGGTTTATCTTATTCTAAAACATTGTGTAAGGGTTCTTTTTTTTCCAGCAGTTCCCCTAGATGTTTTGGTTTTACTATTAGTTTTTCTGTTTTGATTTTTGTTTTTGTCAAATTTATGATTTACTGTGATCACATGATACCAGACAGGCTGATGTTTCTGTCGGATGGAGGAAAGGGATTTAAATCCTCTCTAGGTCAGACCAAAGGTTCAAGCCAAGTCAGTCAGCAGCAGCAGCTGATTTTAAGGCACGTTGTGATTCAACAGTCAATCTGCACCTCAGAGCCCAGACAGGAAGCCAGCAGGTCTAAATGCCACTGTGCAGTTTGTCCTGGCAATTTTAATCATTAATTCTATCCTCACAAATCAGAAGAAAGCTCACTGTAATCTTCCCAGAGTTGCTGGTACGTCGGCGACAGTCTGTATTTTATCAGCCATCATGGCTGAGCTCGCCCAGCAGCACAGGCCATAAAGCCTTTAGGTCCTAGTCCAGGGTCTAGGACCCCCCTGGGGCAGACTGATTCTAACACTTCAGCACATGTAAACCGTTTTTCTTGGTTTAATTGATAAAAAAATTAAAATCTGTGTTAATTTTTAACAATAACATAAAACTTGTGTGTTTAGAGGGGCTCAGCTTTTCTCAGATATGAGTGGCTGATAGGACACTCCTGGCCTGGAGCTCGGAGCGTAAATCAACATAAGCCCTCTAAAGATTCTGTTGAGGCACCCTCAGACAGCCCAGAGTCTCTTTTTTTATGTTTCTGACAAAAGCAGAACTGAAACTACATCATCTGTCCTTATTCATATCCTACACTGAGTTAAACATGGCTGAAACACAGGCATGAAAAGAGGAGATGGAAAATAAAGCACAGTACATATTCTGTCCCTCTGTCAGCAGTGTGAACTGACAGGATCTCAGGATGTTACAGATCGGCTCACCAACTCACCGTCTGGTGTGAATCTTTGGTCTGAAACTACTGTTTAGATTTAAGCTGACATTAACACAGTGAAATAGTGAAGATGAACACATTTACTGCTTCATGTTTGAAGTTTATAACCTCACATCTTCATATCCGACCTCATGATGTTTTTGTATCGACAGCGACATGGATTGTTTTCTACTCTGAAGGATCTCCTGTTTGTACATTTTTCTCTGTGATCAGTACGAAGTCTGAATAAAGAAACATGAATGTGTTTATGAACTTTCTAAAACAGATTCTTGTTGGTTTTTCAAACACTCCTGAGTTTGGTTTTATTTTGAATGGTTTGTCTATGGTGTCTAGTCCAAATGGATGTGAAATACAGTTCAGTGAAAAGGTATTTTTCCTCTTCTGATTTCTTATTTTTTACACATTTGTCGCACTTAAATGTTTCAGATCATCAAACTATTTTTATTATCAGAAATAAGATAACCTGAGTAAATACAAGTCAGTTTCTAAATGATAATTTCATTTATTAAGGGACAAAAGCCACCCAAACCTACCTGGCCCAATGTGAAAAAGTCATTACCCCCCTTGTTAAATCATGAATTAACCACATCTTTTATACCCAGACCTGTGGAGTCCCGAACCCCCTTAAATAGAACCTGCCTGACAAAGTGAAGTAGGCTAAAAGATCTTAAAAAGCAACAGATCATGGCACCACCTACAGAAATTCAAGAACAGATGAGAAACAAAGTCACTGACATCGATCAGTCTGGAAAGGTTTAGAGACATCTCTAAGGCTTTGGGTCTCCAGCAAACCACACTGACAGCCATTACCCACAAAAGGGAAAAACTGAACAGTGGTGAACCTTCTCAGGAGTGACCAGTCTACCAAAATGACTCCAAGAGCGCATCGACAACTCATCCAGGAGGTTGAGAACCCAGAACAACATCAAAAGATCCTTAAAGGTATGGATGGAATAATTTGAAAACTTTGATGATGTAATTTTCAAAGGCAAGGATGGAATGTTGGTGAAGCTTTTCCCTCCATTTTTGCCAAACCATAGGCCATAAGTTGGCAACTTTTGGAAAAGTGGGTGGAACTGGTAAAGTCCTTGCCATTTCCACACACTTTTCCAAAAATGACCAACAAAGAAAAGTTTTATTTATTTTATTTAACCTTTATATAAAAAGATAAAGACCCACTGAGATTGAGATGTCTTTTACAAGGGTGACATGGCCAAGAGGTCAGCAGCACACATCATAATAAATTATACAAATTCTAGAGAGAGAGAGAAAAAAAAAACAACGTTAAAACAAACAATAATTAAGAATTAGAGCTAGATCACATTTAAAGTGCAGGAGTAGGAATCACAATAACAACTTGAAAATACAAGCACTGTTCCATGGACTCACATTGTCTATCATTTAAGATGGAGCAAAAGTTTTCCAGTGAAAGTAAACATGAGTGAAAGATTGTTCGTACATGTAAGTGTAGTGAACCTTCACAGCTGTGGCCAGCCTATCAAAATGACTCAAAACCCCATGGACATCCAGGAGGTCACAAAAGAACCCAGAACAACATCTAAAGACCTGCAGGCCTCACTTGACACAGTTAAGGTCAGTGTTCATGATTCAACAGGAAGGAAAAAAATGAGTGACACCTAGATTTCTAAATGTTGCCAACATCTTTGTGCAATTGATAAAGGGTATGTGAATTTGCCTGCAATTTGAGTTCCACTGACCTTTTTCGCTGTTGCCAACATATTTGTGCAGTTCAGATACCCAAAAGGAATTCCCTTCTTACCTGGCAACAAGCTCTCCTGCTCCGCTCCGCAGATTGGGTGACACAGAGTTTTCCAAACATTGCCAACACATCCATGCCATCCAGAAAGGGTACAGAAAATTGCCTACATTTTGAATAGTCACACCTTTCTGGATATTGTCATTGTATATTTGCAACTCATAATGAGTGCAGGCATTTGCCTGTAATTTGAGTTCCACTGACTTTACTGGATGTTGCCAACATATTTTTGTAGTTCAGATACTGTGAAGGAATTCCCCTACAACCTGGAAAAGATCCCTCCTAACCAGTTTAGTTGTCCTCCTCTTCTAAAACAATTCAGCAAATTCATCCACAGTGATATGAACGACTCATTGCTTATTATCACAAACACTTGCTTACAGCTGATGCTGCCAAGGATGGAACAACCAGTTATCAGATTTAGGGGGCAATGACTTTCACATAGGACCGGGTGGGTTTGGATGTTTTTTCCCTTAAAAGATAAAAGCATTAAAAAACTGATTTTTGTATTACTCAGGTTAAAGTGTCACAAATATGCAAAACATAAGAAATCAGGAAGGAGGACAATACTTTTTCACAGAACTCCATTTCCCATGATGCCACGGTGCCACGATGTGGATCAGACTATCTGGTGTTCCTGGGTTAAAAGTGTCAGATGGAGAAAAGAAAAAAAAAAACAGCCAATGATTTGGACTTAAAGCTTTAATGGTGTAAACTTTAGCCAATGAAATGAGCCCGTTAAACAACCCAACACCTGTAGCGTTTTGACATCACGGCAGCCCCACAGGAAAGAGGCGGAGGATTGACCTGAAAACACCTGAACAGCAGCAGTCGCCAGCTCTGATTGTAGATCCAGAAGCAGAAAGCGAGCAAGAGTGGAAGAAATGGGTGCGACAAATACCAGGTAAGGAGGGGGGGTCTCAGAGGAAGGCATCACACCACTCCTTTAAACATTGAGCACAGGAGCCAGCCTGTCTGGAATTGGCTCCTGAGGCGTCTTTGAGCCACTCGGTGAACATCTCCGTGTCCTTCTTCAGCAGCAGGAACTGACCCAGAACCACGTAGGCCTGCACCAGGACCAAAGAGATGATCTCAGTTATTACAGACTTTTTATTTATTAAAAGATTAACATTCAGACCTTTTCTGTTTTTTGGCAGCCTAACCAAGCTATTACAAACATGTCAAGGTTTCACTCACCTTATCAAAGCCCTGCTCATCCAGCTTCCCCCCGAGAACTTCTCCAATCCCTGACAGCGCCGTCACAGGTTTCTCTCCCATCGGCTCACCAACAAAATCCCGGTGTTTCTGAGATGTGGTCGACATCCTGCTGTGGATCAGACAGACCAAAACCAGGAGTTAGAGAAAACCTAACCTAAGATGATTCCAGCAATCCCAGCTTGTCAAAGACGGAATGTTTTATAAGCTTTGATGACAATATCTTCAAGTCAAAGACGGAATGTTTTATAAACTTTGATGACAATATCTTCAAGTCAAAGATGGAATGTTTTATAAACTTTGATGACAGTATCATCAAGTCAAAGATGGAATTGTTTATAAGATTTGATGACAATATCTCAAAGTCAAAGACGGAATTGTTTATATGCTTGATGCCAATATCTTCCGAGTCAAAGACTGAATGTTTTATAGGCTTTGATGACAACATCTTCAAGTCAAAGACAGAATGTTTTATAAACTTTGATGAGATCTTCAAAGTCAAGGATGAAATGTTTTAGAGGCTCTGATGACATCATCTTCAAAGGCAGAGGACAGAATGGTGGTGAAGTTGGAGATTTTGAGGTTTTTTTTCTCCCTCCTATTTTACCAAGAGAGGCCAAAGTTGGCAACCCTTGCTTGTTGCCAGTTACACCCACCTCAAAAAAGGTGTCAACTAAGATCAGTCAACATATGCAAAAGACTGTTGGAAAATTTGCTTTTCTAAGAGTTGATTAAAGACTGTTGGCTATTTGAGGAGTTTGATTTATCATGTGGGTCTGTCCTGTAGTTCTCTGGATTTGGGAGCTGAAAAGAGATGATCCAGAAGATTAGGTTCACTCTATATTATTCATTTTGGATAAATGGTGAGGGGCTACATGTTGTTTGTTGCCCAGAGCCTCCACATTTTTAAGGCTGGCCTATCTCAATCATTGATTTCTTGAGTTACTTTAAACTCTCATATAGACGTTTACTAAAAAGGCCAGCTGGATTTTAAGCTAATTTTCAGCCAGTACTACCTGTCAGTAATCTAGTGTTTTAAAACAAACAGACAAACAAACAAACAACCAGAGAGGATCCTAGCAGCTGCTGCTGGTTTCTCACACTGAAACCTGTCAAACCAGCGGTACCAGTAACTGTGGAGTACAGCCTGCTGACTAAACTGGACACAGTTTGACCACAGATTAACCCGGGTCAGCACAGGGAGCCCTCACCTGGTTTCTACCTGCTGTAGGTGGACGCCTGGTTCACGTGCGGGGGATCCGGAGGCTCCAGACGGGCAGAGGCTGAGACTGTGGGGACATCAGGTCAAAGTTAACCACACTGGGACAAACGGCGGGAAAAACGTTCAGTAAAAGCTTTAGAAATAAACGAACACACCGGGGTTAGCGGCCCGGGCCGGTCTGGCTCACCTGGGCCCAGAAACACACCAGAAAACTTCTCCAAGGACCCACCACTAAACTTTTTTTCTCCCTCTGTACGGGCGCTTTATTCTGAAACCCGGAAGTACGTGTCACACTGCGTGAGCGCTATCAATGACGTCATGACGTAAACAGCTCACTGGATGGTGTTTGCTGCAGAAGGTTCACTCGGAGAGGAAAATAAAATCCAAAACATGAAACTATTTAATGTGCAAATTTACCACGTGTTAATTTTTAAACTTTCTTTATCATTAATTCATTAATTGTTTTTATATTTGTTTGTTTGTTGATTCATCCATATTTTTTCCTTAAACGGTTCCACCCACATATAAGCTTCTGAACCATTTCCACGACTGACTCTCTCAGAGGGCCCAGAACCGTCTCAGGAACCGGAAACTATCTCAGTGTTTAAAGTTATCATTAGAAATAACAGGGAATTAGTGAAGTGTGTGTGTCTACCTGCTCATTTTGACACATCTACAATCCAAGTGCCAAGAAAGATGGGTCGCTGTGTAAAACTCTGAGATTACTCCCCTCTTTAGTTTTCAGCTTGAGCCTTCTAGTTAGACTGTTGAAGATATTTTTAATTCATTTTACCACTTTATAGCAGATCTGTTTATGTTTTCTTCATCAAAGAATATTCAGGGCTGCCAAAAGATTAACATTTTAATCAGGAGTGATCTCAGAATATTTGTTTTTGTGATTAATCGCACCCTTTATATCGCATTTCAGACCCTCTTTGTGTCATTTTTGGTTCTTCTTCTGTCTTAACTAAGGATAATTGACCTGTTAAGATGCAGAGCTGCTTTATTGGTAAATCAAAGATTTTAACATGAACTTAACAAAAAAAGGAACTTGTTATGGATGGATTAATTAAGAGAACATTAAAAAGGTTCAGATGACTTCTGACTTGTCCACTGAGCTGCCTATAAGAGTTTTTTTTTTTTTTTTTTTTAAGTAAAATGAGACATTAAGGAGCTGTGTTATACTTAGTTTACATAACTGTGGCTACAGGGAGACACTGATATGCCTTAATTACTGTAATAATAGTGGACCTATAACTTGATTTTAATCTTGACAGCTTTCATATAAATATTCAGAACTTCAATTACTTTTGTTTTGTAAGCTTTTACACCAGGGCCCCCGACAACCAGACTGTTTAAAGGACCCCCATTACCATCACCCTATGATGGAGGTACTTCTAGAAGATCCCTTAAACCTGTACATTCATGATCAAATTTCTAAAGTGTGACATCAGCTATTTAGTCAGTGTAGTTTACAGTGACCAGAATTTTAATTTGAAATGAGTAATCCAAAATCAGGAAACAAACTGTTTCCCAATCACTGTTTAAAAGCAGAAAAAAAAACATTGAAAAAAAGACACTTTTAATCAGTGGAAATTTTATTCCTTCTTATTGTTTTTGTGTTCTGATCAAACAGGGAAGATGAAAGAAAACTCTTCCTCACAACACCTGCAATATTTTAAAAATAAAAGAAAAAAAGAATGTTACATCACCACACTTCCATTCTTTGATCCTCCTTTTTTGATCAGAACTTAAAAACAGTGAAATGAAAAAAACTGTTTTTTAAATATTTTATTTATTTTTTTGTAAACAACAAACAGCAAACAAATATCCTGTTTTTTTTTTTTGTTTTTTTTTTTACTTTTTTATTCCCATTTTATTCTAATCTGTCTGAAAGGGTCAAAGGCATGTTTTTCCCCCAATGTTTTTTTCTATCTTTTGGAATTATAATTTGGAATGAAGAATGTGTTGGCCATAATCTACACCATTTCTTTTAAATATATGTCCTTTTAAATGAATGAATAGTAATCTTATTTTGCTTTTTCAGCCAGTGTTTTTTGGTAAACAGTCTGATGATTTGTACCCTAACAATAAACAAGATTAAACTGTTACTGTACAGCTTGACATGTCTAAAATTATGAGTTAAAAAGTAAAAAGAAATACAAGTTGAAGAGTCAATATAATGAGACAGTAAGTACCAATTATAGGAAAAGGTTGAAATAATGAGTTAAAAGTCAAAACTATGGTTAAGGAAATCGAAATAATAATTTAAAGAGTCAAATTGATGAATGAGTAAGTCAGAATTCACAGCTATGAGATAAAGGTAAAAATTATGACATTAGAATTTTAACAATTAGGTTAAAAAGTCCAAATAATGAGATATAAGGTCATAATTCAAATTATGAGACAAAAATTTAAAATATGAATGAAAAATTCAAATTTATGAGATCAGAAGTGGAAATTTTGAAACTAGTAATCATAACTAAGGATGAAAGTCAAAACTATGAAATTTAAGTAAAAAAATAATCAGATTACTCAAAATTAGGAGTTCAAAAAGTTGAGGTTATCAGATAGTTCATACTAATGAGATGGGAACTAGTTAGATAAAATGTCAGAATGTACTATAATTCATCATCTCAATATTAAAATTTCCTATCTAATAATTATAATTCTACTCTCATAATTCTTATTTAAGTTTTTTTTTTTTTTTTTTAAATACGAACGTTCATAGTTTTCATTTTTCAGTGTCAGTTTTGGGCCTCCATACCAGAGTGAGACGTCTTCTCCCTAATAGACGGGCTTCATTTGGACACGCCTCCCCTCCTCTTCATGCTGTCAGAGTTGGTCGGTGGGCGTGTCTCTGTGTTGTTTTCCTCCTACCTGGAAAGGTGTTCTCTCTCCGTAGACTCTCCTCGTCCTCCTGTCCCCCCGCTCCGTGCTCCTCGTCCCGGCTGTCTGTGCTGAACCATGTCGAAGCCCCTAACGGACCAAGAGCGGAGGAGGCAGATCAGTGTCCGCGGGATCGCCGGTCTCGGGGACGTGGCTGAGATCAAGACCACCTTTAACCGACACCTTCACTTCACCCTGGTCAAGGATCGGAACGTCGCCACGCCCCGGGACTATTACTTCGCCTTGGCTCACACTGTCCGGGACCACCTGGTAGGCCGGTGGATCCGGACCCAGCAGTACTATTACGAGAAGGACCCAAAGGTAGGCAGAGGAGACTCGGTCGGATCCCTCAAAGGAGACGCATCATTAAAGCTATTTATGAGTGGTGGGAGGGGGAACAGATTCCTTTAACCGCGGGAATAAACCCTGCTGACCCTGAAACTGTTAATATCTCCAGTTAAACAGGTTTAGACTTTACTTCCTGTAGTTAAACCAAAAGGAGGGCGCACCAGGGTCAGACTAGGGCTGGGCAACATTTCCCGTTTTTGTCAACCAATCTCAGAACCACCAGTTCACATTAGCTAAGGTTATCTAAAGACACTTTACAAAGAGGGCAGGTCTAGACTGTACTCTCTGATGTGGCCTATTATAATAGACCAGCATTAAATGTCAATATTATAATAAGGACTCTTCCCTATTACAATAGACAAGAGTTGATTGTTAATATGATAATAAAGACTTTACCCTATATTAGACTGGTGTTAATCATTAGTATTATAATAAGGACTATACTCTATACCCACACTCATTAATAATTGATATTATATTAAGGACTTTTCCATGTTATAATGGACAAGCACTACTCATTAATATTACAATAAAGACCATACCCTATTATAATAAAGACCAGCATTAATCACCAGGAGCACAGCACTAGCAGCACAGTACCCCTTTACGGTGGCAACAAAAGGTTCCCTAACCATAGGGCAGGACTGTCGAGTAGACCAGACTTATATTGACAGCTCTCTGCCAAAGCTGCACTGGGGTTAGAAAAGGCTAGAAGGAAAGGTAGGGGTGGAGAAAAGCGGGAAGAGGAGAGGGACAAGAGAAACAACAAAACACTGAATAAAAGACAAATTTATTGCGGTGGTCTTTAACATCCATGTTTGTGTTTTTATCAGGGTTAGAGGCCAATAAAGTTCATGTTGATACTGATTCAGACACAAAAATCACTCTAAGTCCTAAAGCTGAGTTAAAAATGGTTTACGATAGGGTTGGGAAATTAGTAGTGTTTCATTTTCAATCACAGGTTTGGCTTCCTACCAGGGTAGGTTTTAGAAACGTGGAGGCCCCATTCAAACACTGACATGAGGCCCCCATTTAACCAAAAAAGAACCATAGTGAGGGAACTAAATCTTCTTAAGCATCTTTTTTGGTGTGGTCAGAGCTGCAGACTCTGAACACAGGATGGTTTGTCAGGATATACAGTGCTTAACAAATTTATTAGACCACCACCCAAAGTAAGGTTTATGCCACAGCTGCCCTAAATTAACAGCACTGGTGAAAACTGGTAAAACCAAAATCATTTTTCTATGTGTCTGCAATGGTTAATACACCAATATGTAGAAGCTCTTTAACCCAATGATATTTTTAATGTTAAATATGATTACTATTGTTATCCATGAATTTTCAAATTTACTGATTGACAAAAAACTGAAAATATAGTAAACCACATTAATAATTCTTGATTAATATGTCAAATTAGAGTTATTTACTTGCATTCCTGAACAGAAAAATTAGTTTTAGTGGTTGAATGCCCAGTGAGCCGGCTCAAATTTGGGTTTAAAAAGGTGAATTCAGTTTGAAATCCTTCATTCCTGTTCAAAATGGTAAAACATGGAGAGCTCAGTGAAAATGAAAGAGTCCGCATTAAAGCACTTCATGATGCTGGATGGTCTTTGAGACAAATATGACAGGTGGTCTAATAAATTTGTTAAGCACTGTATAAGGAAACTTCATATACTTTAGTTTGAAATCAGGTTAAGTTTACTTCCTGAAGGTCCACATTCTGCTTCCTTATCAGAGCTAAATTTGACTAAAACCACTTCCTGTTCTGCAGCTTCTGCAGGTTTGTGAAGACACAAACTGATGTGTTCTGTTTCCTCTTTATTTCCTTTTCTCTCTGCTCGCCGTTCCTATAGCGAATAATTCCTGATTTTTAGTAGCAACAATGTCATCACTGGTTTAAACAGGTGTTGTGTTGTAGAGCACACAGGTGCCATTACTGATGCTACCATGAGACATGGGGTAGACAACAGCTCTTTTTAAGTCAAACCAACAGTGTGTTTCACTAAAGAGCAGCCAGATAACAGACCAGACATCAACCTTTCATGCTGTTGTAAGTAATGTACAGTAAACATGCTCTTTCCTCTCCAAGTTTTATGTCTGTAGTAACAGCAACACACAGCGAGCGTGCTCACTCTGCAGAGTGTCTCTGTCAGGCTTTAAGCTTTGAGCTGCAATGGATTGACTCGGTTTATCCTTAGCCCAGCGCTGCAGTGATTAAGCTTATAATGGCTTTAACACCTGTTTAAAGGTGTGTTTTAACTGATAACTCTCTTGTTTCAAGTCCACGATCAGTCAGAGAAGCTGGCTGTGGTGTTAAATTCGTGCAGAAAGGCAGCTGTGAACTCTAGCTGCATAAACTTGTCTGTTCCACTGCTAAAGTTATGTTAAAACAAAAATAAACACACTATTTTCACAAGTTCTACACAATAAATGTCCATAATTGTTATTTTTCTCCTGTGCTTTTATTGTGAAGGGCCCATATCAGAAAATGTGGTGTAGTCAAAAGCAGTTTGACATAACCTCAGCAGGAGAGAAATTAAACTTTATAGAGATGAGGGTTGTAGCAGCTGAATACGAATTTAAATCTGTTTCCTCGCTTAAAGCTGTTATATAAAACAGTTTCTGTGAAGGACAAGAAAAATACAGTTATCGAAATTTGAGGCCATATGGCACAGGTCTGGACTGTTGATCTAAGATGATTGGACGGTCCGGTATCAAACCCCTATCTGTTGTGTTGATTGAATTGTTGTCACTGTTGGATGTCTGATATCTGAACCCTCCTTGATATTTCTCCACAGAGAGTTTATTACCTGTCTCTAGAGTTCTACATGGGACGAACATTGCAGAACACCATGATCAACCTTGGCCTGCAGAACGCCTGTGACGAGGCCATCTACCAGGTAACGGTGCACACCTGAGGCTAACAGACACGTCAGACTACTACACCTTTATAACCTGGCTCTATCAGCAGAGGATCAGACGAGGACGTCGTATTGGGCGTCAGACATAAAGATTTATATCTGATCATTTAACTTCATCTTAGTTTCACTACAACCAGGAAGTGGAAACAAACCCCCGTAACCTTGGTGATAACTGTGTCTGTTTGTGTAGCTGGGTTTGGACATGGAGGAGCTGGAGGAGATCGAGGAGGATGCCGGTCTGGGTAATGGAGGACTGGGGCGGCTGGCAGGTAAACAAAACAGCTCACTAACTGTTTTGATAACAGCATCCATGCATACAGATCCATAAAAGTGAACAAAAATGCTATGGTCACTATTCAGCTTCAGTGTACAAAAATATGAAAAAAAAAAAAAAATCGAACTCTTAGAGATGGTGTAAGAAAAAGGAAATGATGCATGCTGAAGTCATCAACTGTAGGAAACATTTACACAGAAATGATCCACATGAAACACTAAGATTTTTTTTATTTTCAGTTTCAAAAAAATTCAGCATTCAGATGACAACATTTGCTTAAAACAGCCGTGCATGCAGATCCACAAAAACAAACCTGTAGTATCCATGCCAGGCCAGGAGGTGGTGCTGTGACTTCATGTTATTAGGCAAGGACAGAATGTTTTATAAGCCTTTAAAACATCTTCAAAGGCAAGGAAAAAATGTGTTACAAACTTAAAAGGATGATATCATCTTCAAAGGCAAGGTTAGAATGTTTTCTAAAAATTAAAGGATGACATCATCTTCAAAGGCAAGGCCAGATTTTTTTGTATATCATCTTTAAATGCAAGGTTAGAATGTTTTATAAGGCTTGAAAAGCATTTTCTACAAAAACAAGGATGGAATGTTTTATAAACTTTAAAGGATATCATTGTCAAAGGCAAGATTAGAATGTGTTATTAACATTAAAGCAGTGGTTTCAACTGGTCAGGCATCAGGAGCCACAACTACCCTCTTAAGTAAAATCGCAACCCAAATTTTTAAAAGTTTCCAACTACTACAATTTATTTAATGATTTTTTTTCTTCTTTTAGACCCCAGACAAATCAAAACATAATTAAACAAGATACAGAACTTGGCAAAAATATTCAAAGGCACTTTATTACAAAAGGACAGACACGCACAAATTTTATTTTACTGCATTTTTCTAAAATAGCATGGAAATTTGGTAATCTATCCAGGAATATCCTGGTTCGCTTAGCTTTGTAACAGAAAGAAAGGAGATAAATAAGTAGCTCTCTTGAGAAAAATACTGGAATTTAGTGGTTATCATTGGAAAACATAAAATACAAGTTTGATTTTACTGTATCACCACACAGGAATGCGTATATAGTTTTTGCTTACACAGTTTTTGCCATGTTGCTTCCTGTAACATATTTACAATTTACTGGATAGAGCTTTGCAAACCAGTTTTCGGGTCCCGACCCACCAGTTGAGAACCCCTGCATTAAAGGATCACATCATCTTCAAAGGCAATGACATAATGTTTTATAAGCCTTGACAACATCATTTTCAAAGGCAATGACAAAATGTTTTAAAAACTTTAAAGGATGACATCAACTTCAAAAGCAAGGACAAAATGTTTTATAAAATTTAAAAGATGACATCATCATCAAAGGCAAGGTCAGAATGTTTTATAAGCCTTAATAACATCGTTTTCAAAGGCAAAGAAAAAATGCTTTAAAAACTTTAAAGGATGAAATCATCTTCAAAGGCAAAGACAAAATGTTTTCTAAACTTTAAAGGATGACATGAACTTCAAAGGCAAAGACAAAATGTTTTATAAACTTTAAAAGACGACATCATCATCAAAGTCAAAGACAAAATGTTTTATAAACTTTATAGGATGACATCAACTTTAAAAGCAAGGAAAAAATGTTTTGTAAACCTTAAAAGATGACATCATCATCTAAGGCAAGGTTAAAATGTTTTATGAGCCTTAATATCATTTTCAAAGGCAAAGAAAAATGTTTTATAAACTTTAAAGGATGAAATCATCTTCAAAGGCAAAAAAAAAGTTTCATAAACTTTAAAGGATCACATCATCTTCAAAGGCAAAGATAAAATGTTTAATAAACTTTAAAGGGTGACATCATCATCAAAGACAAAATGTTTTATAAACTTTAAAGGATGACATCATCTTCAAAGGCAAGGTATGAAAGTTTTATACCATAAAGGATGACATCATCTTTAAGGCAAGGACAGAATGTTTTGTAAACTTTAAAAATGACAACCTTTAAAGCCATGATTGAATGTTGCCAAAGTTAGGGATATTGTGGACTTTGCAGCTCTGTTTTTGCTCAGGTATCTTTCTGTAATATTAAAATTTGTTTGCTGATATGAAACATATTTTGTATTTTATGAATATGTCCCTCCTGTCTTTGAATGTCTAATAATCGGTGACTAACTGTGCTGATGTCATGCCTCCTCTCTCTTCTCTGCTGCAGCATGTTTCCTGGACTCCATGGCAACCCTCGGCCTGGCGGCGTATGGTTATGGGATTCGATATGAATTTGGTATCTTCAACCAGAAGATCAGTAGTGGGTGGCAGGTACACAGACATATTCACACTTGTACACACCAGAGGCCTGTACGACGAAGCTGGATTGACACGCCTGGAATATCTCTCCGCTAGCTGGATTGACTTATCAAGATGTTCACAATCCAGATCAGCTGTATGATGAAGCTGGTTATCAACTCGTTAAGAGCACCCAGGGTTTTCCAATCTGGATCAGTGCACGCTCACATAAAAGGGGTGGTGTTTGCAGCGTCTGACCAATCCCAAACATGGAGAAACCCTGCATAGCAGCGTATATCTCAACAGAGGAACAGACAATCATTCTTAAAAAATATGGGGAATTTAAAGCAATTATCCAGGCCAGAAGCAACACTGTCCACTCAGCAAAAGCCAGGAAAAAATGCTGGCGGAAAATTGCCGACTCTGTTAATGCATACATTTGATAGATTATACAATATTAATTCATCGGACAATATAAACGGACAGCACTCTGATCACTCAGTTTCACTTTATTACGGCACAGATGTTTAGGGCAGAGCTTCCTCAGCAAATTTTGAGTTGTAATATTAAGTCCTCACCATGACAGCATGAGTAGTTGTGCGTTTCATTAATCCATGTTTCTGCAGTTATGCCATGTGTGCCATTATTATTAACCCCATTATTTCAGATGCAACCCAAGTGGAGCAAAAAGGACTTGGGAACAAGTGAAGATCAAATACAAAAGTGCATACAGTGCTTAACAAATTTATTAGACCACCTGTAATATTTGTCTCAAAGACCATCCAGCATCATGAAGCGCTTTAATGTGGACTCTTTCATTTTTAGTGAGCTCTCCACGTTTTACCATTGTCAACAGGAATGAGGGATTTCAAACTGAATTTACCCAAATTTGAGCCGGCTCACTGGGCTTCTCTGAGAAGTCAGAAATGAATCAAGCATAACATTCAACCACTAAAACTAATTTTTCTGTTCAGGAATGCAAGTAAATAACTATAATTTGGCATATTAATCAAGAAATATTAATGTGCTTTACTGTTTTTTTAAATCAGTAAATTTGAAAATTCATGGATAGCAATAATAATTATATTTTAGCATTAAAAATATCATTTGGGTTAAAGAGCTTCTACATATTGGTGTATTAACCATTGCAGAAACATAAAAAATGATTTTGGTAATTACCAATGCTGTTAATTTAGGGCAGCTGTGGCATAAACCTTACTTTGGTTAGGGTTAGTGTGGTCTAATAAATTTGTTAAGCACTGTATATTAAAGCGGCAAGTGACAAGGCTTTATTTCTCCACACTGTCTCTGTTGTATGGATGAAATCACCAGAATTTATCTATCATCTATCCCTACATATTCTTTCTCTCCAAAGCGCTCTTCTCATGATCCGTGCACCAACGTCTACAGGATCTTCTAAGAATGGGCAGGCCATTTTCCAAGAGAACTGATTGGTCCGGAGGCGGTGCTTTTATACTCACTAATCTTGTATCCAGAACATAACCTGCTCCAGAGCAGGTTAGCCATTCAGCATAAGTTACCATGGTGATTTATCCCGGTAAGAAGTGAACCAGTGTTGTCATACAGAAAATCCAGGGTTAATCCTGAAGTTATCTCTGTAAAAGTAGAACCAGCTTGGTCGCACAGGCCTCAGGTGTTCAGAAGGTGTGTGGCTGGCTCACATTTTGCTCCGCCCTCCCTCAGATGGAGGAGGCAGATGATTGGCTGAGGTACGGGAACCCGTGGGAGAAGGCGAGACCGGAGTACATGCGGCCAGTTCATTTCTACGGTCGGGTGGAGAAAACGGAGAGTGGAGTGAAGTGGGTGGACACGCAGGTGAGAGACTAATCAATGAAGACAATCAAAACGGGTTAATTCAGAGAGTGACTCTGTGGTCTAGTCAATAAAGGAAATATTATTTAGTGCAGACATTTAAATCAGTTCATATCCAACTTTAACATTCAGTTCACCGAGCTGTTCACTGATTGATCAATAATTGCTCTTTTGTTGAATAATTCTGCTCTTCATCCTGAGCCATTCATTCATAAATCTGTGTGACTACCCTTTAAGCGTCTGTCTGTCTGATCCTCCAGGTGGTGTTGGCGTTGCCCTATGACACTCCAGTTCCTGGTTACCGTAACAACACAGTGAACACGATGAGGCTGTGGTCGGCCAAAGCGCCAAATGACTTCAAACTGCAGAACTGTATGTCTGATCATCCATTACCACATAAAGATCCCTTCTTCTATTGATTTAACACTCATTTGACTCAGTGTTTCTGCTCCACAGTTAATGTAGGAGATTATATCGAAGCTGTTCTGGACAGAAACCTGGCGGAAAACATCTCTAGAGTACTCTACCCCAACGACAACGTGAGTACACTATAAAAACATTTAGTGTTACTGCCAGAATTCTCAGTATTCAGATAGAATTAAAGGTGATTTTATTGTTACATTAAAATCTAAAGATCACCTAGCAAAAGTTTTTTAAGGCCCCGAAGTCTGACCACTAGACTGGAGTGAACACAAGCAGAATGCAGTCAGGCATCGACCCAGAGTCTGCTTAATGTGTTTTTTTACATTAGCAAAAAATGTTTTATGCAACACCCAAGCAGCCTTTACCCTGCTGGTATGCTTTCACATCAGTAACATCACTATGTCAGAGCACTCCTGTGTATGTATGGAGTCATTATTGTTGCAAAACTCAAGAGCACATTTTTACATTCTGAGATCATGGCTTGTTGACCAACCAATCTTGTTAGCTCTGCCCATTGTTGCTGTGCAGCTCTCCACCAAGAGAGTCCCAACATTCTTTCACATACACGCTCATTGTTAAAGTCCGAGAGACAACATCAAACCTTTTACAGGAATTATTCAAAATCTGTCAAAGATAGCAAAATAGTGAATTCAGTATAAAAAGGTGAATAATTTGTCTACTTTTTAAAGCCAAAACTAAGTCTGTAGGATGAATTGAGATGGAGTTATAGGGCTTGGAAGTTGACTAAGATAATGTATGTAGTAGAATGTTGGGAATCTCTTAGTGAGATCAAAGCAAATGTCTCCTGGAGAACAGCATAGCAACCATGAGCAGTGCTAACATGATTGGTCCATCCTCTACCTGTTTCCTATGGGTTGGTTCATCAAGAAGTCAAAGAGCAGAAATACATTTCAAGCAAGTTATAAAGTTTTACACATGCACACAGAGCAGAATCAATGTTTGATAAGCGTTGGTAACATCATATATATAAAGCCTATCAAAGGCTTCAAGGGATGGCATCATCAAAGGCAGAGGACCGAATGTTTGTGAAGCTGGGGATGTTGGGTCCTTTTTCTCTTTATTTTTACCAAATAGTCCATAGCTGGCAACAAACACTCAGGTACACCTTTGTTCATGGGTCAGCCATTCTAGAGCACAGTAATAATCCTGACTGATGTGAAAACAGTCCAACATTTCCAGTATCAGTGTCTGTCTGAGATGACACCGCCGAGCTGTGACTGACCTCAGGCTGATAATTCAGGATCTTATCCAACCTCACTGGTACAGTTCCTCTGTAGTTTTTTGAAGGGAAGGAGCTGCGTCTGAAGCAGGAGTACTTCGTGGTGGCGGCCACGCTGCAGGACATCATCCGCCGGTTCAAATCCTCCAAGTTTGGCAGCAGAGATCCAGTTAGGACATCCTTTGACACGTTTCCTGATAAGGTGAGAGTACGGTCCAAAATACTCAGGGAGGGTTTCCCTCACCCCTCACACAGTAAATTTACCTGAGTAAATTCTACTCAAATTGAGTAAAATTTTACTCTGAAAAATATAACATTTGGTCCCAGTCTATTAGGAGTAAAATTCATTCTGCTTGCAGAGTAATGTTTTCAGAGTTGTTTTACTCTAGAGTGTTTTTTTTAACTCTAAATTATGATTACAAACTCTAACATCAACAAAATAAAACAACTCTACAGCAGTTGTACTCACTACAGAGTAATACAGACCTTAGTTTACTGATTATAGAGCTGTTTTTTTCTCAATACAGTATTTCATTTAGTCCTTTCAGAGCTGTTTTTCATTCCTTATAGAAATGTTTCTACTCATTACGGAAGATTTTCTGCTCCATATAGAATTTGGTAATGGTTATGTGGAGCTGTATCTTACTCTAAATAGACTGATCTTCCTCTTTATATAGAGCTTCATTTTTCTCTTAATTGATAATTCTGCCATTTCACCTATAAATGGCGTAACAACAAAAGAGGCGTTTTTGCCTATACATATTAGACATAGTGTTGTAATTTACAGAAACAATTGTGATGAATGTATGACAAGAACTCAGGAGCAGAGCACGAGACAAGGTGGTGAAGTTAAAGATGTTTATTTGACAACAACAGTGTAAATGATGGTGAGCTGGCTGGTGGTTGGAAATAGCACGGGCAGAGAGACGGAGACACTGCAAAAAACAGAGGACAGATGGAGTTAGACAAGGCAAGAAAAACCTCACTGAAAAATCAGTAAATTATCAAAGGTTGAGGAGGAGTTCCCTGAGTAGAAGCTGTAGTACAAAGGTGTCTGAAAGTTCATCACCTGGTGAGGAGATCTTGATTGTCAAGGATTATCTGCAGCTGGGACCAACCGTGAGTGATGGCAGCTGAGTTAAAAACTTAAGTGGGTGTGGCGGAAGTTTTACTCCAGCAGAATTTACTCTGTGGGTCCGTTCAAATAGTCCATTTTGCTTCAGAAGGTTCCTAACTGAGTGAAATGACCCGGAAGTATTTTATCGTCGGCCATAATAAAGACCGTTCGAATTCTTCAACTGAAAAGGAAAGGAGCATCATTACTTCATTTATTATCTCCTTTAGCCTAGGAAACACTGGACCATCCTTTACCAAAGGAGAAATGAACAGACGACCCACAATTCTTTGTATAAACTTAATTTAAAGTGACGCACCTGTTGACCGCTCATCAAAACAACCCATCAATTCGACTGTAACTTTACTAGCCCTGATTTAAACAGTAAAATTCATTGTCAAACTTATAATTCATGTGATAAATGGAAGGAAATAGGGTTGAACAGAGGAATACTACAGACAAGAAAACTATATCACTCCACTTATGATAATGATTTCATTTCTTCTCATTTTCATTTTGATCCAAACGGTAGTCAGTCAGTATTTCAAACTGCATTTGTTTCACTATTAGGAAATATTAAAGTTAATGTGACAAAAGTTTGTAAATCAAAACCAATTCAAGCCATGAAGTCAGGATGATGGCCATATTGTGCTGATCATATTTATCATCATAATTAAGATGGTTTATAGAGCTTTTCACATTACGAGCTGAAAGACAGACAGAACCAGAGTAGACTCTGTAATAAAATTAACAGAGAAGAGAGAATTAAAGAAAATGGATAGGTAGGGATCAAAACAAAACGATTTAATATTGTTGTGAAATAAAAGGACTTGAATATTATTCATATAGTTGTACTGACGACTAGATACGAGAAAAGTTTCTGCTGTACTAGATGTTCACAGTCACTGCCCCTCGTCCTGAAGAGACTTTAGGATATAAAACTCTTAATGAGCTCATATTCATCACGGAGGTTTTCACGTTTCATTCGCTGCACATAACGACACGGAGAACGCACCAAGTAGTGGGTGCGAATTTTGTAGTCCGTCAATGTTAAATTGTAGTTTTTACTCACGTCACGTCCACAAAATCTGCCTAGGGAAAGTGCAGTCTGATTCCCTAATCACCCTGTTCTCCTTTCGTACTCCCTCATTCCCACTTTTCCTTGACCCTTTGATGTTTTTAACCGGGGTTAAGGAAAAGTGGATAGGAAAGGACTTTGGAGGTAATTTTTTTGGACTCTTTGAATGGACCCTGTGTTTTTACTCCAACTCTCGTGGTGGCTTGTAATAAATATACTCAATAAAGAGTAAATTTTACTATTTTTGAGTAAAATACTTTTTACTGGAAAAATTACTCCCCAGATTTTCCTGTGCACCAGTTCCTCCTACTTTCCCAAAGCTGCCAACTAAGAACAGTCAACGAAAGGGAACGATTATTGGTATATCTTCTCTTATGTCTGTTCTTCATATGACTGTTAACAGTCTCATGTTCCTCTTCTGTGGTGTTGGTGACTACTTTACTTCCCTCCCTGTAGGTAGCAATCCAGCTGAATGACACGCATCCTGCTCTGGCGATCCCTGAGCTGATGCGGATCCTGGTGGACGTTGAGAAGCTGGACTGGGACAAGGTGTGGCTTAAAGATTTACCATCATGTAACTACCAGCAGGTCAATGTTCTATGAGGACTTCCTCTTTATGTTGATGATGTGTACGTGTGCAGGCCTGGGACATCACCTGTCGTACCTGTGCATATACCAACCACACGGTGCTCCCTGAAGCGTTGGAGCGTTGGCCTGTCTTCATGTTTGAGCAGCTCCTGCCCCGACACCTCCTCATCATCTACGACATCAACCAGAGACACCTGGATGTGAGTGGCTCTAAACCCGACTGTAGGACAGGTTAACATTTCTACATTTGTCTGGTTTCAGAAAGTTAAAATAGTTCTGGATCAAGAGCGGTTAGATATAATCAGAGGTGAGTAGTAACGCGTTAAATTTACTCCGTTACATGTACTTGAGTAGTTTTTTTGAAAAATCCTACTTCTGAGAGTACTTTTTGAGCAGAGTGCTTTTGACCTCTACTCCGTTACATTGGGCATGCACTGGTTGCTACTTTTACTTGTCAATAATTTATTTTCATGAAGTATTTTTTTAACACTCAGTTGAGCTCTCACAGCAGCGTGAAGTAAAATCCTCAGCACCACAGAGTAAACGGAGGAGTGACCCCCTCCCCCTTAACTATCAACAGATGGAGATAATGGCTGAAGATGTAATACCTGCATCTCCTTCAGAGGAGCATGTTCATCCCTGGTCCAACATTAAGACTCTTTACCTTTCAAACGATGAGGAACAACAGACACATAATGCACTGCCTACTGTGTCTACCTAAAACGGTGGAAATGTCAAGCTACAAGCTAATAACTGCACTGCTGGTTGGCTAAACGTATAAGTTCAAATCTCTGTTTTAACTTGCAGACTGAGAAATGACATCACGTGTCCAATCACCTCTGCTACTCTGCTGCCACAAATGTGATTTTACACGGCATTATTTAACGTTATGTCGTAGGTGATATTATTATCTTGTGTGTGTGGCATATCTCTGATTATACCTAACATGGTTACAACATGGGGCTAGTGGGCCAAAGTTGTCTTTGGTTTAGTAAGTTTTAGTTTGGCTTACCAAATTTGTTGAGTGATAACCAGGATAAAAATTCAAAACTTGGAGCTTAAAAGTAAAAATTAAATAAAAAAGGGCCAAAAGTCAGAAATGAGGACAATTTATAAGTTGATTTAATAAATATGCGCCAAAAATCATCAACAAGTGATGAAATTAATATGTGATTAAAAAGTAAGAAATGCAAGGTACAAATTCATATATGAGATTAAAACCATCTTGTAGAAATAACTATAATGAGAGAGTCTATTTTTTCTCATTATATTGAGTTTTTCATCTCATAATTGTGGTTAACAAAAATAATTTGACTGCTGCTTGGAGTATTAAGTTACATTTTTCATTTCTTGTAATTATTTTGGCAAGTTATGTCACTTTATTTATGACAATGTGCAGTTTACATTACTACCCCTGAATAATATGTTGTAATGCAATACGTTTTAATAAATTGTGCAAAATGAGGTTACTCACTACTTGAGTAGTTTTTTAATGAGGTACTTATTTACTCTTACTGAAGTACTTATTTTTACAAGTACTTTTACTTCTACTTGAGTAATTATTATTGTTAAGTAACATTACTTTTCCTTGAGTACAGAAAGTGTTTACCTACCACTGGATATAATGATACAGCTGAGCCAAGCCAAGTGATTCAGATCTTTAAAGAGAGACATCCCTAATCTGTCATAGTCATACCTGTGTATAACTATGAAAATAATTTCACTGTGTCCTCCTCAGCGGATAGCTGCCTTGTATCCAGGCGACACGGACCGTCTGCGTCGGATGTCCCTGATCGAGGAGTCAGATCCGAAGAGGATCAACATGGCTCACCTGTGTGTGGTCGGATCTCACGCTGTCAACGGAGTCGCTCAGATCCACTCAGACATCGTCAAAGCCACTGTGTGAGTCCAGGAAACAACCAATTAGATCAAAGATGGGCCTGAATCTGTATTCCATTAAACAGCCAATCAGAAGACAGGCCTGAGTCTTTTAGTCCACAAGACTACCAATCAGAACAAAGACAGGCTTGAATCTGAAGTCCATTAAACGGCCAATCAGTAGAGAGGCCTGAGTCCTTAAGTCTGTGAAACGACCAATCTTGACAAAGATGGGCTTGAGTCTAGGGCTGAAACAATTCCTCGAATTATTCGGGTGATTCAAATCAAAAAATTCCTCGAGGCAAATTATCTGTTTCGAGGCTTCGCTTGAATCAGTCATGTATCCATATACGCCCGTACTGTAGCCTGGACATCGCGCCGTGTGTTGCACGGCGAGCTGTGTTTCACACGGACGGCTATTTGTGTGGCACAATGTACTTGTTTTCGCTGGTACTATAACACAACATGCATGATATGAGGCGTGAAAATCACAAAGGAAGAGAAGTTGATGCAGTGATGCTTACAGGCACGCGTCCTACGTTTTTACGCAGCCATTCCCTGCGGCTGGCAGATATGGCACTACCGGCACCGGTGAACCTACACAGATCTCCGAGTTGATCTGGCCTGCATGACTCGCTGGAGTGAGACAGCGCTTAGTTTGTGTCTGCAGACTTAAGGGAATTTCATAAGCTTGTGGTTTATTGGCCTGACAGTTTCACCGAACACTGTCAGGCGTCACGATTCAAGTCCTGTTTTGGGGCTTTCCTTCTCTCTCTCTCTCCCTCTCTCTCTTTCTTCCGCGAGCGCACGCCATACATTTAATTATAAATTATTTAAAATTCAGTGCACTGACATCTTGATTGCAGCATATTTTTTAAAAAGTGTCAGCATCCCAAATAATTTTATAACTAATACTGATAATAAATTGACACCAATTAAATTGCCACAGACACTGACTGAGACTAAATAGGTCAAAGTTCATCATCATATAGTCAGGATTTAGCAGGTCACAGAAGCAGCTTTATCCCTTAAAATGCGTTCTCCATGTCAGTGGATGGTCTAAAAAGGTCATATTTTTATGGTGGATGAATTCACAAACAAAAATGTGCAAATATTAAAAGTGAACACGCTTTGAAAAAACGTCCATATTCAGGTAATCTAAAGGTTTACCTTTCAGACATCATCAGACCACTGTGTGAATGATGGAACTTTATTGTTGCTATAATGTGAAATATTACATGCATGTATAAAGTAGAAGATGTTAAAATGATTGTGTCCCTTTACTTTAATGGCAAATTGGAAAATAGAAATAAACTACAATAGAAGAAATAAAGTGTTAGCACGAAAAATTTCCTGGGAGAGGATCCCTAAAACCCCAAATATGGTATAATCTAATGTCATTATTTAACTTCCTTTCCTTGTAACGTTAAGAACTGTCATCAGAACTTCATTGCACTTTGTAAAATATATTTTCTTTAAAGAATAAGACCAATTTTTAATATAAAAGTAGTTCATTTAAGGAACCCAGCTTCTTTTCTCATTTCTCTAGTACTACTTCTCCTGAAAAAAGCCAAAGTGACCAATTAAAAAATGCAATATTTCTTATTAGAGTACTCGATTAATCGCCAGAAGAATCGATAGAGTACTCGACTACGAAAATAATCTATTGCTGCAGCCCTACTTGGGTCTTTAGTCTACAACCCAACCAATCAGAAGACAGGCCTGAGTCTTTTAGTCCATGAAACGACCAATCAGAAAAAAGATTGGCCTGAATCTTTAGTCCACTTAATGACCAATTGGAAGACAGACCTGGGTCTTTAATTCAGGAAATGACCTATCAGAATAAAGACGGGCCTGAGTTTTTAAATAACGAGGGTCTAGAATTTCACAAAAAAAAATAAAAAACATGGCTCCACTACAAGCACCACTGAAATTACCCTATTTATCTTTAGAGAGCTGATTCTTTATAGTATGTATTTTTAAATGTTTGTATCAGTTAATTGTTGATACTTGTATATAAGTGTTGTTGGGATGTAATTTTGCCCTGGCATCTGTAGAAATTCCAACAATCAGGGCCCACACCAAAAGAGACATTTTACTCTAAACTTCTTCTGGTGTCAGACTCCCATTACACCAACATTTTCTCTTTTGTTTGACCAGTAAAACAGATCAGAGTTTATCCAACGGGCCTGCAAAAATCTGTTCTTTGATCCAAGAGTCATAAAGACCAGATGTCAGCATTACACTGATTTAATACCACAGATAACAATAGACTACTGGTATATGTTCTTTACAGACGGGTTTCTATAGAGGTCAGTCAATGTAGACGAAATAATGTACCTGGTATTCAGTGCCATGAAAAAGTTTTTGCCCCATTTCTGATTCTTGAGTTTTTTTTCCATATTTATCACACTTATCACACCAATTTTTGTATTTTACAGAGGGATAACCCAAGTCAATACAAAATGCGGTGTCTGAAAGATTATAAAATTCTGGCCCAATATGAAAAGTAATTGCCCCCTTGTTAAATCATGAGTTAACTGTGATTAACCACAGTTTTTGGAAAGCTGAGTTCAGTTTCACTAGCCACACCCAGGCCTGATTACCACTAGATTTGCTAAATCAAGAAATCACTTAAATAGAAGCTGTCAGACAAAGTGAAGTAGGCTACAAGATCTCAGAAAGAAACACATCATGCCACGATACAAAGAAATTCAAGAACAAATGAGAAAGTGATTGAAATCGATCAGTCTGGAAAAGGTTACATTTCCAAGGCTTTGAGACTCCAGTGAACCACGGTCAGAGCCATTAGCCACAAATGGAGAAAACTGGGAACAGTGGTGAACCTTCCCAGGAGTGGTCGACCAACCATAATGACTCCAAGAGTGCAACGCCGACTCATCCAGGAGGTCACAAAAGAACCCAGAACCACATCCAAAGAACTGCAGGCCTCACTGGCCTCAGTTAAGGTCAGAGTTCATGACTCAACCATAAGAAAGACACTGGGCAAGAAATGGCATCATGGGAGAGTTCCAAGGCCAAAACCACTGCTGACAAAAAAAGAACACAAAGGTTCATCTCACATCTGCCACCAAACATCTTGATGATCTCCAAGACTTTTGGAGAAATATTCTGTGGACTGACGAGACAAAAGTTGAACTTTCTGAAAGGTGTGCGGCCCGTTACATCTGGAGTAAAAATAACACAGTATTTGATAAAAAGAACATCATGCCAACAGCCAAACATGGTGGTGGCAGTGTGATGGTCTGGGACTGCTTCAGGACCTGGACCACTTGCTGTGATTGATGGAACAATGAAACCCGCTGTCTACCAGAAAATCCTGAAGGCAAACATCTGGCCATCAGTTCATGCCCTCAAACTCAAGCGCTCTTGGGTTATGCAGCAGGACAACGACGCGAAACATACCAGCAAGTCCACCTCTGAATGGCCCAAAAACAACAAAATTAGAGAACCGGTTCCAATTGGCTCAATCCATCGACATCATTTACACTTTCTCTAAACGATTCCCTGATAGTTTCCTCACCTCCGCGTGCCATAAAACATAGGCCTCAATGAGGCAGTCAGCTGAACAGAGAAGCTGAGACAATAAACATTTACTGGGCAATACAGTATCGCCACAATGTGTTTATGAAACACATTTTACAAGCTCTTGTCGGCGTGCATGCATACGCACAATGAGCGTTTTTTTTTTTTTTCTCTATCAGTGACACAGACGTGCGCTCTTTTTCCTCCATCCCCTCCTCCCAGATGTAAGATGAGAACTGACCATCTTAATCTAATATCACAGAATCTGTGAATGTGAAGTAATGTTCTGTGTGCTTTTAAACAGAAAAGGATTGGACTTTAACATTATTTTATGTCCACGTTGCGTTTCAATGGTGAGCTCTGTCCTGCCGAGTGTCTACTTCACCATGATCTTATAAAAAGGTACAGAATACTTTAGCGCATAAAATGACCAACAAGCAGTGAATAATATCATCTATATTTCACATTAAATGAGTGAAGATAAGTTTAAACGTTTTCAAAACCCCTCAGTGGTTTCTGTTGTACCTGGCATGGCTGCAGCAGGATGCAGCACCTGTGAGTGTGCATAATAAATTGTCATCACTGATCACAGCCAGAAAGAAGAGTCAGAGCGATTTTAAACTCAGGTTGTCTTAGATCACATTGGAGACAGCAGTGCACGTCTAACAGACTATCAGGTAGAGAGGACTACTGCGGTGCCAGAACTGTCCCCGCGCCATGCTTGCACCATGGTGCGCGGGTATCTGTGTGCCAGTATATACAGTCATGGATGAAAATATTGGCACTCCTGGAATTTTTCCAGAAAATACACCATTTCTCCCAGAAATTGTTGCAATTACAAATGTTTTTGGTATACACGTTTTTTTCCTTCATGTGCATTAGAAAAACACAAAAAATCCAAAGAAAAAAGCCAAAATTGACATAATTTTACATAAAACTCAAAAAATGGGCCGGACAAAATTATTGGCACCCTTTTAAAACTGTGGGTAAATCACTTTATTTCAAGCATGTGATGCTCATTTAAACTCACCTGTGGGAGTAACAGGTGCTGGAAATCTAGAAATCACAACTGAAGCCAGTTAGAGTGTCTAAAAGTTGACTCAACCTTTGTGTTGTGTGCCTGTGTGTGTCACACCAAGCATGGAGATGAGAAAGAGGAGCCGAGAATTGTTTGAGGACTTAAGAAGCAAAATTGTGGAAAAATATGAACTATCTCAAGGTTTCAAGACCATTTCCAGAGATCTTGAAATTCCCTTGTCCACTGTGTATAAAATAATCAAGGAGTTTACAACCCATGGCACTGTGGCTAATCTCCCTGGATGTGGATGGAAGAGAAAAATTGACAAATGAATGCAACGCAGGATAGTTGGAATGGTGGATAAACATCCTCAGTCAACTTCCACACAAATTCAGGCTGTCCTGCAGACTCAGGGTGCAGAAGTGTCAGCTCAGACCATAAGTCGTAATCTGAATGAGATGAAGCGCTATGGCAGGAGACTGAGGAAAACCCCACTGCTGACAAAGAGCCATAAAAAAACCAGACTGGAGTTTGCAAAAATGTACCTGAGTAAGGCTCAATCCTTCTGGGAGAACATTCAGTGGACAGATTAGACTAAGGTAGAGCTTTTTGGAAAAGCACGTCATTCCACTGTTTACAGAAAATGGAATGAGGCCTACAAAGAAAAGAACACAGCAACACCAAAGCAACACTGTGGCTATTTTAAGTACCCCAGAATACAGTATTACCGTATTACCATCCATTTCTAATGAACTGTCACAAACACAGACTAAAGTGGTCAAAAATGTGGCTTCATTTCTCCAAAAATGATGCACACAGGGCAATGAGAAACGTCTGTCAAACAGTGATGTCTAATGCATGACATGAATCTTTTTGCCCAATAACTGTTAATTTTGCATGAGTTCAGTTTATTTTGATACCTCCGGATATCTATGATCCAGAGATTAGTTTTATAGTTTAAGGTTTTTCTCTTTTAACGAAAATGAGCAGTACTACTGTATTCTAATTCAAGTTCACAGATTAAAGCTCCAGAGAGCAGTTTGTCTTAACCGAGACATTTCCAACAAAAAAGACATTTTTTTTGTCAATTTTAGAAAGTTCTCCTCCCAAACACTTGATATTTAACGTTTTTAGCAATCCAAAAGGAAAATCCCAGGAAGGAATCGATAAGGGAATCGATAAAGAATCTAATCTATAAGAAGAATTGGTAACGGCATCGATATCAATAAAATCTCATCAGTTCCCATCCCTAATTGAGATGCGGTGGTGTGACCTTAAACGGGCAGTTCATGCTCAAAAACCCTCCATTATGGCTGAATTAAAACTATTCTGTGAAAAAGAGTGGGCCAAAATTCCTCTACAGCGATGACGAAGACTCATCACCAGCTGAACCAAACACTTGATTTCAGTTATTGCTGCCAAGGGGGGCAAAACCAGTTATTAGGTTCAGGGGGGCAATTACTTTTTCACATGGGCCAGATAGGTCTGAATCGTTTTCCTGTTAATAAATAAAATTATCATTTAGACACTGCATTTTGTATTTACTTGGGTTCTCTTTGTGATACAATAAAATTGGTTTGATGATCTGAAACATTTAAGTGTGATAAATACGTAAAAAAACAAAAATAAAAATTAGGAATCAGGAAGGGGGCAAATACTTTTTCACAGCACTGTATGTGATTGTAAGCATGATCACACCTGTCTTAGTAAATATGAACTCACAGATAAATATCAAACAGTTGCAAACCTTTCTTTCTCTCTCCCCACAAACTATTGTTGATGTTGTGGTTGTGTTGAGTTCCTGTCTAAATGCTATGCTAAGTAATAGAAGGGAGACAAATATACAAGAATGCATCTGCTAAAGCTTTCCTTGTGATTATAAATGGACTGGTGAATGTATTGTTTTTATCTGTAAAGTGACCTTGAGTGTTGAGAAAGGCGCTTTATAAATAAAATGTATTATTAATATTATTATTATTATAACATTTTTAACAATTTCCTCTTTAAAAGCCACTCTGTTGTTTTGTGGCTATATTATTTAAACACTGTAAACTCTTAGGGAAGGAACATCACAGCAATGCAAAGAAAATTTAAGTAGAAAGTCACATTATTTGTACCTTTCCATCTTTGCCTCGGGTTTCTGGCTCTGTCTCTTGTAAACAAACAGAGGGAACAAAATCCGGAGTACTGGAGTTCACTGACGCCTCACCTGTAAGCAAAACACGTTTGTTTACCAGCTAACTCTAATGTTAGCTAACGTTAACATCAGCTAATACTCTGTTAAAAGGTCACGGCGTTATGACGTAATTATATATATTTTCCATTTACTGTTCATCAAACTGTTTTCTAGTTTTATGAAGGTGTAGTTAGAACTTACCTGATATGAAGCCGGCGCTGCAAACGCGAGCATTTCTGACGGTATCTTCCTTCCGTCCAGTCAGCTGGTCTGATAGCCTGCAGCCACAGACGCCTCCGGATGCTCTGATGGTCGGGGTCCTGTCGGAACTCTGTGGAACTTCAGTTCATTTTAAGGCTGCTGATAACTTTATTTTTAGAACGGAGTTTCGCTAACGCTGAGTAGATGGAGCAAAGAGCCACTTGCGTTGCCGAAATGCGCGCGCATATCTTTGATGACGTAAATGGGTCTTCAGTGGATTCCCCTTTGCTGCTCGGGAGTGGGGATTCCCCTAGAGCCGTACGTCGAAGCTTTGTGACGTCATTGGCTCTGATCTGAATCGATATACACGTCTCACCCGGGCTCACCACAGTTAATATGAGATAGAGTGATTGAATTCCTACCTATAGGCTCTTTCGACTACTCTGGGTTAAACGTTTTATACATTTTCATTGTTTTATTTTACTGAAGCCAAGCTATCGTAAAGAACGGGTGAGACATGTCAGCTAACATAGACTGCCAGGGCTCGTTTCCCTACGGAGTCAGGAGTTTCGTAGAGTGTGTGAGTAGAGCTGTGGTTCTGTCGAAACCAACAAACCTACGAGAATTTTTATCAGAGTATATGACAGAACTGATTGAATTCCGTGACTGTCAGCATGAAACAGATCCCAAGATTGTTGCCTTCAAGTTTCAACAGCAATGGGAGGAAAAGTTCTGGGTAAACTACGCTAAAACAATCCCCAGCCCATCAAGTCAACAATCAGAATCTGTAGACAAAAAAGGAAATGTGCTTCAAATACAAGTAAAAGCCCAAGACAAAGTCCCCGGGGTTGAGAAGAAAAAGGTTTCAACTCCTGTAACTGCACAGGCATCAAAATCCAAGACTTTGAATCTGCCCTCCAAAATCTTGAAAGGTACCACAATAGAAAGACCAGAGCAAATTTTAACAGAAACCAAGAAGAAGGTATCATTTACTCCTACTGCATCAGTCCCAAAATCGACAGTCCCTCTGTCCTCCAAGCTTTCAGAGAAATCGATGGACGTCACACAAAAAATTACAGAGAGACCCAAGACCAAGGTTACCCTGTCTGAGAAGGTTTCAACACCTTTGACTGGATCAGGGCCAAAATTGACAGTCCCTCTGTCCTCCAAGCTTTCAGGGAAATCAACTGACATTACACAAAAAATTACAGAGGGACCCAAGATCAAGATTACCCTGCCTCAGAAGGTTTCAACACCTTCGACTGGATCAGGGCCAAAATCGACGGTCCCTCTGTCCTCCAAGCTTTCAGAGAAATCGACGGACGTTACACAAAAAATTGCAGAGAGACCCAAGATCAAGATTACCCTGCCTCAGAAGGTTTCAACACCTTCGACTGGATCAGGGCCAAAATCGACAGTCCCTCCGTCCTCCACAATTTTAAAGAATTTTACAGACAATGCACATAATAAAGCCCAGACCAAAGTGAGCCGGATCCAGACCAAGGTTTCTACACCTGAGACTAGATCAGAGCCAACATCTGAGTCAGTCAGTCGACCACCAGGGAGGCCAAAACAGACAAAAGAGAAGCAGCCCAAAATGGAATCCGGTCAGCCTAAAGTAAAAAAGGAGCCTTGGGTCGACATCAGAATGCCACCACCCCCAAAACCAAAATTAGGAAACAAGAAAATCGAAGACCAAATCAGCACCTGCCCCCCACTCGTTCACCACCCCACCTGTCCTGTCCACAACTTTCCCTTAATACCTATTACTGTTGTTATTCCCCGTCGCATGGTGGCCAGGACACAACATTAAAATGACCCAAATCACTCATTTCTTGAGTAGCCACAGGACTAAATTTCAAAATTTCAAACAAATGGGCAAAAATGGGACAAAACTGCAAAAGGTGGCAATGAAATTTTCAAAAAATCGGGAAAAAGTGGCATCCAACGGCAAAAGGGAAACCAAGTGAGTGGAAATGGGGACAAAAAAAGCAGAAAGGGCAAAAACATGACAAAAGCGGTCAAAAAAAAAAAAGCCAAAAAAGTTGCAACAAAAAGTGTCAAAATGGGAAAAAGCTGGGAAAAAGTGGCACCCAACACAAAAGGCGATTCAGTTGCCACAAAGCAGCGGACAAAAAAATAAAACTGTGAAAAAGGGCAAAAACGGGACAAAAGCGGCAAAAAGAAGTGGTCAAAATGGGCAAAAACCAGGAAAACAGCAGCACCCAACGGAAAAGGTCGCCGAAATGGACGAAAAGCGACACAAAACAGCGACAAGACAGGGCCCCAAACAATCACAAAAGAGCCACACGCCGAGCACCACCGATCCACACCAACACCAGCCCCCCACAAGACCCCTGTCTTTTTAGAATGTGATGATGTCATTTCTTTGATGCTTCTCTGAGTTCTATTTAGACAGTGATGACGTCATTTTGTTTCTGTGATGAGGCTTTGAAGTAAATCTAGAATGTGATGATGTCGTTTCTTTTCTGTGATGTGGCTTTGAAATAAATTTAGAACGTGAAAAAAAGGAAGAAAAAAAATCAGTATGTTAAATGGCATATCAATGCACAACCAACACTCCAATTACTCATCAAACACAGCAGCACGAACATTTTAATCCCGTCTTTGTCTCCTTGATGAAAACCAAATATGAACTCATTGAGAAGCAAACCCTGGTCCTCTGAGTTACACCTATGCTACCGCTAAGCTAATGGATTAGCTGATGGCATAGGTCTAGTTTATGTACAAACCAAAGAAAACACTTGAATTGGCTGAAAAAAAATTACTACATGTATGTATACTAAACAACAAAACATCTAGTACTACAAAAACAAATAAACATGTTAAATCAATAGTTAGACTTGAAGCACAAATTCCCTTAGAAGATTATTAAAGGGATGCTTCAACATTTTGGCAAATTCGCCCATTGCCATAAGTCCTATAGTCTTAGTAATAGGTTCGTTACCTTTAGTTGTCGGTGCAAGCTGTTTCTAGATCGGCCGCTGCCGAGTTTGGACCTGCTGTGCCAACTCAATGTAAGCAGACAGTGTTCCGGCTTTCCCTCATCAAACTCATCAAATACACAATCCAACAACTCCAAAACACTCTCGTGGACAAGTTGTGACCTGCACATTCACCACCAATGAAATAATAACGTATAATTATGTAACATTACGATGCACGAAGCAAATCCTCGGAACTATTTCTTGAGTAAACCACTGGGCGGAGTGACACAGTGCAGCAGCCATGTCTGGAGTGTAGTTCCGGCTTTGCATTTAGCTTTAAAACATCTCGGTCTCGTAATGTTCCATGATTATTTCATAGCGTGGTGAATGTACAGGTCACAACTTGTCCACGAGAGCGTTTTGGAGTTGTTGGATTGTGTATTTGATGAGTTTGATGAGGGAAAGCCGAAATACCGTCTGCTTACATTGAGTTGGCACAGCAGGTCCGACCTTGGCAGCGGTGATCTAGAAACAGCTTGCACCGACAACTGAAGGTAACGAACCTATTACTAAGAATGTAGGATATATGGCAATGGGCGAATTTGCCAAAATGTTGAAGTATCCCTTTAAATTCAGAAAATGTGAGGAAAATGTGTTTTGGTATTTACAGTATTTTTTCATTTTCAAAAATCCCTAAAGGAACCCCAAAACTGACTGAGATAAAAACATTTTTTTCTGGATTTGCTTGATCACTTTCACAAAAATCCACCTGTCAGCCATTATTAATAAATATGATGCATGATAAACTCGCATTCATCTGTCCATTCTTGATGAGAACTACTGGTTACAGTGTCAACCTACCAATTTCCCTGCCTGGATATCAAAAACAAAAAAACTGTTTACTGCATGTGTTTTTCACCAGTCAGGATTAGTGCCCTTCACGGGCCTATTATCTGGGCCCGAGTCCGGCCCGGGCCCGAGGGGGTGGAGCCCTAGCCCGGCCCGGCCCGAATTATCAGGCCCGAACCCGTATCAAGCCCAACTTTTTTTTTTTTTTTTTTTTGTGCGTGCACGATGCAGCAGCGCACTGCAACAGCTGACGTGCATATCGCAGCAATTGTAGGCCTATTAACAAATAAACACTTCTATTCTATAGTAGAACTATTAGTCAATTCTGAACATGGCGATGCCCAATTCAACAACAGTGAGCTGCTTAGCATGGCAAACTCTGTTCTTTAAACACCACAAGAAGAACAGTCTGTTTACTTGGCATCATGCAGAAAAAGAATAGCATCCACAGTTTCAGAGGCAAGTCCAGTCCTCCTTTCTTCCATCACTCTTCCAGCTGTGCTGAAAGCACACTCGCTGCTGCTACCGCTGGCCGCTGGGACACATAGAGCGGGAAGGGAGGGGGCAGAGCAGCTGCTGCGTTCAAGTGTTGCCATTTAAATTGGTTAAACACAAACACAACACATTGCTCTAATTGGAAGGTTTAAAACAAAAGAGCCCAAGCCCGGCCCGTGTCCGAGGTAATGATATGATCATTGGCCCGAAGCCTGGCCCTCAGGCTGTCGGGCTGTCGGGCCCCTAGGGCTCCAGTGCAGGGCTCTAGTCAGGATTACACACTGAAACCCAGTGATGCACAGCATTTCAGCCCTAGAAATATGTGGCTAAAATATCTCAATTGCCCCCTTGTGGCTGGCTGTAGTATAGGCGAGAAGGACTGAATTTACTGCTAATGCCTAAAACAGAGTTCATTACAAAGTAAATTTAAACATCTCAATAGATCTTATTTTCTTAATTAACAGTCTGGCGCCCACAATGTCACATTGCCAAGAAAAACATCCGGCCCCTGTGCAAACGTAGTTGGTGATTCCTGATCTAAACTGACTGAGCTGTCACTCAAAAATTCATTGGCCATTAGGGAAACATCCCAGGAAAGCCCGCCCCCATGTGAATTTTGTGAAAAACGGGAACTGTAAACAAAAAGATAGAGGTTCAAAACTTAAGGACTAAAAACTTGGGAATTTGCACTCTTGATATAAACTGTTTTTGCTTAGATTACATTTGTTTGTTTTCAAATGCTTTCTTTTTAGTTTGATACCAAATATGTTTTTATTTTTCTGACACAAAACACATTCTAGAAATGCAAGACACACAGACAAAATGGAGACAGGTGTCTGCGTTTTACGGATTTATTTTCACCCTCTCATCTTTTATTGCTGCACTTAGCCTAGCTTAGCCTTGGCTGCTCTGTCTCCTTCTCCTGCTCAGTGTGCCACATGTTCAGTTTTTCTCCGTCCTCTTTTATCACTAATGGTATGTGTATTAAATGTAGGTTATTTGTAGCTCTGGAGGACAGGGTAACTCTTATTGAGACACAGCTCCACACCACTCAATCTCAGTGAGTGGATGGGTAACACACTTCTGTTTATAACAGATTTTCCCCACTCAGCAACCATCCCCCTGAGAATAAAATGGATAGATGGATAGTGGACAGACTTTACCCAGGGAAAAGCAAGGTATCCAGAAGCAGCTTACAAACACAACATGAGACATCTTCTACATTTAAGCACCCTCCTTAAACGAAACAGAATTTTCACAAACTTCTATACAGATGTGAAAAAAATTACCAAATTAAATTTATACTTAAATCTAGCATTAATGATTGTACTTCAACCAAAATTTGTTTTTTTAATTAAGGACAAAAAAATTACAAATCTTTGCAGATGAACACAAATGAGCCTGTATACACTCTAAAGCAAAAATATGTTTTGGCCTCTACAAGAAGAAAACCTGTGCAAAAGTTACAGCTACATAGCACTGTTTAAAAGAGAAGACACTGCCTGCTCTAAGTTCTGATTCTTGTGTTTTTCCTATGTTCATTCTGTGTATTTCATGTTTCAAGTGTTTAGTTCAGTTTATTAGGTGTTTTATGTAGTCCTAGTGTTTCTGTGTATTTTGTGCTTTTTGTTTTTTGTTTTTTTGTTTTTTTTTTCCTAATTTTATTTTGTTTAGGTTCCTTTAGACTTTTCCTAGTTTGTTCTTTTGGTATTCATTAGTGTTCATGTTTAGTTTATTCCCTGTGTTTAATGTTTAGTTAATTCCCTGTGTTTCATGTTCAGTTTTCCTCCCTGTGTTTGTTTTTGCTTCCTTGCTCCCTCCTAGTGTCTCATGTTTGATTTTCCTCCTGGTCCAGTGTTCTTGTGTATTGTGAAGTGTTCCATGTTTCTTGTTTTATTTTGTAGTTTTCTTCTCCCTGTGTGTGATTCTCGTTTTGCTTCCTGTCTCTGTTTCCCTCCTCTGTGATTACCCTCACCAGTTTCACCCGTGCCTCATTGTCCTCACCTGTTTCCCTTTGTCTCATCACTTCCTGTGTATTTAGTCTCTGACTACGTTCACACTGCAATTAAAAGTGGCCTGAATCTGATTTTTTGTTCAAATGTGACTCTTATCAGATTTTTTTCTGACAGTGTGAACAGTGCAATTCACATTGAATATGATCTTTCAAATCAGATTCAGGCCACTTTCGTCTGTGGTTCTGAATCAGATACGTATCTGATCTTTTGGGATTTGACTGCAGTGTGAACAGGCAAAAAAAAAAAAAAATCAGATCTGAGAAAAGATCAGAATCGAGCATTAAGGCCTGCGGTGTGAACGTAGCCTCTTTGTCTCCCTGTGTCCGTGTCAGTTTGTCAGATGTCATTCCCCAGTGTTACTCTCAGTCTCCTCGTGCTCCTTGTGGATTTTCCTTTGTTTTTTGGACTTTGAGTTAGATTCCAGTGGATTTATTTTGTAGTAAGTTCTTTTGTTTGTTTCATTAAATCAGTTTTTAGTTCATCTGCATTTTGGGTCCTTCTCCTTTTGTTTTTGGAATTTTGCCCCACGTGACAGACATGATTTGAATATGGACCAAACGAACACGTAACAGCTTTGGTACTGATTTTTAGTATATGCAGGTCTGTGTGTAATGATAGTATGGTTGCAAGATGTATAAAGGGTTGAAGAATGCTGACTACACATGATCAGAAGTATAACATATGTAAGGGTGTGGGCAGCGTTACATGAGATAAGATCATTTCACACAGCTGATTACTCAAAAATATGCACATGAGGTGACAGAGCCTTCTTACAGTCTTTGAGTTACACTGAAAATATTAATTACTTCAAAATCTGAGTACAGTCAATAGATTAAATAACTAATTAATATGGTCATAGGTTTTTTTAAATAATATTATTATTAATTTTTAAATTTTACATACATTTAACAAACACAAATGAACATTTGCAAACAATTGTAACAGACTCTTGTACATACATGTTGACACATACATACCTTAAAATAATAAGGACATACAACACACTCGACACACAGCAGTTTTAAGAGGACTGCATGTTTTGATGTTTAAGAAACAGCAATAAAGGTTTCCACAAATCTTCAAAATCCTTTATCCTCCCTCTGGTTATGTAAGTCAGCCTCTCCAATGCGATGCGAGTTGTCATCTCCCTCATCCATACATTTATTGAAGGTATATCAATTTTCCTCCAGGATAGGGCTATCATCGTCCTAGCCTGAAAGAGTCCAAAATCAATCAAAGCTTTCTGCTTTGAACTTACACTAAAGTCTTTTGGATATATACCTAATACACAAATCTTAGCATGAAAAGAGCCTTTAACTTTAACAATCTCAGATATAGTCTGAACAACTGTTTTCCAGTATTGTTGTAGTTTTATACAATTCCATAAACAATGAAAGAGAGTGCCCTTTTCCTCCAAACATTTAACACATGTGTCTGGAATGCCAGGGGACCAACTATGAGGTCTGACTGGGGTAATTTAAGTTCTCATCAACCATTTGTATTGCAATAACTTCATGCTTGTATTAATTGATTGTTTCTGGGCTTTAAAACATGTTTCTTCCCACTCAGTAATATCTATATTCTCGTTAATGTCCAATCTCCACGCCTCTAATCTATCAGTGGTGGACTCCTTATCATATGATATTAAAGCTGTATAAAACAGAGATCTGTCTCTTCCCAGCTAGATTCCAAGTGTGAGATTTTCAAGATGTGATAATGGAGGCTCTGATATTACATTTTTATGTTTTGCTACTATGAAATGTTTCAGTTGTATATATTTAAAGAAGTGCTTTTGGGGGATTTTGTATATCTGACTTAGCTCATCAAAAGTAAGACGGTCACCATTCATATAGAGGTCACCAATTTTCTGCACCCCTTTATTAGCCCAGATTCTGAAACCTCCCATCTGCTCTTCCTGGTTTGAAATATGTATTTCCCCAGATTGGGGAGAAATGTGAGATCAGTGGAAGACCTTCAATATGCTGATGGGCTTTATACCATATGATAATAGTATTTTAAGAAAATGATTCTCTGTTATTTTTTTCAAATTTTTTAGATCACCTGAGTATAAGTAAAGCTTCAGTGGAAGATTTGGTATTGATGATTGTTCAATTTTAACCCAGGCTGGAAGAGACTCTTCTGAAAAATAAAACATGGCAGATCGCAACTGGGCAGACCAGTAGTACCACTTCAAGTTTGGCATTTGTAGGCCTCCCCTTTTATAGGGCAGGTAAAGTAGTCTTAGTCTCAATCTAGACTTTTTATTGTTCCAGATTAACTTGCTAAAAATTAGGTTCACTTTATCAAAAAATGATTGAGAGAGAGGGAGTGGAATAGATTATGTTTATGCGGCCAATCATTGATATGGGCATTACCATCCATCGATCAGGCTGTTCCTGTATTTCATCAATAAGTGGGTTATAGTTTATCGGTACAATTTTGTTAATGTCTGGGGTGATCTTGATACCTAAATAGGTAAATCCTTCCTTTGCATTTATAAATGGAGTTTGTATGATTGGTTTTGATCTCTCCTCTTTATTTAGAAAAAGTATTGATGACTTTGTGTCATTAATGTCGTATCCAGAAAATCTTCCAAATAATTCGATCTGTTGGAGTAAGTTTGGGATACTGACTGATAGATTTGTTAAAACAGAATTATATCGTCAGCATATAAAGATATTTTATGTTCCAGTTTTCCAATCTGGATGCCTGACATGTTTGTATTTGTTCTAATCATCATAGCCAGAGTTTCTAAAGCCAGTCTAAACAGCATCGGTGACAGAGGGCACCCTTGTCTAGTGGAACGCTCCTAAATAACTGGTTTAGAGACTGTACTATTTGTTAGTATACTTGCAGCTGGATTTGTGTACAATATCTTTATCCACTTAAGAAACTTAACTCCAATCCATATCTAGGCAAAATGTTAAACAAATATGTCGAGCATCTAGTGACAGCACCACTGTGTCTTTTGCATTATACTTTGCATGGATTATATTGAGAACTCTTCTTATATTGTGAAACCCTTGGTGTTTAGGCACAAATCCATTTTGATCATTATGGACTAGATGTGGGATATAGGATTCCAATCTCCTTGCTGGAGCTTTACACAGTATTTTTGTGTCACAACCAGTTAGGCTTATTGGTCTATATGAGGATCTTTCAGTTGGAGTTTTCCTGGTTTTAGGATCAACGTTATCATCGCTAGTCTTAAAGTCGGTGGGAGCGTTCCATTTTGATATGATTCATTATACATGTTTAAGAGTGGGTCAATTAATTTTCCTTGGAAAGTTTTGTAAAATTCAATCGGCAGCCCATCGGGCCCTGGGGTTTTTATCACTACTGACACTTTGAATAGCCTTTGATATTTCTTCTTTTGTCAAATCTCTGTCTAAATCTCCTGAAGATGTGACTATACTGTTAATTGCTCTCTCAGATTGCATTTTTTAAATTCTCCATGCCAAAAGTTTTCCTGCTTTTTCTCCTTGATCATAATAGGATTGTTTCAGCCACATTAAACTTTTTACAACTTTATCAGCAGACAATTTATTGTATTTGGTTCTCAAAAGAAGTAGGTGTTTTTGTTTTGTTAAATCATTCTTCTCATTTCGTTTTGTCTCCAAGGATTTAATTTCTTTCTCCAAATGCTCCATCTCTCTATTTTGTTGTTTTGTTTTAGTGGTTATGAAACTGATCATTTCTCCTTTGCTATATGCCTTAAATGCTTCCCATCTTATACTGGCACTAGTTTGGTTAGTATTTAGTTCAAAGTAACAATCAATTTTAGCTTCCACATGTTTTACAAATTCTGGATTTTGCAACCATTTTGTCTGAAGTCGCCATTTAGGTGAATTGTTATTAAATTTCTCCATGTGAATATTAAATGAGATATCAGCATGATCACTTATTACTAAACTGCTGTATTCACAGCTTTCAATCTTTGAAATAAGTTCCTTTGAGACAAGAAAATAATCGATGCGGGAGCGAGATTTACCAATACATGATTGGCAAGAGTATTCTATTTTGCTGGGATTTTGTTCTCTCCATATTTCAACCAAATTTATATCCTCTATATATTGTTTTAATATTTTTCTTGTTCGTGCTTTATAGGTATCACAACCTGTAGATCGGTCTATAACAGGATTTAAAGTGCAGTTGAAGTCTCCTCCAATGATAAACAATCCTTTTAGTGTAACCAAAGTAAGAAAGAGGTCTTCAAAAAACTTGGGATTGTCCTCATTTGGACCATAAAGACTGACAAGATTTAACGTGTAAGAGAGGACATTACCATGTGCAATAACATATCTACCTGCTGGATCTTGGATTACTCTTATAGTTTGAAATGGTATAGTTTTGTGAATAAGAACAAGTACACCTCTAGCATAGTTATTAAATGTTGAATATATTACCTGACCGGGCCATCTATTTCTTATTGTTTTAATATCTGAAGTTGTAAGATGGGTTTCTTGAAGAAAAATTATCTTTGATTTAAGATGCTTAATACGGTTCATAACCTGTTTCAATTTTGCCAGTTTCTTTAGTCCCCTGACATTCCAGCTCATAACTTTAATTCCAGTACTGGGATTTTTTGTTTGTTCCATAAACAGTACATCTTAGTCATACAAGTGTAATAAGAAAAAAGTACATCTACCAATGCCATGTCGAGAGTGTAACATTCATAGAAACAAATAAAAAACACACACAAAGTACACATTGGAGTTCCCAAACTTCCCCTTCCCTTATTCAAACAGAAAAAAGAGGGGCTTGCGCTGGTCCACTCAGGGGAGGAGCAGCTGAACTACGTAAACCTGCACCAGGGACCGCCTGTGGTGTCCGTCAAACAGGCACCTCAGAGTTTTTTAGAACTTACATCCTGAACCCAGATTGTAAAAATTATAACCGTGTTAATGGTTGAATTTTCCGGTTTGCCTGATACCAGGTAGAAATGAGAGTAAAGAAAATACAGGTGATCATTAAAACAGAGGTATCTTCAATGATAAAACTGGCTTAAAATAAAAGAAAATTACAATAATAATCATTATACAGGTCCATTCAGTGGCAAAAAAGGTATTTCTAGAAACATAGGCAAAGGATAGTCGCTATGGCAACCTATATATCTCTAATAAAAGAGAAACCAAAAAAAAAAGTCTCTATGGACGTTTTAATCAGTACCTGTCAGGCAGTCCGTGTACCTTTACTGCAGTGAGTCTGCAGAAAAAAAGATCCTTCACTGCTGTCGTGGTCCGACCTCTCAGGGATGTCCTCGGTGGAAATCCTCCGCTTCTTTGGAGGTAGAAAACAGGTAGAAAACATTAGCTGTTGTATAGTTGTACAAGCAGCAGTAGTAGTATAAATAGCCTTTAGAGTCGTAGAAGTAGTATCAGCATTTGTAATAGTATTACCAGTTGTGGTAGCAGTGCCAGTATCAGCAGTAGTGGTTGGTGTACTACCACCACTATTAGTAGTAGTTATATAAGTTCTATATGTTACAGTTATATGTGTAGTTATATACGTTATTTAAGTCCAAGGTGAAGTGAAGTATTACTATTTACTCAGTGACACGCACAACAATTTTAATGTACCTGTTTCTAACTTGTAAAAATGGCAATAAACTCTATTCTATTCTATCTCCACAGTGTATTTGTTTCTATAAACATATATATATATAGAGAGAGAGAGAGAGAGATGAGGGGGAGAGAGACAAATAAATTAACATAAATTATTATTTGATTACCTTTGCAATTAAATATTTCAATCTAAAAACATATTTTCTATATATGTATATCTTTATCTTTCTATTTTTATACATACAACTATATGTCTATGTATATACATTTGTAAATATATAATGGCTGAACATAAAAGATTCCCAGACCTCTGGACTTAAAGAGTAAAATAACTAAAATTGTAGGCTACATTGGTAGAAAGCCCTTTCCGTTTTTTTTTTTATTCAAATGTTCTGTATTAATAGCACATGTTTTGACGTTGACAATAAAGCAAACCGTATGAAAATCGGTTGAGAAATGAGCAAGTTATGATTTATTTTCAATGTACATGCATTGCCTTTAATGTCGCCCCTGCCAAGATGGCCGCCACATAGGCACGTCGCTTAGCAGGCTGCCACAGCGTGCTGGCGTATCTACTGTTCTGTAGATATCTATGGTTTCACAGTCCAGGTCTTAGTATCTTAAATTTTTGTAGGAATGTTGGTTTACAGCAGTCAAAACTGCAACATTTTTTATGAAGTGAATCTGATTGATTGAAAAATATGGAAAAACTTGGGAACCACCTTCTTGTTTTTCTCTGCAGGTTTAAAGACTTCCATGAAGTGGACCAAGAGAAGTTTCAGAATAAAACGAATGGCATCACTCCACGCCGCTGGCTGCTGCTGTGTAACCCCGGACTGGCTGACGTCATCGCTGAGGTAAGAGCTCTCCTGAGACCAAATTTAGAGGACTCAGTCATGATTCAATAAGAGGGTAGAGGATTTACATCCCTAACTTTGACTTAGACTGAGTCTTTTCTGAATCAAAGCCTCAGCAGCTCAGTTTGAGTTGGTCCTAATATACTACAACGTTCAGGTTCTGCTGACCAACTGAGATCGCTTCACTCTAAGCCTAAGTTCCTCCTTAAATCACATCTGAATCTTAATTTTCTGTCTGCAGAGGATCGGAGAAGACTTCCCCACTGATCTCCTTCAGCTAAAGAAAATCCTCGAGTATGTGGACGACGAGTCGTTCATCAGAGACGTGGCCAAAGTCAAACAGGTCGGTTCGTCTGTCTGTGCGTGTGAATGTCAGCATGTCTCTTCAGCCGTCTGACCACCTTTTCTCTATCTCTGCTTTCAGGAAAACAAGCTGAAGTTCGCCACATTCCTCCAAGACCAGACGCAGGTGAAAGTGAACCCAGAGTCCATCTTTGACGTCCAGGTGAAGAGGATCCACGAGTACAAGAGGCAGCTGCTCAACTGTCTGCACGCCATCACGCTCTACAACCGTAAGACAGAGCAGTTAACACCGATCTTTGTGGTGTTTCCACAGCTAAAGTCTGTCCAGCCTCTCTCGTTGTAATGGGAAAGCCATCTCTTTCTAGAGATCTGGATCATTTGGCTTAGATCAGTAATAACAGCCAGTCTTTGGCCCCCAAACAGCTCTTCATGTGTCATCAGGCATTTTAAATGTGGATTAAAGAACAAAAACGAAAGAAAGTAAATTGGTTTTCATACAAGAGCCAGCTACTGTTGTTTATATTAAAGAGCTGGCTCTTAAAAACAGACTCATTCATGAACCACACATCATTATACAGTCTTATACACAGATATTCCCACAATCTTCCCCTTACATTGCCTGTACTTTGTTGGCAACTTTTATAGAAGTGGGTGGAACTGGCGAGGAGGGAGGGAAAACCTCACCAGTTCCACTCATTCCTCCAAAAGGTTCCAGCTATAGCCTGCTGTTTGGCAAAAATGGAGGGAAAAAGACCGCTACATCCAACATTCTGCCCTCTGCCTTTGATGATGTCATCCTTTAAGTCTTTAATAGATTTTAGAAAGATGATGTCATCAAAGCTCTTAAAAAATTCATCCCTGCCTTTGAAGATGATGACATTAGGGCTTCTAAAACATTCCTATCTTGCTTTTGAAGATGATGACATCAAGGCTTATAAAATATCCCATCCTTGCCTTTTGTGTGCAGTCTAGGCCCCCAGTTATCAAACCAGTCCAACACATGATTTATTATCTTATAAATACATCCGCGTTTCCAATTTTTTGGGAAATTTCAAGCATTTTCATTAAAATTTGGGAATGTTTTTGGTATTTTAGGGAATTTGATACAAAATTTTAGGGGGAGGGGATGGCTTTGAAATTTTGGGTTATTTACGTCAGGATTTTTAGGAATTTACACAGAGTTTTGGAGTTCATTTTTATTTGAATGTTTAAGCTCTATGATAGTATTTACTGAAACATTTGGAGAATATTAGAAGAAATGTTGGGGTATCTTTTATGGAACTTTTTTTTTTCTCAAGTATGTTTATTGAGTTTTGTTGTTTTCCTTTTACAAATAACAAGGAAAGAACAAAAACAAAACAAAACAAAACAGCTCAGCAAGACAATGGCCAATACAATCATTGTGGGCAAAGGTAATAAACATATAAAGTGCAGAAAATAAAAATACAAATAAGACAAGATAAACCAAGAGTACAGTACAGTTCACATGGGCAACGTCCATGGTCAGTCAAGCAAAGTAGTTGCCAGTATTGAAGCAACAGTGGAATTCGAGAAACGAAGGTATGGAGTCCATATTTTCAAAAAGCGTCCTTTTGTAGAATGAAGCAAACATGTCAGATATTCTAAAGGAAAACAATCCATGATTATCCTATGCCAGTTTGCCTTGGAAGGTGGTTTATGACTTATCCATGACAAAAAAATGTTCTTCCTTGCAGCATATGTAAAGATATCATATAGTCTGCTAGAGCAGGTATTCCTAAGTGCATCTTGGTTTGGGTATCCCAACAGTAAAGAAAGAGGATTCATGTCCAAAACCAAACCAAATATTTTTTCTATATCTTTCAGAATGTCTATCCAGTATGCCTGAATTTTAGGACAGAGCCACACACAGTGAATAAAGGTTCCAACAGACATTTTTACATTTCAGACACATAGGTGATTAACCCTAGGATATTAACCCTTAAATCCCTCTGCCACTTCTGTGCAGCACTTTGTGAAATCAGTGCATCAATTTGGCTCAAAACGTTGTAACAACAGGTGATAGATTTCCGCGTTGGACATTGAAGCAATAACCGCTCTATTTCTGATACTTTAGCATTAATATGGAAAGTGGTTTTCTTAGTTATGAAATCTCTAACTTGTACGTATCTGAAAAAATGACATCTAGGAAGTTTGTATTTTACATGAATTTTTAAATTATGTTTAGAAATTTTCACCTAAATTTTAGGGAGCTTTTTTTTTTGTTTATTTTACAGAATTGATGTGGACTTTGAAAGAACTTCTACTTGTCCCAAATAAGTATGGGAAACAAAAATTGTATTTTAAACTAAAGCTCAGGTCTCAGGAGGATAACGTGAAACTGAACATTTCTCTTATGTGTTTCTGATTGTTAATATTTTTTTTCATTGTGTTTCCAGGAATCAGACTGGAGCCGAACAGAGAGTTTGTCCCTCGGACAGTGATGATTGGAGGAAAGGTTTGACCTGATAATAAACCATTAGGTATTTTAAGTGAATTTAACTTATGACTTTGTAAAGTGCAGCTTTAACAGTGTTTATGTCTGTTCTTTCATGCAGGCGGCTCCTGGTTATCACATGGCCAAGCTGATCATCAAACTGATCACCTCGGTGGGTCATGTGATCAATAACGACCCAGTGGTGGGAGACAAACTCAAAGTGATCTTCCTGGAAAACTACCGTGTGTCTTTGGCGGAGCGAGGTAAGAGAAGAGAAGAGTTAAAGTTAGCAGGAACCACTCATTTATGGGTTTTTCATCTGTAAGTAGAGCTGAAACTCCTGAAGCTCTGAGGCTCAGGATCAATGGGAGACCAGATCAATAAAATATGATCACAACTGGAAAAGCACTCAGAGAGCGCAGACCTCTGCCATTAGCCCTAGCACCTAATAGTACAGAATCCTTTAAAAAATTCCTGGATCCAGACGGTGATCCAGATCACTCCCAAAATCTAATCAGTTCTTCTTATGCCATTTCTGACATTTCCTGAAAATTTCATCAATATCCATCCATAACTTTTTGAGTTATATTGCTAACAAACAAACTAATAAACAAGCTAACAAACCCTCCCGATCACATAACCTCCTTGACGGAGGTAATGATGGTTTTTATGTATAAGTAGAGATGAAACTCCTGAACAGGATCAGGATCAATAAAGCATGGTCATACTGATGTTTTTTAACCAGTGATCCCGGCAGCAGACCTGTCAGAGCAGATCTCCACAGCAGGAACAGAAGCGTCCGGAACAGGAAACATGAAGTTCATGTTGAACGGCGCTCTGACCATTGGCACCATGGACGGGGCTACGGTGGAGATGGCCGAGGAGGCCGGGGAGGAGAACCTCTTCATCTTTGGGATGAGAGTGAGCAACGTGGAGGAGATGGACAGGAAAGGGTGAGGATGACTGACTTTATCTTCACCAGAATATTCCCTTTAGCTGGGCAGTGGCACTCTGCTTTGGCGTGACAGTGACGTGGTCTGTGGTTGGAAGAGCTGAGAGTGAACGCCAGCTCATTATGAATGTAATCAATCATATTCCTATCCTGTTCAGCTCAAACACTTCACATCACTTCCCGTTAAGCTGTGCCATATCCTCTTTAGGTACAACGCCAGAGAGTACTATGAGCGTCTGCCAGAGCTGAAACTGGCGGTGGATCAGATCCAGGCTGGTTTCTTCAGTCCGTCACAGCCAGAACTCTTCAAGGACCTGATCAACATGCTGATGAACCACGATAGGTATTGTCCAATCAGAATGCGTGGTTGTGATTTTATTCATGGAGATGAGGTTTACCTCCAGACATTTACCACACGGCGTAGAACCAGCGAAGCTGTCAGTCCTGGATCGGTTAGTTGAGTGTAGCACAAAGACTGGGAGCATAGGGGCCATCAGCTCCACTCAGACAAATCCAGAACTACACCTAACCTAAGGTCTTGCATCAAACCATGTTAACTATAAAAACCTTCAGTCTGACTGTCTGATGTTTCTCCTCCAGGTTTAAGGTGTTTGCTGATTTTGAAGCCTACGTCCAATGTCAGCAGAGAGTCAGCGAGCTCTACAAGGTCAGATCGGCTTCTCTGTTTAATTAGTAAATACTAAAGTGACCTTTAACCTCCTTAGACTCTGTGTGCACATAGGGGGCACTATATCTTGGTTTTCCTACAACAGAGTAATCATTTATGTCATTAGAGTTTTAGAGAAAACAGTCCAGAATGTCCACCCAGGTTTGAGGTCTTTTCTTGATATTTTTATGGAAATTTTTGGTAGCTTGTTTGGATATTTTCATGTATTAACATGGAAATTTGGGGGATATGTTTGGGGGAAATTTGCTTTTGTTGTTGTTGTTGTTGTTTTTGTTTTTTTTTGCATTTAATGGAAATTTATTTATTGGGTTTATTTAAATTTTGGGAGGCATTTAGATTTTTTTCTTGCTTTTTCATGGAAATTCTGGAAATGTATTTTTGATTTTGGGGAATTTGCTTTGAATTTGTGTTTTTTGTTGGTGGGTTGTCTTTGAAATTTTCTCAAATTTTCATGGAAATTTGGATGTTTGGGAAATTTGAATTTTGGTGAATTTTCATAAAAATGTGGGAAATGTATTTATATTTTTAGAAATTTGATTTTAATTTTTTAAGGGGATTTGCTTTGAAATATTTGTGGGTTTTTTTAATTAAAATTTAGGAAATATTACTGGATGTTTGAGTACATTTCTGTTGTTTTCATAGAATTTTGAAGAATGTATTTTTTTTTTTTTTGATCAATTTTCTGGGGGGGGGGGGATGTTTGACATTTTCAGGAATTAACATGGAATTTTGGGGAAATGTTTTTAGAATGTTTTGGCTTTATGATAAAGTTTCTTGGAACTTTTAAAGGAATATCTGAAGAAATGTGGGGGTATTTTATGTTGCACACTCAGGTGTACAGAAATCTGAGGTAATTTCTTTGAAATTTTAGAGAATTTGTGTGGATTTAACTAGAACATGTAACATCTAAATCAGTGGGTCCCAATCTTTTGTCCTTAGGGCCCCCCTACTTGTGTCTAGGAAAAGCTAAGACCCCCCAGGACCCACTTGGAAAAAAAAAATCAGTTTTAATTGTTTTCACTGACAAAATCCCAACATAAAAGGCCTACATATACTTGTTCTTGGCAAAAGATCTACCTCTTGGCCAGGTCACCCTTGTAAAAGAGATCTTTATCTCAATGGGTCTTCATCTGGTTAAATGTATAAACGATCCCTTATTACAACGGCGTATTAGGGCCACTCTTGAAAAATAAATAAATAAATAAAGAGTATTTGTTAATTATCAAGAAATACCTGAATTAAAAATACAGACAGAAGACAGAAGCAGAGTCAATATGGGGATTGGATCTGTATGGCTGAAAGGTATTCTGGGAGTTGTGGTCATTGTGTCACAGCTGCTCTGATGAATCAAACACTGAGCATCAAACACAAAAATAAAAAAGTAACCATGAGCTCCTGTTTCCTTCAGAACCCCAAAGAGTGGACCAAGATGGTGATCCGTAACATCGCCGCCTCTGGAAAGTTCTCCAGCGACCGTACGATCTCTCAGTACGCCCGAGAGATATGGGGGGTCGAACCATCGGACGTGAAGATCCCACCGCCAAATGAGCCGCCATTTGAGGCCCGTAAATGAGGATCTCAACCACGGAGATGTTTCAGATGTCTGAACCTCTGAATGTACAAACTCAGCCAAAGGTGTCACTAAAGTCAGTCTTCTTTCTCGACATATCGCTCATCCTGATTGGATACTGGAACTAACAGCTAACCAGCCACTTCCTGTTAGTTGTCTTAACTTAAACTAAGAAAACTTTGAACTTCTTTAAACTCCTGCAGAAAGCCTTAATTCAGAGCTGGCTGATTGGTTCAAAATGTCAAGTTGAGGTTAAAACCAGCTGACAGTTAAAGTTCAGATAAGTCTCTGTGAAAGTTTTCTTTTGGCAGGATGTTTTTAAAAAAATAGCTATTCATAACTGTTATGTAACGTGACAGTTGAAGATGATGTACATTTTTGTGATAAGGCTTTTAGTTTTTAAGAAATATGAGGATATGAGGGTGCCAAAATCAAAACGCCACATTTTTATGATGTATGATGCATGAAACAGAAGGTCAAACTTAAACACAACATTCTATCACAAACACACAAATTGTTTGTCTGAGAACCAAAAAAAATATCATCAAGCTTCAACGGTAATTATTAAAAATCTGTATTAAAAATAATGGAATCCAGAATAAAAAGCTGAATTATTTTTCTACTTTTTGAAGCCTAAATGAAGTCTGTAGGAGAAATTGAGTTGGAATTTTAGGGCTTGGAATGATGTGATAGAATGTTGTTACTGTCAGTGAGATCAAAGGAGAACAGGAACAACAGGCAGAGCTAACATGATTGGTCCATCCCCCAATTTTTAGAACACAGATATACCAACATTCTTTCACTCATGTTGACTGTCTTTTGTTGACAACTTTTGGAAAAGTGGGAGGGTGGCAGCTATGGTCTACTATTTGGCTAAAATGGAGGGGAAAAGCCCCAACATCCCCAGCTTCACCAACATTCCATCGTCTGGTTTTTCTCTGAAATTTGGACTGGAAATCATTCCTGAATCAGCAGTTGATTTTCTATCACCTCATATCATCAAAGTGTTTTTTTTCTATCAGATTACCAGGAGTTTTGTGAAATGTCATAAATGTTTTTGTTATTTTTGATTTTATAATTTGTAAAAATTCACACAGCCTTGTTAAGGTGTTAAAGTCACTGAAGCTGTATGTACAAGCCCTCTGTTTTGGTCTTCTGCTTTGGGTGTTAAGTCTTTGGGTGGTGTCTCAGTAATGTCCCATGATTCAATGCTGCATTTACAATGCATATTATTTGATTTCCTAAATCAACAGTCTGTTGTTTTTTCAACATAACACTCCTACTGTGCTGACATTTTCTCTTGTGTCTGATCACGAAAGAGTTTGTCCACTTCTAATAAAACGTCTATTCTGTGATTCAGCTATTAGCTTTACCAGCATAAACCTGATCAGACACTTAAATATTGACTGCTGATATCTGATCATGTCACGTTATTCCCAAATGGTTGATATCGGCCGATATTGATATTAAACCAATGGGTCTGTACAGCCCTAGTTTTTCTCTGCTTCCTTTAAGAGAAATGCTGGTTTATTTTAGCCTAAATAATACAAATATAACTCTCAGTGAGCCTAGTACTGTAAACCTTTATAGGTAAATTCAGCTTGTTTAAATTATTAATGTAAACCTTAAAAACCTTTTAGTGAAGTACTACTGGGGGGTCATAAAGATTTGTCCTTTGACTTTAAAAATACCAATCCCATTCATTTCAAAGAGAGAGAGAGTAGTGCTGACATATTTCCCAGTGAAAAAAATGTTTTCTCAGATCTTTTTTTCTTACTTTGACTTTCTACCTTCATGTTTCTTCCACTGACTGACATCACAGTTTCTATTTGTTCAGCCTTTTTGATGGAAGTTAATCTTATTGACTCTTTCATTAAACTGTGGTTTAAACCTAGAGTCTGGGATCTGGGACCTCCTAAGTTCTGAGACTGTCAAAATCAGATTTTTACATATAAATCCTCATTGTTACATGTGCATTATGGGTAATGGAGTTCATGAATGTACTGTATCTGCAGAACTAATCAACGCCTGCTGCTAGAAATAAACCTTCTGTTGCCTTTGTAGAGTTTGTCTGAGCTGTATGTTTACATGTTCAGGACCAGTATGTCCCATAGTGAGGGCCGTGGGCCCCAGTGGGCCCCCCAGGTGGGCTGGGAGGGCTCCTTTACAATCAATATAAACCATCAACATCATTAGAAATATTACCATCACGTTTAAGAAGGTCAGATAAAAATTTTAATTCAATTTCTATATATATTTTGAAAGAACAGAAACAAAACAAAACAAAAAAAACAAAACAGAGGATGAATCTTGCAGACCAGAGTGTCATAGTTTAACTGGTGTCGGATTAAGTGGTGACAATCCCCACTTTCTGATTTTTCTCTGTGCATGTGACACACTTACTAGAACATCGTATCACAAAGACACACATTGTCTCAGTCCACTTTCAGGGCTATAAATCTAAACTTAGTTTACAGACTTAGTTACTGGCTTTAAAAAGTAGACAAATTATTCAGCTTTTTTTCTGCTGGATTCACTTGAACAGATTTCATTAATTACTGTTAAAGTTTGATGATGATATTTGGCTCTCAGACTTTTACAATGTTTGTGTATGTGATAGAGTGTTGGGACTCTTTTAGTGAGATCAAAGCAAACGTCTCTTGGAGAACAGCATAGCAACAACGGGTAGAAGTGACATGATTGGTCCATCTCCTACCTGTTTCCTATTGGTTGGATCATCTCAAAAATCCACCAGCAGAATAATGTCACCCAGGGTTGGTGGGTCATGCCCTAAGGGTGTTGGAGTGGCCTGAGTTTTGCATATTTTGCTTGATTATATTGTACTTCTTAGTTTAACCACAAGGTGGCGCCACTGTGTTTTAAATTACCTTAAAAATCTTTTATTCAGACCTTTAACCACAGTATCATTCAAAATTTTCAACCTAAAGCAATGCAGGGCAAAAATGTCCACAGTGAAAAACATAAGTTTTCAATGAAATAAACATACAAATTAATAAAAAAAAGACAAATTAATATTTTTTAAGTAAATTATAGAAAATGTTTTCCCCTTTTTTTCAAAATTAAACCTTTTCACCAACTTCAGTTTTGATAAAAAAAAACAAATATTTAAATATTATGGTGATTTGAAGCCTTTGGCGACAAGAAATCAAAAAAATGTCTACTTCAAAAACTTAAAAAAAAAAAAAAAAGAAAAAGAAAACAACAAAAACCAAACCAAAACAAAAAAAAATCTTTTTCCTTTTTTTTGGGTTAAACCTCTCAATCAACTTCAGTCCTGATCAAAACTACCAAAAATTCTGTTATTTTCAGTTTTTTTTTTATCCTGTTCGAATGTTTGAATTCATAATACCACTGTTTTAGATGAAAATCATACATTAAATGTGTTATTTTAGAAATAATACATGATGGGGAGGCTGTGGGATTGTTTTTTTTAAATTATAGTCTTTGATGTGAACAAAATTGATTTTGATCCATGATTTTTTTTTTTTTGTACTGCCAGATGTAAAACTTCACTACCTAATAATCCATTTATGGACAAAATTGATCCATTTGAAAGAAAAACAGTCAAATTTATCATTTTTCACATCTAGATGGCACTATTCCCCCATCATAAGCATATGCATAAAATCTGTCATTACTTAATTAGCATTAATCATCACATTTATTTTGCATTTTGCAACAATTTTGTGAATTGCAAACAACATTCCAAGTTAATGGCTGACACTGAGAAACATCCACCTACTGTCACAGGTCATTATTGGTTTACAACTCTTACTTATAAGAAAGGATCCATAGAGCCTTCAAGATTAATGGAACTTCCTTCTTTTAGCTCTATTTGTAGGGGAAATGTGTGGCCATTTCTGTTTCATGAAATGTTTTTTTTTTTTTTTTGCACAACATAAAATGTTTTTGTATTTTATAAAATGTATGGACACATCATGAATATTCTGTACTTCCTGATTTTTTTTTTCATTTCCTACTTTTTAATTTTTGTTTCAAAACCCAAAGTGACTAAAAATATACCAGCGTCCTTAAAGATGAATATTAGTATTTCTTATAGTAACATCAGAATATTAGTGAAGAAAATAAAGGTGACTTTTCCGAAGTCTGACCAAAACAAGTGGAGGCTCATTGATTGGTTGTTTTCAGTCATGTGATCCCAGTTACACACAAAATCCAGTTGTGGTTCAGGAGGTGGAGAACAGCTGTTAGGAATGAATGTGAACAGAGGAAAGTTGAAACTTTACAGCTCTAATTGGACCTCTGCGCTGCAGTTATCGTCATAGAATCCCTGCAAACACTCAGTACAATCCCTACACTTGACAAAACTGTGATTATGACCACAGCTTAACTGATCTACCTGAAAAAAAACGATATCACAAATTACTCAGTGCTGCAGACCTCCTAGTGTGGTCGATCCAGGTGTGTTTTTGTGTTTTCCTTTTAAACAAGGCATTAAGATGTCATGACCATGTAAAAACCAGATCAACAGCCTAATAAAAGAAGAAATATTTAATTCATAATTCAAGTCATAACAGGCTTCAAACTAAAAACACATTTTAAAAACAACCCTGCGATGCCAGTGTTTGTGGAGGAATGCTAACACAGGGAGAAGAGGGAATGAGGCGTTTGTGTCCAGTTCATGCGAGACGGTCCGGTCCAATCAGAAAACAACAAACAGTACTGAATGTGGTGTTGGTATGAGCTCGATGACCGAGGATGTGACTGTGATTTCATGCTGAATCTTCACTCTGTAGGTGAGCCGTGCCGAGGAAGTCACTGCAACAGAACATAAGACAGGACCGTGTTAGAGCAACGATAAAGGACAAGACGCCCTGCTCTGTCTAACCAATCATAGTAAAGTTATCAACATTTAGCCAGGGGTTGAAAAGCTCTATGTACACACGTGGACAAAATTGTTGGTAGCCTCTGTTAATGAAAGAAAAACCCACAATGGTCACAGAAATAACTTGAATCTGACAAAAGTAATAATAAATAAAAAATTAAATAAAAATTAACCAATGAAAATCAGACATTGCTTTTGAATTGTGGATCAACAGAATTATTTTTAAAAACAAACTCATGAAACAGGCCTGGACAAAAATGATGGTACCCTTAACTTAATATTTTGTTGCACAACCTTTTGAGGCAATCACTGCAATCAAACAATTTCTGTAACTTTCAGTGAGACTTCTGCACCTCTCAGCAGGTATTTTGGCCCATTCCTCATGAGCAAACTGCTCCAGTTGTCTCAGGTTTGAAGGGTGCCTTCTCCAGATGCCATGTTTCAGCTCCTTCCACAGATGTTCAGTAGGATTTAGATCAGGGCTCATAGAAGGCCACTTCAGAATAGTCCAATGTTTTACTCTTAGCCATTCTTGGATGTTTTTAGCTGTGTGTTTTGGGTCATTATCCTGTTTCAAGACCCATGACCTGCGACTGAAACCAAGCTTTCTGACACTGGGCTGCACATTTCTCTCTAGAACACCTTGATAGTCTTGAGGTTTCATTTGTACCCTGCACAGATTCAAGACACCCTGTGCCAGATGCAGCAAAGCAGCCCCAGAACATAACAGAGCCTCCTCCATGTTTCACAGTAGGGACAGTGTTCTTTTCTTGGTATGCTTCATTTTTGCGTCTGTGAACATAGAGCTGATGTGCCTTGCCAAAAAGTTCCAATTTTGTCTCGTCTGTCCATAGGACATTCTCCCAAAAGCTTTGTGGCTTTTCAACATGCAGTTGGGCAAATTCCAGTCTGGCTTTTTTATGATTTGTTCTCAACAGTGGTGTCCACCTTGGTCATCTCCCATGAAGTCCACTTTGGCTCAAACAACGACGGATGGTGGGATCTGACACTGATGTACCTTGACCTTGGAGTTCACCTTTAATGTCTTTAGAGGTTGTTCTCAGCTCTTTTCTTACCATTCGTATTATCCGTCTCTTCGATTTATTATCAATTTTCCTCCTGCAGCCACGTCCAGGGAGGTTGGCTACAGTCCCGTGGATCTTAAATTTCTGAAAAATATGTGCAACTGTAGTCACAGGAACATCAAGCTGCCTGGAGATGGTCTTATAGCCTTTACCTTTAACATGCTTGTCTACAATTTTCTTTCTAATCTCCTGAGACAACTCTCTCCCTGGCTTCCTCTGGTCCATGTTTAGTGTGGTACACACCATGTCACCAAACAGCACAGTGACTACTTGTCACCCTTTAAATAGGCCGACTGACTGATTACAAGTTTGTAGACACCTGTGATGCTTACTAGAGGACACACCTTGGTTGAACATGTCCCTATGGTCACATTATTTTCAATCTTTTCTAGGGGTACCATCATTTTTGTCCAGGCCTGTTTCATGACTTTGTTTTTAAAAATAATTCTGTTGAATCATAGTTCAAAAGCAATATCTGATTTTCACTGGTTAATTTTTCATTGAATTTTTATTTATTATTAGTTTTGTCAGATTCAAGTTATTTCTGTGACCATGGTGGGTTTTTCTTTCATAAACAGAGGGGTACCAACAATTTTGTCCACGTGTGTAGCTCAACAGTGTTGGTCCACTGCTTAGACAGCTCTGGTTCTGGAAGTAAAACTCCATTTAGATCCTCCACAATCATTTCTCTTAATTCTTCAAGCATCACTGTTAAACTGAACCAAGCAAACCAGTTACCTTGATACTCATGAGTACAAAACAGTGGGTGGGTGGATGTCCAAAGGTTGCAAACAAGGCTTGTAATTTTTATAAACATTCCATTTTCTTTCCGAATCCTGTCCCATCCTTCAAAGCTTATAAAACATTCCATTCTCTATGATGTCCTCCTTTAAAGCTCATGGAACATTCTATTCTCTGTCTGATGATGCCATCCTTTAAAGCTTGTAAAACATTCCATTCTCTATTATGTCATTCTTTAAAGCTTATGAAACATTCCATTCTCAATGATGTCATCCTTTAAAGCTTATAGCACAACTACATTCTGTCATCCTTTCAACTTGTAAAACGTCCCATTCTCTATGTCATTCTTTAAAGTTTATAAAACATTCTGTTCCCTGCCTTATGATGTCGTTCTTTAAAGCTTATAATAAATTCCAAACCCTCTGATGTCATCCTCAAAGGCTTATAAAACATTCAATTTTCTGTCCATGATGTCATCCTTTAAGCTTGTAAAACATTCCATTCTCTGTCATCCTTTGGAGGTTGTAAAACATTCCATTCTCTATGATGTCATTCTTTAAAGGTAAAAAAAAATTCCCATTTTCTAGCTATGATGCCATGCGTAAGCTTGTAAAACATTCCATTCTCCGCTGTCATCCTTTAAAGCTTATAAAACATTCCATTCTCTGTCTATGATGTCATCTTTTAAAGGTTATAAAACATTCCATTCTCTGTCTTTGATGATGTCATCCTTTAAAGCTTATAAAACATGCCATTCTTGGTCTATTATGATGTCATCCCTTCAAGCTTATAAAACATTTCATTCTCTGTCATAATATATAATAATATATATTACCTCTGTGACTGAGGTGCATGTGTGCAGTTACCGAGGAATAACGTGAACCATGGCGACTATAGACATATCAGTACACGACTTTTGTTGTTTTTGAAAAGAAAACAAATCATTGCTGTTCTTTGTTCTTCTTTAACAAAGAAATGTCATCAAGTCCTGATAAAACTGGTGCTTTAGCAGTATCCACGCTAATATCTTCTGCCATAATTGCACCAGCCTGTTGTTGCTGCTTGCTCATGTCACAACTCTGCCGCGCCTAAAAGTACTGCCCAAATGGTTCAGACTGGAGCTTTGCAAGATGGATTTGCCAGTGAGAAACATGGAAGCGGCCATATCCATCTGCTTTGCAAGGTTACCAGTTACTAGCCCTGCTTCAAAAATCTAAATCTATCTCGTGATGTGGTAAAGTTCCCACACTGAGTCAAAGTGGTGTTGTGTCTACCTGAGGATGTTTGGCAGCTCCGGGCTCCTGTAGATGAACTTGTGTTTGTAGCCCAGAGATGACGGGAAAGGGACAAACTGAACCTTGTGACCACTGAGGCTCTTTGACTGTGCCGCCAAGTTGTAGAGCTGCAAGAAGACGCAGAAACATGTCCAGAGTTATCACCTGAACAAACACATCTTAATGGTTCATCACAACATTCACTGAGCTTTAGAAAAGAGAACAACATGTTCTCTGTGTTTAATTTGACATTAAAATAGACATGTTTTATTTTGAAGCTCTTGAAAATCTCTCTGTAGCGTACCTTTTTGCCCAGATGGAAAGGAACCACACCATCGTCCTCAGCATGGAGGATCAACAGAGGACAGGAGATATGATTCACACTGCAGACAGACAGACACAGAGTTAAATGTTAAATCACCCTTTATAGTCATAAATAGAGAGGTACCTCAGGGCTCCATCATGTGGATGTTTCTATTTTCATTGTATTTTATTGACATTACTGAAATAATGCAGAAAATTGTTTAATTTATCTGTATGCTGACGATATGATTACATATGCTTATGCACCTTCAAACAGTCAGGCACACTTTCAACTGCAACCTGATTTAAATTCATGAAAACAAGCTCTGATTAATCTAAAGCTCACAACTAACCCAAGAAAAACCAAATACACTTTTTTTCCCCAAGACAGAACCCGGCCCCTTTTGGTGCTACTTTTTCTATGTTATCATTAAACGTGTTCAACAATTCAAATATTTAGGGGTTTGGCCAGATCAGGACTTGTCTTTTAAATCACACATTTCAAATTTAATTGGGAAAATAAGGCCCCAGCTAGGGTTTCTTTACAGGAATACATCCTGTTAAATAATGAATAATATAAAAACTTTCAAATGATGGCTAGGTTGCCATCTCTGGATACCTGTCTGTGATTCCCTTTTCCAGCCCCAGTGCAGCATTAGCAGAAGGCTATCAACATGAGTCTGGTCTGCTGGAGGATCCTGCCTATAAAAGGGAAGGTTTTGTCGCTAAGGGCTAAATATTGCTAGTGCTGAGTTCATTGTCTTTTTTTAAAACAGAGTACATCAGAGAGTACGGTCTAGACCTGCCCTCTTTGTAAAGTGTCTACAGGTAACTTAGGTTATAAATTGGCACTATACAAACGAGAAGTGATTGATAAGGCATTTTTAAAAAACTTGTGTCTGAACTACTTTAAAAAGTGATTGCAACTGTTTAAAAATATGATGTATTAATCAGGAAGTTGGATTTCAAGAACAGTTGTGTCTACTTGTAATTGTTTATTCTGTATTTCTCTACACTTCTTTTATTGTATTTCTGCAGGGCAACCCTGGAAATGAGACCTCGGCCTCAGTGGGTCCTCCCTACTAAAATAAAAGGTAAAAAAAAAAAAAAAAAGATAAAAACTACATTACACATCTGTTTGTTGTAAATTAGTAAATCTTCATATGCAGTTTAATCATCAGCCAGTGGAGGGTGCTCTGAGTAAACACATAAATACATGCCCCCCGGCTGTTGATGGACTTGTTGAAATTAAAGTGACATTAATGTAGAGCTAAAATATAGTTTGGAAGGAGCTCTGTGCTCTGTGTAGGTTCTCCTGGCTGGCTCACCAAATACTGTAGATAAAGCCAAGCAATACACTTTTATGAAAACAGACTAATGCTGACACTGGCTATGATTTTATTTTCTTACAACACATTTTCATTTTCTCTATCTCAGTCACAGGAAATCACCAACAAAGAGGCAAAACATTGACAACCTGCAGGTGAATTTATGTTTTTCATTTGTCTCAGCAGGTATAACTCTAGTGTGTTTCTTTGAGCAACATAAATTGAAGACACTGTTGTTTAAGAGATATTTCAGTATTTCTGAGGTTGGGTTGGAATGATTTACAGAAACACTTCAACTTAGGCCCCGTCCAAATGGAGACTAATTCAGGACTATACGCAGAAGTTTGTTGTCGTATCGGCATTTCATCCATACGGAAACAGCATTTTGGGGGACTGTAAACGATACTTTTTGAAAACGGGTCCCAAAGTGCACAAATCCATAACAACTACTGTTTTAGTCTCCGTGTGGACAGCCAACCGCATCTTTCTTGAAAAGATTACGTCACACATAGCATAGATCTCTTCTCTCACTTAATGCCTTTAACAAGAAGTTAAATAACTTTGAGGCAGACGCATTTGGCTACAGATGCCTTACAAATGTGGTTGATTGTGGTAATTATTTGCTGTTAAAATTTGTTATCCTGTGTCTTTAAATGTATTTGTGAAACTTGTACTGTGCTTGCTGCCTGAAAGTATGTTAGCTTTTATCTGTCTTAGCCAGAACTCTGAAAAAAAAAAAAAACGGTTTTTAATCTCATTGAGGTTTTCCTGGTAAATAAAGGTTCAATAGAGAATAAATTTCTCTCCAAATAAAGGCAAAAAACTAAAGTAAATATTTAACAAACTAGAAGAGTTTAAAGATGTCATACTTTTCATCGCTGGCAAAGCGGATGTTGTTGGCTGTAATGGCATCCAGGAAGAACCAATCAAAGCCAGGCAGGTATCTGTACACCTGAAACACAGACACAAACAATGATTACAATGAAAATACGCTCTTACGCTGAGGTCAGACTCCACACTTATTACCAGATCCAGCAGTCTTAGGGGTTAGGGACCTGTGGGTGATACAAATCGATGGTGTCTTGATTAACCAACCAATAGGAAACAAGTGGAGGATGAACATACACAGTGTGTATGTGATAGAATGTTGGGATTCTCGTAGTGAGATCAAAGCAAATGTCTCCTGGAGAACAGCACAGCAACAACGGGCAGAGCTAACATGACTGGCCCATCTCCCTTTCATTAGAAAGTATACAGATAACAACATTCTTTCCTTTATGCTGGTTGTCCTTTGTTGGCAACTTCTTGAAAAGTTGGTGAAGCCTTTATTCCTTGGCAGTTCTATTCACCTTTCCAAAAGTTGCCAATTATGGCCTACTATTTAGCAAAAATGGAGGGAAATGCCCCCAACATCCCCGCTTTACCAACATTCCACTCTCTGCCTTTAGTATAGTATACAGCGTTTTCATTAAAAGCATGTTTTTGACCAGCAAGGGAGAAAAGCGGCTAAGGTGTACGGTTCACATAGCCAATGGATGGCAACATTTTTTGATGAATTTATGTCCCTGTGATCACCAAATTTGACACAGAGACCATCATAACAAACACAGAGATGGTGGAGTCTGACTTGGCATTACATTAACTGTAATGGCGTGTGAAGAATATAGTGGTGTTACCATGGAGAAGGGGTGGCTCTTGGCCTCCTCTCTGATGTTGGTGAACGGAGACTCTAGGATCAGAGCCTCTGGAGGACTTCCTGAAAATAAAGAATGAGTATTAAAGACTGTCCTTAGGAGAACATGGTCTATGTGATAAAAGGAGAAAAAATTAGCGTATATACTAACTGATCACTTTATTAGGTACACCTGTTCATGTAAATATCTAATTAGCCAACTGCATGGCAGTAACCAATATGTTCAGACATGTAGACATGGTGAAGGTCAAAGAGAGCATCAGGATGGGGTAGAAAGGGGATTTAATAATTTTGCCATGGTTGATGGTCTGAGTATTTCATGAACTGCTGGTCTACAGGGATTTTCCCACCAACACAACCATCTCTAGGGTTTACAGTAGTTCTAAACTGGTGGGTCAGGACCCAAAAGAGGGCTTTTGAAGCACAGAGGCCCTTAGTGGACATATATCCTTCCTTTCTAATCTGCTTAGATATCTGTGAAAAGGGGAAATTTCAGTCATTTTCACAAGACTTCAATGTAATCATCTTCTTTCTCCAGATTTCAAAGCTGTTTTTTTTCTAAATTAATGAGGTAATCCCAGGATTAATTTCACCAACATTCCACCCCCTGCCCTTTGATGGTGACATTATCTTCCTTAAGCCTGTTAAAGAATTTAAATTATGACATCATCATAGGCAGAGGACGGCATGTTGGTGGGTCCATTTTCCCTCCATTTTGGCCACACAGCAGACCATCGTTACTTTTTGAAAAGTGGTTGGAACGGGTGAGGAGTGGAGGTTTCCCTCACCAAAGCTTATAAAACATTACATCCTCTGCCTTTGAAAATAACGTCATCAAAGCTTATAAAACATTCAAGGCCCTTTCTGGTTTTAGCAATTTGGAGGCCCAAAGCAAAGACCATCATGAGGCCCCTCTATCCTTTTAGCTCAATGTAAATTTTGTCAACATTTCCTTGTATTGAGGTTGTCCAAATGTTCTATCCTTTTAAATGACCTGTTTTGAAATGATCATCTCAATTTTTTTATGCTCAGTGGAATAAAAAGTTCAGAAACTTCATGATCTTCTTTCATAGTTTTGATCAGGAGAGACAGCATTGTCTAAATTACACAAATATTTTGGCAACATTTAGAAATGTGGGTGGAATTGGTGAAGAGTGAGGGAACCGTTGTTGCTAGTTCCAGCAACTTTCAGAAATGTTGCCAACATGTAAGTGCAATTTTACCCTTATATACTGTCCAGAAATAGACTAAGGAATCTTAAAAAGTTGATGTATTTCCCAGCCCTACCTTTAATGGTTATACCTTGAGGCCTTAGGTAATTGCCTACCATTTTCTGGTGGCAAAACCACCTATGGGTATTACCTCTTGTCATGAACAGCAAACATGATTCATTTAAAAGCACAGTTATCTTCAGTATGCCATCTTTACCTTGACTGCATGTTTAAGTGCAATGATTGCTGGTTTGTGATTGGCTTGTTTTGTGTCTGCGTTAGTAAGCAGATAACCAGGTGTACCGAATAAATTGGTTGGTGAGTATATTTTCAATAATAATGGAGTGAGGGTCTCACCTCGGTCACACAGTCGTCTGACTAAGTTGGTGGCAACCCTGAAACATGAAATAATTTACTTTTTAAACGCATCATTGGCTTAAAGCAGAATGTACATGACAGTGTCAGATATTAAATTCTTAATAAATATTCTGTCATTAACGTGGGATTTCTATGCATTTTAGTATGATTATGTGCATTACCCTGTCCCCAGAGAGTGTCCCCAGATGTAGAGCGGCGTTTTGTTGTCCAGACGCTCCTTCAGCCAATCGTACATGTAGAGAGCGTCTGATGTCATCCCTCCCTCTGACGGGGAGCCGTCTGAATCTCCCCAGCCTAAAAACACACAAAAAAACGGTCAGCTGGAGGAGTGAAGCCAGCGGAGTGTCAAACATGTAAACAAAGCTTTTTCTCACCTCGGTAATCAAACGTGACTACATGGTAGCCTAACGAGCTGAGGACCTGAAAGAGGAAAGATAATAGTGTTAGGTTATCTGCCCTTGTATTTAGGATTATTATATTTGTCTTTTATTAAAATGCTGTGGGGTTTGGTTTTACCTTATACAGCTGGACTCTGTGATCTCCTCCTCTGCAGAGAAAAAAACAAGTTTACCAACAGGTCAAAGGTCAAAAACAGTCACAAGTACCGCTGTATTAAAACCACCCCTTATACTAACACTACAGATAGATTCAGCCAAACTGAAGTCTGCAGAGTGTGTCGGAATTATTGGAATGCATAACTTTATATAACTGTGCATTTAAGTATAATATTCCTGTTAACAAATGAAGAGATGTACCTTTTGAGAGACAGCTGAATGTGTTAAAGCTCTTCTAGTACAAGTGACGTCTGCCAAGATCCTCTACATCAGGGCTGTTTATTATAACAAGATACTGTACCCATAGTTGCCTGTCTGAACATAAATACTGATGAAGTTAAGGGAGGTTAGGCTGTTCGCTCTGTTTGCTTGGAACCTCTATCAACTATCAAAATGACTTCAAAATTAACACCCCATTGAATGAAGATTGTGTACCGATCTCTTGATTTACCCACTTATTAACCACCTGGCTGGCTCGCCATTTCGGTAGAATAAGAGAAATAAGAGAAAACAAGCGGGTAAAATAAGAGACCTGTGCAAATTCTTCTGCAAATTGAGGGTTTTACTGAAAAGTAGCTTTGACAGTTGATCCACGTATCAAAACTTACATGAACAGCAATGTAAAATAGTACATTCCAATAATTCCTATATGTGTGAACTAAAGAGGGGCAGTATGCCAAAAATAACCGGATGTCACAAAGATTTAAAAATATTGGCAGTATACTTCAGATCAGTCTACCTTAAAAGTGACTTTATTAACCTAAAAAGATCTAGGTTTTAGTTCCATTAAATATACAACTTTTAAAACTTTATTTTTTCCCATAAATGCAAACTTTCTGAACTCAAACCTTGATTTTTAGATTATTCAAGATTGGCCCTAATACGATGTCATAGACCTGATTATTAGCCATATTGTCAGAAATATCCAAGTTAGACTTACTTAAAGCTGTCTGAGAATGAAAAATACATATACATATTGAACTAAAAAACTCACAAGATATCTACATTTTGAGTAATTTGAGTTTATAAATTCACCAGGAGACCGTCATGTTTTGGTCTGCGCTGGCGCCATGACGTCACAGTTCTGCTGTGATCCTCACTGTTCCTCTGCAGTAACCAGTTTCAGACTGGCAGCCAGTGTTAGGGCTGACACTCAGAAACGCAGCACATCTCACGCACGGAGAATTCTAAAATTTCTCTCCTATTTTATATTTGCACCAAGAGTGGTTATCTGTCCACTTAGACATGGAAATGATAAACACAGAGCCATATATTACCTTGTTGTAGCAAATATGTACGTCCACATGGGTAGAAAATGTTTCAAATCTGTTTCTTGATGAACCAGATGAAGGCTACGAGCTAAAATTCGTCTGTTTAATAAAACTGTTCCCCGAATTTCTCGACTTTATGAGGCTTTCTGTTTTGGCACGGTTCAGGTAAAGATAAACACAATACGAAAGGACTTCCGTTTTGCGCCTTTCAAAGTAAAAGTCCACTTTAGCGTTTCTTTGGAGAAACTCAGTTCGTATGTACATAATACTTTTATATTGAAAAGCTCCCGGCACACTTCCACTATACACTGAATCCAGTCATTTGTCAGAGTTTTATTGAGGTAAAACTTAGGAGGAATGACAGAGCTTTGACAGCTGGGAGACAAAACGAACACGCAACAAACTCATGTCAGCAACATCTGCAAGCAGAAAAACCATCTGAAAAATGGTTACTGCTTAGCAACGGAGAGGAGTGCTGTGGAACCGTGACGTCACACTATCAGCGCGGATCAAAACATGGCGGTCTCCTGCTGAGTTTATGAGCTGAAATGTACTATAAATGCCGATATGTGTGATATTTAGTGAGTTTTTTAGTTTAATGTACATTTGAGACATACAAATATCTATCCAACAAGATGAACTTGTCTGATCATGCAGGGCTCCTTTTAAAGGATGATATCAGAAAGATAAAACACTCAAGGTCTCATTTATCCCCAGGGTAATAAATTCACTTAATGGCAATTAGCCCTTTGGTTGCTCTTGTTCTTCTTGCACTATTTATGCTCATTTGCACATCTACATAGTGCCCTTTGCATAACTTGGGAGGAATTTTTTTCTTTCAGTATGAGCTCTGGAATGATTTTTTACAAGTAATTTTTGTATGTTGTTCTTTATATTGTGTCATGTTTATTTTGTATGACTTTCGGGCTTTTATAATTGAGTCTTATCCAGGGTTAATTTTGGCAGCTATTTTTAATTTTAGTCTCAGTCTTTTGATTACATGTCTTTTAGTTTTTGTCACAATTTAGTCATTTCTACCCTTTTTAGTTTTAGTCTAGTTTTAGTTAAAGAAAACTCAAAAACATTTTAGTCTAGTTTTAGTCCATAAAAGTCCTTGCATTTAAGTCTTTACTATTAGTCCAAGCGTTTTTTTCTCTTGCCCAAATCTGGTACCAAGTCATGGCAGTGTGTTCTGTGCACTCTGTCAGACCTGGGGTCCCTGCTTCCTACTGCTGAGAGGCAGAAGAGATACAGATGATTTACCCACAGTGGATAAATATCATGGATTTTTAATGTCCAATGAAAACTAAATTACATCTTAGTCTTGTATTAATCATCTTGACGAAAACTAGACTTACTTTTTGTCAGTTTTAGTCATCACAGCTCTATCTTTGGCTAGTCTTAGTCTAGTTTTCGACATGGAAATAAAAGCTGTCGACAGACATTTTTAGCAACAGTTATAACTGACAAAATTAACAATGGTCTTATCTCACTGCTGATGAAGTGTTTGTGTAACTTGTCTTTTTGTGTGCTCCTGGTGCAAAAATAATTTCCCTTTGTGGAACAATAAAGAGAATCTGAATCATCTTCAAAGGCAGATGAATGAAATGTTCATGAAGCTGGGGCACTTTTCACTCCCTTCTTGCAAAATAGTAGGCAGAACTGCCCACTTTTCCAAAAGTTGCCAACAAAGGACAGTCAACAAATTGGAAATATTGTTGGTATATGTGTTCTAATGCTAACAGAGAAATGTTCATGGGTCTAAAAATCATAAAATCCAAATGAAACACCTGTTTACTATCTTAGACTAGAAGTGAATGCTTCTTTTTAGCTGCATAAGCTACTGTTTACTTTGTAGGTGGGCGTGGCAAACTGTAAACTAACCACAGACTGGCAGCGTTACTACAATTTTTGTTTTACTGCAGAATGAAGTACACACAGCGAACAGCCGTGGTCAGTTGGATGTAGGCAGTTGTGATTATAGCCAGTGATGGGTAAGAGTACTGGGGAGTCACCTGGTCCCTGCGTTTCCATGTAGATAAAGGATGACAGAGTGAGCAGAGCTATACATGGAGTTGTACCAGTCTCCATGTTTCCCCTGAGCTTCTCTCCACATGTGAGCAGGAACTGTGTGCCTGAAACATTCAATAAATCAATCAGTCACGATAATTCATACTGATCAAACACCAGCCTGGTTCCTCCTGATTCAGCTAAAATAAAACCAGCATCCAGTGTCAGGAAATAGAAGTTTAATCTAACAAGCACATTATCCCTGCCAAATGTAAAATAATGTAAAATCTTAATCTTCCTCTTATTGCTTTACAGTAGCTCCGAAAACAGTGGTAAAATACCTCATCTCATAAGCACATTTGTACTAATCACTGTGGAAAAATGTCTCCCCTCATGTGTTTATCTGCACCAATGAATCTATTTACTGTAGCCCTAATACTCTGCATTCTTGCACCTGTTGCACATCTTGCAACCATACAATCAATGCACATAGACTTTCTGATAAAATGACTTCCAACAGTCAAGCGTTAGTGTTTAGGTGTGCGTGCGTTACCAGACTCCAATCTTTAGCCCTGCCTCCGGTTCTAAGTAGAAGTTATGCGTGTGGTTGAGTCCCTGGTCCAGCGGCCTCTTCAGGTTGATGAAATACGGCACCCTCACTGGGCATCAAGAATGAGAGAGATTATAAAATGATTATTATGAAACTGTTCAGCAATCCCTCAAAATCAGCAAAACCTGCCTCCATATGGATTCATTATTATTGCAAAACTCAAAAGCACATTTTAACATCCTAAGATCATGACATTGATTTGTCTCAGATTTTTTTCTCAGTCTTTCCAGTCAAACCTCGCTCTAAGCTGCCTCCTTGTTCTTAGTTTTCTCTGTTTGTGCTCTAAATGTCTGCTTGATCACAGATCTTAAGATGCAAACCAAATTCTCTAAAAAACATTCTCCTCTCATTCGGGTTGATTCTGCTTGTTTGTCAAACTGGCACTCTCGGATTTTTCTCTGTGGTGTACGAAACTTTCTCTGAGCTCTTAACACAGTTTCAGCTCTTTGACAGGTAGAGGATGGACCAATCATGATAACTCTGCCTGTTGTTGCTGTGCTGTTCTCTGGGAAACATTTGCTTGGACCTCACTCAGAGAGTCACAACATTCCTCAGAAATATGTTAAGAACGCAGATAAAGTTTTGTACGCCACAGAGAAAAAATCAGTGTGTATATAGTAAATCGACTTGAGCTTTTATAGCGCTATAGAGAGTCCCAACATTTTATCACATACACACACATTGTAAAAGTCTGAGAGACAAAAATCATCATCAAACTTTTACAGTAATTATTAAAATCTTTCATAGATAGCAACAAAGTAAATCCAGCATAAATAACTGATTAATTTGTCAAGGTTTTTAACCCAAAATGAAGTCTATAACAGAAATGAGTTAGGGTTATAGGGTCAACTGAGATGATTTTTGTGTATGTAAAATTTTAATTTTTAAGTTTGAGTTTTATTTGGTCAGTCACTTATAAATTAACTGAAATTTGAAATAGAAGAATCATGATGTAGCTGTGATCTGCCCATAAAAAATCCTATGATATTTTTTCTGTAATGCCCAGTGTTAGATGACTGCTCATCTGTTCTTTTTATTTCAGCTCAAAAACTCACCAAAGTTGAGGAAGACAAGTTTAGCCTGGATGGATGGACAGAGTTTGACGATGAAGGGGATGGAGATGTAGACGACCAGCACCCACAGCAGAATCCTCTTCATCTTCCCAACCAGACCCAACCTGAGGAGAGAGGACAGAGACTTAATCAGGACTAGACCATGGACTTCAGATAAACCTTCTGATTCACATTTATATCCGAGCTGAATTCTACCTCCCAATAAGATAGGGTGTAATTAGAGATTATTCACTATGTTATATAATCCGTTTTTTTGTGTGTACAACAAGGTTAAAAAACGCCTTGTTTTACTTTCATTTTTATCGCTGGTTTGTTAGTTTAGCTTAGCAAAAGGCAAAGATGGAATGTTTTATAAGCGTTAAAGGAAGGCATCATCTAACAAAGGTAGATGATGGAATGTTTTATAAGCTTTGATGACATCATCTTTGAAGTCAGGGATGGAATGTTTTATAAGCACTGAAGGATTGCAACATCTAACAAAGCTGGAGGATGGAATGTTTTATAAGCTTTGATGACATCATCTTTCTAAAGCCTATCAAAAACCTTTAAGGATGACATCATTAATGTCAGAGGATGGATTGTTGGTAACACTGGGGATGCTGGTCTTTTTCCTCTGTATTTTTTTCCATATAGAAGGCCATAGTTCTCGCCAGCTCCACCCACTTTTCCCAAAATTGCCAACAAAGGACAGTCAACATGAGGGAAAGATTGTTGGTTTATATACTAGAGGAGAACTTGTTGCATTGACAACTAGAGCAGCAAATACAAGCAAGAAGAACTAACAAGTACAACCCAGAACATTGTCGTTAAACATTGAAATTTAATGCATATTTTCTGGGTCAAAACAGACCTATTTGATCCAATTAACTGAAGAAACCTTCACAAATCTACACAGGAATATTATCCTGTTTAGAGGCTGAGACAAGGGGGATGTTTAGATGGTTTTGGGTAAAGGGAGGAGAGTTGTTGTAATTATTCTTATGTCAGAGAAACTTGTCTCTTGTCCTTTTGTTGTCAGTTTTATTTAAAATTTAGAAAAAAAGTACAGTGTAACCGAGAATTCTACAACCTAGTTGGTGTCTACCGTGTGTGATTAAACATTTCTGACCAGGACCGTCCTAAACATCCAAAGTGCTGCATCTCATCCATCTTTAAATTTCTCCTCGGGTTTATTTGTCTCCTTCTGTGTTAGCCACACCGATCTATTTTAGTCTGAACGAGTTCGACAGTACGGCTGAAATGTGAGCGTGCTCAGTGTGAGTGAGTGTAAGCTGATAATCCCTCAGACACTCGATCCAGCAGCTCGTTGCTCTTCAATTATTCATTTAACGTGAAGTCTGCTCCTCTGCTCGACCTGCGGGGTCCATCACAAACACCAGACTTATATACAGGGTCAAACCGCCTTCATGGGAGGTTTTTAGATTTAATTTTATAATAATTCTTCAGGATTTAAATGTCCATGTATATTATCATGAACAATATTGGGTAAAATAATACACAATTAATTAAATAATTCCCCTAGATCTAGAATAAGATATAAGGAGTGGTTGACCTACCAAAATGACTCCAAGAGTGCATCAATGACTCATCCAGGAGGTCACAAAAGAACCCACAACATCATCTGAAGACCTGCAGGCTTCACTTCACTCGATTAAGGTCAATGTTCATGACTCCACAATAAGAAAGAGACTGGGAAAAAGTGACATCATGGGAGAGTTCCAAGGCCTAAACCACTGATAACAAAAATGAACACAAAGGCTCGTCTCACATGTGACTAAAAACATCTTGATGATCCCCAAGACTTTTGGAGAAATATTCTGTGGACTGACAATACAAAAGTTTTACTTTCTGGAGGGTGTGCATCCCATTCAAACATAGTGGTGGTAGTGTGATGGTCTGGATGTGGACCCCTTGCTGTAAATGATGGAACTATAAATTCTACTATCTACCAGAAAATCCTGAAGGAGAATGTCACGGCCATAAGTTCATGACCTCAAGCTCAAGCATGCTAGGGTTATGCAGCAGGACAATGATCCACAAACACACCAGCAAGTCCACCTCTGAATGGACTATGAAAGATAAATGAAGGTTCTGGAGTGGCCTGGTCAAAGTCTGGACTGAAATCTGATTTAGATGCTGTGACAAGACCTAAAACAGGCTGTTCATACAGGAAAAGCTCCAATGAGGCTGAAATTAAACATTTCTGCAAAGAACAGTGGGCCAGAATTCCTCCACATTGATGCGAAAGACTCATTGCCAGTTATCAGAAACGCTGCTAACAGTTGTTGCTGCCAAGGGTGGAACAACTAGTTATTAGCAATTATGCTCTCTGTAGAATCTCTGGAGCATGCTCAGAGGGCCTCGTCTAGTTTGGGCTAAACTTTTGTGTAAACACACAGAGTAAACTGATTTCCAGCCACATCATCTAGGTGTGCTAATCTGCCTTTGAGACATTGATTTAGTGAGATTTAAGACAGATTGACATATTAACATGGTTCAGCAGTAAATGCTGTCTTTAATATCTGCCGTTCTGCAGCTCTTCCTTGTCTTATAAACATGTTCTGTTCAGAGTTTCCCATCATTAGAGTCGGCGTTATTCCAGAGAGGATCTGTCAGTAGATGAGAGCTGAGAAAGTGGAGCGTCTGGGTGATGACGGTAAACTGGGACAGAGAGGAGGCTGCAGAGGGAAGGAGGGATGAAACAGGAGGTACAGAGAGAGATGATAACAGCCAAATTGTTTAATATCTGCTGCTGAGATGCTGATGAACCAGCTGTTGGTCAGTATGCTGACATGAACATAAAGATACATATGTTTACGGGACGGGGAACAGGAGACAGAGTAGAATCAGGACAAAATAGGGCTGGGAATACGCAGAGATTTTAGACATGTTGATTTGTGTTCAAACAAGAAGTTTGGTAAGAAAATACAGTTTATATTTGTATATTAGCTTATTGACCCTCCAGATAATGTTCAGAATATATGAAAGAATAATCTTGTTTATCTAATTTTTAGGATTTAGATTTTTCTTCAGTCGTTCTATTCCAGCCTGCTTTTTGCTCTTCACTGCCTCCTTGTGCTTAGATTTTCTGTCAGTCCTCTCATACCCCTTTCCCACTGGCCGAAAAACCCATTTAAACCCGCTAGCAATCGGCTCCTGTCGGCAGTGGGAAAGGCTCTAATCGGCATTCAGACCCGCGTCGACTCACCCTGCAATGGACACGGGTTTTTATCGGCTTGCCTTCGAATCGCTCCAGTGGGAACGCGGGATGACTTTGGCGTAACGTGCCTACGTTTATATCAATACAAGTAATACATTTATATTACTTGCCTGTCGTGATCTCATAGATCCTTTTTTGTTGCTGTTGTACAGAAAGGCAAGAGTTTAAAGGCAGAAGTTAGGGTTAGTTTAACGGCACATATAAACACAAAAATGCCCATTTCATAGTGAACATATCTGCTGAGAAAATAATTTTTCCACAGACAGATTTAGCTCATTCAACCTGTTAAAATATCATAGATTAGCTCATAAAGCACCGTGCGCAGCTGGAAAGAGAGATCCTTTTCAAACAATATAATCTATTAACCTTTCATTTATTTATGTATTTATTGAATTATTTGTCTCTTGGAAATGATCAAATCGATCCTCGTTTTTTTGTTATTACACAGAAACTTCAGCCCTTCAGCTGCTGGAGGAGACAGAATAGGAAGAGGTTTCGCAGCACAGCAGCGCAGTTCAACGGCACATATAAACACAAAAAATGCTTTTCTGGCTCACTCTTGTCATAATGAAGATATCTTCTGAAAGCGATTATTTTTTTTGAACAAGTCAGGCTTCTACAGCCTTGGATTTCTCATGGATTATCACATGAGGCTCAGTGTTTCCTGCGTACAAACGCAGCTAGAGGATGGTAGAGGATGAACCAATCATGTTGTCTCTGCCTGTTGCTGCTAGGCTGTTCTCCATGAAGCATTTGTTTTGATCTCACTAAGAGAGTCCCAACATTTTATCACATACACACACATCAGTAAGGGTAAATGCCTGACGAGGGGTCCAATTATCAGGGAATGGACGACGTGCAGGCCTGAACCGTCCAACCCGAAGTCCATTAATCCCTGATGATTGGACACTTTGAAGGGCATTAACCCGCTTATACCATGGTCACTTGCCAATGAAAATAATTAATAAAACTACTAATTTATAATTTCATACTTTTTGTGATCAAAATAGAAAGTTTTACTAAAACAGCAATTCTTTCCCCTAGCAACATCTGAGGGCTTGACTAATAACTGGAATAGCCATTCCAATCCTATAACATTCTTAGGGAATGTAAACATAGTTCAGTACTCCAGTAAATAAACAAAAAAACTAGTCCACTCAGCGCACTTCCTTAACAGATTTATCAATGAAAAGGTGTGAAGACGAGGGAGACGGAGAGTCATCTGTAACCAGACTATAAACATGTACGTTAACATAAACAGTCATGTGACAAAAAGCTTAGTTTTAACAGACCAGCTGTTTGAATAAACAGAATAATTACCCCTTCTGCACTACGAGGGCACAGATGTGAGACGGAGCACTCCACGCCCTGCAGGTGCTGATTGTCCATCAAACACGTCAATATTTATCAGACATTATCATGCCGGTTTACCAGAGGCGTTTCCTTTGGCTCTACAAAGAAATAATGGCTTCTTCTCTTTTCTTTTGTTTTATGTTATTTAAATCTTCTGACAACAGTTTATAAAACTTAGAACAGGAGGGAAGTGAGTTTTTTTTGTGACACTCACCTCTCAGTGTTAAGGTGAGCCTGGAAACAAGACGTACATCAGATATAGAAGATAAGACCGTCTAATGTTACTGGTCTTAAAGCTGGAGTCTGTCATTTTATTTATGTCAGTTAAGTGACGGTTGATACTGGACCACAGGCTCCTTAGGCTGGCAGCGCTGTACTCCCTGCTCAGAAAATATGACTGTCTCAGGTTGCGATGGTTACTTCTGTCGTCTAACAGCTGCTGTGCATTAATTTGGAACCGTGTAAGGATCTTTTTTGACCGGAACTACTTGTGAAGTTCAAACAGGGTCCATATGTCAGAAGGTAATGGACACTAATGGAATTTCCAGAGCCAATCAGAATCAAGTATTCACCTCGACCATGGTATAACTCCAACTCAGTTTCTCCTACAGACTTAATTTTTGCTTTAAAATGTAGTCAAATAATTCAGCTGCTTGTGCTGGATTCACTTTTTTGCCATCTTTGACAGATTTTAATTATAAATTGTATTATTAGGAAATTACTGTTAAAGTTAGATCATGATTTTTGGCTGTCAGACTTTTATAATGTGTGCATGCGATGGCAACAGGCAGAGCTAACATGATTGGCCCATTCCCCTACCATTAGAAAACATATAGATACCAACAATCTTTCCTTTATGTTGACTGTCCTTTGTTGGCAACTTTTGGAAAAGCGTATGAAACTTCATTTCTTGCCAGTTCTATTCACCTTTCCAAATAGTTGCCAACTATAGCCCACTTTGTAGCAAAAATGGAGGGAAAAGTCCCAACAGCCTCAGCTTCACCAACATTCCATCATCTGTCTTGGATGATGTCAACCTCTGAAGCTTATAGAACATTCCATTCTTGCTCTTTGCATGCAGGCCTGTCTAGGTTGTCATTGTACTATAACTAGTACACAAAAATATTTATTGGCTAACCAGTATATCAGAGACCTAACATTCTATCACATACGCACACATCATCTCAGTCCACTTCCAAGCCCTATAACTCTAACTCAGTTCCTCCTACAGACTTCATTTTGGCTTTAAAAAGTAGACAAATTATTCAGCTATGTAAGCTGGATTCATTTTTTTGCAATTTTTTAATAATTAAATAATTTAATAATTAGTTGATGATTTTTGGCTCTCAGACTCTTACCATGTATGTGTATGTGAAAAGAATGTTGTGACTCTCTCAGTGAGACCAAAGCAAATGCTTCCTGGAGAACAGCACAGTTACAATGGGCAGAGATGATTGGTCCTATTGTGAGCATCAGTGGTTTGAGGGAAGCTCCATCCCAGTTGGAGTATATTCCTTTAAATGTACATCCCTGAGTTAGAGAAGAATCCTGCTCAGTGTGGATGTTCTTTATTAACCAACTCTATATTAACTTATTTGTTAAGGTCTGATCCTGACAGAGCAGCAGTTTCGTTTGCACCGTTGATGAACTTCAGGGAGATTAAAACCCCCCACCATCACACCCCGGATGAGTGCATGCTCTCTGTCGGCGTTACAGAGCTCTCCTCGCTCCGTCGGCCGTACGTTCAAGAACTGCAGGAGGCTCAGCAGCAGCTGGCGGCGAGCCCGCAGTATTATTAGCTGATGTCACGCTGCATGCTGCAAACTCAAGGTCAGTCTGAGGTGAAACCACTGCAGAGAGCTGGAGGGGCTGCTGGTGTGTTCAGGAGGGGGGTTGATAGTGATACGACTGCAGGACGGTCGACCCTTCATCACCGGGATTGTGAAGGTGGAAACCAGAGCAGGGAAATGTGTGGGCAGGTGAGAATGGAGAGCTGCAGACAACTGCCAGGAATCTATTTCTGCTCAAACCAACAGATTCATCAGGGCCAAAAATCCTACCTGGAGATTTGGTAGATGGATGGCAATATGTATCTAGATATTTTTCAGTAAAGTAATAAGAAATGGTTCTCATAATACCAGGGAGATAAACTCTGATATGACTAAAGAAGAAATAAAATCATAATGAAACCACAGCAACAAAAACAGACATCCTACACACCTAATATCAGACACTGCCTCATTTTCATGATCAAAAATGGCAGCTGAACTCCTACACATTGTCTAAATCAGATCTAAACCTGTGTATCTTTAGTAGCCTTGTTGATAAGTCAGGGTCCAGAGTGTCACAATTCAGCACAAACTATTTAAATTCTGTATTTTGTGATAAAAATGTGCAGAAACCATCCACTGCAACAGAATAGTTTTGAAAATTTCTCTCTGGTTTATATTTCAATAAAGATGATGTTTGCTAAAGAAAAGTAAAGTTTAAAGGTAAATTAGGTCGTGGCATCCCTTTGTATTGAACCTCCACAAACACCAGATTTTAGGATTTGATTTGCTTTGGTGGAAAGTGAACAGAATTATCTGCATGTGGTGCTGAGGTGAGTCTTGACCGCCACTGTGGGGTCTCGTGAGAGGAAATGACACAGCGTTTGTTCAGAAACTCGCCACCCGGTGAAACGTCTCGCCTCAGTGAAGTGTTTTAACAGGAACAGAGCAGACGCCGACTCAGACCAAGAGAGCGCACACTTCCTCTTTCATTCTTGCATTTTAAAAAGTGACGGCATTCAGTGATGGTGACATTGAACCCCTGATCCAAACATTACCACAGCGTCAGCAGCGCAGTCACTTCCTGTCTTATTTTAGAAAGTAAAATGGTCTAAAAGATGATATGAGCTGCAGAGAGTGAGGTTGATGAGGTTTTAAAAAGACCTTTGATCAGACATGTTTTTAAAAACGTGTCACTTCCTGTCAGACTTCTTCACATGACAGAAATCTAATTTTAGGAGCTGACCTCGGTTTGTAGGAGGTTGGCCTGCTTTAACTCCAGACAGTTGTAGTTGATGTTCACTATCAGGGACTGGTTCTACAGTTATAGTAGGGGGAACCAGAGCTGACTGTCTCACTCTTTACTGTCATATGGATTATTGATGATCAATACATCTGATAAAAACCAATCCTAGCTCAGACAGAAGCTCAAGGTCTTCATGGTGAAGTGGCACACTCTCATTCTTGTTAACTATTTTAAGAATGGGTGAATGGGATTGGTTTAGCTAGAGACACTGAATAGGTTTTAACATCAAAATCAGCTTTATAATAACAATACACCCCTGTTTGAATTAGCATCATTAATCGTGTCAGTTATATTATTACTGTTAATTATATGGAGTCATTACTGCTAGTGACTTAATGATTTTGTTCTCAGATTTGTCTTTCCATTCAGATCTGCCTTTGCGCTCTACACTGCCTCCTTGTAGTGGATTCAGCCTCTTTGACCAACTGACACTCTCAGCCAACCAATTAGAGACAGGTAGTAGATGGACCAATCGTGTTAGCTCTGCCTGTTGTTGCTGTGCTGTTCTCCGGGAAGCATTTGCTTTGATCTCACCAGGAGAGTCCCAACATTCTATCACATACACACCCACTGCAAAGTCTGAGAGCCAAAAATAATCAGCAAACTTCTACAGTAAAGAATAAAAATCTGCCAATGATATCAAAAAAGTGAAACCAGCATACAAAGCTTAATAATTTGTCTGCTTTTTAAAGCCAAAATGAAGTCTGTAGGAGGAACTGAGTTAGAGTTAAAGGGCTTGGAAGTGGACTGAGATATGTGTATGTGATAGAATGTTGGGACTGATTTACTGGTTAGCTTATACATCTGGTGGGGTTTGGGGTTTATTGAATTGACAACCTAGACTGGCCTTAATGCAGAGGGCATGGATGAAATGTTTTATGGGCTGAAGAGGATGCTGGTAACTTTTGGCAAACTGGGTTGCGAGAAGCGAGAGTTTAAGCAACTTTTCATAAAGTTTCAATCAAAGGACAACATTAAGGAAAGATTGTTGGTATATATGTGTTCTAACAATAGTGGGGTAGACCAATCATGTTAGCTCTGCCTGTTGTTGCTGTGCTGTTCCCCAAGGGACATTTGCTTTGATCTCTCTAAGAGAGTCCCAACATTCTATCACATACACACACATTATAAAAGCATGAGAGCCAAAAATCAGTTTTGGGGAAGATAAAGTTAACGTAATAATTAAGTTGCCGCAGATGGTTTCACTCTGTAGAGAGCAGTCTTTACGTATTAAATTATGAAGTCTTTCAACCCAAAATTTCCAATCAAATTCCCTGAAAATTACAAATAAATTCCCCAAATTTTAAAAAAAGTGACCTGAAAATTTCCTCCAAAATATTGACTCAAACTAAAAAAAATGAACAAAATAATCCTCAAAACTTGTGGTGAAAATTCCTGAAATTTTAAACTCATCCCCTAACATTCCAGGCAAATTACTTAAACTTCTGTGGGAATTCTGGACAGATATCTCCAAAATTCTAATTCCAGAAATTATAACGAAGTTGTAAGAAAGCCAAAACGGAATGTCCTAATACATGTAGGGTCTGGATATAAATGGTTTTATAAATATATTTATAAAGGTACACAGATCAGTCATGAACATGCATTTTTGATAGTCAAATATGTCTATAATGGTAAAAATATGTATGTCATTAGACAAAGTTATACACCTACCTGGCATAAATGTGTGGTTATAGATTTGTATGATATAACTTTGATTTAGGTTTTTATCTCAAATTAAGTAGTATGGTCACAGCTGAATTATGAAAGGCTGTATTAAATAAGAGTGCATGTAATCTAAATTTAACACTCTAGTGTGACACAGTGTTGTCTGTTTGGTGTGATATAACTTTTATTTTTGTGTGTTTTGCTTTCTTTCTTTTCATATTAGAAATAAATGTTAATAGTAACATCTCAGTGTCAGGTCCTCTGTGTTTATGGGCTCTAATGTCAGAGCAGACGGACCAGCATGCACTGCAGTGTCCTCTACCTGCTGGTGGATGTGGATGTTCAGGCTGACCTTGTGTTGGCGTTTAAGCTCTAACGTTAATGAGGATTAGACGGAGAAAGAGGAGTAAAGCCCACATGATAACACTGGGCACCTGAATGCCTCTGCCTTCTGTTCAGGACTGAAAAAATAAATTCAGACGGGAAGTGATTTCAGCAAAAGTCACTCCTGTTTGACTGCAAAACTATGGGGAGGGATTTGGGTCAAAGCAGAGACAGGAAGTGATTCTGATGACAGAATCAGTTTAGTAAACTCGCAACTTCCTGTTTGACAGTCTGACCTTTGTGCTGCATTCAGGGACCTCAGTAACACATCAGTGTTCTGCTACCATAAACATAAATATGTCCTGTTAGTAGATTAATATAACACGCAATTATGCAGAGGTTCATAAACTGAGGGGTAGAGTGTGGAGTGTGGGTGGACCAAGTGGGGTTGGAACAGGGGAAGACACTACCATGGGAGGTTCAACCATCAGGCAGACTGTCTGAGGCCTCAGGATATAACCACTAAAGGTAGGGCTGGCCAGTTCATGAAGTTTTAGGATTTATCAATATATTTCTGGATGAGATCAAGGGCAATGCATTGTCTTAAATCCTATAAAATAGCAAACTAACTCACTCCCACACTCAAAATTGCTCAGTTATGTTGGCAACATTTAATAGTGGAACTGGTAAGGTGCGAGGGTTCCCTCACTCTTTACTAATTCCACCAACTTTTGTGAATGTTGACAATATATTTGTCAATTTAGACACTTCTGCCTCTCTTGGTTAAAAAAACAACAAGGTGTAAGTTTTGATCCATATGGCCCACATGCAAAAGGCAAGGATGGAATGTTTTATAAACTTTGAAAACTTCATATTAAAAGGCAAGAATGGAATGTTCAGTAAACTGATAACTTCATGTTAAAAGGCAAGGATAGACTGTTTTGTATACTTTGATAACTTCATATTAAGAGGCAAAGATAGATTGTTTCATAAGCTTTGTAGACTTCATACGAAAAGGCAAGGTTTGATTTTTTTATAAACTTTGATAACTTCATATTAAAAAGCGAGGATGGAATGTTTTATAAACTTTGATAATGTCATATTAAAAGGCAAGAATGGAATATTCAGTAAACTGATAACTTCATATTAAAAGGCAAGGATGGACTATTTTATAAACTTTGATTACTTCATATTAAAAGGCGAGGATGGAATGTTTTATAAGCTTTGTAGACTACATACAAAAAGGCAAGGTTTGAATGTTTTATAAACTTTGATAACTTCATATGAAAAGGCAAGGAGGAAATGTTTTATAAGCTTTAATGACTTCATATTAAAAGGCAAGAATGGAATATTTCATAAGCTTTGATAACTTCATATGAAAAGGCTATGATGGAATGTTTGATAAACTTTGATAATGTCATAGTAAAAGGCCAGGAGGAAATGTTTTATAAGCTTTGTGACATTCTATTTAAAGGCAAGGATGGAAAGTTTCATAAGCTTAGATAACATCTTCAAAGGCAAGGATGGACTGTTTTTTAAAACCTTGTTTACTTCATATGAAAAGGCAAGGATGGACTGTTTTATAAACCTTGTTGACTTTAAATTAAAAGGCAAGGATGGAATGTTTTATAAGCTTTGATGACTTCATATGAAAAGACAAGGATGGACTGTTTAATAAACTTTGATTACTTCATATTACAAGGCAAGGATTGAATGTTTTATAACTTTGATGGTGTCATACTCAAAGGCAGAAGACAGAATGTTGGTAAAACTGGAGATGTTCTTTAATTTCCCTCTAGATTAATAAAGTATCTATTGAGATGGCTTTTCCTTTCATTTTTGCCAAATAGTCAACCATAGTTTAACAGTCGCGGTCTAATCTGAGTAGAACTAGAGTTTAAAAGTTAAAAAGCTCATGATTCCATCTGTGTTATCTATTTTATGCTGATAACAACAAAACATTTCTCCTTGTCACAACTGCATTTTATCAAAGACTGAGTTTTCATTTTCCATCTTTCAACTACAACTCAAGTAGTAGAAGTGGGATGTAGAGGTTTGTAGCAAGGTCAGCTGTTTCATTACTTAGAGAGCTGGGAGTGCAGGGACAGAATTTGCGAAAGACAGTTAAAGAGATCTCAAATGAAGCAGCTCAGGCCAGTCAGTGGATCTGGATGAGGAGGAGTAATGCCAGCTGGGGCAAAAATGAAGGTTGACGAAACCCCATAACTTCTCTATCCGTTAGTTTCGTTTAATCCTCTCTCTACTCTGTCTTCCCTCATGAAAATGAGGGAGTGGGGGGGGTAGAGTGTCAAGCCATGCCAGGCCGGGGGTGTGTGTTCACCCATGACAGGGTACCACACTCTTAGCTCTGCCTCCCCCACCTTATTGCGAAGCGTGCTCGTGCTCTCTCTCTCTCTCTCTCCCCCTAATCTGTCTCATTTTCCCCTTTTTTTCACTCTTAGTTATTGGTTGTTGCACTGTAATCATGAGTAGTGTTAAGGAAGGTAGTATCAGCATCGTCACTACCTGGAGCTTGCATGTACGGAGCCTGGGTCTGTTGAAGGTGGCGTGCTGTTGAGGCTGTGTGGGCCATGTGGTAAGATAGGTAAGATGATGTCTGCGTGTTGGCATGGTGGGTGGTGAGAGCCAGCATGGAGGGGGGTGGCTCTGGGACGCTGGAGATCACTGTTCAGCCCCCTGGAGGTGTGGTGGGACTAACTGGACGAAACACTGACGAAGGAGAGTTCCCACTTGACAACCCCTGTGAAGTGCAGGTTTCTTACTACCCATCAGTCTGCGTGGTTGACTTGCGGAGGCAAATAGTATTGGATTAGGGATTTCTTCACTGAGTGCTGATCCTCTTTATAGGGCACAAGTATCTTGTGTTTCATTAAAAAAAAATCAACTACAACTTAAGTGAGCTAATTAATGTCCATTCTGCTGATTTGGACACAGATTTCAACACTGGCTAATATTTCAACTAACAGGTCTTAGTACAAAGTTTGGAAGCAGATGAGGAGCAGCTAAAGCCAGTGAGCATGCTCCCATAGTCTGAGTTGTTTTCCCCCAACCTGACAAGAGTGAAGAGCAGAGAGTGCGGTGTCTCGTATCCCTGAGTGTTTTCCTTTAAGACAACCTGAATGCTTTTTCCCCTGTTCGCCTCAGTAAATGTCAAGGTAGTGAGCCCTCTGGACATTATTCACTGTGACATTAAAGTACAATTATCATTGAGGGTTTTAATGATAATAAATGAACAGCACAAAACAGAATTTTATCACAGTTATCATTAAAAGTTGTAACCAGGGCTCTGTTGTTATCTCGTCTTAGTCTAGTCTTCCTCATGGAAAAAAGGTCAATGAACATTTTTAGTCAGAGATTGAGTCTACAAAATCTACACTGATCCCTATCACCTGACAAGGAGAGGAGCTGGACTGAAATCACTGCCACAAAGGATGTCCACTGTAAAACCAAACAAGTTAAAAATAATCAAAATATTTATCATACCTGATTACAGCAAAGATTTTATGTGGTGAAAAATTTGATAATAATTTGATGAGTATGACTGAAGTTAAAATCTATAATGTTTCAGATGCACTGAAGGTTCCCCTTATGTCTTCACATATTTTAACAATCATGCCACCCAAACTCTTCCACAGAGTTCACTACATCACACTCGCCATGGTGAGGTCGTTCTCCACAGGTAGGACCTCTCTAACTAAGATGGTAACTTCACTCATGGCACAATGAGAACTGTTAGTACTCAAAACTAAAACTGTGTTCAACTCAGAAAAATAGAGCTTAAATGTCTCTTTGGGTTTCTTAAGTTAACACAACACAATTATTTTGACAACCTTTAACTGTTCAGTTTTACAGTGTAGCAGGTAGCTAACAGCTAGCCTCTTTAGTTAGCGGTGAAGGTGTCAGAGGTGTGCTGAGTTGGTCATCTCCCTAAACATCAAACACTGTAAAAACTTCACAGTTAAATTATTCTTTATCTGTGTGGGCTCTCCTTCATATTCAGACTAAGTTAAATATTTAAAACTAGGGCTGGACAATTGATTGAAATTTACATTGAATCCCAATATTTCCTACAGCAACTTTCAAACAGCAGAAGGTGCAGTATTTCTCTGACCTGAATGTGTCATAATGCCAGTTTAAAACTTTTTTTGTGGCAAAGATGCTCTGCCCTTCACACCGTGTAAATGTTGTAGTTTCAGTTTTTTAGAGTAGTTTGCAAAAATTCCCACTTTCCTCATTTTTACACAAGACAAGGAACTTCAAAAATAACTGCATTTAAATCATCACGTTAGAAAAAAAATATTGCAATTGTATAATTTTCCCAAATCATTCAGCCCTGTTTAAAAGTGTGCCGGGTCTAAGGGTGAGGTTTTCTAGGGTGAGGGCGGGAGGGTCGAACTTGATCAGCAGTTTCAGGTATGACCAGATCACCAGTCTAACAGAAACCAGTAGAACCAGTCAGCTCAGACTCAAGAGGGACTGGCTCAACGTGGGTCAGTGAGCCAGGAATACACTCCAGGAAAGAAACAGCTCTGAAGACATTTGCTGGAAAACATACCAAATATATCGAATAAAAAAGTTATGATTAAGAATGGTGCCATGCCATCTTTTTCCTTAGCTGTTTAGTTTAAAGCAAGGGTGCCCAAACTCTGGCCCGGGGGCAAAATGTGGCCTGCGGTCCAATTTTGATTGGCCCGCAGCAAATTCTAGAAATAAAATGAAATATGGCCCACATTTGCTTGACTGTACCATACTTTCATAGTTTCAGAATAAGACAGTGCTACCATGCTAATTCTGTAAACACACATCTTGACAAGAATAATTAATCGATGTGTTTTTTGTGACTAACTTAAGACAACTCTGTACAAAGTAAACATACTGGCAACCAAAATAATAATATCTTGTTTTCTAACTCCCTGATAGGTTACGGCAGCAAATAGCAGTACCAATAATATTATGAGGGCAGAGCCAGTGGTAGCTAGTGCTAAAAATGGCCTCCTGAAATCTCATTAGCATTCCCAAAAACCTGGAAATTATTGACTATTTGCATTGTTAGCCATTAAATCCTCCACCCCAGCTCCTCCTCTATTCTGCTTCTGACTTAATCAATGTCATATACCTAGCCTTGTGGATAATAAAGCGGCCCCAACATCCTTATGTATTTCTGTATGTGGCCCTCGCTGGAAAAAGTTTGGACACCCCTGCTTTAAAGTGTCTACCTGTCATACTTGGCTGTGGTTTTAGTGATGCCAAAGACCGCCATGAGGTCCTTCATCATTTAGCCAAAATCATCCATAAGTAAGAGAACCAAATAAATCTGGAATCATCTCTTTCAGGTCCCAAATCCAGAGAACTACAGGACAGACTCAGATGACACACTGAAGTCCTCAGATAGCCAGCAGTCCTTCATCAGAGCTCAGGAGAGCAGATATACCAGCAATCTTCTGCTCATGTTGACAGTCCTTTGAAAATGAAATCTCATGGGGGGGTAATGAAAAATGAAAAAAGGTTGGGAACTACCAGTCTATGGTATATTCTTATCTTTATGATCCCTTTATTATCTGTTTGAACTGATTTATAGTATATTGTGATTGCCATTTTGCTTATTTTTTTCTTTATTTAACCATCAAGTTAATTTCAACTTTCTGTAACAATCCATGTTTTTGATTTGTGGTATAATTCTACTTTTATTTTGATTTTCTTTGCCTTGTTTTTACAGGTTTATTTTCCATTTGTATTGTAATCTTGTTTTTATTTATCTTATTTTAACTTGCAGGTTATTTTCATCTTTCTCTTACCTACCATGTTTTTATTGAAGGATGGTATAGTCCTACTTTTATTTGATTTTTCCCCTAATTTTTACTTATAATCCATTCCTCATCTTACTTTTACTCAGCATGTATTGATTTTCTATAGTATATTCTTATTTTGTTTTGACTTGCCCTGTTTCTACTGACATATTTTTCCTAATCCCTCTTTCACCCACTGTGTGTTTTGATTGGTGGTTTAGTCCTGTCTTTATCTACTTTATTTTTTGAAAGACCAGTTGGACTTTCCAAAAAACTTCAGTCAGGCTTTCATGTGTTTTCACTGAGGAGAGTATTTTACCTATCCACTCTGCCATAAAGCCCAGATCAGTGGAGGGCCGCAGTGATGGTTGTCCTTCTGGAACTTTGTCTCATCTCCACACAGAATCTCTGGAGCTCAGTCCATAAGGTCACCTCTCTTACTAACGCCCTTCTCCCCTGATCGCTCAGTTTAGTCCGGCCATCAGCTCTTGGAAGAGTCCTGGTTGTACCAAACTTCTTCCATTTGAAAATTATGGAGGCCACTGTGCTCTTGGGAAGCAGAAATGTTTTTGTAGCCTTCCCCAGATCTGTGCCTGTCAAAAATCCTATCTCTGAGCTCTGCCAATCAATTCAATTTACCAGAGTCAGACTCCAATCAAGGGGCAGAAACATTTCAGCAAACATCATGAGAAATGGGGGGGAACCTGAGCTGTACAGTGTTGTTGGAAAGGGTCTGAAAACTTATCGAAATTTGATATATGAGAGAATTTTTTAACTTAGTCAACTGTAGCATCAGGATGAAATATAAGAAAACTGAAAACAGTTGTTTTCTGTTTCAGTGTAAACTAAAGTAATACTGAGCATGATAATATGGAGATGGTGGAGCTACTGAGGGGGTTAAATTTACTACATTTCTGGGGGTTCACATCGATGCATTCCTGAATTCTAACAGACATATCGATGAACTGACAAAAGAATTATCCAACTATATCAACCTGTTTTCAAAGCTCAGATATTTCCTGTGTACAGGTTTTAATTTGAGCCACACTTAACTGTTAGCTCTGTTATGTGGTGAAATACATGTTCTAGTTATGACGATGAATCACAAATCTAACTAAAGAGCCATATCATGGTTAAACGCTCTTATTAGTAATCTCAACCTTCTGAAGCTTGAATATAACAGTTTAAATGCTTGTTTAATGACTCAGTGATAGGCCGTGATCTTATTCCAATGTGCACTCCCTCTCATGTGTAGCCTATAACACAAAAAAAACCTCCTAAGATCAGAACGTACGCTGAAATTTTGAAGCCTGGGTGAGACCTGCAGAGGTCCTCAGATCTGGAGCAAGCCTGAAAATTCTGTAAAAACTTTGTCATCTTTGTCTATCTTCAAAAAGAGCCTTAGACAACAGCTGCTACTAAAATATACTCAACCGTAAACCTCAGGGTCTCTGACCAATTCTAAATAACTTTCTCTATGGACAACATACTCTAATTTATTCTAAGTGCCATTGCCTACATGTACGGTATCAGTGTCACATTTAAGATCTTTAGAGTAAATTTTAGGGTTAAAATTGGAATGCTGGTTCAATTATGTCTATAACTGTGTATATTATTATGCATTATGTTTATCTGTTAACTGTATAAAGATGTCTGGGCCCTTATCCACAAGCTCCCCATAGTTTCTAGAGAGTCCCATTTCTTGTTTTCACTGACAGGTTATTTTTTATCTTGCTTTAATCCACCATGTTTTTATTAATCGGTGGTATAGTCCTATTTTTATTTAGTGTTACCCCTGTTTCCCTGATGACCCACTTCTTATCTATACTGGTTTTTATTGGCTCATCATTTAGTCTTACTTTTATCTTGTTTTCTGCTTTATTTCCACTGTCAGGTTATTCTTATCTTGTTTTTTTAAAGCCTGGGTCTTTGTTTATAGTGTCTTGCCCTGCCTTGTGTTGTTGATTCTTGGTGTCTGAGCAGACTGTAGACCTAATCCACCTGTCCAGGTGTGAATAAAGTTACCCTGCCTATTTACCAGCCTGTCATTCTGGGTTATGGCTTAACTTTGACTATTCTTAGACAGGGCCAACAGAATCAGGAGAGATGTTCTCTTCTCAGTAAACATTTGAGATCTTTGCTCGGTCTCACCTCCTGAAAGGTTTCCCCATGGTCGCCTCCTCTCCCGGACTCTCTTGGCTGTCTCCTGCCGGCCCTCCTGCTCCTCTGCCGGGACGCTGCTTCAGGTCGGGGTCGTTGTCCAGCAGAGTCCCGCTGTCATGCTCCGTAGTCACCGAGTTATTCCTCTTTCGCATCACTAAAACGGTATAAAACCAGAATTTAACCGATGAACACCGAGAAGACCGCGGGCCTGTCAGCGGGCTGGAGGCCGAAGGTTGGCCGGGCTAGGGAGCACTGAGAGCCGCTAAGGATGGAGCCGTGTGCCCGCTGTCTCTGCGCTCTGAGCCCGCACTGAGAGCTGCAGAGAGCCGCTGAGCAGCACCGAGCTGACACAGCCAATCACAGGACACGAACCACGCCACGTGGTCTTGCTTTGCTGCGTCCACGGCCCCTGGGGGGCGTCGGAGAAACGACCACCAAAACAAATTCGGTTTACGGAAATGGGAGGAAGTAATGTAGTGCATGGTACCTTCAAGTACACCTCGGAAAAGGGTAATTTAAAACAGGAAATTACTTTTCTTTTATATCATAAGCTTTTTGGGGGGGTTGGGGACCTTTTTTCTGAACACAGAAGATATAGAGAAGGAGAATAGCAGACAATACAACATGCTCGTGATATATTGTGCTTATTAAATAACGTATTTTTTTTATTCATCATTTTCCCCTGTCATTTCCTCCTTTCCTTTTATATTATTTACTGTTTTCCTAATATTCTTTCCCCTGAGCTTTATTAATTTCTTTTCTTGTTGATGGATTTTAATCCAGCAGTTTGATCTTTAATGCAACATTTTTTTTATGATGTGTTTTTTACATGTTGTGATTGACAACACAAAAAATGTATGACAATGGACAAACATATTATGTAATGTTTTGTTATGTCATTTAATCTTCTTTCATCATGTAATGTTATACTATGTTAAATCATGTCATGTAACATACTATGTTATGCTATGTCATGTAACATTATATTATGCTATGTCAGGCTATGTCATGCAATATTACATTATGTTACATCATGTTATGTCATATAACACTATGTTATGCTATGTAACATATTATGCTATGTCAGGTTATGTTATGTTTCATTATGTTATTTAATGAAACATTATGTCATGCTTTGTTATGTTCTGTAAATATATGTTATGTAAGCTATCTTCTGGCATGTTACATTTTTGTTTTGTTTTGTAATGTTATGTCATTTTGTGATTTTTCATGTGAACATTGTGTTACGTTATCTTATGTTATATTATAACATGCTATGCTGTATTATGCTGTGTATACTCTGACATGTTATATTGCATTATGTCATGTTGTGTCATGTTTTATTGTTAGTTTTTGTTATAGTTTATTTTGTTGTGTAATTTAATGTTCTGTCATGTTTTGTTATATTATGATATTTTATATTATTTTGTGTTGTGTCATTTTGTGTTATACTATATTATGTCATGCTACATTGTATTAAAGTTCATTATTTTGTGTTGTCTTATAGTATACAGTACTAAATCTTGTTATGTTATGTTGTTATCTTTCTTTATTTTTTCACTGATTGCACATACCAGTTTAATACCGTCATACACAGTTATTAGAACAAACTTCCTTTTAAGTGGCCACGACAATAAGAATTTTTGATTTTATTAAAAGAAAAAGACTAAACCATTTCTAAATACCAACAAATAACTGCAGGGAGATATTGATGTAATTGTTTAATTTAGTTTTGTGATTTATCACAACTGTTCCAAAATAGATTTAGAGTATATCAGTTATTCTTGGAATTACATTAATAATAATATGTTGATTTTTAGACAAAGATAGGCAATGACCTCTGATTTATTTAGAGAAAACAGACAAAAAGATGTAATGTTAGACCTTTTACATCCCTATAGAGGAGAAATGGAGCAACCCATGTTATATATATACAGCTTTAAAACCATGAGACTGGAAGCCATGAGGCTATAAACAAATATTCAACTAATGAGGCTATACCTGTTCTCAGGTATGTGGGGTGGATCCTAAAGTAGAGAGATGTGGTGCTACAGTAGCAAAGATATAATAAATAAGAAAAGACACCAAGGAAATAATCCATATCTAATAGAAATACAAAACGAGTAGTACACATCCAATGATTCAAGAAAAATTAAATTGAAATAATAAAACTAAAGTCCATAAACTCTGGGATATTCTGAACCTAAAGTATAATCTAAAACTTGAACATACAGATTCAACTTCCTAAAACATTGACAGTCCTGGCTATACTTATTCGGTTAGTATTAGTTACTATTAGGTCGTATTTAGAGTTAGTATTAATTAATATTAGTTAGTACTCAGAGTTAGAATCTCAGATCATATCTACCATGTCAGCGTCTCTCTCATTTCCCAGGCGACGTGAATGCATCACTATTGAGAACAGAGGTAAATCGGCGTGAACTGGATTCAGAAGAGACTAAAACCGATTACTCGACGCGGACTCTCTGTAGTTTTACTAGAACAGAAAGTTTCCGACTCTGCTGACTTATTTTTAGCTGCCGACGGCTACGGCTGCGCAGTTCGTCTCCCGGAAGTCAGAGTCAGCCGTGAGCTAAAGTAAGAGTTAATGATTAAAACAGTCACATTTAAAGATAAATTCTCTAAGCTGTTGGATATAAACATGTACCACAGCATGAATTCATTATTCCGAGCTTCTAAGGGATTCAGGATTTTAGTTCGTGTCAACGAAGTTTGTCCCTTTGCGGTTGCCGGAGCGCTGCGTCATGGGGTCACGTGATCAAAACACTGCTCAGATTTTACCGCGAAACTAAGTTGTGAATAACACGGAGAGGCAGAGCTCATTTTCCTTGTTTTAGTGTTAAATTCGTCCCGTTTCGCCGCTCTTTCCTCCGTTTCCATCTATTTCCCTCTGGTTCAAAGCTGTCAGGATGTTCTGTGAGAAAGCCATCGAGTTAATCCGAGAACTTCACCGGATGAGCGACGGCCAGTTGCCCGCTTTCAACGTGAGTATCCCCCCGTTATGTTAAAAGTACCGATGAACGCTCAATAACACCAACTAAATGTTTCCGGCTTTAAATGACACTCGGACGTCTTTAAACCACACTGAGTCAGATTAAACAGAGTCAAAATCAGCGGTTGGTACAGCAGGTGTTAAGGTTGAATAAAAGACCGTGTTACAGATTTCTCCATTGGTTCGGCTCATTTCTTGAAACAGAAATTACATTCTCAAAACTCTAAGATCATTTGGCAAAACAGTCTTACCGTTCAGCACAACACCGTAGCTCACCTGCAAAAACTCAAATCTCTCCCAAAACAGTTCAGTCATGCTTCAAAGCTGATTTCCTTTCCCATTTAAAGAGTCAGTGCCACCAAAAATGCATTGTCCCTTTGGCATTGTGTCAGCACTGCAAGTCAAAATGTTTAGATGTTTTGTCACTATGGCAGATGAACATTGAATATATATATACACACACTTATACTGCCAAGGAAATTGAAACTTTAAATACACACACATTACTGTAAGTAACTTTCATACATCAGAGTAAAAAGAAAATGTATACAGCATAAGATTCTGTAATATAAACACATAAACAAAAAAACAAGCTTTATATTTACATGTTTGGCAGCATTCACGGTCATGGACAACACCCGTCAGGTAACTAAACACAGTTTGACTGGTCACCTGAGATTTGTGAAACTCTTCTTTATTCAGTCAAGTTCTAGTTTCACCTGACTGTCAATCAATTTACCCAAATGTTCCAAGAGATTCATGTATGGTACTCATGGTTTTACAGTATGTTCTTAGCTGATTTTGACAATTGAACAGACTATTGTGCATGTGACGACTTATACAATGAAATGATGCTGACATGTTTTGGAGAGAACAACCATTAGACTGAGAAGTCAACAATCAGTTTAGATCAACAAGATCTTTTCACTTGGAAATTGTGCTAAATGCGGTCTACCTGTACTTAATCATTTGCAAAGATGTACTAAGACATCTGCAATTTGATAAATGAAGGAGAAATTGAATTCTGTTGTGAACAAGTGCCAAGGGGTTTGGAGATTTGACCATGTTATTATGAGAATTTGATTTCTGTTGAAGAAATGAGCCAAACCAATTGAGAAAAGCTGTAATAGGTGTCCGTCAGCCGGATCATTAAGTCCAACCAACATTCCAGAAACTGCGAAACCATTCCCCACAACACTGTGTAATCGATGCAGCTGTAGAAGAGACATTACGGTTTGAAGCGGAAATCAATAGAAAAAGCCCTCCATGCTGGATAACTTTTATTTAGAAGGTGGGGGCTGACCTATCAAAATTTCAAAACAAACTATATGAAATAGAAATAGTTGCAAAAGTTTGGGTTGAATATTAAAGTGAAACTTCTTGTTTCCACAGACTTGTTCCAGAGATAACTTTTATTTCATAAACTAACAGGATTGCTCACTGAATATCAAGACAATCTAATAGCCACCTAAAAACATGCGAAGTGTAAACATCTGGCTTATTTTGAGACAAGAAAAGTCAAACTTCCTGTTTCCAACATTCCATTTATTTATAGATTGATAGTTGACAGCCCCATAATGCAACTGACAGGATATCAAGGCTGTCTGATGTGGAAATCCAAAATAAATGCTTCTGAAATAAGCCAAGTATACTATACATTTGGCTAGTTTTAATTTAATTTGAGATAAGAATAAAACTTCCTGTTTTCACAGTCATGGCACCATAGACATTATATATTATGTATATAATATATATTGTATTGTGTGTGTATATATGTTGTAGATTTTATATATTACATATATTATGTCTATGGTCATGACAATGTGATGTAGAATTTCAAAATAAAAGCCATCTGAAATATGCCAAGTGAACTAGACATTGGCTTATTTCGAGTAAGAAAATCAACTTTCTTCTTCCACTGATTTTTTTTTCTGTTGATATCGATAGCTGATTCGAAATCAAGGCAAACTGATGTGGAATTTCAAAATAAGAGCCATCTGAAATATTGCACCCTTAACCTGTCTTATTTTATTTTGACATTAAAATCAAATTCCTTGTTTCCACTGATGCATTCCATTTTAGATTAATAGTTGGCAACCTAATGATGTGATATGTTCATTATCAAGAAAATTTTTAAATTAAAGCCATCTGAAATATGCCTTTCAGGATACCTTGTATCTGGGTTATTTTCATTTTAGTTAGATTTTAATTCCCTTTTTCCACTGACTATTTTGTCTTTAGTTTGATATTTGACAACCCCATTATGCAACTGGCAGGATATCAAGGCAGACTGAAGTGGAATTTCAAAATAAAAGGCATCTGAAATATACCATATTAACCTTTAACTAACGATATTTAATTTAAAGAAAGTAGACTCCATTTTTTAGGATGTCAGTCTTATTCTCTCATGTTGCATGATTAAATTCTGAATCTCAGATGGCCGTTCGCTGGCTGACTGTGAATGAACTTTGACCTTTGCCTGTTTGTCTGAATGAACCTGTGTTGTTGTTTCCAGGAGGACGGACTCCGGCAGGTTCTCCAGGAGATGGAGGCTCTTTATGAACAGAACCAGGCTGATGTGTGAGTCCTTATGAAGATTATTATCATCAGTCAGTTTGTTCTAATTCCAGCGTTATACTCAGAGATGGCTTGATAATGAAATATGCCCCTTTAAGGCAAAAAAAAAAAAAGATGAATTTAGACTTGAGTATTCGACAGGTCTTCTCTCCTCAGCCCTCCTTCATCCAACCTGTAGTTATGATTTAGATTTGCCATAATTTAATATTTTATTGTTTAGTTGCAGATCAACAAGGGGATGAAATAAAACGGAGCACCTGCATCTGCATCCAGGTTAAAATAACCAAAAATGGTGTGGGTTTTTTTTTTCATTATTTATTTTCATGTTAAGACTCATGATTTAAAAAAACATCCACTATCACAAACACAGCATCTTTTTTATTGTGGGGCAGAAAATGATTTCTAAAGACACATTCTTTACATTTACATGATTGCAAACAATGTCTCTGCATTTACTTGACAACCAAGCAAGTAGACAAGTCTTACCATTTCTGGATTATGATTTTTTTTATAATCACGTAATCCTGAATGTCCATTGTGGGTCAGACATTAGAAATTAATGAGCACAGTAAAAAGTTAGTACTTTACAGCTCTAAATAGACCTCTACGCTGCAATCATCATCAGAACATTTCTACATGCATAAAGTACGATCCCTACACTTTATAAAAAGTGATTTTTATCACCGTTTAACTGATCAATATCACAATTACTCAGTTCTGCAGACCTGCCAGAGTCTAGAGGAGTCTAGTACTAAGCTAAGAGGCTTGCTGAGCCTCTAACATATAAAAAAATCTTCATTTTTTTAACAAACATGCTTTTAATGTAAGCAGTGGTGTACTTTCAACAGAATAAACCTTGTGGGGTGAGAGACAGAGTAATGATGAGCTGTTCATGAATGAGGCAATTCCACTAAACAGCTCTGCCACTGTTGCTAGCTTCTGTTTGAGTGCCAGTTTCCTCTCCTCCATCCTTTGTCGTTATGTAATCCACATTTAAAAAGCCAAACTGATACCAAATGAAGAAAGGTTTGGGAGCTAAACATCCAGCTCTACTGATCTTAGCCAAATGACCTGGATCTCTAAAAAGAGACAGATTTCCCATCACAATGAGAGAGACTGGACAGACATCAGCTGAGGAAACGCGGGTAAGATCAGAGTTTAATGAGCTAAACCATGACAGAACTGGACTGAACCAAACCGGACCATACAAAGGTGTTGTGTGACAAGACTTGTCCAGACTTTGGACAGAGGCTTTTATATTCCTGCCTGCTGAATTTCGCCTGTTAGTTTTTTTAACCTCTTTTTTGCCTGAATTTTTCACTACTTAACAATTAAGAGTGTTTTTATTTTCACATTTTGAACACTTGTTATAGTCTTAAACAGCTCAAAAATGGCCTTTTGGTAGAGTTTCCCTATGCAGAAGTCTCTCCCTACCCCCTAAGGGGAGTTCTCCTCTGCAGCATGATATTCAGAACATATAGCCTAATCTTAAAATAGCTGTATTATCCAGTAAACTTTCAGTCCCACATTAGTACCAAATGGTGCAGCCTTCAGATGTAAGTTCACTGGGATTTTACTAGTTACTCATCCTTGTTGTACTGAGACCAATCTAACTTTGTTCCCTTTCTTTCTAATTAGGGGTTTAGGTTACATTTGCGATCAGATGAATAACTGATCTCTCTGTGTGTTTCAGTAACGAGGCGAAGGCTGACGGTCGAGCTGATCTGATTCCCTCCATTAAACTGCGTCACTGCTGCCTGCTGAGGAACCAGCGCTGCCTCACAGCCTACCTGTAACCACCTCACACCTTTAAGGATGCCACCGTTAAAATAACTAATCAGTAAACATCCTGTTAGCTGTTATCCCGGTGTTTAACTAAAACCTTTCTTCCATCAGCTACGACCGCCTGCTGAGGATCAGAGCTCTGCGCTGGGAGTACGGCAGCGTTTTACCGCCAAATGTCCGCTTCCACATGTGTGCAGAGGAGGTGGGTGTGACATCACTTCCTGTTTGTTCTCATAGAGTTTAACAGATTAAAGAGATTAATTCCTGTTCTCTGTGTGCAGGTTCAGTGGTTCAGTCAGTACAAAAAGTCTCTGGCATCCTTCATGCGCTCTCTGGGAGGAGGAGAGGGATTGGACATCACTCAGGACATGAAGCCTCCAAAGAGTCTTTACATAGAGGTCAGACTTTCTATTTAAATAAATAAATGCAACCACTATTCCAAAAAAGTTGGGTCGCTTTGTAAAATGTAAATAAAAACAGAAGTCAATGATTGGCAAATCTCCTAAATCCATATTTTATTCACAATAGAACACAAACAACATATCAGATGTTGAAACTGAGATATTTACCATCAAAAATATTGGCTCATTTTAAGTTTGATGGCATCAACACCTCTCAAAAAAGTCGGGACAGGACCATGTTTATGATTGTGTAGCATCCCCTTGTCTTTTGACAACAGTCTATTAACATCTGGGGAGTGAGGAGACCAGTTGTTGGAGTTTTGGGAGAGGAATGTTGTCCCATTCTTGTCTGATGGAGGATTCTAGCTGCTCAACAGTCCTGGATATTCCTTGCTGGATTTTTCCTATTCTGATGCTCCAAATGTTTTCTATTGATGAAAGTTCTAGACTGTAGTACCCAACTTTTTGGAATTGTGGTGGTAAAATATGAAAAAAAATTCTGTCTCAGTCTTGTGATGTTCGTTTCTTTTTGTTGTCTACATGTTAATCTTGTTTTCTGTGGCACTGATCTTGCTGTGACCGTGGTGTTTCAGGTCAGATGTTTAAAAGACCACGGGGAGTTTGAGATCGATGATGGAACAGTGATCCTGCTGAAGAAGAACAGCCAGGTCAGAACAGGACGCTCCTTTTACTCATGACCAAACCAAATAAGGAATTTTTTATCTCCTGGTGCGCTGTCTGTTAGTGACTCCTTAATGGGAGGGGTTACTGAGTAACACATTAATGCACAAGTATAGAGTCATTATTGTTACAAAACTCAGGAGCGCATTTTAATGTTCTGAGACTATGACTTATTAGTTTTAGGCTCAGAGTTGTCTTCAGTTTTTCCAGTCAACCCTGCCTGTGTTCTCTAAACTGCCTCCTTTTCTTAGATTTTCCGTGTCAAACATTCTCCTCTCATTCAGGTTGATTCTGCTTGTTTGTCAAACTGATTTTTCTCTGTTTGTACGAAACTTTCTCTGCTCTCTAAACATATTTCTGCTCTTTGATTTTTTTTCTTTTTTTGATGAACCAGCCAAAAAGAAACAGGTAGATGATGGACCAATCATGTGAGCTCTGCCTATTGTTGCTATGCTGTTCTCAAGGAGACATTTGCTTTGATCTCACTAAAGGCCTTTACACAACAAACGTGATTTTTTTTTTTTACTGTATGAATAATTCGCACAAAATAATTTTTCAAACCCGTAGCAAGCCAATGCAAGCTTCGCTCGGATGAGCTCACATCTGGCCAGTCAAAACACTCGCTGGTGCTGATTTTTAAGGCCGGCCACACACTACAGGATTTTAAAGCCCGATTTGAGGCAACCCCAACGATTGTGGGGGAGTAATCTGAGTGGAACTTGTTGCAAACAATTATTTGTCTAAATAATCTGCATGTCTGTGGTGTCATAGAAAGGCGTGACAAAATTTGGCTCAGAAGAATTTGCATTTCATGCTGTTTATTCGTATCGCCCTGTAAGTGTAAAGGTCTTAAGAGTCCTAACACTCTACCACATAGACACACCTCATCTCACCAAGCCCCATAACTCCAACTCAGTTCCTCATACAGATTTCACTGTGGCTTTAAAAAGTAGACAAATTATTCAGCTATTTAAAATAGATTCTTTTTTTTGCTATCTTTGACAGATTTTTAATAATCACAGTTTGATGAGGATTTGACTCAGACTTTTATGTTTGTGTATGTGATAGAATGTTGGGACTCTCTTAGTGATATCAAAGCAAATGTCTCCTGGGGAACAGTATAGCAACAACAGGCAACGTGACTGGTCCATCCTCTGCCTGTTTCCTATTGGTTGGTTCGAGGAAACATCCAAGAGAAGAAAGATGATTAGAGGGCAGAGAAAAATCTGTGTCAGCTTGAAATTTAAGCAGCTAAAGATTTAAGATCGAGCAGAGATTTAGTAACCTCACAAAGCAGATGGATATGCCCGTTTCCGTTTTTCTCACTGGCGAATCCATCTTGCAAAGCTCCCGTCTGAACTGTTTGGGCCCAGTTAGAAAGTGACGGGACCAATCAGCGACGAGGGGCAGTACTTTCAGGCACAGCGGAGTCATGATGTAAGCAAGCAGCAACAAGAGGCCGGTGCAATTATGGCGGAAGAGATTAGCGTGGATGCTGCTAAAGCACCAGTTTTATCAGAACTTGATGACATTTTTTCGTTAAAAGAAGAACAGAGAACAGCAGTGAGTTGTTTTCTTTTAATAAACAAAAAAGTCGAGTACTGATATGTCTACAGTTGCCATGGTTCGTGTTATTCCTCGGTAGCTGCGCACGTGCACCGCGGTCGCAGCTATGTTACGTGTTTTGTTGCTCTGATTGGCCCGTAAGATGTGACAGACAAAACGTTCATTCAGTCACACTCCAGAGTTTTTTTTCAAATCCTCTGCCCTTTCCCAAACACTTAGTATTGGAAGTTTTGGTGTCAGGTCAGAGATTTAGAGCACAAACAGAAAATCTAAGAACAAGGAGGCAGTATAGAGCACAATGGCAGGTTTGAATAGAACATTTGAAGATAAATCTAAGCCCAGAATCAATAAGCCATGATCTCAGAATGTTAAGATGTGGTCTTGAGTTTTGCAACCCCAATGACTCCATACAAAGTGCCTACAGTGGTGTGTAGGTCACTATGGTGTAGATTAACCAGGTTTATTAAACATGTGAGCACAAATGTTGAGGAAAGTTTTAGCAAGAAAAAAAAAAAAGAGTTGAATATCTGTGGTGTTCAGGAAAGACCCTCGCTTCGAGGTTTTCATGGTCCAAGATCTTGCGTGTCTGACACTGTCTTTCCTCATCCACAGCACTTCCTGCCACGGTGGAAATGTGAGCAGCTAATTCGTCAGGGCGTCCTGGAGCACGTCATGTCCTGATGTCACAATGTCTGAATTATGGGATCAATGTTTGTTTTTTTTAACAGGAAATAAAAAATGTAAAATAAACTCTAATGTCTGCGCCACCCTTCAGTCCTGATTCCAATCATCCCCGAACACAACAGAGAAATAAAGTCCTTCTTTAGTAGTTTAGTCCACTCGTTTCTTTCCCTGAGTGTTTGTGGCTGTTTTAGCTTTTATCGTCTGTTGCTGAAATTAATTCATCATTAATTATCCATACATCAGTTTAAAGACAAATTAACCGATACTGTTGTTTAACTGAAGTATTTTCTTGTTTCATTTTCCTCCTGTCAGTAAAATGGAAATCTGTGGTTTATTCAACAAAATCAAAGATCTGAGGTGAAAAATTTTGATTCCTTAAAGTCTCCTAAATTTACATGAAACATTGACGGATTAGTCTCAAAAATCAGTTTAATTTGTTACAGTCCTTATGTTTGGCTACGACAGCAGCCTGGTCTTCGGAACGCCTCCACGCCACATTCATGCATGGACTCATAAAAAGAACAGCGTTTCCACATGGCCGTCATTTCTGTGTCATAAACCCTTTATAAACCGTCTTATATCAAATTCTGACATTTAGGAGGTACAGGAGTTTTGGTTGTCATGAGCTGGAAGCCTCAAATATGAAAACAGGATTCAAGTGTTTTAATGATCCAAGAATAGGACTGCCCAAACTGTGGCCCGTGGTCCATTTATCAGTCACAGCAAGTTCTGAAAATTAGAGAATAGAGCACATATTATAACACGATAACTGTGCTTGTTTCTATAAAAATTTTAAGATTTTTATAGAAATTTCAAGTAATTTGTATCTTTCCATTTCACCATTTTTGGGGGAATGTGTACATTTTTGAGCATTTTAACAGAAATTTTAGGGTATTCGATCAAACATTTTCAGGAATTAACATGGAATTTTGGGGTGTATTTTTATGGGCATGCATAGGCTTTAGAATTAAGTTTTACGAACATCTACAAACATTTGGGGAATATTTGAACTTTTTTGGAACCTGAATGTGGGAAATTGTTATCTTCACGGAATTTTGTGAAATTTATTTGTAAATTTTAAGGCAATATGCTTTCAAATTTAAGTGTTTCTTAGATTTATTTGGAGTGTTAAGGCTTTATTAAGAATTTTCTCTAAAACTTTGGTGGAAGTTTTGAAGAAATCTGGGGTAATTTTTTATGGGGAACTTTAACAAACGTCCAACTTTAAATATGTGTAAGAATGTTCCCATAAATTAAATGACTGTCAAATTTTAGTGGATTTTAAAGGAAAATGACCCCTAAATTCAGCCTTTAAGTGTAAAAATGTTGTTTGTCCTTAACCAGTCCCTTAGGTCCGTCATCAAAATGAATCCCCCATCCCTCTCTGAATGAAGACCCCCCCAACAACACTCAGCCTGGACATCTGCTCTAAAACTGATCCAGGTCTGGATTTACTGCAGAAACAATACCTTCGTGGTTTTTGGTCTAAACTACTTCCTGATCTTAGAAGAAAAACTTTCCCACCATGCTATTTGGGTTGTTTTTTAGATTTATGAGCATAAAAAGAGGAGAGGAAAGCATGGTGTGATAAACGATAATTTAATGTGGTTTCATGTTACAGTATCATACATGTCCATCCGTCTGTCTTGCTCAGATTTGGTTCATTTTACCTGAAGAGGAAAGATAGTCAGAGAAAGAGGAGGTCTCACTGTGATGGAAAAATGACAGACTGAAACAGAAAGAAGAAATCTAAAGGTGCAACAGGGACATCAAAAATAAACTTTGACATAAAAATACAAATATAGAAAAGATCCTAAAGATCATAATACCCTCATGGCTGAAATACTGAAGAGCAGTGCTACCCCGCCTCAGTGTGGGGCTCCGTGTGGTCTGACCGGTTCTTAGAGAGTTAAAGTTCAGTGTCTGTGGAGCAGCTTCAGAGAGGACGACACCCAAATAAACGCCTGCTGATTGGATGATGGTACAGGTAAGACTGGTGATGACATATAAGCCACACCCACTGACCCTTACACACCTAAAGTCTCACAAAGATGGCTACAGATGGTCTAAAGTCTGGTTTTAGGCTCAACTTGCGCACCCCTCCTCCCCCTCTCAACAACGGGTCAGGTCATGATTCAAAGACTGGAAAACAGATTATTTCTGAAGAGTGTAGTGTCTGTAACATTATTTTACTGCTACCAGCATGGAGCCAGAGCAGACAAAATTTTTAAAACAAAAATATTAAATCATTATTAGACAAAAGCTGATGGTCTGAGCACATTTTAGTCGTTATGTCAGACTTTTCCACCATGCAGCTGCAGCATGATTGGTCGATATTTTCCTTTAATGATTGTCGGCAGAGCTTAATCCATTGCCAAATGTCAAAATGTTTTCTCTCCCTTCAGATTTCCAAACATCACTCAGTTATCCTGCTTTTCTTAAGCTGTACGAAGGATTTTATATCTAATTCAAGATTTTAAAAGCACCACTTGGTCATCCATGAATCAGTCTGGCGGAGATTTTTCAAACACCCTGTCCTTGTTTGTGGTTCAAACAGTGGGGTCACACTCAGATGCAGATCAGCGGAATTTACAGCCAACGCATTTTAAATTTGAAATAAGAAATCCAAATTCAAGAAACTGGATGTTTCACGGTTACCATTTAAAAAAGGAACACAAAACATGGACATAATTTGCAGACATTTCATATTAAATTAGGAATAAAAAATGAAAAACTTTGTTTTCAGTTTCTCTATTTGTTCATTTCCCTAAAAGAAATGAAGAAATAAGATTTTCATCTTATTTGTGTTCAGGATGTAACGGAAGATCAAAGATCAGAACACTAGTGATGTAACATTCTTTTTTCTTGTTTGCCACTTGGTGCAAGTGTTAAAAAAAGAATGTTACATCACCAGTGCTCTGTTCTTTGATTTTCCTGTTTTTATCCTGAGCATAAAACCTGACAAACTCATTCATTTATCCATCTGGTTGGAGAACAAAACAAAAAAAAATTTTTGGCTTTTGATTCTCAGTTTAATCTGAGCTTCCTGAAAGAGCCAAGGGCCATTTCGTTTTCCATGTTTTCGTTCCTATTTTTAAGCAGTTTTTGTGAAATGGCTTGTTTCTTGATTTTTAATATCTTATTTCAGAATTTAAAATCCGCTGTCTGTAAACCACACAGACCATACCCCTTTATGTACCGTGTCAGGCCATCAGTGACTAAAGCCAAACTCAGACCAAAGACTCACAAGACGAGTTAAAATTTCAAACTACCCCTTGACATTCTGATTGTCTGCTCTCACTGCTGTGACTGGAGAAGACAATGGACAGCAGCATGATAAAATGAATAGCAGGCAATGCTGTCAGCCTGCAGCCTTAAATGTTTGGTTGTGTGGTGAATCTTTGGTCTGAACTGGGCTAACAGAACATCCTGACTGCATCCGACTCCTGTCTCTACCACCGATTCAATCAGGCGTGTTGATAAAGCTAGGCTAACAGTTCCTCTGTTCTTTGTGCTCAGTTAAACGTCTCCATCCAACTCCACACTGAAGCTGCTTCAGTCAAAGTGACGCTGTGGTGTTTGGTGTTTCATCGAGCAGCTACGTGGCGAGGGAGGCGGGGACGATCTCTCTTAGCAGTTTGTTTAGAGCACGGACTTTCTCCTCCAACAGGAAATTCTTCTTCTCCGCACTCTTCTGCCGCTGCTCAGTAACCTGCAGAGCCTTCATCAGCTGGGAGTTCTCCATGTACAGATCCTTCAGCAGAACGCTCGACTTGGTGTTCTTCGCCATCTACAGACAAGAAAAGAAATAAAATCTGAATATTTTTGGTCTGAGTGGAGATTTACGGTATTTGGGTTTTAGTTAAGAGGTTAAAGGATGCCACAGTCCTAGGGTATAGATAATAAACAGCTTTATTGTCAGCTGAGCAGAACAGCCAAATGACAAGTGGGGGACTAGACTAGCCTGGATGCGAAAAGTAAGGATGGACTGTTTTATAGACATGAAAAGAAAACATTATCGTAAAAGGCAAGGATGGAATATTTTATAGACATGAAATGATGACATCAACTTCAAAAGTCAGGAGGGAATGTTTTATAGACATGAAAAGAAAACATCTTCAAAGGCAAGGAGGAATGTTTTATAGATGTTAAAGGATATCATCCTCATAGAATGGAATGCTTTACAGATATTCAAGGATGAAATCATCTTCAAAGGCAAGAATAGGATGCTTCAAGGCTTTAAATGATGACATCATCGTCGAATCTAAGGACGGAATGTTCTATCAACATTAAAAATTGACATCATCTTCAAAGGCAAGGATGGGATGTATTGAGGCTCTAAAGGACATCATCTACCAAGGCAAGGAAGGAGTGTTTAATGGTTAGTGTTTAGACATGGGATGACATCATTCCCAAATGAGAGAATTAAATATTTTATAGACATTGAGGGATGACTTCATCCTCAAAATGTGAAATGGATAGAATGTTATGTATAAATTAAAGGATAACATCAACTTTAAAGGCAGAGATGGAATGTTTTATAGACATTAAAGGACGGCATCATCTTCAAAGTCAAGGATGGAATTTTTAATAGACATTTAAGGATATCATCTTATTATGCAAGTATGGATTGTTTTATAGACATTATAGGATGACAATTTTTTTCCAAGCCTACCAAAGGTTGAAGGATGACATCATCAAAGGCAGAGAATGGCATGTTGGTCAAATTGTCAATGTTTGCGTTTTTTCCCCTCAACTTGTGCAAAATAGTAGACCATAGCTGGCACTTTTTGAAATGTGTACTTCACATTTAAAAGTCAAACTAGTACCAAATCAAGAGCCTTTGGTACAAAAAAAAATGTTGGCTGCTATCTTATTTTTGGCGAGCCAGCCAGGAAGACCAAAGACTAGCTCTCATTACCAAGCTGAGCCAAAAGATCAAGATCTCTAAAAAGACACTGATTTGCCATCACAGCAAGAGAGACTGGATGGATGTCAGCTGTGGAAACACCAGTAACAGTTCATACTTACAATATAATATGAAAGTAGAGAGTTGTGTTTGTTGTATTAGAAAATACTGGAGTTGATGGCAATCAAAATCAAACTTTTTAAAGCAATAAAGTCGGGGTATGTTGATCTCATTCTGAGATACAGCAAGAATTTTCCTGAGCAGATTTAACAACCACAGAGGGATCTTTATACGGACAACCTTAAGTAAAAAGAAGTAAAAGAAAAATGCAAATACAAAGAAATAACTGATCTAAAGCTTCCTATTAACCTAACTTTGACATTAAATCAAGTTTCATATCCATCACTAATAAACCAGGCTTATGTGAGCCATCAGGCTCTGCTTTATGTTCTTATCAATGCTGGCGGTCCACTGTGTCTTTAGGAAACAGTTTGGATCTCTGTCCAGTCCAAATGCTGTATATCAAATTTAAACTGATATTAGTCTGGTTTTTGCAGATGTGTTCTAGAATGTGCTTAAAGTGACATCAGTGTAAACCTTCTGTATTGATGAATCTTAAAGACTAGATGAACTGCCAGTCAACAGACAACCAACAGATGGAAGATGGCGAGGTCTAAAGGCCCACCTGCTCTTTGAGCTGCTGGACTTTCTCCTGCAGAACTAGACGGTTCCCCTTCAGTTTGGTCTCCAGCTCCTCCATCCTCTGCTGCAGAGCCGACATCGCCTTCTCGTACTGATCCTGAACACAACACAGAAACAGCCGAGACAGTGAGCCAACATCACGGTAGTGGTGTTATATAGACAGGAATAATTAGGATAGAAACCTGATCAGAACACAAGGACGCTGTGTAAACTTGCCAATCAGGGAGGGTTATGTTGATAATCATTCCTGTCAGTGTTGTTTTACAAGCTTCATCTGATCAGCTCTAATCTGCTCTTACTGAGCCAGCCTGAAGGCTGGGACTGCAGACTGCCACCATCCCAGTGTTTATGGATGGCGGCAGAAGTTTTGACTATAATAACAGAGGACTAAACAGGTGGAGGGACATCAGCTGATCTCACTCCAGATAAATCCGTTCTCCATATTCTCCATCAGAGTCCATGTAAACGAAGCGCTATTGATGCCAGTAGGAATGATTTTAATTGGACTGAAGAAGACCTGCTCATGTAAACAGCTGGTGGTCAGATGAGAGAAGTGGAGTATTTACCTGCTTGATGCTGATCTGTGAGCTGCTCTGTTGGGCCTGAAGCCTTAGCGTCTCCTCCAGCTGCTGACTCCTCCTCTGCTCCTCCACCAGCCGAGCCTGCAGCAGCTCCACCCGCTCCCTTTGGTCATCTCCAGCCCGGTCCTGCAGCTCCTGCAGCTGTCGGAGGTGCTGGGCCTGGACCAGACTGAGTGCCGTGTCGGCTCGCATCGCCTACAGACACGAGGACACGTTTTTAAGCACTTGCACTTTTTTTTACGTTTTTAGATATTTTACATTACATATTTGTTATTTAATTGGCATTACTTTGTAGAAACGTGTGTTCACTTTGAAATTCAAGAGGCTTTTTGAATTTTTTTTTGTCTAAAAAAGCCAAATTATATTGACCATGACTGATTTGACATGGCTGGGTCAACACTTTTTACAGGCACATGTCCATGTTGGCCTCCTGTACCAAACCAAACCAGACTTTAGAAACTCAAACTTAAACAGAGTCTTCCTGTGTGAGCCCTGAAACACGACACTCCTCCTCCTGTGGACTGTGGTACTGACCTGATCCTGGGCCTGAGTCCGTGCCGTCTCCAGCTCGTTCAGTCGGCTCCTCAGGCTCTGCTGCTCCTCTGTGAGTTTATGGACCTCCAGACCCTGGAGCTGCAGCTCTGACAGCTGAAAAACATCCAGCAGTTAGCCGTCATGAACTCCTTAGTAATCCTAGATTATATTCAGACTGTTTCAAGGTCCGGTACCTTTTGTTGGAGCTCCTGGTTCTGGACCATCATTTTGTGGGTCTCCTCCTGAAGACTGATGGATGCCTGCTCCTCCTGCTCCTCTAGAGCCTGACTCAGCTCCTCTTTCTCCCTCATCAGCCTCCTCATGCTGCTGTCTAGCTCCTCCATCTGACAGAATAACCAAAGAGGGGTTAACTAAACTCAGTTAACTGTTAATCCATCAATAGAGACTTCAGACGAGTTAATCTGGTGATTCTGCTCAGAATTAACAGATTTTCATTGGTGAAAATCTTCTGAAAGTCATGGATGGATGATGGATGGATAGATGGGTTGGATTTTTTCTGTACTGACCTTGCCCTGAGCATCTGTCAGCTTCCTCTGTAACTCAGTAACCTGGTGGGCGTGTCCCAGTTTGTCCTGAGTGGCGGCGTTGAGCTGAGAGCGGAGCAGCTCGGCGTCTGCCTCCACAGAAATCAGCGACTGCTGCAGCTTCTCCACCTGAAGAAGATGAAGCTCAGCGTTAAGATCACTCTGTGCTCCAGTTTTATCATAAATATAAATCAGTAAATATGCAGCCATCTGAGCTCTGACCTTGGTGTTTCGTTCATCTGCCTCTCTGAGCAGTTTGGCTTTGTCTTCCTCCAACCACTGCAGCTTCAGAGTCACAGCGCTAAGCTCTGCCTCCAGCTCAGACAGACGACCCAGCTGAAGGATTAAGAGATGAATCTTTACTCACATTCACATAGAATCCTCACATCAGTCATAGCTCCAATCTAGGCTCCATCTGCTTCATTTTTCATAGCCTTAAACCCTATCTGTGGGTGTTTTAATATTATTAAAGTCTCTATCCTCTGCTCTCTTATCTCTTGTTTCAGGTGGCAGTAAAATCAGCAGATAAATGGCTCAAACAGGTGACAACTACCTTCTCCTTGCAGCTGTTGAGCTCTCTCTCCAGCAGCTGTTTCTCTTGCGTCCACGCTACCTGTTGCTGCTGCTTTTCCCTCTCGTGCTGCATTGCTGCATCCTGCAGCCGCCGCACCTATAAACCACAACATATGCTAAGTCTGAAAAAGTGTGTAAACATGAAGATTTACAAAATTAACCCGTTTGGACCCACAGCTGCTGAAAGAAAACCCCTACAATCAAGGATGGTTTGATAATTTACACAGAAACTGGAGGAGTTTCTAAAAATGTAAGCAATATATAGCAATATAGCAATAGTTCAAGCAGGCCGCAAGGTCAGGCGCTGCTATATAATTGAGATCAGCTGATCTCAGGCAAGCTCTCATCAACTGTAGCCAGCTGATTTGCTGCTAAACATGCTATTGGCTGAATGCACTCATGATCCCTCTGCAAGCTGCTTTTTGCAACCCTCCTCCATCCCAGCTACATCGGACTTAATCAATGTCATTCTGTTGTTAATGCCTGCTCTGCCCTGTATTTCCCCAGGCTTTCCTTGCAGGCGCAGGAAAGGCAGAAATCCATCAATCTGGAAAGGGGTACAAAGACATTTTAAAGGCTTTGGGACTCCAGTTACTGAACCTTCCCAGGAGTGGCTGGTCTACCAAAATGGCTCCAAGAGTGCATTGACCACTCATCCAGGAGGTCTTAAAAGAATCCAGAACAACATCTTAAGAACCTCAAAGGTACGGATGAAATATTTTACAAGCTATGATGACATCATCTTCAAAAGCAAGGATAAAATGTTTGATTATATCTTTGTCTAATATTAAAATTGCATTGATCAAAAATTTAAGTGTGAAAAATATGCAAAAAGTAAGAAATCAGGATGGGGGGCCATGCTTTTTCACAGTACTGTAGACACAAATGTTGGGACAAATGAAAGCCTTCTCCTCTCAGCTGGCTCACCGTAGCTCCCTCCTCCTCCTGCACCTTTGAGACGGTGGTGAGGCGCTCCTGCAACATCCGAAGGGACTCCTGGTCTCCTCGGAGACGGGTGCTCAGCTCAGCATTGTCGTTGCTGAGCTGCAGGTTTCTGCTGCTCAGGTCTAGAACCTCCTCACGATACCTGGAGTTCTGCAGACACATGGAGGAAGAGGAGGAGCTTTTATTCAGACGTTCTCTCAGAGGACAAAGCTAGAGTCATTCTGACAGAGTCTCTCACCTCTCTGTGCAGCTTCTCCTCCTCCTCTCTGCTCCGCTCGTGCTCTCCCTCCATCTCCTCCAGTTTCCTCCTGAGACAAAAACAAGAGATGTGACTTTGATTGGTGGACTGGTATTTCTGCTCTGAGTGAGGGTAGAATGGTCCCTGAGGTCAACAGGTGGATCTGCGCAGCATCAGTGTTTCAGGTGTTGCAATTCTACTTTTGTCATCATTAGAGGTGTAACGGTTCATAGAGGTCACAGTTTGGTTAATACATCCGTTTGCAGTCATGGTTTGGTCTATTGATTAAAAAGGAACAGAAATTCTCAGATTCATAATTACATGTTTCCTTCATTCCTTTCTCTTAACTGTAGAGCAGCTGAGATCCTGCTTGTGTTATTAGGAACCACCTGTGACAGTTGGTAAAGACTGTGGTGGATCAAACAGGAAACAAAAAAAGAGGACAAGAGTTTCTAAATAAAAACAACAACACAGTAATGAATACCTCAATGTTAAAAATGACATTTCAAATAACAAAATAAATACCATAAAATCCGGTGTATAATCAATATTTTAATGCCTATTCTTTCATCTAACAAGTTGGCTGAGGGACCAGTGCAGCTTTTATACCAGCATAAAGTGCTGAGAAAGCACTTTATACTTTACACTTTATACTAGTGGATGCGCTCAACTACTATATTATAGCTAGTGGATGTGCTCAACTACCACATTAAAGCTAGTGGATGTGCTCAACTATTATATTATAGCTAGTGGATGTGTTCAACTATTATATTATAGCTAGTGGATGTGCTCAACTACCACATTATAGCTAGTAGATGTGCTCAACTATTATATTAAAGCTAGTGGATGTGCTCAACTACTATATTATAGCTAATGGATGTGCTCAACTACTATATTATAGCTAGTTGATGTGCTCAACTACTATATTATAGCTAGTGGATGAGCTCAACTACCACATTAAAGCTAGTGGATGTGCTCAACTACTATATTATAGCTAGTGGATGTGCTCAACTACTATATTATAGCTAGTTGATGTGCTCAACTACTATATTATAGCTAGTGGATGTGCTCAACTACTATATTATAGCTAGTGGATGTGCTCAACTACTATATTATAGCTAGTGGATGTGCTCAACTACTATATTATAGCTAGTTGATGTGCTCAACTACTATATTATAGCTAGTGGATGTGCTCAACTACTATATTATAGCTAGTGGATGAGCTCAACTACTATATTATAGCTAGTTGATGTGCTCAACTACTATATTATAGCTAGTGGATGTGCTCAACTACTATATTATAGCTAGTGGATGTGCTCAACTACCACATTAAAGCTAGTGGATGTGCTCACCTACTATATTATAGCTAGTTGATGTGCTCAACTACTATATTATAGCTAGTGGATGAGCTCAACTACCACATTACAGCTAGTGGATGTGCTCAACTACTATATTATAGCTAGTGGATGAGCTCAACTACCACATTAAAGCTAGTGGATGTGCTCAACTACTATATTATAGCTAGTGGATGTGCTCAACTACTATATTATAGCTAGTGGATGAGCTCAACTACCACATTACAGCTAGTGGATGTGCTCAACTACTATATTATAGCTAGTGGATGTGCTCAACTACTATATTATAGCTAGTGGATGTGCTCAACTACTATATTATAGCTAGTGGATGTGCTCAACTACTATATTATAGCTAGTGGATGAGCTCAACTACCACATTAAAGCTAGTGGATGTGCTCAACTACTATATTATAGCTAGTTGATGTGCTCAACTTCTATATTATAGCTAGTGGATGTGCTCAACTACTATATTATAGCTAGTGGATGTGCTCAACTACTATATTATAGCTAGTGGATGTGCTCAACTACTATATTATAGCTAGTGGATGAGCTCAACTACCACATTATAGCTAGTGGATGTGCTCAACTACCATATTATAGCTAGTGGATGTGCTCAACTACCATATTATAGCTAGTGGATGTGCTCAACTACTATATTATAGCTAGTGGATGTGCTCAACTACTATATTATAGCTAGTGGATGTGCTCAACTACCATATTATAGCTAGTGGATGTGCTCAACTACTATATTATAGCTAGTGGATGAGCTCAACTACTATATTATAGCTAGTTGATGTGCTCAACTACTATATTATAGCTAGTTGATGTGCTCAACTACTATATTATAGCTAGTTGATGTGCTCAACTACTATATTATAGCTAGTGGATGTGCTCAACTATTATATTATAGCTAGTGGATGTGCTCAACTACTATATTAAAGCTAGTGGATGTGCTCAACTACTATATTATAGCTAGTTGATGTGCTCAACTACTATATTATAGCTAGTGGATGTGCTCAACTACTATATTATAGCTAGTTGATGTGCTCAACTACTATATTATAGCTAGTGGATGTGCTCAACTATTATATTATAGCTAGTGGATGTGCTCAACTACTATATTATAGCTAGTGGATGTGCTCAACTACTATATTATAGCTAGTTGATGTGCTCAACTACTATATTATAGCTAGTGGATGTGCTCAACTATTATATTATAGCTAGTTGATGTGCTCAACTACTATATTATAGCTAGTTGATGTGCTCAACTACTATATTATAGCTAGTGGATGTGCTCAACTACTATATTATAGCTAGTGGATGTGCTCAACTACTATATTATAGCTAGTTGATGTGCTCAACTACTATATTATAGCTAGTGGATGTGCTCAACTACTATATTATAGCTAGTGGATGTGCTCAACTACTATATTATAGCTAGTGGATGTGCTCAACTACTATATTATAGCTAGTGGATGTGCTCAACTACTATATTATAGCTAGTGGATGAGCTCAACTACCACATTAAAGCTAGTGGATGTGCTCAACTACTATATTATAGCTAGTTGATGTGCTCAACTACTATATTATAGCTAGTGGATGTGCTCAACTACTATATTATAGCTAGTGGATGTGCTCAACTACTATATTATAGCTAGTGGATGTGCTCAACTACTATATTATAGCTAGTGGATGTGCTCAACTACTATATTATAGCTAGTGGATGAGCTCAACTACCACATTAAAGCTAGTGGATGTGCTCAACTACTATATTATAGCTAGTTGATGTGCTCAACTACTATATTATAGCTAGTGGATGTGCTCAACTACTATATTATAGCTAGTGGATGTGCTCAACTACTATATTATAGCTAGTGGATGAGCTCAACTACCACATTAAAGCTAGTGGATGTGCTCAACTACTATATTATAGCTAGTGGATGAACTCAACTACCACATTATAGCTAGTGGATGTGCTCAACTACCATATTATAGCTAGTGGATGTGCTCAACTACCATATTATAGCTAGTGGATGTGCTCAACTACCATATTATAGCTAGTGGATGTGCTCAACTACTATATTATAGCTAGTGGATGAGCTCAACTACTATATTATAGCTAGTGGATGTGGTCAACTACTATATTATAGCTAGTGGATGAGCTCAACTACTATATTATAGCTAGTGGATGTGCTCAACTATTATATTATAGCTAGTGGATGAGCTCAACTACCACATTAAAGCTAGTGGATGTGCTCAACTACTATATTATAGCTAGTGGATGTGCTCAACTACCATATTATAGCTAGTGGATGTGCTCAACTACTATATTATAGCTAGTGGATGTGCTCAACTACTATATTATAGCTAGTGGATGTGCTCAACTGCTATATTATAGCTAGTGGATGTGCTCAACTACCACATTAAAGCTAGTGGATGTGCTCAGCTAAAACATTACAGCAAGTAGATGTGCTTCACTACTGCATTATGGCTAGTGGATATGCTCAATTACCATATTACATCAAGTAGATGTGATCAGCTAACTTATTACAGCTAGCAGGTATGCCCAACTACCGTATCACAGCTGGTCGAGGTGTTTAACTTCCTTATCATGATTCGGAGATATGCTCAACTACCAACCCGAGGACGAGCTCAACTTCTTAATTAGGGACAGTTAATGTATTCAACTACCACATTATAGCTAGCAGATTTGCTCAGATAGTTTATTACAGCCACTGTGGACCCTTGAGCAAGGTCCTCAACTACCATATTATAGCTAGTAGATGTGCTCAACTATTGCACTAGAGTCAGTAGATGTGTATAACTAGCGTATTATAGCTACTAGATGTGTTCAACTAACTTATGACTTGCCAACCATATTATAGCTAGCAGATATGCTGAACTACGGTATTTTAGCCAATAGATGTGCTTAACTATGACATTACATCTAGTAGATGTGCTCATCTCACTTACTACAGATAGCAGATGTGCTCAAATACTGTATTAATGCTTAAGATGTATTTAACAACTATATTATATCAAGCTATGACCATGTGTCAAAGCCAGTTTGGATCTTGATAAAAGGTAAACATTAAACCATTCTAAGGTGGTTTTTTTTGGCTTTGCATCATCATGGCTGACATTCAGTAAACTCCTCTAAGACCTAAGGCTGGTAGTCAGTAAAATAGGGGCCTGTTGGTGCACTCTCACCTTTTTTTGGTGACATCATCCTCCAGGTTCTGGACTTCCTGCTGCAGGACGCTCAGTCGCTCCTGAAGAGCTCCATTCTCTGATCGAACCTCCTCAAGCTGAGCCCTGCACCCAAAAGACAACGCACACGTCTCAGACTTATATCAGACAGTCTGCTTCCATCAGATCACCTGGAGGACATAAATCTGGTAAAAGAACCAAATGTTTAACGAGTACATGGTCAAATTAATCTTTGGACCTTAGAATCTCATTAAAGAGGTTGAAATTGATTTAAATCTTTATCCATTTCATTAATTTATTATTTTTTCAGAGCTATCCAAGTATGGAAATATCAGTTAGCCTCAGTCTGCTTCAAAAGATGACGGCTGATTATCTTTGGGTCTCAAACTAAACATGTGGTAAGGTTTTATGCAGACGACTGTCCGGTTTATATTTCATCTCCTGACCGACTACTGATGATCACTAAAGAGTGGTTGATTTGGGCATATTTATTAACAATCCCAGTCTTGTATTTAGTAGAAATACTTCCATGGTCATGGTTAGGCAACCATCGCTCCTCTTCAGTTCCACCTACTTTTCCTATAGATGCTGATAATGGTCTATTATATAACAGTGACAGAGGGGAAAGCCCAGATTCAACTACATTCCATCCTTTGCTGTTGATGATGTCATCGTTTAATATTTTAAATAGACTTTAGAAAGATAATGTCATTAAGGTTTATTACAATTCTGTCCTGTGCCTTTGATAATGTCATCCTTTTGATTTTCACCTTTTACTGTTCTCTTATTTCCTTAAAGATCCAGAACAAGTTCTTTATATCTCTGGTTAAGTTCATGTTAGAACCTTTCAAAATAAAAGAAGGCTTGGATTCAAACAGGAAGTCATATACCCTTAGAGTTTAAGACAGCAAAAAAAAAAAAGAAAAAGAAAAAAAAAATCCAAAATGACACAAAAGGAGTTTTAAATGGAAAAAGGGGGATTTTAAAATTAGATAACAGGGTGAGATTAATCTAAACTAACTTCAGAAAGTCTGAGATTAATCAGGATTCAACATTTGAATCTTCTACTCCTGAAAACATTCAGTATGATCATAATTGCCGCCACTTGTTTGAAGCAAACTCAGTCTTAAATTAACCTGGATTAGTTAATCTGGATTATTACTGGAGTTTAGAGAGAAACTATCAGGACAGTGTTGATGACAGAGACAGAGTTATGGATGAACAGTTGGTCATGCATCGTCATTCGGTTAGCGATGAGGTGAAGTGTTAAAGCGCTGCAAACAGAGCGAGGTGGCTGCAGTGCACTGTGGGATATAAACCGAGCGGCCATTTGCTCTGTGAGAGTTTCTACCTGTGGAAAATGTTGATTAGGCATTCAGACTGAGAGTTTAAGAAGAAGACGAGGGTTAGTCATCATTCTGGTCCTCTGACGTGGCGCTCATGCTCCACAAACCTGTGTGGACTAGCCGGGTCCATGGCCTCCTCCAGGTCCAGGACCAGCCTCTCCAGCTCCATCAGCTGCTGTGTGATTCTGGTTTTCTCCCCTTCAAAGTCCACCTCTGCTGCCCTTAGCTGGTCCTGGTAGTCCTGCAGGGCCTGCTGCAGATCTACCCCCTGTTTTAAGGCATGGTTCAGGTCTCCATCCTTAGCATCCAGTTGGTTGGTTAGCTGCTGGATGACGCTGTGGTCCTTCTCTGACGAGGCTTTGGCTGTCTTTAAGAGTGCAGCGCTGTTGGCCACCTCGGCGTGGAGTCGGTCCACCTCACTGGTTTTAGCGCTTAGCTGCCTCTTGAGGTCCAGGACCAGGTCTGCAGTCTCATTAAGTTGGGTACTGAGCTCTCTGAGTTGGTCCCGGAGCACAGAGATCTCCTCCTCCATTTCTACAATCTGTGTGGAGAGCTGGTCGGCCAGACGGCGGTAGCCCATGCTCTCCTGGCTCAGACGACTCACTTCCTCCCTCTCCTCATCCAGACTGGACCGGATCTGCATGGTCCGGGTCTGCTCCAACTTCAGAGCCTCCTGCAGAGCCTCCTGGGTCTTCTTGTTTCGATCCAGCTCTTCTGAGGCCCCGTCCAGCTCCAGTTGCAGGTTGTCCACAGCCATGGCCTGATCCTTCAGGTCCTGGATCAGCCTGGCCCTGTCGGTCTTCAGTGAGTCCAGCTCAGCCGTCAGTCTGCAGAGAACTTCACTTTTGTTCCTCATGGCCTCCTGTAGACTCTCCAGCTCCGCCCTCAGAGCAAAGACTGTCTGCTCTTTGGCTCGGAGCAGTGCCTGCTGCTGGACAAAGGCGTTCGAGAGGCGGCTCACGTTATCGGCCACCAGCTCCCGGTCCTGCTGGATGCTGTGGGACGCGGCCTTCAGGTTTCCCAGCTCCTCTCTCTGCTGGCTCACCGTCAACTGGAGCTGCTCTTCCCTGCTCCTGGCCAGCTGGAGCTCCTCCTCCACAGCGCTCTTCTCCGTGGTGAGGCGTTTGTTCAGAATCTCGTGAGACTCCAGGAAGGTGATGCTCTCTGCCAGCTGAGCGCAAGCCTCCTCCAGCCTGGCCTCCAGCTCAGAACAGCGCCCACAGGAGGCAGCGAGCTCCTCCTCCAGCTGACCACAGCGCTCTTTAAACTCCACTAAGCTGGCCTCGGATTGGCTGATCTCCAGATGGAGGTTCTGAACGTCGCGCTCTAAAACAGAGACCTGCTCTCTGAGCCGACAGACTGCCTCCTCATGCTGATCCTCCATCTTTTTCTTCTCAGAGGAGAACTGGCGGTGGATCTTCTCCTGCTCCTCCCCTGCTCTCTCCTCACATCGCTGTCTCTTCTGCTCTGATTGGGCCAGTCGGTCTTCCCAGAATCCTCTCTGCTCCTGCAGCTTCTGGCGCTCTGTGTGGAGCTGGTGAACGAGGCTGCGCTGACCGTCAGCATGCTGTTGTGTCATCAGCGTCATCTGCGTCTCTGCTTCCTGCCTGCTTATAGTGTTGTTATGGAGGAGGGAGCGTGTTAGAGCGGGATCACATGACCGCAGCTGTCTGAAATACTGGATCCCCTCAGCGGACAGGATTAATCTACAGTGCTAATAAAAGTATTAACCCCTTTGGATGTTTTACTCTTTTATTGATTTTATAAATCAATCATGGCCAATAAAATTTTGAAATCTTTTTACAAAAAACAAAAAACCCTCTGAGAAAAAGATTTCTACAAAGTAATGTCAATTAAATAAAAATGTAATGTAAAATAAGTGACTGTATAAACATTTACCCCCTTCAAGTCAGTATTTAGTAGAGTCTCCTTTGGCTGCAATCACAACACCGAGTCTGGGAATAGGTCTCAATCAGGCTTGCACATCTCAGCGCTGCAATTTTACCCCATTCCCCTTTGTAAAACTGCTCAAGCTCTGTCAGGTTGGGGATTGGGCATGAACATCCTTTTTCAAGTCCAGCCACAAATCTCTACTGGATTGAGGTCTGGGCTTTGACTGGGCCACTCCAGAAAATTCACCTTGTTGTTTTTAAACCATTTCCGTGCAGCTTTCTGTCAATGCTTTGACTCATTGTCTTACTGGAAAATAAATCTTCTCCCAAGCCATAGTTCTCTTGCAGGCTGAATAAGAATGTCCTCCAGGATTCTCCTATATTTTCACACATTCATTTTACCCTCTACCCTCACAAGCCCTCCAGGGCTGGCTGCTAAGAAGCATCCCCAGAGCATGATGCTGCCACCATCATGCTTCACAGTGGGGATGGTGTGTTTGTGGTGATGCATTGTTTGGCATCATGTCTGATGTCCAAAAAGCTCAATTTTCAGTCTCGTCAGACCAAAGAACTTTCTTCCACTTGACCATGGAGTCTCCCACATGCCTTTTGGTGAACTCTGGTCCACATTTGATCTGAGTTTTCTTCAACAGTGGCTTTCTCTTTGCTACCCTCCCATAAAGCTGTGGCTGGTGAAGAACCCGGACAACAGTTGTTGTATGCAGAGTCTCTCCCACCTCGGCTGCTGAAGCTTGTAACTCCTTCAGAGTAGTCATGGGTGTCTAGGTGGCCTCTCTCACTAGTCTCCTTCTTGTATGCTCACTCAGTTTGTGAGGACGGCCTGATCTAGGCAGATTTACACATGTGACATATTCCTTCATTTCTTCTTGATGGATTTAACTGAACTCTGGGGAATGTTCAGAGCCTTGGAAATGTTTTTGTATTTATCCCCTGACTTATACCTTTCATAACCTTTTGACTGAGTTGCTTGGAGTGTTCCTTTGTCTTCATGGTGAAATGGTAGCCAGGAATACTAATTAACCAGTGACTGGACCTACCAGACACAGGTGTCTTTATATTATAATCACTTGGGCCACATTCACTGCACTCAGGTGATCCTCATTTCACTGATTGTGAGACTATGATGTCTGTTGAATTAGGTCATTTTAAAGGGGCTGAATATTCATGTAGTCACTTATTTTGCATTACATTTTTCTACATTATCTTGTAAAAAAACTGTTTTTACTTTGACATTAAAGAGGTTTTTGGAATTTTTTTGTCAAAAAAGTCAAATTATATAGACCATGATTGATTTATAAATTAAAAAAAGGGGAGAACATCCAAGGGGTCAATATTTTTTTGTAGGGACTGTAAATCTTGACCAATCAGAGCGTTTATGGGTTAACAAATTTAGCTCTCAGGACTCAGGGTGAGGTCAGACAACATGGTCTTAGTGTCTTATGATTGTCTCTGTGTCAGATTAGACCTGTCTGTGTGACCATCTACCCTGACACAGTGACCAGTGTAACAGACACTAAGACTATGGTGTCTGACCTCGGCATTAGACTCTGGGGGACACAGAGTCTGTGGTACTGCTGGTTTATGAGGGCAGACTCTCTCCTGTAAATAGAGCCTTCAGTGAAGTCATCACCCACCTGACCAGCATCACTTCCTGGTCCATTTTCAGCTTTAACTCAGCCTCCAGCTGGTCTTTCTCAGCGCTCAGTCTCTGTACGAGGTTACCGATCTCTCTTGCAAAGTTCTGCTCCAGCTCCGCTCGCTCCCGCTGCATCCTGGGTAAACAAAGACACAAACATGACCATTGCTTTACAGGAAGTACAGACATAGTAGACCCTTATGACCTGTTAAAGGGGACATATTTTACCCTTCTAAGACAAGTTTATTTTGCTCTCAGAGGTCCCCAAAACATGCCTGTGAAGTTTGTTGCTGAAAAAACACTCCAGTTTGGATTTTTGCATGTCTAAAAACCCCTCTGTTTCAGCCCTGCTCAGAATGAGCTGTTTCTGTGTCTGTAGCTTTAAATGTTTATGAGCTGTCTGACTCTGCCCCCTGACCACACCCCTCTCAGGAAATAGATGTCACACTCCCGATGATACAATGTTACAGATACTTTCATCCAAAGTTAAGGACCTAACTGGGATTCAAAACCATTAATCTCCCAGACCAAAGCCAGCAGGGTAACCCACTGAGCCATCCAGCATCTCAGCTGTCAACTGAGAGGAAGATCAGGAGACGAGGGCAGAACTTTCTTCCAAGCAGGGAGGGCCAACTGAACCTGGGAGCAGTGCTTACTGCCCACATGAGGTCATGAGGTCAAGAGGGAAAAATCTGAGAACAGCTTGTGTCAGCACACATTTTCTGAAAGGTGGAGAAAGAGGGTGGAAGGGAATGGATTTTTCTGGTACTTGAGGGGATTGTGGACAGGCCAGGGGCACATATTTTTGCCTGAAAAAGGGATGTTTGCATAATATGTCCCCTTTATGACATTTTTTGTGGTTTTGAAGTTTTATTTTTGTGATAATTTTGGCTCTGACTGTTCCCTGGTCATGATTTTAGAGAAAGATGAGTGTTTTTTGTTCAAGTTTTAAAATACACCCACATCTATTGTATTCTGACTGTGTTTGAAAATTTTCCACTCATTCACTGTTAACAACAAAAACTGTTCCACTGACTTCATTTATAACCACATTATTTCACCCCCTTCTTTTTAGACTTGGATTGGTAGAACAGTGGATCTCTATATTTTTTCCAAAGGCACACCTAGGATCCAACCAAATTTAAACATAAACCATATACATAAAAAACCTTCAAAACAAATTGCAGCAACTTAAGTTGTTGTAGAGTTTTAGAACTAACATATGATTGTGCAAATTACAATGGCTCACCAAAACTTGCCTCAAGAAACACAACACATACTGGCACATATGTCCACAGATACCAACAATCTTTCCCTTATGTTGACTGTCCTTTATTGGCAACTTTAGTAAAGGGGTGCCAGTTCCAACTTTACCCAAAGTTGCCAACTCCAGCCTAATTGGCAGAAATGGAGGTTAATCAGCATTCCATCCTCTGACGTTGATAGCGTCATCCTTTGAAGTCTTTAATAAGCATTAGAGAGATGATTCATGAAGGCTTAGACGTTTCATCTTTGCCTTTGATTACGTCATTGTTTAAAGTCTTTAATAAGCGTTAGAAAAATTATTTTGTCAAAGCTTAGACAACATGCCATCCTTGCTGTTTTACATAATGACCAATCTAGGCTCCCAGTTGTCATTCCAGTCTAAACAGCATCCACTAGATTTGTTTTAAATTTTAAATTATAGATTTAGCCTGGGAAAAAAACAGGGCAAAATATCTTCGGTGTGCTGAAGCTTTAGGCAGACATAGATCCATATATTTAATTTTTTTCTCTATTCTACAGGACAAGGAGTTAATTCTGGTTGTCATCTTATGATCTTGACTTCTTTACCCTGTTATCTTGAATAGAAGTATTTTGAAAAAGCTGTTTTTTCTCTGTGAATGTCAGGATGTCTCGATCTTCATAAAACAACAGAACCTTATGCTTCAATGGCAAACCGTCCAAACTGCAACTTGTTTATTAAATATATTTTAGTAGTCAAACATTTTTGGAAAGTTGGATCACAATTTAACTTACAAAGGTGGTGGTGGGTCCTTGGCTGGACCAGTTCAGCCACTGTTTTTAAAGCATGTTTTGATAACATAAGGGGGAAAACTGTTAAAGAAGTGCTGCTTGACTTTGGCTAATTTCTTCCAATCCATTCTAATTTCATTCACAATTTTGTCTGCTCCTAATCCTATTAACCACAAAGCAAGATTAAATGATCTGTCAGTCCTCTCTTCACCTGCGCTCCTGCTCGTTGCTTAGCCCTCCTCCTCCATGTTGGATCTGAGTCTGTAGTTTGTCCACCGTCTCCTTCAGCTGCTTCAGCTGCTGCTCCACCTGAGATTTCTGATCTTCCAGCTCACTGATCTCCATCTAAAAACACATTTAAATGATGCCATCAAACACTTTTACAGCCGGTGCAGTGGTCAAACAGGACCTTTGTGTGCCAGGTCTGTATGTTCTACCTGTGCAAAAATTATGCCCATCTTCTGTTATTTACTACAAATGCAAAAAAGTTGGGTCACTGTGTACAATGTAAATAAAAACAGAAGTCAGTGATTGTCAGAATCTCATAAACTCGTGTTTTATCCACAATAGAACATAAACAACATGTGAATAAAATATGGGTTTAGGAGATTTGACAATCATTGACTTCATTTTATTTATATTTTACACAGTGACCCAACTTTTTTGGACCTGAGGTTATATGTATATTTAAAGATGTTTACTGAGAGCTTATGTCACAATGCTAGATCATTTCCAGTTATGAGATTTACTTTAGAAAGTCTTTTACTTGTCGTACTGTCGTCTTTTACCTTGAAGGCCTGAGAGATGTCTTTCCGCTCCACCTCCATGCTCTGCCTCATCATCTCCAGACTGCGTTCGTAGTAGTTCACCTGGAGGGAAAGGTGGCCTTTCGTCTTCATTCACATCAATAATCTGTAGAGGAACGTGAAGGTGTGTGTGATGAGCGTTACCTGTGTCTCCAGCTTGATGTGCAGCTGCTGTAGCTCCTGGTCGTGTTTCTGCTTCAGCTGCTCCAAAGCTAGCTCCGTCTCGATGCTGACCGCCGGGCCGGAGACGCCGTCCAGAGTGCTCAGGGCTAAAACACAAGACAGGAGAGACAGACAACAGCTGGATGAAGGAGATTAGATGTGATGTGATGCCTTCTGACTGCATGATGTGTGTTTTTATAGCTGCAATACTAAGAGTTTTATAAAAGTTTGGTTGGCTAAAAGAAGAATCAGACAATTTCAACATCAGCAACTCTTTTTTGTATTCTAGTTGTCAAAGTTTGGTTCACATATCAGATTTACAAATATCCTTGGGGTTGTTTATACCAGTGGTTCTCAACCTTGGGGTCAGGACCCCCGTGGGGGTCTGCAAGACACTGAGATGGGGTCTCCAGATGCCCTAAAAAACTATTTTCTAAATGACACTGTTGCCACTTTACAACAATTTCGTCAAATTGCAACCCGTTTTCATGATTTTTCCCACCAATTTTAACAATTTTTTTTGTCATTTAACACCTATTTTTATTATGTTTAAACTCTTTCCACCATTTTTGCCACTTCTAAACCAGTTCTTGACACGTAAGGTTAATGTTGCTGACCCATTAATGCTACTATTAACCCCTTTTTACATTTTTTACGCCCATTTTTTCTCATTTTAACCACATTTGACCATTTGATATGCCCACTTTTGCTAGTATAACCAATTTCTGCCAATATCTACCTATTTTTTCTTTCTCAGTTAACCTTTTCTTGCCAGTTTTTCATCAATTTTTCATCCCATTTCACCAAATTTCCACTCATTTTTGCCAATGTAAAGCCATTTCAGCCACTATTTAACTCCTTTTTCCCTCTATTTATACCCATTTTTGCCACTTTAACCCATTTTACCTTTTTTTTTTGCAATTTCTGTCTAATTTTTGCCACTTTTAACCCATTTCAGCTATCTTTAAAGTCCAGTTTCACCCCTTTAGCACCATTTTTTGCCATTATTAACCCATTGTAGCACCTTTTAAACCAGTTTTTATTCTTATTTTTAACAAAGGGGAATCACATTTTTAAGAAGGCAATTTACTACACAAAAAAGTTATTTTTTTCTTCGATAAGAGTAGTTATTTTTTCAGATTAGATATGAAATATGGATATCACAGCTTAACTTTAAAACAGACTATGGTTTTGTTGACCTCCATGGACCCCCCAGTTTGGCTGTGCACCAGAAAGCTCTCCCATTTTTCCCCCTTTATGGGTGGCCTCGTCTGCACATGACTATTCCACATTGTGCATGGCTGCGTTCAACCACCCTCAGGTACAGTAAGGGTCCCCGTTCTCTGGCAACTTTATTTTGGGGGTCACAGGCTGAAAAGGTTGAGAAACAGGGATTTATACTACCCTAATGAGGGGTAAAAGCTGTTACAGACAACCCCAACAATCTTTCCCTTTTGGTGACTGTCTTATGTTGGCAACTTTTGGAAAAGTGGCCAGCACCAAAGGCAGAGGATGGATTGTTGCTGAAGCTGGAAGGCTTTGCCAAATAGTAGGCCATAGTTGGCACCTCCTGGAGAAGTGGGTAGGAGTGAGGGTTTCGCTCCTCACCAATCACAGTCAGCCATACTGGCCCCTCCCACACAATCATGTGATTAATTGTATTCAGAACAGGTGTGTTTCTCACCTGTTTTATCTGCAGGCTGGAGTTTCTTCCTGACCAGAGGAGAAGATCTGCGCTTCATGTCCGACTCGTCTAAAAGACAAAAAAGATAAAAACACCGTTATTACACATGGTTAATGGTAACAGGAGGAGCCACGTTCATCCTGGTGTAAAAACTGATCAATCACTGATCAGGAAACAGTCAGACCTGGTCAGAAAGATCAATAACTGATCAGGAAACGATAGAAAACATGTAGAGACTCACGCTGAGACATGATGAGACTTTAACTGACATGGAGAGCAGCAGAGGCAGCAGCAGCAGTCTTAAAGGAAGCCTGTGTTTCTGTGCTGTTTCCGCCCGTCTGCCTGAACAGATCTAACCTGCTCTACAGATACTGACTTCCTAAAAACATGCCAACGCTCCCTCTCACTAAGCTCTGACTAAGACAGGCTTCACTCACAGCTGACATCCTCGACCTCAGAGAAAAATTAAAATCAAACATAAGAATTACATCTGACTGGGCTGGGCTTTCACAACACACCAAAGCCAGCCGTCTCAGCATCTGCAAACACAGTATATTCTGTTTCTCTTTCATTCAAGTTAAGAAAATATTGGGCTAACCACTGCTTGATATCAGAAATACAATTCAGCAAAGAATTTTGTGCAACTCTTTCTTTCAGCTTCATTGGCAAATAGATTTGTAATAACAATGAGAGATAAACTGTGTTTGGCTATAATTGACCTAAATGAAAAAATATATAATGAAAAAAGAATGGGACCAAGAATTGATCTCTGTGGGACACCATAGGAGAGAGAAGCACTGGTTGAGAACAGGTCACCAATCATTACAGAAAAGCTTCTACTTGACAAATAAGACCGGCCTTAAAGCAGAGGACTTTGCTAAAACTTTAAAACACTCTAAAAAGACTGACATCCACGACCCTCTCACATTTAAAGACAATTTGTTGGCAAGTCGTTGAGTTTTTAGTCTCAGACTGAGGTTACGCAAAGACTGTTACAAGACTAGAATGCGATTCCTTCTGAGATTATTTCCCATCATGCATCTGTTGGAAATTCACAACAATTTTGAGCATCGAACAAGATGTAGAAGGAGATGGAGATCTCATTTGACACATCTCTTATAATCCAATGTTTTTCAATCATTAACATTGAATAGAAACAAAAGGAAAGTTAAACACTGAAGCAACTTTGCATGTTACTGCAACAACCGAGGAACAATCCCGGAAACGCTTTAGAATAAAAGCTCAGTATGAAAACGTGAGTACATCTCACCACAGAAACAAACTGATCGGGCTTTTACTTTGAAAATCCCAGTAGAGGTTTACCGTATCTATCATGTCAGCCTGAATGATAAACACACAGGTGCAGCGATCTGACTGCATTGATATTATAGTTAACTAAAACTAACTAAACAACTAACTTGTAAAAATCATTTTAGTTAACTGAAACTAAATAAAAACTAAGCTCTAGAAAAAAACTAACACTTAATTCAAAACTAACTAAAATGAAAAAGAGTTAAAGACTAAATCTCCCTAGTTTTAGTCTCTGACAGCAGTACATTGACTGTCATGGGCACTCAAGCCAAGACAGAGTAAAATTGCCTGAATTGATTGGAGATGACTTTACACAATGGTAATTTTAGGTCTTGAGTTGCATACAAACATCAAAATTGAACAAATACAATGAAAAATGAAGAATCCTTTTGGGTATTGCCCCTGACAGGTATCTCATATTTCAGAAAAAAAAAAAACTAAAACTAATAAAAACTAAACTAAAACGAAGCATTTTTGCTGAATAAAACCTACAGTTATCTAACAAACCAGCAGTAAAAACTAATTAGACAAAACTTAAAACTAAAACATAAGGTCAAAACTGAATTAAAATAAAAACTAATGAAAAATCCAAAACTATTATAACCTCTGACTGCAGCTCTGAACAGAAAAGTTTTTGAATCTCCTGTGTTCTGAGCGGACTTTCAGCTGCTCTATATTGATCTATGCTCATGTTCATGTTTTGAAAAATGAAGTGAATCAATGTGCTTACGCACAACAATGGCCCCCATCGGTCAATGGTCACGTCACTAAAAAACACAACTTGCATATGACCAGACTAAATGATTAAACAAGGTGGGTCAATTATTTTTTCACATAGGGCCAGATATGTTTGAATTTTTCCCCTCTATATAATATCACAAAGATACTGAGATTTTGCCACCCACAATGCCTTGAGTGGTCCGTTAGACAGTCCCTTCCAGAGTCGCATACAGCACATTAAATTGATTAGTCTTAGTTTTTATAGCACCTATTTATAACCACTCATTTCAAGAACCATAACAAAGACAGCAGATCTAGACAAAAAATAACTTTAAGTAAATAACTGCCAAAGTTTAAATCATCTAAACATTTATTATGTACAGGTATATTTGATTAACATACATTAATTCATCATAAATGTTTGATAATAAAATGTGTTTATAATGAGCTATTATTTTAATTAGGGTTGTAATGTTTAAGGAAAATCGATAATCATAACTACAGAAGGAAATGTTAGAGAAATGCCTGATGTTGAGTTTAAAATCCAGAAGGAAGCTGGTTCTCTCTCTTCACAAACAATTTTAAAATTAAAACATCAAATCAAAAAATTTAATCTTTGAATCTAATTTTATCAAAAGTTTTATCCTTTGTAGAGGCTGAATTTTAAATCCTGTCTTGTTATCAGAATTCACATGAATGCTTTGTCCAAAACTGTTCAGACTACAGGGTTATTAAACCTTAAGTCAGTCAGATGGCGCCACCTGCTGCTAAAACACAATAGTGCACAAATATATTCAGTAATACTGGGCCTTGTTTATTTCTACTGTCTGGTGATTTTTGTTGATGGAGAATTGTTCTTTAGAGAAGATAATTTCACCATAGCTCATTTTAAGTTCACCCCTCATTTCCAGCTCCCGTTAACCCTCTGATGAAGAAACACAGAGGTTTTTTCATGACAAAAAGGGCAGCAAAATTATATAAATAGCTATAAAAATGCAACACACTAAAAAAAACTTTCATTTTTTTGCATTTTTTTAAATAAAGATCAGGCCTGATCATAAATATAAAATACTGATTACTGTTTAGGAATGTAAACTGCAAATTAACCTTGATGTTTGTGATGTAAAATCACTAGAAATAAAGTATTTTTTATTGAAGGGGATTAACACAGCCTTCAATATGCAACAACTTTGATTTTTGTCGTTTTTTCATATTATAATAGTGTGAATACAGGAAACCATGAAAAAAAAAACCAAAAAATGTTATTTATCCCCGTACCAAATATGGTAAAACATCTATTTGGTGACAAACAGGAAAACCTGTAAAGTTGTGCTCTAACTTTCTAATTGATCTCAAATCTGTAGTTGATGATCATTTCCTTGTTAAATATTTCTCCTCTCTTTCAGGATGATTCTGCTTGTTTGTGAAACCGACACTCTCTGGCTTTTCTCTGTGGCATAAAGAAAACTTTCTCCATGCTCTGAATGCATTTCTGCTTTTGTATTTTTGGGATGAACCAACCAATAGGAAACAGGTAGAGGATGGGCAAATCATGTTATCACATTTTATCACATACACACGCATGGTAAAAGTTTGAGAGCCAAAAACCATCATCAAACTTTAACAGTATTTATTAAAAATCTGCAAAGATAGCAAAAAAATGAATCCAGCATAAATAGCTGAAGATTTATTCTGCTTTTTAAAGCCAAAATGAAGTCTGTAGGCAGAACTGAGTTGGAGTTATAGGGCTTGGAAGTCCACTAAGAAAGTGTGTGTGTGTGTGTGTGGGTGGGTGGGGGTGTGTGTGGGGGGGTGGGGGTGTGTGTGTGTGTGAGATAGAACGTTTATTCTTAGAGAGATCAAAGCAAAAGTCTCCTAGAGAACATCAGCGCAACAACGGGCTAACATGATTGGTCAATCCTCTTCTTGTTTCCTATTGGTTGGACCATCAGTAGCTCTCAGAGTAGAAATGTCCTCTGTTATTGACCCCATGAGTTTCTGCGTTGGTTATCACGTGTTGCGTTTATGTGTTGGTGTTACCAGAGTCTGACTCGGCGCTGTCTGTCTGCTGTTGTTGTTCTGTCCAGCTCAGAGCGGCGTTCTCGCCTCGTGCAGATCGTCTGGACTTCCTGACGCTCCTCTGACTCTTCAGCAGCTCCAACTCTGAGCTCAGCTCATCGTTTCTGTCCCGCAGCTCCTGAACACACCACAGTGAGGAGACTCATTAGTCTTAAAATGATTTTTCCAGTGGGGGAGTTTCTACAGGAGTCAACATTAGCAGAAACTTAATTTACAGGAATTCTCTAAAAGGATAAGGTAGCGGGGTTACTGCCTGTCCTCATGGGATCAGTGAGACCCGCTGGGACTGCTGAACTACAGTAAATGTCAGACTTCATGAATGAACGGCACCAAACACTGACATCACTGATATGACAGAGCTTTTAGAGGGAGTAGATTATGAATTTATAGACTTAATCCATCAGCTTCTCTAAAAGGTTCATGAAGATTTTAGCTGCCAGTCCAAAGTTAAAGAGAAGAGAACACCAGCTAGCACTCAGCAGAGTCACAGTCACACCTGTCTGTTCTCACCTTGATTTTCTGATGAACCAACACGAGGCGTTCGGGTGCACAGACAAAAACAGACATTAAATACTTCTTCACCTTTCTTAAATCAGCTGCTGCCATGGTCAAACATTTACAGTTAATGTGTTTTTTGACAATATTTGGGTCTCTGGTACCCTTTTCACCCAAGCTGGTTCCAGTACTGGTTTAGAGCTAGTGCTTGGCCCAGAACCAGTTCTTTGTGTTTCCACAACCAAAGAATCAGCTCCAGGCCAGAAGAACTGGCTTGCCATTGGGGGCCAAGAGCAAGGAAGAGCACTGTTTTTAAAAAGCTAAGCTTGGCTTCAATCAAACAAAACTACAGGGAAAATGGCCGTAAAAAAAAAGAAGACTCACTAAGAGAGTCCCAACATTCTATCACATACACACACGGTAAAAGTCTGGGAGCCAATCTCCATCAAACTTTAACAGTAATTATTTAAAATCGGTCAAAGAAAGCAAAAAAAAGTGAATCCAGCATAAATAGCTGAAGACTTGTCTACTTTTTAAAGCCAAAATAAAGTCTGTAGGCGGAACTGAGTTAAGAGTTATAGGGCTTGGAAGACGACTATGAAAGTGTGTGTTTGTGATGGAATGTTGGGGCATTCTTAGTAAGAGTCCCAACATTCTATCACATAGAAAAACCCAGCACAAGTGGTCTGAGGTGGTTACAAGCCATGTCTGAAAGCACATTTATTATATTATCAACTCTGTGCTCAGAGAACAGCTATCCCCCCAAAAACAGGAACCATATGCTCCAGTGTTAATTTTGTCAACTAAAACTATGAAATATTCGTCGACAGCCTTTTTTCCATTACAAAAACTAGACTAAGACTAACAAAAAAAATCTGTGATGACTAAAAATGACAAAAACTAAGTTTAGTTTTTATCAAGATGACTAAAACTAGACTAAAATGTAATGTAGTTTTCATCGGACATTGAAAATCTATGATATTTCTTCACTGTAGGTCCATCTCAGCTGTAGAAAGCAGGGACCCCAGGTCTAGCAGAGTGCATAGAACACACTACCATGATTGGTACCAGATTTAGGCAAGAAAAGGAATGCTTGGACTAAAAATAAAGACTAAAATGTGGGGACTTTTTATGGACTAAAACTAGACTAAAATTTATTGGAGTTTTCATCGACTGAAGCGAGACTGAAACTAAAAAGGGTAGAAATGACTAAAATGTGACAAAAACAAAAATGCAATTTAATAAAAATAGCTGCCAAAATTAACATTGATACACTCAACGAGCAACACAGTTCTGTTGGATTAGTGTAGTCTGGACTCAAGGAAAGTTTAAAAAGCCAACAGTAACACTTGTAGAGCGAGTGTTGCTGGGAGAATGGAGGACCCTGGAATAGATCCTTAGCCCTAGCCCAGCACCGGCAATGGGACTGACTTGGTGGAAAAGGGTTCTGGGACACAACTTTGACATTCATGTCCACCTACAATAATATAAGTATGTACTGGTTTGACTAAAACCCAGTATGTAGTATGTGAGTTATTGGAGCTCCACAGTGGGCCAGAAATACCCAGAAAATCAGCAGTATGAATCTGATCAGTCCATATATTTGGAGGTGACCCTCCAAATAGGCTCACTTTAACTTTATCTTAATTTTAACTTTTCATTTTATGACACTGTGAAAAATACCTCAGCAGAGTTAAAAAAAAAGTTACTCCCACAATAAACCAAAACTTTACTAGCAAAATGTGATTAAATAACATTAAGAAACACTATAAAAAAGGACTGATGCTAAAGTTGTTCAAATTCATTGTTATTTTCATTGATCTACACTCAGTACCCCATCATGACAAAGTGAAAACAGAATTTTAAATTTTTTTAACACATGAATTAAAAATAAAAACTAAAATATCATCAACAACACTGTAAATTGAGCTCAGGTGCCTCCCATTTCTCTGGATCTTTGCTGAGATGTTTCTATCCCTTTGGTAAATAAAATTGATGGGATATGATTGGAAAGGGGCACACCTCTCTATAGATGGCCTCACAGCTCAGAGCAAAACCAAGCCATGAGGTCAAAGGAACTGCCTGCATTGCTCAGAGACAGGATTGCTGACAGGGACAGATCTGGGGAAGACTACAAAACATCCCTGCTGCACTGAAGGTTCCCAAGAGCACAGTGGCCTCCATGATTCTGAAATGGAAGAAGTTTGTCACAACCAGGACTCTTCCAAGAGCTGGTCGCTCAGCCAAACTGAGCAATCGGGGGAGAAAGGCCTTGGTAAGAGCCTGATGGTCACTCTGACTGAGCTCCAGAGATCCCGTGTGGAGATGGGACAGGTCTAGAAGGACAACCATCACTGCAGCCCTCTACTGATCTGGGCTTTATGGCAGAGTGTATAGGCAGAAAACCCTTCTCAGTGTAAAACAGATGAAAGCCTGTTTGGAGTTTATAGAAAAAGCACCTGAAGGACTCAAGACTATGAGAAACACGATTCTCTGGTCTGATGAAACCAAGACTGAACTGTTTGGCCTCAATTCTAAATCTGGAGAAAACCAGGCACCGCTCACCACCTGCTCAATACCATCCCAACAGAGAAGCATGGTGGTGGCAGCATCATGTTGTGGGGGTATTTTTCAGCAGCAGGGACCGGAAGACTAGTCAGGGTTGATGTAGAGCTGAATGGAACAAAGTAAAGAGATATCCTCAATGAAAACCTGTTCCAGAGCTCTCAGGACCCCAGACTGGGCCAAAGGTTCACCTTCATGACAATGACCCTAAGCACACAGCAAGACAACACAGTAGTGGGTTAGGGACAATTCTGAAAATGAACAAAGGAGGAATGGAGGAAAATTCCCCAAAGTAGGTCATATTCAAAAAGACTGGAGGCTGTACTTACTGCAAAATAATATTCAGCTAAGTACTGTAAAGGGTCTGAATACTTAACTTAAAAATTCTGTTTTCACTTTGTCATGATGGGGTTCTTAGTGTACATCAATGAGAATAAAAATAAATTTAAACAGCTGTAGCACCAGGAAGAAACATGAGAAAACTGAAAACAGTTTGCTCTCTGAATGAGCTGTAAGTTAGTGAACAAAGAATATTATAGAAAAACTTGCATACTGTAAAAAGGCTAATGCATTTCTCTAAAAAAGAGGGGGGCCTCACTGAGTTTCTATGACGTATTCATTAACATGAATAAGTGCTGTAAATCGCATCTCTGACTGTCAATAAAGGTTGATGAATTGTGCCGCTCTGGTGGTCAGTAGAACCTAGCATGAGGTTTGAAAACAGCTTAACTTGGTGAAAGAATTCTAATTCAAACACAGATCTGAACAAACTTTCAAAATCGAAAGAAAAATGAATAAAAAATGAATCAACAGTCATCAGAAACACAACATCAGAAACACAGAGACGCTCACCCTGCACTGCAGCTCGTACTCTTTGATGATCTCAGAGAACCGCTCCTCATGACTCAGACCGCCTCCTGACAGGTCCAAGCTTCCAAACTGTCAATAAAAAACAAATCCAAAAAACATTTGATTGGTTAGTTTCAACCAACGGATCAAGAGTCAACGTTATAACCACAGCAGAGAAGCAGAGGACTGAAGCGAAGTCAGAGAGGAAACCTTCATCAATAATTCAGCCACTACAACCTTACACCGCTCTGCCTTACACTGGAGAAACTGGGTTACCTGGGTCAGTTTTTATTCTGCTTCACTTAAAGGTCAGAAGTTTTTAACTCTATGGTTAATTATGAGTTTAAGAGTCAGTCAGTTAGGAAGTGAATTCTCTTGTTCTTGTATCTTTGCAGACCACTGACCCTGTTTTCACCTCTTATTAACTCCACCCGTACACAAATAATCAATATGGACATTCAATGCCTGAACAAAAGCATCTGTCCTCACCTGGTAGTAATTAAATTCAGGTGTTTCAATCAGACCCACAGGTGTATAAAATCATCACCTAGCCATGAAGTCTCTATTTTTCAAATATTTGTGATCCTAAATGGGTCGTTCTGAAGATCTCAATGACTTCAAGCATGGTACTGTGATGATGCCACCTTTGCAATAAGAGTTGGAGAAATTTCTTCCCTGCTGAATATGCCACAGTCGGTTGTAAGTGATATTATTAAAATGTGGAAGAGTGTAGGAACAACAGCAACTCAGCCATGAAGCAGAAGACAAGGTAAAATCATAGAGCAGGGTCAGTGAGTGCTAAGGTTTATGATGTATGGGGAACCTGCTGATTCCATAGCTGTAGAGTCCTAAACTTTTACTGACATTAATGCAAACACTAAAACTGTGCAGCGGGAGCTTCATGAATAATCAATCCTCATGGTCGAGCAGCTGCATGCAAGCCTCACATCACTAAGTCCAACACCATGCATTCGATGGAGTGGTGTAAAGCGCAGCAACAATGGACTGTGGAGAAGTGGAAACATGTTCTGTGGAGTGACCAATCCTACTACCCTGTTTGGCAGATAGGTGGGTGACTCTGGGTTTGGAGGACACTGGGAGAACATTACCTAGGCCCCTTATCTCCAGTCAAGGCCAATCTTGATGCTTCAGCATACCAAGACATTTTGGACAATGCTATGCTTCCAGCTGTGTGGCAGCTGTTTGGGGAAGGCTCTTTACTATTCCAACATAGACATGGTTTGATGAGATCACTGTGGAAGAAAATGACCTGACCCCAACCCCATCTAACGCCTTTGGGATGAACTGGAACAGAGATGGCGAGCCAGGCCTTCTGGACAGAATGAATGGGCACAAATTAGAAACACTCCTAAATCTTGAGGAAAGCTTTCCAAGAAGAGTGGAGGCTGTTATAGCTGCAAAAGGGACATCAACTCCAAATGAAAGTACATGGATTTGAATACAACATCATCACAGTCCCTGTTGTTCCAATGGTCAGGTGGCCAAATGCGTCCAAATCCAATGCCTCAAATCAAAACAAACAAACATGGATGAGAGAGTCAAACACTTTCTAGGAGAATGAAGGCTGAGTTTTTCAGGTTTCTTCAATAAACAGAAAGTCAGGAGTTAGGCATTAAGCACTGAATTATGAAAGCTGTCTAAAAAGAACACTGCCAACAAGACACCAGGCTAGTTAGCAGTTAGCTAGGCTCGCTATGCCAGTATGTAACCCTCTCCTATCCTAACCCACCAACAGATAACAGACCAGTACCACCACATACATGTCATATATCACACTAGGAGACATGATTCAGACTAATCAGTACGTCAAAATAAGAATAGTCATCACATTTTATTAACACTGTGATAAGTGATTATTATAACCATGTTATGAATTTTTCATGGCATTACATCTACATGTGACAGAAATGTTCTGATGAATCCTGGTCCTAAATTCCATCTTTGAGGTCCTGTCTTTGTGAATCTCTCCTTTAAAGTAAAAATACGACAGCAGCTATCCTTCAATTAAAATGTCTTTATCTCTGTTTTCTTATTAATCACCTGTTTCTGAGTTCAGCTTTAAATATGTCCTGTCCTCTGTTCTCTAACCTTGTCATGGAGCAGCTGGTCCAGGTCTCTCTGAAGTCTGGTCACTGAGCCCTCTGCTTCAGTCAGCTTCATCTTCACCGAGCTCAGCTCGTCCTCCAGCCGACCGTTCTCCTGAAGAGATTGAAAACATTTACATATGGAGGACTGAAATTTCTGCCCCAGCCTGATATAACACAGTGAAATATCAGTGTCTAATGATGGTTTCATTAACTGGATTTACAAGAAGAAGTTTTACTTCTAACATTTATTCATTTATCGTTGTTTTCTTGGTGAGGACAGTCCTACATTTCTATGTCATGGGTGCCCTTCCTGAGCTGAAGGTAGATGTTAAAGTAAGAACATCCCTTCTTTCATGTTTTAAATTTTTTATTTTCTTTTTGTAAATTCTAGATTTAAGGTTCTGAAAGTGTAAACATTTGCATTTCTTAAAATCAGGAGTTTTATTTATTTGAAATCTAGATTTTCATGTTTCAAAATTTTAATCTTTATTTCTGAAATGTATGTTAGTCTAGTTTACATTTTTAAATCTAAATTTTAATTTTTTAAATTTACCTTTTATTTTTCAAAATCTGGAGTTTCGATCTTAAAATTTTGAATTTTTTTTTAGACACTGGATGTTTCTGTAAAGAGTCTAGATTTTGATTCCCAAACTCTTGAAGTTCATTTTTTAAAATCTATACTTAGATTTTCAAAATCAAAATTTTCACAATTTAGGTTTTTGTAACCTAGATTTTTAATTTTTCAAAATCTAGATTTCTGATTTTCAAAGGCTTTTCTTTTTTATGTAGTTTTTTTTTTTTTTACAAATTTAATTAATCAGTAAAGTTTATTTATCACCTAAGTATTAGACATTGAGAGTGTAAATCTTAATGAGTTCAAACATGTATTCTTATAGTCAGACCGGTAGTGGATTTGGTTACCTTGACATGTTCAGACTTCTAACTTCCTGCATACTTCTGCTTAAGATCAGTTGATATGACACATGGCATCAGCATCATGTGGCTCCTCTTTAGAAGACTGCAGGAAGCCAGGTAACCAAAAACTCTACTAGTCTGGTTATAAGAATACATAGAAAAATATAAGGTAAAGTGTAATAGCGTAATACAGTATGGTGACTTCTATTATCACGCCACCTGTTGGCTGACAGCTCGTTTCAAACTTAAAATTTCTGGCCAATCTCGTAAACATCCACCGATATCTTGCAAGCAGAAAATAAAGAATTATGAATCCAGAACATTCTACGGAGTCAGTGTGAGGACACGTCTAGGCAGGAGCTAGTTTTATTCCACAGTCTTTCATGTTCTACCAGCCTTACAGTAGTGTTAAATACCACCCCACCTCTTCATCTGAAGGGTTAGGGTGATATTTATATAACAACGGTTTCTATGAAGTGATTTAAACTCACCTTTGTGGCGTTGCAGAGCTCCTCCTGTAGCTCCGCCTCCTGCGCTCGGAGCAGCTGTAGCTCGCCCTGTAGCGTGCTGCGTTCTCTCTCCACCTGCTGCAGCAGAGCCTCATTCTCCTGCTCTGATTGGCTGCGCAGAGCAGTGAGCCTATCGCGATAGTCCTGCTCCAGGTCCCTGCCAATCACAGAGCAGGTAGTCAGTGCCGTGATCCTGCAGGTCTGAGTACAGGTCTAAGACCTGGTCCTCATTGGTTTTCAGGTCTCCAGAAAAGCTGAAGAAGAACTATGTGAGGTATGTGGTGTTCTTCTTTATTTACAGTAGATCAGATATTGAATGATGTTTGGTTGCCATGATGACCACTAGCTCTGTCCTGATGAAGGTCCACATGTATCTTTAAATCTGCATGGTTAAATGGTGAATAAAGGCTTTTTATTAAATAGAAAACAAAGCTTAGAGCTCTTATCTATTCATCTGAGGACTCAAACGTACACATTTAGCCCTCAAACAGACCAATCTCCTCCATGGTATCAAACAGCAGTCAACAGTGTCTGATTTTAACTTATATCAGAATTCTAATTTCAAGTATCATAGCCTCTAGATAATCTGATCTACATTTAAAATCAACCCCATATAATCATGAATATTGATCACATAGTCTGACTCTGGGGAAAAGTGATGACTTTTTTTGAGTCAGTCTGACCTGATCCTGTTCTGGTACAGTGTCTCCATGCTGGCGTGGCGGTCGTCCACCTCTCTGACCAGCTGCAGGTTCCTCTGGTCAGCTGAGTCCAGATCCAGCTTCACTTTGTCCCGCTCCCTGCAGGCCTGCTCAGCCACCATCCTGAACAGAGAAACGTAAACCGGATTAGAGATGGGGCTTCATCACCTATAGCCTCCACAGCTGTCAGCGGCTGTCTTCACGTAGAATCAAACTCCTTTACTGCAGGACGGAGAGAAGATCCAGATCCAGAGTCTGGTTTTCCCTGGTACATTTTAAAAGAACCAGGAAGGCCACTTTCAACCTCTTCTCTCCATCATTATTATCAACCTCATCCATGAAACCGAAGCAGTGGTCTAGTATTTAAACTATTGATGGGGAGACTTTTTTTATTGGACACAGTCAAAGTAAGCAGCAGAAATGGGCGGAGCTAACAGCCTGTCTCTACTTGTCATCGCTTGCTATTTCTTTGGTTGAGAGCACCCTGGTGGTGAAATTTACACAAGTATTTTCTATATATTTTTAGTGAATATGTTTTAGAAACAGACCTGCAGTTTATATGGACATCATTTTTCATGTCCATATTGTGCAGCGGGCTGTTAACTTTAAGAGTTACTCGACTAGTTAATCTGGTTAATCTGTACCATATCTGGGCACGTTTGAGGCTGAAGTCCAGTATGTTTGACTGTTATAAGTGCGCCATCTCGGGCGCAGCACACCTCCCTGGCCCTGGCATGGAAGGGCAAGGTGGGACAAAGCATGGCACGAATGCAAATGAAGGAGCACAGGTGCAGGAATGTGATCAGACATATACGAGAGATGTTTTGGGAGAAAAAGAGGGATGCTTTTGGAAATTCTGATTTGTTATACAAATTGAAATATCTCCAATACAAATTTTCTCCCATCTATTATTAACTGTTTTAAGTTAAAACACAAGAAAAAAAGATAATATGATATAATAAATTATTTAAATGAGGTGCATAATGAAGCCATGCTAGGGCCTGGATGCATTGAGCAGTGTGAATAAAGGTCAAAAGGGGGCCTGGGGAGGAGGTCAAAGGCATTACAAGTACAGAATGCCTAGTGTAAGTATAAACATCATTATGAATAAATAGCATGTGTGACAACTAGGCTTTGTGAATTTCACCTTTTTTAATTAAAAATCTAGATTTTAATTTTTTAAAATCTAGATATTAGTTATCAAAAATCAAGGTTTTCATTTTCAAAAATCTAGATTTTAATTTTAAAGAGGACTTTTATTTCTAAAAATCTGAATTTTCATTCCTTGAAATTTTGATTTTCATTTCATTCAAAAAATATAGACTTTTATTTTCAAAAATCTAGATTTTCGTTTTTAAAAATTATATATTTCCGCTTTAAAACATAGATTTTCATTTTTGAACATACAGATTTTCATTATTACAAACACAGACTTTCATAATTAAAAATATAGATTTTTAGTTTTATAAATATATATTTTCATGATTAAAACAATGATTTTCATTATTGCAAAGATTTTTATGATTAAAAATATAGATTTACATTTTTAAAAATACAGATTTTTATTTTCAAAAATGTAGATTTTAATCCCCAAAAATTTAGACTTTCATTTTGAAAAATATCGATTTTTATTTCTAAAAATATAGATTACTAATTTAAAGCAAGACTTTCCATAAATACAATTAACTAGAAATGTCCTTTGACCCCAGAGCCCCTGTTGTGCTGATGTTAACATGCTAAAAGTAAAAACCTACTGCAGGTGCTGGATCTCGTTCTTGTAGGAGATGAGTGCCGCCTGGTGGATGCCATTCCCGCTGACCAGCAGCTCGTTGTCCAGTGCAAGTGTGAGGTCTGCCAGAGAGAGACGCTCCTCCAGGGGGAAATCCAGAGTCTGGGGGGGGGGCGAGAATGACCTGGATTAGAGCTAGAGCATTTCTATCATTTCAACATTGCTCTGCTTTTAAATTAACATACTTCTATTCTGCTGGTCTTTAAGCTGGATCTGGATCATTAAAGACTCATCTTTGGCAGACACCTGATGAACAGGTTTGTTTGGAGTCAAACAGGAAGACTTTTTCTCTTCACCAGTTCAACCCACTTCTTCAAAAGTTGCTAACTATGACATACTATATGGCAAAAATGAAGGGAAAAGTCCCCAACATCCCCAGCTTCACATACATTCTAACCTCCGTCTTTGATGATGTCATTCTTTGATGCCTTTAGGAAAATGACATGGTCCTTTGAAGCTCATAAAGCAGGGTTAATCAACTAAAATTCAAAGAGGTCCAGTCAGAGAAAATATATCAAACCAAAGGTTCTGGATCATCATAATATCTAACTTGAGTTAGTGTGATCTGTGGATCAGGGTGCAATTTCAGGGACTTGTTGCGCTGATAAAATATGAAAATTTTCTTTGTCTACAGCTCACCTGTTTCTGCGTCTGTGAATCTCTCCTTTAGGGCCCTATGAAATTTGTTTTAATTTTTGCCAAATTCCGTTTTAATATTTTGGAATTCTGTTTTTTAACCTTTCCACTAATTTTACCATAAAAAAAAGAGTGTCCTGTTTATGTAAATGAATAAAATGTTCACTAATTAAATAGAAATAATTCTAACTAATCATATCCTAACTGATGTTTATAATGTAAATGAAGAAATCTTTCTGTTCTCTCAAACACAGAATGATAGTAACTTAATAAGAAAGTAACATTAAAGTTAAAGGTTTAAAAGTAAACCTGTTACCTAAACTTTTCTTTACTCTCCCAATATGTAACAGTCCATGCAGTTTGATGCTGCATTGTGTTTTTACTCCTGACTTTAACTTTCCTCTCATCATCTCCCTCCATCCTCTCGCTCAGACACACTTCTCTCTCTCCATGACTCTCTGGTGTGTTGAGGTAAAATAACTCGCAGCATGGATGAGTTTTCTTGAAGGTGCACCATTATGTCCCACAGCACTGCCCCGTGTTGAGCTTCATGATGTTTGCTGGTGTTTCGAGCAGCTGCTCTGACATGCTTTGTGTTGTTTAGGAGAGGGCGGGGTGAGTGCTTGTGAAGTGAGGCACAGGTGGTGCCACGCTTTAGTGTTTCCCCAGAACATATTCCTCAGATATACGTACCTCTTAATAAAAAACACAGCATTTCAGTCTAATTCATTCAAATTTTCACGATTTACGAGTTAAATAGTAGATTTCATTTTTATTGACCGATTCCGTGGTTTTGTTAACGAGGAAATCGTAAGGCCCTAGACTCCTTGTCTCAGCTCACTCGTCTTTCTGTCTACTCTCTTTGTCTTCCTAATGGTTGTAGGTCCTGGTCCAGGTCTGTATCGGATGGCGGCTGGGTCCGGACACGGACTGTGGTCTGCCAGTTAGTGACCCCTGTCATAAAGCATTCAATCCTCTGCTTTTAAAGATGATGTCATCAAAGCTTGGTTTATTGTCTAAATAGTGTATCAGAATATTCTTTAAAAGCATGTTAATGACAACATGAGGGAGAAAAGCTGTTAAAGAGGCACCACTAGCCTCTTAGCTGGTATCTAATTGCCCCTCATTCATTCTTGTCAACATGTAGAGATACCAAGCCACGGTCAGAGAACCACAGAGGTGGTGGATAAGCTGTTGTGAAAAATGTAAACAGGGTCTGTTCTCCATGTTCACCTCCTCGGTTTGTGTGACCTAGAATCTCCTCAAACCACAATAGCAGATCCAAACTACTCCCTCCTATTGGCTTCTGAAAGGAGAACTTTAAGAAACGGGGTATTTTGTTGAATCTCAGTCAGGAAATCAAGAAACTGGAGCCTCTGTTGGCCTCCAGAAGAATCAAAGGAATGAGGAGGAGCAGCTCTGGTTTAGGGAAAGCCTGAATCTCACCACAGAAAAACCACGGGATGATGAGGTGGTTTGGATGAAGCTCAAAGACCAAGAGGAGTTTAGTGTTTAAGTCAAGTAAGCCCAAAGAGAAGAGAACACAGAGACAATCAGAGAAGGGGTTAAAGGAATGATTATCTATAATACTGAAAACCAAAGGGGATCAGAATGGACCCAGAAAGACCACAGAGGGTCTCAATGGAGGAAAGATTTGTTTGACTGACATTAATACTGGCATACAAAGAGAGATTCTATCAGTGGAACAACTGGGATCTATGGGAGGCTTTTATTAGTTCAATGTATCTTAATCAAACAAATTTAACACTAAACAAGTAAATATAGTTTGTTAGTTTATTTCTTTGTTGTAACAATGCTTCTTGTCAATAAATCTTGTGCTATTGGAAAGCAGGGTAGAGTATGTGGGTTTGTCCATGAAAAATGTTCCAGATCTTCTCTGCCAATGCCAAACAGTTTATTCTGCCATTGACTTTTGTTTGGTGGATGACTGAAGTCTGAACAAACAAGACATAATGACTCTTTAACAATTTATTCATTTAACAAACAGGAGCCTCAGTAGCTTGTGGAAGAACCGTACACAGCCACAACAGCCTGGCTCCTCCTCCTCATGCTGGTCACCAGCCTGGTCACACACTGCTGTGGGATGGCATCCTATTCCTTAACCAGCATTTGTCACGAACCAGCCAATAAGGTTGTGTTGCTCACACTGGCACCAACAGCACACCCAAGATGATCCCACAAGTGTTCAATGTGGTTGAGGTCAGGACTGCTGCCAGGCCATTCCATCCTTTCCACTCCCAAATTCTGGAGGTAGTCTCTGATAAACCTCGCTCTGTGGGGGCGAGTGTTGTCATCTTGGAGAATAGAGTTCGATCCCAGCTCATGGGGATATGGGACTGCCACTGTTTGCATAATCTCATCTCCATATCCTCCTATGTTGAGATTGCCTCTAATGATGACAAGCCTGTTTTTTGCAAATGAGGGAGATGTCGCCCCACACCATCATGCTGCCTTCGCTTTGAGCCTACAATCCAACCACTGTAGGCAGAATCTGGACTCATGGTTGAACATAAAGTTCATCCACATGTTCAGGTTCAAGTGCACAAACAGGCCTGATGGTAAAGGGCAGTCATGGCAGGACTCCTGGCAGCCCTACAGTCATGGACTAAAGTATTGGCACCCCTGGAATTTTTCCAGAAAATACACCATTTCTCCCAGAAAACGCTGCAATTAAAAATGTTTTTAGTACACACAGTTTAATTTCCTTTATGTGAATTGGAACAAGACAAAAAAAACAGCAGAAAAAAAGCCAAAATTGACATAATTTTACACAAAACTCAAAAAATGGGTGGGACAAAATTATTGGCACCCTTTTAAAACTGTGGGTAAATCATTTTATTTCAAGCATATGACGCTCATTTAAACTCACCTGTGGCAGTAACAGGTGCTGGCAATCTAGAAATCACAACTGAAGCCAGTTAGAATGTCTAAAAGTTGTCTCAACCTTTGTGTTGTATGACTGTGTGTGTCACACCAAGCATGGAGAAGAGAAAGAAGAGCCCAGAATTGTCTGAGGACTTAAGAAGCAAAATTGTGGAAAAATATAAACAATCTCAGGGTTACAAGACCATCTCCAGAGATCTTGAAATTCCTTTGTCCACTGTGTGTAATATAATCAAGAAGTTTGTAACCCATGGCACTGTGGCTAATCTCCCTGGACGTGGACTGAAGAGAAAAACTGACAAAAGAATGCAACACAGGATAGTTGGAATGGTGGATAAACATCCTCAGTCAACTTCCACACAAATTCAGGCTGTCCTGCAGACTCAGGGTGAAAAAGTGTCAGCTCGGACCATACGTGGTCATCTGAATGAGATGAAGCGCTATGGCAGGAGACCGAGGAGAACCCCACTGCTGACAAAGAGACATAAAACAGCCAGACTGGAGTTTGCAAAAATGTACCTGAGTAAGCCTCAATCCTTCTGGGAGAATATTGTGGACAGATGAGACTAAGGTAGAGCTTTTTGGAAAAGCACGTCATTCCACTGTTTACAGAAAACAGAATGAGGCCTACAAAGAAAAGAACACAGTACCTACAGTCAAACATGGTGGAGGTTCAAGGATGTTTTGGGGTTGTTTTGTTGCCTCTGGCACTGGGTGCCTTGACTGTGTGCAAGGAATCATGAAATCTGGAGACAATCAAAAGATCTTGGGCCACAATGTAGGGCCTAGTGTCAGAAAGCTGGGTCTGGGTTAGAGGTCATGGGTGCTCCAGCAGGACAATGACCCCAAACATACCTCAGAAAGCACAAAGAATGGTTGGCGACAAAGTGCTGGAGAGTTCTGAAGTGGCCAGCAATGAGTCCGGATCTAAATCCCACTGAACGCCTATGGAGAGATCTAAAAACTGCTGTTGCAAGAAGGCACCCTTCAAATCTGAGAGACCTGGAGCAGTTTGCAAAAGAAGAGTGGTCCAGAATTCCAGTTGAGAGGTGTAAGAAGCTTGTTGATGGTTATAGGAATCCATCGGTTTCAGTTATTTTTTTCCAAGGGTGTGCAACCAAATATTAAGTTGAGGGTGCCAACAATTTTGTCCCGCCCATTTTTTGAGTTTTGTGTAAAATCATGTCAATTTTGTATTTTTCTTCTGCTTTTTTGTGTTGTTCCAGCGCACATAAAGCAAATAAACATGTTTATACCAAAAACATTTGTAATTGCAACAATTTCTGGGAGAAATGGTGTATTTTCTTGAGAGAATTCCAGGGGTGCCAATACTTTCGTCCATGACTGTATGTGGTTCAGGTTGGCTGTGTCAGTCAGTTTCAGATTGTCTGAACAGAGAGCCATCAACTATTATGTCCTATTATGTCTTCGGTTCCTAAGTGTTGGCAGGGCGACAGGGCGTCTTCTTGGGGTGCCGTCTTCTTGGGACGCCCACTTTGCAGCCTGTCTCTGATATCCCCCATGGATTTTAATGGAACATCAGTTTGAAGCTGCACTATCACACGGGCCTTATCCAGATCAGTCAAACATACTGATTATGGAGCGGACCAACCCACATACTTAGCCCTGCTGCTCATCCTACAAATGCATGATCCTTACTAATGTGGCACCATTTAAAAGGGAAACAGGCTTTCTAACAGTACAAGTTATACTGACAAGTAGCATTGTAACAGCAAATAAAATAACCTTCCAATCACTTATCTACTTACTTTATATGATGTATTCTGAGACTGCTTCAAGTGTGAACATGGAGGTGCATTTTTAACAGCTTTTCTCCCTCATTCTGATAAAATTATGAATGAAAATTAAATGTTGGATTTAAGTTTAGTAAATACTTCTTATGAGGGGCTGTTTTGATTTAACAGAGTCCTCAATTCAGAAGTAGAAGTAGCAGAGATGGGTGATGGTCTGTACTCCTCATATTGTGTTATTGTTTCGATTGAGAGCCCCCTAGTGGCAGAATTATATATATATTGTGTGTTTAAAATTTTCAACATTTTAGTCTAGTTGACCTTAACAACTTGGATATAATCAGATTAACACTTAGAGATGATTACATTAAAATGACATTAAAACTGAGAAGAACAAATTAAAACTTTATTCCCACAACTCACGCCTTTGCCCAGCCTCCTATAGCGGTGTGTACTGACTGACCTGCAGGATGTCCCGGCTGTTCCTGATGCCCTCCTCCGTCCACAGTGCCATAACCCGCTCGGGGGTGCTGCATCCTGAGCCGTCATCCAGCCGGCTGAGGACTCTCTGACCCACCGTGGCCGTCAGCAGCGAGGGAGTGGTGGAGCGAGCAGAGCGCTCCTCTGACAGCACCTCAGACTGCATGGAGGAGAAGAGAGCAGCGTCAGACGGCGGCGAGAGAAAGGTTTACATGCGTCTGTTCTCACGTTAAACCAGAAGAAGGAGTTTCAGTGCTGAGAGTTCAACATGGAGACAAAGGGGCTTAAAAAGAGCAGTAATGAGCAGATTTCTCAGGGTCCTAATAAACGCCTGTTGTTGCAGTGTGATGTGGTAACGTTTAATCTGGATTAGCCTACTTTCACTGAGAGACACGCAGATCTGAGCACAAACATCCCAGAAAAACCAGAAACGTGGAGAGCCATGGACCAGGGAGGTTCCTGATCCCCAGCAGCACATTCTCATGACGAGAACACACCTAAGCTCTGCTCATAAAAAGGATTTAACCATGTATTTATGTTAAGATGATCACTACCTGTACAGCAGTAGTCAGAAGGATATTATTCTGTATCAGATGAGAAAAGAAATCAAATCATCAGATTCAAAAATGTTGCTATTACACCGCAAACTAAAGCCTGGACCAGACTCAGAGGGAGGTTTTAAACTATCAGATACCAGCAAGCTTTCCTTTATGTTCACCCTCCTCTGTTGGCAACGCTTGAAAAAGATGGTGGAACAGGCACACCTGCACAACCAGCCTTTACCAAAGTCACCAAGTATGGACTGCTATTTGTCTAGGATGGAGAGAAGAAGCCCCCAACATCCCCTGCTTCACAAACATTCTGTTATCTGCCTGTGACAGCATCATCTGTCTAAAGCAATTTATAGGCTTTATACAGATCATGTATAGCTTGGAAGCTTATAGAACATTTAATCCACTGTCTTTAAATATTATGCCATTAAAAGTTATAAAATGTTAGTTCTTTGCTTTTAAAAATGTCATCAATGCTAAAAAACATTCCATCCTTGCCTTTGAAGATGTCATCAAAGTTTAAAGAACCTTCTGTAATTTCCTTTAAAGATGATTTAATCAAAAGATACAAAACATTCACTATTGCCTTCAAGAAAATTGTCATCGATGCTAATAAAACATTCCATCCTTGACCTTAAAAATGATGTAATTAAAAGATATAAAACATTCACTCTTGCCTATAAAAATGCCATCAATGCTAACAAAACATTCCATCCTTGCCTTTGAAGATCTTATCAAAGCTTAAAGAACCTTCCACCATTGCCTATAAAGATGATGTCACCAGAGCTAATAAAACTTTCCATCCTTGCCTGTAAAGATGTTGTCACAGCTTATAAAAAAATCCATCCCTGCCTTTAAAGATGATGTTATCAAACTTAATAAAACCTTCCATCATCTGGCTGACAGAATGTTGACTGATTTATTTAGAGTCAAAACAGAAGACCAATTCAACTCCCTTTTGCTAACTACAGCTGACTTTTTTGCAAAAATGGATAGAAAAAGCCCCAAGCATGGGGCGCAATTGGCCGAGAGGTTAAGGCGGGCCCCATGTATGCGGATGGCCTGGGGCCACCATTTACCCCATGTCTTTCCCCCACTCTCATCCCTGTTTCCGACTGTATCCACCATCCTCCTCTTATCAAACAAAGGCACAAAAATGCCCAAAAATAAACCTAAAAAAAAAAAAAAAAAAAAAAAAAATCCCCAGCTTCACCAACCTGCCTCCTCTGCCTTGGATGAAGTTATCCTTTAAGGCCTTTAATAGACTTTAAAGGATGACATCACCCTTTGAAGCTCATAAACACTCCTCAGATGATGTCATCAAAGTGTATAACACATTCCATCCTTGCCTTTAAAGATGTCTTTAAAGCGTATTAACATTCCATCCTCTACCTTTTTTCATGCAAACTAGTCGAGACCCCCAGTTGTCATTCCAATCTAACCAGTACCCCATAACATTTTATCTAAATGGTGTATCAGTGCATCCTTTAAAAGCATGTTTATGACGACATGAGGGAGAAAAACTGTTAAAGAGGCACCACTAGCCTCTTAGCTTGTGGCTAATTTGCCTCCATGCATTCATATAGTATGTAGGGATCAGGCCACAGTAAGAGAACTGCAGATGATGTATGGGCTGTCGTTAGAATAAGAGGAAGGTCAGGGAGTTCTGATTGGTCATCATTGATTTGCAGAGTATAGACATGGCAACTACGGTGACATTAATTGGTATCTGAATGACTAACAAGGCTTTTGATATGAGGTTCAAACAGTCAAATTAATATCTCAGACTGTACCATACAGCAGGGGAGATTAGAAATATTTAAAAAATAAACTTCATGTTAGCCTTATTTCTTCTAAATGTGAGGTAAAGACAGTTACTTTGTTGTTTTGTCCTTAGAGATGACCTCTCTGACTACTTTAAAAGATGATTAGGTGCTGCATTAAATGGCATATAACCTGGATTGTGTGTGCATAATAACCAATGTGGTGCTGATGCAGCAAGCTGCAAAGTGCAGTAAAAGTAACAGTCCCTTTCCCTAATCTTATTCTTGTGCTGTTTTTAAGTGTTACATAAGAAAAGCTGTTTGGGGGTTTGCCCTGAGTGTGTACCAGACCGAGGAGGAAACGAGGTCTGATCCAAACAAGGTCTGATCCAAACTAGGCCCAGCCACTCATTTCAGCTTCTTTCTGTCTACTGATGGATTCAGCCATGCAGTACCTGGAACTATACTGCCAACTTCTGACCAAACAATGCTCTGCAGCAGGGATGCTTTATCTACTCCATAAGGAAATGGACAACAAACATTATCACCCAAAAATGACTTGAATTTACCTAAAAGTTAAAGGAAACGTAAGTAAAGTGACATAGACAAGCTCTTCTGCTGAGGTTGTGTGGCAAGGTAATAATCTTGGAGTACTGGCTTCTATTTTTTTTATAAGTATTTAGGAGAAATTTAATTAATTGTAAAAGTTTCTGTAAAACACATGCCTCACTATAATACACTAAATATATCAAAACAATGTTCATTATGTTCAATGCAATAAAAAAGTAATTTAAATTTGTTTTAATTCTATGTTAAGCTCAATGAATTAACCTTTATTATTTGAACTTGTGTTTAAAAAGATAAAGATGGTATGATAAATAAGCTCTATATTTTTTCTTTGAATTATACGTTAGCAGTTGTTAAACTACGGCCAGCCACACACTACAGGATTTTAAGCCTGACTTGGGGCTGATATTTACGATTCTAGGTCGTAGTGCCTCTGAAGAAGTACCCACAACAACCAATGAGAGCGAGCAGACAGGGTAGCGTCACAGCTGGACCATACGCAATTTCACCGCTGACAACCATAAACACGGTTTTAACTTAATTCCAGCCTGGATTTCATCCTGAGTCTTTCCCATGTTTAATGCTTTTGCTTCACCTGTAACTCATGCCAGGGCAGCCCGTTGTGGAGGGACAGCAAGAGGATATCGACAGACATTTGTGTTTGTTTGTTTTTTCTAAAGTCACGTGATGACCAAGGTCACTGGCAGGTCAGCAGGTGTGTGGTGACAGTGATCTGACAGTCTGGCTCAGTCATCTAGTGTGTGTGTTCAGAGGATTAAAGATGAAAAATTTTTTGAAATTGTCCTCATATCTGTGGTCTCACACAGTTTTAAAATTGTTTCAGATTTAAAAATCGTGTAGTGTGTGGCCAGCCTAAGAGTATTTGAAGTATCCCCTTTGACGTTGAGAATAAAATCAATGTGGCCCCCTTTGCAACCAAAGTTGCCAATTACTGACCAAGAACATTCCACAGGGAGAACGTGATTGGTTGTCTTGCTCAGCAAAACAACGCCACGCTAACCATGTAAAGCAGACGGATACGGCCGTTTCCTTGTTTCGCACTTGCGAATCCATCTTGCAAAGCTCCTGTCTGAACCATTTGGGCCTAGTTAGAAAGTGACATCAGCAATCAGTGATGAAGGGCAGTACTTTTGGGCGCGGCGAAGTCGTGACGTAAGCAAGCCTCAGTAGCTGCACACACGCACCTCAGTAGCGGCGACCACATCACGTTTTGTTTGCTCTGATTGGCCTGTAAAGATGTGACAGACAGAACGTTCATCCAATCATCCTCCTAGTTTCTTTTCAAAGGCTCTGCCCTTTCCCAAACGCTGTATATTGAAGGTTTTCCAGATGGATGTGTTTTACACATCCATCTGGTGTGTCAAGTTAACATCAAGCCACATTCTGCATAAGTTACACAGCATGGCTTCATAGTGGAAGAGGACAGGCCAAGACTGGCCTGTCAAAGGCAATAATCAAAAGTTTTGATGACATCATCGTCAAAGGGAGAGGGCGGAATGTTATAAGATTTGAGGATGACATCATCTTCAAATGCAGAGGGTCAAATGTTTATAAGATTTGAGGATGACATCATCTTCAAATGCAGAGGGTCAAATGTTTATAAGATTTGGAGGATGACATCATCTTCAAAGACATGGGAACAGAATGTTTATAAGATTTGAGGATGACATCATCTTTAAAGGCAGAGGGCGGAATGTTTATAAGATTTAAGGATGACATCATCTTCAAAGCCAGAGGGTGGAATGTTTATAAGATTTGGAGGATGATATCATCTTCAAGGGCAGGGGACAGAATATTTATAAGATTTTGAGGATGAAATCTTCAAAGGGAGAGAACAGAATGGTTGCAAGCTTTGAGGATGACATCATCTCAAAGAGTTGAGGATGGAATATTTAAAGGATTTGAGGATGACATCACCTTCAGTGGCAGAGGACGGAATGTTTAAGACATGAGAATGACATCATCTTTAAAGGCAGAGGGATGAATGTTTATAAGCTCTGAAGATATCTTTAAAAACAACTGATAGGAAGTTTATAAGAGTTGAGGATGACATCATCTTCAATGGCAGAGGACGGAATGTTTAAGACTTGAGAATGACATCATCTTTAAAGGCAGAGGGATGAATGTTTATAAGCTCTGAAGATATCTTTAAAAACAACTGATAGGAAGTCTATAAGAGTTGAGGATGACATCATCTTCAAGGGTAGAGGACAGAATACTGATAATTCACCTCAGTAAACTAGCCTCCATAGCACATTGTCTAGACATTATCTACAGTGATATTATATTGTGGTTATTACTGATGGTTTTAATGATAATTAAAATGTTAACAGTAGGAAACTCGCGGGGGAATGTTATTACATTTATCATTACTGGAGACAGTTTAATCAATAAACCAGAGCAACCCATCCAGGTACTTTGCCCAAATTATGCCAGCCCCTCCCCTTTCTGGGGGGAAAGGTTTCTTAAAAATGACTGCAGTCAACAGTAAAGATTTCGTCATAAGGGATTTGAAAGCTTAAAATATGAAAACCATACTGTTAAACGGTTATTGGAAGCCAAAATCTAATGGCCAGTGAGCCATGCATATAATGTAGGCCATTTATGTAAAAATACTTGCATCGTAACAGTAAGAAATTAACGAAATTGTAGATGTACATATGTGTGTGTTCTGGCTCCCTACATCAAACTGGACCACCAGTCCCATCTTGTGACTGGAGATGTCATAAACGGACATCACATACCTTTTGTGTGATGATCTGAACAGTTCAATGCTGTTAATAAGTTAGTGAATGTATGAAAAAGCTGTTAATGGGCAGAAAGACTACAGCTCCTGCTGTCACAGAGAGATCGCTAGCTTAAAGTTATTAAGAACACAGCACCAGTCCAACATTTGCATGCTTTAGTCTTCTCTAGTTTCAGCCAACAGAGGACTATTCTTTGAAACTCCTTCATAATTTGAGAATAACAAAACATGCCCTAAATTGTGTGACTTTTTAATTAAGGTACAAAACACAACGAAATGGCTTTAAATCGCAATATTACTGACATTTTCTAACCTACTATTAAATCTGAGAATTGACGTTGCACTGCTCTGATCCATACTAGTGAGCAAGGTCCACAGTAAGAAGGGTCAGTAGGGAGCATATCGCATCCTAGTGTAGCAGAGGTGGACGCAGTCCTGTCAGTACTTGCACCCTGGGACAAGGACAGTAGTCAAGTTAAACATCTTTATCTAGCTTTAACCGTAGCTTAAGTTTTACTGTCATGTAAACGCACTGACTGATCTGAAGGCCTGTTACTAAAAGATGCTAAACTCTGCTGAAGCTACAGAGAAATAGACCAGGCTTAGTACTAAATCTTTAGAGGGATAGGGGCAGACCAGAAAAACTCTACAGAGGATCAATGCTGACTCAAAAACACACGGAAACAAAACACACTAGTACTAATGATGATGCCAAACACTTTTAAATTAAGCAGAATATTTAGCATCAGCATTTATAGTGACAGTTTTATCAGCAAACATGTCTGTTTGTCCACCCTGCTGCTAAATAATGGTTCTTTTTCATGTTTCTACCAGTTTAGCATATGACTCTTTACAAAGGCTTTAATCATAGATAAAACCTCTTTAACTGGACGCTACATCACCAGCTCTCCCTCTTCAGTCATTTCTGAAGCATTTAAAGTTCACCTGGATGTAGCAGGAGCTCCTGCTGTACGTCTTGTCTGTCCTCACCCACGTTAACAGCCCACAGCCTGAGATCAAACCTGACGTGCAGTACATGATGGCCTCAACCTGTTTGATTCTCTGAGCAGCTTCCTGTTCTCTTGCAGAACCTGGCTGTGCTCTGCTCCCTGATTGGACTGATTAGCCTCACCTGCAGCTCTGACAACAAGCTGGGAAGTCAAACTGACATCTAAAGCTGCGTTCACAACATTCACACCAACAGCCTCAGTGATCAATTCTGATGGTTTCTCAAATCTGATTGTTGTTTGTCTGCTCAGTTTAAATAGGCTGTTAATGACAGCTGATATAGACTGATATTTACAGCTGATATAGAATGATATTTACAGCTGATATAGACTGATATTTACAGCTGATATAGAATGATATTTACAGCTGATATAGACTGATATTTACAGCTGATATAGAATGATATTTACAGCTGATATAGACTGATATTTACAGCTTGTATAGACTGATGTTCACAGCTAATACAGACTGATATTTACAGCTGATATAGAATGATATTTACAGCTGATATAGACTGATACAGCTGATATAGACTGATACAGCTGATATAGACTGATATTTACAGCTGATATTTACACCAATGCATGCTAGCTTGGGGGTCTTGACTCAAAAATTTGAACAACCACTGCTTTAGACGATAAATATTTAGAGTTGATACATCACAGTCTTTGTTTCCCCTTCTGCATGGTTTCTTTCAGTATCTAGAGCTTCTGACCTGATGTGGCGCCCTCTGCAGGTCAGCTGGTCGTACAGGGGTGGAGCAGGAGACAGGCGCAGAGCCACGCAGAAACTTTTGAAAGTCTCTGATGCTGACTTTGGCATCCAGGTCTGGGTCAAGCTTCCTGAGCAGCACATCAACTTCCTGTTTGAAAGGTGCCAGATGTTAATTATAGTATGTTACTAATAATGATAAGAAATATGATTGATTATGATCAGAAAAATGAAAGGTGATTATAGTTAACCAAGGTTTAGTTTTCATTCATAAATTCAACAGGATGATGGAGAAAAGTTGTTAAAAATTGTACTGATTTTATGAATGAAAACTAATGGTTGTTTTTCTGTGTAGTAAATACACCTTACGAGGGGATGTTTTAACTGGACAGAGCCCTCAACCCCTGGTGGAGGAATTTTACAAACTCTGAGTTAAATAATAAGCCACATAACTGATCATGATGGTTTATAAAACAGATCATAATAGATTGTATTACTGATCATTATGGACCATATTAAAGCTCCTGTTGGTTCTCACCTCTGTGTTTAGCTGCTGCAGACTAACATGACCACAGACGCCCGTCAGAACGCCTCCATCACAAACTCGGCCTCCAACCACAACACCCAGCTCCACCTCCTCTTGCTGAGGACCTGATCAATACACAAATATATTTTACAAATATTACAATCAATATAGATCAAACCAGACCAGAGGGTGTTCTGAGATTGACACATTTGCTTATCAATAATTATCAGTCTTATCATTTTCATTTGATTTTTTAACCTGGACATCCATTTTTACACTTTTTGGTTTAAATTAATCATCAAACCATGTTGACCAGATTCCCCCTAGAGTAAATTCCTAATGATCTCTATGTTCATGTAATATCAATCAGTCTTTGTGAATGTTTGGGGTCTTTCTTATGTCTGGTCAGACAGAGCAGACTCACTGCAGACACTCTTTCTGTTTTGCTAATGAACACTCAGTGCAAATATTTGACCTTATTTATAGGTCTTTTGTTGCTATCAGCAGTATGTCTAGTGTTGATTTATGTACAGATCAAAATGAACCAATTTAGCCTGTTTTGTTGTCCAGGAGGTAATTTTTGTGTAATTAACCTCCTCAGACCCTGTGTGTATATCAGTGTTAATTTCGTCAGTTAAAACTATTCATCGACAGCCTTTTTTTCCATGACAAAAACTAGACTAAAACTAACAAAAATAGATCTCTGATGACTAAAACTGACAAAAACCAAGTTTAGTTTTTGTCAAAATGACTAAAACTAGACTAAAATGTAATTTAGTTTTGGTTTGACATTAAAAATCCGTGATATTTCTCCACGGTGGGTAAATCTTTCAAAAAAACAATGCATCTGTATCTATTCTGCCTCTCAGCTGTAGAAAGCGGGGACCAGGTTTGGCAGGGTGCAGAGAACACACTACCATGATTTGGTACCAGATTTAGGCAAGAAAATAAATGCTTGGACTAAAAGTAAAGACTAAAACGTGAGGACTTCTTATAGACTAAAACTAGACTAAAACTAAAAAGGGTAGAAATGACTAAAATGGGACTAAAACTAAAATGCATTTCATTTAAAGACAAAAACTAAAATTAAATAGCTGCCAAAATTAACACTGGTGTATATGAGGACATTACATTTTGACTTTCATGAAACAGAAATAATTTCTAAGAATTTAGAATATCTAAGATTACAGTCCAGAATGGCCACTAAACAGCAAATAATTTACTGGAAATGTTGGGAGAATTTTAATATTTTTTTAAAGTTGCTTGGAAATTTTAAGTGTTTTTATGGAAATTTTGGTAATATGTTTGCTTGGTTTGCTGTCTTTGTGAGAAATTTGCTTCATTTTTTAAAGTTTATTTCTGTTTTCATGGGAATTTTGGAAATTTGATTAAAAGTTTAGGGAATGTATCTTGGAAATAAAAATTTGGGAAATGAATTGGTACATTTTTAGGAATCTGATTGGAAATTTGTGGAGGGGTCCTGTGAAAATTCAGGATGTTTCCCACATGTTCATGGAATTTTGGGGAATACATATTTTAATTTTCTGAGAAATTGATTCAAATATTTGATTAAAAAATGGTTAAAACATTTACATATTTCCATGAAAAATAGGGAAATTGATCTGCAATTTTTTGGAAAATCGATAGCGAGTTTTAGACAAGGGTGTCCGTTGAAATTTTGAAGAATTTTTATAGAAATTTCAGGGAATCAATTTGGATATTAGGGGGAATTTTCCATCATTTTATGGAATTTTCAGGACTGTATCTGTAAATTTTAGGGAACTTTACAAGTAATCTTCGGAGTAACTTGTTTTTCATTCATGGATTTCATTGAAATTGCTTTAAATATTTAGGGAATTTACATGGAACTTTTTGTTGGATTTTTTTTTAGGTTTTGTGATAAGGTTTCACTGAAACAAATATTTAAAGTAATTTTGGGGCACTTTCATGCTAAAAATGAAATATTTAATATTCATATTTAAATATTTTTTATATGTAAAAATTGTTTACGTTTATTCAGATAATTTTTAGGGAATGTCTTTGAAATTTCAGGGAATTTGTGTGGATTTTAAAACAAAATTCCATTAAATTCCTGTCCAAAGACAAGGCTTTAGTTTCAAACTTATCAGGATCTACTGATGCCACATAAGAGGGAGAAACTAAAAATGCATTCCAAACCAAAGCTCCAGTCTCTGAAGGATACAGAAATATTGTTTAATATTTATTATTATTAGTTATTATGGAAATTAAGTATCATGATAACCCTGAGGCAGAAGTACAGGCACAGAGGTGTGAATCCAGAGTAAACACTGGAGACAGTACCTTTAGACTGAAAGTCTGGCTGGATGTGCTCCTTCTGACTTCCTGCATCCTCGTCAGACTTCAGGCTCTGCAAATGAAACATGGATGCCAATGTTAGCCCAGCCTGCAACGCCTGTGTGAGCGTGTTAACCAGCCCGTTAAACTGGTTTGAACAGAGTGTTATGAAAGAGTGGGCGCTGCTTGGACAAGAGGATGCTGGGAGAAAATGATGGAAGTGTGTGTGCAGCGATGCCAACAAGCCAAATAGTGATCAGAAGGAATTCTGGAGCGCCCGTTCCTTCTGCTAGACTGAACCCATTGTCTGCGTGGAGTCCATAGACCCCCGGCTGTCACGTTAAACAGCTTAGCATATAGAGCCCACCCAGGACATGTGTGGGAATCCGATCCTGTGACTTTAAGGCCTCGTCCTCATGTAGGCTGGTGTTTTTGTAAACAGAAGCTTTTCCTCTCCTGGTTAAAAAATAAACCCATTAACACAACGCTAAAAAACACGTTACACACATAAAAATGTAAGAACGCTCTGTTACATGCTGTAAAGTTCCCACTACAACAGTAGTAGTCCATCTTTCACTGTGATGATTACAAAGCTCAATAACAGTGTTGTATGAAGCAGCAGTGACCTCATCTTTAAGGCAAGGATTGAATGTTATGCTTTGATGAGATCAGCTTCAAAGGCAGAGGATGGAATGTTCATGAAGCTTGGTATGTTCGGCAGGTTTCCCTCCATTTTTGCTGGCTAACAAAGACCAGTCAACCCTGAAGAAAGATTATTGGTATAAATGTGTTCCAATAATGATAGACAGATGAATTATGCTGGAGGATGACATCATCTTCAAAGGAAAGGATGGAATGATTTATAAGCTTTGATGATGTCATCTACAAAGGCAGAAGATGGAATGTTCATGAAGCTGGCTTTTCCCCTCCACTTTTGCCAAATAGAGCTCAACAGTGCCTGCCAACCTTTTCGGCAGCATGGTTCCGGATGTAATTTTTCCATTCAAATTCCTCATGGACATTCCTCTAAATTATTATAACACTCTTAACACATGAACCATAACCTACCTACCTGAGAACTTGTGACAATGAAATGTTTGATAAATGCAACTTAAGGTCTGAGTACATTTTTCTTTAAGAGGATGAAGAATATTCTTGTCCGACAGTCCATTGTGATTTACGTTTTTCTTTGTGAATGATAGATTTCCAAGATTCCAAGCCATTTATGTTTATGCATGTAAGTACATATATACTTATCCTTATTCCAGTGTTTTCATTTTAAAAAAATCTGAAATATTTCCTAGTTTGAGTATTCATTGCTTTATACAACAACACCATTTCAAAGATAGAGACATCAACAGCCAACTACCATCAGACATGGTAGACATTTCCATGGTTCCGATCAGGGATGTTGCTGTGAAAGTTTAGGACTGTGGGTAATGTAGTATTTTTTTTGCAGAGATAAATAGTATTTCTTCAAAAGTGGTGGATATCTTTTAAATATACCACCATTTCCCTCTCAGGTAGCTGTTGGTCAGTCTGATTTGGATATTTTTGATACTATGGATGATAATCAGACCCACTATGGAGAAACAAAAAAGGAATTTCACTTCCTGAACCACATTGTTGAGCTCTACAGAAGAACATAGTTGACCACTTGTGGGTGGAACTGGCTGGAAGCGAGGACGCCCCCCCATGGGACACACAGACATAACCACGAGTCCACCAGCGGCTCTTATCAGAGACTTTTTAACCAAATTACATCACCTTAACAAATTGGACAATAAAATCTCTTATTCTGCAGTGACAGTAACATTAATTATGTAATATGTCTGCAGGTTTTCAGCGGAGAGAAAGGCTGACAGTCATTAGATTTCTAAAGATATCTCCTGAGTGTTTTCTCATTAGTCTCGGCCCGTGTGTTCCAGAGGAGCCGCACAGCCTCCATGAATGAACTTTCAGTATCAAAGATTGAACAGTGTTGTATAACTGTTCCCGCTACTGTAGCCCTCAGCACTGCTTACGCAAGAACATTTTCTGCTCTCCCAAAGTCCTCTGATTCCTTCTGATGGAGCCGTTTGTACAAGCCGGGGTCTCCAAATGCTACGCTGACACCGTGGAGAGACCTGGTGACGTTCTGGAAGGATCTCTATATTTCAGAGGTCATTACATCATATCTGAGTCATAACTGTTTTCACATTAGGCATGATTGTTTTATACCAGTGTGATCATTCCCTCTTCCCCTCCTTCTGCTGGTCTGCTTTCACATCAGTACCACAGTTTAGTGCCTGAGCACACCCGGAATGTTTTAGCTTTAAAGGATGACATCATCAAAGGCAGAGGATGGAATGTTTTGCCAAGTAGTTGGCCATAGTTGGCAACTGGGCTGTGGAAGGGTAAGATGGGAGGATACTTGGAGAGTTACACCCACTTTTTCAAAAGTTGCCAACAAAGGATGATCACCAAGAAAGACATCATGACAAAGTGAAAAAAGTATTTCAGAATATTTGCATGTTTTTTTAATAAAAAACTGAAATATCACATAGACATAAGTATTCAGACCCTTTGCTCAGTACTCAGTTGAAGCACCGTTGGCAGCAGTTACAGCCTCCAGTCTTTTTGACTATGACATAAGCTTTGTGCACCTGGATAGAGGAATTTTATGCCATTCTTCTTCCTAAATCCTCTGAAGCTAGCCAGCACTAGCCCAGATTTTTCTGTAATCTTTCTGGTCAAACTTGTGCTCCAAACTGCCTCCTTGTTGTTAGATTTTCTCTGTTTGTGCTTGAAATGTATTTCTACCCTTTTTTCAATTTTTTGATGAAGCAACCAAAAGGAAACAGGTAGAGGATGGACCAATCATGTTAGCTCTGCCCGCTGTTGCTGTGCTGTACTCCAGGAGACTAAGAGAGTCCCAACATTCTATCACATACACACATTTCAGTCCACTTCTAGGCTCTATAACTCCTTTGGCTTTAAAAAGGAGACAGATTATTTAGCTATTTATGCTGGATTCACGTTTTTGCTATCTTTGAAGGATCTTTAATAATTACAGTTAAAGTTTGATGATTATTTTTGACTCACAGACTTTTACAATGAGTGTGTATGTGATAGAATGTTGGGACTCTCAGTGAGATCAAAGTAAATGTCTCCTTGAGGACAGCACAGCAACAAAGGGCAGAGCTAACATGATTGGTCCATTCTACCTGTTTCCTATTGGTCGGTTTATCAAAACATCAAAGAGCAAAAATGTTTTGAGAGCTCAGAGAAAGTTTTGTACACTACAGAGAAAAATCAGAGAGTTTCAGTTTCAAAAACAAGCAGAATCAACCTGAATGAGAGGAGACTGGATTTAACATGGGTGCAGGAAGGTAGGGTGGAGTGGATAGTTTGCAGAAAAATCTGAGGCCAAAATCAATAAGGCATGATCTCAAATGTTAAAATGTGCTCTGGAGTATTGCAACAATAACGAATCCATAGATTTTCTTCCCCTGTTCTACACTCTTTAGGGTCTATCTTTGGTTTATGGTTCCTCTGACCGTCCATGGAACATGTATCTGTTTTAAAGCATGTCTCTATGTCAGAAACAAATCAGGTACCAATGAAAAGCCTGATACTAAAAAGACCAAAATGCATCCAAACAGCTGTGAACCAGCCCTGGAACTGGACTGGAGAAAAGAGGTAACAGTGAGTCAGATTTAAGGATGCATTTGGGAACACACCACAAAACAGGAAGTAAAATGTGTTTGGTTTTCCTAGTGGTGTTGACCAAGGTTGTTATAGTTAACTAAAACTAAGTAAATAACTAAAACTAAAATTCAAATATCATTTTAGTTAACTGAAACTAAATAAAAACTAAGCTCTACCAAAAAAACAAAAACTAACTAAAACTGTATAGTGTGCTTACAAAACTAACTAAAATAAAATAAAAATGGAGACAAAATATCCTTAGTTTTAGTCTTTGTTTAGTCTCTGTTTTAATACGTTTTTAAAAATGTATGACACTCACTCAACCCCAAAATCTACCTGTAAAAAACTAAAACCAACACTAAAACTGATAAAAACTAAACTAAAATGAAGCATTTTTGCAAAATAAAAACTAAACTAAACTAACAAACCAGCAGTCAAAACTAATAAAAACTAAAATGAAATCGAACACAGAAAGTCAAAACGAAAATATAAAAACTTATGAAAAATCCAAAACTATCATGAAAGCGGTTAAAGTCACAAATGTAAACATGAAGTGTTAACAAACTAAGTTTGAAGAAACTATGTTTGACCATAACAGACTAATAAAGAGAAATGCTCAGGAAAGATAGTTAACTCACTTCATTAACGTACTAAACAAATACAGGATAGGGAAGTAAATAATACAGTAATACAGTAACAATATAACGTTTAATGCTCTTGATCATTGATCCCCTGAAAGCCTAATGTGAACAGTGACATCATTACAGACATGAAAATCATGGCGTCGGACCGTGGTGTGAAAACGTTTCTCCTATCAGCTAAGCTCACTTTTAAAACAATCACATCAGGTTTTATCGACCACTTCAGATATCCTGCAGAGAGCTGTCACTCATTCCCAGAAAGGCTGGGACGGCCTGGAAACATCTCCTCATTCTGTCGGACAAGTAGACCATCGTCTTCCTCAGCTCGCTCATACCCAGACGTCAGGCAGAGGCGGTCTGTGGTTGCTGTATGTAGGCACTCTGTGTGGGGTCAGTGAAGTAAGAAAAAGAGGTTAAAGCTGCTGTGAAAAATTCAGCAGCAGATCAATTATTAACGTGTCAGTGTCAGACGGTCAGCTGCAGCAGGAACTAGCACAGTTAGCCTACATGTGTCACCCCGTGTTAGCATGTTAATATAAAGCTGCACGCACCCAAACGCTCCTATGGAGGCAGAACTCTGCGTGCTTGTTTCCTCAAACTCTAAGGCTCCATCATGAACTTTTTGCATCTCATCTGTCTGACTTTAAAAGCTGTAGTCTGTAAAACACTGTATTTAAAATACTGACTAATTGCTGAATATCTATATTTAATCATGGTTTCTGGCTTTTTGTTGCACATTTAGAATTTCACCATTTTTCATTTAAAAGCTGTTTATGTCTCCAATGACAATGTGAGTCCGTTTCAAACCTTGTACAATGTGTCAAATGATTTGAACTCTGGAAATGGAGAGTAAGGTTGAAAGGTAGATTTTTCTGTCAAATATACTGTTCAAACCTGATAAACATAAAGAAACATGCAGGAGTGCATGTACAAAATGACTCCATAACGTCCAATGTGGCAGCATTGACAATTTCCAGGAGCTGCTGTTTAGTAGATAAAAAGATTTTATAGTCAGAGAGGAATTTTTGTTCAGAGTCTTAGACCCAGAGATCTTAGTCGTGGTTACACAACTTTGTTAATATTTAACACTGCTTTTCATTCATGGAGGACGTGTTTCTTCCAGGGCTCAGACAGTTTTAATATTTTCAGCAGCAGGTTGTTTGTCTTGAGGTTTACATGCACGGCAGACTCTCCTTCACACATATCAAAAACTGTACGAAGGGCCCATACTAAACGGATAAGCTGGTTATTTAAGGCGACAGTAGAATTTTAGAGCAGACAGCTCTATCCAAACCCAGAGAATGGGCCCCTGAAGAACCCAGAATATGGGCCCCTGACAAACCCTAAGAATGGGCCCCTGACAAACCCAGAGAATGGCCCCCTGACAATACCAGAGAATTGGCCCCTGATAAACCCAGAGAATGGACCCCTGACAAACCCAGAAAATGGGCCCCTGATAAACCAAGAGAATGGGCCCCTGATAAACCCAGAAAATGGGCCCCTGATAAACCAAGAGAATGGGCCCCTGATAAACACAGAGAATGGACCCCTGACAATACCGGCTAATGGGCCCCTGACAAACCCAGAAAATGGGCCCCTGACAAACCCAGAAAATGGGCCCCTGATAAACCAAGAGAATGGGCCCCTGATAAACCCAGAGAATGGGCCCCTGATAAACCCAGAAAATGGGCCCCTGATAAACCCAAAGAATGGACCCCTGACAGTATCAGCCAATGGGCCCCTGATAAACCCAGAAAATGGGCCCCTGATAAACCCAGAGAATGGACCCCAGACAAACCCAGAGAATGGGCCCCTGATAAACCCAGAGAATGGACCCCTGATAAAACCCAGAAAATGGGCCCCTGACAAACAAAGCAAATGGATCCCTAACAATACCAGCGAATGGGCCCCTGATAAACCCTGAAAAAGGGCCCCTGACAAACCCAGAGAATGGGCCCCTGACAATACCAGAGAATTGGGCCCTGACAAACCCAGAAAATGGGCCCCTGATAAACCCAGAGAATGGGCCCCTGACAAACCCAGAGAATGGGCCCCTGATAAACCTAGAGAATGGACCCCAGACAAACCCAGAGAATGGGCCCCTGATAAACCCAGCGAATGGATCCCTGACAATACCAGCGAATAGGCCCCTGATAAACCCAGAGAATGGGCCCCTGACAAACCAAGCAAATGGATCCCTGATAAAACCAGAGAATGGGCCCCTGATAAAACCCAGAAAATGGGCCCCTGACAAACCAAGCAAATGGATCCCTGATAAAACCAGAGAATGGGCCCCTGATAAAACCCAGAAAATGGGCCCCTGACAAACCAAGCAAATGGATCCCTGACAATACCAGCGAATGGGCCCCTGATAAACCCAGAGAATGGGCCCCTGATTAAACCCAGAGAATGGGCCCCTGATTAAACCCAGAGAATGGACCCCTGATTAAACCAGAGAATGGGCCCCTGATAAACCCAGAGAATGGGCCCCTGATAAACCCAGCGAATGGATCCCTGACAATCCCAGAGAATGGGCCCCTGATAAACCCAGAGAATGGGCCCCTGACAAACCAAGCAAATGGATCCCTGATAAAACCAGAGAATGGGCCCCTGATAAAACCCAGAAAATGGGCCCCTGACAAACCAAGCAAATGGATCCCTGATAAAACCAGAGAATGGGCCCCTGATAAAACCCAGAAAATGGGCCCCTGACAAACCAAGCAAATGGATCCCTGATAAAACCAGAGAATGGGCCCCTGATAAAACCCAGAAAATGGGCCCCTGACAAACCAAGCAAATGGATTCCTGACAATACCAGCGAATGGGCCCCTGATAAACCCAGAGAATGGGCCCCTGATAAACATAGAGAATTGGCCCCTGATAAACCCAGAGAATGGACCCCAGACAAACCCAGAGAATGGGCCCCTGATAAACCAAGAGAATGGATCCCTGACAATACCAGCGAATGGGCCCCTGATAAACCCAGAGAATGGGCCCCTGATAAAACCAAGAAAATGGGCCCCTGATAAACTCAGAGAATGGGCCCCTGATAAAACCCAGAAAATGGGCCCCTGATAAAACCAGAGAATTGGCCCCTGATAAAACCAGAGAATGGGCCCCTGATAAACCCAGAGAATGGACCCCAGACAAACCCAGAGAATGGGCCCCTGATAAACCCAGAGAATGGGCCCCTGATAAACCAGCGAATGGATCCCTGACAATACCAGCGAATGGGCCCCTGATAAAACCAGAGAATGGGCCCCTGATAAAACCCAGAAAATGGGCCCCTGATAAACCCAGAGAATGGGCCCCTGATAAAACCCAGAAAATGGGCCCCTGATAAAACCAGAGAATGGGCCCCTGATAAACCCAGAGAATGGACCCCAGACCAACCCAGCGAATGGATCCCTGACAATACCAGCCAATGGGCCCCTGATAAACCCAGAGAATGGGCCCCTGATAAAACCCAGAGAATGGACCCCTGATAAACCCAGCGAATGGATCCCTGACAATCCCAGAGAATGGGCCCCTGATAAACCCAGAGAATGGGCCCCTGATAAACCCAGCGAATGGATCCCTGACAATCCCAGAGAATGGGCCCCTGATAAACCCAGAGAATCTTTTTGCTCTGATAACAGTTGTTGTTTTTCAGGTTAAATAATAAATATGGGTATCACAGATTAACTGAATCATGGAGCATGGTTTCTCTGACCTCCATGGGCCCCAGTTTGTCCCCAAATAGCTCTCTCCTTTATCCGCCCTCAATGGCAGCCTTGGTACTCGGGCACGGTGCACAGGAGATGTGAGTATTACCGTGCCCAGGTACGCATTGATTTGGGTCAAGAGGGATCAGATTCAGGTCCCTGATGAGAATCCATCCATTTATTTTCATTTCAGCCCAAGTAAAGCCAAGTCTTGTGTAGATACAGTAGTGTTTATTTCAGTGATGGCAATGGAGTCAAAGACATAACAAACAAACAGGACAAAGCATTAAGAACTCTAACCTCAGCATGTTTTTATACTGTAAACAGCAGCTGGGACTCTCTCTGCTTAAGCCCTTTATATAACAGACTAAAGTCTGAAAATGTGAAGCATTTCCAGAGATTTCAGCTGCTGGAGCTGAATAAAATCCACAGAGAGTGTGAGAGAGTGTTACAGTATTTAATCTGGGGGAATGAGAGAGCAGAGTTACATAAAAATCTCTTCAATATTTAAACAGAAAGAAACTCTAAATAAAGATCAGGGTCTCTGATATAACTACACAAAGGCTGGCTCTATTTAACGCTGAAGACACAAGCAGGGCTGGTTTAAGAAATGTGGAGGCCCCAGGCAGGGACCGACAGGAGGCCCTTTCCTTTTATCTGCAATCAACCATGAGGAGGGACCCAAACATTCTGAAGCATCTCATACAGAGAACAACAGGACATATCCAAACGGTAAATCTGAATCCCAAAACAGCCAGCAGTCCTTCATCAGCTCTAAGAAGAGTAGATATACCAAATATCTCCACCTTATGCTGGCGTGTGCTTTACTGGCAACTTCTGGAAAGTTGGTGGAACTGATGAGGAGGGGAACCTTAGCCCCTCAACAGCAGTGTTTGGGGTAACGCGTTACAGAGTAATCTGTTAGAGTACTTAGATTACTTTTTTTATTGTAACGAGTAACGTAACACATTAGTTTTAAACTTCAAGTAATCCTGTTATTAGTTACATTTTCATAAAAGTAATCTGTCACTAAAAGAAAACCCCCAAATTTCCTCTCTCTTCCGTGGCTTCAAAAAGAGAGAAAGGAAAAAAAAGGACACTCCTTGATCAGAGCATCTGCTCTGTTTGGCCTTCTCTCTTCCTGTAGTCACATCGGCACATAGTGCCATGCCAGTGAAAGGTAAACATTCTGTGCCATTACGCACACATTATTAGCTTCTTGAACCAGTGAGATGACAGAGAGGACAGTATGACACTGTGGTAAACTGGGATTATCACCATTATGTTGGATTTTTGATGAAAGGGACAAGAACAGCATCATGGTGAAAGCTCAGTTTGCTTTCATTGAATCAGTCGTTCCAATTACATGCTGTTATTACGAACAGCATTTGAGTGATTTTGTCTGCCTCTGCTCAGCTTGCTGTCAGATTGTGAGTGTGTTAAAGAGCTGTAAAGGTTTTCCTGTCTGTTAGCAGCGTTCTTAGGCTGCAGAGATACAGATTATGGGCTGTAAATTAGGCTGTACACTGGCATTAGAGTCTGCACATTCAAATGCAGACGTGTGGACGTTATCTGTTGTTTTTAAAACTACCAATCCAATCCAATCCACTTTATTTATATAGCACATTTTATAAAACATTACATTTACCAAAGTGCTGCACAGTGAGTAAAACAAGCAAAAAAAAAAACCACAGTGAACATAAAAAACATCATAAAATATATAAAAACTTCATAGGGACTAAAAACAAGCTTAAAAAGAATCACCCACACACAGTAGGGCAAATAAAAACAGATAGAAGACACACAGTAGATCACACAACTCTCATGCTGAGTTAAAAGCCAAGGAATAAAAATAAGTTTTAAGACATGATTTAAAAGTAGGTAAGGTGGGGGACGTTCTGATTTCAAGAGGTAGCTCATTCCACAATTCAGGTGCGGCAACAGAGAAAGCTCGATCACCATGGGTCCACTGCAGAGTGGAACGAGTGGCCAAGGTGTTTTAGTATTTAGAAACACAGAAGTACTCTAACACATTAGTTTTAGAAGTAGGTAACACAGTGACATAAAAAAATTACTTTTCTCAGTATGTAACGCAGTAATCTAACAAGTTAGTTTCAAAAGTAACGCTACCTATCACTGCTCAACAGCTCACCCACCTTTCCAAGTGACCAACTATGCACAACATTTCCAGCTCCAGCTGTCCTCTGCCTTTAGAGATGTCATCAAACATTTCATCCTAGCCTCTGAAGATTATTTCAACAAAGCATACAAACCTTTCCATCCTTGCCATTAAATATGTCAGCAAAATTTTAAAACATTCCATCCTTTCCTTTGAATATCATTTCATCAAAATGGATAAAACATTTCCTCCTTCCCTTTAAATATGCCATCAAAAGTTATAAAAAATAGGGATGCACCGTTCAACTTTTTTTCAGTTACGATCTGATTACTATACATATGTGCCGATACTGATATATATATATATATATATGTATATATATATTTTTTTACAATTATTATTGTTGTTGCTATAATGTGTGAGGTTACATGAGGTTGTAGTAAACCAACCAGCTCCTCTTATTACAAAGCAAAAATAAATAAATAAATAAATAAATAAATAAATGAACTGAATTTAAATGTATTCAAACACATTTATTTGAACTACTACAAAATAATAAATATCAACATTATTCAAAAAACAACAACAACTGAGTATAAGTTCAAAACAACAATGCTTATCCTAAATGCTCTTTAATGAACCTAGAGACTGCTGTAGCTTCAGTTAATGGCCGCAGCCTTCCTCTCTGACCCTTCACTGGATGTAAACAATAAGAATGTCGGCGGTGGCTAAGCTGTTAGCATATAGTAGGAAGACCGCTGTATGACAGTTTTCCAAAATAGTAAATGGAAATAAATTGGTATGTGGGCTGTTGAGGGTTAAGCTCACGTATGACTACTCACCTGAAGTGAAACTAGGCCAAATATTAAAGCACGGTATTAATCTGTAAAGAGGAACGAAGGCCGGCAGTGCTAGCTTTCAATGCTGGCCATACTGTAGAGAGTATATCAGGCTAACGTCACACCCACTTTGTGTTCTCTCATTTTTAGACTAGTTTTGACTATTCTAAATATAGATTTATGTTTTATCAACTAGGTAATTATACCGCTAAGAACATTCTAACAAATACTAGCTCAGTGGCACTCAGACTGTTTTGTCTTAGACATGCGTTCATGGTCTACTGCAAACTGTAGGATGGATTTGGATTGGTCACTTGGATCGGCGCCATCAGTCAGATATCCGATCTATTAATTACGTCCATATTAGACCCGATACCGATATTGGATCGGATCGATCCCATCCCTCTATAAAACATTCCATCTTTGCCTTTGAATCTGATTTCATCAAAACATATGAAAAATTCCATCCTTGCCTCTGAAGATGATTTCTTCAAAGTTTTTAAGACTTCCATCCTTGCCTTTAAAGATGATTTCATTAAAGCTTATGAAACATTCTATCCTAGTCTCAGAAGATGATTTCATTAAAGCTCATAAAATATTTCATCCTTGCCTTTGATCATGTAATAAAAGCTTTTAAAACATTCTGTCCTTTCCTCTAAAGAAAATGTCATCAGCATTACAAAAGATTCCATCCTTACCTCTGAACTAGAGCTGGGCAATTAATCAAAAAATAATCGAAACCGACATTTAGAGCATCTAACCGACGTAAGTCTGCAGTGTCAGTTATTTCAAGTTTTTCCTCTTTTCTTGGAAAAATTTGACTTTTTAAGATAAACATTTTCATTCCAGCTGATGTCTGTTTTGATTTCAAATGTTTCAATGAATAACAAGAAATTGTTCATCTGTGCCTGTTCCTTTCAGTTGTTTGTTCTAAAATTATACAGATATTTACAGATCAAACAAGAGTTGGAGGTGGAACGATCGTTCATTAATCATAACCAAGGTAAAAAGTTCATTTAATTGCGATTTTTATTTTTGCCATAATCGCCCAGCCTCACTCTGAACATGATTTCATCAAAGCTTATAAAACATTCTATACTTGCCTTCAAAACATAATCAGATATTGTAAAACACTCTATCCTTGCCTTTGAAGCTTATTTCATCAAACATAAACATTCCATCCTTGCCTCTGAAGACTATTTCTTTAAAGCTTTAAAGACATTCCCTCCTTGCCTTTGAAGATGATTTTATTGATGCTTATAAAACATTCCATCTTTGTCTTTGAAGATGGTTTCATCAAAGCATTCAAAACATCCTATCCTAGTCTCTGAAGATGATTTTATCAAAGATTTCAAGCCTTGTTAGGATTTACATTTCATGGGTGAATCTGTATCGATCATGCTGTATCACTTCATTCAGTGCTCTGTTTCTCTGTGCATCACCACGCTCTGTTAGGCTCCATGTTTGTACATGTGCATGGTGGGGTTATTGTAACTATATTTATCATATATCAGGCGTTGAAACTGAGACTTTTTACCATTTCGTGAAAAATATTGGCCCATTTTGAACATCTCAAAAAAGTAAGGACAGGGCCATGTTTACATTTTTCCCAGTTTTTCTCAGATTGGTGAATCTCTTTCCATTTTTACTTTTGAGTAACTCTGCCCTTCTAAAATGCTTCTTTTATACCCAGTCATGTTACTGACCTGCCCCATCCTCACTTTTTAGATGTGTTGCTGCCATCAAATTCAATTCTTTGAATAACATGAGATGAAGGTTTGAACCTGGGCTATGAAGTAGAGGATGGTGGATTCAGCATCAGTGAGGCGGTTTGTGGTCATGTTTCGGACTCTGTTGAGGAACAATAATCCAGCTGCTGCAGCCAGAAGACAAAGCGAGTCTTTCAATCTGCACACAGACCAGCTGAGAACAGCTGAGAGGTTCCTTTTCCACAAAAACAAACGTGGAGATCATCCCGTAGAAACGGAATGATGCATCTTTGATCCTCAGCCAAACCAGCTTGGACTGTCTGCCAGCAGCCACATTCCTTACAATCCCACTTCCTGAAAAACCTCCAACGCCCCCAAAACCACCAAACCTCCCCAGCAGGCTCCTCCCCCCCCTCCCCCCTTCAGGTATTCAGCAGAACAGCAGTGAGTCTGGATCAGTGAGACAAACCAAAGTCAGCAGCACAAAAGCACACAATGAGTTTCATTCACGCAGAGAGGCCAGTCTGTAGAAACACAGCTGGAGTCAACGCCTTTTTATTTACTTTATAATCATCCATCAGAGGTCAGAGAACGGTTTAACCTTGGTCTTCTTAACTAACCAACAGGACCAGGTCCAAGGGAAGGTCCATCAGAATTCATAGAGTGGTTTAACCTTTGTCTTCTTAACTAACCAGCAGGACCCAATCCAAGGGAAGGTCCATCAGAGGTCAGAGAGCGGTTTAACCTTTGTCTTCTAAACTAACCAGCAGGACCCGGTCCAAGGGAAGGTCCATCAGAGGTCAGAGAGCGGTTTAACCTTTGTCTTCTTAACTAACCAGCGGGACCCGGTCCAAGGGAAGGTCCATCAGAATTCAGAGAGCGGTTTAACCTTTGTCTTCTTAACTAACAAACAGGACCCGGTCCAAGGGAAGGTCCATCAGAGGTCAGAGAGCGGTTTAACCTTTGTCTTCTTAACTTACAAACAGGACCAGGTCCAAGGGAAGGTCCATCAGAGGTCAGAGAGCGGTTTAACCTTTGTCTTCTTAACTAACAAACAGGACCAGGTCCAAGGGAAGGTCCATCAGAGGTCAGAGAGCGGTTTAACCTTTGTCTTCTTAACTAACCAACAGGACCAGGTCCAAGGGAAGGTCCATCAGAGGTCAAAGAATGGTTTAACCTTTGTCTTCTTAACTAACCAACAGGACCAGGTCCAAGGGAAGGTCCTTTAGAGGTCAAAGAATGGTTTAACCTTTGTCTTCTTTGACTGACCTGAAGATCCACCAGAGAGGAAGGAACAACCGCCATGATGGCCTCCTGGTGGTCCGATGGTAAGAAGCCTCCTCATAATGGGGAATGAAGGGGAGAGCTGTCTGAGCCCAGCAAAATGGAGTGTCCATGGAGGTCAGGAAATTCATGGTCCATTGTAAAGTTGGGCTGTAATAACCATTTTGTAATTTTATTTTTGCCCAAACAGTTATGCTTCTTATCAAATCAATATATGCATTATTTATCTATTTATGCTGTAGTATACTGCCTTATTTTAAAAAAAAACACAATCCCATGAAAGAATTAAAATAGGTTAAAGGTGGAAAAAAAATGGCCAGAAAAGGTGGTGAAATGGAATTCCAAAGGTAGAGGAAATGGGTCATAAAATGGGCAGGACAAATAGTGAAATGTGGTTGAAATTGGCCAAATTGGGTATACAAAGTGGTGAAAAGGTGTTAATAGCAGCAAAAATGGGTCACCAGAGGTAAAGAGGAGTGGAAAGTGGCAAGGGAAAGGGTTAGGGCAAGAGGGAAACACTCCTAGCCGGTTCTACCCACTATTCCAAAAGTTAACAAATATAGTCTACTAATTCTACTAATTGGCAGAAATGGAGGGCAAAATGCCTCAACATCATTAGTTTCACCAACATTCCATCCTCTGCCTTTGATGATGTCATCTTTTCAGGTCTTAAATAGACTTTTAAAAGATGATGTCATCAAAGTTTATAAACACCCCATCCATGTCTCTAAAGATGATGTCATCAAAGTCTATAAACACCCCATCCATGGCTCTAAAGATGATGTCATCAAAGCTTATAAACACCCCATCCATGTCTCTAAAGATGATGTCATCAAAGCTTATAAACACCCCATCCATGTCTCTAAAGATGATGTCATCAAAGCTTATAAACACCCCATCCATGTCTCTAAAGATGATGTCATCAAAGCTTATAAACACCCCATCCATGGCTCTAAAGATGATGTCATCAAAGTCTATAAACACCCCATCCATGGCTCTAAAGGTGATGTCATCAAAGCTTATAAACACCCCATCCATGTCTCTAAAGATGATGTCATGAAAGCTTATAAACACCCCATCCATGTCTCTAAAGATGATGTCATGAAAGCTTATAAACACCCCATCCATGTCTCTAAAGATGATGTCATCAAAGCTTATAAACACCCCATCCATGTCTCTAAAGATGATGTCATCAAAGCTTATAAACACCCCATCCATGTCTCTAAAGATGATGTCATCAAAGCTTATAAACACCCCATCCATGTCTCTAAAGATGATGTCATCAAAGTCTATAAACACCCCATCCATGGCTCTAAAGATGATGTCATCAAAGCTTATAAACACCCCATCCATGTCTCTAAAGATGATTTCATGAAAGCTTATAAACACCCCATCCATGTCTCTAAAGATGATGTCATCAAAGCTTATAAACACCCCATCCATGTCTCTAAAGATGATGTCATCAAAGCTTATAAACACCCCATCCATGTCTCTAAAGATGATGTCATCAAAGCTTATAAACACCCCATCCATGTCTCTAAAGATGATGTCATCAAAGCTTATAAACACCCCATCCATGTCTCTAAAGATGATGTCATCAAAGTCTATAAACACCCCATCCATGTCTCTAAAGATGATGTCATCAAAGCTTATAAACATCCCAGCCATGTCTATAAAGATTATTTCATCAAAGTTTAGAAACATTCCATCCTTCAAACCAGCTACATCCCTTCTGCTATTGTACCAGTCATTTAAGCATATTTTAAACATACACCTCACACCTCATGCACACCTACAGTGACTACATCTAGCAGCCCATTGGAGCAGGGGGGCACCCAGGCTGTTAGTAAAGGAAGGATGGAATGTATGTTATTAATGTAAAAGTGGAACATCACTGATCGAAACAATGCATTAAATTTGAAAACATCCACTAACTGCAGGGGAAACTGAAGGAGTGAGAAAAAGAAGCAGGAGTAGGTAAAGTTGAGAATTTTTCCATTCAGGAAATAAAACCTTTGAAGGTTTATCCCAGTTTTAGGACAACATGAATCAGCATCTTACCTCCACACTCTCCAAAGATGTCGACCTCCTCAGTTTGGCTCTGCGGACGCCAGGTGACAAGTCCGTCGGCTCATTTCTGGATGGCAGCGAGTCCTCAGAGTCGCAGGTCAACCCGGCATCAGGCTTATTGTCGGGACGGGAGCGGCGGCCGTAACGCTTGGTCCCCTTCACAAACTTTGGCTTCACCTCCTCTGGAACAACTGCAGAGAGAGACGAGCAGACTCGGTGAGACAGGCGGGTCGTATGTAGGTCAGCAGAGCTGCAGAGTCACCGCAGAGACTCAGAGCCAGAAACAGCCAGCAAATGAAAGGGTGAGCCAAAATCTGTCACACAGGAATCCTCTGAAGCCAAAACAGGCCTTCAAACAGACACAGACCAGGACAGGACCCAGAGGCCAGCACAGGGCCCAGAGAGTAGCACGGTGCCCCCACAGACCAGCACAGGGCCATCAGACCAGCACAGGGCCCAGAGACCAGCGCATACAGAGAGCTTCTGGACTAACAGGAAATACACCTGGACTTCCATCAAGCCCCTTCTCTCCCTGCTTTAGCTTACATAGCAGGGCTGGAACAACTGGTCCTGTTAATAGTTATCTTTATAAACGAAGAAAAGTTATCTGAATTATCTGAGGTTACTTTGGGGCCTTCATGATGCCACAGTCACAGTAATTATATGATTATAGACAGGTGCATGGTGGTCGTCTCTGAGTCAGTGATTATTTCAATATGACATTATAAGGAAAAAATAATCAAGAATGCTACAAAAAGCTTGTTTTGGTTCATTTAGATTAATTTTGACCACCTGGAGAGTGCAATGAGTAAATTGATCTTGAAAAAATGTGCAGGTTTTTTTTTCTTTTCTCTTGCTTCCCCCAATGACTAATAGACTGGTCAGTAGGTGGGTGTGATTTCCATGGTTGACTACAGGCCTAATAATCAGATGTTTTAAAATTACTTACAGTAAACAGTCTGTTTTTGAAATCTCTTTCGGGAAAAAAGGTTCAAATTTAGTTCTGCTACATTTACAGCGTGTATTTTCTGTGCAGCTCTGCTGCTCTTTTAGAACCATCTGTTTTTGTGGTACGGAGTCTGCACATCTACTTACTTTTAAACGGTAATTAGCTCTCAGCCTGCAGTAATGAGTAAGGATGAAGATCAACACCCGTATCTGTCAAGACCTGCTTCTGTATTTTTCAAAAGGTTTTAACTTACAGGTAATGCTTTCGAGTCTCACAGGCTCTGTACTGCGTTTTGTGGTATTACTGGTGTAAAAACAAACATCAGTTCTTGCAGGGGAACTTAACCTATTTCCTCTAAGAAAGACCGAGAGTCAAACTGCAACCAGGCCCCACATTAAAGCCAAGGTTGTGGTTCACTCTGGTCTCAACTCTTTACGCAGATAATTTAAAGTCCTCCACCCAAAATGTACCAAAAATTCCTCCCTTAGTCCTTTCCTCTCCATTTTGCCTAAACCCTGAAAAAAATAAAAACATTACACGAAAGGTGGGAGTAAAAGGACAGGAGAGGAAACCTGCAGTGATGAGAGAATCTGACTGCTCTTACACCAGGACAGGGGTCATCAACTCCAGTCACACAAGGGCCAGCTTTTTCCTGACAGACTATGCAGGTTGGAATAAGCTAAACTAAAATCAGTAGTTTAGTCTAATTCAGTAGTTCTTAACTAGTTGTGTCACGGGACCCATCATCAACTCCTCAAGGAGAATTATGACCCAAATTTTGGAGATCTTTTTGATCAATCAGATGTATTTAATAATAATAGTGGATTTTGGGCCTAAAACAGTACAACAGGTGTAAAAAAACATGGACAGGACAAAGTAATCATGTTTTATAGGTTCTCAGACAATTTGGCACAACTTCTTTTCCAGGCACACATCTGTGACCCAAAGAAAAGGGCTTTGTGACCCACATCTGGGTCCTGACTCACCACTTGAGAACTGCTGGTCAAATTAACATATTCTTGTAAAATATTATTTCTTTTAAAAATGAATGGAACTTTAAGCTTTTAACAGTGATGCCAAATATGAGGCTTTTCCATTACATGGCGCGGCTCGGCTTGACTCGGCATGGCCGCCCAGTGCAGCAGGGGATTTGCTTTTCCACCACAACTGACCTGCCTGTTTGAGGGTCCAACTAGAGCTGATGACACAGTGTTATCAGCCCTCCTCGATCTCTCTACACAGTCTGGTCTGAATGACTTTACATCGTTTTAAGGCAAAAATCTAACTGTAGACCGACAGCGCTGCAAGCTGCTGTTTTCACATTCTCTCTCTCCCTCCATCTACAATCAGTACAAGAACAATAGTTCAAGCTTATCATCAAAGGAGAGAATTTTCCTGCAAATAAGTTAAAAACAGTCTCCTTACTATCAGTTTGTGGGTCTCTAAACAGCAGAAAATCAACACAATCATATTTTTGGATTGGGCAGTGAGAACGGCATGCTTTACTAGTGCCAGAATAAATTAAAGACAGACTCCGTCATGGCCTAAATGTTTCAAACATCTCCAGCATTTTAAAAAGTCTAGAATTCATTTGTCTACTAGATTAACCCTAGTACAGAATCATTTAAAAAATTCCTCGGTCCAGACGGTGATCCGGATCACTCCCAAAATCTAATCAGTTCTTCCTTATGCCATTTCTCACATTTCCTGAAAATTTCATCAAAATCAGTCCATAACATTTTGAGTTATGTTGCTGACAAACAAACCAACGAACTAACAAACCCTGCCGATCACATAACCTCCTTGGCAGAGGTTAGGGAGAAGGGGAAATGGTCATATTTCTGTTATTAGTAGGTGCAGAGAAAGGTGCATTCCTGGATCTGTGCCTGGTCCTTCCTGATGTCACTCATCAGAGTGAGAAGCCGTGTGCAACTATCGGACCTAGAATGCACAAAAATCTCAAGTTTTGGTCTTGTGTCATAAATATTAAATCAAACAGCGAATGCTTACACCGCTGTAACAGAGCTATAGACAGCTGGAGCAGAGGCAGAGATAAAACGTACCTCCCCATCTTCCCGTGGGATAAAAATTTATCATGGAGGGTTATCAGTAGCAGAAGGGGGTAAATCCCCCCAGCAAATCGGACCCCGCAAAGCGCTCGACATCGACACGGCACGCTTGATTTGAGCGAAGCTCACCGCGGCGCGGCCAAACTTGTGATTGAAATGCAAATAAGCACGGCTTGGTTTGACTGGGCGCGGCCAAAAGCCGAGGTGGAAAAGCCCCAATACTTATTACCTCTTATGTCCTTATCACCTATACTGAAGCTCGCCACAAGGGTGCAATTGAGATATTTTAGCTACATATTTCTGGAGCTCTCTTCATGTCTTTTACTGAATTTGATGCTCATAAGCTGTGCCGTGATTGGTTAAATACACATGCAGGAAACAGATCTTTTGTGTAGATTCTCAGGAAGGAAAAATTCACTCCTTAAAATGTAGCTTTAATCATGAAATGAATGATAATATTTGTTTACCATGTCAAATTACAAAAATAAAATACCTATTTCATTCTTGTTTAAAAATTTGCTAAGTTGAAGGTTTTATTTAAACTTCAAGAAAAAAGTTAAACAACAGAATGCCATATTTTTTCCATTTTAAATTTTTCTGAATTGTATTATCCTCCAGGGGCCGGATAGGAAGCCATGGGGGGGCCTGATGTGTCCCTTGGGCCTCCGGTTGATGATCACCACACTAGGAGGATTTTACAGATGTGACGTGGGTTTACAGTGTAAACACTACAACCTGACGCTGATGGACTACAAAATGCAAATCTATCACTCGGTACGTTCTCCTTGTTGTTCAGTGCAGTGAATGAAATGTGAAAACTCTGGGATAAATATGAGCTCATTAAGGTCTTATATCTCTACAGGATGAGGAACTGTCACTGTTAACATCTAGAACAGCTGAAAGGTTTAATATCTCTGAATCTGAGCTTTCTTTATAGTCAGTAAAAGTTGATTAATGATATTTTAGTCCTTTATTTTACAACAGTTTAATTTATTCTCTACCTATCCATTCTATCTTTCATTCTCTCTTGTTTCTAAGTTGTTTATTCAAGTCTACTCTGGTTCAATCGTTCTTTCAGCTCGTTGTTAAAGCAAGAAGCTCTCTTCAGCAGATATGCTGAGAAAAACAGAGGCAGCTTTTCAATTCACATCAATGACTGAAGGACTGTACTGGAAACACTTCAGAATAAAAGACTGGTGTAAAAATGAGGGTAGTCTGACCACAGAAACAAACCAATCAGGCTTTTACTTTGAAAAACAGACTGTAGGTGTACCAGGATACACTTTTTCACCAAGCTGGTTCTAGGGCTAGTGCTTAACCTAGACTGGTTCTTTGTTTTTCTACAGCAAAAGAACTGGCTCCAGAAGAAGCAGTTCCAGCGTGGAACAGCAGTGAAGTGAGATCTGACTGCAGCATACAAAGCAGACAAATTTAACTTGAGTGAATGGACTTAAAAATAGACATCCTCTGTCTTACCTGGCTCCAGGTAGCTGCTGTTGTCCTCTGATGTGCTGAAGTCCAGAGAGCGAGACAGAACAGCCACGAAGCCTTCCTTAAACTCCTCAAAGTTCACCTGAGGACACACAGAGGTCATTTAAGGTCAGCAGAGAGGTCATTTAAGATCAGCAGAGAGGTCATTTTAGGTCAGCAGATAGTTTGACGGTAGATTAGAAAACACGGGCAACGCCACTAAACAGGAAGTATCTATCCATCAGACCAAACTGTTGTGTATGTCTGTTGTGTACCTAAGTTGTTGTGTATTTATGTGTGTCTGTTGCTGTGTATGTATACTGTACCCTGGAGTAGGTGCGTGTTCCCAGCAGCGTGTCCAGCAGCAGCGGTAGGTGAGCGTCCAGCTGAAGTTTTCTACAAAGCGCCGTCAGCTCATCACGGTCTAGGAAGCCAGTCGCCGTGGTGTCGCAGCTGTCAAACTCAGCCCTCAGCTGAGCGACGTAGTGGCTATGCTCCGCCTCCTCCATCACCAAACATCACGCTGCAATGCCAAATTAGCTGCAGGAGAACCGCCACAGGTTAATGACGTTTATAACAGTGTTAATTTCATCGACTAATACTATGACTAAAACTATTCGTCGACAGCCTTTTTTCCATTACAAAAACTAGACTAAAACTAACAAAAACAGATCTGTGATGACTAAAACTGACAAAAACTAAGTTTAGTTTTTGTCAAGATGACTTAAACTAGACTAAAATGTTATCTAGTTTTTATCGGACATTTAAATCCATGATATTTCTCAACTGTAGGTAACTCTGGCAAATAAACAATGCAGCTGTAGCTATTCTGCCTCTCAGCTGTAGAAAGCAGGGACCCCAGGTTTAGCAGGGTGCAAAAACACACTACCATGATTTGGTACCAGATTTAGGCAAGAAAATAAATGCTTGGACTAAAAGTAAAGATTAAAATGTGAGGACTTTTTATGGACTAAAACAATTTTTTTTTTAGTTTTCATCAGCTAAAGCTAGACTAAAACTAAAAAGGGTAGAAATGACTAAAATGTGACTAAAACTAAAATACATTTTATTTAAAGACTAAAACTAAGACTAAAATTAAAAACAGCTGCCAAAATTAACACTGGTTTATAAAGAATTAAATTTTAGAAAAATAAAATTACAGTTATAACAGATAACAGAGAATACAGAGATCATTTTGTTTTCAGAAAGACAAGTTTATGACATTTTAAATCAGTTGATCTACAAGTGGGCAATTCTAGCACAACCTCACAAACTTCCGAGGTGCATGGAGGATGAAGAATGTCATGAAGAAAACAGAAATCTCCAGCAACACTTGTAGTTTAGATCAATCTAATAAAGTTGTTCTTTTTCTGTTTTCTTCAAATCAGTGTATCTTAACTGGTCTGGCATTAGGACCCTCCAACTGTTCCACAAAGAGAAACTGTGACCCAAACTTCTGACAAATGTGTCAGTCAGATTTATTTATCAAAAGACAGGGCTGTTTGAGCCCCAGATAGAAATATGACAGAACAAAGAGACTAACAAAATGAGAAAAATAATATCAAATAAATAACTAGAAAAGCACTCGGAGAGTGTGGAGACCTCCGCCATTAGCTCTATCTCCCAATAGTACAGAATCCAGATGGTGATCCGGATCACTCCCAAAATCTAATCAGTTCTTCCTTATGCCATTTCTCACATTTCCTGAAAATTTCATCAAAATCTGTCCATAACTTTTTGAGTTATGTTGCTAACAAACTAACTAACTAACTAACAAACTAACTAACAAATAACCCCTGCCGATCACATAACCTCCTTGAGGTAATGGTAACATGCATGGGAATTAATCATAGAAGACTTATTAAAGTTTCTGTGAAAAATCTGATAAAATCCCCAAATTTTCCAGGAAGACTCCCAATCATTCCCACTAAAAATTCCTGAGATATTACTGGAGAAGACTTCTGAAAGTTTCTGGGAGAAGTCCTGACAATCACAGCTGAAATCCGCTAAAGTTCATTGTGAAACTTTCTTAGATTTACAGGAAACGTCCCAGAGAAAAGCACCGAAAGAAAAATGCCCAAAAATATCTAGGAAACTTCCTGAACCTTTCAAAGAACATCACCTTTGGTTTCCACGAAAAACTCAAAGAGAAAATAATCCTTTGAGTTTGGAGAAATTCTTGATGACAACTACTGAATTATTCAGTTTAAAATGTTGAAAAGCAATTTTTTCCCATTCTGCTACCTTAAAACCCTTACAAAAACACTTAATAGACTCCTAGACACATTTTCCAGGTACTCATTCACGACCCACTGGAAACAGCTCAACGGCCCACTTTTGGGTCCCAACCCACCAGTCGAGAACCCCTGTTTTAAAGTAACTGTATATGTGCTGTTGTGTTGTTCAGACTTGGCCTGGGCTTGCCTTGGTCACAAGAAAAGTCCACCACTGATTAAACATATAGGCTAATAAAAGTTAACATGGAGTTAACGTTAATATGGAGCAGCAGAGTTATCATCCACAGCTGTCATACTGTGGGCCTGAGTCTTCATGTCTGGTGGATCTTATCCTCACCATAAACCTCACCAATGGTGCCTGAGAAATCTGAAATATTTCCTGCAATCACTACAGATACCAGAAATATGTGAGGGAGTAATCACAGCCTCTGACAGGGTTATAAAGACGAGGAGAACAACCATTAAACGGACAGAAGTCAAAACAATAACTGACGGAAGTCCAATCATTAAACGGACAGAAGTCCAATCATTAAACGGACAGAAGTCAAAACAATAACTGACAGAAGTCCAATCATTAAATGGACATAGTCCAACCATTAAACGGACATAGTCCAACCATTAAACGGACATAGTCCAACCATTAAACGGACATAGTCCAACCATTAAACGGACATAGTCCAACCATTAAACGGACAGAAGTCAAAACAATAAACGGACAGAAGTCCAACCATTAAACTGACAGAAGTCCAACCATTAAATGGACAGAAGTCCAACCATTAAAAAGACAGAAGTCAACCAATAAAAAGACAGAAGTCCAACCATTAAACAGACAGAAGTCCAACCATTAAATACTCAAAAGTCCAACCATTAAACGGACATAGTCCAACCATTAAACGGACATAGTCCAACCATTAAACGGACAGAAGTCAAAACAATAAACGGACAGAAGTCCAACCATTAAACAGACAGAAGTCCAACCATTAAACAGACAGAAGTCCAACCATTAAACAGACAGAAGTCCAACCATTAAACAGACAGAAGTCCAACAATTAAAAAGACAGAAGTCCAACCATTAAAAAGACAGAAGTCCAACCATTAAACAGACAGAAGTCCAACCATTAAACAGACAGAAGGCAAACAATAAACATACAGAAGTTCAACCATTAAAGGGACAGAATTCCAACCATTAAACGGACAGAAGTCAAACAATAAACAGACAGAAGTCCAATCATTAAACGTACAGAATTCCAACCATTAAATGGACAGAAGTCAAACAAAAAACATACAGAAGTCCAACCATTAAAGGGACAGAATTCCAACCATTAAACGGGCAGAATTCCAACCGTTAAACAGACAGAAGTCAAAACAATAAACATACAGAAGTCCAACCATTAAAGGGACAGAATTCCAACCATTAAACGGACAGAATTCCAACCGTTAAACAGACAGAAGTCAAAACAATAAACATACAGAAGTCCAACCATTAAACAGACAGAATTCCAACCATTAAACGGACAGAATTCAAACCATTAAACAGACAGAAGTCAAAACAATAAACATACAGAAGTCCAACCATTAAACGGACAGAATTCCAACCATTAAACAGACAGAAGTCAAAACAATAAACATACAGAAGTCCAACCATTAAACGGACAGAATTCCAACCATTAAACAGACAGAAGTCAAAACAATTAACATACAGAAGTCCAACCATTAAACGGACAGAAGTCAAACAATAAACAGACAGAAGTCCAACCATTAAACTGACAGAAGTCAAACAATAAACATACAGAATTCCAACCATTAAATGGACAGAAGTCAAACAATAAACGGACAGAAGTCCAACCATGAAATACTTAAAAGTCCAACCGTTAAACAGACAGAAGTCAAAACAATAAACATACAGAAGTCCAACCATTAAACGGACAGAATTCCAACCATTAAACGGACAGAATTCAAACAATAAACGGACAGAAGTCCAACCATTAAACGGACAGAAGTCCAAACATTAAATACTCAGAAGTCCAACCATAAACAGACAGAAGTCAAATCTATCAACAGACAGAAGTCCAACCATTAAACAGACAGAAGTCCAATCTTTATAGTAGTTTTTATTGTTTTTAGTTAGACATGTATGGAGGCTCTAACATGATGTCTCTGTCTTTGTTGTGCTGCTGAATCAGAGGCTGAACATGCCCCCCCTCCTGTTTCTGTTATATAATCAGTAATCTGTGTCCCTCTTATCTCTCTGCCTGCTGTCTCATCATCATCATCATCATCATCATTAGACAAACACCGCTCACAGCCTTGTTATAAGCTTCAGACAGCAAGAACAGGGTTTCTGTGTACTTCTTTAATAAAATCTTTAAATACTTTGTAGACTTTTAAAAATCCTCTTTTTTCACAGTGTTGTAGCATCTGCACTTATCTGGTCTCGTGAGGCTGTGAATCCCATCATCCAAAGATTACTAAACACAGTGTTTCATTTAATTGTTTTTAGCTTTGAGCTACTTTGAGACTTTGTCGTTTTAATCTAAAATGTGCATATAAATATACATAATCTGCTGGGCTGCCTTAATGCGGAGTGATAATTAGTAGGAGGGCCAAACATAAAACAGTTCATTTCACATTTTTTACAGCCTTTTTTTTTTTTAGTTAAGGGACCAAATCCATCCTTCATTTTGCTGTTAGATTATGAATATGCTCATAGCTAAATATCTCAAGTTGTCAGAGGATTTTCTTCAATATAAATTTATATTTGAGCTGGCTCAGCTCATACAGTTAATCCAACTATTTCCCCAGAAATTGCTGGCTCATCTTAAATCTGAATGTTCACCTGGAATACACCTTTACATAATTGAAGAAACTTAGTATGATGTGTTGTATCAACTTCTTGATCAATAGTCCACCAAATAATTATTTTACTCAACATGAATGAAGTTAGAGTTTTTTCAGTACCTGAGCACCAACCCCAACAGTCACAACATCATGATTTTACTAGTTTTTACAGCTGACATTGAAAAAGTGACATAAATTAATCAGTATATTATACAGCTAACCTGGTAAGCAAAAAACCCCAAACTGTTTCCAAATATGAATGAAAAAATAAATAAAATCTTGCCCTGCCTTTAAGGAAGTTAAGAGAACAAAACAGAACTGGACTCATTTTTCATTTTTGCTTTCATTGTTTCTCTGTCTTTGTTTTTCAAGAAGAAATGAATAAATCAACAACAGCTTGTTGATCAAAACAGAAAGATCAAAGAATGTTACACTGGGACTACAACATTCTTTTATTCAAAACACCTGCTGCAGGTGACATGAATGGGAAAAGAATGTTACATCACCAGTGTTCTGTTGTTTGATTTTCCTTTTATATGATCAGAACATAAAAAAATAAGATGGAAATCAAACTGTTTTTTATTTATCTTATTGTTTTTGAAAAACAAAAACAGATTTTTTTCATTTTCTGTTCATTAATTTCTAACTTAACTGCCTGAAAGGGCAAGGACAGTGTACTTTAACATAGTTCCAATTCCTGGTTGAAACAAGTCTCAAAAATCTGGGGGAACTCTTTTTTATTGCTATTATTACCTTATTGCAATTTTTCTTTTTCTTTTTTTTTGGGGGGGGGGGGGCGCAGCGAAAAATGTATGCATTTTCCACTCTTGTTGACTTTTAATTGAACAAGGAAAAATTTAACGTTTTTATTTTAATCAAAAACTGTAGAAAATAAATCATAAAATTGGTCCAGTTTTTATTTTTGTGGGTTGTGTTTTTTTCTCTTATTTCAAAGAGCACAAAAACATGCAACCCAATAGAAAAGGTTATCATTTCAAAATAAAAGACTTGATAGCAATCCATTGGGTTTACAGTATAATAATTACCCTTTATGTTCAATATAATCTGTTATAAATAATCTTGATGGTTGACTGTTGGAGATATTCATGTACACAACATAAGTCATATTTTCAGTTCATAACTGTATTATTTAATGAAAAGGGTATTTAGAATTGTACCTGGCCACTTTCTCATTTTTAAGCAGACATTGGGAGAAAGCTTATTTCTTGATTTTTGATTTTACATTAAAAAAAAAATCAGTTGGCTGTAAAACACACTGACCTAATATTTAATCATCCACTCTTATGACAATATCGACCAATATAGCCCAATATGAGACTGTGACCACATAGTGCACCCCTAATAGGAAGACACTAGTTTGCAATGAAACATATTTTTTGTATTTTCTGATGAATTTTTAAACCACGTTGTCCACATATTGACAAAAAATTAATCAGAATTTTAGAATATAAAACAGTAACACATACATATGATGATTTCAGAACCCAGAGGTTCAACATCAGTCTCTTTAATAGCATGCATTATTATGATAAACTTCAAATAATGAACGTAGGTCTTCTGTTAACTGTACTAAATGACGGTTTGAGGAATAAGTACAAATGGCATTAAACACTGACCGGAAATAAACCAGCCCCGTTTACGTAAAACTTAAATGTCTCCGTTAAAGTCCCTCTCTTCTTCGTTAAACTGCTGTAGTTTGGGTATAAACACGCAACGTCTCCGGTGAGTCTCGCGAGCTGATGAAGCTTCACCATGGGAACGGAGTCGCGAGCCGCCGCAGGAACAAAAGGCTGGCGGTTAAAAGAATAAAGTCACAATAGGAGCAAAATAAAATGAAAGGGAAACTACAGTAATAACCTGATCATACGCCATTTCACTCTAGAACCGAACTCTTCCTTTTATGGAAAGTTTGCCCCATCCGTTAAATTAAAAAACCCACAAAGTTCACTCCACCGACATTAAGGATTCCTACCGCGGGAAAAGTTCTCTTCCCCTCCGCCGGTAAAACTTCACGGTTCCTCCATGAATGTGGTCCTGAAGCTCGGGACTGTCCACCGTTAACTTACCGACATGAACTGAGAGTAACGGAGCCAGCAGCACCGACCGACAACCGCCAAATTAAAGCATACGAGTGCAATGGAGTGACACTTCCGGTATGACTTTTCACAATAAAAGGCACCGAGGAAGCTTCTTGGACATCAGAATCAGGTTGCTGAGCCCATTAGGGCTTCATTCAAGGTTGGTTTAAGAAATGTGGATGCCCCAGGCAAAGACCGAAATGAGCCCCCCATTTAGAAGAAAGGTCCATATTAGAGAATTACAGGACATACACATAAAGGTAAATCTAAATCCCCAGATGGCGTTAGGCAAAAATGTAGAGGAAAAGCTCTGTCAACATCCCCAGCTTCATCAACATCCTTCCCTCTGCTTTTGAAAATGTCAGCAAAGCTTATAAAACATTCCATCCTTGTCTATTAAAACATAATAGTATAAAAAATAATATGAAAACGTATTTTTTTTAAAGAGTATTTACTGGAAAAGCACTGGGAGGGCGCAGACCTCCACCATTAGCCCTATCTCCCAATAGTAAAGAATCCCTTAAAAAATCCTGGATCCAGGTGGTGATCCAGATCACTCCCAAGATCTAATCAGTTTTTCCTTATGCCATTTCTCACATTTCCTGAAAATTTTATCAAAATCCGTCATTAGCTTTTTGAGTTATGTGGCTAAAAAACTGACAAACTAACTAACAAGCCCTGCCGATCACATAACCTCCTTGGTGGAGGTAACAATCAGTGCAATGAATAAGCGGATGTCTAGGCATATTAATTATTAAGTTGTGGTGTAAATATCACACAGAAGTGTCCTAATTAAAGAAAATAGAATTAGAGATCAATAAAGACAAACATGACACTACTAGATACTGGCAAAAGAAAAGAGCACATGATTTCTTAAGAAAAAGTGTTTCTTACTTTGAATTATATTTACTTTACTGAAAGTTGAATTTATGATTTATAAACCTACTCATGAAAGAACAGAGTCTTTTAAAGTTAATCAAAATATCTATTCTAAAAGATGATTTTTCCTTCATTTGAAAAACAACACAAGAATATGAATCTAAAAAAAGGAAAATCTGAAAAAGAAAGTGCACTTCATCCACAAATGTTTGGTATAATATTCCAAATTTAAGTAATAAATGTTAACTCATTATCTCACTACTGACTGAACAGACACACTCCTGTAGGTGGCAGAAAGCTTGTTCTTTCTGTTTTACTCAGTAGATGTTATGAAGATGTAGTGAAGTATAATAAACTCTTAAAACATACTGAAGTTAAATCTAATGACATTAGTTAGTTTCAACCCAGGTCACTGGTGTGTTAGGAGATAAAGCAGACTTTAACCAACATATAAATTCCCTCAGAGAGTTGTTCAACTCACAAAAACCCATCTGTGTATTGTTCATTTACCCTTTACTGTTTTTTTTTTTCTTTAAACCAGTGTGTTTTATTTTCTTAAGCACAAAAAGGTGATGAGACAATGTAATATTATCAATAAATCAATGACTCATACCCTTTATTTTTCATTGCAGTTAATTGTAATTTGGAATCAAATTATCTATGTATGAAACACGAGCAGTGAAGACCCTTGAGACCATGTTGGGTTAATGATGGTAGTATTTTCTAAATATTTTACACACAGACTAAAAAAAACTCCCAGAATCAATCAAACTACGTGACAACCAGATTTTAGATGTTTAAAACGTCATTGATTGTTACAGCAGCAGACACCGACTCTCTAAGTTTTATTTTTAACAAAATAAAAGCACCACTTCCGGTCTGTGCTGTGGCGTCTTGATGATGGTTGAAGAAATGACAATGTTGCAATGGGAAATTTGGGCCACTCGAGGGCGCTGCCGCTTTTATCATACTGACTCAAACAGACACCACAACATTGCTTAATAATACCTTAATAACGATAAAAACAAGCACTCATTTTGCCACTACTCCCATACATTGATGAGAATTACTATGAAGGCATTTTATCAGCATGTTGTTGGTATCAGCAGATATTAGATTAAAAAGTTAAACATTCACAAAAAACTATATGACACACATTTGAATAGAAATGATACCAACAAAAGCTTGTACATTTCTAAATTTTAATGTTAACAGCACTTTTCAAGTTCATGTATTTTTGTATGTCATGTTTACTTCCTGTACGGAGTCAAATTCCTTGTTGCTTAAGCATACCTGGACAATAAAGCTGATACAGATTTCAAGCCTGCTCTGCCCCCAGGACTACACCTCACCAGGGCCTGCTGACTTCTGTAGGCTCAGGAATACATCTCACTCATCTAATACGCACATTAACAAAAAATTAATCTACCACCTGTAACATAAACTACTGTGGTAAAATGCCTCACCTCACATGCGCATTTGGAATAATAGATTACACCAACTGTAACGTAAACTACTGTGGTAAAATGCCTCACCTCACATGCACATTTGGAATAATAGATTACATCAACTGTAACGTAAATTACTGTGGTAAAATGCCTCACCTCACATGCACATTTGGAATAATAGATTACATCAACTGTAACGTAAATTACTGTGGTAAAATGCCTCACCTCACATGCGCATTTGGAATAATAGATTACACCAACTGTAACATAAATTACTGTGGTAAAATGCCTCACCTCACATGCGCATTTGGAATAATAGATTACAGCAACTGTAACATAAATTACTGTGGTAAAATGCCTCACCTCACATGCACATTTGGAATAATAGATTACAGCAACTGTAATGTAAATTACTGTGGTAAAATGCACATGAAAAATCATGTCACACTCCAGCAAGGAAACAGCAGACGTATGTAGCCTAGTACAAAGATGTCCGTGGCAGAGACTCAAGAGAACTGGAGTGAAATGTCCCAGCCAAGCACCAGTGAGGAGGTTGGTAGTAAACATACATGATTCTTAAATGTATTTGCATTGTACTAAAATGTGTTTATTTTCAATGGGCATAAATGCGGCTGAAACAGGTGCATCCCAAATTTTTCAACATTAACATTTCACTATAACATTATAGTCATTATGGCCTTTAGAAAAATGTTTTTTGGGGAGGTGGCGTAGTGCACTATGGTAGAATGGAATGCAATGGAATGGACTGGTAGAATGGAATGGAAAGTATAATGGATTGGAATGGTGGAATGAAATAGAATGGTAGAATGGAATGGTAGAATGGAATTGGCCCCTGTGGCGCGGCCTAGGCTTTTGTCCTTAATGGATTTTTTCCCCTTACATTACTTTTACTTGTATACTTTGAGTAGTGTTGAAACCAGCAGTTTACACTTTTACTTGAGTAAAAAGCTTGAGTTCTACAGAACTTCTACTTCTACAGAAGTCTTTTCAAACCCTAGTATCTACACTGAAAGAAAGTAATTTGGCAGGTCTTTGAATTTACTAAGATTAAATAAGTTTATGTAACACAATACAGTAGATTTCTTATGTGAACATAGTTTAATCAAGTAGATGTAACATGTTAAAGAAGAATTTATGTATTTGTTTTGAGTTGACTGAAAGTGATTTAATCGAAAAAATAAAAGCAATATAAACGAGTTTACAACAGCAGAAATGACATAGCCAGTTCAGTGGCTGCCATGCCATTGGACAATTCTGTGTGGTGGGTTGCGGTAAATAAAGGGGCACGCCCTTTATCAGATCTGTTAACTACAAAAGTCATGGAACATTCCGGAATCACACAAGCTCCCTTTCCAAACGGAATAACTGAAAAAGTAAGTAAACAACAATATTTTTCTGCACTTGTTTTGTTAGTTTTGTTGCCACTAGCGATGCACAGTTTGAAACAAATTTACGGTTTCTGTACGCACTTAATCTACGGTGAAAAGAAGTTTATATTGGGCTTATGAATGTCTTTGCAGTCATTAATCTGTCCTGAAGATGCTTTTAAAAGCATAGTTGTAGCAAAATAACAATGTGTATTTGGTATCCACTGTATCTCATGTGAAACTTGCAGTATTTCTGTTAAGCAAACACTCTTACAGTAGTAGTGCTTTACTGTTTTGTTAAAAATTCACTGCTGTTGATGCAGGGTTTACAGTTTTGAGCTTCAACACTGAAAGCAGAGCAACTGCACTGAGAATACTTATTCTGTTGGGTAAAGTATGTCTTTTAGGCCAAGTTTTAAAACTCAGTACTGAAAAAAATTAAGTACATAAATTGTCTGACTCTTTGCCCGCCCCCCCAAGCTTTTAGAGAAATCACACAGCACACAAAAAACCACAGAGAATCTGTCCCAGAGTGACCCAGATCCAGAGAAAGGGTCCAACATCTGAAAGTGGATCAGGTAATTAAGTAGATCTAAATTTAATTATCAAGTTAGATCTACATTCCTTACTCTTGTAGCAGAGACATAAAACAGTTGCTTACAAGTAGCGTAATACTTTTGCGTATTATGAACATGATAAAATTAAGTTGATGTTCCATATGAAAATCAAACATCATGGACATAATGAAATTACGTTAGAATTACATAGTTGATTGGAGCAATAGTAACTTGAAAAAAATATGTTGATTCAGCATGATTCTTTTAAACAGTCTAATTTGATTGAAACATTTTGGTCTAAAGAGTAATAGTTAGGTTGGGATAAAGAGGAAAGGGATGTCGGATCTACACATTTTGATTGTGTGTGACCGATGTACACATTAAAATCAAGCAGATTCAAAGAACTTTTTCTTTCATTGTATACTTCTATCTGAGTATGAATGTGAATACTTTTGACACCTCTGCTTGTGTTGCATTGGTGAAAAGAAACCAATAAATCTGATATCATCTTCAGTTCTAGCGTGTCTTAATCTTAGTAGTGGGGGGGTGACGGTGTTCTGATGTCGACCGAAGACTCCTTTTTTACTTTAGGCTGACTGGATGCCATTTTGGGCTGCTCTCTTTTGTCTGTTCTGGCCTCCTTAGTGGTCGACTGAATAAGCTAGTCTCAGTTGTAGAAACCTTCGTCTGGATCAGGCTCACTTTGGTCTGGGGTCTAACTGCTTTGTTAAGTGCATTGTCTGCAGACTTCTTTTTGGCCTTAGATTTTGGCCTTGGTCCAGCTAAAGGTCTTGAAACCTTCTTCTTCACTTTAGTCCTGGGTCTATCTGTTAATTTCTGTTCCCCATTTGTAATTTTCTTCAAATTTTTGGAGGGTAAACTGATTCTCTTTAATTTTGACCCTGATCCACTTTCAGATGTTGGACCCTTTTTCTGGATCTGGGTCACTCTGGGCTGGAGTCTCTCTGTGTTTTTTGTGTGCTGTGTGATTTCTCTAAAAGCTTGGGGGACTGAGGGACTGTCGATTTTGGCCCTGATCCAGTCGAAGGTGTTGAAACCTTCTGAGGCGGGGTAACTTTGGTCTTGGGTCTCTGAAATTTTTTGTGTGCCGTCCGTCAGTTTCTCTGAAAGCTTGGAGGGCACACTGGTTGTAGATTTTGGGACTGATGCACTAGAAGTAAATGATACCCTCTTCTTGGTTTTTGTTAAAATTTCTTTTGGTCTTTCTGATGTTTTATGTTCATATTCAGTGGTACCTTTCAAGATTTTGGAGGGCAGATTCAAAGTCTTGGATTTTGATGCCTGTGCAGTTACAGGAGTTGAAACCTTTTTCTTCTCAACCCCGGGGACTTTGTCTTGGGCTTTTACTTGTATTTGAAGCACATTTCCTTTTTTGTCTACAGATTCTGATCGTTGACTTGATGGGCTGGGGATTGTTTTAGCGTAGTTTACCCAGAACTTTTCCTCCCATTGCTGTTGAAACTTGAAGGCAACAATCTTGGGATCTGTTTCATGCTGACAGTCACGGAATTCAATCAGTTCTGTCATATACTCTGATAAAAATTCGCGTAGGTTTGTTGGTTTCGACAGAACCACAGCTCTACTCACACACTCTACGAAACTCCTGACTCCGTAGGGAAACGAGCCCTGGCAGTCTATGTTAGCTGACATGTCTCACCTGTTTTTTAGGATATCTTAGCTTCAATATCTCCAGACAGCAAACTCTAAATCATGTAACAATAAAGCCAATGACGTCACAAAGCTTCGATCCTACGATTCCAGGGGAATCCTGACTCCCGAATAGCAAAGGGGAATTGTAAAAACCCGTTCAAGCCATCAAAGATATGCGCGCGCATTTCGGCAACGTAAGTGGCTCTTTGCTATCAGACCAGCTGACTGGACGGAAGGAAGATACCGTCAAAAATGCTCGCGTTTGCAGCGCCGGCTTCATATGAGGTAAGTTCTAACTACACCTTCATAAAAGTAGAAAATAGTTTGATGAACAGTGAATGGAAAAAAAAAACAAATACGTTATAACGCCGTGTACTATTAATACGCCCTTTACACGCTGTACGTTGTCAGAGCGGAAGAGATCAAAGGCAGTGGAAAACTTCTGGGTCTGCCAGTCAGTGGCGAAAATGAAAGAAGTGAAGATGAATTTTTCGAAGTTTCTCGACAACCTTCCGAAACTGATGATGGCTAATGTCAATAGGATTGCTGACATGTTTTCCTTGACAAGCTCCAAACTTGAAAAAGGCTACAAATTCTTCATCGAAGGATAGCCAAGTGGTCCTGGTCCGAAATCGTATTCCTCTACTCGCAAAATGCAGGTAATGTAATGGGGGTTTTAACTCATTTACCTCAACACCTCCCCACCAACTATAACGATGATGTATTTCAAATCCATGTGAATTAATGTGTCAGATAATTAAGCTAGAACTCTTTTATTTTATCTTATTGGAGAGCTCTGTTGAGGGTGGGACCTCCGGAGGGACCGATTGTGGATGTTATGAGAAGGAAATGTGGGGAAAAAGTCTAAAATATTTGAATGTCTGAGCAACTAAAGTTTGGATTCCCAATAGGGGGGATCTCTCAGTTTTTGGTAAAAAAAAAAAAAAAGGCTAAACCAGGGGAGTGCAGGTGGTTGAGTGGTTTAAGGCGCCACCCATGTATTCGGGCGGCTCAGGTTCAAATCCGGCCCTTTGCCCAAACAACCATCTTTGATCAATCCAAAAGACTTGGATTTACACAAAACGTTTTTTTATGTTTGTTTCTTAGTGAATGTCTGTCTCAGTTGCTGTTGAGTTTTGTGTCATTTGTTTTTGTTTTTTGTATTGCCTTTTCTTTGCCTTTCTCAGTTTTGTTATGAAATGGGTCATTCATACTTTTTTCAACTATTATTGTTTTAAAATCCAAGGACTAATTGTTTGCGGGGTGTTTTACTACACAGGTTGAGTGGAGAGAATGGCAGCGGAGTCCTTTTGATATGGATGCGATTCACACCTTGGACAAAGCCACCCCTGCTGCTGGGACAAAGGCCTTGTTTATATGACAACGTTTTGCTTCGCTTTCCGTTTTCGTTTCCCAAAAGTTCCTCATTTACACGGCAGCATTTTGAGAACAATCTCCATCTACATGGGAACGCAGCAAACAGAAAAATCGCCTTAGTGAGGTGATTTATTGCACAATAAAACTGTCTCTACAACAAGGACAGTGTTTTTCATGTGTTTTTGATAATATGTAACATTTTTATCATACACATGAGACTAATTCATCACTAAAGCCTCCTCCTCATCACCATCATAGCATGGCAGCTAAATTTTACATTACATGTAAACACAAAAATGCATTGCAAGACCAGTCTTATTAAAACAAAATCCTGTTAAGACAAGCAGTAAAATCAGACAGCTGATTTATTCTTATCCCTGACAGTCTTCATTCATAGTGATGATTGTGATGCGCATAATTATGAGTACTGATCTTTCAGATTCTCCTCACTATGGTATTGCTTTCAACAGCAGTGGATTTGCTTATAGAGAAATGGATTGCCACACACAGGGGGTACAGTTTTTATTAAGGGCCTAACCATGCCATTCTCAAGCTCCACGTAGGTAGATGAGCCACTCTGTTTGTGAACTGCGCTGATAAAAGTTTGCCACTTCACTAAGTTTTATTTTTTTATTTTTTTATTAGATGGTTCTGTCCCTGATGCCACTACCTTTCCTGACAGTTTACCCACCTTTTGCTACTAATGTATCCCTTCTACAAGAAAGCACTTGTTAAAGGGGGGATACATTGTTTCTTATGTAAATAGCTCTAGATCCACAATATCGGCCATGTTGTGGACGTCTGTGCCCATGGTTTGTTCACATGTTACTTGGCCCAGTACATGTGAACAATGGGGGGATGTGTCAGATAAGCCCTGCATGATTGGCATGTTTAAGCGCCTGTTGTGCCAACCTTTAATTTGCAGAAAAGAGGTCGAGAGAAATTTTGTTAAAGAGTGGCACATCCTTCTCCACGTGGAATAGAGATCTTTCTTTTTGTACGAAATAATGCACATTGAAATAATCCTTCCCTTGTGAACATACAAGTGTTCAGAGACATCTATGGTCAATGCTTATTTTAGTTATGGGTATTTTATTATGCTTATTTGGGTTATGGGTATTTTATTATGCTTATTTGGGTTATGGATATTTTATTATGCTTATTTTGGTTATGGGTATTTTATTATGCTTATTTGGGTTATGGGTATTTTATCATTATGCTTATTTTGTTACAGGTATTTTCTCTTGGACTCAGCTATCTTACTATCTGTTTTTCTTGGTTGGTTGCTGATACCACAAATGAACTCTAGTATGGACAACCAATTTTATGACATTTCCTAAGTCTGACTCCTCCACATGGAATTCAAGGCACAAATCAAGAATTCCCTAACTGCACTGATATGAACTGTCTGAGTCTCTTCTCAGAAAAAAAAAAAACTTTGCCAGGGCTCAAGCGAAACACCCTGCTTACTCACACCATCAGACCTCCTGCCGAGAACTGCGGGGAAGTGTCCTGTCCTTCATCTCCAGTTGAGCTGTAGAAGACCAATGGCTCCTTGAGAAGGACCTCTTCAGCTACGAGGTGAGATGGACTCCAGCGGCCCAGCAGTGAAGCTGGCACAACCAACAGAGGAGTCAAGAGACTGGGGAGACTCCAGGGGCATCGCAGAGACGTCACAGACTTCACAGCCGTTGGAGGAGCTTTCAAATCATGAATGGAATTGAGGAATTGCAGGAAAAGTTCGAACTGCCTCAATATGTTGCATAGGATCACTGGGTGAAGGATGGATAAGGGACGAAATACAGTCAATTTAAGTATGTGTTGGGTAGATGATAATCAGCATTATAAAGTAAAACACAATTATTCACCGTCAGGGTGATTGAGATCATTGATTATATTTAGCAACATTGATTTTTACCCCCATTTGGCGAGTAGAGGAATATGATATCGGACCAGGACCACTTGGCTAAAACAGCTATCTTGCTTGTTGGCCTAGCATTCACCGTCATACCTACCTTTGTAGTAGTAGTAGTAGTAAATAGTAAATGTAAATGTAGTAAATATCCTTCCACGAAGAATTTGTAACCTTTTTCAAATTTGGAGCTTGAGGTCAAGGAAAACATGTCAGCAATCCTATTGACATCAGCCATCGTCAGTTTCGGAAGGTTGTCGAGAAACTTTGAAAAGTCATCCTCATTCATTTTTGCGACTGACAAGCAGACCCGGATGTTGATTTCCGCTGCCTTTGATCTCTTCTGCTCTGAGAACACGGCGTGAAAAGGGCGTATAGAGTATTAGCTGATGTTAACGTTGTTGTTAGCTAACATTAGAGTTAGCTACTAAACAAACATCATGTTTTGCGTACAGGTGAGGCATCAATGAACTCCAGTAGTCCAGATTTTGTCCCCTCTGTGTTTGTTTACAAGAGACAGAGCCAGAAACCCGAGGCAAAGATGGAAAGGTACAAATAATTTGACTTTCTACTTAAATTTTCTTTGCATTGCTGTGATGTTCCTTCCCTAAGAGTTTACAGTGTTTAAATAATATAGCCACAAAACAACAGAGTGGCTTTTAAAGAGGAAATTGTTAAAACTGTTATAATAATAATACATTTTATTCATAAGCGCCTTTCTCAACACTCAAGGTCACTTTACAGATAAAAACAATACGTTCACCTGTCCATTTATAATCACAAGGAAAGATTTAGCAGATGCATTCTTGTATATTTGTCTCCCTTCTATTACTTAGCATAGCATTTAGACAGGGACTCAATACAAGCACAACATCAACAATAGTTTGTGGGGAGAGAGAAAGAAAGGTTTGCAAATGTTTGATATTTATCTGTGAGTTCATATTTACTAAGACAGGTGTGATCATTCTTATAATCACATATAGTGCTGTGAAAAAGTATTTGCCCCCTTCCTGATTCCTAATTTTTATTTTTGTTTTTTACATATTTATCACACTTAAATATTTCAGATCATCAAACCAATTTTATTGTCTCACAGAGACAACCCAAGTAAATACAAAATGCAGTGTCTAAATGATAATTTTATTTATTAACAGGAAAACGATTCAAACCTATCTGGCCCATGTGAAAAAGTAATTGCCCCCCTGAACCTAATAACTGGTTTTGGCCCCCTTGGCAGCAATAACTGAAATCAAATGTTTAGTTCAGCTGGTGATGAGTCTTTCTCATTGCTGTGGAGGAATTTTGTCCCACTCTTCTTCACAGAATTGTTTAACTCATCCATATTGGAAGGTTTTCCAGCATGAACTGCCCAACATCTCAATTGGATTTAAGTCCAGACCCTGACTGAGCCCCTCCAAAACCTTAATTTTGTTGTTTTTGGGCCATTCAGAGGTGGACTTGCTGGTATGTTTCGCATCATTGTCCTTCTGCATAACCCAAGAGCGCTTGAGTTTGAGGGCGTGAACTGATGGCCGGATATTGACCCTCAGGATTTTCTGGTAGACAGCAGAATTCATTGTTCCATCAATCACAGCAAGTGGTCCAGGTCCTGAAGCAGCAAAGTAGCCCCAGACCATCACACTGCCACCACCATGTTTGACTTTTGGCATGATGTTCTTTTTATCAAATGCTGTGTTATTTTTACTCCAGATGCAACGCACACCTTCCAGAAAGTTCAACTTTTGTCTCGTCAGTCCACAGGACATTTCTCCAAAAGTCTTGGGGATCATCAAGACGTTTGGTGGCAGGCGTGAGATGAACCTTTGTGTTCCTTTTTGTCAGCAGTGGTTTTGGCCTTGGAACTCTCCCATGATGCCATTCTTGCCCAGTGTCTTTCTTATGGTTGAGTCATGAACTCTGACCTTAACTGAGGCCAGTGAGGCCTGCAGTTCTTTGGATGTGGTTCTGGGTTCTTTTGTGACCTCCTGGATGAGTCATCGTTGCACTCTTGGAGTCATTTTGGTTGGTCGACCACTCCTGGGAAGGTTCACCTCTGTTCCCAGTTTTCTCCATTTGTGGATAATGGCTCTGACTGTGGTTCACTGGAGTCCCAAAGCCTTGGAAATGGCTTTGTAGCCTTTTCCAGACTGATAGATTTCAATCACTTTCTCATTTGTTCTTGAATTTCTTTGGATCGTGGCATGATGTGTTTCTTTCTGAGATCTTGTAGCCTACTTCACTTTGTCTGACAGCTTCTATTTAAGTGATTTCTTCTTTCAACAAATCTGGCAGTAATCAGGCCTGGGTGTGGCTGGTGAAATTGAACTCAGCTTTCCAAGAACTGTGGTTAATCACAGTTAACTCATCATTTAACAAGGGGGCAATTACTTTTTCACATAGGGCCAGATAGGTTTGGATTTTTACACTTAGTAAATAAAATCAGAATTTTGAAACTTCATTTTGTATTTAATTGGGTTCTCTTTGTGAGATATTAAAATTGGTTTGATGATCTTAAACATTTAAGTGTGATAAATATATATAAAAAAATCAGGAAGGGGGCAAATACTTTTTTTACAGCACTGTATGTCACAGGCACTGCTGCTCAGTTGTTGTACAGTTATACGGCCATATTACATCTACTGGCTTTCATATACTTGGTTTGATTATACATTACTTCTGTTTCAGGCAGCAGAGGAAAAAAAGGAGAGATGACATGATCAACTTCCCTACAAACAAAGCTGCTCATTCTGAAACTGACACCATTCTCTGTCCTGAACAAGGACAACACAGATCATTGTTACGGTAAGAAAATATTTGTTCCTACTGTTGACAGATTTATGTGTTCATGAGTATGCATCTGTTGCTGCATATGCTAATCGATCTTTTTCTAACTTACAGCTAAAGAGGATAGCTCAGTCCAAAAGAGGGACTATGATGAACCTTACTCGAGACACCGATAACTTCAAGAGGAATATACCAACCTGCAGCAGGAGTTTGATACACTGCAGGCAGAAAATGAAAAACTTAAACATGAGCTGCAAAAATCTACATTCTCCTACAACACTGTCAAGTGCAACATTGGACAATTGATTTTCTTCACAGGACTGACCACCATTATCTTTGAATGGCTGCTTTGAAAAATGACTGGCAGTGTAGAGAGAATTAGTCAAAGATTTAGTCTGGAGGGCCACCTACTGGTTGTGTCAATGAATTTTTCATATATTTATCATATATTTTCCGGAGCTGGACTCCTGCTATGGCTACTACTAATGAAATGGCCAAGTCAGGATGCCATACTTAAAAATATGCCCAAAATATTCAAAAGTAACTTTAAAAGATATCGATGCATCATAGATTGCACAGAATTTTTTATAGCAAGACCTGCTGCCAGGGCCCAGACATGGTGAAATGATAAATATAACACCATCAAGTAATTGGCATCACTCCAGCTGGGTAGTATCACTTTTGTCTCAGACAAGCAGATAACTAAAGAGTCAGGCTTTCTAGAACTTTTGGAGCCTAACAGTAAATGACTAAATAAAAAATAATAAATAAAAAAAATAGAACAAACATTTAAACAGGTAGACAAACAAATAAACAAAATTGTTTGGACTTTTTTCCCTCCATTTTGCCAAACAGTTGACTAAAGTTGCCAACCTTTAGAAAAGTAAATGAAACTAAAGATTGAAGTATATCTGTGATCTAATAATGACAGGTAGATAAAGCATGCTGATTTCTTTTTTACTTTGTCGGTTTTGGTAAAAGAATGTTTCATCACAAGTGTATTAATAAAGGCAGGGAGATGAATCATGCTGAATTTGTTTTAATAATCTGTCTGTTTTGGTTAAAGAATGTTACATCACCAGTGTTATAATAATGACAGAGAGATGAAGATGAATTCTGCTGAATTACTCCTAACTCGTCTTTTTTGGTACAGAATGTTACATCACCAGTGTTGCTGATAGATGAAGCATTCTGATTTTTTCTTTTGAATTTGTCTATTTTGGTAAAAGACTATTACATTATGAGTGTTCTACTAATGACAGAGAGATGAGGCATGCTGATTTTTTAAAATAAACTGTGTATTCTAATTTACAGAGAGATATGATTTTGCCTAAACTTTTATCTATAGAGTACCTGCTGATCAGTGAACGTATCAGTGTTGTTGGTTTTACTGTAAACAATCTTTATTTAGCATTAGGCTTGACATATGGTTTTTAATCCACATCAATACAAACATCAAGGGTTTAAACAACATTGTCCTAAACAGTATCTCATTGAAAATAAATATATCTAAAAGAACAGACCTTTGACCCCCATCCTACTGGAGAGACTTCAGTGAGATCTGCTGATCAATGTGATGGTACTTAATGTTGATCAGCAGCTTCACAGTCAAAGGAGGTGGACTTAAAGCAGCCATTCAAATGTTTAGTAACAGTGATATAATCTGATACATAATGCTGAGTCAGCAGGTCATAATGCTGAGCCAGCAGGTCATGATGCTGAGTCAGCAGGTCATAATTCTAAGTCAGCAGGTCATAATGCTGAGCCAGCAGGTCATAATGCCGAGTCAGCAGGTCATAATGCTGAGCCAGCAGGTCATAATGCCGAGTCAGCAGGTCATAATGCTGAGCCAGCAGGTCATAATGCTGAGTCAGCAGGTCATAATGCCGAGTCAGCAGGTCATAATGCCGAGTCAGCAGGTCATAATGCTAAGCCAGCAGGTCATAATGCCGAGTCAGCAGGTCATAATGCCGAGCCAGCAGGTCATAATGCCGAGTCAGCAGGTCATAATGCTAAGCCAGCAGGTCATAATGCCGAGCCAGCAGGTCATAATGCTGAGCCAGCAGGTCATAGTGCCGAGTCAGCAGGTCATAATGCTAAGCCAGCAGGTCATAATGCCGAGCCAGCAGGTCATAATGCTGAGCCAGCAGGTCATAATGCCGAGTCAGCAGGTCATAATGCCGAGCCAGCAGGTCATAATGCCGAGTCAGCAGGTCATAATGCTAAGCCAGCAGGTCATAATGCCGAGTCAGCAGGTCATAATGCTGAGTCAGCAGGTTATGATGCCCAGTCATTTTTTTATCAGACAGCTAATTCAGAGAGGAGGTAATTCACTCATCAGTATCTTTAAATGCAAGCAGTATTAAAATAAAGTAAATAAAATATAATAGGACCCCATTGTGAGATTAAAAAACTGGATAGAAAGTCAGCTAATGAGGAGTTCAGGGGCCAGATCTAAACAGGAAAGGACTAAATCAAAACAAAATAGAACAAACATTTAAACAGGTAGACAAACAAATAAACAAAATTGTTGGGACTTTTTGCCCTCTATTTTGCCAAACAATTGGCTAAAGTTGACAACCTTTGGAAAAGTAGATGAAACTGAAGATTGAAGTATATCTGTGATCTAATAATGACAGGTAGATAAAGCATGCTGATTTCTTTTTTACTTTGTTTTGGTAAAAGAATGTTTCATCACAAGTGTTCTAATAAAGGCAGGAAGATGACGTATGCTGAATTTGTTTTAATAATCTGTCTGTTTTGGTTAAAGAATACTACATCATTAGTGCTACAATAATGACAGAAAGATGAAGATGAATTTTGCTGAATTATTCCTAACTCGTCTGTTTTGGTACAGAGTGTTACATTACCAATGTTGTTGATAGATAGATGAAGCATTCTGATTTTTTTTTTTTTACTTGTCTATTTTGGTAAAAGGCTGTTACATTATGAGTGTTCTACTAATGACAGAGAGATGAAGTATGCGGAATTTGTTTTGTAATCTGTCCGTTTGGTAAAAGAATCTTACATCACTTATGTTACAATGATGACCAAGAGATGAAGCATGCTGATTTTTTAATTGTGTATTTTAATTTACAAAGAGATATGATTTTGCTATAATTACGATCATTTGAGTTCTGATGATCTTCTAAGAGCTTTTTGTTTACCATTTTATGGACTATATTATTTATTTATCAATTTTATAAATGTCAATTTCCAACTTTAAAGCACATCTTTGTTTAAAACTAAAAGATCCTACAGCTCCTGAAGGCATCAGGCCCGCCCTCATGTGGACAGTCCACAGCGGTGATTGGTGGAGGTCTAGTTCTAGGACGTGGTCAGTCAGAGTGGCGTCCATGTATTGAAAACTCGACCAGAGGGACGGTATTAGCAGTGACTGTCCCGCTTGAGAGACCTGTCTACTGTCAGCAGGTAAGAGTAACTCCTGTCGGTTTGGTCCTTCTTTCCGTTGGTGTTTCTGTCTGTTAGTGACGTCACACCCTGAGCAAGCTCCTATTGTTGTGAAACATCAGAGTAGAGCTGAGGAGACTCTGCTCTGGAGACAGCAGACTGTTTCTGCCCAGAGAAGACTGTAGTGGTTCTGGACTGACAGTACTGTGAGGGTCCTCTCTGTTTAACTAAGATCTATTAGTCTGTACAGAGAAACGTGGTTTCAGTGATCAAAGCCACAGAAGTACAACAACAGATGACGTAAAACTTATATGACGAACTCCAAATCTATACATCTCCGTATTTAACACGTTATAAAGGTGGGGTGTAGCTGATGGAATAATCAAAAATGTTCAGTGCAAGGTGTATTACCATATTTAATTGATTTTTCAGTTCGGTTTTGTCACAGTAATCCACTATTTAATGGTTTTGATTTGATTTTAAAATGATCTACCTCACTATAATATGAAGACATGGTGTTTTAGTCCTCATCTAAAAGCTTTTGAACATTCAACTATATTATGATGTAACGTGATACCCCTGCACTTTCAGAAAAATAGGCACAGCTATGGTCGATTTAAGTAGGTGACAGTAGGTGGCAGTATGAATGTAGTTGGATGGAATGCTTTAGTTGCTAACAACATCTTTAAAGGCTAAGATGGAATTTTTAGAAGCTTTGATGACATAATCTTTAAAGACAGGGATGAAATGTTTTATATGCTTTGATGACATCATCTTTAACGATAGGGATGGAACGTTTTATATGCTTTGATGACATCATCTTTATAGACAGGGATGAAATGTTTTATAAGCTGTGAAGACAACATCTTTATAGACAGGGATGAAATGTTTTATAAGCTGTGAAGACAACATCTTTATAGACAGGGATGGAATGTTTTATAAGCTGTGATGACATCATCTTTAAAGACAGGGATGGAATGTTTTATAAGCTGTGAAGACAACATCTTTATAGACAGGGATGAAATGTTTTATAAGCTGTGATGACATCATCTTTAAAGACAGGGATGGAATGTTTTATAAGCTTTGAAGACATCTTTACACTAGGGATGGGATGTTTTATATGCTTCGATGACATCATTTTTAAAGGCTAAGATGGAATGTTTTATGAGTTTTGATGACATCATCTGTCTAAAGCCTATGAAATGCATTATAGTATGACATTATTATAGGTGGAGGATGAAATGTTGGTGAAGCTAGGGATGTTGGGGGCCTTTTTCTTTACATACCATATAGTAGACCACATTTGGCAACTTTTGGAAAAGTTGGTGGAGCTGGAGAGGAGCGAGGGTTTTCATGGTATATCAGATATAGCAGTAAAAATCCAACATGGCTCATCTCTACTTTAAAAAGTATGAAAGCATGTATGAGTTAGGCCAGCTTGATCATGGCAAAAGTTATAATCCTGATTATTTTGATGGAGATCGTGTTTATAAGAATTTCTCATTTGATTTGATAACATCTGCAACACATGATGCACTTATTGAACTTAAACACTCTTTAACAGCAAGAAAAAGAGCAATCTAAAAGTTTAAAAAGCATGAATATATCAACAATAATAATTCATGATAAAAAGTAACAAACAGAATCACTTTTATGGCCCACAAAACTAAAAATAAACCCTTAAACTTTTATCACATTACAAATCCTACGTATTCAACCACTAATCATTGTAATCTTAATTTCATGATCACTGGAAGCTTACATTGTGATTTAAATTGAAACGAGATTAATATTCCCAGCTCTAACATGAGCTAATAAAGACTGTTGCTCTGACAAGTCTGCAGCCTTGTCCAAGCCGAAGCAAACTATGTAAACAGGAAGTCACTTAAAGCCACAGATTGTCTCTATTAACTTGTACATGTTTAACCACTATGTATGTTTTCATTTAGCAGCAGAACAACAGAACAAGAACAGCCTTATACAAACATGACGTCAAGAGTATGAAAGACACCTTAGGAAAAAAACAAGCTGTTTCTACACAGAGCTCATGACCATCATCATTATGGACCACAGATTATCCTGGGCCCAAAGCTTCCTGAAATTTTTAAACTTTATGTAAACACTAAAGTGTGTAAATTTGAGTACAATGCCCCTGCATCTGACAGTGTACTTAATTCCATGTTTATTTTAGTAATAGTAGTGATGAATATTGATTTTAAAACCCAAGCACTTTAGGCTGAGGGGGGATAAAAGTCTTCAAAGCCAGGTCTATCACAGTTCACATACACCAGTCTGTTAACATGCATAATTGGAGGTAGGGGTGTAAATGTTCTTAACTATCCCAGCTGTAGATGCCTCTTATATTAATTAGATCTGTTGTGTGCATAGCAGTTTGATAATAGGTCATAATTTAATTTCACAGAGATGGGAGGTCAGGCCTCATCCATGGCAGAGGGCGTCCATGTTGTCGTCGTTGGCGGTGGATTCGGCGGGATCGCCGCGGCTCAGCAGCTGAAATCACAAGGATTCAGCTTCACCCTGATCGACATGAGAGACGCTTTCCACCACAACGTGGCGGCACTCAGAGCGTCTGTAAAGCCTGGTAATTCAACTCTGTTCTTTTGTTTTATACATTGGTTTTTAAATAAATCTCTCCAGTTAGTGTTGATTAGACAGTGGTGTAATTTTTTAAATTTTCTGTTAATGTTTAATTCACCTTTAGACCTTTGTCTACTACTACTTCTTAATTTTCTTATTATATCTCTGTCCTTATTTGAGCATTATAAACATTTCTTTAGTGATATTATTTCTTTCGATATTATTTTATTTGTGCCTGTATTTCTGTCTTAATGCTTTTTTGCTTTCTAAGAATTATGTGGCTTTTCACATTTGTAATATTTTGTCATTTTTGTAATCTCTTTTCCACTATTAAGGCTTAGGAATAAAAAATATTTATTTTATTGTTAACACAGTAGATTATTCCCAGTTGTGGGACTTACCAGCCAGCGTAGGCGGCTGGTAAGTCCCACAACCGGGGAAAGAAAAGAGGGATAGAAACACAGTAAATGATCACAGACATATCTCTGCGCTGAAAGATTGTAGCTATAAATGATCATATGCTGGTTGTCAGTAACTTAGTTATTGTGTAATAAATAAGAATAATACAAATGATCAATAATGCCATACTTTTTCTTTGTTTTGCAGTAGTGTTTGTTCAGTCATTGTGTCACAGGGAGTTCAGCCAGCCGTGGTGGCTCCCACTGATCACCTTTGTCACACATCTAATCATAACAGCGTTCAGTAACAGCCATGGTAATAAGCTTGTGTGCAGGCATATCAGAGCTCAGAATTTGACCTTTTACCCCTTGATGTCCTTCAGGCTTTGCTCAGCGGACCTTCATCCAATATGCAGCGACGTTTGGAGACAGTTTTGTTCAGGGCAGAGTGGAGCGAGTGAACACGGCAATGCAGACCGTCATCCTGGAGGGTGGGAGGGTAGGAACCCATCCTTTTGATAAAACAGATAGATGTTTAACCTTTTAATAAGTGCGTTTTTCTTCTTCCTGGGTGATCTCTGTTTGTTCCCCTGTGCTGTAGGAGATTCATTACACCCATCTCATCCTGTGTACTGGGACTGATGGAAATTTTCCTGGAAAGTTCAACACAGTGGCGTCATATGAAACTGCCATCCAAACCTACGAGGACTTTGTAAAGCAGGTATGATGATGGGACGATGAGTTCTGACATTGGTCTGCGGAGTAATACTAAATGTGTTATATGGACTGACCTCAGTGAAAATAGTCCGATATTTGATGGCTCAGACTGGTGCAAAGGGAGTCTAGGAATGGTTATGTAGATACAAGATGTACTGGTACATATCTAAGACCGCCCCGTCAGCTTAGGGGATCTGCTGTATTCTGCTAGTACCAGTGTCTTTTTAAAACATGTTTATGACAACTTGATGGAGAAAAGCTGTTAAAGAGGCACCACTAGCCTCTGAGCTGGTGGCTGATTGTCCCCCATTCATTCTTATCAGCATGTAGGGATACCAAACCATGATCAGAGAGCCACAGAGATGATGTATGGGCTGTTGTTAAAATCAGCAGAGGGTCAGAGAGGTCTGATATCAGATGGATTGTTAATGTAGAGTATGGACATACAGACTGAAGTTATGTCTGAATGCCCTGAATGCATAAATTAAATTAGGCCAATGTATGGCTCTAATAGCCCTTGTGTTGGTATCTCTCTTCAGATCCAGGCAGCAGACTCTGTGTTAGTCATCGGTGGAGGATCGACAGGGGTGGAGATGGCCGCTGAGATCAAAACGGAGTATCCTGAGAAGAGGGTGACCATGTTTCTTTCGCAATTTAATATTGAGCCTTGTTTAGAATACAGCTACACCATTACATCCTTTATCTTAGTTTTGTGTGGGGAGAGGTGGAGGACTGGATTACTGCTATGTGGGGGGAGAATCAGAGTGCTGTTAGTGGAGTGAGGGGGAGGGCTGGAGTACTGATATGTGGTGGGAGGGCTGGAGTACTATTATGTGGCGGAGGGAAAGGGTCAGAGTATTGTTCATGAGGCTGACAGCAGAGGATTAGAAACTGTTCTCATGACGGGAGGTTTGTAAACATCTGCTTTTGACCTCCCATGTCTGTTCACATCTAGAGTAACATGTAGCATGTTTACACGTCGTTCTCATGTCCAGGTGGTCCTGGTCCATTCCAGAGTGGCGCTGTCAGACCCTGAGCTGCTGCCCAGCGTCAGACAGGAAGCTAAAGTGGTTCTGGTTGAGAAAGGAGTGGAGCTGCTGCTTGGTATGAGGAGCAGACCCCTACCTATACGTTCCCTCCTCTCATGGTTCCTGTTTTAATGAACTTCTATCCTGTTTCAGGTCAGAAAGTAGAGAATATGTCTGAGCTGAAGCTGAATGTGACCCAGAAAAACATGGTGGTTACCACAGATAAAGGAACCAGTCTGACAGTTGATCTAGTCATCAGCTGCATTGGACTGAAGATCAACTCTGCTGCATACGCCTCAAGCTTCTGTAAGAGCCAAACCCTAACACTAAAATACTACTCTCTATGTGTCTGTCCTGATAGCAGGGAAATTATTCAAACCAGCCTGGGAGGGTGAGTTTGGGATCTGTAATCATGCAAATACCATGAAACCAACAGGTCAGAACACCACATTTGCTCTTCTCAGGATGATAAAAAACAGAAGTCAATGATTTTCAAATCTCATAAACCCATATTTTATTAACAATAGAACATAAACAACATCAGATGTTAAAACTGAGACATTTTACTATTTCATCATTTTGAATTTGGTGGCAGCTACACATCTCAAAAAGATAGGGACAGGGTTATATTTACCATTGTGTAGCATGCCCTCCTCTTTTAACAACAGTCTGTAAAGGTCTAGAAAGTGAGGAGACCAGTTGATGGAGTTATGGGAGAGGAATTTTTACAAAGCTCTTCATGGGACTCTTCCTTCTTACATCTCCTCTATGTTAGCCTGGTCGTCTGGAGCTCGTTCAAATGGCTGGCCTACGCTCCAGGCCCCAGAGAGTGTTTTCTGAGATCGGCAAATCTGCCTTTAGCTTCTTTGCACCATCTGCTTGGAACTCAGAACACTTTAAAGATCTTAAAGAACTGGTTTCACTGGGGCATTTCAGATCATTATTTCTGAATTTCTTGTCCTCTGATTGCCCCTGTTTAAATTGACTTTGATCTGCCATTTCTGACCCGTATTCTGACTCATGCATTTTCATTCTTTATATGCTCAATGTCATCATAAATGAGGGCTTTACCTCTATGATTTTCAAGTCTAAATGAAGATAAACTCCTTCATAAACTGCAGTACCACACATCTACATGCTCAAATGTCCCTGCAGTATGGTTTACATTGGTCAGGCTAAACGTCCCCTCAAAGCACGCATAGCAGAACACAAAGCAGCCATCCGCAACAACAACATGGACTACGCAATAGCACAACATTACAAACAGGCAAGTCACAGCTCCGCTGCAACTCTCTGCTTCTGGGGCATTGAGAAAATCTCTCCCTCCCTGAGGGGTGGTGACATTGTCAACAAGCTCCTCAGGAGGGCGGCATTTTGGATGTACACCCTTAACACGGTTGAACCATTTGGACTGAATGAAGAACTTAGCCTCTCTTGTTTTTTGTAATATGTGGATTTGTTTGCTGAGTAGGCTACATTTTACCATCTTTACTGTCGGTCTATGTATTTTGTACATTATGTATATTTTGTATATATTTGTTGTGAATTATGTTCACATATTCCTGTTCAGAACAGATGATTAGACATGAGTGCTCTCACAGTATTGGTCCACTGCGGGCTGATGTTCCACCCTGAACAACCAATCAGTGTTGTAACTCTTTATTCACAAGGGTATTGAAGGTTTTCAAACTGCACCATTACTGTTTGACTCTGATGAAGACGCAGTGCGTGTCACAATGTTAGTCCTCTGCACCTTATTAAACGTCATCAAGTGATTTGTGTGCTCCAGTTTCTTCATTGGGTTTACCTGGTAGATCCACTGAAACACTTCTGTTTGTTGCTGGTCCTTCTGTGAGCACCGACCTCCACTTTGTGGAGGGACTGAAGCGTAAGAGACTCTCATGAAGATAAATGAATGTTTTCCCATTCTTGCATGATGTAGAATTCTAGCTGCTTAGCAGTCCTGTGTCTTCTTTGCTGGATTTTTCCTTTTCTGATGCTCCAAATGTTTTCTGATGGCAGGCCAGTTCAGGACCAGGACTCTTCTCTGTGAAGCTATATTGTTGTGATGGATGAGGTCTGTGGCTTGGCATTTTCTTGCTGAAATAGTCAAGGCCTTCCCTGAAAGAGACGTTGTCCTGATAGAGCATATGTTGCTCTTAAACCTCTATCTACTTTTCAGCATTGATAGTTCCGTTCCAGATGTAACCCCATACCATCAGAGGTGCAGGCCTTTGAACTGTGCCAGGTTAACAACTTGGATGGTCCCTCCCCTCTTTAGTCCACAGGACACATCATCTGTGGTTTTCAAAAAGAGTTTCAAATTTGGATTCATCTGACCACAGAACAGTTTTCCATGTTGCCTCAGTCCATTTTAAAAGAGCTTTGGTTCAGAGAAGATGACAGTGTCTCTGGATCCTTTTTACATATGGTTTCTTATTTTTATGATCCAGCTTTAACTGTCATTTGTGGATGGCACAGCCAACTGTGTTGATAGATGATGATTTCTGGAAGTGTTCCTGAGCCTATGCAGTGATTTCCAGTACAGAATCATGCCTGTTTTTAATGCAGGGCCCCCTGAGGGCCCCTTCCAGCTTGTCCCTTGCTCACAGAGATTTTGATGATATTATGGACTGTAGATGGTGGGATAGTCGAAGTTTGGTCTTTGGCGGTCTTCGTTTTCCTGAAATTGTTCAACATTTTTAGAACCAGTTTTTCACAGATTGGTGAACCTCTGCCCATCTTTACTTCTGAGAGACTCTGCCTCTCTAAAATGCTCCTTTTACACCCAGTCATGTTACTGATCTGTTCACAATTAACCAAGATATGCTCCTGCAGCTGTTTTTCATTACTACCACTTACTGTTCCAGCCTTTTGTTGCTCCATCCCTACTTTTATGAGATATGTTGCTGACATCAAATTCAAAATGAGCTAATATTTTTCATGAAGTGATAAAATGTCTCAACATCTGATGTGTTTTTTATGTTCTGTTTCAAATAAAATATAGGTTTATGAGATTTGGCAATCATTGATTTCGGTTTTTATTTACAGTTTGCACAGCGACCCAACTTTTTTGAAACTAGGGTCATACAGCTTTAAGTAACAGTAAAGTAGTAGATGAGACAGTGCAGGATTACTAACTGTGCTATGCAGTTCTTCGTAATACCACTAGATAGCAGCATCTCTTTATATTGCACACCTCAACACAGCTCCACTGCAGATCTACAGTCTCTGTTCACTTTATTAGGTACACCTGTTCAGCTGACTGTATCTGATCAGACAGAAAGTTTCTTGCATCATCTGCAACATCACCTTCAGCCAACAGTTTTGACCTAAAAAAAAATCTTATTGAGACATAAAAAGCGCCCAATAATAGACCAGCACCTACAGTTTCAGCAGCAATGCATTCTGGGTACACATCCTTAACTGCTGAGTTAACAGTTGGTATGAATTGATCTTTTCAAACTCCATGTATTGATCAGTTATTGATGAGAGATATTCTTGTTCCTTCAGCCGACTGTCTGGCTGAGAACGGTGCTCTGAAGGTGAATGAGCACCTACAGGTCAAAGGTTACTCAAATGTTTATGCCGTTGGCGACTGTGCCGACGTCAATGAGCCCAAGATGGCGTACCACGCTTCACTGCACGCTTCTGTTGCTGTTGGCAACATCCTCAACAGCCTGACGGAGAATCCGCTGAGTTCATACCGCCCAGGTACACGCCGTCAATGCTTAGATTACATTTCTCTGTCAGCCACCTGAGACCCTGGGTGCCTGTCTGAGTTTTTTGTTATCTCTCTGTCTTAACTTTTCTTTTTTGTTGCCCTCTTGGGTTGCTGTCTTCCTGTTGGTGTTTGGTTTTATTTTTATGTCTGTCTTCTTCATTTCCTTCTGGTGTTTTTTTGTTTTTATTGGCTGACTGTCCATGATGCTGGTTGTCTGTCTGAGTTGCTTATTGATTAATGTTATTTCTGGTTGCCTGTCAGCATTACTATTTGTGTTGCTGCTGTTGCCTATTCATCTCTTGTTTGTGTTCTTCCTTATCTGGTGTGTTTATTTACTTTCTCATTAATCTTGCATGTTGTCGAAGTTGCTGGTTGACTGGTTTTAGTTACTTTTCTGTGTTGTTGTATACCATAAAGCAGGTTTAGTTAAAACTCTAAGTCTTTCAACCTAAATCTGTCAACTCTGAGTCTGCTAATTCTGAGTGTGGTAACTGAGATTGATAGATTTGAGTCTGGTAACTGGGTCTAGCAACTTTGAGTCTAATAACTTGAGTCTCTTAACTCCAATCTGATAACTTTGAGTCTGTTAACTCTGAGTCTGTTAACTTTTGGTCTGATAAGTTTGAGTTTAACTCTGAGTCTGTTAATCTTTTTGTGACTAACATGTTGCTTGTTGACTAAAGCGGGGTACACACATAAAGATTTTCTAAATCTTAAGAGATTTTTATCTGTTAGAGACCCCACACATGAAGATAAAAAAAATCTGACATCTAACAGTTTTGATTGTACTGTGTGGTGTGCTCCAGTAATCTCAACACAGCACACCACACACATCATGATTCTGTACCACCACCGATCTAGAATCTCGTCCTCCAAGCCAGAAATCTCCCGTCATCACACGTGATCTAACAAAAACGACAAAGGAGAAACCTAGCAACAACCGATGGCAACAACTGGAAAACACAGCAAGCAACATGGAAGAGGACATACAAGAAGAGGGAATGATGTTGTTCTTGGGACTATTTTTAACGGAAAAATTAAAAACTAAAAAAAAGAGATGACTTTGGAGGAAATCCTGGAGACAGCGCGAACATGGACTTTATAGTCTCCCAGGCAAGCTAGAGGTGAGTTGTTGTCATAGACATACATATATAATGTCTAGGGTTGTTGTCAGTCAGCTCGCTTCTTGATTGGCTACGTTCCGTTCCACGTCACAATTCACAGAGTCATGACTCGGGAGTCGTCTGCTTGCCCCACACACATGAAGATTTTTGGTCGTAAATATTGAACAAGTTTGCTTGGTGTGTTGCTTGGTGACTAATGTATAGCTGGTTGACTAACACTTTGGTAGTTGACTAATGTGTTGCTTGTTGACTAAGTTGTAGCTGGTTGATTAACATTTTGCTGGTTGACCAATGTGTTGCTTTTTGACCACTGAGTTGCCTGTTGACCAACACCTGGCTGGTTGTGCAATGTGTTGCTGGTTGACTAACATTTTGGTGGTTGACTTATGTGTTGATGGTTTACTAACATGTTGCTTGTTGAAAAATGTGTTGCTTGTTGACATATGTATTGCTTGTTAACTAACGTGTTCCCATCTGTTTTGCCTGTTGCTAGGAAGTGTCACCATGTTGCTGGCGATGGGCTGTGACGATGGCGTGGGCCAGTTCAGTGGGTTTAAGTTGCCTCGCTTTGCGGTTGCCCTTGCCAAGAGTCGAGACCTGTTGTTATGGAAGAGCTGGAGGGAAATGGGGCAGAAACAACCCTAAAAGGAGAAGGACTGAGACCGATCTAGACTTAAGACCCACCACACCTTAATGATAAATCACCAGCCTAACTTTCAAATACGTTTTGCAATGCATATATTTGATGAAAATGTTGCAGTTCTGCTTTTGTATGGACAAAAACATATGACTGCAAAAAGAAACAAGACCAAACTAATTACACTTCACTTCCAATGGTAGCGTGTACAGTTTTGCCAAATTTCCAGTGATCTTGTGGAGTAATGTCATTAAAATAGAAAATCAGCTTTGAATTTCCAAGAAGAGGAGATAAATTAGTCAGAATAATGAGAAAACATTTGAATTTGTCTACTTCATCTGTAAAACAGAGTAAAAATGGATGTATATCCACCAATGGCTCTTGTTCTTCATAGACTATTGCCACCATTTTTAACTCCCTCATTTGTACTTAATGCTTTTAATTTTAAAAGCTCCCTGCACACTGAATCAAGTCATTTATAGGAAGGTTTATTATGGTAAAACTTAGAGAGACACAGCCAACACTTAGCAAACTCGCACCTGGTATGAAAGCTGAGCTGGTGGTGGAGTGAACACACGCTGCCAGTCTGAAAAGGCCGGTTACTGCATGAGAACAGCCACTGAGGAGCGCACTAGCCAAATGACGTCACTCTACCAGTGTGGGCAAAAACATGGTGACCTCCTGGGAGTTTATAAGCTCAGATTTACCCAAAAATGCTGATATCTAGTGAGTTTTCTTGTTCAGTATACATATAGGAGATACAAACACTGTATATCTATCCAATAAGGTGAATTTGTCAGGTCATGTCTGGTTCCTTTTAACAAATTCTGTTTGAGGCCTTTTGTTCTTTTTGTATACAGCATTCATCGCATTATCAATATTTGTCATTTATCTCTATCCTCATTCTAAACTCTTCTTTCTGCCCAAGTTGAAAATATTTAGATAAAACTGGCAGCTTCTTCACACTGAACTCCTACTAGGCAGCGATCCACTGTCACCTAAAATAAACCTTGTCTTACCACTGTTCACATACATGAACTACTGATTACTTGGCTGCCTTTATGCTCACTGATCACTTTATTAGGTACACCTGTTACACTGCTTTTAAAAGGGAAATATCCAAGCAGCCCATCACATAATAAACTCCCACTGTGGGAGTAGTCTGCTCTCAATGTCTTAGCTGCTCCTCACTTGCTCCAAAAGTCCATAAAAAGGGCCTCCAAACTTTTTTTTTTTGCATGAAGAGGTTAGCAATGGCTTAACAGTGTTGAAAAAAAAAAAAGTTTTTTTTTACACTTTCAGCCAGTTTTTTATTCTTTAAACCTGTGGGGAAAATAGGTTAAAGTAGCAAAAAAGGTTCTAAATGCCAAACATATGTTCAAAGTGGATAAAAAGTGGTTTAAAAAGGGTTACAAGTGGCATAAACATGGTGAAAGGTGTTAAAAAGTGGCATGACAAAACCATTCCAGCATCAGACCCCATAATAGATTTATGAAGTTTTCAGCTCCAAAATGAGGGAACTGTTTGCAAGGATACTAGCACTAATGCTACTGCTCCAGCACACATTGTCAATAAATCACAAATTCATAGGGACCAATCACAGGGGTTTTTCAGGAGCCCTTTCTCAAGGTTTGTCAGGCGCCCATCAAATTCCATGGGCAGACCTGAGTGTACCTAATAAAGTGATCGTTGAGCCTTAGAGTTATTCATTACACAGTTTCTGCCAGTCAGATTAAATGCATACTTTTTACAGTGGAGTTGAAATAAAGTGCATGTAGTAAAAATGTATAAACAGTTTCTTTATTCTATTTTTTCAAACAATAAATAAAACATTTTATTCTGAAAATCATTGTGTTTTTCATTCATCATCAACAGAATTACAACACCAGTGTGTTCATATGTTAAAGTCTGCTGCAGGAATCAGACTCTCACTATCAAACTTCACAATAAAATTATAACATCATCAATTGTAATGATATCAATAATCAATACATCCATCACCTCAAAAATTAACCAATCAGCAGCAGAATCAAGCACCCTTTGAGGCTAACGTCTCCAACCTCTGAATATAAATATAAAACAGTGAACATAATAAATACTGAGTGATAAATAAAGACAGAACATTAGTGGAGGAGACATGACACCCTGTGATCAGACACTGTTCCGGACAGCGATTGGCTGCCATCATAAGTCGAAAGAAATACAAAGAATTGGTCAGTAATTCTCTGGATCCTTGGCCACATAGGGTAGAAAAACTCAAACTGGTGGATAATGATGGGAGGGAATGTTTGATCTGAGAACCACAGCTTCTTTACAGTCAGCATGTTTGATCTAGGGCTGGGCAATATATCCAATTTATCAGGTAAATGGAGCCATCCTCAACGAAGACAGCATTGTTTACATCAATTTGTTTATTTTTAAGAGTCTACAGTCAGAACCAGTCTCAGTAATACTGATCAGATGTGAAATTTTTAGTCTGGTTTAGTCTCAACTTATTTCTTGAACATTTTCTTTATTAGTAAAATTAAAAGCTACAGCTCCTAGACTAACTTTAGGCAAATTCTTGTTTTTTAATCATGGGAAGAAACAGCCAATCTTGTATGCTGCTATCATGGACTAAGTTGCATCAAGGCTAAACAAATTGCACAAATGCATTGGCAACATTTGTAAAAGTTGGTGGAAATGGCAAGGAGGAAATTCAAGCAAATGCCTGCAAACAATCCAAACTCAGGCCCTTCCACCTCAACCCTCCACCCACCTTCTCAAATGTTGGCAACTTATTTGTGCAATTTGGAAAGGTGTGTGGAAGTGGCTTGGAGTGAAATTTCCATTTTGTCTCTGCGCACTCTGGAGGTGAAGGTGGTCTTATGGTTAAATCACAGTCCAATGTACTCGGACTGCAGGGTTTCTGATGCTCTTTCCATTTCTTTTTTTTTTCCAAATGTTGTCAATGTATTTGAGCAATTAAGACCATCGTCTCTTTCTTCTGTATTTATATTTCACAGAAGACCAGAAAACTTTGATCACATTGGATTTAAGTGGACGGAACCTCAGTTTAAGGGAATGTTGCCAACGTTTTTGTGCAATATAAACAGTGTGTAGGAGTTTGTCTGCAATTGAAATTGAACAGGTTTTAATTTGGGATGTTTTTTCTTTTTAAATCCAAGTTTCCATCATTGATCACGTTCAGCCAAAAAAAAAAAAAAAAAAAAAAGAAAAGAAAAGAAAACAACACCTGGTTTTTGATCCTTATTGTCCAGTCCTAATTTGATGAAACAGTTAAATAATTCCAGTTATTTGCTGTTTTTAAGTAGATTTCTGTATCTTTCCATTTTCTATGATTATAAATTGAATCAGTTTTAAATTAAAACACGTTAAAAGGTCACCTGGGACTTTGGGAGCTCCTGATATTTCAAAAATAATTTTAAAAATATTACTTTGCAGTCATAATTTAAAGATCATTCAAATCTCCACAATTATTAAATCCAAACTGGTGAATCCAAACCACAGTTTCAAACTGGTGAAGACTGGAAGGAATGATGACCCAAAGCTTTCATTTCTATGAATGTTGGTAAAAACACATAATAAAGCAACAAATGGAGGAAATTGCTGGCACAGTCAGTCAATCCCACTGAAAAACATTGTAGTGATTCTTTAAACTTTTCCTGTATTTCTGCTTTTGTTGCTGACGTCTTTGACTTGCCCAACCCTTTATGTGAGTGTTCAACCACCCTCCCTAATGTATAACATCATTTAACATCTAAGACAGGAGGGGACTAGAAGAATAGAACGTTCCCTACTTTGGCTGAGGTTGACAGGAGGCGTCTTTGCATGGATTTGTTTTCATCCCTTGTGGTTAGTGTACTTTAAGGTCAACAGATTTTTAATTTGAAACAAGAAATACAAAATCAAGAAGAAACACACTCCCAAATTACAGTAGAAATGGGAAAAATAACATGAAAAAGCTGCCCTTGGCCCATTCAGAGAGTTCAGATCAAATAGTGAATCTAAAACACAGACAACCAACCAACAAACAAACAAAATTTTTCTTGTTTTTAATAAAAAAAAAATATATAATAATAATAGTTCATGTCCTCCTTTTTGGGTTCAGGATAAAAAAAGAAGATCAAAGAATGAAACATTGGTGATGTATCCAGTGTTCCAATTTTTTAGTCTTCCATTTTTTATCCTGAACACAAAAACGATGAGATGAATAATTCTCTCTGAAAAAAATACAAGAAATGACCAAAAAAAAAAAAAAAAAACCCTCATCTTTTTGTTTTTGATTCCTTATTTAATCTGAAATGCCTCAAAGGGCCAAGGGCAGGTTTTTCCATGTATGTGGGCTTTAATTTTGAAATGTTTACCTTTACCTTTGGGTCACATTTTCCTGTTCAAGTTTTTCTTTAAAAACAAGAAAACAAAAAAATAGAATTAGCAAAAACAAAAATTTGACTACGTTTAAAATTTTGTTTTTTGTCAAAGTGACTGAAAATAAAAAAAAGCAGCTCAGTTATTCTGTTTTTTTTTCATAGCTTGTTTCAACTGCTTGAAAGTACACTGACCTTGAGGACAGGTTTTTTGTTTTCCCCCTATTTTTTCTATTCAGTTATTTCACATGAAAGAAACCATGACTATCAAGAGAGCTGCCTCTCCCTTTGACTCACACGTGTCCGACACCCAACAGAGGTGAAGAAACTGCCCCGGCTGCTGCCTCCTGGTTGGCTGTTGGCCCACAGAAAAGGAGGTGTGGTGCGGTGAAACCAGTTCAACCAGAATGAGCAGATGGGAGAAGCTGGTTTCATCATCTGGCTGGAATGTTAAGTTGTTTCAGCGTGAACCATCACGTTTGTTAAATGTGACCACAAAGGGGAGGAGTCAACATGCTCACCTGTACCTCATCTATACGGTGCCTCAGAATTCGAGTTAAAGCAGACTAGAATCGGGGACTAACGACCAAGAAACTGGGACAGATGTGGGCCGATGGGCTCTTAAAAATGTATCATTTCTGATTTTCAGAATTATCCAATTTACTCTAAATAACACCATTCTGGAGGGGAATGGGGGAAAACTTCATATTTATCCAGATTTATCAGGTAATTTCTCTTTAAATTGTTTTGCTGATGGCTCTTATAGCCTAACTTACCCCTCAGAGTCCTTTATTCAGATGAGTTAGGGTCCAAATCTTCACATTTTGGCACAAAATGTTTAAATTCTACATTTATGTTAGAAATGTTCAGAGTGACTGCCCCCTACAGGTTGAAACCATCTCAGTTATTTTGATAATTTTCTCCATCTGGCATCACCATAGACCTGAACAGTTACGTCCACTTTCTCCATTAACTTCACTAGTAGCAGCCCACAGCTAAAATTCAGGCCTGAGGATTGTGGGTAATGTAGTGCTGTTCATTTAAACCATCTTTGGTTGAAAAAAATAACCATTAAATTCACCTCTAAGGGCAGTACCGGACTGAACTCTGAAGTTTCAAGCTTGAAGGTGGGACCAGCCAATCAGACTTTGCTGTGACTCTAAAGCATTGTGGGTAATGTAGTGCTGATGACTGAGATCATGAATAAATCAAGTTTTTCTTAAAACAACCTCGTGAAATAACCCCTAGAATGCATTTAAATGAAACCGTTTACTAAAAGAAGCGTGTTAAAAAGTAATGATGACAGTTCTTAAGTGGTTCATGAAGTCAGAGGGTACCAGCTAGCCCAATAGAAAAATTCCTCTGCAGTAGAAGGTTTCAACCTGTAGGGGACAGTCACTATGTACATTTCTTAAACAAAATGTGAGGTCTAGAACTTTGTGCTGAAATGTTTGGGGGTCAGACCTGAATTAATTTGGTCTACATCCCTGTTCTATCTGAACACGGTGGTCTGAGGGTTTAGTTGGTCTTTAACGTGACACCAGGTCCCTCGTTCTTTAGGTTAGGAAAATCTGCTGCATCCCTTAAAGCCAGATTTGCAGTTTTGTTGTTTTTAATGTAGAGATTAAAGAAAATTTAAAATATAGCTGCCTGAACTGTTGGTGTGAAAATCAAACATCCCTCTCACAGGATTTTCATTCAGACTACTAGTTTATCCTGATGCTGGTTAATCAGGGAGAACACTGGAGATAAGAGGTTTTTTTTAAAATAGCAGCTTCAGTATCCATTATTAGGACAGATCTCCTACATTCCCCCTGTGCAGACTCACACCGTCTCTACTCAGTCTTGGCGGTCTTGCTGTGGTCTTGGCGTCGCAGGTATGTCTGGTAGAAGAAGTTGGAGAAGAGCACCAGGTAGCTGAGGTACATGAGTGCTGCCCAGGTGATGTTGTCGAGTCTGGAGGGGCAGCCGCCCTGATGCATCCAGCGGTACACCAACCAGCTCACTGTCAGCCCCATGCCCATCTGTCCGATCTGAGCGCTGGTGATGAGCACGGCGAACGGCCGCGGCACACGGAGGCCTGCGGCACGAGCGGCATAGTAGCTGTACATGAGCGCATGTACGGCGTAGTTCATGGTCATGAACCAGCCTCCGCCTGCCACCATGTCTTTGTAGGAGTACCAGGAGTAGAGCAGCACAGTGATGTGATGGTACCAGTGCAGGAAGAGCAGCTTCTGCTTCCTCAGCACGATGAACGCTGTGTCACCTGAGAGGACGAAAGGAAGAGTCAGTGATGAAGAAGAAACAGACAAATCAGGTTTTATCTGTTCAACAGGTGAACTTCATTAGTTTGTCAGACACTCAGAAATAGTCTGTGTTCAAAGACAGTTTAACTGTCAGGCAGAGGTAGACAACTGCTTGGGGCCCCACACTCCAATGGGCCTCAAGATTAGGGGTGGGTAAAAATATCGATTAATCGATGCATCGCAATATTTCCCCCTCCAATTCAATATAGATTCAGCAAATCCTCTGAATCGATTCACCTCCTGGCCAGTGGGGGTCGCTGTGCGTGTGATTCGCGTTGTATGGACGGATGCTGCACTCAACCAAACAATAACCAACCATAATCATGTTAGGTGAGGTTTATCACAATTTCTAAGAGGAAAGAAATAATATGTAGGTTTACATGCACTTTACTTTTTCAGTGTTTATACAGAACTGTCATGCTTTTTACTTTTGTACTCCATATGCACAAATAAGTTTTATTGTGCAAATTTTTATTTTCAGATGTTTTATTGCTCAAAAATGTGAGGTGACTTACCACATATGTTCACATGGGCATGAAAATATTATTAGAAAAATGTCAGCAGGTTATTTGTGTATTTCTACTTCTTACTGAATAGAGTTGGAAGCATTTAAAACAATATTGAATCGAATTGACATCGAATCGAATCGCGACCTAAAGAATCAGAATCGGATCGAATCATGAGGTTCTTAACAATGCCCAGCCCTACTCAAGATATAATCATCATACGAATAGTAGTGCATCAAATCTGGGGTACATGTCTAAAATTACTTTCAAAACCAGTTGAGGCATAGACAACCCTGCATGCAACAGGCAAGGAATGAATGTTTTAAGAGCATAGATGACATCATTGCCAAAAGCAATATTGGAATACTTTCTGACCTCTGATGACATCATCTTCAAAGGAAGAGGATGGACTGCTTTATTAGATTTGACATCTCTGAAGGCAGAGGATGGAGTATTTTATAAGCTCTGATGACATCGTCTTCAAAGGCAGAGGACGGAGTGTTTTATAAGCTTTGACATCTTCCTTCCACTTTTGCCAAATAGTATGCCATAGTTGGCAAATTTTGGAAAAGTGGGTGGAACAGGTTTCATGAGTGTTAGATCCTACCTAGCTCTGGAGCTTTGCTCAGTACAAAGGCATACGCCCAGAATTTGCTGACAGGTCCGTTGTAGAAGCTCTGGTCACAGATGGACTGTCTGAAGCCGCTGCTGCTAAGGATGTGGAGCATGTAGGAGCCAGTCCGAAGGGCCCCAATGATACTGTCAATAAAAACAGACAACCATGGTTCAAAGGAATGTTAGACAAAACATCAGCACATTAATATCAAATCTCTTAAAGCATGTCTTGATTTTTTTCATTATTATTAATATATATATATATATTCCTCTTCTTTAGGTTTTGTTTGTTATACAAAAAATACATCATCCTTGGTTCATTTTATTCTGCTTATTTGTTAAAATACCAGCTAATCTATATGTAATTGTAAAATTGTAACTAATTTATCTAAAAATTTAAGATTTATGTAGTTAATATTAAATAAAAAGTTAGAAGATTGTCAAATTCAGAGATAAGACAATTCAGATAGGTGAAAAAAAAAATAGGTGAAAATAATGCGTTTAATTACTAAATGTCATTACTGAACACCAGTATTAGATAACTGAAAACTTGACATTCATCTTAAATTGATCAAATAAAAATTATAAACATTTTAGTGTGTCTGACAGAGTTTACAAAAGTCAGGATATGGTTTTAAAAAAAAATCATTTAAGAAAAAATGTTGAATTAAAAATCTGTTCCTTCACCCAACTGTTTGTTTAGACTTCAACCTGTAAAAATATCCACTTCACATTAATGTACTACAACAAAATCAATGATATTTATCTGTCATGGTTTTTTTTGCACACATCTGATAGAAATATACTGACAAAAAAATAAAGGTTGACTATTGAATTTGACATTTAAAGCCTACTCTGTACTTGTGGGAAACAAACTGAAGTGATCTACAATTGATCATTTCTGGTGCCAAAATCTCACTTTTAAGTTTTTGTGGTGGAATTATTTATAAGTCAGACTTTGAAGACACACAAGTCATCACAAAAGAGGCTCCAGAGCCATGGGTTGAGTATTTTTGATTTAGTGTGTAATAATTGAGCAGCAACCATCGGTTCTGAAAAATGAAGCCAATGCAGAAGTGCAAAAAATTGCAATTCTGCGAGTGTCCACCTGAGGCTTAGCTGCAGAAACACCACAAGTAATGTACACAACACATGTTAAAAAGATGTTTTTTTTTACACTAGAAATAAACTGGTTTACAGCCTGGTTCAAAAAACCAAACATGTCTCATTAGCTAATGTCTCCATGTGCTCTCATTGGCTGGGGGGTGAATTTTTGTGCACCACAGTCGTTTCGATTATATTTAGGAAAAACCTCATGGCACACTGATTGGTGCATCTCAGTTCGATTGAGACAGTGATTTCGATATGGAGGCCGCCACGCATTGGCTTCAAAAGCTGTTTGAGACTGCCTGTTGTAAGCAGACGGCTGACATCACACAGGCCTTGTCCAATTCTTTCTACAGTCTATGGTAATATCACAGCCCAGAGTCGTCCCTTTAGATGCTTCGTGTCGACCAACAGCTCTGTTTGTCAGAGTGACGCCTCAGAAACCAAACACACCTGAGCTGTAATTATCTCCAGGTACATGATGGACAGGTAGACAACAAACCTGCTGGTTACCATGGAGACGGAGGCTGTTAGAGGCAGTGACAATGGAGATGACTAAATGAAGTCTTTGACTTTAACGTCTGCTTACCTGTTACTCCTCTGTTCATATGGAGAGGTCAGAGGTCAAATCACACAGAACCCTGATCCTGTGGTTTTCAGCTCGAGAGACCTGAGCCAGGTCTGTGTTTGACCATCATAATACATCAACAAAAATATACCAACAACAACTAAAGATGGTAGGATGTAAAGAGACTATGAAATGAATCTGGTTCCCTTTGGACAGAAAAAAGTGTCGGTGTCCACAGACTTTATTCTCTTTTCTGGAAACACTTCCAACACAAAGACCCAGTACTGAGCAGCCGTGTTACACTGACGTCACTTTAAGTCTAACATGACTGCTCAGTCAGGCTTAGTGAAAAACATTCTGAAACACTGTCTGCTCAACCAGAAATGGATATGAACAGGAGAGGTATTCACTTAAACCAGGAACATTTGGATGAGGGCTGGGCAATTAAATAAAATTTAGATTAAATCACAATATGTCCTACTCCAAATAAGACATCTCAGATGTTGCAATTTTTCTTTGACCTGACTTCTTTTTCAAAATACCAGTTTACAGTTCAAAATTTACTTAACTTGCATGTTTGTCTTATTAAAAAATAAAGAAAAAAAATAGAAAAAAAAAGAAAAAGAAAAAAATAATTCCTTTCAATACAATAATTCACATAGAATTTGCAATGAGTCAAACTAATCACTATTAGATATTCTTTCATAACTGTTAAGTCTTATTTTATTCCACCAAATATTGTGTTCATTATATTTAAGAATGATTATTGCAGTTTGTTGAGAAATAAAAAAGAAGGAAATTAGAAAATAATTGCATATCAAATTGCTATATTGAGAGAAAAAAAACACAATTTGTTTATTTTCCTAAATCATTAAGCCCTAATTTGGACTTGATAGAGAGCCAGAATGTTTTCTAGACTGCTGTAGCTGATATTTGGTCATAAATCTAGTTTCCTTTAAGCAGGGACATAGCTATGGATATCTGGCTCCCAGAAAGGTTATTACACAGGGCCCCCCCTTAACTGGCTAGCCAAGCAACAGATGTTGAATCATTTTTACAAATATCTATGCATTTTAATGCATTTTGAACCATAATTTCCCAATTTATGGCCAATATTTTTGTTATGGTTAATTTAAATTTACTTGCATTATTTTAAAGTGCTGGACTATACCATTTGGACATTTTTGGAGGGGGGAGCACAGCCAGTATTTTATTTCACTCTATTTGATACAAATTCCAGTCTGTTCACCAATTTATTTAGTTGCTTTTGATTCAATAATGACACTTATTACAAAGAAAAAATAAATAAAAACCCACTTTTCATTGCAGGCTATATTGATCATCTATTGGTTATGCTGAATATTGATTTTAATCCTAGCCAACATCACCAAAGAGCCGCTATAGACACTAAAAATCTCCTAACATTTTTATTCTTAAGATTCTACATGTTGTGTGGTTTGCTACCTGAAGACGGCGAGGCTGAGGGACCAGAGGATGAGCGGACGCCGCAGGTTCATTTTGGGTCTGGGCCTCATGTAGTGCTGACCTCCAAACACCAAGGCGGCGTACATAGCACTGAACAGAAAGGACTTACTCCTGCAGGAAAAGAGACAAGTTAGAGTCAAAGGGTTTATGCTGAAAACACCAAACATTCTGACTAATCTCAGACTTCTGACTTAAGTCTAACTTTAAAGAAAAACTACAGTGTTTATAACATGGCCTTTCTTAAATCAGGCTTTAAATTGCTGTCAGGATTAAGTTGCTAGTACACTGAGGTTTATCTACTCTCATCCATTATAAACATCCCAATCAAAATTTCTTGTAGAACTTCCGGTACATATTTAGATCATTTTTTAATCATCAGTGGGCAGGCCCACAGCCATAACAGGACAAACAGGAAGGAATTTAAATACAGAAACATTCCTCAAATACTCAGCGCCATGATGTCACTGTGGCAATGACTCACCTGAGATACACCTGTCACCTTCTGACTGACCGATATTATGCAATTCTGTTTCAGCTCGCTGTTAACCCGGGAATGTCTGACATCACTCCGACGCATGTTTACCTTCTTTCATAAAGAAAGCATCACCAAACTTGGCTCATGTACCAATTAAGGGTTAAATATTCTGATTTTAAATAAAGCCTTGCCAGACCAGGCTCATTTACTAATTCAGGGTTAATTATTCTGATTTTAAAACACTTAAAACATAAAATATTTTTGACTTTGTACACCAAACATGTCTACAGAAGATAGCTAGGGATAACTAGAGTCAGATATGAGATTAAAAACAGAGAAAGATTGTAAAATTATTTCTTTGATAATGGTCCAAATTATGAGAAACAGTCAAGATGTTGAATGTAGTGTAGAAATATTATTCACAACACTATGACTTTATTCTACATTTTGTAGTTTTTTCCCCTGACCTTTTAAATCTCCCCTGGAATTAATCTCAGAATTATTTAATATCAAATATCATCTTTGATCTCAGAATTCTTTAAACTCAAATATCATCTTTGATCTCAGAATTCTTTAAACTCAAATATTATCTTTGATCTCAGAATTATTTAATATCAAATATCATCTTTGATCTCAGAATTCTTTAAACTCAAATATCATCTTTGATCTCAGAATTCTTTAAACTCAAATATTATCTTTGATCTCAGAATTATTTAATATCAAATATCATCTTTGATCTCAGAATTCTCTGATCTCATTATTTACTTTAATCTCAGAACAAGAAAATAATTGATCTGACTAAATAGATAAACAAATGACTAAGATAAACAACCTTTAAAGGCACACTCCTCTCCGTATGAATCCCTTAAATGATTTTAATGACATTAATTCATTCATTTAATTTTTTAAAAATCCGGATCTCTGGTCGTGAAGGGGGCTCATTATTTTCTGCCCTCTGAAATTCCCTCTCTTTGTCGACCCAGGCTTCTAAATAAATAATAAAAAAAAATCTTTCTCCTCATGTTTTCCCGCATCCATACCCTTACTGGCTTCCGTAGCAACAGATGAGGTCGAATTGTTCGTGATAGCTAAAGTTAAAAACAGACTTATTATTTAATCCAAATAGCTGAGGTGGACCCCCTCCCCATCGGTGATGACTGGGCAGATCTTTGGTATCGATCAGACCGGTTTGGCGATTGGAGCGGGGGACCGAAACAAAAACGGGGGCCAGAGCACCGAGAACCACCGTTAAAGATCTAACACTGTTAGGGTTGAGCCCTGATGAACTGAGCTCTCCAATATTATTAATCATAGAATAAATCTAGCGCAGTCAACCACAGATGAAACAGTCCTGTCTGTTATCTCACCAGTTCGCCTGCATCCACTGGATCGCTCCTCTCTCGTCAAACTTCCGCTCGAAGCTGTACTCAGACAGCGGCAGGTAGAAGTCTGTCTCGTTCATCCTGGCGGAGTTTACTGTTTTGTTTTCAGGAAGTTTGGGGAAAAAAAATCAGGTCCAGATCTCCCTCCTCTCTCTCCTCCGGCGGTCTGTCCTCACACCTGCCTGCCTCAGTCCTTAATAACACCTGTCAGCAGGAGGCGGGGCTTCCGGGACACACCTACAGGCTGCTTCTTTGGAGTCACAGCTCAGTCCTCCTCTCTAGACCCTCACTGCAGTGTGAAATAGGGGGCGGTGCCCAACGAGGAGAACAACGCTGCCGTACCCTTCCTATCAAACTTGTGGGGCACTAGGAAAATAGCAGATAGTATGCCAACGCCAATAAGGCAATGCTTAGCAATACTGGGAAGTGCTCAATCTAACAGCGAGTGTCTGACAAAATTATTGACAATAGAAGGCATAACAATATAAGTGGAATAAACTGACAATTGAATTTTATGTGATAAAAAACTTTTTAATTGATTGAATATTAGAATTTAGAATTTAGATTTTATAAAGCGGCGCAGGGGTTAGCGCTGTTGTCTCACAGCAACCTTCTGGTCAGGGCCTTTCTGTGCGGCGTTTGCATGTTCTCCCCGTGCGGGTTCTCTCCGGGTACTCGGGCTTCCTCCCACCACCAAAGACATGTTCATTAGGTTATTGGTGGCTCTTAAATTGGCCGTATGTGAGTGAATGTGAGTGTGCCTGGTTGTCTGTCTCTCTATGTCAGCTCTGTGATTGACTGGCGACCCAGTGACAGCTGGGATAGGCTCCAGCCCCAGTGTCCCCAAACAGGATAAGCGGTATAAAAAATGGATGGATGAACTATGGTGCAATAGATTTTTTTTGAAGATAAAAACTTCATTTGTAGCAGTCATTTCACAGCACTAGCTGGTTAGCCTGCTAGTTATCCAGAAGTGAACACATTGTATTTAAAAAAACACATGAATGCCGTATGTGGACATGACAGAAGCTGAAAAACTTGAAGTGTATCCATATAACTTAAAACAAAAAGTAAGGCAATTTGTGTTTGGTACATTATGTCTTTGTCGTAACAATGCTTCTTGGAAATAAATCTCATACCGTTGGCCAGCCTGTTTATTACCCTTTTAAATGGTGCCAAATTTGTAAGGATCATGCATTTGTGGGATGAGCAGCAGAGCTGAATATGAGGGTTGCGCCCGTGAAAAGTGTGCCAGATCTTCTCTGTCAGTGCCAAAAAGCTTATTCTGCTGTTGCTACTGACTCTTGTTTTGAGCTTCTGGTACCCCAGGTGCTTCAAGAATGGGCATGCCACACTTGACTGATCTGGATAGGGCCCGTCAGTTGGGCAACTTCAAGCTGGTGTTCCGCTAAACCAAGTTGCAGCATTGTTTGTAGTGAACCCTAGTACTATCTCCAAACTGAAGGCCAAGTTCCATATAACGGGGAATGTCAGAGACAGGCTGCGAAGTGGCGTCCCAAGAAGACAACACCCCAAGAATACTGTTTTTTCACCCTGTCAGCAAGAACTCTATCCTCCAAGATGACAACACTCGCCCCCACAGAGCGGGGTTTATCAGAGACTGCCTCCAGAAGTTGGGAGTGGAGAGGATGGAATGGCCTGCCAGCAGTCCTGACCTTAACCCCATTGAACACTTGTGGGATCAGCTTGGGCATGCTGTTCATGCCAGAGTGACAAACACAACCACGCTGGCTGACTTGTGACAAATGCTGGTTGTAGAACGGGATGCCATCCCACAGCAGTGTGTGACCAGGCTGGTGACCAGCATGAGGAGGAGGAGCCAGGCTGTTGTGGCTGTGTGTGGTGCTTTCACACACCACTGAGGCTCCTGTTTGTTAAATGAATAAATTGTTAAATTGTCAATATGTCTTGTTTCTTAAAAGTTCAATCATCCAATCCACCAAACATCCAACAAAAGTCAATGGCAGAATCAGCTGTTTGGCACATTTTTCATGGGCGCAACCCACATACTCAGCTCTGCTGCTCATCCCACAAATGCATGATCCTTTCAAATGTGGCACCATTTAAAAGGGTAATAAACAGGCTTTCCACAATATAAGATTTATTACCAAGACGCATTGTTACAACAAAGAAACAATGTACCAAACACAAATTGCCTTACTTTTTGTTTTTAGTTTATATTATTAAAAAAAATAACGTATATCCAAATGTTTTTTAAACAAGTAATTTCCATTTGGAATTAATTTTCATAGCGTACTGTTAACTTCCTGTTTGTTGAAAGCAGTGTGAATAACTTGCTGAGCACCACCTTTTGAACACTGCACTGAGGGCTACTGGTTTAAACTGGTCCAAAACCATTTCATCCATCTGGGAGTAGGGGTGGGAATCACTAGTGGCCCCATGATACAATATTATCATGATACTTGGGTCACAATTTAATATTATTGCGATTTTAAACATTTTGCAATACAGTGAGTATTGCGGTACCATATATTGTGATATATAGTGATCTGTTCAGCTGTTTAGCTGATTTAGCATTAGTCTTGTCCTCATGTTTGTTGTCACCCGTCACCTCTGCCGACCTCACTGGACAAACAATTGTCAAAACATTTGATTTTATTTTTTCATTACCATAGACTTCATTTCATATCAACAATTAATTTGAAAAAATCTTGGTGGACGACACGATACTATATATCACCAGATGAAATATTGCGATACTATGCCATATTGATTTTTTTCTCCCACCCCTATCTGGGACAGCACATTTGAACCAGTCCAAAACTGTTTAATTTATCTGGGACATCATGTTTCAACTGGTCCAAAACCACTTAATTGATCTGGGACATCACATTTAGACTCATCCAAAAACGTTTGATTCATCTGGGACGGCACATTTAAATTGGTCCAAAACCATTTGATTTATCTGTGACAACACATTTAAACTGGTCCAAAACAGTTTGATTCATCTGGGAGAGCACATTCAGACTGGTCCAAAATGGTCTGATTCATCTAGGGCCCAGCATTAGACTAAACATTTAAACTACACAATTATATGCTCATAACAATAAATTATTGACTTACTGTTCAATGATATTATTGATACTATAAACCATAGAACCATGGATTTTAATTGAAGTAAATGCAGCCGGAGGTCAAGCAGGTCACTGAAGAGTCAGTAAACACCAGCAGAGATTTAAAGTTAGCAACATTTCTATCCATGTACTTTTCATGACTTCAAATACAGATTTCTCATGATCCATGAATTACTAATGGGTTTGAAATGATTGGTATTTTTGATCCTTCAAGGGCAAAACTTGCTGTGAAACACACACACAGTGGTGCTGCCCCCTCCTGGACAGACACTGCAACAAAAACTGTATCAGTGTCTGTCTCTGAACCATGGGGCCTGAGTGCTTCTCAATTATTGTAGTCTGTTTAACTTTAGGAAATCTTCATCAGATAAATATTTCTGTAAATTCACTGTTCCAAGTGGTCTCAGGATACAGGGAAAAATTTGAGAACATGTTCAAATATTAGGACTGAAGGACCTGGACCAGGGACATGTTCACATATTAGGATGTAGGGAGTCTGAGTTCTGATGAAGGACTGTTGGCTATTTCAGGATTTACCATTATTTTAGCTCTCTAGATTGGGGACGTGGAAAAAGATGATGCAGAAAATTAGGTTCATTCACTGTTGTTGGTTTTAGATCAGTGGGAAATGACCCCATGCTGGTCTTTGCCTGGTTCCTCAAAATTAAAAAAAAGGAAGGGGCCTGGACTGGCCTGCATGCAAAAGGCGGGGGCGGAATGTTTTATAACCTTTGATGACATCGTCTTCAGGAGCAGGGGATGGAATGTTGGTGAAATTGGAGATGTCGGGTCTCCTTCACTACATTTTTTCCAAATTGGCAACTTTTGGAATAGTTGGTGGAACTGGTGAGGAGCGAGGGAAACTGTAATCCTGACTTTACTCTCAGAAGACTGAACCCAGAATTTAAAGTCAGAATTCCGTGGTTAGAGTCAAAATTCAGAAAAAGTTGGATCTCTAATCTTTTATTAACTCTAACTCTCTCCATTGTTCCTCCTAGTACTAAAACCTCCTCTGCTGTTTACCTGTTTGTGTTTGTATGAGTGAGCATTCTGGTCAATCCCGTCTGACGTCCCCTTACGTCGCCATTACGTCACCTGAACGATGCGGAAGCTGGAGTCGCCGTGGAGAACGTAAACTAATGTCAACCAAGCTGGTGAAAAATAGCGAAAGAAGCGACAGAAGAGGCAGAAAAGAGGAAGAGTGGACTGTTGGAGGTAACGGTAGACCTCCAGCTGCTGTTTCACTGCTAACGGAGCCAAACCTAACTTAGCTAGCCTTTACTCTGCCTGTGAGCACTCACATCTGTCTGCGTTAACGGGACCGTTACCGAATAATGGACCCACCGGGAGACCCCGAGCCCTCCTTGGTACCACTGAGGGGTTACGGCAGACTCTAGGAAGATCCTGGACTCATTCGGGACCCGCTAGACCCCGGAGGTAAGAGGTCAGCATGCCGATTCTGCAGAAAAAAATACGAAAATTTAGATTTTAATTGGTTTATAAAGACAGCCAAGTACACAGAAAGTTCACTAAAGATAAACCATGGCCTGTTTATGGATTCGGCATAGATAAAATGGCACAAAACATTCGTTTCTTCAAAAAACATCTTTCTTTTACAACCCTCCATCTGTTAACAATTGTCTTTTCCGAACCACGGTCCTCCCTGCTGAGTGCTGGTGTTATACTCTAAACAGTTACCGTGTCAGCTGGTGACTTCCCGCCGAATGAGTCGTAGGTCCAGTGAATACTCCACCAGGATCCCCAACATTCCATCCTTTGCTTTTGAAGATAATATCATCAAAGCTTATAAGACATGCCATCATCTGTCTTAGATGATGATGTCATTAAAGGTCATTAAAGGTTATAAAACATTCCATCCTTGCCTTTAAAGATGATGTCATCAAAGCCTATAAGAAACTCCATCATTTGCCTTCAAAGATGGTGTCGTCAAAGCTTATAAAGCATTCCATCCTTGCCTCTGAAGGTTATGCCATCAAAACTTATAAAACATCCAGTCCTTGCCTTCAAAGATAATGTAAAGCTGTAAAACATTCCATCCCTGCCTTATGCATGAAAACACTCATCAAATATGTCTGAAATGAAAATCTAAACTCAGAGACTTTAGTTAGGAGGACGCTTCCTTTCAACATTTGCGACAACCACAGGCACCTACGGCTGGAAGTCACCAGATAACACGGTCACTTGTTTAACTGTAACACTGTCAGAGACGTCAGTCCGTTTAAAAAGTCGACATTTCTGTGAGGTTAACGCTTCTGGGTCGCTTTTATACGAGCCGAACTGTCAGTCATGACCCCGTGGTTTCTAAAAGGTCCGTAGGTTTGAGTTAAAGCGTGTTTTTAGTGGAGAAAAAGCCCGGGAAGTCATAAAGTGATGTATTTTTGAAAGCAGTTCTGGCTGTGTGGCTCTTTCTGAGAACAGCCGATATCGGAGCTTTTCAAACAGTAGAAATTGGTCTTTATATGAAACACACCCGCCTTTTTTACTCGTAAACGGCATATATGAGCAGATCCAGGGCGCATATTTGACTTATATGGGTCAGGATTCAGAGAAATGGCGTGGATCGAGTGTCCTGGATCCATGATGAGGATCAGGGATGTGGAAGGTCGAGCAGCAGCCTTTAGATGACGGGACACTTTCTGACAGAAGTGTCACATTCATGAGGATGACTGGAATAACCTCAGGGAGACAGAAAAAACTGGAATACTGAGGACAACATTAGAGTTTAAAGCTAAGGATGAACGATATTATCAGAGCAATACTGGAATCAGCAGAAATAAACATGCCTGCTGAGATTTAGAGCTGAATTAGTGACCATATTTGTTAGAGCAATGTACCATAATATTTCACTTTATAGTGTGTTACAGTTTTATAGTGATCAAATATATATATTTACATATATTATTTCATGGCTTTCACTTTTCATGACATAATTTTTTGATCACATTAATCATTTATTATAGAGTTTAATGTTTGTCTAGTTTAATTTCTGTTTGTGAAGCAAATGGCCTTTCAAAATAAGAGCCATGAACATAATTGACTCCAAAACAAACTCCATGCTCCTTGAAGTAAAAAGATTGTTGAAATCTGCTAAAATTTGTTTAGAAATATTGGATAAGGGTCTGGGCAGTTAATCTAAATTTAGATTAATATGTCCCACTGCAGTTTTCAAATTGCAATATTTGTTTGATCTGAAATGCATGTCTAAATACCAGTTTAATACAGGTTTTGAGGAAGAAATGTTAATCTTTCCACATCCTGCAAACATTTTTTTACTTATTAAAATGAGAAAACATCAAATCATCATTGCCATCAATACTAAAATTCATATTTAGTTTGCAATGAGTCAAAATAATCACAATAAGAGTTTTTTTTCAGAACTGTTCAGACTGAGTTTAATCTACCAAACATTTTGTTTGTTATTATATAAAATGATTTATTCCTTTTTTGATGAGAAATGGAGAAGTTGAGGAACAAAACAAATTGCAGTTGGATTATCTTCCCAAATCGTTCATCCGGCCCTTAGTTTTATGTCTGTTTCTAAAACAAACAGACCTTCACAATAAGAGCCACAGACGCATTCAATTACATAAAACGCTCCGTGTTCCTTACAGTAAAGGAAACGAGAACTGAAACTTGCTTAGTTTAGAAATATTGGGTATCGGAAAATACTCCCTAGTACATCCCTACTGAAAGTGTATTTGTTGTTTTTTTTATATGATTTGATCTGTGCTGTCAGGATAGCAGAGCTTTAACAAACAGCTCTAAAGGTGTGCATTGAGCTTTTTCAGCCTCTGTAGAGTTATGATTTGGAATATTTGGGTGATTATTGATAATACTATTGATTGAACTGGTTCAATTATGTCCCCAAGTTATTTTAACTTCACATAACCTTTAATGATTGCTTTTATTTTGAAGGGCATGCCCACAGCTCTTAGTTCCATCAGATTTTGTGATCCATCTTTTTTTAGTAAAAGTGATTAAGATTGAAAAATCGAAGAAACTTGGGTCACTATTTGCCATTCAGGAGGTGATGGTGGGTCCTGATGTTAGACCAGTTTAGAACCAGTGCTTTTCAGGATACACGTCTGGGTGAGTTTCTGTAAAGAGGGTGAAATAGTTGCCAGCATACTACAACAAAAACCTCTGATATGATTCTACAATAAACACATTAAAACCTGTTTGATAGCAATGAGATAAGCGGTATGGAAAATATGGATGGAGTTGTATTATTAATCAAAAGAGAGAAAGCACTGACTGATTTGCAAAAATATGTTGGCAATATCTGGACAGTTGGCTCTTTTCCAATGTTGCAAACATATTTGTACAGGTCAGACTGTTCTCTCTGTTTTTGATGAGAGTATGATGGAGATTGTTGAGGTCAGACAGACACCCAACACTGGTCTAAATTTATACTGAATTATAATAAAAAATAAAGACATTCCTACACTTCTTAACTGTACAAAAATACTGACATTTCTGTTTACTGAGGTGTGAGAATGTTCTATACCACTGATCATCAACTGGCAGCCCGAGGGCCATATCAGGCCCCCGAAAGCTTCCTACCTGGCCCCCAGATGATCATTAAATTCAGAAAATGTGAGAAAGAAACCGTTTTACCTAGAATGACTAACGTTTTATCTGTTTTTGCAGAAATCCACTTGCCAGTCATTATTAGTAAATATGTATGTTAAAAAGATTGTTTAAGACTAGCAGAAATGTTTGAGTGGGGGAATTAGAGTGGAGAAAAACTGTGTGATAACTTTTAAAATGGGTTGTAGATTGGCACAAAGGGACAAAAATCGGCAGAAAAAGTGGTGAAAAAAGGTTAAAAAGTGGCAAAAATTGGTAAAAGAGGAAAAAAGGGGGCAAAAAGTATCAAAAATGGGTTAGAAGTGGCAAAAATGTTGTGAAAAGGGGTTAAAGCATTTTGAAAAGGTACAAAATGTTGCAATAATGGTTTGAAAGAGGCAAAAGTGATCAAAAATGGGTTAAGAAAGGCAGAAATGTTGCAGAAATGTCCATATTAAGTAGTGAAAAGAGGTTAAAAAGTGTCAAAAATGGGTTAATATTGGTGCAAAATCACAGCTGGGGAGGGCTCATTCTGTGGGTTTTTCAGGGTCCCAGTAAACTCTGTGGGAAGACTTGCTTCCTTGTGGCCTACTGCATTATGGGTAACAGGGATTGATCTCACTGTAATACCTAAAAATCATGTTCATTTTGAAAGGAAGTACAACTTTTAATACAATAATTTGTTAATCAGGTCCAAGTATGTATAGAATTTTTATTTATTTGAAAGTCCGGCCCCCATAGTCTCTGTCAAGACTAAATCTGGCCCTTGTGCAAATGTCCTTGATGACCCCTGTTCTATACACTTGGTTCTCAACTAGTGGGTCAGGACCCAAAGGTGGGTTGCTGAGCTATTTTGTGAGCTTGGAAAAAACTGTGGCAAAAAATATTTGATGTGCTTTTATTTATTATTTCAACCGCTTTTCTCCCTCGTTCAGTCATCAACATGCTTTTAAAGGACACCCTGATCCACTAGTTAACCTGGTGGGGTACTGGTTTAGACTGAAATGACTACTGAGGGCCTAGACTGGCCAGCATGCAAAAGGCAAGGGTGGAATGTTTATAAACTTGGATGACAAAATGTTTCTAACGACTTTAAAGGATGACATCATCAAACACAAGGATGGAATGTTTATAAGCTTTGATGACATCGTCTTTCTAAAGAATTTAAAGGATGACATCATCAAAGGCAAGGATGGACTATTCCTATATTAAATAAACTAAATGAAAATTCTCTGACCTGCTACCTTTTAGTGTCCCATTTGTGAGTCTAGTCAGCTGGTTTCAGTCCTCTGATAACTCTGCTCACTGGGAGTCCACAGAGGCAGGAAGGTAGGCCTACTTCATCTAGATCCTGTATTCACAGTGGACATCTACCTATCATGTCTGAACACATTATAAATCCAGAGTTTTGGCCTGGTTAGTGTGTGACTTCATTGCCATTAACACACAGAGATGAGTTGGACTCGTCTTACCTAACAATGTCGTGCTGCCCTAAATACTCACTAGAGCATCTAATCAGAATAAACAGGCAGATGTAGACAGTCAGCAACCACAGCTCTGCTCCCTCCTGTCTGCTGGAGAGAAAACGCTGGGGGTAGATGTGTGGGGACATCTCTGAGACTTTTAAACTCTAGAATGTTTTATGCTGAGTTTTAGCCTTCAGTGATAGCACATGGGCCAGGAGCTGAAAGCCCTGATTCACGGCGTGTTGGTGAGCTGAGCTGAAATCTAGAAGAGTTGCTACAATCGTCATAAAACCTTTCAAATAAAGAGACAACAGGCCCAGTGTGGAGCACAGAGAGGGTCACATGCTGACTGTAGAGACCCTCCGGGCTAAACTGTGGTCTGTGACGGCGGCCTGAATATCACCACATTACAACACATTAACAGGGATGTGGCTCCATTTAAAACGAGCAGATACCAAGTGGTGATCCTGAATGCTCTATGTGAACACACCTCAATGAAAATTGTTTGATACCGGATAGCTTAGACTGATCCAGAGGTGGTCTGGGCTGTCTGACCATGTCTTCATTTATGCCTATCCAGCCTCATTCAGAGTGATGGGAACTATTGCTCTGTTCAGAGCTCTGGATTAGTCTCAGTTCAGTAGTGAGAGATGGTCTTTAGCTTCCAAACAGCTCTACATTTTGTAACAGTTTGACTTTATATGTCTTTAAAACAACAGAAATAATATAGGAACCATCTTTCAAACAGGAGCCTAAATCCAGCTTCCTGACTCCCTCATACGTTGTTTACTTCCTGTTGTAAATTGAGGACACACTTCAATAAACGTCGCCTCATAAAGCGTATTTACTCAACATGAAACCAGCATTTAGTTTTCAGTTAAAAATCTCTTACAATAAGGGAGAAAAGCTGTTAAAAGTGCACTTTTGCATTTGTGATGGAAGTGGTCTGTGGATGCATAGTGCTATGGTGTTGCTTCCAGTGTGAACCCAGATGCACACTTTTAACAGCTTTTCTCTCTCATTAGGAGAACTTTGTATGGCCTTATAAATAGGGTTCCTGCAGATCCTTGGAAAGTCGTAAATTGGACATTTGAAATTTAAAGCCTTGAAAAAGACAGAAAAAGTCAGATTTTTCCTGTGACAGGTGTTAAATTTTAGAAGGTGCTTTATTAAGACTTGTTTTTGTCCAGTCTTGGGTTTCTAGTAGGGATGCACAATATCAGATTTTTGCCGATATGCCGATATCTTCCGAATCATTTTAGCTGATACCCATATCTATACTGACATTTAAATATGTTTTAGATAACTAAAAATTCTTGCCACCCCGTGAATCACTGCTTTAAAGTTCAAAGAATGAGGATAAATAAATCACTGTTTTATAACTATGAAGAATATCATATTCAGATTTTAATGTATGTAATTTGATCTCTTTTACCTTGAAATGTATTGTGGCTGAATGAATGCAGATGTGTGCGTGCATGCTCGTTTGATTATGACTGAGTGATTCTGTATTTTGTTGTCATTGTTTACCTGCCCAGGGACTACAGATGGAAATTAGCTAGCAAGCTAAATCTGGTACAAAGCATCTTTTCTCTTTTGAGACTAATGTAATTTTGTACATGGTCACTGACACTAATAAACGTCACGGCCAAAATATTGGATGTAAATATTGGCAGAAATTTTGATACCTGCTGATACCGATATTTTCTGCTTGCGCTATCTAATGTCGGCGTATTACCAGGGGTGCAAAGGCCCGAACAAAAGAAATGCTGTTAAGCTTGACCTTGGCTGCTGAGCGACACACGTACATGTCAACTGTGTCGACACTGACTCTGGCCGCCCTCCTCCTTCTGCACAGTACTGTATGATTGGGGCATATCACATAAATCTATCACTCGTCATGCATCAGTCACTTTGCTCAGGACGAATTCGGTGTACAGGTCCAGCTAGCAACAACGGATAAATATTTAAGCGTGTCCACATCATCAAGTGATGCTCGGCACAAACCAGCTGAACTGAGAAAATATGACAGCTGTTTCTAGTTTGGTTTTATTGAGAACAGTGAGGGATGACCAAAATGTGTTCTGCGTCTGTGTTTGCAAATGAAGCCTGCCAAGCTAAAGCATCATCTGATAAAGCATGCAGAGTTTAAGGACAGAACAAGAGATTTTTCATAACGAAAGGGCAACGAAAATGGCAGTTGACATATGTTTAATCAGCATGAGGGTTATGTGGGGGTCCTTGGAAAATTTTCTGCCCTGTAAGGGGTCCCAAGCCCCAAAAAGTGTGAGAACCCCTGGTCTACAGGATAGACTTGACTGAAGATGAATGATTCTGTTTTTGATGTGTTTATGAGGCTAATTTAATTTCCTGGTCATCTCTGTAGCGTTGGTTTCCAAAAGATGACTGGGTCGTGGATTCATTCTGTCATCTGTTCACTGATTCATTTTTCCGCTAGTTCAGCGTGTTTAATGCTGATGTTCAGTAATCAATAAGGGGAGCAGAAGGAGTAAACTGAGACCAGGTTTGTTTGTTTTAGTCTAAATCTGATCTCCCTCTCTCCCATCAGACTTCCTGTCGTCAGCTGTCCCGTCTGGCTCCGCCTCCAGCAGCTGAGGTACTGCACACGCTTACTCCCCGCCTGCATGGCTGCGTGCTTCAGCATGCAGACTGATGGATGTTTGTGATGCGGCGGGTAATGTGGCAGCGGGGGGGGGGTTTATGAGTGTATGTTTGAGTGTGGGGGGTCAGGGTGGGATTATGGGTAATTTTAATGGCCCACACAGATGTTTGGAGTTTGTTTCATACCTCATCTTCATCATTTATGGTTATTTTTATCAGAGCTCATTTATTTCAACAAAAACATCAGTATGTAGGTTTAGGTTTAGGGGATATGTAAACATGATCACATCAGGATTATTTTTTTGGCTGGATCATATAATTTTTTAAATGTGCAAATCCTTGACTGAATTCACAGTCAAATCTATTCACTTTCATCATCAGCTAGAGATGCTGGAAAAATGACCAGGTAATAATTTATGCTATTCTGAATCAGTTCAAACTGTCCAAAATCAATATTTTTACTTTATTGCTTCCTGAGTGCATTTTCACCAACAGACAGTCTGAGCACAGCAAACCTGCTGCTGGTGTTTCCTCCATGCACCACCCCCACCTTACCTGGTGCACAGGTGCAGCAGGAGGTGTGGCTCATTTTCTAGTCTACAAGCCAACACCTGCTGAACAACACAGACAATTAAAATAACCAGATTTAATGTCTGTTTGATGTCAAAGACCGGTGTTATGGTTTAAAGAGTGACTGTGTTATCCAGTGACTTCACATTCAAATGCATGGTTGTGATGATAATAGACATAAATAGCCTCTTTGTTTAGTTTTTATTAAATGTATATCTTCTAAACATATTTCAGACGTAACAGAAAATGTTACGTGTTTAAACAATGTTGGGCCACTTTCAGCTGAAAGTCACCAGTTAACAAAGTCACCAGTTAAACCATAACACCTGCACTCTTACAGCAGCCTAAACAGTGAAAAGGCTGTAGATGTATGATTATTTTTCATTTTTTAAGGCTAAATTGTTTAGCTGTTTAAAAACAAATTGATAATATCTTCGCTTTAAGTTCATCTGTGCATATTTACTTTATTATAATCAGTTAATAACATGCTACAAAAAGGCTCATACATGCATCATCTGCAACACATTTGCTGTGCTTTTTAATGCCTAATAATAATTTACAGCTCCTTAGCAGACTGGAGTAGATTGATATAAATAAACAAGAAATACACCATGAATCTGTTTGAATCAAAAATCAGTTCTGAATGGAATTGTGGTTTCCAGATTTGAATCAAATCCTGAGATTCTGACAGATTCATGCCTCTGTTAGACCTTCGGTCTTATTCTTATGGTCTCTAACAGAGTTTATGATCAGGATGAGCGGGTAAATTGTTATGTAGAATCATTAAAAGAGCAGAGGTAAGGACTCAGGAGAGAACTGTGTCAGACCTGGAGGGTGTTTGGATGTTTTATAAACCTGGAGCTGTAACAGAGGACTATTGACTTAAATAGAACAACACTGTAACCCTAACCCACCCGCTGATGAACCCGAGCTCCAACCTCCTGAGGATGAAAACTCCATCTGAGGGATGACCAGAGGAGGAGAACCTTCATCAGAAAAAGACCAAGTCAAAGAAACTGGGCTGGAGCTGGTAAGGACGAACACATTTGTTTTATTTTGAGCTGTTAACAAGTCTTTAGTGCTTTTTTTTTTTTTTTTTTTTTTTTTTTTTTTTTAGAAAATAACAGCATAGTGATGGACTGTCTGATGCTAGCATGGACACTGAAATATACACAGACACTGGAGTGCCCTATTGTTATGTACCCCGAACATACCACACTCATCTGTCTCTCTCAGGACATTCTCCTGATAATATAAAAGCGTATTTATTGTTAGTGTTTATTTGAGGGGCTTTTATAGAGATGATAAAGGACAGTGATAGGAGTCAGAAACAGGAATAAGAAAGCAGGGAATACCATGCCATACTAGTCACAGAACAGAGAGGAACACTGGCTAGTCATGAACATGAAGAATTACCCAACAGCAGGGCCAGGTTTGGGCATGTTCTGGTGGCTCTTTGACAGCAAGAAGGTAATGGTTTTTTTGAAGCTTTTATGTCATCTTTAAAGGCAGAGGATGGGATTTTTAATACACTTTGATGACATAATCTTTGAGGACAGATGATGGAATAATGTACAACATTTAAAGTGTGACATCATCTTCAAAGGCTTTTAAAGGCAAAGGATGGGACGTGTTCTGAAGTTTTTATCAGAGGATGGAATGTTTTATAAGCTTTAATGTTTAAAGGCAAAGGATGAGATGTTTTCTAAGGTTTTATTTCATCATCTTTAAAGGCAGAGGATGGGATTTTTAATAAGCTTAAATGACATAATCTTTGCAGAAGGAGGATGGAATGATATATAAGCTTTTAAGTGTGACATCACTTTCAAAGCAGAGGATGGAATGTTTAATTAGCTATAACATCTTTAAAGGCAGAGAAGGAATGTTTTATTAGAATTTATGTCATCATCTTTAAAGGCAGAGAATGGCATGTTTTAAGCATTTATGGTACCATCATTAAAGGTAGTGGATGGAATGTTTTGTCAGCTTTTATGCCATCACCTTTAAAGGTAGAGGATGGAATGTTTTATTAGCTTTTATGTCAATTTTAAAGGTAAAGCATGATTTTTTTAAGGTTTTATGTCATTATCTTGAAATACAGAGGAGGGGATGTTTTCTAAGGTTTCTTTTCATTGTCTTCAAAGGCAGAGCATGGAATGTTTTTTAAGCTTTAATGTTATCTTCAAAGGCAAGGATGGGTTTGTAAGCTTTTATTTCATCTTTAAAGTTAGAGGATTAAATGTATTAGGTTTAAAACTGAGATCATCTTTAAGGTAAGGATGACATGTTCAATAAGTTTTTAAGACATCTTTCAAGGCAGTGAAAGAATGTCTTATAAGGTTTAAAACATGACATCTTTTTGATTGCAAGGGTGTCATTTTGATTGGGCTAATTCTTCTCTGTTCATTTGCTTGCATAGAGAAAAATGAGTGTCAGTTTGATAAAAGCAGAACCAACCTAAATGAGAGGAAAACATCTAAGCACAAGGAGGCAGTTTAGAGCATAAAGGCAGGTTTAAATTGACAAAAATGAAGAAAAATCTGAGCCCTAAATCAATAATTCATGATCTTCAAATTGTGCCCTTGAGTTTTGTAACAATAATGACTCCATAGGATAGCTGTAGCTAAAACTGTGGCTCACCTTTCCTGCACTTGTTAATGTATGGAGTGTTGAACCAGGATTTGAACTGAAGGTAGCCGTCCTGTTGGGATCACAGACAGTCATATACGTGACATCACCTGTGACATCATTATTGTGGGGGTGGTCAGAGGAGCCATGACTCCTGTGTGTTAATGTTTTAATTAGCCTTTACCTGTACAGTAACCCCTCCTACTGTCCTTTAAACCTGGTCACATGACCCTCGGACCCCGACTCTGAAGTCCAACCTCTCCGACTCCTCTCTCTCCCTCCTATAAGACGTTCTGCTGCCATGAGCCTGACCTGCACGCCATTGGCTGAGGAGAGAATTCTGTATAGGCATCGGTGCTCAGGGTTGGCTAACAGGCTGTCATGGAGAAGAGGCGGAGATATTGGCTGATTGATCGATCTGTGAAGGGCTAGAGGAAGAGGAGGAGCCAGAGGAGGAGGAGAGGCTGAGTGGAGTGGGTAAATCCACGATGAGCCAGCTTTGCTGCAGACAACAAGTGTTAGAAGGCTGAGAGAGGAGGCAGAGCTAGGATCGAAGGAGATTACAGTACGACAGAGAGAGACCGGGACGGGGAAGGAGGTTACCACGGCAACTGCAGCAACCAGGACACCAGGACACACCGGTAAGGTTACAGCCGCTATGTTTGTCTGGGAGACTGTGTGTGTGTTGGTGGATTGAGCAGTGCATGCTGGGAGGAGGAGGAGGAGGTGGAGGAGGAGGATGTCGGGGGAATCCTATTAGCAGAGTCCAGGAAAAGTAGGGCTAACTCTGTTCTTATCAGTTTGACACTCAGACACGCCACCTGCAGAGTGACAGGATTTAACACACTGTTGTTTCCACGATCTGTGCTCAGGTTTACTTTTCATGGGCTCATAGTAAACTTCAGCCTCACTCAGACACCTTCAGTCAGCCACTTTCAGTCTCCAGGGCCGGTCTTAGAAAAATAGAGGCCTCAGGCATACACCATTATCATAGCGTCCCCATTCAGCCGAAGGACCCATAGCATGGAAACCAAATATTCTGAAGCATTTCTTTTCAGGTCCCAAACTCAGAGAACAGATCAACCTCCCCAAATGTTAAATCTAAGTCCTCAGATAGCCAACAGTCCTTCATCAGGTGTTAGTAAAGCAGATATATCAACAGTCTTTCCTTTATGATGACTGTTAGTTGGCAACTTTTGGAAACACTCGACTCCAGAAGTTGTTAACTATGGCCTTCTATTTGGCAAAAATGAGGTTAAAAGCCATCTTCACATCCCAAGCTTCATCAACATTCCAACCTCTGCCTCTGATGTTGTCTTCAAAGCTTATAAAACATTCCAACCTTGCCTTGAAGATGATGTCATCATCCAAGCCTATGATTCTAGTAAAATCAAACAAAGTTCTTGTTACTGGGCAATTTTTCATTTTTAATGATCAAATATCACAGACAGACTCCTAAGTAAAGTGTTAGTAGTACAAAAACATTGTCAACATTTCCTTCTATGGAGGTTTTTTAACCCTTTAACCCAGTTTGCAAACCATTTTTCCTTGGAGCCCTCCCTATATGTACCTAACAAAAGCAGAGCCCCCCCCAAGGACCCAAGAGAGAAGAAAAAGTGACACACTACCATCAAAAATCTACATAGATTTTAACTGTTACACTGATAAAACCCTATAAAGGACTATGTATGCTTTTCTTATTAAAGACCTTTGTATAAACAGCTTAATAATTGCTTTATCATGGTTTTAGTCAATATTTACAAGTCTAATTTTGGCAGCTTCAAAGCAGACAAAAACCTTACACTCTCTCTTAGATCTTTAGGGTCCCCCTCTGGGGGTCCCGGTCCCCAGGTTGGGAACCAATGCTTTAAATTGCTTGTTTTGAAATGATCAAATCTCCATTATTTTAATTCTCAGTGGAATAAAAAAATTCAGAACTTCATGATCTTCCTTCATAGTTTTGACCAGGAGAGACAGCATTGTCTTAATTGCACAAATATATTGGCAACATTTGTAAAAGTGGGTGGAATTGGTGACGAGTGAGGGAAACCCTCACACTTTGCCAGTTCCACTGACTTTCCTTACTGTCGCCAACATATTTGTGTGATTTTGAGTGTAGGAGTGAGTTTGCTTGCAAATTACCTTTAGCAGTGATATCTTGAGCAGTAGTAAGCCTTAGACCTTTGCCTGATAGTTAAACCACCTTTATCGGTCTCCTTCTTCACTCAGACTCCTTCAGTCGCCCTGGTTCCTGAGTTACGTGGCTGTAAACATTAAACTGGGTGCAGAGTTCAACAGCAGATAAAACTCAAAGTTCCCTTTATCATCAGTACATGAGGAACAGCTTTTCTGTTGTGAATCATCAATACAACATGAGAGACAGTTTCAGTTTTATCATAACTTATTGCCTTATTACAGCAGAAAAAAAACTGATATTAGGCTACATCCAAACTGCAGTTAAAAGTGACCCAAAACTTTTTTTTTTTTTTTTTTTTTTTTTTTTTTTTTTTTGCTTGAATGTGTTTAATTTTATTCTAACAGTTTAAACAGCACGAGTCACATTGAATCTGAACTTTTCAAATCAGATTCAGGCCACATTCATATGTGGTTCTAAATCAGTCCTGTATCAGATCTTAGGAATTCGACTGCATGTGAGAAGTCAGATCTGAGAAAAAAATCAGAATGGAGTATTAAGGCCTGCAGTGTGAACTTAGCTTCTGGAAGAGTGTGGCCCATACCTGCTGTGAGATGGCTGGATGATTTGACTAACACGCCACCTAGAAAGGATAAAATACACTATAGAGAATAAGCTATCACAATATAATAAGCAATCCTCTAATATTACGTCTGGCTTTTGTAAGATTCCATAACTATGAAAACTGTAGTGTTGATGAAATATTAGGTGTTAAGTATTAATGGTGACCAGGGGTTGGGTTGAAGGGTAGTGAGGGAAGATAGGGGAACTATGGATGGGTCTTCTAGTGGTTTTCGAAGTGTGAAGCGGGCTTCCCCTGGGGAGGTGTCACAGGACCTCAGGACTTCCATAAACCAGAAAAAGGGTGATTTGCTTTGCTAACTTCTGCTATGAGTGGGTCAAAATGGACAAATTTTTAGTTACTACAAAGAATAAACTGTAGAGTTAATTATTAAAGTCAGGATTTGGTCCTGATGATGCACAATAGCCACAGCGTTTAATTTGCAAAGATGTACAAGCTAACAGCTGCATAAGGCTGTGTAAACCCTGGGGTCATATAAGTACAAAAGCATCAAGTCTAGGGACCAAACTAGGGCCATTTTTGACAGGAAGTAACAGGATCACTGAAGGTAACTGAAACATTTAGCGCCGTGAACACTAAGACAGCCTCTGCAAGAGCACGTTTTTGGCACCGACAACGATCAAAAGCAGGCACCAGGCAAGGCTGAAGGTGGAGGATGATCTGCAGTTATTCAATCTTGCATCATCTGTATGGACTAACTCATAGTTCTCTCTAAATTAGAGCGTACAGGATAATAATCAGGTAGTATTGGCAACAAGTTCATAACTGAAACTAAAGGACTGATTGCCTGGGTAAGATGGATGTTCAAGGACGTATACAGACCAAAATATCACAAATTTAAAAAAATGTCTCACAAATGAGACATAAATGTTAGAAAGTATATTTGTTTACATTTTTTAATGGGGGTGGGGGGTCCTCAGATAAATTATTTTCTCTTAGACGAGGCTCACTCCCCCACACTTTGAAAACCTCTCCTCTAGTCAACTGTGGCTTTCCCTTTTTAGTGTTTTTCCTCTAAATTTTTCATTGTCAATCTAGCTTAAACTTACTTTGAAAATTTTTTTTCCTTTTGCCTTTTTAGCTATTGTAATTATTATTAACCTTTCTTTTTTGTATTCATAGAACAGTATGTAACTTTCCTCCACCAGGGGGCTCTCAATCAAAACAGTAACACAAAATGAGGAATACAGACCAGTGCTGTTTACTTCCTGTTTGAATTAGGACTCTGGACTATAAAAACGTCTCCTCATAGGACGTATTTCCCAAACAGAAAAACAACATTTACTTTTATTCATAAATGACTCGTAATGAAGGAGAAAAGACGTTAAAAGTGCACCTTAGTATTCATGGCACATGCCCTCTGTCATCACTTACGACTTAGAACATGGAAGTCCATATGAGGTTTTTTCCCTCATTATGAGGAATTTATAAATGAAAACCAAATGCCCCTTTCCTGTTTAGTAAATATGCCATATGAGGGGCTATTTTCATTAGACATAGTCCTCAATTCAATACAGAGAGTAGTATTAAAAAGGAAGCTGTAGAGATAGGTAGAGCTTAGCAGTGCTGGTCTCAGCTTGTTAGAAATGCTGAATGTGGGGGTTTACATGGTACAGGAATGAGTTTGGATGAGCAAAGTTACAACATATGGCAGCCTCCATAACTAGAGATGTCCTGTTGCAATTTTAAAAAATGGGATAATTTGTCTGTCTTTGAAAAGTTTAGGAAAAAGAACTATTCCAAGTTTAAATCAATTAAGAGAAGTTGTTCAAGGTTCCACCCATAAAATCCTCCTTATGTTTCTTCATCTCTTAATCTGTTTGTACAACCAAGACTCAGTCCTTTATTCTTTTACCCCTAAGCCCCAGTATTCAGTACCCCCTTAAACATACAGGTGTAGTGGTGAAAACTGCGCCTGTGGAATTAGATGACCCTTCTGGTTCCTGATATGTCATCAGTAGTTGTTGACAGCATTTGTTGAAGGTTTTGGAAACTTTGATGACATCATCTTCAAAAGCAAGGATGGAATGTTTAAAAAGTTTTGATGACATCATCTTCAAAGGCAAGGATGGAATGTTTAAAAAAGTTTTGATGATATCATCTTCAAAAGCAAGGATGGAATGTTTAAAATGTTTTGATGACATCATCTTCAAAAGCAAGGATGGAATGTTTAAAAAGTTTTGATGACAACATCTTCAAAGCCAAGGCTGGAATGTTGGTTAAGCTGGGGATGTTGAAGGATTTCCCCCTCCTTTTTTGGCAAATAGTAGGCCTTAGTTGCCAACCAAGGACAGTCAACATAAAAGAAAGATTGCTGGTATATCTGCTCTTCTAAAAGCTTGAAATTTCCTTGTACCAGATTTCTAAAACTTGATTTAAATTTGTGCTATGTTTGGATGTAAACCCCTCTTGTGTCTGCTCCAGTTAATTAAGATGTTTCAGTTGGTCTTAAAACACTGCAGTGACATTTAATCTGCAGACTCAAAGACAAATACTTCTATTGATACTGAGCAGAAAATACTCATTGAGGTTTGAACATGGCCGGGCTGGAGGCAGCTGCTCCAGATTAGAGAAAGGAGATATTTAACTAAACATCTGCCTTTCACTTTAACTTCATTGGTTTTATTTGAATCATTAGTTTTACTGCACTCACCAGATGAGAATGAAAGGTCATCAGATTACAGACATTGCTACAGTGATGAGGAGCTGATTTCAGTAACAGAGCATTTTAGGAGCTGATGTGTTTACTGAAGATTCTCTGCTGGAGAGAATTGAATGTCACAATCCATGACGGAGGTCAGCAACCCGAGGAGAAGCAGCTCCTGATTTCATCTAAAACGGCCAGGCAAAGCATTCAGACCTACAAGTCTTCTTCTTCATTCAAGCCCAGTTTCAACAAAATTTGGCCACTGTGTACAATGTAAATAAACCAGAAGTCAATGATTGTCAAATCTCATAAACCCATATTTTATTCACAATAGGACATAAACAACATATCAGATGTTGAAACTGAGACATTTTACCAAATCATGAAAAAATGTTTGCTCATTTTGAATTTGATGGAAACAGCACATCTCAAAAAAGTAGAGACAGGGCAAGAAAAAGGCTGGAAAAGTAAGTGGGGGTTAATACCAGCTGGAGGAGCATTTTGACTAATTGGTTAATTGTAGACAGGTCAATTTGTGACTGGGTATAAACTGAGCATTTAGAGAGGCAGAGTCTCAGAAGTAAAGATGGGCAGAGGTTCACCTATCTTTGAGAGACTGTGTTTAAAAATTGTGGAACAATTTCAGAAAAATGTTTCTCAACATAAAAAAGTGAAGACATTGAATCTCCTGCTATTTTCAGTCCAGAATATCACAACAAGATTCAGAGAATCTGGAGAAACACTGCAAGCAAGGGACAAGGCTGAAGGGGCCCTCAGGGGCCACTGCATTAAAAACAGGCACCATTCTGACTGGAAGTCACTGCATGGGCTCAGGAACACTTCCAGAAATCACTGTCTGTCAACACAGTTGGCTGTGCCGTCCACAAATGACAGTTAAAGCTGGATCATGGAGAGAAAAAGCCATGTGTGAACAGGATCCAGAAATGCTGTTGTCGTCTCTGGGCCAAAGCTCATTTAAAATTTACTTAGGTAAGATCGAAAACTGTTCTGTGGTCAGATGGATCAAAATTTGAAACTCTTTTTGGCAAGCAATGTGTCCTATGGACTTAAGAGGAGAGGGACCATCTAGCTTGTTATCTTGGCACAGTTCTAAAGTCTGCATCTCTGATGGTATGGGGTTGCATTAGTGCCTATGGTGTGGACTGCTTACACATCAGGAAAGGAACTATCAATGCTGAAAAGTATGTAGAGGTGTTAGAGCAACATATGCTCCCATTCAGACAACGTCTCTTTCAGGGAAGGCCTTGATTATTTCAGCAAGAAAATGCTAAACCAAATACCACATCCGTCACAACAGCTTGGCTTCACAGTAGAAGAGTCTGGGTCCTGAACTGGCCTGCCCGCAGTCCAGACCTTTCACTAGTAGAAACCATTTGGAGCATCAGAAAAGGAAAAATCGAATCAGGCAAGAATGGGACAACATTGCTCTTCTAAAACTCCATCAACTGGTCTCCTCACTTCCCAGACTTTTACAGACTGTTGTTAAAAGACGAGGGGTGCTACACAATGGTAAACATGACCCTGTCCCTACTTTTTTGAGATGTGTGGCTGCCATCAAATTCAAAATGAGCTAATATTTTTGATCACATGGTTATGTGTCTCAGTTTCAACATCTGATATGTTGTTTATGTTCTATTGTGAATAAAGCAGGAGTTATGAGATTTGACAATCACTGACTTCTGTTTTTGTTTACATTTTACACAGAGACCCAACTATTTTTTAAAACTGGAGTTGTAAGTCAAAGAACGTATGTCACAGTTTTATCCAAAAAATGAAAACTAATCAAAATGAGAAAGTGGTTTCAATCTTTCAAAATGGAAAAAGATAGAATCAACAGAAGAAGATGACATGGTGTAAGTTAGCTGCATCCTCCAACGTCTATTCTTCACATTAAACTCCACACTCTTGGTCCAGTATTACTATGTGTCCATATAAACACACAGTTTCTGCCCTCATCCTGGGACCAAATAATAATCCTGTTATTCCTTTATCAAGGTGGATAAAAATGGATTTTTTGCATATTGTTGCTTAAAAGTCTACTGAGACCCTGTTTAAACCTTTACTGCCCTTTGTTGGCAACATCCCCAGCTTCAAAAACATTGTCCTTTACTGTTGGTAATATCATCCTTTAAAGATATTGTCATCAAATCTGACAACATTCCATCGCTGCTTTTAAAGATGATGTCATGAAAGCTTTTAAAACATTCCTTTCTTGCCTTTTGCATACAGGCCACTCTAGGCCCTGCTCAGTGTTGTAATGTGGAGGCCCCAAGCAATGACCAACATTATCAAAAATCACAGGAAAAACTCCTACATATAGTATTTCTTATACAAAAATATTGACAAATATTTGAAGTTGTCCAAATGTTCTGTCCTTTTAAATAGTTCTGAAATTAAAAAAATCTCCATTATTTTAATAATCAGTGGCATAAAATGTTCAGAAACTTCATGAGCTTCCTTCTTAGTTTTGACCAACACGGACATAATTGTCTAAATTGCATAAATATGTTGGCAACATTTGTCAAAGTGGATGGAACTGGGGAAGAGTGAGGAAACTCTCATATCTTGTGAGTTCTACTGACTGTCCCAAACGTTGCCAACATATTTGTGCAGTTTAGAGTTTGTGAGGGAGGCAGCTTGAAGTTAAAACAATATATCACTGTCTATCTTGTCCAGATGATATGTATCTTAAACCCTGATGTATTGCCTGGCCCTACATTTAATGGTTATATCTTGAGGCCCCAGGTTATTACCTTCCTTTGCCTGATTGTTCAGCCTCCTACGGTTAGACAGTAAAGACTGATGTGGACATGCTGTCCCTCCTTTATCTCGGATGTTTCTGTCAGTGTTAACCAGCCTGTAGAGATCATGAATGTTCTCATTCTGGTTGTAAACAGATTGAAATTCTATCTTGAGGTTGTCTTACAGCTGCTGGTGTTGTGTTTCTGTTAGTAGACTCTGAGTAGGTGCTGCCATTCAAAAGTAAAATGGGAAATGTTATCTGAGATGATTTTGAATTAGTCTTTATGAAGTGATGTGAGAAGAATTGAGGTGGTGGTGTAAGGGGTTTTCTCTTTGAGCTTTAGTTCTCTGAACATTTTAAAGCTTAAGTCAGTCAGAGCTAACAGGAGGAAAGAAGAATCACATCTGAGTGCTTGTTAGGGCCCCATGTCCCATGCAGGGACGCTCCTTGAAGCACGGGCCTGTGGCTCCTTCCTTCATGTCATCCCCCTCTCTCCCCCTTTTCTGAGTTAATCCACTGACCTTTCCAGTTAAGACATTAAAGAGGCCCAAAATAAATCTAGAAAAGGAGAAGGGCGTTCATTGTTGACACAGAGCATGAACTAATGTTGACCTTAGTGCTTGCAGTTGTTGTCTCTTCTTCTGTCTTCTACTTGGTGGATTTACAAACCAACTGCAATACTTCATCTCTCTATCATTCTGAGAACACAGATATAGTGACACTAAATCCTTTATGTTGACTGTTGTTTGTTGGCAAATTTTGTAAAAGTTGATGGAACTGGCAAGACTCACAAGTTTTCCCTTTCCCAAAAATGGCCAACTATGGTCTACTGTTTGGTAAATATGGAGAGATAAGACCCAACATCACCGGCTTCACCAACATTCCATCCTCTGCCTTTGAAGATGCCGTCTTTAATTGGCTTTTGAAAGGTGATGTCATAAGAAGTATTGACCCCCTTGGATGTTTTAGCCTTTTACTGATTTTTATAAATCAGTCACGGTCAATATAATTGGACTTTTTGACAAAAAAGAAAATACAACAAATCATCTTTAATGTCAAAGTGAAAACCGATTTCTACAAAATAATGTCAAATAAATAAAAATCTGTAATGCAAAATAAGTGACTGCATGAACATTCACCCCCTTTAAAGTGACTGACTTTCAACAGAGGTCCAGTCAATCGGTGCTAGTAGTCTCACAATTAGTGAAATGAGGATCACCTGAGTGCAGTGAATGTGTCTTGAGTAATTATAGTAGAAAGACACCTGCGTCTGGAAGGTCCAGTCACTGGTTAATCAGTATTCCTGACTACCATTACACCATGAAGACAAAAGAACGCTCCAAGCAACTCAGAGAAAAGGTTACTGAAAAGTTTAAGTCAGGATGCAAATACATTTCCAAGGCACTGAACATCCTCCAGAATTCAGTTAAATCCATAACATATGTAGATCTGGCAGAAAAAACAGAAAAATCCTGGACAACAATGTTATTCAGTCTGCAAGAGAACTACAGCTTGGATGAAGCTTTATTTTTCAGTAAGACAATGAGCCAAAGCATAAGGAGAAAGCTACACAAAAATGGTTTAAAAACAACAAGGTGAATTTTCTGGAGTGGCTGAGTCAAAGCCCAGACTGCAATCCAACAGAGAATCTGTGTCCAGGTTTGGAAAGGGCTGTTTATGCCTGATCCTTGTGCAACCTGACAGAGCTTGAGCAGTTTAGCGACCATAATTGGAGTAAAATTGCAGAGTCCAGATGTGTAAGCCTGATTGAGCCTTATCCACACAGACTCAGTGCTGTGATTGCAGCCAAATGAGACTCTACTAAATACTGACTTAAAGGGGGTGAAAAATTAACAGATTTTTATTAAATGGACATTGCTTTGTGGAAACTGTTTTCAATTTGACATTAAAGAGGTTTTTTTATATGCTTTTTTGTCCAAAAATTTAAATTACATTTACCCTGATTGTCATTAAAATCAATAAAAAAGTAAAATATTCAAGGAGGTCAATAATTTTTTAGGCACTGCAGATTTTACTGTAATGTCTTGTGGTTTCATTCAGACCTACAAAAATCCAGAGCATGGACTTACATATACAGAAAGATCAGAAACTTCTGTTTCAAAAACTGAGGGAGAGGATTGCAGATTTATATCAGATCTGGAATGAAAACATGCGGATGATTTTTATCAAAGAGCCAAACTGAACACAAAGTGGGAGTCAGAACAGGGAAATAACAGGAGGCAATAATCTAAAACGTACAATCTCCTCTAGTATCTAACAAAAAGGTCCACTCAACGCGGTAAAAATGGGTTATAAGGGAGATATGAGAGTGGTTTTAAAAAGTTTGAGGGTACATGTGCAGATCAGACAGCCCTGCTCTCAGCTTTACTCTCCAAGCTGCTTTTCCTCATCTATTAATAGACAAATCAAACTCACATGTGTCACTGGGCCCTGCTCACCAGTGTGTTCCTGCTGCCATGTTGGAGGATGGCCAAAGACATGAATGGACCTGTAATTACCCTGGCATACGACCTTCTAAGAGGATAAAGACACAAACCCAACCTGAAGAGTGTTGGGTGCCACCAAAAGAGTTTTAGAATAACTTTAACACTCCTTGATCACCATCTCCAAATCAGCTTTTAAAGGTCCATCAGAAACCAGCCCTAACATCTCAGACCCTGTTCTGATCTTGCATTTTATGCATCCACATACCAAGTGGTTATCCTAAATGCATTCTGTGGACTCACCTCAGTGTGGACTGAAAATAGTCTGGTATCTGATATCTCAGACTGATACAGAGGTGGCCTGGGATGTCTTAACTAGACTGGACTGGTTCTGTAGATGTAACACACACTGGAACACATCAAAGACAATCCCGTCATTCACTAGTAAACCAAAATCATGTTTTTATTTATGTCCATCCAGCCAACTCCACTTAGACTGATGAGGATTGTCTCTTTGTAGAGCTCTGGATTATTAGTCTCAGATCAGTTATAAGATCCGGTCTCTCAGCTCCCGAACAGCTCTTTATTTGGTACCAGTTTGGCTTTTTCTGCCCTTAAAACAACCACAGCGGCAAAAAGAAAACTCCTCTGTTTATATACAACAAAAGCCTCTCAGACACAAACATAATCATGTCCTTTAAAACATGTTTTTAACAATGTTAAGAGAGAAAAGCTGTTAATGAGGCGCCACCAGCCTCTAAGCTCATCAAGATTGGCCCCCAACACACACACCAACAGTTGTTTCCTTATCTTGACCGTCCTTTCTTGGCAGCTTTTAGAAAAGTTAGTGGAACTGAAAAGTTGCCAACTGTGGTCTTCTATTTGGAAAAAATGAAAGAGGGAAAGCCACTAATATTTCATCCTTTGACAATGTCATTCTTTACAACCTTGAATAGTCTTTAGAAAGATGATGTTATGCTTTGAATCTTATAAAACATTCCATCCTTGTCTTGAAAGAGGATGTCATCAGATCTTAAAAAACATTCCATCCTTGCCTTTAAAGATGATGTTTTTTTTAAGCCTAAAAACATTTCATCCTTGCATTTGAAGATTATGTTAACAAAGCTTATAAAGCATTCTCCTCTTGCCTTTGAAGATGATTTTATCCTTTAAAGCTTATGAAGCATTTCATCCTTGCCTTTAAAGATGTTGCCATCCATTAAAGCATGTAAACATGCCATTCTTGCCTTTAAAGATGATGTCATCCTTTATGAATCAATCAATCAAACTTTATTTCTATAGAACTTTTCATACAAGAAAATGTAGCACAAAGTGCTTTAAAAACAGACAGATAAATTAAAAGAAAATAAAAGGAAGTAAGGAAATTTAAAGCTTTTAAACATTTCATCCTTGCCTTTAAAGATGATGTCATCGTTTAAAGCTTGTAAACATTCTTTCCTTGCCTTTCAAAATGATGTCATCCTGGAACACTTAGAAACATTCCATCCTTGCCTTTAAAGATGATGTCATCCTTTAAAGCTTGTAAACACTGCATCCTTGCCTTTGAAAATAATGTAATCCTTTTAAGCTTATAAAGCATTCCATCCTTACCATTAAAGATGACGTCATCCTATAAATTTTATAAAACATTCTATCCTTGCCTTTAAAGATGTGTCGTCAAAGCTTAAAAACATTTAACCCTTTTTCTTTTACAATGATGTCATCCTTTAAAGTTTTAAATATTCAGCCCTTACTTTAACAATGATGTCATCCTTTTCTTTTGTGATGATGTCATCCTTTAAAGCCTATAAACATGCAATCCTTGCCTTTAGCAATGATGTCATCCTGTAATGCTTATCAAACATTCCATCCTTGACTTTGAAGATGATGCCATCCTTTGAATCTTGTAAACGTTCAGTTCTTGCCTGTAAAAATTATAAAGCATTCCATCCTTGCCGTTGAAGATGATGTCATCCTTTAAGCTTATAAACATTCCATCCTTGCTTTTAAAGATGATGTCATCCTTTCAAGCTTATAAACCATTCCATCCTTGCTTTTAAAGTTGATGTCATCCTGTAAAGCTTATAAAACATTCCATCCTTGCCGTTAAAGATTTGTCCTCAAAGCTTAAAAACAGTTAATCCTTTCCTTTTACGATGATGTCATCCTTTGGTTTATAAACATTCAATTCTTGCCCTTAACATTGATGTCATCCTGTAGTGCTTATCAAACAGTCCATCCTTGACTTTGAAGATGATGCCATCCTTTAAATTGTATAGAACAGTAAATCCTTGCCTTTGAAGATGATGCCTTTCTTTAAAGCTTATAAACATTCAGTCCTTGCCTTTAAAGGTGATTTTATCTTTAAAAGCTTATCAAACCTCGCTGTTTTTGTACAGGCCCTCAGTTGTTATTCCAGTCTAATCAGTTCCTCACAAGGTTAATTGTCTAAATAGTGTATCAGTGTAAAGCTGTTAAAGAGGCACTGCTAGCCTCTACATATTTATCTGCCTCAATTATTAGAACATATATAAATCAGCAATTTTTTCCTCATGTTGACTTTTTTATTTACAACTTTTTCAAAACAATTGTTGCCTTCTTTTTGACAAAAAATGGGGTTAAGGGCTCCAACATCCCCAGCTTCACAAACATTCTGTCCTCTGGCGATTTCATCTTTCTAGTCAGTCGAACAGTAAGCAAGACTTTTGGCTTAATTGTATCCACCCAGTCTTGCCGTTTACTTTTATCAGATTGAGTTGTCATCTCTGCCTAATCAGTACTCCATTAGATTTATTTTCTTTAAAAAGTATTAGAATTTACTTTATAAGCATATTTAGGGTAACAAAACGGAGAAAAGCTGTTAAATTGGTACAGCTATCCTCTTAGCTTGTGGCATATTTGTCTCCATTATAAGAACATCTATGCTGACTTTCCTTTGTTGGTGACTTTTGGAGAAGTGGGCAGAACTGGCAGCAGTTCGCCACACTTTTTCATGGCCTACTATTTGGCAAAAAATCAAGAGAAATAGTCCCCAACATCGCCACTGTCATGAGCATTCTGTTCATGATGTCGTCTTCCAAATCTGTCTGCCAGTAAGCAAGAAGTGTGGCTTAATTATGTCCACCCAGACAGATGTCTTGGATTGAGTTGTCATCTCAGTCTAACCAGTAACCATTATATTAATTAACCTCATAGATAATTACAGTTCATGTTGTCATTAACATGCTTAAAAAAGCCAACACAACAGATAACATGAATCAGAAGAGCTCATCACCCTTTCATACTGTGTGCAGTGAAGCTGTTGGCAATAAGAATGAATGGTGACAAATATGCCATAAGCTCAGATGCTAACAGCACCTTAGTAACAGCGTTCTCCCTCATCTTCCCTAAAAAACTCCTCTTTTGTTTGACTAAAGGAAGTAAAAAAACAACGTTTACCCATATATTTAAATTTCTTTTCCAGTGACATTTGGAACCACGATTATGTTGAGTCCTACTTCCTTTGAACATTTCCAAAAAATTGGTTCCAATTTGCCTACAGTTCTCAGGCATATGAAAAAGGATGATGCAGATTTTAAATATATTTCTATGGCTTTTACCTTTAACTTCTGACTTTAAAGACAGCAGTAATAGTTGCATCAAAGCATACGTCATTAAATTTCAGAGGCTTGAATAAATGTTTGATGTGTACATCAGTGAAACAGAATATTTCTTTAAAACCCTTTATAACACCTGGCTGGCCTCGTAGTAAGCGGATGAATGTTGAAAACTTATATGTACCTGCAACATAAAAATAATGGTCTACTCTAATGACTTTCTTTGTTGCTGATTTGCTTTGTATTGTCTTTCCTGTGTCAGGGTTTGCAAGCTTAAAGAAAGTTGAAGTAAAGTAATTTTAAGGTCAGAATCTGCAAGGTTTTTCATTGTCATAGTAACTTTGTTTTTATGTTTGCTTTTGCAGGCTGAAGATACAAAAAGCTCATAAAGAATGCTCTTGACCCCTACTGAAATGTTGAGACAATTTACTGGACCCCAGGAGACCCATGGACTCTTTGTCCAAATAGTGCTGGACAACTGAGAAAGAAACTTCAGGTGACTAAGGTGACAACATGTCCGAGGCAGGTAAGGTCCTCCACCTGTATGTCGAAGTGAGGTCCGTCGCTGAGGAAGATGCCAAACTGCCGCTACGAGATGAAAACATCGGCCAGCTGATACTTCAGTGCCCTGACATCCTCCCCCACTCCCAGAGAAGCTCTGTCCGCTCCAGTCCAGAACTTTCTCCTGCCTTTCAGCACCAAACAAGAGTTGGAAGCCACAGCTTACCCTCTAAGTCCTCCTCCAGGCACTCCGTCAGCTTCCAACTCAGAGGACCCGATGCTACGGGGTCTCCCACTCAGGTCCACCGCCAAGATGTGTTTTATGACCGGTTTGGACAAATACTCAAGGTCCTTGCACCTGGGACATATCCGGGCCAGCATGGCTCACAGGGACGGACAAATTCCTCAGACACAGATCCCTACCGAAGAAGAGTAAACATCTCGCCATCTTCGACCTACTCTGAGAGGCTGAATGTACCCTCCACACCCCTCAGCAACCGCAGATCCTCTGAGACACCACGCTTGGCAGATGAGGAGGGAAAGACCTCCGTAGTGACCTTTGGCTACATAGAGAAAGCTAATGTTCACAGCCGGCGTGCCTCTGTGTGCCAGAGTGAGTTGGACAATCCTCTTAACAGATTAGGGGGTCAGTCGCTGCCTCCACATCTCCGGAAGAGGCTCAGTGACCCAGTGTGGTACAATGGTCATCCAAGGCAAGGCGATCCTTACTCTGGTAAACCCTTTCCATCCCAGAATAAGTCCCCTGGAGGCTCACCCCACATCCAAAGGTCTACCAAGGATGCAGTTGCAAGAGATGCAACCCACAGGGCCTTGGCGGAGTTTGGCTCTCCAGAGCTCAGACGGAAATTTGAACACAGCAGCCAGAACGGCAGTCCAACCCTGCCACGGCACTACCAGACACCCCGCTGCCGGTCCTGGGGAGGATCACCGGTTCTGCCCCGGGGTCACCTCACCCTGCCATCCAAGTCCCAACTCATGGATCTGGACAGGGGAGTTTGCCGTAGTTCAATGAACGGGCTACCCAGGAGCCCTGCCTCTGACCATCTGTGTGGTCAGATGCAGGGGTATCCTTCCACCTCAGTGAGCTCAAATTTTTGCTCCCATGGCCCCCCTCAAAGCCAGCAAAGACCATGGGTGGGGGACGAAAGCCCCAGGTTGTCTAGTAAGTTCCACCCCCCTTTACCTGCTGGGAGACCCACAGACATCCAGCATGAGATCCCTCCTGACATGTACCCAAACCAGTCCAGAGCTGGCTATCAGTCCAGTGGAGACCCTTTGAATAAGTGCCACAGCTCTAACACCAACACCAGTCACAATACTAAAGACAGTATTCGCTTCTGTGAGAACTCTAAGTACAGATCATCATCACGCTGCAGCAGCAGAGCCAGTGATGCAGCCAGCCCCACCAGCAGCAGGAGAAGCCTCTCGCCATCCTCAAATGCAGATGTGGTGTGTAAGTTAGCTTTTGAGGCTGCCAAACTCTCTGCCAGTTTTGCAGACAGGCGAACTCCTTCTCCAACACCTTCTCAGTGTACAGAGTCACTGAGGTCAGAGAGTCCTAAGATTGGAGGGTCATTCTCAAGAGAATCCCAACCGTACGCCACTCTTCATGGGCGAAGTTCTCCTGAATCTTTTCAGGCTGACAACCAAATTCAGGGATGGAAAACAGACAAAGCAATACCACAGACCAGACCAGGACGCATCTCACCTCTGTTACCCCATAAAGTCATGTCTTCACCAGCATCTCCTGCCTTGCCAGCAAGGTTACACCGATCAGCCACCTCTCAGTCACCAGTCTTGGATCCACGGCAGCAAAAGGGATCTTCACCCCCTGAGAATATGTCTACCCCGCACCGCTACCAGCCTCCACAGTACACTGGGGAACGCAAACCTCCTAGTATGGAACAAAGACAGTATGGTCACCTCTTTTATGGAGTATCTAAGGACAGCCCTGAACTCAACAGGAGACTTCTCTCCAGCCAAAACGTGGAAGCAGTGCCTGTGAGTTGGACCTCCAGGCATGAGGAGTGGAGGGAGGTTGGACCAGTTCGGGACAGGAATGAGGAGAACTACAGAAAATCAAAAGCCGAAGTGCACAGTCCAAGCAAAGAAGAGCATCAAAGGAAGGCCGGAGGAGACAAAGGGATGAGGTTGTCGGTCCCGGGGTACCAGAGGCCGGCAACGTCAAAGGACCAGAGAGAAGAGGATCACAGTGGGGGGACTGGGACCTCGTCTCAAAGCTCCAGTGGGGTAACAGGCAGCCTGGGAGACAGCTTCCAGCTGGACAGGATTGACAGTTTGTCTCCTGAAACATCGAGCCAGTCGAGCCATGATACTGCAGACACCGGCTCAGGGATCCAGGTCTGCTGGGTGGGCCCACCGAAAGGGTTTGGTTGAATAGAATTGTTTGTGTCTGTATTAGGAGGCACATTACATAGATCCTGTATTCTAGTAAATGCTTATGATCCTAGTGACTATAGGCGCTGTGAGATTAAACATCTGTAAAGGTGAACCATGGGCCTTCCCATCGTGTCATGACATATTTTCACATTATCTCACAACCAATACCTATAACATACTCAAAGTTTATCTGGGGCATTTTTAGTAATGTGGAGCCCTTGGGCAAAACAGATATGGGCCCCTTCTCCATTTTGCCAAAATAAGCTATATTGAGTCAAAAATTCAAAAAGGTTCCAACACCAGAGAACTACAGGGCATAACCGAACAGAAAAACTGAATCCTCAATCAGTCGACAGTCCTTCATCAGCTTTGAGAAAAGGAGATTTACCAACAATCTTTTCCTTTTGATCCCTGCCCTTTGTTGTCAGCTTTTGGAAAAGTGGGTGTAACTGGTGAGGAGCAAGGCTTGGTGGTTCAGATAAAGATAGTGATTGTGAACAATCCTGGATTGACAACAGCTGACTGTAGAGATCATCTGCATTACTGTGAAAAAGTTTTTGTATTTTCTGTTCCTAATATTTGTAAGTTTTGAGTTCTTGTAAACTGTAATTATTCTCTGCATTTTTAATTAATAACCAAGCAGGCAGACTCATGATACCATTCATGGATTATATCAGAATCACAGTATTGTCCAAAACGATCGCAGTCATGATACCAAATCATACAGCACTAGTGACTCCATTTCAAATAAAATAACAAAATAAAATAAAAGCAAAGATTTATCTTTAACATAACATTACATAAGTTGAATCTTCCTTTGTCATTTCAAACAGCTCACCAACATCACGTATAATGAACAAACTGAGCTCATTAGACAGTAAAAAGACTGAGCTGTAGCAAACTCCAAACATCTAGACTGGGGTGATGATACCTACATTTTTCTGTGTTACTTGTGTTGAATAATGTTGGGAACACCATAGAAACATGTTGTCTCTTTGGTCCTCTTGCAGTCGGACAACGGCTCAGTGACCACTCCATCCCTGAGGTCACAAAAGATTGCCCGAGCGAAGTGGGAGTTCCTGTTTGGCGGACCGACTGAGGAGAGTCGCAGTGTTAAAGGTACTAAAGTTGTAAAATGTGTTGGGTCTTCAGTGTTATGATTACTTTTAACTATAAATTTTTTGAATTATTATTAAAACTATTGCAATTTAACTAGTGGGAGAAGCAGAATATCAGACCGGTGGTAAAAAGCCACAAATATAAAATCAAGCTTTAATCTGATATGTAATGATCGATCAGTCTGTTAACTAATACATAACACTTTATTAATAATAACTCCTTCTGCTGTCTGATGGTCCCACCGTTGTTTAAAGATATGTTGCTTGATGGTCTTTTAACTGTTCAAATTATTTTTAATGTTAATCAAGGATTCTGACATAGTTGACATTGACTCTTGAACTATTTTAATCCTTTAAAGCAGGGAAGGGTTCCTAAACCTTTTAGCCCATGACCCCTAAAATAACAGCCCAAGACTAGTGACCCCCCTATGGATATGCTACAGGAAGCTGATGTTCTGTCCCTCATTCTGGAGCATCACAACTCAAACACTCTACTAACACTGTAAATAAACAATTAAATAAAAATAAATAATTCTGCATATTTCATCTTTCTATCATAATAAGAACACAGATATACCGACAATCTTTCTCTTATGTTGACTGCCCTTTCTTGTCAACTTTTAAAAAAGTGGTTGAAAGAGGCGAGGCCACCCATTTTTTTTCAAAAGTTGCTGACTGTGGTCTACTATTTGGCAAAAATTGCAGGATAAAGCCATCTCAGCAGGTTCACAAGCATTCCATCCTCTGCCTTTGAGGATGATATCATCAAAGCTTGTGCAACATTCCGTCTTCTGCCTTTGAAATTGATGTCATCCTTTAAAAGCTAATTAAGCATTCTATCTTCTGCCTTTGAAGAAGATGTCATTCAATCTTGTAAAATATTCCATCCTTGCATTTGAAAGATGATGTCATCCCATGTTATACAACATTCCATCAATGCATTTTGCATGCGGGCCAGTCTAGGGTCCCAAACAGTTGTAGTAATTTTAGGACTCCCCCCAAAGACCAACATTAGATCTTAGCTACATATGAAGACATTTGGGACTTTTGAGGGTCTTGGACCCTGATGTGGAGGCCAGGGGTCATCCAGAGGGAGTTTTTGGATAATCAGAAATTATTCTGATGCTATTTTATTTACTCTTGACGAGGGGTGTAATGGTACAGAGAAATGTAGGTTTAGTACGTACCTCGGTTTTGAAGTTATGTTTCGGTATGTTTTCGGTATGGCAATTAAAGCGTATAAATAACAGAATTTATTATTCTTTTAAAACTGTATTAAAATAAATAGGCTGAATAAATTACATTTAAATTATTAACAGTGCTACAGCCTCCTTCCAAATGTCTTCAATTAATAAAAATATTAATAAATAAATACATTTTTGTATCACTAGATTATTTTAATTGGTATGTTGAAATATTTATACTCATTCTTTAAACACTAAAATTTCCCAGCTACCATGAGCACATCATCTTACAACCATAAATTAGCTTGTTTAGTATGCTAATTAACTTCTATCCTGCTCATTTCAATACGGACCTCAGCACTGGATTACTTTTTTTAACCTACGGGACCTACTATAAACTTTGGGAGAACTTTTCACAGCCCATCTTGGCGGATAAAGAGGTTAGAGCCATGTGAAACCTGATGATAAGTTTACCTATGGCGCAGCTGCAGACATGATGGAGTCCCCTCTCCCCCTCCTCAGAGGCTGACAGTTGAAGGTTACAGTTAACTTGATTTACTAAACCAGAGAACCCTTGTTATAATAAAAAGATATTTCATTATGGGAAATTCATAACTGGCTGGTGATACTTTTTGTTGTTCCTCCTGGTTACAGTGACGTTCTTGTTTGAGTGGAGCCTTTTCAAATGCTTTGATTGGTCGGCTGGAAGACGTGCTGTCAGCAACACACCTGCTGAATAATGTCAGCGCTACTGTTGTTGTCTTTGTCCACTGTTGTATTTTACTGAGAAACAAAGTGTTCACACACTTTTATCTGGGAATATTCAGGCTGCTGCTGTTGTTTGCTGTGGTTGCCAGGACAGTGTGACAGTGAGTTGTTCTCTGGTTTTGAGCTTCGTTCAACATGTCAGTATCCGTTTAGTACACGTCTGTACCGTGCCGAGAGGCCTGTACCGAACAGATAAGGTACGAATACACGTACCTTACACCCCTACTCTTGACTTCTTATTTACATTAAAAATACATGTCTTAATTATTGAAAATCATCTTATGTCATCTATGCACACCTATGAAGGCTATGTCTTGATCGAAGCTGTTCAGAGTAGATGGCATTTTCAGTCATAATTACTGTGAACTGTCACTCCATCATACTGAATGTAGAGAATTATCATAATAATCCCAGCATACACCACTGTGAATCTGAAAGGTGTTCACTGTGGGCCTGTTCCTGATTCAGTTCTGTGTCAACTATAGCTTTAAATAAGAAAAACATTCAAACATTTTAAAGGCTCTGTCCGTGTCACGTATTGTTTCTCCTCTCAGTGAATTAAATAAGCAGCTCCAGGAACGCCCCGTCTTCTTCTAAGCCAATTAGTGAAAGCTTAACAGCAGCCAGAACGCCTTTTTCAGCCCCGTCTCTCCTCTCCAGCTTTAACACTACTACTACTCTCTTCATGCTTGTAATTTAGCACGCTTCTGTCAGAGTGCTTCACTGAGAAACAGAATTATTTTAGATACCTGAATTCATGGTGTCTGCTGGCCGAGAGGACCTGGAGTTCAGAATGACATTTAACCCCTTCATTTAGAGCCGGGATATACTTGACTCTGGCTCTTCACAGGATCACAAAATAAACGAGATAACTGAGAGTGAATGATTACCGACAAACAAAGGGAAATATATTGAGCAGTACTGTATATCATTACTTAGAAATATCTGTATATTTTTCATTTTTGTTTTGATATATTCCTTTGTTGTCAGTGTTCAGAATGCTGTTTTAGGTTGATAAATACATGTAATACAGATGTTGTAAAATTAATGAGTGGTCATATTAAATAGTTGTGATCTGTGAAATGTAGTCATGGCAACTTTTGTTCTCCATAAAACAGGAAGTAGTCTTTCTGGTTTTAAACGGAACACTGGTAGAGCCATGAATCTTAGCAGAGAGGATTAAAATGTGTCAAAAAGGAGGAAATAATACGTAACATACACAAACACTGTTCATCCAGCCACTTTTATTGTTTCATTATAACTTAAAATTCCCATCCACTCAAATCTGTTTTTATTCTTTGGAAGTTTGTACCCTGTATATTTAAGAGACAGTGAAATAACCGTCATCTACCCAGCCCAGCCCTGTCCTGTGAGTTTTGTTGACATGCTAAAAAAATGAATCCTTGTTTTCTTCAGCTGTCTACGAACCTTAAAATTGCTTATATTTGGATCAGTTGAACCTCATGGCTTCAAAGCTCTGCTAGGGTTCTAAGATTCTGAAAAAAATCTACTTCCTGTTTCATGGCAAACAAAAATTTGCCATGTCTTTGTCTTTTGATGTGACTTGAGCTTAAGTTGACTGGAGAGAAGCCCCTCAATGCAGTGTGCAATAGGGGGCGGAGCCCAATGTGGGCGATGCTCAACGTTGGGCATCGCCCACTCAATGCTGCCTTACCCATCTGGTAGGAGGAAAATAGCACTGAAAAAGATAGTTTGCGACCCACCGATAAAACATTACTTAGAAATGCTAAATGGAGCAATGAGTATCTGACAAAACTCATCATAATTGAAGGCTTAACAACAATATAAGTGGAATAGATCAACAGTTGAATTTTATGTAATAAAAAATATGCTTTAATCAATTGAATATTAAATATCAGATTAATCTATTTGTGAGTGTGTTACACTTTATATATTATAAACTAGTATAATAGATTTTTGAAGATAAATGCTAACAACTTCAGTAAATGTTTTTGTTCATTAGTAGCAGACTTCTCACGGAGCTAGCTGGTTAGCCTGCTAGTTATCCTGAAGGGAATACAATGATTAGAGACAAACAAAATGCATGTTGAAACATGAAACATGTTGATGCCGTATGTGGAGATGATAGCTACTAAAACTTGAATTCTATCCATATATCTACAAAAAAAGTATATATAAATGTTTTATTTAAACGAGTATTTTCCATTTTGAATCATTTTCGTAGCGTACTGTTTACTTTCTGTTTCTTGAAAGCGGACGTGATGACGTTGGTCAAAGGTGATGATGACCTAATGACGTAAACCAACCGTCTGATTGGACGACCATTTGAAAGTGGGCGATGCCCAATGCTTGACAGTGGGTGATGTCAAATGCTTGTTGGTCACCGCCCACTACTGCACATTGCATTGAGGACTACTAGTGACTGGAGCCAACTGGCAGTTAACTGAAATTGAGTTTTTATTGTGATAGATAAATTTTTATTTAGTCTTAGTCCAGTCTTTAGTCGACTAAATTAACACTGATGTAACGTGTCTCTAAGTTCTGGAATTATTGGCCTTATATTCTTCTGTAGTGCAGACCATTGTTTTCCTGTCACTTTGATGTAGTTTACAGTACAATTTCATTAAATTAAAATGGGGGTTTCCTTTCATTACTAAAAGTGTCAGTGTTATCTATGAATGAGCACCTCTGTGACCTCTCAGACTTTGCTTTAAAGCTGAAGTTAGTGGTCATGAGGAGTTGCAGGGTTATTAAAATGTTCCTCTAACAGTTGTTGAAGTCTGAAAGCTGCTGATCCTCACTGTCTCTCTCTCTAACCCATCAAATTAACCCTCAGCATCCCTTATTTCCCTGCAGGCTCCTCTACCCCTCCATCCTCCCTACACTTACAAACAGCCAATCAGAGCCAGGGGCGGGACAGGGACAGTCAAAGGTCGTCTCATCACCAGGTGAAGCAGGTTGAGGTAGACCTGGTGAGTCCCCAGTCCCGAGGCTCCTCCCCCAGGACGGGGATCATCCGCAAAACCATCAAGTACTCGGAGACAGATCTGGACGCTGTGCCATTGCGGTGCTACCGCGAGACTGACCTGGACGAGGTGAACTGATCAATCTGCTCTCATACGGAGATGTTTGAATGGTTATTGATCATAGAGATTGATCAGTTATGTTCATTTATCTTCCATACAAAAGTAACAGTGCCTGTGTTCCTGAATTGTTATTTTTGTTAAAGATACTGCACTTTATTGCGTAACACCTTGCTCTCACAGAAATATGTGTATTCTAACTTATTGTATATTGCCACTATTCAATATGTTTTTTCTTGATGTGTGCTGCTGACCTCTTGGCCAGGTCACCCTTGTGAAAGAGATCTTGATCTCAATGGGTTTTAATCTGGTTAAATAAAGGTTAAATAAATAAAAATAATATTGACAATTTAAATTCAGTTATCATTGCTGATGACTTACGCTCATTTACCATGGTTATTGATCAAATATTTACAGGTGATGCGGGCGGAGGCTGAAGCAGCAGATGACGGTGAGGTGGACTCGGCCTTTGGGAGCAACCGCAGCGTCGTGGCGAACTCTGGATTCAGCCCGACAGAGAATTCCCCAAAACCTGGGACAGGAGGGGAGAGGGAAGAGGAGGAAGAGGAGGAAGAAGAGGAGGAGGAGGAGGAGGAAGGAGTGGTGAGCTGGGCCAGCGTCCGAATGCTAGGAGACAAACAGAGACAGAGAGCCACCAAAGACGAGGATGAGGTGTTTGGTCTGCTGCTGAAGGGGTGAGATACAAACTTATGCTGCCACAATCTGTACAGTGTTACTTACTGACATGATGTTCTAATGGCGTACTTTCACTGAGACGGTGTTCTAACAGCTTTAATTCACTGACATGATGATAGGATGTTTTGTTGCCTGGTCACTGGCCGATAGGGCGATTGGTCACCTTGTTTCCAGCTGATGGAATGATTTGTTGGCTGGTGACAAGCCAACTAGCTGGTAACCACCTTAGTCGGCTGGTTACCAGCTAGTTGGGTGGTTGCTGGCTGATGGGACATTAGTCACCTTGTCATTGGCTAATGGGGCGATTAGTTGGTGGCTGATGGGCATTTAGTGGGCTGGCCGTTGGACGGTAGGGTAATTAGTCAACTGGAAAGGTGCATTTGCCACATTTACTCAATAGCTTTCATTGAGATCATATACCATGAAGGATTTTAATTCCAGCTTTTTTTTGTCTTGGCTTTAAACATAACCAGTGATAATTGAGGTAGGAAGATTTTCTTTATGTGTCGTCTGGTAATTTTGATATTATTTTCATATAAATAAAGTTGTCAGTATTTCTTAACCCCCATTGCAAATCAGGTTTATTGTGAAAATTTATAGACTGTAAGCTTTTTGCAATGAACAAATCAAACAAAAGCAATTGAAATGGCTCAACACAACACATGCTTCAAGTGGTTTTCCAAATTTCAACTAAAAATGCAACTTATAATGACTTCTCCGGTCTCAAAATCATCCAACCCCTTCATGGTGAGCATCTTCCGTACTTAGTAGAGCACCCTTTTGCTTCTATGACCTGCTTCAAACCAGATGCATGTCCAGACACCAGCCTCTGGCAGCATTCCTGAGGAATTTTAGCCCATTCCCCCGGTGTAATAGCCTCCAGTTCAGTAATATTCAGCATGCTGCAACTACCTTCTTTAAATCCAACCAGAGATTTTCTATGGGGTTCCAAGTCAGGCGACTGTGACAGCCATTGTAGAATCTTCCAGGACTTCTTCTACAACCAATCCTTGGTGGAATATGAGGTATGGTTGTTCTGTTGGAAGGTCCAGTGAAGCCTAAGCTTTAGTTTCCTCACAGACGGCATGTTTTCTCCTAGGATTTCCTGATACTTTTATGAATCCATCTTGCCTTCCACATGCTGCAGGTTTCCAGTACCAGAAGATGCAAAGCAGCCCCAGAGCATCACCGAGCCACCACCATGCTTAACAGAGGGCACAGTGATATTTTCAGCTTATGCTTCATTCTTCTTCCTCCAGATGTGCCGCTGATCCATCTTGCCAAAAAGTTCCACATTTTTTCATCCCTCTGCAGAACAGAATCCCAAAACCTCTGTGGCTTATTTATATGATTTTGAGCACACTGGAGCTGGCTTTTCTTGGTCTTTTGGGTCAGTAGTGGTGTACGTCTAGGAGTTTTAGCAGGAGCTTTAACGTCTACCTTCAGTACGTGCCTTACTGTACTCACAGAAACTTCACTCCCTGTTGCTGCCAAGTTTTGCTGGAGGTCTTTTGCAGTCACTCGAAGATTTTTCCACAACCTGCCTTCTCAGATATCTGGTTGAAGCCATTGATAGCTTCCTTTTTCTGTCCTGTCCAGGTAGAGTAACCTCTGTTCCTGTAACTTTGAACTTGTGAACTATGCTTCCAATGGTGTCTCTGTTAGAGCCCGACCGATTGATCGGCGGGCCGATTAATCTGGCTGATTATAGCGTATCGCAGATTAATCAACATCGGCCAATATGTAGCCGATATATTAACCCTTAGAGCTCATGCGGCACTGATGCGTGAAAGCTCTCCGTTGTGCCTTTCTAAACGAGTCTTCCAAGCATTCATAGCTCAACATTTTCTAGTGAGCCTGGAACTTGGCTGACTTTCTGGATTCTCTGAGGCCAGTGTTGTCCTATACAACAATGAGGAACACAGTTTATAAAAAAACATCGACAACTTTTGAACCGTAAGTCATAGAAATGTACTCTTTTTTCTTCTTAAAGCTGACCATTTTGCTGTTAGTTTGCAACCATTGCAGTCTCTGTAGCTCTAAAGGATGCCGTTGTAGCCAGCCTGGAACTGTGGTGACTTTTCAGGGTCTTTGGAGATTAAATCCACAGCGTTACATCGATAATAAGCATCTTTTTATCCATTTTTAATCCATTTTCGATCATGTACTTTGACTTTCTTCAGTGGGCAGCCATATGTTGACATGCAAAGGAGTTGTAGTCGACCAGCTGCGTCTCTACTGCTTAGAGGAGTAGAGACGCAGGAGTCGAGAATAAACTATGATAAATGCAACTGTTGATTTACATGTCCACCATTATCTAATTAAAGACTATTATACAGCATTTTAAAATCGTCTAAGTTGCATCTTTGTGAAATAAACAGAGATCATATAAATATAAGAATTTGTGTTCATGTACAGTATATATCCTGTGTATATCAATGTTCTTATTTCATATATCGGCCGATATATCGATTATCAGTCAATTTATCAGCTATCTGCCGATATATCAGATATTGGCTTTTTTTTTAACCCCCAATATCAGTATCGGCATCGGCCTCAAAAATCCCATATCGGTCGGGCTCTAGTCTCTATGAACATTCAGTACCTTTGCTATCTTTTTGTATCCTGTTCCTTGTTTGTGAAGGCCAGTGATCTCTTCTCTTAACTTTTGGACCATTCATTTGACTTTGTCATATTTCTAACATGCAGTCAAGCATGATACTCAACAGACCCCTCACAGCTCAGGTATTTCTTTTGTTCCAGCCCAAGCAAACCTGGTGCAGCTAATGAAGCCTTTGATTAGTTGCATGTTCTTAAAACGACGCTGGTTTTGCATATTTGAGCTGTTGTGAGGGATTCTGTTCAGGGGTTGGATGATTTTGAGACCAGAGAAGTCATTATAAGTTGCCTTTTTAGTTGAATTTGAGGAAACCACTTGAAGCATGTGTTGTGTTGAGCTATTTCAATTGCTGTTGTTTTCATTTGTTCATTGCAAACAGCTGACAGTCTGTAAATTTTCATGATCAACATGATCTGCCGTGGGGGTTGAATAATTTTGATTGCAACTAGGGCTGAACGATTTGTAAAAATAATCTAATTGCGATTATTTTTCCCAATATTATGATTGCAATTTATTGTGCAAATATTTTTAGGTTCCCCATCTTATGTGTTGTGTAACAAACACAAGCAATAAATCACTCTTCATTAAAAAGAGCACCATATTAGATAAATAAAACTAGAAATAAATAACTTTAGAAAAAGAAAAGCCATTATGATTCATATCTTTTCTTGTTATTCTTTTTTTGAATTAGAAAAACACATACATGGGGGAGAAAATTAGGATTTTTGTAAAAAAAAATTTACTAAAGAAACTCTTGTTAGCATATAGTGTAGAGGATACTCAACATGTGGCTCTTTTGTGATGTTTTGCGGCTCTTTTATGTCTTAATCTGAAATATTATTCCCCCAGACAACCTTAAAAAAACTTTTTTGCAATTTTCACCATTTTGCCACTTTTCACCCCTTTCAGCTATCTTTTGCCATTAAATACCACTTTTTCAACATTTGAAAAAGTTTTTTTCAACAATTTGGCTTTTTGGTTGAGCAGAGTTGTCGAGCATAAAACATCTACTGCAAAAACTGTATCTGGTATTCTGACACATTTCCGGTTAAAGAAATATTACACTGTCTGCGATTAGAATATTGCAGCAGGCCATATTGCAGTTTAGTCTAATTTGGGATTAATTGCCCAGTCTTAATTGCAACTGTAAGTTAAATATTAATGTATATTATGACAACAGTTTGCTCAAGTGTTTATTCTAAGAGTGCCAAAGAAAAAGATGGGATAGACTGATAAAGACGTGTTTTAGGTAAAAGGAGTGAATGGCTAAAAATGTAAATGAGAGAAAAATTACTCTATGGCTTTAGCTTTAATTAGCTGTTTTTCTAAGAGATGTCTAAAATTCAAATGCACCCTTGTCATGCTCCAATGACAAACAAGGTCAGTTTAACAAATATCACGGATAATCTCGTAGTCAGCGAGAATCAGAGTTTAGTTTTTGACCAGCTAAAAGCAAGTGTGTCTCACATACACACACACTCTCTGACTGTGTAAAAGAGGGGAGAGAAGGGAGAAGTGATTGGTAACTGAAAAGTTGAGGAGAGTGATTTATTTCAGCTGTCAGTGCAACAGTAAACATCCCAACTCCACCAGACTGCAGCCGGGCTTCTGTGTCGGCTTGTTGCTTGCAAGCAGCATTAGCCCTGAAGTTGGATTCAGCAGCAGATAAGTCAACCATTATGCTTTATTTTGAGTGAGATGGCTCCTTCCTCAGCAATTTCAAAACAATGCAATGGATGCCTTCAACGTGGAAAACCTCATCCAGTGACTCACAGACAATGAAATGTGTTGTTGGCAAATGTCTTCAAGTTATGTCAACAACAATAACGTGTCATTGCATCCCTGCCCTCTACGGGTTGAAACCATCTACTGCAACTGTATTATTGCAAGAGTTTTCTCTTGGCTGATCTGGTGCTCTTTGATGTACGCACCACTTGTCTTCACCACTGAGCTCAGAAGTTACCGGACACATTTTCACCATGTGGATGCTGTATGCCGTTCCCTGAGATCAGAAACCTTTCTTAAGCTGAGGTTGATGATATTTCTACCCGTGTTTTCTACAGCTATGTTTTTATTTATTTTCTATCAATCAGGCCTTTGGACGGCTCATCCAACACACACGGCGGCCTCAAGTCTCCAATCTCCCTGGGGAGTCCCCGCCGACCCTCAGAGAGCAACCTCGACTCCTTCAGCCGCCATTTTGAAAGCATCATGGAGTCCCATCGAGCCAAAGGTACCTCATACAGCAGCCTGGACAGCGTCGACCTCCTGACGTCCGGTTCCACGTCGGTATTTACCTTCGACCTGCCGACCCTCACCCCTGAGATTCAGGTAAGACTGACAGGATGAGTCACATCGCTACTTCCTGTCCGCCTTTCTAACCATTTCAGACCAGGTGTGGGGTGGCTTGATTTTCATCTTGGTGTACTTTTAGACGAGTCTCGCCACATCAGGGACACAGAGACAGTAACCATGGGACGGTCACACTTCCTGTTTGTACTTTTCAAAGTTAAAGTCCAGCTAAACATTTTGGTGGAGGGAGACAGTCACCTCGCTTATATAGAATGCTTTTATTTTGAATGTTCTTGGCTTTGTTCAACAACAACCTTTCCAAAAAAGTTGGGACACTGTGTAAAATGAAAGTAAACACACAAGTCAATTACTGTTAAATCTCATAAAGCCATATTTTATTCACAATAGAACATAAACAGATATCAGATGTTGAAACTGAGACATGCCATAGGCAATAGTGCAACCCCATTGCATCAGAGTTGCAGGCTTTTGAACTGATCATGGATAACAGGCTGGATGGCTCTTTTCCTCTTTAGTCCACAGGATATGGCATCAGTGGTTTATCTGACCACAGAACAGTTTTACATGTTTTCCCTGTCCATTTTAAATGAGCTTTGATCCAGAGAAGATGATGGTGTTTCTGGATCCTTTTCACATCCAACTGCCGTATGACATCAGTCCGTAAATGTCTGGAAAGTGGGGGACCAGTTGATGGTGCTTTGAGAGAGGACTGTTGTCCCATTCTTGTCTGATGTAGGATTCTAGCTGATCAACAGTCCTGGGTCTTCTTTGCTCGTTCCTACTACCTTTCTCATGTGCTTCTCTTTAATGTAGCAAGGTGGAGATGATAGAGACTTCCTGAATTCATGGTCACATGACGACACCTATTGTGAGAGGGTCAACTTACCCTCTGGCTCATCTTACCCCACTCTCCCCTCCACGGTATATTGCTAGAAATCAACATTGGCCCAACATTTCTTTGTCCCAAGTCATTTGATGTCTCATGAACTCTTCCTTAAATTCAATTGTGACACAATATACCTAGAAATCTTGCATCCTTTAGTTTTTGACCATTTCCTGTGAAAAAAGTGGTGTACAGTTTTCTCTTTCTGTTTTTTCTACAGTTCAGATCTTGAAAGGCCTTATATTTGATTCTTACAGTGTGTAGGAACCCAGTATAGGGAGATTAATTAATGCCCCCTCACTCTAACGCCATTATGTCTCCTCCTCCTCAGAGTCAGATTTGTGACAGCGCCAAGCAGATCATCGAGCTGAGTTTCGCCCCGCTGGCCCATCCGGAACTGTCCGCCCCCTCAGAAAGGTCTCGCTCCTCCTTCACCCTCAGCACCTCCGGCCCCGGGCTCCGAGGCGGCTCTAAAGACGACTCTGGACCTCCAGTTAGATCCAAATCAGAGAAAGAGACGTGGCGTCGCTCCATCCTCAAAGACGGCTTTCGCAAGGCGAGCTCAGTCCCGTCACTTAACAGCAGCTCCAGGTAAGTTGGAGAGGGTGGTAGAGATCCTAACTGCAGACAGGAAGTGCTGGTTCTGGTTCCTGTTGTTTCTGCAGATTCCAGATGTGCTCAGGGTCTGCTAGAGCAGGGGTTCTCAATGTGGGGGCACTGAGAGGGGGTCGTCAGATGCCTTTAAAAAACTACAAATATATTTTTTTAATGATTCCAAGTTGTATATTTTACCATTTTTTATATTTTTATGCCTTCAATTAATTAAATGTAAAATTAAAAAATGGCCATTTGGTGAGATTCATGCTGAAATCAAAGTTATGTTCAAAATCAGTAAAAAGTAAGCTTGCCCACAGATTCAGGTGGGCCCCTGACAACCTTAGACTGGCCCTGAGTAGATGTGATTTAATGGTAGTATCAATGCATCTGTGTTGGATCAGTAGCATTGGTACTAGCATCCTGGCTTACAGTTATTTCAATTTAGAGCGGAAAAGTGTTCTAATATCGAAAGTATTTATTTGTGCCACTTTCTAACCACTTTCCTCGCCCATTTTTGCCACTATTATTTGCCACTTTGTGAATTTGTGCAGTTTATACCCATTTTTGCCACCTTTCACCAATTTTTGCCACAGTTTAATCAATTTTGTTTAGTTTCCCACCAATTTCTGCCACTTTTTAATCCCATTTCACCACCCTCTACAGCCTTTTTCTTCCACTGTAAAGGCGCTTTTGTCACCTTAAAACCCTTTCCACCTCTTTTTCAGCCCATTTTTGCTCATCCTAAACCAATTCTAGGCGCCACTTCTAAAACTGACTAAAAGTATGTTTAGTTTTCGTCAAGATAACAAAACTAGACTAAAATGTAACGTTTTTGTCATCTGGCATTCAAAATCTGTGATATTTCTCCACTGTGGGCGAATCTGTCAAAAAAACAATGTATCTGTAATTATTCAGCCTCTCAGCTGTAGAAAGCAGAGACCCCAGGTTTGGCAGGATGCACTGAACACACTAACATGATTTGGTACCAGATTTAGGCAAGAAAATAAATGTTTTGACTAAAAGTAAAGACTAAAATGTGAGGACTTTTAATGGACTAAAACTAGACTAAAATGTTTAGTTTTTGATGACTTAAACTAGACTAACACTAAAAAGGGTAGAAATGACTAAAATGCGACTAAAACTAAAATGCATTTCATTTAAAGACTCAAACTATGACTAAAATTAAAAACAGCTTCCAAAACTAACACTGATTGATAGTGGCAATGATGGGTCAAGGGAGGCAACAATAGGCAGAAAGTGGCGAGAATTGGTTTAGGATGAGCAAAAATGGGCTGAAAAAGAGGTGGAAAGGGTTTTAAGGTGACAAAAGCGCCTTTGTCACCTTTATTTGACTGTTCTTGAATGTGTGTGGCTGTATTCAGCCACCCACAGGTACCATAGGGGTCCCGGTTCCAGGGTTTAATAATGATGTGGCTCTCTGTGGTCAGTGGATGGATAGATGGATTTTAAGAGTAATGTCCCTGTGTGAGGACTTAATGGTGCAGTGTTGCTCATCAGCCACTGGATGGTGCCAGAGTCTGTCTGTGTGAGGGCGTTTACTGAGAGGATTCTGGATCTGGTCCTAACTGTCTGAGGTTTTGAAGGGTAAAACGCTGAAAGTCCACCCTGTGCCTGGTTTTACGGACAGAGCTAAACCGCCACGCCTTAGAGTCAGCAAACTTTTAAAGGGCCCTTGATTTAAGACTGAGGACTGACGGTAAATAAAGAGAGACCTTTGATGCCGTTTGTGAGAGGCTGGTGTGGTTTAAAGAGACAACTCTGTCATTCATTTTATTTATAGAAAACACATTTAGAGAGATCGCTTATTTACAACGATGCTGTAGTACACAATAAGACAGGCAGACAAAGATCAGTGTATTTACAGCCAACAGAGATTTAATTTGAAATATGAATTCCAAATTAAGAAACACACTGTTTTTATAGTTACTGTTCAAAAATAGGACAACAGAACATGACAACACCCTGCCCTCAGCTCTTTCAGGATGCTCATATTAAATTCAGGAATTAAAAAAATAAACCATTTTAAGCTACAATCCCACTGCAGCCAACTCTGAGTTTTTGCTGAGATCTGATTTGTTTTCCTTGGCTGTCCACATTATGAACATGCTTCATATGGCCTGTATGCAGACTGTAATTTAAACATGTCACAGTCCTGAACAGCTGACCTGACTGCTGGGCCCCAAAACATGGTCCAGCTCATAAAAAGGAGACTTGATTGGACCGTGACGCTACGTATGTTGGCGTCTTTAGCCTCTGCTTTAAGGATTTTATACTGCCCTTTGGCTTTACAGCTACGTCCTTCTGGGGCTACGTTCAGACATTTCTATTAAAATTCTTTCAAAAACAGGTCGGTGAAGATACAACCCCTCAAGTTTTGCCTGCATAGAAGTGTCACCCTAAAAACCTCTGAGGTCTGCCTTCATCACTGCTGTCTTCCCCATTTGTTAGCTCTGTGTGAGACTCAGTCTCCACTAATTCTGTTGCCTTCTGGCTCAGAACTGTGACAGAGTCGCTCCATGATGACATCTAGTAGGGCTTTTCCATTGTATTGAGTGGCTTGGATCTACTTGGTTTGGCTTGGCACAGCTGTCCAGTGTAGCTGGGGATTTGCTTTTAAACCACAACTGAGCTACCTGTTTAAGGGCGCATCTAGAGCTGATGACACAGCATTTTGAGTCATAGGTCTTAAATAGCTGTGCTTTAGTAAGCAGTGTTGTGTTTCACCAAAAGAAGTACAGGCACTGGTTGCTTCTACTTCAAAGTTTCTTCTTCTATTGGTGATCTGGCAAAGTTTGGTGCAGCGGTTGCTACTTCAGCATGTCTGTAAGGCTTCCCAGAACGATGACGAACCGCTGTGACATCCCTGTGGCACACTTGGAGGTGGTGCAGGAGGCTTGGGCCCTGCTCCAGAGCAGGACCTTTCTGGGCATAGCCTGGTGCTACCAAACTGGTGATGTAAAAGTAAATCAGAACAGCTTGGTTTGGATCGGTACGGCCAAAAATCACAGTGGAAAAGACCCATAAGTCACTTTCAGTGTGACCTGGCTTTTCAGACTGAAACAAAGATCAGCTCAATATCTGATTTAGAACCACATATGAAAGTGGTCTGAACCTGATATGAAAAGATCAAATCCAATGTGACTACTACTGTTTAGACTGTCAGAAAAATTCAGATATGAGTCACATTTCTGCAATGTGAACGTAGCTTTTATTTTGTTTCTCTTTTTTATTATCCAAAAAGAAATTAAAGAATGAAAACCAGTTTGTTTTTCATCTCATCATTTCTGCATTCAGTTCATAAAAAGGAAAATTAGAGAACGCTGTTGATGGAACATTCTTTTTTTCTTATATATGTGAGCTGTTGCAGGTGTTGAAAAAAGGGAATGTTATATCACCAATGTTTTAAAAATGGCAGAGAGATGAAGTATGCTGAATTATTTACAACTTGTCTGTTTTGGTGAAGGAATGTTACATCACCAGTGTTCTAACAATGATATAGGGATGAATTTTGTTGAGTTTCTTCATAACTCATCTATTTTGGAAAAAGAATGGTAAATGACCAATGTTCTAATTATTAGAGCGAGATTAAGTATGTGGAATCATTTATAACTTGTCTGTTTTGGTAAAAGAATGCTACATCCCCAGAGTTCTATAATGACAGAAAGATGAAGTATGCTGAATTATTTATTATTCGGCTGTTTGGGTAAAAGAATGGTACATTACCAGTGTTCTGATGAAGATAGAGAGATGAATTAAGCTGAATTATTTATGACTAGTTGGTTCTGGCAAAAGAATGCTACACCTCCAGTGTTCTAATCATGCTATGGAAATGAAGTATGCTGAATTAATTATGACTTGTCGGTTTTGGTAAAAGAATGTTACATGACCAGTGTTCCAATAATAATGAGATATAGTATCCTTTTTTTAATAACATGTCTTTTTTGGTAAAAGGATGTTATATCACCAGTGTTGTAATCATGATGTAGATGAAGTTTGCTGAGTTTAGGATTTATGGTCATTCTGCGTGTTTCAGATCATATCCAGCAGTCCTAAAGTCTTCATGGGAAGACCTGATCTTACAAGTGGGACTCCCTGCTATACATTGATGCCCAGAGGTAGTTTGGGATTGAAGGAACCAAGTACGTACCCTGTGGCATTCATTTGGGGCAGCTGTAGACCAGTTGAATTGGTTGTCTCTCAACTAGAAGGTTGGGGTTAACCTCCATCTGCTCCCTCTGCTGTATCAGCAGTGAATGAATATGTATGAATGGATTTGTTAATACTGATGGACACTCTCCATGGCAGCCTTTGCCATCAGAGTGTGAATGTGGAGTGAACGAGTGTGAATCGGTGGTAAAAGAATGGCACAAGTTCAGTTCATCACCTGTTATAGAGGTATGTGATGACATTTCTTTCAAACCCAGCGTAGATGAGCCTCAGATGAACTCTTCAACTTTGTAAACGGACTTGAGCTTGTGCTTTTCTAGCCATCCAGCTACTCAAAGGAGAATCACACCTACCATTCACACCCTTTCACTCCACATTCACACACTGATGATAGTGTTTGTTATGTAGAATCAGCCACCAGTATTAGCTTATCCCATGAAAACACACTGAGACTAGTTACTCTATAAATCAAACTCTGACTTTAGTTACTCTATAAATCAAACGCTGGCTTTAGTTAGTCTATGAATCAAACTGGCTTTAGTAAGTCTATAAATCAAACTCTGGCTTTAGTTAGTCTATAAATCAAACTCTGGCTTTAGTTACTCTATAAATCAAACTCTGGCTTTAGTTAGTCTATAAATCAAACTCTGGCTTTAGTTACTCTATAAATCAAACTCTGGCTTTAGTTACTCTATAAATCAAACTCTGGCTTTAGTCACTCTATAAATCAAACTCTGGCTTAAGTTTGTCTTGAAATCAAACTCTGGCTTTAGTTACTCTATAAATCAAACTCTGGCTTTAGTTACTCTATAAATCAAACTCTGGCTTAAGTCACTCTATAAATCAAACTCTGGCTTAAGTCACTCTATAAATCAAACTCTGGCTTAAGTAACTCTATAAATCAAACTCTGGCTTTAGTTACTCTAAAAATCAAACTCTGGCTTTAGTCACTCTATAAATCAAACTCTGGCTTTAGTTTGTCTTGAAATCAAACTCTGGCTTTAGTCACTCTATAAATCAAACTCTGGCTTTAGTCACTCTATAAATCAAACTCTGGCTTAAGTTAGTCTTAAATTCAAACTTTGACTTTAGTCACTCTAAAAATTAAACTCTGACTTTAGTTAATTTTTACATCAAACTCTGGCTATAGTTCATCTTTACATCAAACTCTGACTTAAGTTACATTATCAATCAAACTCTGCTCTTAGTCTATAAATCAAGCTCTGGCTTCAGTTACTATTTGCATCAAACTCTGGCTTTAGTTACTCTAAAAATTAAACTCTGGCTTTAGTAACTCTATAAATCAAACTCTGGCTTTAGTTACTCTATAAATCAAACTCTGGCTTAAGTTACTCTATAAATCAAACTCTGCTCTTAGTCTATAAATCAAGCTCTGGCTTCAGTTACTATTTGCATCAAACTCTGGCTTTAGTTACTCTAAAAATTAAACTCTGGCTTTAGCAACTCTATAAATGAAACACTTCATGTAATTCTTCTTTTAGCTACTCTTATTCTTTAATCTTGGTTCTTTTGGTAATGATGAATTCTAATTTTATCCATAGTTTGTCTCTGATCAGTGTTATTTGGAGGCAGATTTTTGGTCAACCTTTTTTTAGGGCCTTTTTTTTTTGTTTTCAGCTCCTGTCTCGAGAAGCTCAATATTTTTTTCAGGGCTAGAGAAGCTTAAGGTCGTTTTCAGCTGGAGCTCTGCCGGCTCATAAACACATTCAGATATTCAAAGAATGAAATAAAAACACTCAGACTGCTGCTGGGAGCTCTCTGTGCTCACTCTGGAGGAGTTCCCTGGTTTCCTTTGGCCCCTGTCCACTCCCCGGGCTGGGTGTGGACGCAAAGAATTCAAATTCAAACACAAACTTTATTGTTCCAAGCCCCAAAACAACGGCAGGGAAAGTTTCCTGAAACTGACCAACTAAGAAAGACGGGAAGGAAAAACAGCAGCTTCTTCTTCTTCTGTCACACTCTTCATCGTCCCGTAGAGAAATTCCAGATGGATTCATTCAGCGTTTCAGAGAGGGAAAGGGAGGAAAGACGAGCCTCTCATGTCAGAAAACTCCAGACACTCCCTGAAAATCAGCTCAGATCTTCAGTAACCCCCCTCCCCTCCTCCTCTCTGTGTAGATCTTTTCCATCTGCTGTCTGACCTTTGACCTTTGACCTCCTTAGTCCCAGCCGGTGGTGTTGCTGCTGCTGGTCGAGGAATCAGAGCGGGAAGACTTTCTGTAGCATCTTGAGGTTTACTAAAATGACTATTGTAGGGTAACTTTATTAAAACTGGATGGTACAGGTTAATAAACTCTGAGGAGTTTTAGAAATACTCTCAGTAAAACTAATCATCTCTACACATTAAAACCTTAAGTGTTATTTCAGCTTCTATAGTTTTGAATTTAACATTTAAATTTAAATGGTTAAATTGAACTTTTATCCCTGAGTTTACATTATCATGTCTTTCCCACTGTAGACGTTAAAGCATTTATAGCGTTAGTCTTACTTCTATATGTTCGTCTCAGCAGTCATAAGGTTCTGTATGTCAACTTAATTCATTGTGCTAAACTGTTAAACATCAAAAACATCAAGTCCTTCAGAAACATGAGCAAATGACTCCCAGCAGGGGTCACTGTTCAACAGGAAACATGTAAACACATGTTAAACACTCTGCCCAAGGGCATGATGGGAAACACTGCCCTAGTATCCCTGATTTAAATTTGCAGTGGGAAGAGCTCAGATCAGTTCAGGCTACAGAGTTGAACTAACACTGGTGGATCAACACTGTTTTATCACTCCAACACTGAAGGCCATTATACTCAGAATGGAGTTAAAACACTTTAGTTTTTACTGTGTACAAATTAATGCCCATAGTCTGTAGTCAAAGGGGTTCAGAGGGTTTTTTTAATCCCATTTTAATATGATCTGACTGAAAGAGCCTAGAGCAGGTAGTTTTGTTTACCTCTTCTTAATCAGTAATTGGGAAATAGCTTATTTCTTGATATTAGATTTCTCATTACAAATAAATTAATAATCAGTGTGCTTTACACCCAAAAGATTATGATTTGAAATAAAAATATCAGAATTAGGAAACGAGCTGTTTCCCAAATACTGTTTAAAACATGGAAATACCTGCTCTTGGCCCTTCCACACAGTTCAGATTAAATAGAGAATCCAAAAACAGAAAACATAAAACCTGACATTTTCCATTCATCAATTTCTGGTTTTCCCTCCTAAAAAAAATGAATTAAAAAATGTAAAATTGTTGGTTTTCTATCCCGTTGTTTAGTGTTCTGATCAAAAAGAGCAGATCCAAGAACAGAGCACTGGTGATGTAACATTCTTTTTTTTTTTTCAAAACCTGCAGCAGATATAGGAATAAAATAATGTTACATCACCAGCGTTTTGTTCTTTGAACAAAAAAATGATCAGATGAAACACGAACTGTTTTTTTTCTCTCCCTCTTTTTTATAATTCCTAATTTAATAATAAACGGCCTGAAAGATCCCAGGGCAGTTTGATTTAAACAGAAATTGTGAAACAACTTGTTTCTTGATTTTGGATTTCTCATTTTTAATGAGAACTCAGTCAGTGTATTTTATAGCCAACAGATTTTTGATTCCAAGTAAAAACAAAAATCCAGAATCAAAAACAAAATTACTGTTGAAAAGTAGGGGCACAAAACATAACCTTTGTCCTTCCACAGAGTTCATATTAGATTAAACAGAAAACAAACAAAAAAAAACTTTTTGTTTTATATTTCTCTTTTTGTTGTCTGAATTGATTTTTTTTTTTAAATTATTCAATTTTCTTTTTATTAATTTGTTGTCTGATCAATAAAAGAAGATCAAAGAACAAAACTCTTGTAATAAAACATTCTTTTTTCACAACACCTGCTGCAGATGTAGGAATAAAAGAATGTTACATCACCATTGTTCCATTCCTTGATCTGCCTTAACTTTGAACAGATGACAAACATTATTTTCTGTTCCTTTTTGGAAACATAATTTAGAAATACATTTTTTTTCATTCTTGACTCCCAGTGTTACGTGATCTTCCTGAAAGCACCAACACCAAGTTTTTTTTAATCAAAGTTTCATTTTCTTTTCACTATTTGACCTGCCTTCACGATGACCTATGAACTCGCTAACAGCAGATATCGTCATGACGACAGTATGCTGATTGGTTGGGATCACACCTGTAGTGCTGTCTGAGACGATGTGTGTGTATGTGACAGAATGTTGGGACTCCTTTAGTGTGATCAAAACAAATAGGACAAGAGTTTTGTAGCACAGTTTGACATGCCACCATTGCAGCAGGCAAACAAACAGGAAAACCCCCTGTTTATTTAGAGACGATCTTAGTGAGCTGTGAGAGGGAGCTCTTTGATTGGTGGATCACAGGGTCAATAATTAAACAGCAGAAAACAGCGAGACTCAAATGGAGTTTTTGGTCTGTTTCATCCTGATGTTGTTCAGTCTGTTGGGAGCAGAGTCTTGGTTCTGGAGCGTTTTTACCCTCTTAGACTCGTGAATGTTCTCTGTATTTATAGCAGCGGTTTTTTCATGCTGCTCTTAAACAGAACCAATAGATTTTTTCTGCTCGCCACGCCGTCGTTCCTAGCGTGAACCACACTAAATCACCTCCATGTCTGTAAGAGCGGGTTCATTGAGCTGCTCTAAAGGCAGTGAATCTTCTAGGGAGAAGGAAGAGGAAAGGAGGTAAGAAGAGGAGAGGAGAGTGGAGAGGACAGAGTCAATAGTCCCTATCTGCAGACTCCCAACCAGCAGCTCCAGGACAGTAGTTTCAGGACTGTAGAACTAGGACCCCTCTTTTTTTGCAACAGTGCCACCCAGTGAAGTGGATGTGAATTGCACAAGTTGATAAGAGTTGCAAAGGTAAAATTATGTTAGAAAAAGATATTCTACACCTTCTACATGATCTTCATTTGGCTGTTAGATTCCCTAATATGTATATTTAGTTTTAAATAAATCAGACTTAACTCATGAAGTTTCAGTCATCCATCACTGAACTGAACAGAAGAAGAATTACTTATCTGGATTAGTTAATTATTAATCTGGATTAATATGAACGCTCATAAACAACAAACATGTGCACAAGTAGGGTCCTAGTTCTGAGGGTCCTGAGGTTATAGACCTGAAGTTTGTGCCTATGAGCTTGCATATAGAGCCTTCTCTACAGAGGAGACAAAGAGAGGAAGGAGGAGAGGAGGAGGAGGAGGAGGGGCCTCCGGGTCAAACGGGAGGAAACACGCTCCTCCTCCCTCTGAGCGGAGGAAAATAACTCAGCTGATGGAGGGAGGGGAGGGAGGAGACAGGCTGAGAGCAGAGGACGGAGAAAGTTGAGCTGAGAAGTTTTCAAAGAAGAGACTGAGAGGAGACGATTAAAGTCCGGGAGAGACCGGGACCAAGAGGAACACAGAGCAGTACCAGGAGGACCAGAGACCAGGAGGAACAGAGGGAGTAAGGATCCGTCAGAGCAGCGAGGAAAAGCCCTGACCCAGACTGAGGAGGGAAACCAGGCGGATTAGAGAGGAGACACTGCTGGGGGAGGAGGAGGAGGTCTCTGAGTCAGACAGAGGGGGAGCTGGGACCCGATGATGTCATCATTTGATGATGTCATTATAGTAACATGTGGATGATGTCGCCTGGTTTTCTAACTTAACGCCCCGTCTGTGTGGATGCTGCCTGATTGGTGGATGTGAGAGTGTGGTGGGGCCGAGGCAACATGGCCAGCTACCTGCTCTGCTGGGGGGGCGGGGCTTTGGAGGACAGGTACATGTACGCCCCGCCCTACCCAGCTGTGTACAGGTGAGGAGATTGATGATGATCACATGAGCCGGGTATCTTATCTCAGAAAGATATGATTTTTCACCTTTACCTGTATTATAAACCGTATTAATCTAGTCTTTCTTCTATTCTCCCAGAATAAACAACCATCTTACTGAGTTGACAAAAGTATGACAGAGCTGACAAACATTTGACAGAGTTGACAAACATCTGACTGAGATGACAAACATCTGACTGAGATGACAAACATCTGACTGAGATGACAAACATCTGACAGAGTTAACGAACATCTGACTGTCAGAGTTAACAAACATCTGACAGAGTTGACGAACATCTGACAGAGTTGACAAACATCTGACAGAGTATGAATATCTGACTGAGTTGACAAACATCTGACTGAGATGACAAACATCTGACTGAGATGACAAACATCTGACAGAGTTAACGAACATCTGACTGTCAGAGTTAACAAACATCTGACAGAGTTGACGAACATCTGACAGAGTTGACAAACATCTGACAGAGTATGAATATCTGACTGAGTTGACAAACATCTGACTGAGTTGACAAACATCTGACTGAGTTGACAAACATCTGACAGAGTATGAACATCTGACAGAGTTGACAAACATCTGACAGAGTATGAATATCTGACTGAGTTGACAAACATCTGACTGAGATGACAAACATCTGACTGAGTTGACGAACATCTGACAGAGTTGATGAACATCTGACAGAGTTAAACATCTGACAGAGTTAAACATCTGACAGAGTTAACAAACATCTGACAGAGTTAAACATCTGACAGAGTTAAACATCTGACAGAGTTAACAAACATCTGACAGAGTTAAACATCTGACAGAGTTAACAAACATCTGACAGAGTTAAACATCTGACAGAGTTAACAAACATCTGACAGAGTTAACAAACATCTGACAGAGTTGACGAACATCTGACTGAGTTGACAAACATCTGACAGAGTTGACGAACATCTGACTGAGTTGACAAACATCTGACTGAGTTGACAAACATCTGACTGAGTTGACAAACATCTGACAGAGTATGAACATCTGACAGAGTTGACAAACATCTGACAGAGTATGAATATCTGACTGAGTTGACAAACATCTGACTGAGATGACAAACATCTGACTGAGTTGATGAACATCTGACAGAGTTGATGAACATCTGACTGAGTTGACAAAAATCTGACAGAGTTAAACATCTGACAGAGTTAACAAACATCTGACAGAGTTAAACATCTGACAGAGTTAACAAACATCTGACAGAGTTAAACATCTGACAGAGTTAACAAACATCTGACAGAGTTAAACATCTGACAGAGTTAACAAACATCTGACAGAGTTAAACATCTGACAGAGTTAAACATCTGACAGAGTTAACAAACATCTGACAGAGTTAAACATCTGACAGAGTTAACAAACATCTGACAGAGTTAACAAACATCTGACAGAGTTAACAAACATCTGACTGAGTTGACAAACATCTAACTGAGTTGACGAACATCTGACTGAGATGACAAAGATATTACAGAGTTGACAAACATCTAATAGAGTTGACAAACGTCTGACAGAGTTGAAAAAATGTAGATAATGACCCAGAAATGTAATAAACTTTTGACATAAAGTAAAAAAGAACCCCTCAAGCATTACAGCAGCTGTCGTCTAAAAACATCTGCTTTTAAAATTCTAACAACTTCCCAAATGTTCCACACTTGTTTTAGAAACTTTTTTAAAAAACAAGCATGAAATACAAATCAAACTGTGGAGTCATTATTGTTGCAAAACTTTGTCATATTGATTTTGTCCTCAGATTTTTCTCCCTCCATTCAAACCTGCCTTTGTGCTCTAAACTGCCTCCTTGTTCTTAGATTTTCTCTGTTTGTGCTCTAAATGTCTGCTTGATCTCAAATCTTTAGTTGCTGGTCAAATCTCCTGATCAAACCATTCTCCTCTAATTCAGGTTGATTCTGCTTGTTTGTCAAACAGACTCTCTGATTTTTTTTTTTTGTGGCTTACGAAACTTTCTCTGAGCCCTGATTGTATTTCTGCTCTGGAGAGTTTGAAGAGAAATCTGAACCAAAAATCAATAAGTCTCAATTTCAGAATGCTAAAATGTGCTCTTACGTTTTGTAACAATTTTGACTCCATAATGTCGGGACCTTCAAGTGAAATAAGGAGAGGGTTTAAGGAGGAGCAGTAATATCTTCTTTGAGGAGTGTTGAAGCTATCAGACCAGGATGCTGACATGAGCAGATTACTGAGAGTCCATTGACCTCTAGGTGTCATATGACCCTCGGCTGACCCTGGGGTCCTCCTGATACAGGGGGTCTTTGTCTCTTTCTTGGTTTGTTTCAGTGTTAAACTGCCTGGGGTTTGTGATCTGACTCAGCAGAAACTGAGCTCTGCTTGGAGGTTTTCTCCCTGCATCACTTCAAACAGAATCCATAACCAGCATCCCCGTGTGTTTTAGTGAGTCTACGGCGTTCTTCTGAACTCAGCCCTGCAGGCAGATTATCTTCTCTACAGTTTGGAGGAAGTTTTTCCTCCCAGCATCCATTATAGATCAAGAGCTCAGCAAGGCCTGGTTCCTACATGTGAGGCTGCACTCTGTTCACCACCTGCTGCTTCCTCTAGACGCAAGACGGATGATCACAGGTCTGATGATGTAGCAGCAGTCCTACCTCCATGCCGGCTATCAGCAGGGGCGGGGGCTTTATGATGTTGGGCAATCTGCTATTGGTACGTTGCTGTATTATGGGCCACTCTAGTAAACATGAAACCTCAGAGGGATTGTCTTCAAACTTTCCACTAATAGCCACTGTGATTCAAGGATAAACTGACTGGACTCTGGAGGTCAAAGGTCACTCTGAAACCTTAACTTTCTCTGTAGTCTAAAGTTTATTAGGAACCAGGAACTGGCATCATTAAAGACACCATATCAATCATACTACCACAGAAACCAGATCTCCTCTCTTGACCTGGTCTTCCCTGTCAGCCAATAGTACACCTGAAGTCCTGCAACCACCTGAAGTTGGTCTGGTTTTACTGCAGCATGAATGAGTCATGAGAGCATTTCCAGGTCTCTGTGCAGCATTAGACAGCAGTGACAGTGAATCTACATTAGTCATTATGAGTGGAGCTGCTACAGCAGATATAAACGCCCACTTCAACTCCACGTCTGTTTCTCTCTGGCCTGATAAAGAATGCCGGCAGCATTAGTGTTTCAATACAGCATCTAAAAAGGTTTCATGTTGGCGTTTCACTGACACCAAGCAAGGGAGAAATACAACAGTGATTAATTCGACCATCTGAGAAGGAGCACAGTAGATGAGATTTAAACATGGAAGCAGTTAGATAAAGGTCGCCCAGAGTGACTGCAGTCATAGAAATGTTGGCCTATAGTGGCTGCAGTCATACAAATGTTGGCTTAGAGTGGCTTCAGATGTAGAAATGTTGGCCCAGAGTGGTTTCAGTCATAGAGAGATTGGTCCAGAATGACTGCAGTCATAGAAATGTTGGCCTAGAGTGGCTTCAGTTATGGAAAGATCAGCCCAGAGTGGTTGCAGTCGTAGAAATGTTGGCCTAGAGTGGCTGAAATGGTAGAAAGGTCAGCCCAATTGGCTGAAGTCATAGAAAGGTCAGCCCAGAATGTCTGTAGTTCTCAAAATGTTGGCCCAGAGGAGCTGCAGTCACATAAATGTTGGCCATGAGTGGCTGCAGTCCTAGAGAACTTGGCCCAGAATTTCTGTAGTTCTAGAAAGGTGGGCCCTGAATGTCTGTAGTTCCAGAAAGGTGGGTCCAGAATGCCTGTAGTTCTAGAAAGGTGGGCCCAGAATATCTGTTGTTCTAGAAAGGTTGGCCCAGAGTGTCTGTAGTTCCCGAAAGGTTAACCCAGAATGTCTGTAGTTCCAGAAAGGTTGGCCCAGAATGTCTGTAGCTTGAGAAAGATGGGCCCAGAGTGTCTGTAGTTCCAGAAAGGTGGGCCCAGAATGTCTGTAGTTCCAGAAAGGTGGGCCCAGAATGTCTGTAATTCCAGAAAGGTTGGCCCAGAATGTCTGTAGTTCTAGAAAGGTTGGCCCAGAGTGTCTGTTGTTCCAGAAAGGTGGGCCCAGAATGTCTGTAGTTCTAGAAAGGTAGGCCCAGAATGTCTGTAGTTCCAGAAAGGTGGGCCCAGGATGTCTGTTGTTCCAGAAAGGTTGGCCAAGAATGTCTGTAGTTCCAGAAAGGTGGGCCCAGAATGTCTGTAGTTCCAGAAAGGTGGGCCCAGAATTCTGTAGTTCCAGAAAGGTGGCCCAGAGTGTCTGTAGTTCCAGAAAGGTGGGCCCAGAATGTCTGTAGTTCTAGAAAGGTGCGCCAGAATGTCTGTTGTTCAAGAAAGGTTGGCCCAGAATATCTGTAGTTCCAGAAAGGTTGGCTCAGAATGTCTGCAGTTCCAGAAAGGTTAGCCCAGAATGGCTGTAGTTCCAGAAAGGTGGGCCCAGAATGTCTGTAGTTCCAGAGAGGTTGGCCCAGAATGTCTGTAGTTCCAGATAGGTGGGCCCAGAATGTCTGTAGCTCGAGCAAGATGGGCCCAGAGTGTTTGAGTTCCATAAAGGTGGGCCAAGAATGTCTGTAGTTCCAGAAAGGTGGGCCCAGAATGTCTGTAGTTCCAGAGAGGTTGGCCCAGAATGTCTGTAGTTATAGAAATGTTGGCCCAGAATGTCTGTAGTTCCAGAAAGGTGGGCCCAGAATGTCTGTAGTTCCAGAAAGGTGGCCCAGAGTGTCTGTAGTTCCAGAAAGGTGGGCCCAGAATGTCTGTAGTTCTAGAAAGGTGCTCCAGAATGTCTGTTGTTCAAGAAAGGTTGGCCAAGAATATCTGTAGTTCCAGAAAGGTTGGCTCAGAATGTCTGCAGTTCCAGAAAGGTTAGCCCAGAATGGCTGTAGTTCCAGAAAGGTGGGCCCAGAATGTCTGTAGTTCCAGAGAGGTTGGCCCAGAATGTCTGTAGTTCCAGATAGGTGGGCCCAGATTGTCTGTAGCTCGAGCAAGATGGGCCCAGAGTGTTTGAGTTCCATAAAGGTGGGCCAAGAATGTCTGTAGTTCCAGAAAGGTGGGCCCAGAATGTCTGTAGTTCCAGAGAGGTTGGCCCAGAATGTCTGTAGTTATAGAAATGTTGGCCCATAATGTCTGTAGTTCCAGAAAGGTGGGCCAAGAGTGGCTGCAATCCTAGAAAGATGGGCCCAGAATGTCTGTTGTTCTAGAAAGGTGGGCCCAGAATGTCTTTAGTTCCAGAAAAGTTGGCCCATAATGTCTGTAATTCCAGAAAGGTTGGCCCATAATGTCTGTAGTTCCAGAAAGGTGGGCCCAGAATGTCTGTAGTTCCAGAAAGGTGGGCCCTGAATGTCTGTAGTTCCAGAAAGGTGGGCCCTGAATGTCTGTAGTTCCAGAAAGGTGGGCCCTGAATGTCTGTAGTTCCAGAAAGGTGGGCCCAGAATGTCTGTAGTTCCAGAAAGGTGGGCCCTGAATGTCTGTAGTTCCAGAAAAGTGGGCCCTGAATGTCTGTAGTTCCAGAAAGGTGGGCCCAGAATGTCTGTAGTTCCAGAAAAGTGGGCCCTGAATGTCTGTGGTTCCAGAATGTTGGCCCAGAATGTCTGTAGTTCCAGAAAGGTGGGCCCAGAATGTCTGTAGTTCCAGAATGTTGTCCCAGAATGTCTGTAGTTCCAGAAAGGTGGGCTAGAGTGGCTGCAGTCCTAGAGAGCTTGGCCACAAAATGTCTGTAGTTCCAGAAAGGTGGGCCCAGAATGTCTGTAGTTCTAGAAAGGTTGGCCCAGAATGGCCGTAGTTCCAGAAATGTTGGCCCAGAATGTCTGTAGTTCCAGAAGGGTGGGCCCAGAATGTCTGTAATCCCAGAAAGGTGGGCCCAGATTGGCTGTAGTTCTAGAAAGGTTAGCCCAGAATGTCTGTAGTTCTAGAAAGGTTGGCCCAGAATGTCTGTAATCCCAGAAAGGTTGGCCCAGATTGGCTGTAGTTCTAGAAAGGTTAGCCCAGAATGTCTGTATTCCTAGAAAGGCTGGCCCAGAAGTTCTGTAGTTCCAGAAAGGTGGGCCCAGAATGTCTGTAGTTCCAGAAAGGTTGGCCCATAATGTCTGTAGTTCCAGAAGGGTGGGCCCAGACTGTCTGTAGTTCTAGAAGTGTTGGCCCAAATTGGCTGCTATCATAGAAAGTTCGGTCTAGAGTGGCTGCAGTCTTGGAAAGGTCAGTCTAGAGTGGCTGCAGTCAGAGGACGGTCGGTGCAGAGTTGCTGCTGTGTAAAAAACAAGTATTTCCTGGACCGGTGTTGAGTGAAGCTCCCTTGCTGCTGCTGAAGAAGTTATTTCTGTCCCTGATGAATGGCTCTTGTTGGAGGAGGAAGGACGTGTGGACAGAAACATCCGGACTCACATTATATTTGTTCTCTGCCATCTATACTTGAGGAAAACAGCACCTACACACCAGAGAGCCACTTTATTGGGTTATGTTTGTGATGGTGGTGTTTGAATGAATTGTATTGGTTTGATCCAGGATCAGTTTTTTTTCCTGAAAAGTCATTGATCACATGGGGTTAAATCAGCGCTGCAGTATTTCTGATGTTCTGTAGCAGGAAGAGAGTAAGGAGATATTTACTGATAAGAGAATGGCTCTTTTTACCAGAACAATTTTAGCAGCAGGTTATCATGAACACAGCTGAAGTTTTGCTTGAATCTCCAGCTACAGTTACGAGAAAAAGTATGTGAACTCATTGGGATTTTTTGGATTTCTGCATAAATCGGTCATAAAATGTGTTCTGATCTTCATCTAAGTCACAACAATAGACAAACACAGTCTGCTTAAACTAATACTGCACAAAAATGATGTCATGTTTTTATTGAACAAAACATGTAAACATTCACAGTGCAGGGTGGAAAAAGTATGTGAACCTTTGAATTTAATAACTGGTTGACCCTCCTTTGGCAGCAATAACCTCAACCAGTCATTTCCTGTAGTTGCAGATCAGACCTGCACAATGGTGGGAGGAATTTTGGACCATTCGTCTTTACAAACCTGTTTCAGTTCAGCAATATTCTTGGGATGTCTGGTGTGCATCGCTCTCTTTAGGTCATGCCACAGCATCTCAATCGGGTTGAGGTCAGGACTCTGACTGGGCCACTCCAGAAGGCATATTTTCTTCTGTTGAAGCCATTCTATTGTTTATTTACTTCTATGCTTTGGGTCATTGTCCTGTTGCATCACCCATCCTCTGTTGAGCTTCAGTTGGCGGACAGATGGTCTTAAGTTTTCCTGCAAACTGTCTTGATGAACTTGGGAATTCATTTTTCCGTCAATGACAGCAATCCTTCCAGGCCCTGAGGCAGCAACGCAGCCCTGAACCATGATGGCCCCTCCACCATATTTCACAGTTGGGATGAGGTTCTGGTGTTGGTGTGCTGTGCCTTTTTTTCTCCACACATAGAGAAAAAAAATGTGTTCCTTCCAAACAACTCAATTTTGGTTTCATCTGTCCTCAGGATATTTTGCCAGTAGTGCTGTGGAACATCTGGGTGCTCTTTTGCAAACTTCAAACGAGCAGCAATGTGTTTTTTAGACAGCAGTGGCTTCCTCCGTGGTGTCCTCCCATGAACTCCAGTCTTTTTTAATGTTTTACTTATTGTAGATTTGTCAACACAAATGTTAGCATGTGCCAGAGATTTCTGTAAGTCTTTAGCTGACACTCTAGGATTCTTCTTCACCTCACTGATTATTCTGTGCTATGCTCTTGCAGTCATCTTTACAGGATGACCACGCCTAGGGGGAGTAGCAACGGTGTTGAACTTTCTCCAATTGTAGACAGTCTGTCTTACCGTGGACACATGAACATCAAGGCTTTTAGAGATACATTTGTAACCCTTTCCAGCTTCAGGCAAGTCAACAATTCTTGATTGTAGGTCTTCTGAGAGCTCTTTTGTGCGAGGCATAGTTCACATCAGGCAGTGCTTCTTGAGAACAGCAAACTCAAAACTGGTTTGTGTTTTTTATAGGGCAGGGCAGCTTTAACCAACACATCCAATCTCATCACATTGATTGGCCTCCAGGTTGGCTGACTCCTGGCTCCAATTAGCTCTTGGAGAAGTCATTAGCCTAGGAGTTCACATACTTTTTCCACCCTGCACTGTGAATGTTTAAATGGTTTGATCAATAAAAACATGAAAACATATCATTTTTTTGTGCGGTATTGGTTTAAGCAGACTGTGTTTGTCTATTGTTGTGATGAAGATCAGAACACATTTGATGACCAATTTATGCAGAAATCCAAGAAATCTCAAAGGGTTCACATACTTATTTCTGCTGTTAAATAAAGCCTAGGCGATTCATTAGTTGGTGTTATCATAATTCAAGATGGCTCCTTGATGGGTGAGTGTTGTGTAAATGTGTAAAACTTACATGTATGTTTAAAACCAGAAAACAGTCAAATTCAATTTGAGGTTAAATAAGATGGACAACAAATTGTTGGCACCATCTGTTAGGCTGTGGATTTTCACCTATTTTTTTGTTTTATTATTTCATTTTATTTTATTTTATAAACCAGTTGTTCCGATTCTGATACCAGTATCGGAAAAATGTCAGATACTGCTTAAAATGCAGGTATTGGTATCAGTGAGTACCAAGGTTAATATAGTTAACTAAAACTAACTAAATAACTTAAACCAAAATTCAAAAATCATTTTAGTAAACTGAAACTAAATAAAAACTAAGCTGTACCAAGAAAATGAAAACTAACTAAAACTGTATAGTGTGCTTACAAAACTAAAATAAAAAAAAATGGAGACAAAATATCCTTAGATTTAGTCTTTGACACAACCATACTGACTGGCACCGACACCCAAGTCGGGGGAGTGTACAATTGCCTGATCTGATTGGTTAAGACTTCACAAAGTGGTAGTTTTATGTCTGTAGTTTTATTCAAACATCATCATTAAGTAAATAAAATGATAAGTGAAGAGTAGCCTGTTTGAGTACATTTTTAAAAACGCTCACTCAACCCCTAAATCTTTCTGTAAAAAACTAAAACTAACTCTAAAACTAATAAAAACTAAACTAAACTAACAAACCAGCAGTCAAAACTTATAAAAACTAAACTGAACTCAAACACAGGAAGTGAAAACGAAATAGAAATTAAAAATAACGAAAAATCCCAAACTATTATAACCTTGGTGAGTACCCAAGTTTATGCACCATGCTAAATGTTAATATTACAAACCAGAAATCAATTCTTCACTAACGGAATACACTGCTTGCACCAGCTACTGTTTTTAGAGCAGCAAAGAAGAACAAAAGGACCCACTGCAAACCTTCCAGACCAGTGTTGTTGTACATGACGAGAAGTGACACAGTTTTAAAAGTTAAATAACCTTTGAACCAAAAATCGTTGCCTCTTGCTTGTTTTTCCTCTTGAAGCTAGCTGTTATGTCGTCCCATTGACGTTATTCTACCTTTGAATCCCTTACAACAGCATTTCTAGTGAGCCTGGAACTCTGTGACTTTCCAGGACTTTAAATTTCAAGTAATTTGCTAGTCTTTCACAACAAAGTCGGTCTAGAAAGTTTGCTGCGGTATCAGATTGGTTACTGGTATCAGCCAATATCCAACACTCTGGTATCAGAATCGGAATAGGAAAGGAAAACAAAGGTACTGGTGCATCTGTATTTATTTGGTTCATCTTTGCTGTGGCTTGTGAATGTATTGTTTTTGAACAGCGGAAAATAATTGATTTCTGATGTATTGCGCTAACATTTAGCATGGCTAAACAAAGTTAAATATAAAGTTAAACAAAACAGTATTGGTTTGCTGCATACATATGTATATGCGTTGATACCAATACCTGCATTTTTATCAGTATCAGACATATTTATTATGCTAATATCAGAATATGAACAACTCTACTTTAAATCTTATGCCTTATGCCGTCAATTCCTTTAATGATGCCACCCTTAAAAGCTTATAAATCACTCATCCTTGCCTTTGGTAATGTCCAATGCTTGCTCTTTGCCAGTTTCACTCTTTTCCAACACTGTTTCCTCCAGCTGACAGGTAGAAAACACACATAAAGAAGCTGAAAGTTTATCTTATCTTTGGCCTCCCTTCTTTCTTACAGAAGAAAACCACTTTTACAATAGAAAAGTCTCAGCCACTAGATACTACAACAGTTACAGCTTTATAAAAGAAGAAATACCAAAACCACAAAGAACACTTTTTAAAAACTATTTTTACATTTCCTCATCGAGCTCTTCTGTTTTGTATTTATCATTTAGTTCTTGTTTGAAGCTGGATTTGAATTTCTTTGGACTTTTTAGACTCTGGTCTCTGATTTGAAGACAAAAGTTTACCTGGATCACCTGGTCCAGTCCGACCCACTGAGGGGAAGTTGGACTTCATAAAGGGAAATGATATGGTTTCACCACTTCCTACTTTCAGTCTCATTCACAACTTTGACTTCATTTCCTGGTCATGGTGGAGCTTTCATCTGAACAAAGAGCTTAAATCCAGGCTGCTATGATGGATGGCTGATGGAGAGCGGACTCATGTCAACGGCAGTGGAGAGGTGCGTTCAATTAGAGAAACCGTCCTAGGCCAGAACAAAGCTGAAGCCAGTGGAAGTGATTCCTGAGGGGCCGCTGGTTGGTGTATAAGAGCCGCTGTGGTTATAAATAGATCACTGTCTGTGAGGCCTATATGCCGTCTTTCTGAAAGAAACAGGTAAATGGTGCAGGGTTAGGACGATCTTAGAGACAGTCAGGGGTTTCTGTGTGATCTGGTCTGGATTCAGTGTGCTGATCTAGATGTTTAGAGTTTGTTTCTGTAATTTAAGGAACAGAAAGAGAAAACTGGCTCAAACTGGACGCTAGGAATGCAACAGTACAACTGGTCCATGGTTCAGTACAGACCCCCATTTGTTAGTCATGGTTGTGATGGTCTGGCCTCTCTGACGTTTTAATTTTTTAGGTGAAGCAGTACAGGGTTAAGGTCTACTACATGTCAGTCTAAGGCACCGTCCTATACGATAAAGTTTTTTTGTTGTATCGGCATTTCATCCACACGGAAACGACATTTTGGGCGGCCGTAAACGCTACTTTTTGAAACCGGGTCCCAGAGTGAATAAATCTCTGAACGCTCACCATTTCATCTCCGTGTGGATGGCCAACTGCATCTTTCTTGAAATAATTACATCACACATAGCGTAGGCCACTTATGCTGCATGCACAGTCAAACGGAAACAACAATGGCGGAATACAGGGTTGTGTTCATGCTTCAGAAGCTACTGAGCTTATTAGGGCTTTTACAGCATACACCAGATGTTTTTAAATCCACCGCAGAAAGCAACCAGAAGGGCAACTAGGAGAAAGTTTGTGGCAGTTTTCTGTGATCTTCTTCTCTCTTTTGGTGCATTTCTGTGGCAGTGTTACAGCGCCACTTACATGCTTGGCATATATACTACAGCATTTTCAGTCGTTTTCGGTGGTTCTGTGCTTATGCGGACATTTCCTGAATGATCCCGTGTTTACAAAAAACTTTTTCAAGACAAAACGGAAATAAAGCATTTTTGTCTCCGTGTGGACAAGGCCTAAGTTTGAACAGTATTTATTAGCATAAATCAGCGTTTCCTACAGACTGACACTTACCCAGGGCAGTAAGGATCCATCCGGCTCTGTCTCTCTTTGGTTCATGCTCCTTTGAATAAAATTCATCAGCAGTATGATGAATAAAGACACTCTGATAACATCACTCAGCTGTGGATGTGTTTGACTCTTCATCGTAGCAGGTTTGACCTGAGTGTGAAGGGGGATGGTGGATAACTCATGTATGAATGTAGGGTTTAAGGTTTTTAAAACAAGTAAAAATTCTCTGCAGATAAACCTGGGGGGGGGGGCATCCTGCTGATGTGGGGAACGCCAATAAGTAAGGACTATCTAACCCCTCAGAGTCCTTTATTCAGATGTAAACCTCTGTATCTGTGTATTTAGTAGTCCTGTAAGTCAGGGCCCAAATCTTCACATTTTAGCACAAACTATTTAAATTCTACATTTGTGTTAAAATGTTCAGAGTTTCTGCCCTCTACAGGTTGAAACCGTCTCAATTATTCTGATAATTTCCTATTGGCTGATCTGGTGCTGTATAACATATCAGAGCCCAACAGTTACCACTCACTTTTCACCAACTGTTAACTTCACTAGTAGAAGCTGACAGCTGAAATTCCCACCCCACCAATCAGGGATGATGCTGTGACACAAGGGGATTGTGGGTAATGTAGTGCTGTTGTCTGTGATTGTGAAAAAAACCCTGTCTTTATTAAAAGACGGTCAATAAAAGACTTGATTGTCTCTTCTACGGGATCATATATCTTTGGTTCACCATTTAAACTGTCTTTAGATGAAAAAGTGTTAAATGATTTGAAATAAATGTTATATGTCTGGAGATTTTCAGCAGATTAAAACAACACTGATATGTTGCTAAACCCTGATGTTTTACGTCATGATATGAAACTTTAGTATTGTTACACCTCTCCTCAGTTCCTCCTACAGACTTAATTTTGTCTTTTAAAAGCATGAAAATTATCCAGCTAGTTATGCTGGATCCACTTTTTTGCTATCTTTGACAGATTTCAGTAAGTACTTTTAAAGTTTGATGATGGTTTTTGGCTTTCAGACTTTAACAGTGAGTGTGTATGTGATAGAATGTTGGGACTTTCTTAATGAGATCAAAGATTATTGGGCAGAAATCTCTGTGATTTTCATGATCAAATTATGTCCTTAAGTTGATGAAGACTATGACAACTACAGATTAAGATGACTGGTTGATTAGAGATCCTGGTAACGTGCTCAGTGGTGTTCTCTTTAAGAGAAGAACGGAAAGAACCGGAAGTAGAAACCCTGTTAGTTATTCTAAAATAGCTTGTGAATAAAACATGTCTGTCTGTTTCTGTTGGCAGGGAGCGACCTGTGAACCGCCCCCCGGAGCTGCTGTACCCTCAGGCTGATGTGGCTGAGCGTCTGGCACTCGGTGGCAGCGACGATGCTTTGGCGAATGGCACGAAGCCCGACCTGCAGGCTGCCAAACGCCTGGCCAAGCGGCTCTACAACCTGGACGGCTTCAGGAAGTCCGACGTGGCTCGACACCTCGGCAAAAAGTGGGTTTGTTTGACCACGTTTGAAACACGTGCTGGAGAACAACTCCACTCATGTATCTGTCTGTTTGTCCACAGCAACGAGTTCAGCCGGATGGTCGCTGAGGAGTATCTTAGTAACTTTGACTTCACGGGTCTGACCATTGATCAGGCACTCAGGTCAGTCATGCTATCTTTTCACTGGTTATTGATTCACCTAAAGACACAGCCATGGTTATCTACTGACCAGTTAGAAGCAAGCTCCACAATCACATAAGAGCAGTTTTACATCCATCACAGTGGCAGAAAAGACAGTGGAAAGGAGGATGGGAGACCTCAGAGGACAGGAAGATCCCTCTTCAAGAGAAAAAGAAGTCTTATAGTGCTGTAGGACGTCAGAATAAAAAACAAGAGAAAGAGTCAATATAAAATACTGCTAACAAAGATGATCTCTTTGGCACAACACAGATGTTAAGGACCTGTGACCATGTCCAAAGATTTAACACAACCTCAGTTTAAAGCACTGGTGACTTTGTTGATAGTGTCATGGTTTAAAATGTGACTATGCTAACTGGTGACTGTGTTTGATGGTGTTATGACCAGAAATGTGACTGTGTTAACTGGTGACTGTGTTATTGTTTAAAATGTGACTGTGTTATCTGGTAACTTTTTTTGATTATGGTTTACAATGTGATTGTTTAAAATGTTGACTCTGTTTGACGATGTTACAATTTAAAACCTGACTTTGTTTACTGGTGACTGTGTTGAAATGGTTAAAAATGTGACTGTGTTAAATGGTGACTTTGTTTGATGTTGTCACATTTAAAATGTGACCGTGTTCACTGATGACTGTTTTTATGGTGTTACAGTTTAAAACCTGACCATGTTAACTGGTTCCTGGCTCAGCATTCTAGTTTAAAACATGACGGTATCAACCTGTGACTGTTTCATGTCCTTGTTAATGGCTTGGTGTTATGGTTAAAAATGTAAACGTGTTATTGGTGACTTGTCTGATGTTTGATGGTGTAATGGTGTAAAACGTGACTGTGTTATCTGATGACTGTTTTTGATGTTGTAGCTGGCGTGATGTCAGTTTAAAATGTAACTGGGGACTGACCACAACCCTGCGCTAGGCTCCGCCCCCTAACACGTTATCACTACGTACAAACATAGGAATGCTCGATAAAAGCTGACTCAGTATTTTCCAAGTTGAATTGTCACAACATAAGACGAGGGTTTAAGATACAATAATCAGAGATACAGTATCAACTACAACTCCCATGGTGCACTTTCAAACCTCCACAACGACATGGACATGAACACAGCATGCTCATTAAAATGTTTTTATATTTCAGGACATTCCTGAGGAAGTTCGCTCTTATGGGGGAGACTCAGGAGAGAGAGAGAGTGCTAGCTCAGTTCTCCAGGAGATACCGGCATTGTAACCCCGAGAGTGTAACCACAGAAGGTATCCATCTGTCCACCTGTTCATTTGACCTAAAGAGTCTCAATACAAGCCACATGCATATGAAGGTGTTTCGTCTATACCCAAGCCTGCTTTACTTAGAAGCCCCACTCTAAATATAAGGTTAATTCATATACAGGCCTGCTTTATTTAAAGGCCTATTCTAAATATAAGCCTGCTACATGTACAGGCCTGTTTTATTTAAAGGCCTGTTCTAAATATAAGCCTGCTACATATACAGGCCTGCTTTAGTTAAAGGCCTGTTCTAAATAAAAACCTGCTTCATATACAGGTCTGCTTTATTTAAAGGCCTGTTCTAAATATAAGCCTGCTACATATACAGGCCTGTTTTATTTAAAGGCCTGTTCTAAATATAAGCCTGCTACATATACAGGCCTGCCTTATTTAAAGGCCTGTTCTAAATATAAGCGTACTACATATACAGCCCTGCCTTATTTAAAGGCCTGTTCTAAATATAAGCCTGCTACATATACAGGCCTGCTTTTTTAAAGGACTGTTCTAAATATAAGCCTGCTACATATACAGCCCTGCCTTATTTAAAGGCCTGTTCTAAATATAAGCCTGCTACATATACAGGCCTGCTTTATTTAAAGGCCTGTTCTAAATATAAGCCTGCTACATATACAGGCCTGCTTTTTAAAAGGCCTGTTCTAAATATAAACCTGCTTCATATACAGGCCTGCCTTATTTAAAGGCCTGTTCTAAATATAAACCTGTTACATATACAGGGCTGCTTTATTTAAAGGCCTGTTCTAAGTATAAGCCTGCTACATATACAGGCCTGCTTTATTTAAAGGCCTGTTCTACATATAAGCCTGCTTCATATACAGGCCTGCTTTATTTAAAGGCCTGTTCTAAGTATAAGCCTGCTATATACAGGCCTGCTTTATTTAAAGGCCTATTCTAAATATAAGCCTGCTACATATACAGGCCTGCCTTATTTAAAGGCCTGTTCTGAATATAAGCCTGCTACATATACAGGCCTGCTTTTTTTTAAAGGACTGTTCTAAATATAAACCTGCTTCATATACAGGCCTGCTTTATTTAAAGGCCTGTTCTAAATATAGGCCTGCTATGTATACAGGCCTGCTTTATTTAAAGGCCTGTTCTAAATATAAGCCTGCTACATATACAGGGCTGCTTTATTTAAAGGCCTGTTCTAAATATAAGCCTGCTTCATATACAGGCCTGCTTTATTTAAAGGCCTATTCTAAATATAAGCCTGCTACATGTACAGGCCTGTTTTATTTAAAGGCCTGTTCTAAATATAAGCCTGCTACATATACAGGCCTGCTTTAGTTAAAGGCCTGTTCTAAATAAAAACCTGCTTCATATACAGGTCTGCTTTATTTAAAGGCCTGTTCTAAATATAAGCCTGCTACATATACAGGCCTGTTTTATTTAAAGGCCTGTTCTAAATATAAGCCTGCTACATATACAGGCCTGCCTTATTTAAAGGCCTGTTCTAAATATAAGCGTACTACATATACAGCCCTGCCTTATTTAAAGGCCTGTTCTAAATATAAGCCTGCTACATATACAGGCCTGCTTTTTTAAAGGACTGTTCTAAATATAAGCCTGCTACATATACAGCCCTGCCTTATTTAAAGGCCTGTTCTAAATATAAGCCTGCTACATATACAGGCCTGCTTTATTTAAAGGCCTGTTCTAAATATAAGCCTGCTACATATACAGGCCTGCTTTTTTAAAGGCCTGTTCTAAATATAAACCTGCTTCATATACAGGCCTGCCTTATTTAAAGGCCTGTTCTAAATATAAACCTGTTACATATACAGGGCTGCTTTATTTAAAGGCCTGTTCTAAGTATAAGCCTGCTACATATACAGGCCTGCTTTATTTAAAGGCCTGTTCTACATATAAGCCTGCTTCATATACAGGCCTGCTTTATTTAAAGGCCTGTTCTAAGTATAAGCCTGCTATATACAGGCCTGCTTTATTTAAAGGCCTATTCTAAATATAAGCCTGCTACATATACAGGCCTGCCTTATTTAAAGGCCTGTTCTGAATATAAGCCTGCTACATATACAGGCCTGCTTTTTTTTAAAGGACTGTTCTAAATATAAACCTGCTTCATATACAGGCCTGCTTTATTTAAAGGCCTGTTCTAAATATAGGCCTGCTATGTATACAGGCCTGCTTTATTTAAAGGCCTGTTCTAAATATAAGCCTGCTACATATACAGGGCTGCTATATTTAAAGGCCTGTTCTAAATATAAGCCTGCTTCATATACAGGCCTGCTTTATTTAAAGGCCTGTTCTAAATATAAACCTGCTACATATACAGGCCTGCTTTATTTAAAGGACTGTTCTAAATATAAACCTGCTACATATACAGGCCTGCCTTATTTAAAGGCCTGTTCTAAATATAAGCCTGCTACACATACAGGCCTGCTTTATTTAAAGGCCTGTTCTAAATATAAACCTGCTACATATACAGGCCTGCCTTATTTAAAGGCCTGTTCTAAATATAAGCCTGCTACACATACAGGCCTGCTTTATTTAAAGGCCTGTTCTAAATATAAACCTGCTACATATACAGGCCTGCCTTATTTAAAGGCCTGTTCTAAATATAAGCCTGCTACATATACAGGCCTGCTTTATTTAAAGGCCTGTTCTAAATATAAGCCTGCTACATATACAGGCCTGCTTTATTTAAAGGCCTGTTCTAAATATAAGCCTGCTACATATACAGGCCTGCTTTATTTAAAGGCCTGGTACCTTCCATTTTGTAGTTTATAAAGGTCCTGTTTATTATTTGTGGGTTTATGTTGAGTCATGTCTAAAGTTAACCAAAGTGAAGGCTGTCTCTTGCCCTCAGTGGTCTCTCTGGGCACTGATGTTCTCTTCTTTAGTTATTTGATGGTAGTTAAACAGTCTCAGAGGTTTGCAGCATTCTTGGTAAAATAATGAACAAAGATTGTTAAAAAAAACTGAAAGTCTCATAAAATGTTAGATGTTTAATAATTTAATGACTGTGTGAATAATATTGACTCTTTGCCCATCCCTACCTGTCTGTCTCTGTCCTCAGACAGCGTCCACACGCTGACATGTGCCGTCATGCTGCTGAACACGGATCTCCATGGAAACGTGAGTCCAGTCTTCAAGAAGTGGTTAATAGTGATGTCACAGTAGAGGAAGAGGAGGGGCCTGCTGCTTGCTCACTTCCTGTACAGGTGTTCACATCCAGAGCTAGACGGCCTTTTTTTTAATGTTTCATCAGGAAACTAAAATCATGTCAAGAGCATTGGTGAGATGGGACCAAGAGGAGGGATGTTTGTGTGTGTGATTTATGTTTATTTAGAATCAGCTGATCAGACTCCCAACTCTGGTGCTAAGGGTTAAACTCTGCTCCACTCTCATGTTCACACTCTCTGATCCTGAGATAATTCACGCTGCCGCTGAGGTCGTCTCACTCTCATCAACTGTTTAAGGAAGAGGAGACTGTTGCCATAGCAACAAGCTGTCCTATCACACTTAGCAGCATCCTGCACACACTCCTAAAAGAGTCGGACCGCCACTGCCACGAATATATAATTATTTAGTTATTTATTCATCAGATCAGATGTCGAAAAACAATCTGTTCATCCTCTTTAATTCTACCACATTTAATTTAATTTAATTTAATTTAATTTAATTTAATTTAATTAAGTCATTACAGTGTAAAAACTGTTATTGATACATGTTTAATACTTTTTAACTGTTTGGAGAATTGTTGAATCTTCATGATCAAAAACATGGACACAGAAATATAAAACCACAATTCCAAAAAAGTTTGGCCACTTTGTAAAATTTACACAAAAACAGAAATTAATGATCATCAAATCTTATAAACCAATATATCAGATGTTGAGACTGAGATATTTTACCATTTCATGAAAAATATTAGCTCGTTTTGAATTTGATGGCAGCCACACATCTCAAAAAGTAGGGACAGGACCATGTTTACCATTGTGTAGCATCCCCTTTTCTTTAACAGTCTGTGAACTTCAGGGAAGTGAGGAGACCAGCTGGAGTTTACTTCACCAACTGGAGTTACTTTTTCAGCCTTTTGTTGCCATCCATACTTTTTTAAACTCTATTTATTGAAAGTTAATGTTTGAAATAATCTGTAGACCTGATGTTACCACTGAAGTCCTCTTCATTTAAATAAGACCACTTAAAACTCTGGGTGAACATGTCAGTCTGCACTTGTCAGAGACTGAAACTGAGGAGATTTAGTCTCAGATCTTATTTTATTCTAGTTAGTTTTGTAAACACACAATACAGTCCTTGCTGTTTCCATGTTTTTTAAATCTTGGTTTGTAATCTAGTTTCAGTAGAATAGAATGATTTTTGCATTTTAGTTATTAAGCTTTAGTGAACTGTAATAACCCTGGTATTAACGGTTTGTTTCTCTGTTTAGAACGTTGGGAAGAGGATGTCATGCAATCAGTTCATCTCCAACCTGGAAGGTCTGAACAACGGGAAAGACTTCCCCAAAGATCTGCTGAAGGTATGAACACTTGCTGGGATCCTCATCTGGTTTCAACAAGAAATAAAGACAGAGGCGTTAATGTCATATCTGTGTATGGTTACTCAAGTATGTTTGTGTATGGAAACATTATTGTTACAAAACTCGAGATTATTGTCAAGTTTATAGATCATGACATTGACTTTGGGCTCAGATTTTTCTACATTCAAACCAAGAGGTCTGGCTGCAGACTGTTCATCTGAGATGCCGTATTTCTCAGAAAACGTATTTCAGGTTTTAGATAAAAAAGAAATCCAAGTTATTCATAAACAAAGTCATTACATTCATGAAATAAGCCGAATACAAACATTACAGAATAAACATTTCATTAATGAAACAGAATAAAAGTCAGAGGTCTAATCCAGGATTAAATTCTGTATAGACCTGTTTTAGAGGAAGTTACACGAACAGCTAACAAAGCTATGCTAGCTACATAATTAATGTTACTACATAAGCCAATCTAGCTATGTCTACATAAGCCAATTATTACTACATAAGCCAATCTAGCTTTAAAACTTTAAAAAAATCTTACTACATAGGCCAATGTAGCTACGTTAGCTATAGCAACTTAAGGTTTAGCAAATGAAGCTACGTAGATAACATACCTATATAACTTACATAGCTACTTTGTGAGCTTAGTTTTAGCTTCATAAGCTTCAGCTAGAACTAACAGAGCAATGTTAGCTATATTTTTAACGTTACTCCACAAGCCAGTGTAGCTAAGTAAGCTTTAACAATGTGAGCTTTAGAAGATCTGAGCTTTAACAAATGTAGCTATGTAAATAACATATAGCACATAGCTTGCACAGCTACTTTTCTGAGCTTAGCTTTAGCTTTGTTAGCTGCAGCTAAAACTAACTGAGCAACGTTAGCCACATAATTAATGTTACTACATATTTACAATATTATATTTATTTTGTCTTTAAAAATTGGTCTTTATCAGCTGTGAATATCGGCCGTATGAATAACCAAATGACCATTGTTAAAGTTTGATGATGATCTTTGGCTGTCAGACTTTTACAATGTGTGTGTATGTGATAGAATGTTGGGACTCTCTTAGTGAGATCAAAGCAAATGTCTCCTGGAGAACAGCACAGCAACAACGGGCAGAGCTAACATGATTGGTCCATCTTAACCTGTTTCCTATTGGCTGGGTCATCAAAAAATCCACTCAGAGAACGTTTCGTACACCACAGAAAAAACTCAGAGTGTCAGTTTGACAAACAATCAGAATTAACCTGAATGAGAGGAGAATGTTTGACAGAGAAATCTAAGAACAAGGAGGCAGTTTAGAGGACACAGGCTGGTTTGAGTGGAAGACTGAGGAAAAATCTGAGCTGAAAATCGACAAGTTAAGATCTGAAAACGTTAAAATGTGTTCTAGAGTTTTGTAACAACGCTGCCTCTAAATTTCTGTGTGTATGTGTGAGAGTGTTGTGTGTCTCTGTCTCTTTCTCTCCCACTCTTTTGTTTCCATCTCAGTTTTTCTGCCTCAGCCTCGGAGCGATCAGCATGAATGCGTGTCGCCCCTTCACCTCCATCATCATCATCCCTCTCCATTAGCCTGGGTAGTGTGGTGTGTGTTGATTTGTTGTGTGTTGTTGTTGTTGTGTGTTGCTTTGCCTTCAGCTCGTCGCTGGTTTGATGCTGAAGCAGGGAGTGTGTGGGCAGCAGCTCTCACTAGAGGAAAAGACTCGGTGAATGTTAAATGTTTAGAAGTCTGAATATTCCTCTGACGCTCCGCTTCTATCGGGACTCATTTCTCCTCATTAAAATCAAGAGTAGAGTCAGTAAAAAATAAAACCATCAGTATTTTATTCAGATGAGAGTTGTCAGGATCAAAACAGGATAAGAAGATGCACACTCACTGATCACTTTATTAGGTACACCTGTTAAACTGCTCTCTTTTCAATCACATGGAAGAAACTGATGGATTTCAGCATGGGCATGGTGGAGACGATGAGCAGAAGCCCAAAGAGAGCTTTAAAGTAGGGATGCATTTGCTATTTTTTTAAATTTATTTAATTTATTTGTAAGTTAGTTAGTGGATAAATCATGTTTACCCTAGAATTAAATGGATGATATAAAACTGTATGATCCCTAGGAACTCCGGTTCAACCAACTTCTCCAGTTACCAACTATGGTCTGATATATATGAAACTGGAGGGAAGTACTCCCCAACATCCCCAGCTTCACCAACATTGTCACCACATGTTCTCAGTCTTTGATGATGTCATTCTTTGAAGTCTTTAACAGAAATGTCATCAAAGTTCATAAACATTCCATCCTTTTAATTCTACCATAAACAGATGAGACTGCAGACGAATAAATTTCCCTTCGAGGATAAAGTTATTGTATTGTATTGTATTGTATTGTATTCAAACCAACTACACTCATAGCTCCCCCTACTGTCAGACTCTGTAAATACACCAGAGTGCTGTAACAGAACCATGTTAATGATGTGAACACAGACCAGCACAAATGAAGGAACCGTAAAAAGGTAAATGTTTGATGACTTCTGGCTTTCCAATTAGCTGTCTGTGAATTTCTAATGGGAAATGAGACATTAAGGTTCAGGGGTGGTGGTGAATAATAATGATGATAATAATAATATTTAAGGAGCAGTGGTGAATTTATTATTAATATTATTGTTAAGGAGCAGTGCTGGATGTATTATAATAATAATAATTATTATTATTATTAGTTATTATTATTATTATTATTATTTATGTATTTATTTTTATTATTATTAATAATAATAATTAAGGTGCAGGTGTGGACTTATTTTACATCACTGTAGCTGCAGAGAGATTGGGATTTCAACTGGGGAACTAGACCAGCCTGCATGCTAAAGGCAAGAATGGAATGTTTTATAAGATAGAAATTATGACATCTTCTTTCTAAAGCCTAGTTAAGGTTTTAGAGTATACCAGCTCTTCTCAACAAACCAACACAAGATGATTAACTTTAACTTCAGTAGAATATGTTTTTTACTGTAGCCTTCAAACAAACTTTATCATGACTTTGTTTTCATCATAAGTGTTTGTTTTAACATTTTATTGTTAGTTTTTATGTATTTTGTCTGAATCAGTGCTGTTATTATCTCTGGGATGCTGAGCTCTCGTCTTCACAACACTTTTACCTTTTTGTTTACTAATAAAGAATCTTGAACCTTGATAAGATATTCGTGTTAAAGAGCAGTTGAACAGGTGTACCTAATTAAATGACCAGTGAGTGTATGAATCATGTGAGTAAAGATTAAGAACTAAGGATGTTAGACGTGTACGTGTAGGGTAAGCTCCAGTCCTACAGTGGTGATCTGTCAGAGCTAAAGGAACCCTAGAGTCCTAAAGGTTTGGGCTTTTAGAGCTTTTAGAGGCCTGAGTGCAGACCGTGAGGTGTTGAACTGATTCCAGGTATCATGCTGAAGCCTCCCACACAGGCAGCAGTGACAGGTAATAATCAAACTGTAGGAATAATCAGACTTTCTGTTGACGGCCTTATTTGCTTTTTAGGTCACAATGAAACTTCAGTTTTTACTCAAGTCTGTTTCAGAACCACATAAACCTGACAGGAAGTGCCCTTTTCTCATCTTTGTCTCATCCTCACAGCCTTCACATGCCCCCCCCCATTACTGCGTTAAATCAGAGCTTAGCACACATCTGTTGATCTGTTCATAGCTATAAATATCTGTATTAACTTTTAAAGTGGATATTAACTTATGAAACTTTGGTCCAAGTCTTTAACTTCCTTTAAATTCATTTTCTGTTAACTTCATTTTCAAAGTAAGAGCATATGCCCTCCTGTACTTTAGAGAGTTAACTGAATAAACAGCCAAAATGCCCTTCTCTGCTCCAGGGGCTTACTCAGGAAGTAACCCTTCTGAGCTCCATAAGAATGAATCAGAATTTTTTTAATTATAAGCAGATCTAAATTAGTGGGTGGATCTTTGTGGTTGTAATGTCTTTAGATCATAACCACAGTCCAAAAAAGTTCGGGCACTGTGTAAAATATAAATGAACCCAGAAGTTAATGGTTGTCAAATGTCATAAACCCGTATTTTATTCACAAATGAACATAAACAACATATCAGCAACACATCTCAAAAAGTAGGGACAGGGCAACAAAAGGCTGGAAAAGTAAGTGTTAGTGTTAGTTTTTCACCAATCTGTGAAAAACTACGTCTAAAAATTGTGGAACAATTTCAGAAAAATAGTGAAGACTTTGAATCTCCCACTATTTACAGTCCAGGATCTCATCAAAAGATTCAGAGAATCTGAAGAATCTCTGTGAGCAAGGGACAAGGCTGAAGGGGCCCTCAGGGGGCATTACATTTAAAACAGGCATGAGTCTGTGCTGGAAGTCAGTGCATGGGCTCAGGAACACTTCTGGAAATCACTGTCTGTCATCACAGTTGGCTGTTGCATCCACAAATGACAGTTAAAGCTGGATCATGGAGAGAAGAAGCCATATATGAACTGGGCCAAAGCTCATGTAAAATACACTGAGGTTAAATGGAAAACTGTTCTGTGTTCAGATGAATCAAAGCTCATTTACAGCAACTGTGACTCAGTAGGTAGAGTCGGTTGTCTCACAATCCAAAGGTTGTAGATTCAATCTCCAGCAGTCACATGCTGATGTGTACTTGGGCAAGACATTCAAACCCCAGTTTGTTCCCACTGCTTTGTCTGCAGGCGTAAATGTGTATGAATGTAATTGAATGGCCACTTCTCCATAGTGACCTCTGCCATCAGTGTGTGAATGTAGAGTGAATGGAGTGAAACGGTGTGAACAGGTAGGTGTGTAAAAGTGCTTTGAGTAGTCAGATGACTAGAAAAGTGCTTTACAAGCTCAAGTCCATCAGCATTTAAAATGGACCGAGGCGACATGGAAAACTGTTCTGTGGTCAGATAAATCAAAATTGGAAAATCTTTTTGGAAACTGCAGACGCCATTTCCTGTGGACTAAAGAGTAGAGGGACCACTCAGCTTGTTATCCTGGCACAGTTCTAAAGCCTGCATCTCTGATGGTATGTGGTTGCATTAGTGCCTATGGCATGGGCAGTTTACACATCTGGAAAGGAACTATTAATGCTGAAAAGAAGATAGACATCTCAACATCTGATATGTTGTTAAATTCTATTGTGGATAAAATATGGGTTTATGAGATTTAACAATCATTGACTTCTTTTTTTATTTACATTTATACAGCGCCCCAACTTTTTTGGAAATGGGGCTGTATGTTTAATGTATGCCTATGTATGATTGTCTGTAGATGTGTCTTATTGTCCTGGTCTCAGACTGGTCTCTGAGTCACTGTTCTGTTTTTAGTGTTTTTTATTCTGCTCCTCGTCTCTCTCTGCGTTTAGATTCAGCTCTCTGAATCTCTGATGATTGACAGCTCTAAGCAGAGCAGGAGGGCGGGATTAAGCTCCCCTCCTTCACTCTGACTGGCTGCTGCTGAGAGAAAATGCGCATTGAGTGAGCGAGGGAAAAAAGAGAGGTAGAGAGACAAGAGAGTGAGGAGGGAGGGCGATCAACACTCCTCAACAGTTCAGGGTCTGAGCAGAGACGAGGAGGAGGAGGAGGAGAGGAAGAGTAGCTCACCTGATGGAGGGATTCTCCTGCAGGACGAAGACAACAAGACAAGGAGGAGAAAAAGATGAGGATTGAGAGGAGGAAAAGAGGAGGACTGAGAGGAGAAAAAGAGGAGGACTGAGAGGAGAAAAAGAGGAGGACTGAGAGAGAAGTTAGAGGACGAGGAGATCAACCACTGAGGAGGTGGAAGGAGGGATTCTCTCTGTTTTTGTCCATTTACCCAGAGTGCAACAGGAGAAACTCTGCTTTTTCTGTCCTCCATATCAGCCCCCCTTTACCTCCACTACCCCTCCTCCATCCCTCCATCCTCAGTCAGGGCTGCTCTTGGTGTCTCAGGAAGAAGCTGACGTCAGTTTTGGGCTCTTCTTCTTCTTCTTCTCTCTCTCTTTTTGACTCTCTCTCTCTCTCTCTCTCTCTCTCTCACTCTATCTCTCTCTCTCTCTCTGTCTGCATGTGTGGGCGTGCTCCCTCGCTCGCCCCAGCCTCCGTCTTTCTCTCGTCTTTTTTCGGTGAATGTTTTGAGAGCTGCTGGTGCTGGTGATGCACCTCCTCCGTCACTCGTCTTTATTTGCAGTCCAGGGATTCTCCTCCAGCAGCAGCAGCACGGTGGGCTGCAGGAGGCGGCGTTCAACAGACGCTCCGACATCAGACTCCCACGTTTTGGAAAAATCAGGACAGGAAGGAGATCCGGTCTGTGGTCTGGAATCCTTAATGATTGGGCTGATCGTCTCTGGGAGTGTGAGCATGATCGTTCATTGAGGGATTAAACAGAGACGGAGACGGCTCGTTTGTGTTACGGTTTGTTAATCCTACATGAACAGGAAGTCAGCGCTGTAACGCCATCATCAACCAATCAGCAGTGATTAGGAGTTTGAAGAAAACTTTAAAGATAATTGATTGTTTTGACTTCGAGAATGGTTCAGCATTGATGGTAGTGTGATCAGTGTTTCTGATAATGGCGTTTATTCAACCAGCCAATCAGGATGTTCTTACTCATGCAGACTCGTGAAGTTGCAGCAATAATCCAGAACTCTTTCTGTCTTAGTGTTGCCTGTTAATTGCTGTTGCTTGTTGCCTCAGCCTGAATTCCCCTGCAAAGATTCGGTGAAGTCTTCAGCAGATCGAGTACTCGCTGCCTTCTGCTGCGTTCATCTGCTGCGTTCATCTGCTCCATTCGTTTGCTCATGCTTCTTCTTCTTCTTGTTTTTCCTCTAAACACCTGAGCGAGCCGCCGGCTGTCAGCCTGCAGGATTGTGAGCGGGATGAAGCTGCTGAGTTTTGATGCATAATGAATAGAGAGGGATCCATAATGCAGCAGGCCGCGCTCCACTGAGGACAATCACTTTAGGCTGAAGCAGCCCAAGTTGGTCTGCTACCATCGCTCCTCTTCATCATCTCAGGCTTTAACACATTTAAGACCATCTGATTCATTCTCTGTTGGATTCTCTCTGGATGGGTCAGGGTCTGGAATCTGGCTGGTTCCATTAATGTAAACAGACTTAAGTTTGGCTGCTGTCAGATACAGCAGACTTTCATCCATCATTTTAATCACCTGGAGGTCGTCTGGAGGTCGTATATTTCTTTAGAAAAAACGTTCTTTTCTCTGAAGAATAGTTCTCCTGGACTCTGGACTACAGAACTGTTCCTCCACCCGTAAAAACATTCTTTCTGGTGCTGGATTTCTTTGACACCATCTCAGACTCCTGTGAACCATCAAAAACCTTCCCTCTGAACTCTCCACCATGATTGGGGTCAACAGCATCCACTCAACGGGACGTATGCGTTCACGATCCCTCTGCTCGGTCAAGAGTGGGCGGGACTCCAGGGACAACGATCCATTCAGGTACCCTAGAGCGCCCCGTTCTCGCTCCCTCAAACCACTGGCGTTCCCCGACCTGCTGGGAAAAACCCAGGATGGACAGCAGCACCCCCAGAGCCGCAAGAAGAAGGTAGAACATAACATGGTCCCGTTGGTTTAGAGTTATGGATGTTAGACTAAATATGTTTATTTAATGACTTACAGTCATGGGCTGAGGTTTTAGGCATGTAGAAAGCTAAGGATTTATCACGGCGCTTAATGGGCCACAACCCAGGGCTGGAGTTCAGCTTGACCCACATCAACACCAGTGTTTTTCTCTGCAGCCGAGTTCAAGCTTCACAGCATTTCTTTAGTATGGGCCTTTTGCCCCCTGGTAATACGCCTGAAGACCACCAGTGGTTTTTGGGTCCTGAGGACACCAACAGCACCAACAGGGGCATATCGCAACCCTACTGCCAAACCTAGGCCCCTAGGACGATACCCTAGGCCGATACCCTAGGCCCCTAGGACAGTTGCCCCTCAGCCCCTGGGATGGTACCTTAGGCCCCTAGGACGATACTGTAGGCCGATACCCTAGGCCCCTAGGACGGTTCCCCTCGGCCCTTTGGGAGGATACCCTAGGCCCCAAGGACAGTAGCCTAGGCTGCTAGGACGATACTCTAGGCCCCTAGGCCAATACCTTAGGCCCCTAGGATGATACCCTAGGCCCCTGGGATGATACCCTAGGCCACTAGGATGATACCCTAGGCCCCTAGGATGGTTCCCTCTCGGCCCCTGGGATGGTACCCTAGGCCCCAAGGACGGTACCCTAGGCCCCTAGGACAGTACTCTAGGCCCCAAGCACGATACCCTAGGCCCCTAGGACAGTTCCCCTCGGCCCCTAGGACGGTACCCTAGGCCCCCAGGACAATACCCAAGGCCAGGAGTTTCTAAACTTTCCAGCAAGTGACCCCCGAAATACTGGCGCCAGAGACTGTGGCAACACTGCCCCTGGAGGTGGTTAAAGAGCAGTCGCACACTGCTGTGCACATCCAAGAATAATCATTCACAGATGTTTGTTTTTAAGGATTTTTTAAACATTACATTAGTTTTAGCATAAATCTCACCTGATGATTTTGGCTTTATATATGGTAGAATGTAGAAATCATTTAAATACTTTTTGTTTTGGAAGGCCCCTAGCGATTCCCTCTCAGTGTCTCGTGACCATTACCCTGGACCTTTCTTATCCCCACATCCACCCCTTACTCCACCCTAAAGATGCAGACTTTTTTTTTTCTACACATTATTTTCCCATGGTCCTGGTTTTATGCAAGGATATCCAGGGCATGACTGGGGTTGTGTCAGTCCCCCTTCCAAAATGTGCACAAAAATGAGATAAAGCAGCAAATATGGGTTAAAAAAGGGAAAGAGTGGCAAAAATGGGCTGTAAAAATGGTGAAAAGCAGTAAAAAAGAGGCAAACAATAGGTTATGAGTGGTAAAAAAATGGTGGTAAAAAAAGTGCAAAACTGTTAAACAGTGGCCAAAAAATTGGATAAAGCAAATAAGGGTTAAGAAAGGAAAAAGTGGCAAAAATGGGCTGTAAAAATGGCAAAAAGCAGTTAAAAAGTGGCTACCAATGGTTTATGAGTGGCAAAAAGGGATAAAGCAAATATGGATTTAGAAAAAAGGAAAAAGACAAAATTTTGTGGTAAAAAATGGGGTAAAGTGGAAAAGTGGCACAAAGGGGTATAAAGTGTCAAAGAAATAGGCTTAAAGTGGCAAAATGGTTAACAGTAAAACAGTAAAATGATGAAAATGAGTGAAAAGGGGCAAAATTGGCAGCTAGAGTAGTGTAAAGGTTAAAGTTATCATTGATTAAAAGTGGCAAATATGGGTTTTCAGGGTGCCAGCACCAATGCTGCTGTTCCCACACATACACTGACGTCATCAATAAATCACAGATGGAGAGGGCCCTTTCTTTGGGTTTGTCAGGGGTCCAGCCAATTCTATGGCCAGTCCTGTCTGGGGGACACCCCTCCCCCTTGAGCAGAATGAGTACAGACTGCACTGATGCTTGTTGGGACGTAAACTAATAGTTTCAGAGTAGAAGTTCCCCTTCTTCCCCCTCTGTTATTCCCTGACATAATCTCTAAGGTAGACTGGCTGCACAGGAATGTCTATCATCCAGTCAGGACCACTCTGTCCAGAAACAAACATGGTTTGTGGTTATAAATGTCTTTCTTTATTAGCAGTCATTAACTAGCTTGTAATTTGTATTTGCATATCTGCATGGAAAGCATCAAGCAGGAACAGCACACATTCCTATCTTTTCTGTGCCTAAAAGGAAAGCAGGGAGAGAAGCAGCAAACAGCCAGAGCGGAGCAGGCATCAGTGACAACAGAACGACACTGATTAAGTAAGAAGCAGAATAAAGGAGGAGCTGGGGTGGAGGAGGGTTGCAAAAAGGTGGCTTGCAGATGGATCAGCAAAGAGAAGGCAGGCAAGAGCAGTTTAAATATGGCAGCATGAGTGAGATAAGCCAATAGCGTGCTTAGAGCAAATCAGCTGGCCGTCAGCTGAAGAGGGCTTGTGTGAGATCAGCTGATCTCAGTTACATGGCAGCACTCGACTCTGTGGCATGTCTGAACCAACACTATACACTTGATATACTTGACACCATACCAGGCTGGAGTTGTAATAAAGTGGAACCTTTTGCTACTTTTTCTGTCTTTCTTTTTTCTTGCTTTGTTCTTCTTTCCTTTTTTTTCTTTGTTTGTTAAAACCCATTATGGTTTTTTTTTCAGATTTCTGATGTATATTAATTTTTTTCCTCTCCTCTTGTGTACAGGGACATTTAATGATCCAATAATTGAACTTCATGTCATGAGCAATTCAGTAAAAGACTAATAATCATAAAAATACATTATACAGGTAGAAGCAGGTGGGATGACCTCCATGTTCTCGCACAGTGAGCAGAGTGCGCCTTTACAGGTGTTTCAATCAATTCTTTAACACAACGCTTGGAACCATGAGGGTGTCCCTCGCTCCTCACCACTTCTTCCCACTTCTCCAAAAGTTGCCAACAAAGACTGTCAACACGAGGAAAAGATTGTTAGTGTATCTGCTCTTCTAAGGGCTGATGAAGCACTGTTGGATGTTTGGGGATTTAAAGTAAACCCAGCACATTCCCTTCCAGCACTAATATCATTTTTTTAAATGGATACATTTATTTCTCAGGTTATAAGTTAAGTGTCCAAAAACCCTGTTTTTAGTCTTAACTATAGTCCTCCTAAAGGTTTTTGTGAAAAACACCTTTTCAAATGGGAGTTAATACTCCCAAAGCTCTATCAAGATACACAAGTGCGTCTCAGTAAATTAGAATATCATCAAAAGTTTGATTTATTTCAGCTATTTTAATTAAAAAGTGACACTCATATATTATATAGATTCATTACACTCAGACTGATAAATTTCAAGTGTTTTTCCATTTAATTTTGAAGATTATGGCTAACAGCAAATGAAAACCCAAATTCAGTGTCTCAGAAAATTGGAATATTGTGAAAAAGTTCATTATTAGAGACTCATGGTGTCACACTGCAATCAGCTAATTAACTCCAAACACCTGCAAACCTTTCCTGAGCTTTTAAATGGGCTCTCAGTCTGGATCAGTAGGCTACACAATCATGGGGAAGACTGCAGACTTGACAGATGTCCAGAAGACCATCAATGACACCCTGCACAAGGACGGTGAGACAAAAAAGGTCATTGCTAAAGAAGCTGGCAGTTCTCAGAGTGCTGTATCGAGCATATTAATGGAAAGCTGAATGGAAAGAAAAAATGTAGAAAAAAAGGTGCACAAGGAACAGGGATAACCACAGCCGTGAGAGGATTGTGAAATGAAGCCCATTTAAGAATTTGGGGGAACTTCACAAGGAGCGGAGCAGTGCTACAAGAACCACGAAGCACAGTTGGATCCAGGACGTGAGCTACAACTGTTGCATTTCTTCTGTCTAGACACTCTTAAACCAGAGACATCTGAGGTGTCTTATCTGGGCCAAGGGTAAAAAGGACTGGACTGTTGCTCAGTGGCCCAAAGTCCTTCTGTCAGATGAAAGTAAATTTTGCATTTCATTAGGAAATGAAGGTCCCAGAGTCTGGAGGAAGAGAAGAGAGGCACAGAATCCAAGTTAATGGAGGTCCAGTGTGAAGTTTCCAATGTCAGTGATGTTTGTGGAGCCATGTCATCCTCTGGTGCTGGTCCACTGTGTTTATCAGGTCAAAGGTCAGCGCAGCTGTCTACCAGGACATTTAAGAGCACTTCATTCTTCCCTCTGCTGACCAGCTTTCCAGCAGGACTTGGCACCTGTCTACACTGCCAAAAGTACCAAAACCTGGTTTAAGGACCTTGGGATCCCTGTGCTTGATTGGCCAGCAAATTTACCTGACCTAAACCCCATAGAGAGTCTATGGTGAAAAGGAAGACGAGAGACACCAGACCCAGCAACACAGAGGAGCTGAAGGCCACTATCAGAGCACCATAACACTTCAGCAGTGCCATAGGCTGATCGCCTCCATGCCACTCAGCATCAATGCAGTAATTCATGCAAAAGGAGCCTTGACCAAGTACTGAGTCCTGTACATGTTCATACTTTTCAGTAGTCCAACATTTCTATGTTAAAAATCCTTTTTTTGTAATATTCTGTTTTTCTGAGATACTGAGTTTTGGGTTTTCATTAGCTGTAAGCCATGATCATCAAAATTATGATACTAAATTATATCAGTCTGTGTGGAATGAATCTATATAGTTTATGAGTTTGACTTTTTGAATTGAGTTACTGAAATAAATCAACTTTTTAGATAATATTCCACTTTAATCGAGATGTGTCTGTAGACCTGTTAACAAATAAATTCAAGCAGATCTTCATAGATGGAGTTTAATACCATATTTAACATAAAACCAATAAAGATGAACATCCTACTGAGGGTTTTATATCTTTTTCTTTCTTTTTGTCTTTATTTCTTAAATGTAAATTTTTTAAAGAAATGGTTGGAGGAGAAGGTGTTGGCCAATACTTGTTCACAGTTTACAGAATAAAAAGCCATTTTTGCCCGCTGTAGCACTAGCACAGAGTTCGTTAATGTTAGCACTGCTAGCATCTCAAAGACAGCTTTGTCTTTTCTACAGTAACAAATATTGTCTGTATTTTCTATAGTCTATTTAGTATTTTTTTCATATAACATTTTTATCTTCCAGTCTGCATGAAACAAGGACATAACTGTCATCAGTGTAGCTGGTTAGAAATAAAAGATGCACAACATCGTTTCTACCCTTTATGCTATTTTACTAAACCTCTATGTATTTACAGTGCTAGGATGAAGGGCTTACCATCTACTGTTTGTAATCTTAACTGGAATTCAGTCTGGCAGGACACTCTCTTATCTTCCAGAAATCCTAACCACAAAGTTATTCACTTGAATTTCATTCATCAAACGTATAATACTCCTTGTGCTCTTTATAAAATGAAAGCACTGCCATCTCCTAAATGCAGACTATGTCCTGGTAAATCTTTTGGCACTTTTCTACATATGGTTTGGGAGTGCCCAGGGGGTTGCAGCTTTCTGGAGGAGAGTTTGCAAAATGTTATCATGGATATTGGCCAAACCCATTCCATTCTCACCAGATATCCTTCTGCTTAGTGATAGCTCTAATTTAGAGCTTTCAATTAAACAGAAACGTGTCCAGCAAACCTAACCACCGCCTAAAGACATAGTATAAAGATGGAAACCTCCCCATTTATTACTTGTGCAGAAATAGTTGTTGGATTTTATTGATATTGCAAACATGGAATACTAGACAGCAGAAATGCACCACGCTAAATCTGATAATGTAACATACTGTTGGACCTCATCAGAACTCTCAAGGCTTTTCTATGAGCAGCTTCATTACTTTTTTGGTCCATCCATGGGGCCCTTGGGGAGGGTGGTTGTTTGGGACAGGATGGGTAGTGGGTGGGGGTGGGCTGTGGTGTATTTTTTTATACTTTTTTATGTATACTCTTGTTGTGATGATTGAGAACAGAGAGATAGCCTTTTCTTGATTTGTCTAGCTTTCTTTTGGCCTGCTATCAATTTATCCTCCTAAATTGAGAAGGTCTTAAAAAATGTCTTAAATTTGATGTCAGATTTCCTGTAGATACCCTGATATACCAAAAATTCTCCAGAATGTAAAGCTGTTGTTTCTTGTAGATCTTAGGGAGCCTGAATGAGGGCAGAAGAATAAACAGTTGTTGAGAATATTATTGGTGATGTGTAAAAAGAGCTTAACCAGAAAATGTTAGAGAGAGGAGAACCCCAGGGTAGAATAATGGATAGACCTGCTGAGCATTTTTATGATGGATAGAATAACTCTGAACATGAGAAAACAAAAAGATGAATTTGATCAAAACCGGGCCAAATGGATTTCATATGTCTACTATCAGACCAGACTCTTATTAACAGAGTTTCTCCCTGTCGTTTCTAATTCATACACCAAATTGTCTGTTTTTTCTTTTAATCTCCCTTTTCAAATAAAGTCTATAGATCCTAATGTCTGTAACCTTTATGTGTGATGTTTAGAGCTGCCAAGATTAATTGGTTTAGACTCCTGCACAATTACTGCACCCATTTTTTCTTTTTTTCTTTTTTCTTTTTTTTTTTTTTTTGTCCCTTTAAACACACCTTGGTTCATCCACATCAGCGGCTCCTTGCAGCCTCAATGATGTTAAAACCAGTCCACCACTGCTTTACCACCTGCATAACTTTTGAACCGTAAATTGTTGGCACTTACTTGTTTTACCTCTAAAGGCCCTCTGCTGTGCCATTCTAATGACACTATCCACGTTTTCGTAACTCTTACAGAATGTTTTCTAGCAAGCCTGGAACTTGGGTGACTTTTCCAGGTCTTTAAAGATAAAATCCACATCAGTAACTTCAATATTGAACATCTTTTTATCAATTAATAATCCATTTTTCAATCGTCCCTGCAGCTAGTGTGTTAGCCCGTCACCATGTTGTCTGTTTTATATCCCAGAATGCATTGTAACTGTGCTGTGACAACCAAAGGCAGGCTGATCTGTCGTCACGTCATGCTTTGCTGAACAGCACATTTGCATTTGTAAAATGAAGAGCAGGAGCCTGAATGAATCATAATAGAGAGAAAAAGACAGAGAGGCTGTAACGTGTCCCTCAGAGTCACTGCAGACAGGAACTGCTTTAAATAATGATTCAAATTTCCCAAGGGCAAGAACCTTTTTTTGGTAAAAAGGTGAATATTTTGAAGATTGTTTTGCCATGAAATGATTATTTTACAATAATTAGTAAAGCTACAGAAATTCTAAGATGAATTGTGCTTAAAAATGTCAGCCTTTTGACATTCCTAGTAATGTGACATCACATTGGTCTGTTTGTATTTTCTAATAAAACTATAAAAAAAGAATTACAAAAAAAAAGAGATGCTCCAGAATATCTGGACCCCTCCCTATGGTTCCTTTTGGTTGTATGATGAAGGTCTCATCTTGGTCTTTGCCTGACCCCCTTTATTAAACCTGGTCCTGTACATGATGACAGGTCTGACCAATCCCAGAGGATCTCCACACCTGACTCTCTCCCTCTGTGTCCCTGCAGACGCTGTACAGCTCCATCAAGAATGAGAAGCTCCAGTGGACCATGTGAGTACGGCCGTGTTTTTAGCTCCGTCTGCACGTTTCTGTCTCTCTTATTTAAGCCTCTGTTGCCATGGCAACTGCTCCCTGCTTTCCTTCCCGGCTGTAATTACAGGTCAGCATCCCAACGCCCATGCTTAACCATGGACACGCCAACACGCAGGCAGGCGTGCTCTGTATGCTTTTAGCGTCTGTTTTCCTTTAGCCTTTTCTCTCTCTCTCTCTCTCTCTCTCTCTCTCTCTCACATGGATCCGGTCTGATCCAGATTTATTCACAGAGCAGGTTTATAAACAACCAGAGCCATGTTCAATGACAATTAGAGCTGGTAAAAAAGACCAGAAAACACCAGGACAGGATAAAAACGACAGTATAGAGAGAGAGGGAGGAGGCAGATAGAAATCTGTCAGGAGTAAAAGGTCATTTAAGGATTAGTTTTAAAACTGTTGTAAAGTTTTCTGCTGTCATTTATTGATTTGGGATCATTGCATCTTACATGAACATCCCTCCTCATCCAAATTAGCTGCTGATCACTGAATATTGAGCAGAACATTCAAAATAAGCAAGAAATACAATCCTGACATCAGATCAGACACAGGCACAGAACTCTAAAAAAGTATTGGCCCCTTCAGATTTTTTACTTTTTGCATATTTGTCTAACAGAAGTTAATATTTGGCAAAGATAACCTGAGTAAATACAAAAGTCAGCTTTTAAATGATGATAATTTCATTTATTAAGGGGAACAAAACACCCAAACCAACCTGGACCTATGTGAAAAAGTCATTCCCCCAACCTAGCTGGTTGTTCCATCCTTGGCAGCAACAACTGCAAGCAAGCACTGTCAACTACTAACCTTTCACATCACTGTGGAATTTTGGCCAACTCTTTTTGTAGAATTGTTTGAAATCACCCAATTATAAGCTTTGATGACATCATCTTTCTAAAACCTTTTAAAGGTTCAAAGGATGACATCATCAAAAGCAGAAGACGGAATGTTTGTGAAGCTGAGATGGCTGACTGCATTTTCCTCAATGTTTCCCTGATAGTAGGGCAGAGTTGGCAACTTTTAAAAACAGGGTAGAACTGACCCCTCACCAGGACATTCTGGTACTGTACAGTTTTTTAAAAAGTACCAAAAATACTAGAAACTTCAGTATACTTGCAGATTTAGCCCAATAATGGTTAAAGGAGGCCAGCCAGCTGGATCATACATTGTACAATGATGAGTTAAAGGTCACATATAATGCAAAATACACTTTTTCAGTCTTTTCTAGCAAAAATATGTGCCCCTGACCTGTCCACAATCCCCTCGAGAATCAGACAAATCCTGTCCTTCCTCCCCTCTCTTTTTCCAGCTTTCAGAAAATGCATGCTGAAATAAGCTCTTCTCAGATTTTCCCCTCATGATGTCATGCTGGGAGTAAGCACCGCCCCCAGGTTCGGTTGGTCCTCCCTGCTTGGAAGAAAGTTCCTAAAATCCTCCTCCTCCTTTCAGCTGGAAGCTGAGAGGAGGATCAGGAGAGCCACATCCATTAAGCCACATCCATTTTCTGAGAAGGGCGTGGTCAGGGGCGGAGTCAGACAGCTCATTAACATTTAAGGCCACAGACACAGGAACAGCTAGTTTTGAACAGGGCTGAAACTGGGGGGTTTACTGGAGTGTCTTTTCAGCAACAAACTTCACATGCATGTTTTGGGGACCTCTGAGACCAATATAAACTTGTCTTAAAAGGGTAAAGTGTGTGACCTTTAAGGACTTTAGATAAGTAATGAACCTCAGTGCCCTGTGATAAACAGTATCTACAGATTTAAGGCTTTGTGGAGGTGCATGCATATATAAGCATCACCATAATCAATCAGAGGAATAAAAGTGGCAGAAAGAGAAAAACAAGACGCCCAAACACAACTTTAACTTTTTTACAAGATGCTCATATGAAGCTTTAAGTCAGAGAGTCATCAATTTACCATCCAAGATATTTATACCACAATACAGACTCAATTACATCATTCTGCAATGCAGGAAGAAAAGGGAGGTTGAGTGGATTTTGAGTTTGATTTTATCAGAATTCAGAGCCAATTTTATTCATGCAGAGTGTCCTGTACAATGTTAAAGGCTTTCTCTAAGTGACAGAGAGTCTGTTGCTTTAGGAGCAGAGCAGTAAATGACAGTGACATTTATTTTTTGCATTTCCCGGTCTTGTTGTTTTAAAGAGAATTGTGAACAGTAGCTACTCATGTTACATTAACACAGAATAGCACAATGCACCATATGACAGACAGTTATGATGACAAAATATCAAACATTAAGGTAGTAATGTGATGAAACAGCTGAAGATGATACAGGTGAAGACTGCAGACATTAATGTGGTCCTAAAATGGTCCGTATCATCAGGTTTAACTGTTATAATCATGTCTTCTGTCCCTCTGTGAAGTGACGAGGAGGAGCTGAGGAAGTCCATGTCCGAGCTCGCTGACGTTCGAACAGACTCCGCCTCCCACACCATGAAACGCCTTGGGAGTGGAGGAAACCCGCTGGTGGGTGTCGCCCAGCAGGCCGACGGCGAGCTCTACAAAAGTGGCTTCCTGGTTCGTAAAGTCCATGCCGACCCCGATGGAAAGAGAAGTAAGTGTCTGTTCCTCTGCTTGGTTTGTTTAGTAGCATCCATGTTCACATGTTAGTTTGGTTATTTCTGTCTCTATTCAAATATACAGAGGGGCACTCATGCACAGTTTCTGTTTTTCCCTTAGTTCCTGTTTATTTGTCTTAAAGAAGGCGAGGCTCCTTTAGAAACCTGTCTTAACACTTTAATATGTTTATAATCTGATTTGATATATGTTTGACAATAAATAAATATAAAATTAGTTTGACTATTTAAGAATGAATGAACATTCATATATTCATATATTCTTCAGTGTTTACCTATATTGGGTCATCAGATGGCTTATGTTGTTACTATTATTATGTTGTCTAATATTAAAAAAGCATCAGAAATACTATATTGAAATACAACCACAATTCCATGCTACACAACGGTAAACACTGCTCCGTCCCTACTTTTTGGAGATGTGTTGCTGCCATCAAATTCAAAATGAGCTCAAATTTTTCATGAAATAGTAAAATGTCTCAGATTCAACATCTGATATGTTGTTTTTGTTCGAGAATACAATATGGGTTTATGAAATTTGAAAATCGTTTACTACTGGTTTTATTTACATTTTACACAGCGACCAAACTTTTATGGTACTTGGGTGATAAATATTCTTAAAATAATAATGTAAAATGTTATGATTACGATGTAGACAACATTTAAAGGAAACACTTTGGTAGTGTAATGTTGGTGTTAGTTCTCAACCGTGTCAGGAACAATTGAAGTTCTTTTTTCAGTGCCATAGTGGATGCAGTGATGAGTCATGTGACCAGCTGTCTAACATCCCATAATGCTTTGTTTCTTCTAGCTCCACGGGGTAAGAGGGGGTGGAAATCTTTCTACGCCATGCTGAAGGGAATGGTTCTCTATCTACAGAAGGTAATGTTGACTCCAGTTCACTCCAAATATTCGTTGTCATGTTTCATAGAGGTGGTTTAGGACCGAGTCTAGACTCAGGCTGGCTGATGGTGTTGTCTGTGATTTAGTTTATTGGATCACTAACAACTGTTTTTTGGATGCCACAAGGAGAAAAATGTGAACTCTTATTTTGAAAGGCTAAATGCCAACAAATGTCTTTTTAAAGTATAACATTTCATCAGATCAGTCCTACTGTACGACTGCATCTGTGCTTTTGAAATAGACTGTTACTATTACTACTACTACTACTACTACTACTACTGCTACTACTACTACTACTACTCCTACTGCTACTGCTACTGCTCCTGCTGCTGCTACTGCTGCTACTGCTACTACTACTACTACTATTACTACTACTACTACTGCTACTGCTACTTCTGCTCCGGCTGCTGCTGCTGCTGCTGCTGCTACTGCTACTGCTGCTACTGCTACTGCTGCTGCTGCTACTGCTACTGCTGCTACTGCTACTGCTGCTACTGCTGCTGCTGTTACTGCTACTGCTACTGCTACTACTACTGCTGCTGCTGCTGACACTGCTGCTGCTGCTGCTGCTGCTGCTGCTGCTGCTGCTGCTGCTGCACCACCACTGCTGCTGCACCACTGCACCACTGCTGCTGCTGCTGCTGCTGCTGCCACCTGCTGCTGCTGCTGCTGCTGCTGCACCTGCTGCACCACCAGCACCACCACCACCACCACCACCACCACCACATAATAATATATAATAATGATAATGATAATAATATATGATAATAATAACAATAATGATAATAATAATAATAATCATCTAACACCAGCTAAACCAAGACACCAGTTTTATACATCAGACAAAATAATTAAAGTGACTGTAGTATAAAGACACCTGTGTCTAGAAAAGAAATCCAAGCTACTCAAAGAAAAGGTTATTGAAAAATATGAGTCATTGGGTGGATACAAAAACATTTCCAGGACACTGGACATCCCCAGAGTTCAGTTACATCCAACTATTAAAGAGGCACAACTAGCCTCTTATGTGACTAATCTTTGTCATGTTGACAACTTTTGAAAAGTTGCAAACTACGGCCTACCTTTAGGCAGCAATGAAGGTAAAAAGCCCAGATTTCCCTAACAGACTCTCTGTCACTTAGAGAAACATTCCATCCTTGCCTTTTAAGATGATGTCATTAAAGCTTATAAAACATTCCAACCTTGCCATTAAGACTGTGGAATTTTAAAACGTGATACAGAGGATCTGATAATTTTGATAAACCACAGAAATTCTGAGATTAATTGCAGTTCAGACTTTGAATCATATGACAGCTGTATTAAAATCCATCAAAATTATAAAAAAATACGATGATTTAAATCAAATAAGATACTTTATGAAATGTAATTCTTTAAGTCTCAGAAGGAACAATCACAGCCAGATTGTTCTTTTCCACTTTGCTGCTGGCTTCCTTATGTTAAGAGTCTATCGGCACCTTTGGGGACAGTTATACTACCAGAACAGAGTTTTCTAGGTCACAGAGCCCGTATACAGAGGAGAATGTTAGAAAACAAGATTGAAGTGACTTTACTGACTCCTGATTAAAACTACATTAACAGAAGCAGCTTAATTGTGCTGTGTGACCCCACAAACACTCTCAGGGTAAAGTTAATGTCTCTGAAATTCTCTGTTTATGAAATAAAAATCTGAAGGGAAATAGTTGAAATCTTAGTTTTGGATGTATTAGGGGGCTTTGGTGGGTCCAGAAGATTTTTAGGTCTTAAATATATGCAGCAGGGTACTGAAGTTTAGGATAGGCTAGTTTAAATGTAAGGGCAGCGTAGATTTTGGTCCAATCTGATGATTTGACCTGAGCTGCTGAGGGTCCTAGCAGAACCTCAACGACTGGTTTACTCTGAAGCCTGTTTAAAGATCTTGGATGTAAATCTGATCTAGATATTCAGAAAGTGTCTCCCCTCATGTCTTTGACAGGATGAGTACCGTACAGAGCGAGAGCTGACGGAGGACGATGTGAAGAACGCGGTGTCCATCCATCACTCTCTCGCCATGAGAGCCGCCGATTATAGCAAGAGGCCCAATGTGTTCTACCTGAGGACGGCCGACTGGAGAGTCTTCCTGTTTCAGGCCCCGTAAGGACCGACCCCACTGGGCTCTACCTCTCCCTCTGTCTACCTCTCTCTCTTTTAGCTGCATCACCGAATCCTTCTGTGTTTAAACGGTCTGAAACAGGGCTCACCAACCTGTAGATGGAGATCTACTGGTAGATCTTTGAGGCATTTCAATTAGATCTTTAATACATTCCTTCACTCTTTTAGTTTTTAGCAAGAGCAAGCTAGTCAGAAAATGTGTTTTATACATGCATGCTTTGTTTTAGCCTTATGTTGGCATCTGATTTACATAGATATTACCTGGGTTTCAAAGTTGCTTGGGACTTCCTTTCTCATTATTCTCTGGTGGGACCCCATCTTGCAAAGTTCCTTAAATTTCTTGCACGAAAAAAATCACTATTCCCTCCAAAAGCTTTCCATATTCTAATCAATGATTAATATTCTTTTCATTTCATTATTAATATTTTTAACAGCCTTATAATTAATGTCCCAACTATAAAAAATAGCAATAGTAAACATGATTTAACATTTCCTCTCTTCTATTCATATCATTGTTTCTCTTTACTTTGCTGACATAAAAAGGAAATATGGTGTTAATATTAAATGGTTAACAAAGTCAAAAGAACAAATATATGTTGGGTTTTATTGACAAAACAGAGTAATTAGTCCATTTTTATTTTTGTTCCTTTTCCCTCCAACTCTCCTTTGACTTCTTGTCACCCTCCTAAGAAGACCCCAACATCCTCAGTGGAAAACACAGTGTTAGGCTGCATATGTTGTTAAATGCAAACATTATAATGTAGGCAAATGTATTAGACCATTCATTTCTTGCACAGATTCTTAAATTTGTGCCAACACATTCATAAAATCTTGATTTTTGTTACAGCAAATTTATTTGGGTAGATCTTGTTCTGTTAACCACATAGATCTTAAATTGGAAAGGTTGGTGACCACGGGTCTAAAGAAAAGTTCTCAACTGGTGGGGGAGGACCCAGAAGTAGGTCGTCTCAGACCTGGTCTTAGTGGCCATAAAAATCAAATGTTGAATAAAGTCTTTGCAATTGTTCAGACATACACTATATGGACAAAAGTATTTGGACACACCTGTTAATTATTGAATTCAGGTGTTCCAAACAGACCCACAGGTTTATAAAATCATCACCTAGCCATGCAGTCTCCATTTACAAACATTTGTGATTCTAAATGGGTCATTCTGAGGAGCTCAGTGACTCTAATTGTGGTACTGTGATGATGCCAGAAGAGGGTTAGTGAAATTTCCTCCCTGCTGGATATTCCACAGTCAACTGTAAGTGATATTATTAGGAAGTAGAAGAGTTTAGGAACAACCACGTAAAATCACAGAGTGGGGTCAACGACTGCTAAGGGGCACGGTGTGTAAAAGTCTCCAACACCCTGCTGATTCCATCGCTGAAGAGTTCTGAGCTTTCACTGGCATTAATGAAAACACTAGAACTGTGCAGCGAAACTTCAAGAATGGGATTCAATGGCCAAACAGCTGCATGCAAGCCTCATCACCAAGTCCAGTGCCAAACCTTGGATGGAGTGGTGAAAAGCAAACAGACACTAGACTGTGGAGCAGTGAAGTTTGGTGGAGGAGAGATAGTGGTATGGGGCTGCTTTTTCAGGGTTTGGGCTAGGCCTCTTATCTCCAGTGAAGGCCAATCTTAATGCTTCAGCATACCAAGACATTTTGGACAATGTTATGCTTTCCAACTCTGTAGCAACAGTTTGGGGAAGGCTCTTTTCTGTTCCAACACGACTGTGTTCCAGTGCACAAAGCAAGGATTATAAAGCCATGGTTTGATTAGTTCCCAATCGACCACCTTTGGGATGAACTGGAACTGAGTTTGGGTGCCAAGCCTTCTGTTCCAACATTAGTGTCTGACCTCATAAATGCTCTACAGAATGAATGGGCACAAATTCCCACAGATACTCTCCAAAATCTAGTGGAAAGCTTTCCAAGAAGATTGGAAGCTTTTATAGCTGCAAAAGGAGGCCAACTCCATATTAAAGCACATCTATTTGAATACAGTGTCATTACAGTCCCTGTTGGTGGAGTGGGCAGGTGGGCAAATATTTTTGTCCATATAGTACACATGATCATAAATTATTGATCTTTTTAGGTCATTCAGATGCCAAATGACTGGATGGTCTAGAATCCCACAGAGGCTTCTCTTAGAAACTTTAAGAACAATTTAAAGAAAAATCTAAAGGAGATATGAGGACCATTAATACTGAACTCATCATCTGTACAGGGTTATTGATTATTGATCTGTTGTTTATAAACAGGGGTCAATATTAACTTACAGTAATGAGATAACTGTTTAGTCAAGGTTAATAGTCTGGTTGTTCTTGTCTTTGTGAGTCCACACTACCTTGGTCTAAGATCCAGATTAAACATAAATCTGAGTAGAAACAGTACAGACCTTTTAGAAGAAAAAAAAAAGATGAATATTACCTAAGCAGATCCTGTGAGTTTTTAGAGTCTCTACTTCCAGATCAGCCATTACTAATCCTGATCCCTGTCCTGCAGGAATCAAGAGCAGATGCAGTCCTGGATCACACGCATTAATGTTGTGGCGGCCATGTTTTCTGCACCACCGTTCCCTGCAGCTATCGGCTCCCAGAAGAGATTCAGTCGTCCTCTGCTGCCGGGCTCCAACACCAAACTGTCCCAGGTTAAATCCTGATCCTTCAGTCCTCCTTAAGTCTAGGGTTTTCTATAGGTTGGTCTAGATTCTCATCCCTATCTTCTGTCTCAACAGGAAGAACAGGTCAAATCTCATGAGAACCGGTTCAGGGCGGTGTCCTCCGAGCTGGCCGACCTCACGGCTTCAGCTCCAGACCGCAAGGTGAAAGGTCGCGAGCTGGAAGAACACAAACTCCGACAAGAGTACCTGGAGTTTGAGGTGAGGGGATCTCAAACAGAGAAACACAGCTTTTAGTGCCAGATCTCAGTATGAACCAGTCAGGGGGGTTGATCTCCTCTGGGCTCGTATCTGACTCAGAAAACTAAAGCTCTGTTTATACATGACCAAGGATTTCTCTCCATCAGTACAACCCAGGATCCATTCACAGGATCTTAAAGTTTTAGAAGTTGATAAATCAATTTAGCCAAAATTAAGATTTTATTAAGTGTTTAAAAGTCTTAATTGCAACACTACAAGATCGTGATGAAAAAAATCCCCTTCATCTAAGGGGTTGTAGGCCAGTTTTCAGCTTTTGATTTTATGATATATATTTTTTAAGAAGTCTGAACATCTTATGTCAGATTTTCTGTATATATCCTGCATTCAGAGTAAAAACTGTTTGATAACTGATAGCCCAGACCAAATACAGCAGGGGTCTAGGATGTCTTCATCTGGACTAGACTTACAAAAGTCAAGTAACATCCTCCACAGAAGACACCATCAACCAGTGCTGTAGTGCAGAGTATACGCAGGTATTCACAGTATAACCACTTGTTTTTTTGTTGGCACCACAGACTATACATACTTTAAAATGAAGAATATACCCACTTCTGCACACACCACTGCCACCAACAGATAGAAACTCAGTATTTAAATGAACTTTGTGTCTTCGCCATGAAGATGTCAGTCTTAATTAGCTGATGAACTGTAGCCACTGTTAAAAACTATGAAATCCAACCATGCCGATTTGTTTGGAGTAGTAGAAAAAAGAGAAAATTGTTCCCTAATTTCTTAGTCTTTAAAGTCTGCTGGAACTTTCTGCCAGGCCAAGACCCATCCTCCTGACCCCAGCTACTGCCGCTGCCTTACTGTTTCTGTAACTTAGCCATGGTGCTGAGGTACTTAGATAAACAACACCCAGCCTTTCGTGCCTTCATGATGATGTCAACAATGCTTGTAAAACATTCCATCCTTACCTTTAAAGATGATGTCGTCAATACTTATAAAATAATCCATCCTTGCCTTTTAAATTGATGTCATAACTAGTTATAAAATAATCTATCCTTGCCTTTAATGATAATGTCAACAATGCTTGTAAAACATTCCATCCTTACCTTTAAAGATAATGTCATCAAAGCTTAAAAAACATTCCATCTTTCCCTTTAAAAATGATGTCATCAGTGCTTAGAAAATAATTCATCCTTGCCTTTCAATATGATGTCATCAATGCTTAAAAGATAACCCATCCTTGCCCTTTCAAGATTATGCCATCAAAGTTGATAAAACATTTGCCTTTCAAGATGATATGAAAAATTCCTTATAAAACATTCCATCCTTACCTTTAAAGATGATGTCATCAAAGCTTAATAAACATTCCATCTCTGCCGTTCAACATGATATCATCAAAGCTAATAAAACATTCCAACCCTGTCCTTGCAAGATGATGTCAGTAAAGCTTATATAAAAACATTTGCCTTTCACAATGATGTCAACAATGCTCATAAAACATTCAATCTTGGCCATTAAAGACAATGTCAAAAGTCCTATAAAATTTTCCATCCTTACCTTTCAAGATTATATCATCAATGTTTTATAAGTATAAAACATTCCATCCTTGCCTTTTAGGATGATGTCATCAAAGCTTATAAAACATTCCACCCTTGCCTTTCCAGATTATGTCACTAACGCTTAGAAAACTTTCCATCCTTCCCTTTAAAGATGATGTCATCAAAGCTTATAAAACATCCCATCCTTTCTTCTGTCCAGTCCAGTCTAGTTAGCTCCATGCTGATAAATCAATAGAACCCTTGTGCTTCTCTGTATTCGATAGAGTGACAGCTGCATCTGATGAGCTGTTTCAGGGTCTTCTTTCTCTGATGAGCTCTCATTGTCTCCCTTGGATAAGGAACCAGCCTGTTTGATGGTGTTAACATGTTTCCATCTGTCCGTTTATTAAAATTGATTTTCACTTCCTCCATTTTCACACAAAAGTCAAATTTCACACTGAGCTGTTAGGCAGCAGCAGAAGGAAAAGCAGGAGCCAATGGTGGCTGTCATTATTGGTTATTCGGGGGTGAAAATGAGCCATATGTGCATTAAATTACTGAGACCAGGCAGGTAAAATCAAAACACCCTCCAAAAAGACAGCCATCCAATCAGACTGAGGCATCTTTTTTTTTTTTTTTTTTTAATCAAAGTATCTTTATTAGTTTCACAAACTTAAGCGACATACAATCTGTCATACAATTTGATATGTTTTTTATACAGAACATAACCATGAACTCTCATCCCGCTTTCCCTATTACACCATATCGCCCGCTTGACATCAGACTAAACAGTAAGAAAAATTTATTAATCAATTAATTAATTAACTGGAAAAAAAGTAAATGAGCCAAAACCAACAATAATAATAATAAAAATAATAATAATAATAATAATTTTAAATATATATATACACATAAGGGGGGGGGGGGGGGGTCCTATACATTTATACATTTTAAACATCTAAAGGGTTCATCTTTTCTTTTTCACCTGGTTAAGAACTGGTTGCCAGATCCTATAAAAGTTATCAGCACATCCTCTTGTAGTGTACCTAATTTTCTCTAAGGCCAGATGGTACATGAGGTTTCTGATCCACGTGTTGAAGGTTGGAGGAAATCTATCCTTCCATTTTAGTAGTATGATTCTCCTTGCCAGGAGTGTAGAAAATGCTATCATTTTTTATAATATGAACTGATTTTGAGGGCTTGCGGCACTGTTCCAAATATTGCTATTAAGGCAAGAGGTTCTATGGAAAATCCTACAATATCAGAAAAAATTTGAAAATATTTAACCAAGAATCTCTCAATTTTGAACAAAGCCAAAACATTTGTGATAAGGTGGCTGGTGTTGTTCCACAGCGATCACAGTTAGGGTTAATATCTGATATAAATTTTGCCAGCCTCTCTTTAGACCAGTGCAGTCTGTGAACAACCTTAAATTGTATAATTATATGTTTTAGACAAATTGAAGATGATTGTATACTTTCTATTACTGACTGCCACACGTCTTCAGGGAAATGTGCATTTAATTCTTCTTCCCATTGTCTCTTCAATTAGACCAGAGGTTCTTGATTATAGGAAATGAGAAGAGTATAGATTTTGCCAATAAACCCTTTTGAGCAGGATCTAAGTTCCAAAACAGATTCAAGAAGAGAGGTGGGTGGCAAAGATGGAAAATGACTTGAATGTGAAGATAAGAAATTACGGATTTGAAGATACTTAAAGAAATAGACTGAGGCATCTTTGTGATGCTGTTGACTTTGTTATAAATAATGAGCAAATTGTGCATTTCAGAATAAAATGAAATCTCAGCTTGTTTTTTGTTTTTTGTTTTTTTTTAAGAAATGGTTCAAATTATTTTAATGTTGTTAATCGGACAAGGCAGGACGTTAGTGATTGACTGTCCTACTAACCTGTCAGTCAAAGTGATATCCGTGCCACATTATTATGAATCATCAATATACAGAATCAGGTTGGACCAAGCACTTACCTGTGAAAATAAAGAAATAATGTTAAATAAGAGGGGTGATACAGAGAGAGGGGATGTTAAATACTGATTGCTTTACAGCAGTTTAAGAAGTTAAAACACACCAATACCTCTGATAGACTTTAACTTGTATCTTATTGAAATTCAAGACTCTAATATAGTGACAGTTCTTCTTACCTGTGACATCGTGGTTCACTCAGTCTCTCTATGAAATCTTATACTGAGTCTACGTAGAAACAGATGGATTGGGTCTTTTGGTGTTTGTTACAGTCACTACACTACACATCTTCAATGTCTTAATACACTATTTGACTTCCTTAATACTCTATGTATGCTCTGGTATATTTATGATGGTTTGTCTTCGGTTTGGTTTTTATTAGTCGCTGTGCTCTCTGAATAAAAACCTCCGGGAGTCACGTGTCATATTTTTCTTCATGCAGTGAAATCCCTCGTTGGTCTGCTCATATCTGCTGACTGACAGACTGAAGTTTCTCTGCGGCTCCTTCTGGCTCGTTCCTTCATCACAAACTGTCGCTGAATCAGCCCGCTGGGTGTCAAACCAGAGGCATAAACGCCATCAGGAACACTGTGCTCAGTTCAACAAAATATCAGCTGTTTACTTTCGCTTCCTGATATCCATTTTCCTCATTTCTATCCGTCCTAACGTTGAGACTCTCATTTCTACTTCGTTTGGATGGATGAGGCTATGGAGGCTAACCTTGAGCTGGTTGACTACCAATCCATTTTTAAAGACAGGACAGATTATTGGATTGATTTTCTTACGTTTTTTTGTCATACAGAAACATGAACTGTTCAAACAGGCTTTAAAGACTTTATCATTAATAGAACAGGAGAAGAGGTAGAAGTAGACACATGGTATTACTAATATGAACAAAATAAACCATTTAGATATTTCTGACCAGCTTTAAGGACACACAGTTCACATCTGTAAACTCCTCAATGCAAATAGAGATATAAAACAGTGTAGTGTCATCTGCATATGGAGAGATAAAACGATGTCGTGTCATCTGAATATAGAGAGATAAAAAAATTTAAGTGTCGTCTGCATATGGAGAGATAAAACAGTGTAGTGTCGTCTGCATATAGAGAGATAAAACAGTGTAGTGTCGTCTGCATATAGAGAGATAAAACATTTAAGTGTCTGCATATGGAGAGATTAAACCATGTAATGTTGTCTGCATATAGAGAGATAAAACAGTGCAGTGTCGTCTGTATACCTGTATATATAGAGATAAAACAGTGTAGTGTTGTCTGTATATATAGAGATTAAACGGTGTAGTGTTGTCTGTACATAGAGAGATTAAACAGTGTAGTGTTGTCTGTTTATATAGAGATTAAACGGTGTAGTGTTGTCTGTATATATAGAGATAAAACAATGTAGTGTCGTCTGTATATATAGAGATTATAAGTGTAGTGTTGTCTGTACATAGAGAGATAAAACAGTGTAGTGTCGTCTGTATACCTGCATATATAGAGATAAAACAGTGTAGTGTTGTCTGTATATGGAGAGATAAATCAGGGTTGTGACACTCTTAAGGAAGTTAAGTAGATTTACATAGAGAGATAAACCATGGTTGAAAATAAATATGAAAGTCAGCCTGATGGTTTCACATGTCCTTTCTCCACTGGTTGTTTGCAGAGATGTTGTTCTGTATGCTTCAGTCACTGCATTGTAAATATGCAAAGATGAAATAAATGAATTCTAACTATACTGTAAATTTAAAGTTAAATAAACACCAAGGAAATGAATGAATGATAACAGTAATTTACCCTTCAAACCAGTTTTGTGATGTTTTAAATTTTATTTGAATATCTGAAGAATTAATCTGAAACCTCGAGACATTGATATTTTGCAACTTGATATTTTTGGCACGAGTAGTGACGTATGAGTTTGATCCGTTCAAAAAGTTTCAGACCTTTTATTAACAATCATCTCCCTCAGAGACACCCTGTTACCACCATAACCATAACCATAAAGCCAGATTTTCTAACCAATATCTTTTTTTTTTTTTTTTCTCCATCACAGAAAACTCGGTACGGTACGTATGCCATGCTGCTTCGGGCCAAGTTGTCGAGTGGAGACGAGGACCTATCAGCATTTGAATCTCGGCTGTTTGATGATGGCGGCTTGCAGAGGGCGCACTCCAGCCCTTCACTGCCTCAGGACGTTGCCAAAAAGGAGAAGACTCGTGGGTCCAAGACATCCAAAAGCTTAAAGGTCACTTCCTCTTCATCAACCTCAACCTCAACCTCCAAGACCAGCAGCAGCGTTAAAGAGGGAAGCAAGAAGAATGGCGGTGGCGGAAACAACCAGCAGCTGGAGCAGCAGAAACAGAGCAGCAAACAGGAAGCAGCTCCGTAAGGAGTCAGATTTGACTCTTAGGAACATGAAGGAACATGAAGAGTCAAAGGCAGCAGGCTGACATCCTCCTTTAAACCTTTTCTGTTTAACCTCAGATCCTGATTGGCTGAGGGGATACCCCTCCATAGCCCATCTGAGACGTACGAGGTGAGCGGTGAGAAAAGGCCCTTCTTGAAGGGGAACAGATGATTGAAGCATTTGTTTCTGATGTGGTAAAGGTTGATCTGAAAACCATCTGTCACTTTATTTCAAACTTCAGCAGATCAAACCGTAACACCACAACCAGTTTCACTTTCAACGCTTCATTTCAAACTAGCGCAGGTCAAACCATAACACACTTAAAGCTTCATTTAAAACTGGAGCAGATCAAACTGTAACACCACTAAAGCTTTATTTCAGACAGCAGCAGATCCAGCTGTAACATCATGTCCAGTTTCACTAACAAAGCTTAATTTCAGACTGCAGCAGATTAAACTGTAACCCCACTAATGCTTTACTTCAAACTGCAGCAGATCAACCATAACACCTCTAAAGTTTCATTTGAAACTGGAGCAGATCAAACCCTAACACCACTAATGCTTTATTTCAAACTGCAGCAGATCAAAATGTAACACCATTTCCAGTTTCACTATCAAAGCTATATTTAAAACTGCAGCAGATCAATCCATAACACCACAGCCAGTTTCACCACTAAATCTTAATTTCTCCCACTTCTTGTGTTTTAGAGACTTTGCTGAGGTGTTTTTGTGGGACTGTGTGGTTCTGTTTTTGTGGATCTGAAGTCTGGGTAAGGCAGCTTTGGAGGCCACTGTCTGAATCCGTCTGTAGGTACTTTATTTTTCTGTATCGGCGACAAACATTGACCTCCTGCAGCGCCATCGCTCTGCTGCTCCTAGCAACCAACGGGGGAGCATGTTGCCATGCCGACCGCATATGACGGACAGAGTGTGAGGGACTGTTGCTGTGGCGACCAAATAGAGAGAAAGGGTGGTGAGGGGTGAGACGGTGGAGTCAGGACTCCCCCGGCTAAACGAACAAACAGACGGAGGCTGCGGCGATGCGTCAGAGACGAGCAGGAACACACACTCCTCCGCTCTTCACTGATGCCGTTTGTTTCTAACCAGAGGAAGGACAGCAGCATTAGCTCCCACTGTGGTGGAGATCGTCAACATGCTGTATGGAGGCTCATTAGGGACACTAAACCACTGAGTGAGCGTTACATTTATATCTACACTCATATCCTGATATCCCCCTCTAATTCTGCTGATGGATCATAATAGTCTGTTTTTTTAGGCCTTTCTGATTCAGAGGGAGCAGAGTCTGCACGTCTAAAAGAATCTGAAAACTATCACTTTTATCCTCTTCTGTACGGCTCTTTAACCATAGAGCCACACAGAACTTTCAAAATGTCCTGAAATAACAGAATGAAATATTTTGATCAGAATAATCCAATCATTATTTCAGTGTTTCTGCTCACACAGCTGGTTTTGTTCTTAATGAACTTCCTGTTTTCTTTGAATGCTGAAAATCTGCTGGAGACTAACACATGTTTGAATCCGTCCATTTAACTTTTGATTGGCTCCCTGCTGATGGAGGTGACCAGGAGGGAACCAATCAGACTCTTATTTAAAGCTTTTGTTGTCTCATGCTGAAATGATCATTTATTGATCAGTAATCATCTGATTTCAAAAGGCTACCAAAGTTCATTCCATGAAGTCAAACTATTGATCATCCTGGTCAAATACTATTTCTACAATACGAGAGAAAGCTGTTCAATTATTCCTGGAGCTGAAATCCTGCAGTGGAGGCTTAAAAACATGAAAGATTTTAAAAAAGCATTTCCAAACACGATGGTGGGCTAACCCCCACCAGAGACAGAAATCCTACCCCCATTGTTGGGCAGTTTAGAGAAACTGCCATTCCTTACTTGTTTCCACTTCCACTTTCCAAATGTTGCCAACACTTTTTTGGTGGCTCTGGTTCCAGAAGTAGAATTTTCCATTTGAATCCCCCCATTGATAATTAAAAAAAAATCCTTATTACAGCACTTTGAATGCATGCTATCTAGCTACCTGAGTCTTCATGTCTGTAAAACATTTGTTTGGCCCAAAACACCATTTGACATAGGAGAAATGAGGGAAAGGTACAAGACTGTGTACATATTCCTTTAAAAGTATGAAGGAACTACATATACCACAATCCATTGTGTTTAATTTAAAACATTGTTAATGATAGTTTTTTAAGCTTTTAAAGCACATACATGTACCTCTTCTCTACACTAATCTTTATTGTAGTGTTTACATTTTAGATAATAATGTTGTAATATATCTTACTTTGAGTATTTATTTCTTCATACTGCAACAGTATGTATTGCCGTCTCCATTGTAACTGAAGACTCCACCCATTAGAGACATTGCTGCGTCACTCAAGGATTGTGGGTATTGTAGTATTTTTGGCTGAGATCACAAAAAAACTGTTTTCTTAAAACCAGGTTGATATTTGACCAACTTTTGTCCTCTACAGGAGCATTAACTGTTGTTTCACACTCAGGTAGCTTGGGTCAGACTGACTTGGGTATTTCTGACAATATGGCTAGTAATCAGATCTGGTATGGAGAAAATGAATGGGAGTTTTACTTCCAGAACCACACTGTTGAGCTCTATTTGGCAAAAATGGAGGGAAGAAGCTCTCCAACATGAACATTCCGTCCTCTGTCTTTGACGACGTCAACCTTTGAAGTCTTTAAAAGGCTTTAGAAAGATGATGTCATCAAATGTTATGAAACATTCAGTCAGTCCAGTCTAGTCATTCCAGTCTTACCAGTATACCACATGGTTTATTATCTTAGTAGCATATCGGTATATAATTTAGAATGCTTTCTCCCTGGATGATCTAGAACAATTTAGTAGATGATCTAGAAAATATGCTAGGGGGATGTAGAGTGTTTTCTCTCTGATGATCTAGATCATTTGTTCTGGATGATCTAGAACATTTGCTCTGGATGATCTAGAACATTTGCTCTGGATGATCTAGAACATTTGCTCTGGATGACCTAAAATGTTTGCTCTCTAGATGATCTAGAACATTTGCTCTGGATGATCTAAAATGTTTGCTCTCTAGATGATCTAGAACATTTGCTCTGGATGATCTAAAATGTTTGCTCTCTAGAGGATCTAGAACATTTGCTCTGGATGATCTAGAACATTTGCTCTGAATGATCTAAAACATTTGCTCTGGATAATCTAGAACATTTGCTCTGGATGATCTAAAATGTTTGCTCTCTAGAGGATCTAGAACATTTGCTCTGGATAATCTAGAACATTTGCTCTGAATGATCTAAAACATTTGCTCTGGATAATCTAGAACATTTGCTCTGGATGATCTAAAATGTTTGCTCTCTAGAGGATCTAGAACATTTGCTCTGGATGATCTAGAACATTTGCTCTGAATGATCTAAAACATTTGCTCTGGATGATCTAGAACATTTGCTCTGAATGATCTAAAACATTTGCTCTGGATAATCTAGAACATTTGGTCTGGATGATCTAGAATGTTTGCATTCTGGATGATCTAGAACATTTGCTCTCTAGATGATCTAGAACATTTGCTCTGGATGATCTAAAATGTTTGCTCTCCAGAGGATCTAGAACATTTGCTCTGGATGATCTAGAACATTTGTTCTGGATGATCTAAAATGTTTGCTCTCTAGAGGATCTAGAACATTTGCTCTGGATGATCTAAAATGTTTGCTCTCTAGAGGATCTAGAACATTTGCCCTCTAGATGATCTAGAACATTTGCTCTGGATGATCTAAAATGTTTGCTCTCTAGAGGATCTAGAACATTTGCTCTAGATGATCTAGAACATTTGCTCTGGATGATCTAGAACACTTGCTCTGGATGATCTAGAACACTTGCTCTGGATAATCTAGAATGTTTGCTCTTGATGATCTAGATCATTTGCTCTGGATGATCTAGACTGTTCTTTCTAGATTATCTAGAACACTTGTTTCTTTGTTTTCCCTCCAACTTGTTGAACCTTGGATCGTTTCAGAAGCTCCTCATTGTGCATGTAAAGCTGCTCTTCATCGCTGGACCTATCTGGATCTGCTGGAATCAGTTTTGTTGATTCCTGATGAACAGGATTGTCTCGTCTTTTTTGTTTGTTAAGACACTTTAAAAGTCCACAGAGGACTGAACCATCAGACAATTTAAAGGTACGCAGAGAACCGTTGGATTTTTGTTTACTGGTAGAAAGCCAGCACACAACCGTGCCACTTTCTTCACACATGGTGTAACAACGCCGACCCTCAACGCCAGGGTGGTGTCCGTTGTAAGCTTTGACCTTGTGTAATGACAGAAACAGGCGGCTATTACATGTTTCTCTGACATGGTAGGTGTTGGTGTAAAACTGTTACGAGCGGCTTTCCTGTCCAGGTCTAGGGCTGGAATGCCGTCAGTGAGATCAGAGCTATCGTGGCTCCCTCCAACATTGTGAGGGTCTGTTCTGGACTGAATAGTGCTTGACTGAATGGGCAGAATTTGATGAAGGACATCGTCTGGTCGTAACGTGCACAACAGACCTTTAGACCTGCCACAGTTATATGCATGTTAGACTGATCGTTGGACTGGTCATTGGCCTGGCTGTTGGACTGATCTTGGCCCGGCCATTGGACTGGCTGTTGGACTGGTCCTTAGACTGGTTGTTGGACTGGTCTGCCTAATTCTGTCCCTCAGTCTCTCCTCTCTCCATGCCCTCAGATAAGCATAGACTTGCTGGTGGATTCAGGAGAACCGAGCCGCCGCTGAGACGCTCCCAGCCAGCAGAGTTGGTGTAAATGCTGCGGCTGTGCTGTGGACCCACAGGGTCATATTTACTCCTCAGATATCCTGTAACACTTGTGTATTTTGGGTGTATTTGTTGCACTGTGCAATGTAAAGCAGCATAGGATGAACTCTAAAAGTCATGGCCGCTTTCAGCTCCTTGTCCGTGTCAAACCTTGTAAATAAAGTTCACTTTGAGAAGCCATATCGTAGTTGGGCCGACCGCCTAGCTAGTCTTTAGGGCACTTTGTTTTGGATATTTTAGAGTGACGCCGATGTGAAACCTCCTGACAGGGGGCCAATCCTCCACTTTATTTATTCTGTTGGTTGTTCCAGATCAACCACAAAGACTGAATCTAGTTTCTGTGAAAGTTTTTTTTTTCTTTGGGCTTCGCTGCGGTCTAAATGTTCGCCGCCGGCTGGCCAATCCATAGCTGTACATACTGTCCACTTCCTGTGAGGTTTCTGGTGGTAGTGAAAAAGGCTTAGAGGCAAAAAATAAAAGACAAATCCAACCCCAGCCAAAGGTCTGAGAGTGTTTTTTATTTGGTTTATGAGAGTTGAACAGTTTGGTTTTTGAGTCTGGTTACATGTCTGATTTAAACAGAAAACACTTAAATACACAGTATTATTATTAGTACCAAGTGGGTCAGAGTCCAGACTCACAAAAGACTGAAACCATCCACATGAAGAACCAGGTCAGTGCTCTGATAACGGAGATGAAGAATCCACCATCAAACATCAGATCCATCTCTGATCTCAACAATTACAAAATAAAATAGTTCACTTCAACATTCAGGAGTTTAGTTCTGTCCAGAACAGCTAAAATCTTTCTCCGCCATAAAGAAGCTCAAAAGACATAAAAGCATCTAAAATTGCTGGAACCTCTCTAACATGATGACAATGATGTTCTCAGGTCTGTGCCTCTGTTAGTCTCTGATTTATGGTCTAAACCAGTGGTTCTGAGCTGGTCTAGTATCAGGACCCACTACCACAGCCTTATTGAGAAATTGCCACCCAAATGTCCTTTATTTTAAATCATCACCAAGATCTTTACATAAAAAATGGGGATGTTTGGACTTGAGATGGAGCAAAACATGTTTAAAAAACAAAGAAAGTAGGACATTTCCTTCAAAATAAAAGCATATGAGACTTTTTGCCACATATTTTTTCTTGGCACAAATCCATAACCCACTGAAAATGGCTCTGGGGCCCACTTTGGGTCCCAACCCACCAGTTGAGAAACACTGGTCTTAACTGATGTTAAATTAAGAAATAGGCATTTTATTGATTTAGATTGCAAAAAGAAGAATCTTAACTAAATAGTTTTATTTATGGTCCAAATATAAACTAGCTTACAATGATTTCTGTAGTTAATCGTGATTAATCGCACCCTTTTTTTAAATCACAATTTTAATTTCCACTTTTTAGCATTTGAAACATTTTTTACTTGTTCTGGATCTTAACGGAAAGAATTGAACAGTAAAAAGATAAATATTTGATGACTCTAACTTGTCCACTTGCTGTCTGTGAAGCTAAATATAGCATTCGATTAATCACGGTTTAAAAATAAAAAGTACACTGATTGTAGATCGAAGTTAATTGCGATTAATTTTGACAGCTTTGGTTATTGTTCAGCAGCCTGTTACACCAGGCTCTGCCTTAAGTTATGGTGGTCCGCACTGAACTAGTTAAGTTATAATTTAAGTTGTGTTCGGTTGCACAACAGGGATGCAAGGTTGATCTTAACTAGTACAGCGTAACGTCCTAACTAACAAAAGTACTGTCGCAGATATGACATTTCATTTAATTTAACCAATCAACGAAAAGCACCTTTAACCCGTGCTGCTTCTAGTGTTGAATTGTCTCTAAACAGGCTAACAGCTTCAAATAATGTATGCTAACTGCCGTAAATCCTCAAACAACACCAAATGTGGATGGGAAATATGACCAAGAATTTAGATTTTTAAAGATTAGCACCTAGAAGAAGGTAGGTGTAATATTTTTACAACTTAAGCCTACCTTGAAACTTTCTCAAACGCTTAAAATGTTAGTAGAGCGTGAACTCTGTTGTTGGCTGCGTTTGTGCTTAGGCAAAGCTGATGTAGCCCGAAGCAGAAAACAAAAATGAACGCTAACTAATACCAAAACTATTAAAAACTACAGAGGCAGTCAGAGATGTACGAGTTTAGAGTCAGAGATACATCCACATGTAGGGGCTGCATATCGAACCCCTGACCTGCTGACTGACAGATGACCCACTCTTAACACTGAGCAGCAGCCGTCCAGTAAGCTACAAGGCTTTTATTTTGAAAGGACACAACTTCTACCATGAAAACATCCTGAAATTCAATAACTTCTTTTTTTTTCTTTTTAAAAATGAATAAAGGAAGAAACTTAAATGAACTTTATTTAATAAAAGTCATAATTATTTTAAATGTCACAAAATTTAAAATCAGAAACAAGAAAACAAAGATCTTATGAGAAAACAAAAGAAAATAAATGTTTCTCTGTGTGAAGAGGTGTCTTTAAAAGGTTTGTCTTTGAAATCTTTGATTTAAAAAAGTCTTCCTGCTGGGATTTAACTATCCTCCAACAACGCCGCTGCCATCGTCTCCTCAGCAGAAAAATATACGTGTGATTCCAACTTGACTCAAATGGCGAGCAGAGACGTCCTCCACAGAGTCACACTGAAGCTGCTCACAATGATGATGTATTTCCTGCTCGTCACTGATTGGTCATTGGGGAATCCTCTTCCTCCATTGGCTGGCTGCCAAAGCCGCTGTCCACAGTGGCGTCTGATTGGACAGAAAGACATGAATAATCTAATCTAATTTTACCTAAAATAAAGCCACATTTTTATTAACCTATAGGCTAATCTGGATTATAATCTCTAAATTTAGTCAAATAAAAATAATCAATAATAGTAAATCAATTTCTATATTTTATGATTATTAATAGTATTTTTTTTAGAATGTCTCCCTTCATTTAGACACCACCAGGGGGCGCTCAGTCAAAATAACAACTAAAGATGATGATGCTGTTGCAAGGCTCTGCCCACCTCCTCTGGTTAGCTCCTATTCTGTAACTGAGGACTCTGACCAACTGTTTTGGTGTCATGGAGGAATTTCACATAATGAGGGAGTGACATTTGTTCATTTTTAATGATAAAAAAAATAAAAGAAAAACTCCTTAATATCGTATTAATTGTAAAAAAAAAAACAAAAAAAAAAACACTGTCAATATTTCCTTCTATTGAGGTTGACCAAATGTTTAATCCTTTAAAAGGATTTATTTTGAAATGATTATAACCAGGAGAGCACCGTTGCCTAAACATGTTGCGCAAATATGTTGGCAACATTTGTGAAAGTGGGTGGAGTTGATGAGTGAGGGAACACTTTCCAAAAGTTGCCAACATATTTGTGCAATTTTGAGTGTGTGAGGGAGTTTGCTTGCAGTTTCTGAAGATCATAAATAAATTATCTTACATCTCCTCTAGATATACAGCGGTTAACAAATTTATTAGACCACCTGTCATATTTGTCTCAGAGACCATCCAGATCATGAAGTGCTTTAATGCGGACTCTTTCATTTTCAGTCAGCTCTCCATGTTTTACCAGTTTGAACAGGAATGAGGGATTTCAAACTGAATTCACCCAAATTAGAGCCAGCTCACTGGGCTTCTCTGAGAAGTCAGAAATGAATCAAGCATAACATTCAACCACTAAAACTCATTTTTCTGTTCAGGAATGCAAGTAAATAGCTATAATTTGACATATTAACCAAGAAGTATTTATGTGTTTTACTATTTTTTCAGTGTTTTTGTAAATCAGTAAATTTGAACATTCATGGATAATAATAATAATGATATTTTAGCATTAAAAACATTATTTTGGTTAAAGAGCTTCTACATATTGGTGTATTAACCATTGCAGAAACATTAAAAAAAAATGATTTTGGTAATTGCAAATGTTAATTTAGGGCAGCTGTGGCATAAACCTTACTTTGGTTAGGGTTAGGATGGTCTAATTAATTTGTTAAGCACTGTATATTGACATATCTTAAATATGTTTCCCAGCTACCTTTAATTGTCATAACTTGAGGCCCTGGGTAATTGCCTGCCTTTGCCTGATGGTACAGTCACTGATGTGAATGGTGTCTCTAGGTGTCTGTTGTACTTGGACGGTGGATTAAAGGAAGCCTGTCTGTGTCTCTTACCTGTGCTGTGTTTGTCCTCCCGTGGCTCTTTGGTCCTCAGCAGTCGGACTCCTTCTGTCAGACCGAGAGACTGAAGAGCTTCAACCAGACCTTCGACCGGACCACCACCCAGCTGCACACACACAGACATCATCCACGTTTAATTTAGTTTGCTCACATTTAGTCTTAATGGTTCTGTTATCTGACTTAAAACACCTGTTTAAGGCACCTGGATAAAAACACGTCTTGGAGTGACAACCAATCACAACTCAGATAACAGCCCACACATCACTGGACTTGTTTGTTATGGCTTGTTTACATCCATATTTATGACAACAGGAGGGAGAAAAGCTGTTATTAGAGGCGCTTGCATCTTACCTCATGGCTATGAGGTTAGCGGCCCCATTATAAGAACAGATATATATCAGCAATCTTTCCTTTTTGTTGACTGTCCTTAGTTGGTAGCTTTAAGAAAAGTTGCCAAATATGGCCTACTGTTTATCAAATATGGATATTTAAGACCCACAACATCCTCAGCTTTACCAACATTCCATCCTCTGCCTTTAACGATGTCAGCCTTTAAAGCCTCTAAACTGCTTCAGAAAGATTTCAGAGAGACGATGTCATCAAAGCTTATAAAACATTCCATGCTTATAAAACATTCCATTTTTTCTTTTACAAAACGATGATACAATCCTTTGAAGCTTTTAAAACATTCCATACTTGCCTTCAAAGATGATATAATCTTCTTAAGCTTTCACAACATTTCATCCTTGCCTCCAAAGATCATGTCATTTAAAGATAATATCCTCGTCTGAAATGTTTAAAACATTCCATCCTTGTCTTTAAAGATGATGCCATTAAAGTTTATAAAACATTCCATCATTGCTTTCAAAGATGATGTCATCCTTTAAAGTTTTAAAAATATTCCATTCTTGCCTTTACAGATATCAGTGCTCATTAAACATTGCATCTTTTCTTTCAAAAAGATGATGCCATCCTTTGAAGCTTTTAAAACATACCATCTTTGCCTCCAAAGCTTTTACAACATTCCACCTTGCCTCCAAAGATGATGGCATTTAAAGATAATGTCCTCTTCTGAATTTTTTTTAGACCTTCCAACCTTGCCTTTACAGATGATATCATCCTTTAAAGCTTTTAAAACATTTAATTCAATTCATTGAGTTTTAGTGGTAATAACACATCAGTTTGAATTGACAAATCAGTTAACTTATGAATGTATAAATGATTAATTTTTACGTTCTAACAAAACAATGATAGCAGTGTTATTACCTCCGCCAAGAAGGCTATGCGATCAGGAGGGTTAGTTTGTTTGCTTGTTAGTTAGTTTGTTAGCAACATAACTCAAAAAGTTATGGACGGATTTTGATGAAATTTTCAGGATATGTCAGAAATGGCATAAGGAAGAACTAATTAGATTTTGGGAGTGATCCGGATCACCGTCTGGATCCAGGAACTTTTGAAGGATTCTGTACTATTGGGAGATAGGGCTAATGGTGGAGGTCTGTGCTGTTTGAGTGCTTTTCTAGTTAGTAATGGAATCTATAGAAAAAAATTGAATCTTATCTTATGAAACATTCTATCCTTGCCTTTAAAGATGATGTCATCCTCTAAAGCTGTTAAAAAATTCAATCCTGGCCTTTGATGATGTCATCAGATCTTACGAAACATTTCATCCTTGTCTTTTAATGCGGGCCAGTCTAGACCCGCAGCTTTTGTCCACATTAAGGATTCCCAGTTGGTATCTGGATGCCCAGAACAGATGTTAATCTATAATCATTTAAAACGGGGTCTTGGCTGTGGCGCTACCTTGTAGTGCTGCAGCAGCTGGTGGCACGGCGTCGCACTGTCCTGGTAAAGATGAGTAAGCGTCATCATCCCCAGCTTCTCCGCCAGTTTCATCCACGAAACGTCTCCAACACTCAGCACCTCCACTAGTCGGGACAGCGTGTCCTCATCCAGACCCGAAGCCTCCACCTCTGAAATGCCAATACGCCGTTCATTAGACCATTCCGCCATTTCTATGGTTAATGTTTGCTTTGATATTTGATATGATATATATCGTTAGCTAACAGCTCTTAGAGCAGCGTTTTAGACAAACCTTCACTGCTGCTCGCTCTCATCTTCTTACTACTGTGACGACTCGACCTAGGACTGGAGCTCAACAGATTCCTCACCTAAGGAGACAAGGAGAGGAGACAAGGAGAAAAGGCAAAGAAAGGAGGCAAAGGAAGTAAGAGAGGGGGCATTAGAGAAGGAGATGAGGAAGAAAGACAGGGAGAAGAAAAGAGAACATGAGGGGCCAAATAGAGATGGGGAGGCTAAGGACAGCATCCTCAAAACTGAATGATTTCTACATCTCCTTAATTAGCTGAAATTTGAATTTAGTAGGCCTTTCTCTCCACAGGATTGATTAGTCACCTTCTGACATCTGGCGAGATCCAGGGGGGTGTGTCCTCCTGCAGGTCTCTTGCGCGGGTTGACTGGCGGCGAGGCAGTGTCTCTTTCCTTGACCTTCTCTATGATTGGTTCATCCTCTTCGTCTGAAGACGAGCTGAAAAAGAGTGGCTCGTCGTTCTCCACATTCTTATCAGCGCCTAAAGCACAGAACCATGAGGTTAGTCATGCTCTCCATAGGTCTGAGTCTGTTTCAGGGAAAAGTCAGATGTTCAGACGACATCTTCTACCTAATAACGTAGAGATTCTCTCTAGACTTTAGATAAATTAAGATCGAAAAATCAGATGTTTGGATGCGTCTTCTACCTAAATACGTCGAATAGATTTTCTCTAGACTTTTGTCAGGGATAAATAAAGATATTTCTTAACTCTCATGAATATCTGTATATATCAAATCCAAGCTGAGATCTGATTTAGACCCTGGTTTTTCTCCGTCCGAACTTAACAGGCAATTTTCTGACCTGCGGCGATGAGCATGGAGCAGAGCGTCGGAGAACCCAGACTGGCGGCCAGGTGTAGCGCTGTGTTTCCTCCAAATGTGCTGGCGTTAACGTCGGCCTTCAGCTGGTGATGACACAAAAAAAGTGAGCCTTACTATGTGGTGATTGGACGACGACCAGTGTGGGTGTTGTTTCTGCGTCTTACCTCGGTGATGAGTGTGCACGCCACTTTAAAAAGGTTCTCTTTGACAGCAAGGTGGAGCGCAGTGTTCCCACTTTTCTGCTCAGGAGCATTGATTTTGGCTCCGCCCTCCACCAGCAGACGGAGGCAGCGCTCACCATCCCTCCTCACAGCCAGGTGGAGAGGGTGGAGACCTGAAACCAGGTCAAACACATTAACACTGTACTTCCTGTTCATTGCTTCCTGTTATTGAGCTGTTTCTGTTTTACAGTCGACAGCCAATCATCTTATATTCCTTAACAAACTTGACCACGCCCCCTCTCTCACCATGGAAGTCGGGTGTGTTCACCAGGTTGGTGTGGCGTTCTCCCAGGTGAGCCAGCAGGGGGCGTAGCGTGGTGTGATCTCCTGCCAGGGCTGCTAGGTGTAGCGGACTGCGGCCATCTTTGTCCACCAGGCTGGGGTCGGCCCCCGCCCTCAGCAGCACCTCGACCACCTTCACCTGGCGGGTTATCACAGCCAGGTGGAGTGGCGTCTGCAGAGACAACAGGAAGTGATGTCATCACAGTGAAGGGTCATGGTAGGTAACTAGCCATTACCAGCTGAGCTAACAGTACTAATGGTTCAGTAGATTTGCCTTGCTGTTAGCTTTGATTAGCCTGGTGAGGCCGCTAACTGTGAGCTTCATTGTTACTGTACATTGTTGTGATGCTAGGTTAGTTAGCAAGGGGCTAACATTAGCTCTGTTGAAGAGTTATCTATGCTAAGCTTATTTTTAAGGTGTCTACATATTTACAGTTAAGTTTGCATTTTTTACCTTTCTATGCCTCAGTAAGGAATGACTTCCTGTTTAAGCTGGTTAGCTGTGTTAGCATGTGTTACCTGTTACAAGTAGCTCACCTGCCTTCTTTTAAGCTCCATGTCCCAAATCCAAACAAAAACATCTAGAGAATACCAAAAGCCACTCAGATTTATTGAAAGTCGTAACCACATCTGAAGTCCTAAGCTTTAAATGTCTCGTCCTAAACGAGCCATTTGAATTTTTTCATAAAGTTAGCTAATAGCCCTTCTGTTTCCCTTAAACTTCAGAGTAGAAAGGATTCCAGAAACAACAATTTAACTGCCATCTAACACTGCCTGCTAACTCTAACCAGAGCAAGTTAGCCTCAATTCACTGATCTATTTGCAGAATCACATATCAGACAAACTGGTTAATTCAGACCAGATGATTTTTGGCACTTTCCAAATAACAAACACACCTGGTCAGGTGTAGCTAATTTAAATTTAGGCTGAGTACTGACATCTTGATGATGATGTTGGGAATCTGCCATGTGGTGGATTTCATGAAACAAAGACCTAGCCTAAATGGCAGTGGGAGAGAAACTTGGAGGGAAACTTGCATACAATCGGCAAATACTCCCAGTAGGACTCATGTTCCCAGAAGGACTCATCTTCCCAGTAAGACTCATTTTCCCAGTAGCCCTTGCAGCAGACCATAATCTCCTCTTTGATAGGAGGAGACTGCAGGGGGTGCAATGGTTTTCCCAGCTTCACCCTAAAGTTCACTAAAAGTCAGCCATCGGCCGGTCGAGTACAAAAGTTTCTTTCTTTCCTTTGGCATCATCTGGACAGGATTGCTGCAGAAAGCCCACCATTATCCAAGGAAGGATAACTCTTCTCCTGCCTCAGAAAGACGATACAAGCCCTGCCCTCATCCTGAAGCTCAATCTTGACGCCAAGAGACTTTTAACTTGCTGGAACCATGGAAGGAATATTAGTGGACTGACCTATGCTCACTTCTTGATGTGTTGGACATCAGATTCTAATCACACTAGAGACTTTGATCTGGGCAGAAACAGCTGTAGCAAGTGTTGATTTTTTGCTGTGTACATTTATGTCCATTACAGTGCATTAGCCTACACAAACACTAGTGCGACTGCTATAATCAAAGTCCATATTGATGTCATAATGATGACATATTGATGATGTGTTGATGATATGTTTGTGGCAGTGGGTCAGACGGTTAGCTCAAAGTCACCTACCTGCTGCAGGTGGTTGGCGATGTTGATGGCGTTCTGCTGCTGACTGCTGAGCAGTGTGTGGATGAGTTGCTGGATCACACTTGTTTGCTGATGGATGATGGCGAGGTGCAAAGGACTGTGGGAAAACATTCCATCAGAACAATCTTTATATTAATCTAACCAATGTCAGAAGTACCAGAATCAGAGGTTAATCTGGATTAAACTTCATTTAAGTCGTCATCATTCTGGTCTTAGTCTTGTCAAAGCTGGGTAAAGACTCACGTGTCTCCGTTGCCATCTTGGACGCCACAGAGATGTCTCTGGATGGCCAGAAGGACCCTGGGGTCTCCAGTGGTGCAGTACTGCAGAAGAGCGGCTGCGGTGTGTCTGGCGCTCTGAGATGCTCTGCTGTGGAGTGCTGCAGCTGAAACAGGAAGTAGAATGGCGCCATTAACACCACGTCTACTAACCACTTTCCTAACAACGCCAGGTGCTGCTTCGTTAATTGCCGTTTACCGAGCTGAATCAGCTGCTGCTGTAGAGGTGAAGCTGTCTGACTAACACCTGTCTGTGGGGCGGAGCCTAACATTGGAGCGCCTCCCCCTCCTCCAAAGCCTGTGAAACCACCTGTGAAGAAGCTTCCACCCCCTCCACCAGCACCATTCATCTGCTGGTTATACTGGAAACCTGCAGGAAAAAACAGGAGGAAGTCAGCTCAGACTGGACTGCTTTACATCACTGATAAAATAATAATTACACTAGAGTACTAGACTGGTAGTGTGTTTAATATGATTTTAATTAAAGCATTTCCTTTTTTTTTGGCTCTTTAATAAAATAAAACAGATTAGAAACAGATAAAGTTATATATAAACAAGAGAACTACCCCTTATCTTTTAAATATGGCTGTCATAAAGCTCAGACTGTGTAGATGTAGTGAAGGTCCACTCTCATTGGCTCCAGCTATAGAGTAATAATAGTGATGTGATGAATTAATCGTGTCTGTGGTCTTTTAGTTTTTTCTGTGTATTTGTTTTAACCCTGAAGGTTGACTAAAAATCCCCACCTCCTCCTCCTCCTCCTCCTGCTCCTCCTCCATAACCTCCGGCACCTCCTCGCCCTCCTCCTCCTCCGTTCCAGGAGCCGGTCTGACAGTGAGGCAGAGGTTTCTGCTTCTTCCTCAGAACCTCCTCTTTGTCTGCAGAGCAGAGGGTCAAAGGTCAGAGATGGTGTTAAAGGAAAAGTGACACTGGAAACAGGCTACTGTTATTGACATTTCCCTTCCTGAGCTTGCCGTGTGGTGAACAAGTGAACGATGTGAGTGGGTGAACATCTGAAACTCCACATGCCAACGTTTCCACCGGGGGAAACTCCAGTATAACCGTGACCTTAAACACCCATCAGCCTTCCTGATGGGGATTTACAGGTTAAAACCTCCTCGGGTACAGATGATGACTAGATTTTTTTTATGAAGTATTTCCCAAAGGCTGCTAAACAGAGCAAGTATTTTTAACCCAGCTTTTCTTAACATCCTAGTTTTATTTTGGATTCTAACATCATTTTTAAAAAATTATTTGACAAAAACCAACCACTAGCGGGGTCTAAATTCTTGGTTCTTAACTGGTCCAGCCTCAGGACTCACCAGTTTCTTCAATGACAAGTTGCAACTCAAATTTCCAGAAATGTTTAACAATGCATGTTTATTCTAATGAATAACATTACAGTTTGGATCTTGAATGGAACAAAATACAAAACTGACACATTTAACACCCCATTTCCCCACAATTACTGGCAAACTCTGGCCAATTTCGAGAAATCTTGCGAAATTACCTCACAAGAGTGGGAGAAGCAGTTTTGCTATTGCATGATTATCAGATAAGTGGGTTGAAATATTAAAGAAAATATGTAAATTTACCTAAATTTACCTAAATTTTGCATAGATGCATGTCCTCCAAGGACTTTTCAAAGACTTTATGCCTTTTTTCCAGACACACATTCACGACCTACTGAAAACAGCTCTGCTTACCAACTGTTGGGTCCCGACCTACAGTTGAAAAACACTAGTCCAAACGATGATGATCCCCCTGATGCTAATAGTTGGTTGTGCCTCCTTTTTGCTGGATAACAGCCTGCAGTTGTTTGTTGTAGTTTTAGTCTCCTTAAGAATCCCAGCCCATTCTTCTTCGGCCAATCTCTCAGGCTCCTCCAGATTTGATGGGCTTCTGGCACGGACCTGACCTGACACACCAGATGGATTTGTTTCACACATCCATTGACGGCGTTTGGAAAAGAGCAGAGCCTTTGAAAAAAAACTTGGATGGTGACTGAACGTTCTGTCTGTCACATCTTTACATGACGAATTAACTCCATAGAAAGCTGCATAATGCGAACCATGGCGACTGTAGACATGTCAGTACACACCTTTTGTCATTTTTGAAAAGAAAACAACTCAATGCTGTTCTTTGTTCTTCTTTTAATGAAAAAATGTTCTGATAAAACTTACGCTTTACCAGCATCCACGTTAATGTCTTCAGTCATAATTGCACCGGCCTCTTCTCGCTGTTTGCTTACGTCATGACTCTGCCGTGCCTGAAAGTACTGCCCTCAACGCTGATTGGTCCTGTCACTTTCTAACCAGGCCCAGACAGTTCAGATGGGAGCTTTGCAAGATGGATTTGCCAGCAAGAAACACCGGGCGAATCCATCTGATTTGCACTGTTAGCATGGACCTTGGTCTTCAGTTCCCCCCAAAAATTATGGGATTCAAGTCAGGGCTTTGGTCAGGACAGTCAATAAGGTTGACTTTGGTCTTCTGAGGGTAGTTCTTCACCAGAAGCGACATACTGTATGTTTTGGGTTGTTGTTGTGTTGGAAGACAAAGTGATGACCCAGACCCAGTTTTGTTGCTGACTGCTTCAGGTTTTCTTTCAAAATCTTTACATTTCCTTCTTTCTTCATGATTCCTTCCACTTTTACCAGATTCCCAGTTCCAGATGCACTGAAGCATCCCCACAGCATAATCCTCCCACCACCATGTTTTACTGTGGGGACAGTGTTCTTTGGGTGATACGCCTCGCCCTTCTATCTCCAAACATAAGCAATGTCTCTATGGCCAAAGAGCTCTAGTTTGATCTCATCTGACCAAAGGACACGCTTCCTGTGTTCATAATCCTTCTCCAGGTTGTCCTTAGCAGACTTCAGTCTGGCTTGAAGGTTTCTCTTCTGCAGAAATGGACTTTATCTTGGTCTGTTCCTGTGCAGGGCTCCTGTGCCTTCTTTGAGACTACAATTCCTGACCAAGCTAAATCATTCACTAGTGTCTCTGCAGTCTTTCTGGGGTCTTCAGACACATCTCTCACTAGTTTTCTTTCCAGACTGCTTGACATCTTTCTCCTCCTACCTCTGCCAGGCATGTTCTGGACTGTGTGGCTCTCTTTGAATTTCTTGATTATACTGCTCACTCAATTTCTTGACTCTTGGAAATGCTGTGATAACTTTGAAGATCCTTCTCCTGCTTTGTGAGCATAAGCAATTCTCTTTCTCAAGTCTAAACTGATTTATTTGTTTTCCCATGATGCTTTCTCCAGTGGAAGCACAAACCCCTGAAGTTTGTAAACTGTGTGGAAATGTAAAGATAACCCCCAGTTTAACTTGATTTTACAAGTTTTGAGCATTACAATGTTAAAGACCATCATTGAACAACAGCGGTTATCATTTAGATCCTGGTAGTTTTTGATTTTTGTCAAAAGATTTAGTTTAAAATGATGTTAGCATCAAAAATAAAACTAGTATATTTGGAGAAGCGGAGTTAAAAATTCCTTGTTCTGTTTAACAGCAACTGGGAAATATCTGTATATCAGTAATCTGTATATCAGTCGCTAACCCTGGCACCATGAAGGGGACTCACCTTGAACCTGGGGGATGTAGGTGAACGGTTTTGGGTCGCTGCTGTCGCCGGCCTTTTTCCTCTTCAGCTGAAGGAAGACGGTGACGGGACGCTCGATCTCCGCTTTGTGGTACGGCGGGGTTTTGAACACGATGGCGTACTAAAGATAGGAAGTAGAGTTTAAAGTCTGAATGAGATAAACGCTGATCAGAGGTCAGCACAGACTCAAACTAAAAGCTCTTCTTAAAAAGCCCAGTTCAGACTAAAGATTTGTGACGTGATTAGACAATTTTAAAACGCTGCTGGGGACGATAACAGTGGTCTGAACCGGGACGTTGCAATTCACATCAAGCCGTATGATGTAGTCACCAGCGATTCAGCTTGTCAAGTCGCAGACAGATGGTTTTAGAATGTCACAATCAGATAAATGTGAAAAGGAGAAATATAAATCTTGTTTTGAGGGCTTTCTTTGGATAATCATGCAATTTATTTTGGAAATTACATCATGATTACATCTATCTTTTATAATCAATCATCATCAACACTAGGGGCTGAGTCGACTAGTCGACTTTACTGCTGTGTGATGACTCTTTTTGCTTGAAGGTGACTAGTCACTCATCACAAGACCAGACATTTACAATGCCTAATGTGCAGCTCTTTTTCACTGATTGAGGTTGACTGAGGTTTTAGATACTGTAGACCACAGTCTGATAAATGTGCCTCATCACATTGTCATGTCTTACCAAGCATCATCATGGTTTGTCAACTATTTGATTGGAAATGTGTTCAGATGGCTGGATCCACCTCTTTCTTTTCTGAAGGTCCTAAAGACGTGTCTCAGGATTCAGTCTTAAGACCTATTTTATTCTCTATTTATGTCAACAATCTGTGTGAAAACTTATCAAATGCCTCAAATTATTTTAAGCAGACCATTATTTTAGTTTTTGTTAATAAATGTTACAGGCCTTTGAGTTTTTAATCTGCTGTAAGTGTTTTTCAGTCTTGTCTTACTTAGTTACTTTCCCAGTCTTAGTCTTAAATGCTAATAAAACCAAATTCATGGTCAATACAAGTTCAAATACAATTGAGTTACCAGGGAACATCCCATCAGTTTTAATACACAAGGCTGACCTACTGATCTAGTTTCAAAACTATAAATATCTGTGTTTTCTTTGTGATCTGAGCAATACTAAAGGGCATTTTATATGTGACCTTAGGTCTAAATGGGTTAAATAACAGCTAAATCAACATAAAATAAAACAACGGACACCAAGAATATGGCAGGTAAAGCATATAATGTCCCACTCTAGAAATTGTGACAGTGCATCAGGGTTGTTTTTGTAAATTCTATGTTATATACCATATAGTTGTTCGCACTCACACCAAAATGTTAGTAAGCTGCCTGTTGTTAGGAGTATAGGGATTATGATTTGCTAAATACATAATATGCGAAATATAATATGATATATATATGAAAACATATGTATGATAAAATGCTACACATTATCATACACAGGTCATACATGAACAAATGCAGTAATGTGCCAATGGTAGAGACAGATTTATCGTGTGGTTACTAAATAAATCACTTTTAAAGTGAGTAGCTGTTAGAGTCGCTACCATGGAAACAATGCATCGTCTCCGTCAGTCACAGCAGTGTGCACTGGGAGGAGTTTAGAACGTCTCAAAGTGGAACGCTGCAAGCAGCTTGAAGTTTCAACTCAAATCTTTGGTCTGACCTTGGCTTAACAGATCATTACAACAGAATTTATCAGATAAAAGCTCTGAACAGGACTGATGGATCTCATTTTCACCTACACTAAACATCTGAGATGGAGCTCTGTGTAAATTAGAGATTAATCTCATTAATGATGATTAACAAATGTCAATAATTAGTGCATTAATTATGTTATTCATAATTAATCTCATGCTTAAATGTCTCTTTCAGCACACTTTGGTTAACCATCAGCGTCTCCCTGATTAAGAGAAAACTAGAGCCTCCAGCCTTCATTTACAGCAGGGGTGTCCAAACTATGGCCTGGAGGCTGAATGCGGCCCATGGTTCATGTTTGATCGGCCCACGGCAAGTTCTAATGATTACATGGAACATGGCCCCCACCGGAGCATGAGGCTTGTGATTGACTGTATCAAACTTCTTAGGTTCAGCACCAGGGGGCGCTGCTGTGCTTATTCTGAATTTATTGATGGGCCTTTTCATGATTGAACTGAGACAACACTGTACATGGTAACCAAAATAATAATAGGGATATCTGTCTATATAATGCCCTTATTGATTAGATCTGTTTTAGGAGTTCAGACTATCCCAGACTGGATTTACAGGCTGTTCCTCTCTGCAGGACGGAACACATAAATAAAGAGTGGATCCCCGTCTGCAGACACCGCTACACCTCTGCTGTAATGTTGACTCAGTAGAGTTGGTACTGGCCTCTCTGCCAACATTCTCCTCCTTTAGAGCTGACCGTCTGTTGTTATGAACCAGATCAGTCTGACTCGGTCTCTCCCTCCAAGTTACCTCTCACAAAGACCCAAAGACACAGACCTGTTTGTGGACATCAGTGGGTGAGAAGTCCCCAAACGCCTCCCAGCATCCGTCCTCCTCGTCTTCGTAAAATCTGATCTCAATGTCATCTAGAACAGTCAGCACAGGGGCATGATGGGATATTTATCCAGCTTCCAGGTCAGAGTTTAGACCCTGGCCTGGCTCACAGTTTAAAATCATAAACTTGGTCTAAATCTCACTACAGAGGAAATCCTGTCCTAAACACCTTTCTTATTAATGTAGATTAATTTATCATCATTATTCTGTTAAAGGTATAAAAATTCAAATCAAGCGTCCCAACCTTTCTGAACTTTGTCACACAGCAGGAAGATCTCGTCTCCTCCGAGCACCGAGCCGCACGTCTTATCCATCCTGGAGATCTTCAGGTTAGAGGCATTGGGAGACTCTGCAGGCAGAACAGATCAGTGATGAGTTATTCAGATCAAAAATTTAGATCTGGTCCATTTTTGTCCAAATAAAAGTCACCGTGGTGTTAAGTAGACGCTGCAGAGATTAAAATAAGACAGATGTGTAGAATTAAATCCTAAAACACAGCTTTAAAGGGTCCATAACATACCAGAACTCCAGAGCTCATTTTAACATCCTGAGATCATGACTTATTGATTTTTCTTTAATCTTTCCATTCAAACCTGCTGTAATCTGCCTCCTTGTTCTTAGATTTTCATTTTTTCCTCTAAATGTCTGTTTGATCTCAAATCTTTAGTTCAAAGTTCAAAATATGCTTTAATGGCATGAATGGTTAAAACCTTTGTTGCCAAAGCTGAGTACATAAACAAAACAAAACAAATAATAATAATGACAATCACTATAACACAACTAATAATAATAAAATATTTACAAAAAAACAAAGTTATTGACATAAAGTAGGCATGGGAACTGAATTTTTTCTTCCAGGGCAGCCCTGCTACGACTAATACGGCGTCAAAGTGGATGCTAGGGTTCTCTAGGGTTCCTCTGTCTGGACTCACTGCTGTCGTAGATGGGGTTAGAGACCACGGGTTTAAGCGCTCTGGTGAAGCCCCCGTTACTGTCCTGCAGGTAGGCGGTGAACTTCAAGCGGACGATGTTCAGGTCCATCACCTTTCCCAGCTCCTTGGCCTCCTTCAGAATGGAGTTCTCCTCTGAATCTGAGGAACAGACACGTAGAGAACAGTTCTGAAGGTTTTCAAAGATCTCAACAGAGAGACAAGGCTGCAAAAAGGACCTGAATTTCATTAACACAAACAGGACGTCTTGAATGTTCTCTGTCTGAATGTTCTCTGACTGTTCTTTGTCTGAATGTTCTCTGAATGTTCTCTGTCTGAATGTTCTCTGCCTGAATGTTCTCTGTCTGGATGTTCTCTGTCTGGATGTTCTCTGTCTGAATGTTCTCTGTCTGGATGTTCTCTGTCTGGATGTTCTCTGTCTGGATGTTCTCTGTCTGGATGTTCTCTATCTGGATGTTCTTTGTCTGGATGTTCTCTGTCTGGATGTTCTCTGTCTGGATGTCTCTGTCTGGATGTTTTCTGTCTGAATGTTCTCTATCTTGATGTTCTCCACAGTGACATTCTTGCAGAGCGACAGATAAGCTGGGTTTACCTGTGATGTGGCAGTGAGCTCCTTTCTGTCTCCGCCTCTCGTCTCTCAGCCTCCGACTCAAAACGTCCACGACGCCCTTCTTTGTTACATGGAGGATCCCCAGGTTACTGAAGCTACAGGAAAGACATCACCATGGCTAAAATTAACTTCATTTCAAAACCAGAATGGACCGATGCTTCAGTTAGAGTCTGACTAACCATCCATCAACAAGGACAGAAAAAAACTCAATAAAATACATCATACATATCACACAAAAAAAATGATAAATATATGTAGTTATCTGTCTATAGAGACTGAAGTGTCTTTAGTGAATACAGCAATACATTTCCACTCAGAAACTGTTGACACCTACACCACTGTCATAGTACTTTTTGGTTTTCAACATGAGAATTCCTTCTAATGACACTGCCACTTCTTACTCAATCATTTGAGCATTAAAAGCTTTCCGTTTCATTTGAATAATCACTTGAACATATTTTCTGAGGCTGACGGTGTGTGCTTCCTCGACTTCCTCTTTGGACATTTTTTTGTCGATGAGTCACGCTGTTCTGACGAGGAATAAAACATAAAAACTTTCCTCCCACTCTTCTTGGAACTTTTGTTTTGATGAATTAATGTCTCAGGGGAATCTGCTCTAGTTACTTTGATGATTGCAATGATGATGAAATGATTGCAGGTGTTCTGAACAGTGATCTGATTGGATACTGACGAGGCTGTGAGGTCATTGGGGCCGATGTCCAGCGTGCAGGTGCCGTTCTCGGTGCAGTGGCGTCCAACCAGGCTGTGAGCATGAACTCGAGGGGGGTCGGTGTGGGTCACCAGCTGGACCTCGACCCGGGCATGGCCCACGTAGTTGTTGATCTGGAAACACAAAGAAGATGTAAGAATGGATCAATAAACAAAGCTTAAACACTGATGTGAAGGTGTGAGAATGGCTGGTTTCATATTAGAGTGAGGCACTGGAGGGTTAGTTATGACTGAGACAGAAACACCAGAGGACAGGAAGAGCTGCTTCACCTAAAACAACAGGGATTAACATGACTATACAATGACTATTCATGTTATCCTTAATAACATTAACTAGAAACTCATCAGGAACTAGAAATTCGTCCTTGTACGCGATGAGAAAGAGGCAGAGGATGTTGAGGGGAGATTTAAGATGACAGTGTGTTACCCACCTTTACTGTTGGGTACGTTCTTCGGTTCTTCTCACTGGAGGCCCCTGGGAGCCCACCATGGGAGGGACCCTCACACTCATAACGGAAACGAAACCCTCTCTGGGAACAAAGAGCGTTACTGAGGGTGAGTTCATCAGGTTCATCTCTGTCTTTGTGTTTGAGATAATAGGAATGTGATGATAAAAATAAACATGATACAAAACATATAAAATATATAAATAAATATGCAAACAGCATGCAAACATGAGTGGACCCAACATTGATCCCAGTGGAACACCGCTGTGTAAAACCACAGCTGACTCCTGCTTTGTCTTTTCCATGCATGAATTTCCTTCCAAGAGTCAGGCTGAAACTGCTTTAATAGAATCAGTAAATTCAGGAAGTCACACGACGTCCTCACCTGTTTAGGCTCCTCGATGATTTGAATGTATGGACCATGAGCTGAAACAAAAGAGAAAAAAAAGGAAGTTTTAGTTCATGTCTCCATAAAAACCTTTAGTTCACCTGTCTGTCATCTGAGACTTGAAGATTTCTGGATTTTACTCTTCTTTTGTTATTGTTTATGAGCAACAGGACTTTCTACGGCAAGTAATAAGGAACTCACAGGTATTTCCCCACTGTCTAACTCCTTGAGAGTGGGGCTCTACCTTTCTGAGGACATTTTAGTCACCTTCTGCAGAAAAATGACGCTACCCTGGTAATAAAAGAAGTTTTCAGGTTGGACTCCCCTCATAGTGCAATCTCATCTGGGAATCTTCAGAACAATCATGGGTCGGATTTTCAGTAAAGGTGTCTGAATGTCTCAGAGCTGGTTTCCAGGTAAGACTGAGGCATTAAAAAAGGTGTCATGAGGGTGCGTAAACCCCCTTTCTTTAGGCTCCGATACTGAGGACAGCGGATCCAACTGTACAAGGTTTGAGACACCCCTGGGAACATAGGAGACCCCTTAACATTCCATTATTCTGAAATGTTCCAAGGATATCATACTCTTGAGCTGAGGTTCTCAACTGGTGGGTCGGGACCCAAAAATCTGTTTTTCCATGATAACAAGTTCATTTGAGTCATCTTCTTGAGTTTTGAACCTGTTCAATTTGGGTTAAAAATAGTTCTCTTATTCTGATTATTTAGTATCTCAAAAAGAAAACATCAAAAATGGACACCTTATCATGGAAGAAAATACAATATATGGTTACATGCTACTGCTACACAATTAATCTAATTGCAAGTGCAAGACTATCAGGCTGTGCAATTACATAACCGCAGAAAAGGAGGCAAAATATCTGCATATTAAATGAAAGCATGTTAAATGTTTGCAAAAAAAGCATGCTGAAGGCTTATTAGTTTGCAGTGGTGCCACCATTATGCTTTGTAGAAGAACCTTTATTTTTAAAGAAGAAAAAAACATTTTTATATTTTGAAAGCAATACTGTAAAAACTTCAGGGTTTTTTATGCTTCTTAATTACATTTTGAACTGAGAAAAACATACTTCAGAACTAATATTATTCTCTGCATTTTCTAGGATAACCAAGCACAAAGACTTGTGATACCATTTATAAATTTGATTAAAAACATCACTATATTGTCTACTATGATACACCCTTCAATATTCATTGTTCAACCAATTTGAATTAAGTCATGATTGCTAATTAGGGAGACTGTGGTGGGTCCTGAGGCAAGACCAGTTGAGAACCACTGATCTAGAGCAGTGGTTCGGGACCTAAAAGTGGGTCACGAAGTTCTTTCTACTGGGTCGCGAATGTATGCAGGGGGAAAAAGATGTGACAAAACTCTATCTACGGACGCCTTAAGTGGACATGCAGTAATTTCTTTCTTTTTTTTGTTTTTTTAGGTTTTCCTATGATTATGAGTAAAACTAAGTGTTTCTCTCAACATTTCTACCAATTTATCTCCCTTTTGTTGGAATATAAATCTAGTTTACCCAAGACAACAAGGAAATTCTAAGAGAAATTACCAAACATCTATGCTATCTCTGGAAAATGGAGTAAAATAATAATTTCTAACGTGTGTTAGTCCCGTCTTTTTGTTCAACAAGTGTTTTCTATTTAAAGTCAAAACATCAACATTTTTTGGAGTTTTCTTATGTCTTCATGGTGTAATGGTAGCCAAGAATACTGACTGATGACTTTCATGGAATTAATGTGTTTTGTTTTGTTTTTTTTTTTTATTTGGGTCATGATTTCTCTTAAGGAGGATGTGGTGGGTCCTGATGCCTGACCAGTTGAGAACCACTGGTCTAGAGAACATACATGGTCTATCTGCTCTGGATTTACATAATTTATTTAGCTCAACAGAATGAACTCTGAACAATAATGTTAAAGTCATAAAAAGGGTTGAATGCTAGAGCATCTTCATTTTGAAAGGTCACTGATGGTTTTAGGCAGAGGTGGAAAAAGTAACAGACTGTTGTACTCGAGTTAAAGTAAAGTTACTTTGGTTAAAATTAACTTAAGTAGAAGTAAAATTACTTGTTGATAAATCTATTCAAGTAAAAAGTAAGTCATTTAAAGTTTACTCAGAGTATTGAGTACTGACAAGAGAATATGGCTCTACAACAAGGCTGTTTATTATAAGGAGTGACTTCACCTACAGTCAAACACAAAAGCTGTTTTGGGGTCATTCCCTTGCTATTTGCTACTGACTGTCATGTGTTGTGGAAGTCAACTTGTTCCATTTTCTTGTTGTTGAAAGAAAGCTTAGACCTCCTTGTTTTGGCTTTAAGTGTTTATTTTTCACTCACTTCATGTTTTTTAAAATGTAGTGAAGTACAGTGATTCCCCTAAAATATACTTAAGTAAAAGCAAAATTACTGATTTTAAAAAGTACTCAAAAAACACAAGTACATGAAAAAACCACTCAAGTACAGTAGATTGAGTGAATGAAATTAATTTCATTCTACCCTGGGTTTTAGGAGACACGACTGTCTGAGTGATACCAAAGGAACTAAATGTGGGTTCAAATCAGAGACCAGGACCCGGATCTGAATACACCTGACCCCAAAGTCGGGCTCCTATTCCTCTGATCACAAGCACTCAGGCACTGCATCCAAGTCTACTTGAAGACACAGTCTCGAATGTGGACTCGGACACAGGAGATGAGAACGCAACCGTACCAAAGATGATGTCACCAAAACATACATCTTTAAAAAGACAAACTCTGACAGTCACTGATGTAAGCACAGACCAGCAGGTGGAGAAGAGGGAGAGGAGGGAACCGTGCTCAGGTATGGTTCTGAAACAATCCTGTCTAATGTGAATGCAACCTGAAACGAGGAATGTTCCACATCCTTAGCGTGCGTACCTGTCTCGGGTATGTAGGGTTCTGTCTTGATGTCCACAGGAGGAATGTAGTCGTACTGCATCAAATTCATCTGCAGCTAAAGAAGAAGCAGAAGAGGAAAATCAGGGTCTCTGACAATAAATGAACATTTTCTTTTTAAAAATAAAACCTTAGAGTTTGGATGAGGTCACACCCGATTAATCAGGTTCTTGTTCTCAATATTTTTGCCGCTGTGTTGATTGCAGCATTCATTTCTTTGACTATGAGTTTTACATTAACAGCATAGTAACATGGAGTGAGTTTAATATGGCAAGATATCTGCAATAAATGCTCTAGTATGCTGTTTTTGTGATATAATTAAAATCCTACAGATGTTATTGATATTCAGTTATATTCACAGATCAGTGAAAAAGAATCTCCACTTCCTGATTTTTTATTTTTTGTCTCACTTAAATGTCTCCGATCATCAAACATCAAAGATAACCAGAGTAAATACAAAGGTCAGTTTTTAAATGAAGACTCAATTATTAAGGGAAAAAGCCATCCAAACCTACCTGCCCCCCTAAACCTAATAACTGGTTGTTCCATAGTTGGCAATTGAAAAAAAGTGAAAAGTGGGTGCCAACAAAGGACAGTCAACATAAGGGAAAGATTGTTGGTGTTCACTGCTGTATAAATATCATTGGGGAGGAATTTTATCCCACTCTACTTTGCAGAATTGTTGTAATTTAGCCACATTGGAGGGTTTTCCAGCATGAACAGCCTGTTTAAGGCCATGCCACAACATCTCAAGCAGGTTTAAGTCCAGGCTCTGACTTGCTCGGTCCAGAACCTTCATTCAGTGTTTTTAGTCCAGTCAGGGGTGGACTTGTTGGTGTGTTTGGGATCATAGTCTTGCTGCATAACCCAAGTGTGCTTGAGCTTGAGGGCATGAACTGATGGTCAGACATACACCTGCAGGATTTTCAGACAGAGAGCAGAATTCATGGGTCCATCAATTACAGCAAGTGGTCCAGGTCCTGGTCCAGACCATCACACTATCCCCACCATGTTTGATTGTTGTGGAATTATGTTCTTTTGATGAAATGCTGTGTTAGTTTTACTGCAGATAGGACGGGCTGCACACCTTCCACGGAGTTCAACTTTTGTCTAGTCAGTCCACAGGATGTTTTTCCAGAAGTCTTGGGGATCATCAGAATGTTTTTAGTCAAATGTGAGATGAGCCTTTATGTTGATTTTTGTCAGCCATGGTTTTGGTCTTGGAACTCTCCCATGATGCCATTTTTTGCCCAGTCTCTTTCTTGTTGTTGAATCATGAACTCTGACCTTAACTGAGTCAAGTGAAGCCTGCAGATCTTTAGATGTTGTTCTGGATTCTTTTGGGACCTCCTGGATGAGTCGTCCATGCGCTCTTGATGTCATTTTGGTTGGCCAGCCACTCCTGGGAAGGTTCACCACTGTTCCCAGTTTTCTCCATTTGTGGATAATGGCTCTCCCCATGGTTGACTGGAGTCTGAAAATCTTATAAATGTCTTTGTAACCCTTTCCAGACTGATAAATGTCAGCAAATTTGTTTCTCATCTGTTCTTTATGGAGCCATGGTGTGTTGCTTTCTGAGGTCTTGTAGCCTACCTCCCTTTGTCAGACAGGTTCTATTTAAGGTATTTCTGGATTCAACAGGTCTGGCAATGGTGGTTGACGACAGGACCACAGTTAAATTAGGATTTAACAAGGGGGCAATGACTTTTTCACAAAGGGCCAGGTATGTTTGGGTGGCGTTTTTCCCTTAATAAATGAAATCATCATTTAAAAACTGACGTTTGTATTTACTCAGGTTATCTTTGTCTAATATTAACATAAGTTTGATGATACTAAACATTTAAGTTCGACAAATATGCAAAAAAAATAAGAAATCAGGAAGGGGAAAAGACTTTTCCACAGACTTGTTAATAACTTTAGTCAGTCATCAGCATCAGAAATGCTATTAATTGTTGAGCCATATTTCAACACTATTACCTTAACACGAATATGTCAACAAAGTCTTGAATACAGGACTGTTACTGGTATCGGTGCATCCCTATATCTATTAGAATTACTACTTAGTAAGGTAAACTGATTCTTTTTTCTCAGCACTGAAATTACATTTAAGTTAAATTCACTTGGGGAGAGCAGGGCACAATCTAACACTTTTTGGATTTGACACAATAATCGACTAAAACTATGACTAAAATTGTTCAACAGCCTTTTTTTCCATGAGAAAGACCAGACTAAGACTAACAAAAAATGGATCTTTGATGAATAACACTGACTAAAAGTAAGTTTATTTTTGTCAAGATGACTAAAACTAAAATGTAATTTAGTTTTCGTCAGACATTCAAAATCCATGATATTTTTCCACTGTGGGTAAATCTGTCAAAAATAATGCTGTTGTAGCTCCTCAGCCTCTCAGCTGTAGAAAGCAGGGACCCCAGGTTTGGCAGGGTGCAGAGAACACGCTACCATGATTTGGCACCAGATTAAGACAAGAGAATAAATGCTTGAACTGAAAGTTAAGACTAGATGTAAGGACTTTTTATGGACTAAAACTAGACTAAAACTATAAAGGTTAGAAATGCCTACAATGTGACTAGAACTTAAATGCATCTCATCTAAAGAGTAAGACTAGACTAAAATTAAAAACAGTTGTCAAAATTAACACTGGCTCCTTTAACAATAATATGATTGGCTGTAAGACCTACTAGAAAAAATCAGTTTAAACACAATTAATCTAATCCAGTTCCCATCATATATACATGATGTAGGTATTGTTTGTGGTTCTATGATGAAACATACTTATAACATTTATTCATACCATTCATCTAGTATGAAAATATATAAACATACCTTTCTTTTCTGATAAAATATGTAAGAATATCAATAGAGAGAAAACATAGAAATTAAGATAATATATTAAAATCCATCTTAAAATGGATCTTTAATATACATATTTTCATCATTATATTATTGCATATTATGCATAATATATATTGTATATAATTGATTATTATTATAATTTTTATAAATTGTTATATAAAGAGTTATATATAATATAAAGCTCAAATGAAACATTGTTTGAATTTAAATGTCTTTAGATATATGAGTAAGGATGTCTTAGGTGACTTCCACATAAAATTCCAAAACTGAATATGTAAGTACGTTAAAGAAATTTATGTTAATTCTTTAAAACACACTTTCCCAGAAACCTCAGCTAAAAAAAAAATTCCCAAAATGATCAGAATTAGTAGGTGACACCCAGCTGGTGCCATGGTCACATGACCAGAAACATGTTACACTCAATAATGTTTAACACCCTAAAACACAGATGTCAAACTGAAGGTGGGGGGCCAAATCCGGCCAGTGGTACAGTTGTATCCGGCCTGCATGATCATGCAATCTTTCTATTGTAACTGGCCCACCAGTATGAGGTCTGCAGATTTCCTCTAGTTAACATGTAAATTTTACCTTGATGATTTAAAGTATCCTTGTTAAATTATAAAAATCAGAAAAAGTAAATAGTTAAAGAAATCAGATAAAAAGTCAGGAAGGTGGGAAAAGAAATTAATGTTGTCATTTCATAATTCTAATTTTGCATCTAACAATTCTGACTTAAACTTATGATTTTGACTTTTTTCACGTTTTGACCTTCAAGACTCACAATTCAAAATTCTAACTCATATTTTTACCTTTTAAACTTGTGATTTTGCCTTTCTATCTCATTTATTTGCCTTTTAAAAACATCATTTTGCCGTAAAATTTCATCTTGGAATGATTTATTATCAGTGTTATTTATATTTTTTCCATATTTTACTAATGTTGAAAATGAGATCGACGGTTTATGTTTAAATGTTGACCTTGTCAGGCTCTTAGGTAAGACCTAAATCCAGAATCCGTGAGTGACTTTTTAAATCCTGGCCTAAATAGTCTGGCCCTCAGGACTTCTCACTGGAGCAAACCTGGCCCCAGACTCAATATGAGTTTGACACCCCTGCCCTAAAAGCTCAAACGTTATATTTTACCCCGCATTAGTTTGTGCCCCACTTCTCTCTAAAACTCTGTAAAACTAAGCCACAGTATTTGAGTCTTTCTGCTAAAAATAAAGAATATGTAACATTTCTGTCTATTCTCTTTGTTATTTCAGAGGTGCTGAGATTTATTTAGTAGTGTTTGAGCTCCTTAAAGGCTCTAAGACCTCTCATCAGAGTCTCTGAAAAGACTCAGCTAACATTTAAACCTCTCAGTAGAGTTTAAAGACATTTAAAGAATAATTAGGACAGTTATAGATCTGAAAAGGACTCACGTCGCTGTCGTAGACGTTCATGAACTGGGCTTCAGTCATCCTGGAGAGCAAACAAACAAACCAATAAGCAAACAAACCAACAGGCAGAGTGAAAGTTTTCAGTCCGATGAGGAGAGCTGGCTCCTGTAGAGGAGCGTTGATGACCTAATCTTTAGATGCCGCCGTGTTCCTGCTGAAGAGCTAACGATTCTAAACGCAGAACCATCAGAACGAAGAGAACAAGGAAACAGATGAACAACAAGAACGACAGACAGAAATCTGCAGCAGTTTCACTTTCACAGGATGGCCGAGAGACACGGCTCTCTCTCGCTCTCTGCTCTAACTCGCTCTTTCTCTCTCTGTGTTGTTTAACCCCCCCACCCCCTCCCCTAGCTCTGTTTGCTGTCACTTCCTGGAAGTGGCTGCGGAGGAAAACCCCCAGAATTCCAGATCAGCAGAGGGAGGGGCGGGGTAACAGCTGATTATTCAGACAGAGGAACCAGGAAATGATAGAACTGAGCAGACGAAGAAGAAGAAGAAGAAGAAGGAGGAGGAGGAGGTTTCTGTTTGGGTTCTTCAGATTCAAACTCATGACTGTTTACATACACAGACTCTAATCTAAACCTTTACTTCTTTATTTTTCTCATACTGTTCTATCTACAGACTCGTGTTTCCACTCTTTTCTTTTTACTGTTGCTGCTCTTAATGCCTTGCACCAATCCCTGGGGGCAAATAAAGGTTTTTAAATGGAATAATTACTTCAGCACATATCAATACATCCTGTAAAAATTTATTTTTCTAGTGTTTAATAAAGTTATAACAATAATCAAGGCCATCTGTAAGGGGGAGGGGTATACTGGGGGCCCATGGAAGTCAGCATAATCACGGTCCATTATAAAGTTAATCTGTGATAACAATATTTCATATTTAATCTACATAATAACCATTATTACCAAAGCAACAAATATAAATATTTTATTTACTAGTGCTTCAGTACAATAAAGCCTGTTAAAGAAATTTAAACCCTTTTCCGTGAATCAGAATGACCTTTCTTAGGAAATAACAATGTGGACAGAAACACAGAACTAAACCATTTGGAAAGTAATGTTAGGTTTCAGAGCTAAGCCATAATGAGCACAAATGTCAGGATACCAGAGAATAATGTAGAAGAAACGGAGGCAATTTTAATGGAGAAGGTATGAAATATTGCATAAATACGAATACAATGGGTTGAAAGTAGCAAAATTGAGCAGGAACCGTGGTTAAAAAGAAGTACGAATAAATAATTTGAACATCAGAGCCCAACTAGAAAAGCACTCGGAGAGCGCAGACCTCCGCCATTAGTCCTATCTCCCAATAGTAAAGAATCCTTTAAAAAATCCCTGGATCCAGACGGTGATGCGGATCACTCCCAAAATCTAATGAGTTCTTCCTTATGCCATATCTGACATTTCCTGAAAATTTCATCAAAATCTGTCCATAACTTTTGAGTTATGTTGCTAACAAACTAAGAAACTAACTAACGAACCCTGCCGATCACAGAACCTCCTTGGCGGAGGTAATAATAGCTTGTAACCAGGATGTACGCATCAGTGTCAGAGATCTAATAGGCATTAATATCATCAATAAACCAGAAAAGAAAGGGGCCATTTCTCTGGGTTTATCAGGGGCCCAGACTCTGGGTCTCTCAGGAGCCCATTCTCTGGGGTTGTCATAAGGGTTTGTCAGGAGCCTGTTCTCAGGGTCTGGCAGGGGCCCATCCTCTGGGTTTGTCAGGGGCCAATTCTCTAGGTTTATCAGAGGCCCATTCTCTGGGTCTTTCAGGGGCCCATTCTCTGGTTCTGTCAGGGCACTTTCTCTGGGGTTTTAGGGGCCCATCCCCTGGCTTTGTCAGGGGCCCATTCTCTGGGTCTGTCAGGGCACTTTCTCTGGGGTTTTAGGGGCCATCCTCTGGGTTTGTCAGGGGCCCATCCTCCACAGACAGTTCTGTGACTCTGATAATATTATAAAGAAAAAGGAGAAGGTTCATCCTTCTCCTGACAGGATTTTGTCTAAAGGGGAGTTCACATGGGAGACGAGTTCTTAAACCGGTCCCAGAGTGAACAAATCTGTAATGCCAACTGTTTCATCTCTGTGATACAACCAAACGCATCTATTCTGAAAGGATTATGTCATAGCCCACTTAACCCACATGCATCAGCCCAGTGCCATTGAGTAGAGAATGTTATTATTATATTTTTAAACGGCTCTGTGCGAGCCCAGCCAACAACATCAAATATAGTATATTAAATGACTGTGTTTGAGTCTTCTGCTCTTCTACTACCACCATGAGAAACTTATGGTCATGGAGAACAGCATACTTCACGTTATTAGATCCAACCAGGAGAAATTTTTGGGCAAGAGAAAAGTTTTGGGTGTGCTTGCTCCATAATCATCTTTTCTGTTTTTGGTGCATTTCCGTGGCAGCATTACAGCGCCACTTACACACCGGGCATATATACTACAACGTTTTCTGTTGTTTTGAATGGTTTCATACATACGCAGACATTTCTTGAAACAATGCCACGTTTACAGAAAACTTTTTTAAAATGAAGCAGAAATATATCATTTTCGTCTCCTTGTGGACGAAGCCTGAATAAATCTGGCCTGTTTTCACCTTAACACCTGGAGCAGTACGTCTGTAACCTGACGTGTCAAAGACCAGTATAACACCAGTTTGAAGCCAGTATTATATATTCTTATTAATATGTTGCTGCAGCAGAGATGCTCTACTCCACCATTAAAACACTAAAGTGCCGATTGTTTTAGAGTAGTTTATAAAAACGCCCTCATTCTCTTTAGCATATCTGTTCATATCAAACCTGCAGTAGGAGTCTCAATAATCATTATTATTTATATTTTCAGCCTGCACCAGCTCTTTTAGATCCTGACTTTGACATCGATGTTTGTCAGAGCGGTGGTATGTTGTCATGGTGATTGATTACATGTCTGTTAGTTAAACTAATCAGTCTGTGATCAGCGTAAATCAATAAAAATCTGTCATTCATATTGATCCATACATCATCTAATTTCATCCTCATATCAGCCCGCCCCACAGGAATCAACTGCTGATGTTTATTCCGTCTGATAGTCATTGATAGCTGAGGACCAACTAAAAACATCATCACACAACTTATCAGACTGAGAGTCAGCCCTCATTTACAGTTAGCACCGTCCAGTCAGAGCCCACGCCATTAAAACAAGAGATTAACATGGATCTGAGTGTCGTCTGCATATGACAATGAGTTTTACAGCAGAAAAAGAAAATAGAACAAACCCTGAACCAGCAGCACTAAAGCCAGAGGACAGATGAGTTGGTAAACAGCAGACAGACAAAGACCAGGTTCATGCTCACACCTCCAGCTTCTTCTTCTTCTGTGGTTTTGTATCGTCTCTGTGACTTCCTGTTTCCTCTCTACTCTGCCACCAGCAGAGTTGTCCTCTACGAAGACTCTGAGTCAGTCTGATCTGAACCGTCTCAGTCCCCAGAGCTGATTCAGCCAAGGGACATCCCCCACCCCACCCATGAGACCAGCAGCCAATCAGGTTTAAGCAAAAATTTACATAAATCTACAGACAGAGAGAAACCAGCAGGGAAAGTTTTTATAATTGGGGTATTTCTGAGTGACTTTTGACCTCTGCTGGAATCCACAGAGGTAATATTTTTTTCTGCTATGTTTGTATTCTATTTCTGTGGCTTTACTCTGGAGCACTTTGGTAGACTTTAATGGTTTTAAAAAGGGCTGAAAGATTTGCAAAAATAATCTAATTGCAATTTTTTTTCTCGAGAAGTTTAAGCAATAAATCTTTGTGTATTATAACCTGCAGTCAGGAACACTCATCATACATTTTACCATTTGTTGCAAAATGGATCTACAGTTTTACTTGGTGGAGAAGGCTCTGCTCTAAAGATGCTCCATGGGTTAGTCAAGCAGCATCACAGAAGCAATTAATCCATAGTAGCATGAATCTGAATGTGAGGGTGCAACAAGCTTTAAGCTATAAAGGAGGCAGATGGGGTGGGGGAGGTGAAGCTGGCTATTAGCGGACTTCTGTGAGCTAATGCTAAGCTTCAACAATAGAGGGCCTCCTACTGTCCTCTTTTTTCCCTTCTTAATTTAAATAAATAGACAGGACAACCACACCGGTATAAGATCAGCTGATAAGGGATGACACCGCAACATCACGACTCTGAAGAAGAAGACAGGAAGTCAGCATCAGACAGGTAAAGGTGACTAAACTCTACGTCTAGGTCTATCAGAGTGCACTCAGTCAGACTCTGAGGGACAGAACAATGATGGTCAAACACTGAAAACCAGTTCAACGTCACTCAGATCCTTCTGGAGGGTCTGAGGAGACCGAAGGATTTAAAGCTGGACTAGAACCACAACCAGAGACTCAGGAGGTCAGCAGAGACCCAGAGCTCTGAATTCTCTCCACCTTTAACTGTTATAGGACCCTACCTGAGGGCCCCAGCCATGACGCAGCACTGTCACTGATGATGATGATGATGATGAAGAAGATGGTGATGAAAGTGAGGATGCCTAAGCTCCCAGCAGCAGGAGCTCGATCTGGTCGTCCTCCCTCTGGGATTTTCCTGCAGACACCAGATTACCCAGTCAGAGAGGAGTCATATCTGAAAACATCAGAGGGAGTTTCCAGCCAGGGACAATCCACCAATCACAGCGCAGAACAAACAACACACTACTATAATAATCAATTATCCAATCAGATCAACAGAGAGTCAAAACATTGATCTACACTCTCATCTTTGACATAGGCTTTTATTTTGAAAACCCCCCACACACGCTGACAGTTTCCACCCATCAGCAGCGTGCTCATTAGCAGTAGTTGTATCGGTAAGCTGCTGAGGTAATCAGAATCAGAATCAGAATACTTTATTAATCCCCGGCGGGGGTGGGATTCGGTTGTTACAGACTTACACTTGCTCTTTAAACTTGAAAGTACAAATACAGATACAATACAAATATTAATGGAAGGAGAATAGAATAAAAATAGGAATGAGAATAAATAAGAAATTGCAATGGTCAAGTAAAGCGCAGAATATTAGAAATAAGAAATACAACTATTTACAAAGTGTAGTGTTTAGGAAAAAACTATGTACAAGCATCAGTGTATAGAAAAAACGGTTATTAGTGTAGGATATTGCACAGAGTATTGCACAGTTTAACAAAATATTGCACAGTTTAGCTTGATACAATGTTATTATCAGTGTTGCACTCTACACCACAGCGCATAAAGAGGATATCCTCCACTCTCTCGTCTGTGTGGTCAGATTTCAGACAGAGACTACTGCAGGGTGGGTCTACAGCCTTAAATCACAGACCATGTCTGTATTTTTATTTTTAAAACCACTCTCCTCTGGTTATAGCTGAAGTAGTGTGAGTGGTGTCTGATACAGACTCTACGGATAAACTGAGAGGGAAAGTCTGCTATTTCTGTCTCCTTAGATACACTGAATTTAGTCCACCATCTCATGTTAGATTTAATAAAATCAATAGCTGTCAGAAGTCAACGTGGTTCACACAGGAAAGCTGCTCTTTACCTTAGTTTTTAGATAACTGTGCAGAATGTTGATTAAAGTTTAAGGAATTTGCTGGAAATGCTGGGAGAATTTACAGTGGAATTTTCATGGAAATTTTAAGGAACCATTTGTATACTTTGGGGAATTTTCTTTCAAATTTAACCCTTTCATTCATGAATTATGAAATCTTCGGTCAGGATTTTTCCCATGTTTTTATTTGTTCTTAAGCTGTGAAAAACAAGATTGGATTTTTTTTCCAGGGAGATTTCCACATATCCACTAGAGTGGACAACATCCATCCATCCATTTTCTATACTGCTTATCTCGTTCGAGGTCGCAGGGGGGCTGGAGCCTATCCCAGCTGTCATTGGGCGAGAGGCGGGGTACACCCTGGACAGTCAATCGCAGGGCTGACATGTAGAGACAGACAACCAGGCACGCTCACATTCATACCTACAGCCAATTAGGAGTCACCAGTTAACCTAACGATGGGCTGCACAGTGGTGCAGGGGTTAGCGCTGTTGCCTCACAGCAAGAAGGTTCCTGGTTTGCTTCCTGGTCAGGAGCTTTCTGTGCGGAGTTTGCATGTTCTCCCTGTGCACGCGTGGGTTCTCTCCAGGTCCTCCGGATTCCTCCCACCACTAAAGACATGCTCATTAGGCTAGGAGTGGATGACATGCGTTCTTATTTTGAACTAAAGAGATACTGTATTAATATTATTGTAACTGCATAGCAGTTTAACCCCTGAAAGCCTGTTGTTTCATATTTGATACATACTTTTATGATACCTCTATCTAATCAATATGATCAGAAATTACTAAAAAAAAAAAAAAAAAACCTTCTGAATACAATCTGAAAATTGATTTTAAAAAAATCCCTCAAATGGATTATCAGTAACCAAAAACACCTTATGTATCAAATAGATATAAAAATATATATGTTACATTTTATGGAAATTTGGATGTTTTTTGGATTTCAGCAGTAAGTAAAATAAACATTTCAGTTAAAAAAAAAATTGAATTTTCTGGCTATAATGTGTGTTTTCAGGCTTTAATGGGTTAATCACAATGAATAAATCATATAAAAACTATAAAACACATACACATTTTTGTGCGTATCTTCTCAACTGTTAACACAATCAAGGAATACTTTATTACACTCCACTAATGGTATACATCTTTCTGATGTATACAGAAAGAGCGCACACACATTGGTATAAAGTTAGTCTGTCCATTAGAACCTCTGGACCAAGGGTAGGGTAACGATGAGAACCAGATCCTATCATGTCCAGACTAGTGGAACAACAGGAGTGAAATATTTACTGTGACTCAGTCTGTTTGTAACTGTCATTCTTCTTTAAATTAGAACCATAGACCTCGTTCAGACGCTCAAAAGTCCATTTAGCTCAGTGAACCTCATTCTGCTTGTAGGGATAAACACTTTTTTGTTTTCCAGCTCCTCATCCACGTATGTAAACACCTATCAATGTACAAACTTCTTCATCACGGCAGCTGTTTGCATTTTTGGCTTGGATGAACTGGGCTCAGTGATCCCCAGGGCCAAACCAGATCTTAGGAGTGCCTCCTCAGTATCCCTTGCTCCTTCAGCATCCTCTGCTCCACTATCACCAGTACTAGCATGAACAAATCCTTCTTTTTCTGGCAGCCACTCATCATCGCTGCCACTAACATCACCCTCACTTGACTGGGGCTGTCCCCTAGGCCTTCCTATCGCGCTCTGCTCTGCTCTGAGCACGACAAAGTATGAAGATATGTGAAAAACAGCAAATTACATTCTAATAACTTAAATACATGTATTTTCAGCCAAAAAAGTTAGTACAGATGATTTGAAGACAAAAAGTCACAGTAATAGTTTTTGAAGTAGCATGACTCTTTACATAAGGGGTGTCAAACTCATATTGAGTCTGGGGCCAGATTTGCTTCAATGAGAAGTCCTGAAGGCCGGACTATTTAGGCCAGGATTGTGAAAGTCAATCGCAGATTCTAGATTTAGGTCTTACCTAAGACCCTGACAAGGTCAACATTTAAACATAAACTGTCAACCTCATTTTCACCATTAGTAAAATATGAAAAATTACAAATAACACTAATAATAAATCATTCTGAGATGAAAAAAGTAAAAATCATAAGTTTAAATGCTCAAAGTCTGAGATTAAAAGTCAAACTTACTAGCTCAAAAGGTCAAAACATGAAATTTAACAGCAAAATAATGTTTTTAAAAGGCAAATAAATGAGATAGAAAGTCAAAATCACAAGTTTAAAAGGTAAAGATATAACTTAGAATTTTGAATTGTGAATCTTGAAGGTCAAAACATGAAAAAAGTCAAAATCATAAGTTTAAGTCAGAATTGTGAGATGCAAAATTGAAAATATGAAATGAAAACATTAATTTCTTTTCTCACCTTCCTGACTTTTTATCTGATTTCTTTACTGTTTCTGATTTTTATAATTTAACAAGGAAACTTTAAATCATCAAGGTAAAATTTACACGTTTACTGGAGGAAATCTGCAGACTTCATACTGGTGGGCCAGTTATAATAGAAAGATCCTATGATCTTGTGGGCCGGATACAACTGTACCACAGGCCAGATTTGGCCCCCGGGCCTTGAGTTTGACACCTGTACTTTACATGTTACTTGATGCAATGACATACTAGAATAGAAGGATTCTGTGGATATTCCAGAGGAACTTGGTAATCTGACTGGCCAATGGCCACCTTGGTTTCAATGGGAAATAAATGCACCTACAATGGCTTGCCGCTGGTAGTCAGTATATATGATAATGCACTAAAGCACTGATCATCAACTGGTGACATGAGGGCCATATCAGGCACCCCAAAGCTTATCTGGACCCCAGAAGATCATTAGGCTAAATTCAGAAAAGGAGGAAAAGAAGATGTTGTGGTTTTAAGGGTATCGTTTGGCTTTAAATATTTGCAGCTGTTAAACCCACCCCAAAAACAATTCACATTTAAATAGTAAGAATGACCTAACATTTCATCTGCTTTAACAAAAACTCACTTGTCAGCCGTTATTAGTAAATGTTTTAAAAATAAATTCTACAAAAAAAAAAAAAAGGTTAAGACCGAGGGAAATGTTGCAAAAATGGCAAGATAAAGTGGTTAAAAGGGGTTACACCGTGGCATAATGGGTTTTCCAGTAGCACAAAAATGACAACAATTAGCAGAGAAAGTGTGGGAAAGAGGTTAAAATGTGGCAAAAATTGATAAAAGAGGAAAAAAGGACCAAAAAAGTGCCAAAACAGTAATGAAAAGGAGTTAAAAAGTGATAAAATAGATGAAAAGTGACAAAAATTCATGAAAGAGTGGCACAAAGGGGATAAAATGTGAAGGAAAAGTGGTAAAAAGGGATTAAAGAATGGCAAAAATTAGGTTAGAGAGGCAACCAGTAACAAAAATGAATTAAAAGTGGCAAAAATATACCAAAAACAGCCTGGCAAGGTAGTGAAAAGGGGTTAAAAAGTGGCAAAATAGGCAAAAAGTGCCAGCATTTGGTTTATAAGTGGCAAAAATTATAAAAAGCATTTACGAATGGCAAAAAAAAAGTAGTAGAATTGGCTAAAAGAACTACTAAACAGGGAATAAAAAGTGTCAAAAATTGGTTAAAATTGGTGCTAAATCACAACTAGAGAGGGCTCATTCTCTGGGATTTGACAGAAAATACAAATAACAATACTAGTACAATAATATGTTAATCAGGCCAAAATATTAGTTTAATTTTTGTTTATTTGAAAGTCCAGCCCCAAGAGTCTCTGTCAAGACTAAATCTGGCCCTTGAGCTAATTTACGCGATGACCCCTGCACTGAGTCTTCTCTGTTGGCTGATGTGCGACTATGCCATCAAAACCCATGCATTTGCAAGATTAAGGCTTCTGAATAGCTGTCCTCTGTAGTAACCTCTATGCATGAAAGGGTTGGGGAATTTTAAATGAAATTTCAGGGAATTTATTTGGATGACTGAGGATTATTCTTAGATTTTTTTTATTGGAAAGTTTAGGCCCTATCATAAAATTCTTCTGAAATGTTTGGGGAATATTTCACTTATAGCATTTTTCTGTGAAACTCTAAAGAAGGGGTCGTATTGGTTTTTCAGAGCTGATACTGACCGTTAATTAAACCGATTAGAGATATTTAAAACCAATATTTATTTTAAACGGAGATCCCTGTGCACAGCCCAGGTTGGCAGTTGCCGGACGGTAGCAGGTCCGAAGTAAACAAAGAGAAATAATCCGCTGCACAGAGATAGATTTTACTTACAGGTTCACCCATCATGCTGGGCAAACCTGAAGAAGCTACAGGAAAAATGTGTTGTTCGCTCATAATAAAGTTAAGTAAAGTCTATCTCTGTGTGCGGCAGATTATTTCTCTTTGTTTACCAATATTTATTTATTACGATGTACAGAATGTCATTAATGTGGTAAACGTCAAACTGTATGAGACAAAGGAGAATAAATAATGTAGCTCTACATCTATCAGCAGCAAAAACAGCACAGAGATAAACAGCAGAAACAGGAAGTGATGTCATATGCTCACTGTGTCAGTGACACCCTGGATTTAGTGTTGATTGGCTGGTAGTCATGTGACCTCTAACCAATCAGATTGTGTTTTATAATGGACATTTGGTGAGGCTATGGAGAGTAAAAATAAATCCAGAGGGGAAGAAACACCCTGCTGTGGAGCACCAACTATCAGCCTAATAATCAGCCAGGTCTACCCCTACTTTAAAAAATGTTTAGAATTTTCACACAGATTTAAATTTTAGTGAATTTGTGTGGATTTTAAAGGAGCAATTCCACTTAATTTAACAGTTTGTCATCAAAATAAGTTCCCCGTCCCTCTCTTAATGACTGAAGACCCCCAACAACACTCACCCTTAACATCTGCTCTAAACCAGACTCAGGTCTGGATTTTCTGCAGAAATGGAACCTTCATTATTTTAAGTCTAAACTACTTCCCTTCAGAGACAGGGCTAAGTTTTAAACCTGATCAGGTCCTTCTCATCCCAAAGAAGAGGGACAAACTAAAAATGTAGTCCAAACTAAAACTAGGACTCTAAGGGATCTTAGAGATTACTTAACTGAACAGACGACCCTGTCTCAGCCTTGATTTGGTTTAAAAATTAAAAGTAAAAGTTGATCATTCTCCAGTCCCGTGTTCAGGTTTTAAGCCCTAAATGATGGTTGTTGTTAGTTCTGTTCTTTGGTCTTTAAAGGAGAAACCCGGATTTTCTTAACAACTCTAAAAGTCAAACTTTATCCACTGTCACGTGATCATGAAATCATGACAAATAACTTTCAAACATCAGAAAAGTTCCCTGTACTTCCTGTGTCACCAGATAAGTTTTAATTGAAAATTCCAGGTGATTTTTACCTTTCTGCTGGAGGTCCGTGTCCCAGTGTCCGCCTGAAAAACACCAAACTACGTGTGGAGTCAACCGTACACCAACAGAGGCTCACCTGAGACAACTTCCTGTTGTCATATTTTCAAAATAAAAGCAGCTGGAAGGACCTGATGTGGTTTGAAAAGACAGATAGTATGAGCTAGCTTTAAATAATAATAATGACATTATTATTTTTATTATTATTAATAATAATAATAATAATAATTACGTTATTTGTATTTTACTTTTAAAACAAGGGTTTAAAAAGTGCTTTGACATGTGCAAACAAAATTAAAACAATGCAACAGATCCCAATAAAGCAAAGACACCAGGACAAATTACACCCAACAACAACAAAACCAAAACAGTTGAAGAAGCTGAACAACAACCTGATCAAGATAATAACTCTCGCCTTTTTCATTTTCATTGTACCTGTTTTAATGCCAACAACATACATTTTAGAGCAGGGGTCATCAAGTACATCTGCACAAGGGCCAGATTTAGTCTCAAGAGAAACTCTGGGGGCCGGACTTTCAAATACACAAAACTTAAATAAATATCTTGGTCTGGTTGAAATATTATTGTAGTTTTATTTGTATTTTCCTTTAAACTACAGGACATTTTTAGTCATTACCAGTAAGAGCTATCTCTATGATCTCTAATGCAGCAGGCCACAAGGAGACGGGCCTGGCGACAGGATTGGCCAAACCCCTGAAAATCCAAGAGAATGGGCCCTTCCCAGTTTTCATTTAGCACCAATATTAACCCATTTTGACACTTTTAACCCCTTTTTGCCTCTTAACCCAATCTTACAAGATTTTAACCCCTTTTGAACCACTTTTTCTGCATGTTTTATCCCCTTTGTGCCATTTATTTATTTATTTTTGCCACTTTTCATTATATTTTTCATTATATTTTTCAGCATTTTTTGATAATCCTTTTTTGACACTTTCTGCACCTTTAACCCATTTTTGTCATACTTTAACCCATTTAAACCACTTTGCCTGCATGTTTTATTCTCTTTGTACCACTCATCAGTTTTTGCCACTTTCCTTCTATTTTTGCCCCTTTTTAACCCCTTTTTATTAATCATTTGCACTCTTTTTTGTCATTTGTAACCAATTTTTGATAGCTTTTGCCCCCTTTTTTCCCACTTTCAACATTTTTTTTTGCCACATTTTAACCTCTTCACAACTTTTTCTGCCAATTTTTGCCACTCCACAAGCCATTTTACCATTTATCACCCAGTTTTGCTACTCTCTAACCCCTTTTCACCACTTTATCTGGTTATTTTTGCAGCACTTCAACCAACCTAAAAAAACAGATAAGATGTTAAGTCACTCTTAAACTATTTTAATGTTAATAGTCTGTGGGAAGGACTTAGCAGCTGCAGACACTTAACGCCAAAGGACTCTCTTAAAACCACAACATCTTCTTTTCCTCCTCTTCTGAATTTAATGATCTTTCGGCCAGACAGGAAGCTTTCAGGGGGCCTGGTGTGGCCCCTGGGCCACAATGTAATTTAAAAACATTAATTTCAGAACTTGTAACAGATACCTCTGTACCCGTTGCATCCACTCAGGCTGTTGGTGATCAAAAATGTCCCATTAAACCCACTAAAACCACAACTTTTGATCCTCCAGCCATCATACTAAAACATCGATTTATGATAGTAGGCTTTTATTTTAAAGTCATTTAAAGTCAAACTTACAGATTATCTTGTTTGACATCAAATGTCAGCCATTTTACTATATTTGGCATGAGGGGAAATTACTTGATTTTTTTCCTTGTTTCCTACAGGGGGCGGTATTATAACAATTTCTTAAAATCTTAATATAAAAAATATACACAAAAATCAAAGTTTTTGCTCATTATTAACATATTTAAGGTTGTTCTAATCTTCTTAATGGAAAAACTGAGGTAGTATTAGTTTAATTTTTAGTGTTTTTAAAATGATAAAGATCGTGGTTTTAACTTAAATTAATTTGCAAAGGGTTAGATTCTTAAGTATTAATCAGTATTTGAAATTCATAATCAATCTGATCTTGTAAAAAAAATCAAAGCAAAAAAAATGAAGAAAAAAATGATTATTGTGCATTATTTTTTTATTGTTATTCATAACTCCTGAACTGTGTTTGACTTCTCCTCGAATCATTGATAATAATCAATTATATTGATTGAAAATGGCCAGGATGGTACTGTTTAATTATTTAACGCCTGTATGTCACTGACACGCTTCTATTTTGAAGGCCGGCACTCATCACAGGAAGTCACATCCGCACGAGCCTGACTCACCCCGTTGGGTTGTCATGACAACCCCGAGCCTGTCAGTCAGCGTGGAAAGCCCCGGAGCACGAGGGGAATTCCGGCTCAACGTGTCAAATACGGCCGCTGATTGGATAAAGGAGAGGTAGAGACACGCCCACCAGGAAGAGACAGAAACAAAGTCAGAAATTAAAAAAAAGTCTTAAATAAGAGCAAAGACATGAAGAATAATAATGTTTAATTATACCTAATATGGTTATAATTACCATGATGCATACACAATAAGATGATTATATCCATGTTTTCAAAATAACAGCATATATGAAATAATGTGATAATAATAACTGTAACGGTAACATCAATAATCTAAAATATGACAATGATACTTCTACTACTACAAATAATGACATAGAATCATATGACTATCATGTAGACTCTCATGACCCATAAACATGATCAGACCCTGTCAATTACTGTCTATCTCATTAATTGTTTCATTTTTTATTTATTACGAATAGGTGAGCGTTGGGGACGAGACGCTAAAGAAAGGTGTGGAGAAAGAAAATAAACTTAAACTGTTAGAGGGAAAACACATGATATTTAATATAATTTAATCTCCAAATCCCTATAATAACCAGGATTAAGATCTCAGTACCTCCACAGTTCTGATTATTGATATCAAACATTTTGACATTCATCATCCCTTTTGAACCTATCTTTACAACTATTAATTTATTTTCCATTGTTTTGCATTTTCTACTTTATTTTCTGGCACCCTGATGTTTGTGCACATCATGAATTACTTCTGAAGTCTAACATTACTTTCCTTATGGTTTATAAAAAACAAATACCAAACTCAGCAGAAGTTTGATTAATTCTCCCAAAAGCAAATGTCCTCTAATTCAAAGAGCTGCTAAAACAAGAACAATCTTTTAATAATAGAACAAACAAACAGAAAGATTTTTAACACATTTTATTCTTTTTTTGTCTCATTTTAACAAAAAGCTGTAAAAACTCCCTCAAACAGAATCAGAGCAGAAACAGAACAGAACATTCAACCTTTATTCAACATGTTTTCAACATTCACTTAAACACGTTTTTCATTCAAAAAGTTTCATTTATTTTAATGTGATTTAATGTTAAATTCAACATGTTTTTAACTTTTAAAAAATTTATATTTCAACATTTTTAAAAATTATTTCAAAATGTTTTTAATGTCTATTTAAACATGTTTTTAATATTTAATTTAAACATGTCTTTGGCCTTTATTTTGATGTGATTTGGTGTTTATTTTAAGCTATTTCCTGTGTTTTTAATGTCAGTATAATGTGTGGTGTTTATTTGAACCTTTTTAACATGTTTTTGGCATATATTTGGACATGCTTCTAAGGTGTATTTAAAGTTTATTTTAACATGTTTTTAAAGTGTCTTTAGCGTTTTTCTTGATGTGTTTTGGCTTTCATTTTGACATGCTACTAACATGGATTTCTCCTAAAATAAAGCGTGTCAGCCCCTTTGAGTCTATAAAGAGTTGATTTAAACATTCAGACCTTTGAGGTGGCGTGTCATCTCTGTTAAAGCTCACTGGGGCTGCGATCAGTGCGGCCAGTTTGACCAGTTTAACCCCTGCAGGACTCCACGTGTGAGCACACTCTGTGCAGTGGTGTGCATAGTTTCATAAAAACAGGAAGTGGCCGATGAGTGACCCATCAGTATGACTGTCACCTGTCCTGAATCTAGCTGGAACTGTCATTGTAGAACGGTCCAGTGGCATATGAATCTGACCTGGACAGGGACGCTGACTTTGGAATTTAGTTTGGTGCAGAGAGTCTGTTTGGTTTGTTTCCTACAGTAAGGCAGAAAATCTTTGGTTTATTGCATAGATTAGCATTAGCATTAGCATTAGCGTTAGCGTGAGGTGCGGCTGTGGCGACCTGAAAAGTCTGAACAGACGATAAGGTGCTTTTTTCTTTTTGGTTTAAGTCAACAACCGAAGGCTGATTCTGAACATGTCGGTGTCAGAGACGGTCCTGAAGTCTTTCTGTGCTTCAGCCAGCTGGTTTCTTTTCAGAGATCCAGCCTGAGACTTTGAAACCTCTTTAAGACGACTCCAGGATGTTCCTTTACTATAGAATCTCTGAAGGCAGTAGATGCTAAAGCTCCATCCTGAGGCACAGACAAAGGAAATCTATTTGATTAATCCAGCTGAAGACCGTGCTGACTGAGCACGCTGCAGCCAAAGGACATGGACTCCTAAAAACAGCCTGTTGTTCGATTCAGAATATCAGAATATCAACATCACATAAAAGATGAAACCGGGTTATTTTAAAACTTAAAAGTCCTTAAGAAAGGTTTCTGCTAGAGAACATCTGAAAATGGGGGGGGGGTCATCAGGAGAACGGTGATCTTCCAGACAAAAACTGAGAAGATATAAAATAATTCAGCACAGTTCATCTCAGTATCATTATTAGAACTCTGATATACAACAATCTTTAAAGCACATTCACGTTCTTCTTTTAAGAGGTCATTAAAGCTTACAGAACATCCCATCTTTGCCTTTAAAGATGTTACAACAAGGCTAATTAATTGCTCCATCCTTGCCTTTAGAAATGATGACAGCAAAGCTAATAAAACCATCCATCCTTGCATTTAAAGGTAATGTGAAAGCTAGTAAAACATTCCATCCTTGCCTTTAAAGATGATTTCATCAAGGCGAATGAATTGCTCCATCCTTGCCTTCAGAGATGATGTTATCAAAGCTAATGAAACATTCCATCTTTGCCTTTAAAGGTAATGTCATCAAAGCTTTAAGAATATCCCATCCTTGCCTTTAAAGATATCATCAAAGCTTAAAGAACATTCCATCCTTTACTTCTAAAGAGGACTGAGTGGTCCTTGCCTGTTCCACCCTCTTTTCTAAAAGATGCCCACTAAAACAGTCAACCTGAGGTAAAGATTGTTGGTATATCTGATCTTCTCAGATCTGATGAAGGACTGTTGGCTAATTGAGGATCTAGATTTTGGGTCTGTCTTGAAGTTCTCTGATCATTCAGAATATCAGGTTCTCTATAATTCCTTCTGGCTAAATGGTGAAGGGCTTCATGTCTGTCTTTCCTCTTTTGCCTCCACATTTTCAAAACTATCGATCATGACACAAGGCTGTAGTGAAGCTGTCCATATACTTTTGGCCACATGTGGTGCTGTTAAGGCTGATCTTGTGATTCGATATATTTGGTCTAAAGCAGCAGAGCGGTGATTCACAGGAGCTGCAGCCACTGTAACGTTAAGACGTTTAGTGTTTAGAGTAAAGTCCCGTCTACAGAGGAAGACGAGAAACGTAAACAGATGGTTCCAGAGAAGGAATGAACACAACCAATCAAAGACATCCATTCACACCGCTACTGTGCAATAAAGCGTAAACGCCGCCATGTGAAGGCTGACGGAAATCCTGCAGAGGTCATCGGAGAAACACAAGAAATACGGGCAACAGATAGGTAAGAGGTAACAGAAAGGTAACAGACAGGTAAGACATGGGTAACAGATGAGTAACAGAAAGGTCAGAGGTCGCTGGAGAATGGTGGTGACTTTATGTGAAGGTGAGGCCGGCCTCGTTGTAAACCTGGAACACCTTCTCGATGGCGTTGACGTAGGCAGCTGTCCGCAGGTCCAGACCCAGGTTGTACTTGTTGGCCGTTCGCATGATTTGCTGCATGAAAGAGAAAAAAGAGGTCAGGGTTGAATCCTTAGACAGACAGGAGTTTAACCTTTAAAAACATCAGACCGCTCACATCAGGAGGGTACTATTGTACATTTGTCTACATTTGTGAATTAAATTCATGTTTCTCTGATCCAACAAAAGTTCACACATGGTCCGTCTGAGCAGCGGTCTGTCCACGCCACGTACTTCAGAGGAAATGCCAACTCTCAGGTCAGTTTTTGGGAAACAGGCAGAGGATGGACCAATCACATTAGCTCTGCCTGCTGTTGCTGTGCTGTTTTCCTGGAGATATTTACTTTGATCTCACTAAGACAGTCCCAACATTCTGTCACATACACACCGGTTATTATAGTTCACTTTAACTAAAAAACTAAAACTAAAAAAAAAAAACAATTATGAACTGAAACCAGAGGTGAAAAAAAGTACCTGACGACTACTCTCAAGTAAAAGTACAGTTACTCCGGATTAAATTCACTAAAGTAAAATTACTGTTCTACTTATGTAAAAATAAAAGGTATTTAATTTAAAGTTTACTCTAAATACTGAGTAGGTACTACGGCTGAACGATTTGGAAAATAATCAGAGTTTTTTTTTCCATTACTGCATTTGTGATTTGACATGCACAACACCACATTAGATAAACATAAACTGTTCTTTCCAGTAGAAGAGGCGTATATGTTAGGATGACATTAGATGACAAATGAATCAGAATGAATTAAATATCTTTATTTATCTCCTTTGATCACAGTTCTTAATTTACTGATTTCTGGTTGGGAGACTAACATCGTCTCTGCAAGACAAGCTTTTGGTGTGGCTCTTTGCTTTTGTTTTAAAAAAGAAATGCGGTCCAGATCCGATGATAGTGCCGCTTTCCTACAGCTGCATCGGAGCTTACAGCTTCTATGGCAGCAGCCATTGGACGCACAGGCAAATCCCACCTGTAACGATCGCAAACCTGTGCTGAAGCTGACTAGGAGAAGAGCGAAAACATCTTTTCTGTCATGGAAAGCTTTCATTGTTGCTCTCTGCCCTTGTTTTAATTAAGACATGCTGTCCAGTTGTCACAAAACTACCGCTGTGGCTACGTCTGCGCTTATCACCCCACTGGAAACCCTTGCATTGAACCACTCACAGTACAACTAACCCTTTCCCCCACATAACAACCACAAACTCATGCTGAAGCAGGTGGGCAGAAGAGCTAAAACATCTTTAACATCATAAAAGCTTTTGGTGTTGCTTCTATTCTTTATTTCATACAGACATGTGATCCAGCTCTGGTAGAACTGGCACGATGCTAAAGCTACAGCCGAGGTATGGAGGCAGCCATTACAAACAGCTTTGAATACAACCGTCGCTACCACTTTGCTTTCCTCGACTGACGTTGATTATTCTGAATAGTGTTTGGTTCTGCACCAGTGTAGTGGATTGGAGCTCCAGATGAATTTGTCTGATGACAAACATGGAGTCTGGCAAATCCATCTGCTGTGCAAGGTTAACAGAGCATGGCATCAGCGGAGGACCACTATGCTTCATGAACCACCTCTAGATAATGCTACTCCTAACTGACGCAACTCTGTATGGCAGAAACTATACCCAGTCACATACAGAACTTGGCAGTCAGCCAAAAGAATATAGAATATATAATTCAGAGATATACTGCAATTCTGTGATTTGAAAATTGCAGCAGGACATGTTACAGTTTCATCTAAATCTAGATTAATTTGCCAACCCCAGTATCTGAAGAATCTGATATTTCCTTATTGGCAATAACAACATGAGAATATTGATCTCTAACCAGACAGTTCAAATATTAGATTTAAAAACATAAATAAATTAAAAAGTGAAGAAAAACCTGTTTGAATGTGTTTTTTTTTAAAGAATTGCATTTGTTGTACTTTTCTGACTTTTGGGTCTAACCCCTGACAAGGATCCTGTATTACTTAAAAAATAAATAAATAAAAAAAAATAAAAAATGACACTATAACTGATACCAACTGAAATAAAACAAAGCGTTTTTGGGAAATAAAATCAAAAGTAACAAATCAGCAGTAAAACTAAGCTGAAACGGAAAAAAGTAAAAACTAAATAAAAACTAAAATTATAGAACTATTAACTTTTTTTTAACACTCATCATCTCAGTCGACTTCAGAACCCTATAACTCCAACTCAGTTTCTCCTACAGACTTTATTATGGCTTTGAAAAGTAGATAAATTATTCAGCTATTTATGCTGTGTTCACTTTTTTGCTCTCTTTGACAGATTTTTAATAATTAATGTTTTAATCCAAGTCTAATGATGATTTTTGGTTCTCAGACGTTTAACGGAATATGGAAATAGATGCTTAGAAACATCCTTGGTTTGGCCAAAGAAAATCTGAGAACAAGGAGATCAAAATTCTCTCTTCAGTTTTGTAACAATAATGACTCCATACAGGTTCATTTACTGTGAGCTACCACCAGCATGCTGCCATCTGAGCAGAATGACCCAAACAGGAAGTACAACATGGGAATGAACAGAGCATCCAGTCAGTTTCAAAATAAAAGTCTGTATGAATCCTGCAGATCATTTCACTACGTCAACATGACATCAGACAGAAAGTGATCAAACATCCCATCAACCCCAGGATTGTGATGTTTGCTGGTTGTTCCTGTTATTTCTGTCTCATCTCCTGATTGGCTGATCCAAGCGCCAGTATCAGAACCAGAGACTGGGAGCGTGGCCAGACTAAACCTGCAACAGTGACAACGGCGTTGAAACCAAAGAGTAGGAGAGGGAGTTACCCTGGCTGAGCGCTCCATGGTGAAGGCCAGACCCGAGTGGACAATGTCTTTCTCTGACGCTCCCTGTGAACATAAGACACGATTTCATCAACCACAGAAGAAGAACAAAACATCAGCAGAGGAAGACAAAGACAGTGACAGAAGAATTTAAAAGAGAGAAAAAACTAGGATTGAGTTGACGATGAAAGAGATAAGAAGAAGTGGACTCACAGAGATCCTGGCCTGGAACTCAGAAGTGGGGACGATGGGGATGGCGCCGCCATGTTTCCCAAACTTCCTCTCTAAACTCTCCTGAACTGACACTGAGGAGAGAGATGACAAAGGAAGAATAAGATACTTTCATAAAAAAACTAGGGCTGTAGGTTATGAACTGATTAGTCTCAGGAACTCTGTAGTTAATCATGGTTAATCTCTGACTTTTTATCCCCTTTTATATTCCAGTTATTTATTTAGGATTTTTCTCCTGGGTTAAACAAAGGGTATCTTACTTCCTGTTTGTACCCAGACCTGTTTTTATTTTGAAAGGTAGTTTAGAGATTCTAACATGAAGTTAACCAGACAAAAAGAAACTTGTTTCTCAAAAGAAATAAGGGAACAGTTGAAAGGTAAATGTTTGATGACTTCTGACTGTTCACTTAGCTGTCTGTGAATTTTTAAAGTGAAATGAGACATTAAGTAGCAGTGGTGAAATAAGAATAATAATTAGCATTATTACTATTATTAAGGAGCAGTGGTGGACTTATTCTTATTACTCTTATTATTATTGCTATTATTATTATTAATCTAATTCTAATTATCATTCTTGTTATTATTATAAACATTTTTACTATGGAGCAGTGGTGGATTTACATCTCAGGGGTAGACTCGAATAACAACTGGCAGTCTAGAGTGGCCTGGATGAAAAAGTCAAAAATGGAATGTTTTATTAAAGACATTAAAGGATGCCATCATTAAAGGCAGCAATCCATAGTCACATAAATCTGAGTATGAAACAGTTTTAAGCTACAAAGGAGGAGGTTGGGGTGAGGAGGTGAAGCTTTGGTCTGTAAAGGAGGAGGCTGGGGTGGAGGAGGTGAAGCTTTAGTCTATAAAGAAGGAGGCTGGGATGGAGGAGGTAAAGCTTTAGTCTATAAAGGAGGAGGCTGGGGTGGAGGAGGTGATGCTTTAGTCTATAAAGGAGGAGGCTGGGGTGGAGGAATTGAAACTTTAGTCTATAAAGGAGGAGGCTGGGTGGAAGAATTGAAGCTTTAGTCTGTAAAGGAGGAGGCTGGGGTGGAGGAATTGAAACTTTAGTCTATAAAGAAGGAGGCTAGGGTGGAGGAGGTGAAGCTTTAGTATATAAAGAAGGAAGCTGGGTGGAGGAGGTGAAGCTTTAGTCTATAAAGAAGGAGGCTGGGGTGGAGGAGGTGAAGCTTTAGTCTATAAAGGAAGAGGCTGAGGTGGAGGAGGTAACGCTTTAGTCTATAAAAAAGGAGGCTGGGGTGGAGGAGGTGATGCTTTAGTCTATAAAGGAGGAGGCTGGGGTGGAGGAGATGAAGCTTTAGTCTATAAAGAAGGAGGTTGGGTGGAAGAGGTGAAACTTTTGTCTATAAAGGAGGAGGCTGGGGTGGAGGAGGTGAAGCTTTAGTCTATAAAGGAGGAGGCTGGGGTGGAGGAATTGAAGCTTTAGTCTGTAAAGGAGGAGGCTGGGGTGGAAGAATTGAAGCTTTAGTCTGTAAAGGAGGAGGCTGGGGTGGAAAAAGAGAAGCTTTAGTCTATAAAGGAGGAGGCTGGGGTGGAGGAGGTGATGCTTTAGTCTATAAAGGAGGAGGCTGGGGTGGAGGAGGTGAAGCTTTAGTCTATAAAGGAGGAGGCTGGGGTGGAAGAGGTGAAGCTTTAGTCTATAAAGCAGGAGGCTGGGGTGGAAAAAGTGAAGCTTTAGTCTATAAAGGGGGAGGCTGGGGTGGAGGAGGTGATGCTTTAGTCTATAAAGGAGGAGGCTGGGGTGGAGGAGGTGAAGCTTCAGTCTATAAAGGAGGAGGCTGGGGTGGAGGAGGTGAAGCTTCAGTCTATAAAGGAGGAGGCTGGGGTGGAGGAGGTGAAGCTTTAGTCCACTAAGGAGAAGGTTGGGTGGAGGAGGTGAAGCTTTAGTCTATAAAGGAGGAGGCTGGGGTGGAGGAATTGAAACTTTAGTCTATAAAGGAGGAGGCTTGGGTGGAGGAGGTGAAGCTTTAGTCTATAAAGGAGGAGGCTGGGGTGGAGGAGGTGAAGCTTCAGTCTATAAAGGAGGAGGCTGGGGTGGAGGAGGTGAAGCTTTAGTCCACTAAGGAGAAGGTTGGGTGGAGGAGGTGAAGCTTTAGTCTATAAAGGAGGAGGCTGGGGTGGAGGAGGTGATACTTTAGTCTACAAAGGAGGAGGCTTGGGTGGAGGAGGTGAAGCTTTAGTCTATAAAGGAGAAGGTCGGGTGGAGGAGGTGAAGCTTTAGTCTATAAAGGAGGAGGTTGGGTGGAAGAGGTGAAACTTTAGTCCATAAAGGAGGAGGCTGGGGTGGAGGAGGTATCGCTTTGCAGCAGTGTTGTGCATCAGAATTTTTAAAGTAGGAAACAGTGAGAAGGAGGTCATATCTTTACAGACCGCTATTGTGAGAAAGAGGTGAGATTGGCTGTGGGAGTTTGGAGGCAACAATTACGATCAGCTAGCCATCCAGTAGGACTGTCCAGTGAGACGGTTTGTCTTCAGTCACCATAAAAACCATCACATGATGAGTGACATAGAGGTAAAGGTGAACTCACTGAGCAGGTGGTAGTTTGAGTCTCTCTCATATTTGAAGGTGAGGCGACCATAACTGACGTGATTCAGATTCTTCAACCACTCAAAGTACGACACCGTCACACCGCCAGCGTTTAGGTACAGGTCCTGGAAGGGGGAACAAGACATGATGAGGAGAGCAGAGATGGCAACAGAGAATATCTACTTCAAATACTCCAAACTACAAGTCAATTTTGAATTCTAGAGATTTTTTTATCAATTAAAATGTAAATGTTGGTTCCAGATCTATCTATTAATGAATACGCAAATGATTCGTTGACGTCCGCTATTAATATTTTAGTTTTTCATGTTATATCTTTATATATATCTTATTATTGAGTGTTTTAGAGGAGCACGTCTGGGTCCACTGACCGGGATCACCATGATGTTCCTCTGCAGGAAGATAGTGTCTGCTTCAGGTGTGGTTGGCCCGTTGGCTCCCTCTGCGATGATCTGAAAGAAACACAGACCCCTGATCATTCTACTTGTTGTCTTTTAACCATTTCTGTGCAGCTTTCTCTATAAGCTTGGCTCATTATCTAAATCTCCTTCTGTAGTTTTCCAGGATTTTCCTATATTTTGTTGCATTTATTTTACCCTCTACCTTTATAAGCCTTCCAGGGCTGAGAAGCATCCCCACAGCATGATGCTGCCATCACCGTGCTTCACAGAGGGGATGGTGTATTTGTGATGTGCAGTTTTTAGTATCTTGTCTGATGGCCAAAAAGCTCCATCTTGGTCTCATTAAATCAAAGAACTTTCTTCCACTTGGCCATGGAGTCTCCCACATGCATTTTGGAAAACTAGTCCAGATTTAATCTGAATTTTCTTCAACAGTGGCTTTCTCTTTGCTACTCTCCCATAAAGCTTAGACTGGTGAAGAACCCAGCCAACAGTTGTTGTCTGCAGAGTCTCTCCCACCTCAGCTGAAACTCCTTCAGAGTAGTCATAGGTGTCTTGGTGGTCTCTCTCACTAGACTCTTTCTTGCACACTGGCTCAGTTTGTGAGGTCAGGCTGATCTAGGCAGATTTACTTATGTGACATATTCCTTCCATTTCTTGATGATGATTTCACTGAACTCTGGAAGATGTTTAGTACCTTGGAAATGTTTTTGTATCCACCCCCTGACTTTTCAATAACCTTTTCTCTTAGAGTGTTCTTTTGTCTTCGTGGTGTAATAGTAGCCAGGAATATTGATTAGCCAGTGACTGGACCTTCCAGACACAGGTGTATTTGTACTACAACCACTGAGACACATTCACTGCACTCAGGTGATCCCCATTTCACTAATTATGAGACTATTAGCACCGAATGGCGGGACCTGTGTTGAATTAGGTCAGTCACTTTAAAAGAAAGTGAATACTTATGCAGTCACTTACTTTACATTACATATTTTTATTTAATCATCGTTACTTTGCAGGAATTTGTTTTCACTTTGACATAAAGAGGATATTTGTGATATTTTTTGGTCAGAAACCCAAGGGTTTCTGAAGGGTGAAAATAGAAAAAGAAAAATGGTGGGGTTAGGGTTTATAGTGATTAGAGTTTAGGGAGTAGCGGTCAGGGTTTAGACCTTGGCCTTGATCTTGTGTGCGTTGCTCTTGGTCAGCTGTTTCTCACTGGCGGCGGGGATCAGGATGTCACATTCAGCTTCCAGGATGTTTCCTTCATATGGCGTTGCATTGGGGAAACCCACAATGGTCCCATGAGTCTGGAAGAACATATCAGAAAACAAAACTTAAATGGGTTCACTTCATCCCCCTTTATGCCTCTTCAAATGGTGCTCTGGACTAGGCTTGTCTTTCATAGGTGGGGTCCTAACATCCTAAGAGGGGGGTGAGAAGAGGATAAAAGGGGGGACAGCGAGACAATCTGAAGGGAAGTTTGGGAAGATAATAAATAAGGTGAATGTCACTGATATCCACAGCTTCTTTTAAACAGGATGAAATCAAAAAACAAAGATACCCCAGTCTTTATTTTTTCGATTATTCTATCCTAAATAAAAGACAGTAACCTTAGGGATCAATCGATAAGCGATTGAAGATTGAATGTATTGATCTTTGAATACAATGAAAATCAAATTATAGAGGGAATTAATAAAAAGAACCATCTAGAAACAGACTACAATAATAATGATCACATTATTGATACTCAAGATTAACCAAATACCGTATTCAACATTTTTAAACTATAATTAATCAATAATAAATCAGCACTGATAAAAAAAGAAATGCTTCACACTAACTGAACTGTAGTTTGTCTTAAACAGGAAGTACTGCTCTGTAGTGTCACTGTTTGACCAGCAGGTGGAACTGTCTGATTGCAGTAGTCCTGTTCATGTTGCAGTGAGATGTTGTCAATGTAGAGCAGCAATAATCAGGGCTATATTCAGGTTTAAAGCAGCACTAACCAGTTTGTACTCCTCCAGCTCTTTGGGGTCGATGCCTTGGGAGTTCCAGATGTTACCGTCCATCTCTCCAACCCCAACACACCGAGCCCCGAAGCGATGAAGGTAACGCATCGAGTGGAGACCCACATTACCGAAACCCTGCAGACAGAAGGCACATTAAGATCTGAATGATCCTACAACCCTGTCTCCCAGATCCACCAGGACCTTTAGACCAGAACCTGATCAAAACTACTCGATCGATGGTAGAGAGAGGCCTATCAGACATTCATGTTCTCATCAGATCAATAAAACACCTGAGGATTCTCTCAGACCAATAAGAGCTTCATATATGTACCAGCACTTCACTTTCATGGATGGATGGATAGATAGAGTCACTGCAGTCCATTGATTGGTTAAAAGAATTTTCACTTCCTGTGTGACAGTGATAATGAAGGACTGACATAAAGTTTGCCATGTTTTTATACTGAGCCTCTTTAACATCTTTTCTGCCTCATGTAAACACACTGACCCACTCTTAGGCTTGTAAATCAAGTGGGGTACTGGTTAGACTGGAATGAAAACTGGGGGCTGACCTGCACGCAAAAGGCAAGAATTGAATTTTTATGAGTTTTGATGATGTCATCTAAGGCAGAGGTAGGATGTTGGTGAAGCTGAGGATGTTGGGGTCTTTATCCCTCTATTTTTTTGTCAAATAGAAGGCTTTTGTTGGCAAAAGTTGTCAACAAAGGACAGTCAACATGAGAAAGATTGTTGGTATATAAACAGCCACAACAGCCTAGCTCCTCCTCCTCATGCAAGTTAACAGCCTTGCCACACTGCTGTGGGATTACATCCCATTCTTTAACCAGCATTTGTCACAAGTCAGCCAGTGTGGTTGTGTTGGCCACTCTGGCATGAACAGCACGCCAAGCTGATCCCACAAGTGTTCAATGGGGTTGAGGTCAGGACTGCTTGCAAGCCATTCCATCCTCTCCACTCCCAAATACTGAAGGTAGTCTCTGATAAACCCCGCTCAGTGGGGTTGCGCATTAGTGTTGTCATCTTGGAAGGTAAAGTTTGGTACCAGACTGTGGAGATATGGGACTGCCACTGGTTTCAGAATCTCATCTCCATATATCTCATCGCATTGAGATTGCCTCCAGTGATGACAAGCCTTGTATTTTTCAGTGAGGGAGGTGCCACTCCTCACCATCACACTACCTCGACCAAAAGATATTCAGACTTTTAAACCGATCAGGTCCTACTGATCCCAAAGACGAAATTAAAAATGCATTCAGACTCCGAAGAGTTATGTTTGGAGCAGACTGGCTTTAATTTAAGGGTTGAAACCAAAGGAAACTTGTGGTGTTTGATGATTCAGTAGTGACTCATGAGCAAGGATTTCAGGCTCAACAGGATCATATGAGGACAAAGAGATGGAAAGAGAGAAGGGGAGGGGCATCTATTCAGGGAGGCGTCTATTCACTGAAACTGTTGTAGATTAAAAACTAACATCAGCCTTCTGTCACTGAAAAGGGATTGGACATAGACGTCTGTAAGGGGCAGAAGAATACAGGCTCAGCAACACTAATGTAAATCCTGCATCTAAAGATGTGCTACAGTGATCTATAAATGTGCTACAGACCCCTATAAATGTGCTACAGACATCAGTAAATGTGCTACAGTGATCTATAAATGTGCTACAGAACCCTATAAATGTGCTACAGTGATCTATAAATGTGCCACAGACCCCTATAAATGTGCTACAGACATCAATAAATGTGCTACAGTGATCTATAAATGTGCTACAGACATCAATAAATGTGCTACAGTGATCTATAAATGTGCTACAGACATCTATAAATATGCTACAGACATAAAAAAAATGTGCTACAAACATCAATAAATGTGCTACAGACCCCTATAAATGTGCTACAGACATCAATAAATGTGCTACAGACCCCTATAAATGTGCTACAGTGATCTATAAATGTGCTACAGACCCCTATAAATGTGCTACAGTGATCTATAAATGTGCTACAGTGATCTATAAATGTGCTACAGACATCTTTAAATGTGAAACGGAGATCGATAAATGTGCTACAGACATCTATGAATGTGCTTCAGTCATCTGTAAATTTGCTTCACAGATCTATAAATGTACTACAGACATCTTAAAATGTGCTACAGTCATTTATAAAGGAGCTACACGGATCTTTCAGTGTGCTACAGTGATCTATAAATATGCTACAGTGATCTATGAATGTGCAACAGACAGCTGTAAATTTGTTTCACAGATCTTAAAATGTGCTTCAGACATTTGCACATGTGCTACAGACATCTACACCGTGTTCCACATTATTATGCAAATGATATTTTTCTCTGATTCTCCTAAATATTAATGCAAATGACAGTCAGAATATTTTTCAAGTCATCAGCCATTAGAGCATAATTCAAATGTTTTTGAACAAACTTCATAATGATAACCATTTTTTTTTTTTAAATAAAAACCTCAAAATGCACTGTTCCACATTATTAAGTACAACAGCTTTTTAAAACATTTTATAGGTTGTAAATAACTGAAAATGGTCATTTGTAGAAATTGCAGAATCAGGGGGTCATATTTACTGAAATCAAAGCTATTTCAATCAAAAGCATCTTAACAGGACAAGTTCCATGTTAACATAGGAGCCCTTCTTTGATATCACCTTCACTATTCTTGCATCCATTGAACTTGTGAGTTTTTGGAGAGTTTCTGCTAGAATTTTTTTTGCAGGATGCCAGACTATCCTCCCAGAGCTGCTGTTTTGATGTGAACTGCCTCCCACCCTTGTAGATCTTTAGCTTGAGGATGCTCCAAAGGTTCTCAGTAGGGTTGAGGTCAGGGGAGGATGGGGGCCACACCATGAGTTTCTCTCCTTTTATGTCCATAGCAGCCATTGACACAGAGGTATTCTTTGCAGCATGAGATGAAGCATTGTCATGCTTGAAGAAAATTTTGCTACAGAAGGTATGATTCTCTTTTTGTACCATGGAAGAAAGTGGTCCGTCATAAACTCTATATACTTTGCCGAGGTCATTTTCACACCTTCAGGGACCCTAAAGGGGCCTATCAGCTCTCTCCTCATGATTCCGGCCCAAACATGACTCCGCGCCCTCCTTGTTGACGTCCCGGCCTCATTGGGACATGGTGGCCATCCACCAACCATCCAGTACTCCTCCATCTGGACCATCCAGGGTTGCACGGCACTCATCAGTCAACAAGACTGTTTGAAAATGAGTCTTCATGTATTTCTGGGCCCACTGCAACCATTTCTGCTTGTGAGCATTGGTTAGGGCTGGCTGAATAGTAGGTTTATACACGACTGCAAGCCTCTGGAGGATCCTACACCTTGAGGTTGGTGGGACTCCAGAGGCACCAGCAGCTTCAAATACCTGTTTGCTGCTTTGTAATGGCATTTTAGCATCTGCTCTCTTAATCTGATGTATTTGTCCGTCAGAAACCTTCCTCATTATGTCTTTATCTGCACAAACCCATCTGTGCTCTGAATCAGCCACAGATTTCTTCAAAGTACGATGATCATGCTTAATTTTTCCTCAAATATCGAATGTTTTCATTCCTTGTCCAAGGCATTACACTATTTGACACTTTTCAGCAGCAGAGAGATCCTTTTTCTTTCCCATATTGCTGAAACCTGTGGCCTGCTTAATAATGTGGAACATGTGGAAAAGTGCATTTTGAGGTTTTTATTTTTAAAAAATAATAGTTATCATTATGAACTTTGTTCAAAAACATTTGAATTATACTCTAACTGTTGATGACATGAAAAATATTATGACTGTCATTTGCATTGATATTTAGAAAATCAGAGAAAAACGTCATTTGCATAATAATGTGGAACACGGTGTATAAAAATGCTACACAGATCTATAAATGTGCTACAGACATCTGTAAATGTGCTACAGATATCTATTTATGTGCTACACAGATGTATAAATGTGCTCCACCCACTTCCTATGACCCTGGCCCCCTGTAGGCAAATACCTCAGTCACTCAAGTTTACAGGAGAATGTTTACATTAGTCACAGCGTTACAATGAAAATAAGTACATAAACAAATAGATAAATGATAAAAAAACAGATAAATGAATTAACTAATTAATAGTTATATAAATAGATAATTGATTAAAAAAAATATATAGATAGATGATAAATAAATAGATTGATAAATAGATAAATAAATGATAAAAATCTAGAAGGATAAATAAATAAATGATCACAGAAATGCTAGCCTCTGTTATTCACGAGTTCTGTAGTCACACTGGTGTTCATATTCTACCATGATGGTTTAGTGTTTGTGTTTTATGGGTGCACACTGGCTCCTCTTACATTATGATAGGTTGTGGTACCTATGGTGATAAAGGGGATGAAGAGGACGGCGTGTACCTGGATGACGAAGGTCTTGTCCTGGAAGCCAGGACACATCCCCAGCTGGCTCATGTAGGCGGCCTCGTTGATGAAGTTCTCAATGCCGTGGAAAACTCCCCGACCCGTGGCGGAGATACGACCGTGGATTCCTCCCTGACTGATGGGCTTCCCGGTGACACAGGCGTGAGCATTGATGTCCTGGATGGAAACAGGGAGAGAGGGAAGGGCGAAGACGTTTGAACATTTTAAAAAATATTTAGGGATTATTAGAAGATCTGAGAAACTTTTCATCATGCCCTTCTTATAAGTTAATGAAGCAGAGTTTCCTCCATGACAGGAAATATCTGAATGAACCATTGAAATCATTCAATTTTAGATTTTTAGTGGTAGAAATCCTGTCAATGTATCCGCAAAGACGTACATAAGGTGTTTAATGCTATCACAGAAACACTAGATGCTAAGTCTACGATGGAGGCAGAAAATAACTTCTACAGGAAGATGCTGTTCTGTTGCTGTATTTCATTCATGTTTTATGCTGCTGACTGTTACCGACCACATTTATTCCCTAACAAGCAATCAACTAATCAACCAACTAATCAACCAACCAGCATACAGACATACAAACCAACCTATCAATCCACCCAACATCCAGCCAGCAAACCAACCACCTAACCAAAGAACATACCAACCAGCAAACCAACTGACACACAAACCAACCAACCAGGGACCTTCCTTTGTCAGACAGGTTCTATTTAAGGGATTTCTGATTCAACAGGTCTAACAGTAATCAGGCCTGGGTTTGGATAGTAAAACTGAACTTGGCTTTACAGAAAATGTGGGTAATCACAGCTCATTCAGGATTTAACAATGTCTTTTTCAAACAAGGCCATGTAGGTTTGGATAGCTTTTTTTCCCTTAATAAATGAAATTGCCATTTAAAAACAGACTTTTGTATTTACTCAGGTTATCTTTGTGTAATATTAAAATAAGTTTGATGAGCTGAAATATTAACCAGTGCAAATACATTCATACATTCAGTATGAATGTAGGTCTGATATGAAATAACCAGCAGAAACTTTTGTTTCTGTAAATACCAACACTGTAAAATCAGCAGTAAGAAATATTCTTATTGAGTTAAAGTGTTTTAGCCTGTCAAGGACTCACTGCCTACCCTGTTCTTAAGAGGACCAAGTCTAAATCAAGTCACTGTTAAGAGTCAGGTGGCACACTACCTCCAACATCCCAGGTACCCACAGAGAGCCAACAAAGCCCTAAGCAAAACTAAGAGGGGTCTCCCACAGATAAACCCAGGGACCCCTGCCCAGTTGGGACCAGCAGAAAGACCAGAAGGACCGTGTGCCCACCCAGCAGGTTTAAAGAGAGCTAGCTTTACCTTCGTCACTGGTCCCCGACTGAGGATGATAGGGGGGTCAGCCTGCCAATAATCAACAACAACAGCTGTGATTCCAGCAGTGAAGCAACGAGACAGACCCACAGAGCTGGGCACATGCGCATTGGTACGTTATTAGCAATCATTAATTATCACTGTTGAATACCAACAATCTACAGATCTCCTGAACCTCAGAGCTGATTAAATAACCAGGCATCTCTGCCCCGAGAGGCTTTTATTGTGAAATACTGCTTCACCAACAGGAAGTTACACACTTCCTGAGCGCCACGTGAATTGAAACTTAATGTCTGTGGATAATGTTGATGAAGACGTTTCCATGGTGACATGTCTGCTGCATCTTTAGACAACTGTTACTAAGCTGTGCATCAAAAACATGCCACCAAACAGGAAGTGGTTGTCAGACAGAAACAGATCATGATCTGCAGCATAAAAACACTTCCTGTGTTACCATGCGGACCACTCTCAGCCCAGTATGAAGACTGGGATGGTTTATGAAGGACCCTTATAAAACAAAGGCAGATGGCGTGTTAAAATGGATCTGATGACGTCTGAGTGAGGTTAGAGCTTCCTGTTTGCTGTGTCTAATGTTCTCCATCAGGCAACATCGTCACACTCCTGCTCCTAGTGCTGGGGGGTTCCTGAGTTTAAATCATGATTTTAGCTTCCAGCCATCCAGAAAACATGATCATAGAGGATAAAGATCACCGTCCCTCACGCTGCAGCGTGTTCATTTAGTAATGTCTGGTAAACAGAGCCCACTCTGTCTCTTTAACACACAGGCAGCGTTATTCCTGAATGCAATAATATTCGTATTTATATGCTCATAACAGTGATTTAAATATTTAAATCCACTTATAACGAGTGGTAATGTGAGCCTAGCTCAGTCTGAAGCTACAGGCTGAACTTTTCTTTGAGGTAGAGATAAAACCAGCCTTCACTGAAAAAGATTCACTGTTTCACTGTCTAAGAATATCACCCACACTACTTTAGGGGTGTAAACCACCTGTTTCATCACAATACGATACAATGTGATATTGATTTTTTTGGACAATACTATTTTTTCCCCCCATATCACAAAATCTGCCACGATACGGTTTGATTTCAATTCCATAATAGGAGCCTACAATCAATATCAATATTTCAAAATAAAAGCATTTCTTAAAGCAATGATGTAGACTGATGTTTTGACAATCTATCAGTCAGACTGGATAATTAACTAATCAATTATCAATATACATCAATGGATCGTTACACCCCTAGGCTGAGACTCTAATCATTGAAGGAGAACAACGCTTTAGTCAGGACAGACCTGTCAACACTGGGGTGGGCTGGTCATGTTTAAATCAGGTGACTTGGTAACTCTGAGGTTTAAAGACTTGGACTAGAGTTTTACTACAGTAAAAGGTTTATTTAATCACAGTGATAAATGTATAATAAGAGGGATTTGTCCTCTGGGATATTTAGAGCATCCAACACTAAACTCCTTAATAGAAACCAAAGATTATTGATTAATAATAAAAGATTGGTATTTCCTTTAGTAATATCACATTCTACTTAATAGACTAGACTAGAACAAAATAGACTAGACTAGAAAAGAAAAGAGTAGAATAAACTAGAAAAGACTAGATTAGACTAGACCAGACTAAACAGGCTAGACTAGGACAGATTAGACTAGACTAGAATAGACTATACTACAATAGAATAGACAAAACTAGAAAAGAACAGACTAGACTTGAACAGACTGGACCAGACTAGAAAAGACCAGACTACAATAGACCAGACTACAATAGACCAGACTAGACTAGAATAGACCAGACTAGACTAGACTAGACTAGACTGGATAAAAAAAGACAGACTGGACTAGGCCAGAATAGACCAGACTAGACTAGAACGGACAAGACTAAACTAGAACACAGTAGAGTAACTACGGTCTGTCACAGTCAGCATCATAAACCATGAGTAAGGTACAGCAACAGAACAGCATCTTTAGCAGCTTCAGCTGCAGCTTTAATGTTCTCCTCCTCAGGTATTATTGATAATCAAAAGGATATCTGATCAGTAATCAAAGATATCTGATATCTCATCAGTAATCAAAGATATCTCATCAGTAACCAAAAATATACGATATCTACCCATGTGATCAGGAATATATCACCAACACCAGCTGATACTTACGTAGTGTCCCATGGTGGTGGCGAAGGTGTCAGCGATCCAGGACATCTCCCTCTCTCCAGTACTCATGTCAGGAGCAGGAACATCGATACCCGGCCCTACACAATAAACGACAATGACAGTGACAATAAACGTCTGTCTATCTATCTATCTACCTATCCGCATCCTCTCCACAGACGCATAAACGCAACAACAATGAAAGTCACTGATCGTGTTTAACAGAATCAATCGTATCATAAATACACACAAATATAAGGCTCTGATAAAGCTGTACTGATGACATGGTCCAGTCTTTTTGGTCTCTGTTTAGACCTAAAGCAGGGGTGTCAAACTCAAGGCCCGGGGGCCAAATCAGGCCCATGGTGCTGTTGTACCCGGCCCACAAGATCATATCATATTTCTATTGTAATTGGCCCACTGGTATCTTATCTTTTGACCTTTTCAACTCCTAGCTTTGACTTTTAATCCCACATTTTGACCTTTATGACTCACAATTCAACATTTTAACTCATGTTTTTACCTTTTAAACTCATGATTTTGAATTTAATGTTATATTTCCATTCTTAGAACTCCCAACTTTGGCATTCTATTGTGTTTTGACCTTTTGAACTAATAAGTTAGACTTTAATCTCAGATTTTGAGCCATTGAACTTTGCATTTTTACTTTTTTAAATCTAAAAAAATTATCATCATTGCTCAGTTAGTTTTCCCCATTTTTTTACTGGTGCAAATGACAGTTTACGATTAAATGTTGACCCTGTTATGACCCCGGCCCCCGCTGTGATTGAGTTTGACACCCCTGATCTAAAGGACCTGTTAATCAGAGAAGTACTCCACAGCTCTGGTGGTTCTGATCAAATGTTTCTTTTTTTTTTGTGATCAACTTTTTATTTCAAGTTTACTTTAAACATAACAATTTTAAACATAGCAGAAAAGAACTACAGAATGAACAAGAGTACCAAGAGGTACACAAAAATGAAAAGAAAGCTGAAGGAAATAAAAATTAATAAGCTGAAAATAATAAAAACAAGAATAAAAATAAAAACCCTGGCGACCTGGCGACCTCCCACCCCCCACCCCTTAACCCCTCACCTGGATCTCTTCACAGTGCACACAGGGCACATGAATTCAAGTACAGTCACAAATGTTATACATGTGAATATGGATGTGAAATGGTTGTTATAATATCCCTTTGATCACATCTGCCATCTCCAGCCATGTCTGAATAGACTCTGTACCAGCACCATTCATTTTTGCCACTGATAACTCCATATCGACAATGTCAGCGTAGGTGTTAATCCACCGAGCCCTGGCGATTGTATGTGGGGGCTTCCAGCGTACTGATCAAATGTTTCTGATCATGAAGTAGAATGTTAGGATCTACTGCTCTGCTGTCATGGGTTTAAGCAGTTACTAACTATAACTACTACCAGGTAGTGACAAACCTCCACCAGGGGATTGGAGGTCTGGTAGAAGGGCAGGGCTGTTTCCTGTGGCTCGAATGTTAGAGGACAGGGTTGACTGTGAGGCCTGAGGACCTCTAAAGGACAGATAAACCCTAAAAAGGAACACCTCAGGGTTCAGCTATCACCAACATAGAGGCATCAGCACACCAAAGGACAGAGCAACAGAATAAAACTTTAAGGATAACGGAGGCTAACAGAAGGCTAACTGAATATAAAAGAGGCTAACAACAAGCTAACTGAATTTAACAGAGGCTAACAGTAGGGCTCTGTTCTAAAGGACGGTTTCTCACCAATGAAGCCTTTCTTGGCAAGCTCGATGGTCAACCTCCTGGTGATCTTCTCCAGCTCAATGTCCTAAAAACAACAAAAACAAGGTAACATCATCATCATGAACCAGACTTTATGTAGTCTGAGCTGGTATTCATCATGAACCATGAGAGTTATGGTTGGTTTATTAAACTTTAAACAGCACTTGCTCCAGTGTTCCCCCAAAGAGATTTTCTGAAGTGTCAATGTCACCAGTTATGGTGTGTTTGATGGCGTTTTCAGAAATGTCAGTGCGTTTCTAGCCAGGTATGAGAGTGACGGTATGAGTGCTCGTCTAGATCACCTCGGTCAACTGGTCACTGGTTCCTTCACTTGAACACAAATTTATACTGAACCCACACATCAATAATCAAAGACATCTGATACTGATCATAACAGGCCTGACTGTAGCTTCCAAACCAGCCCCCAAAAGATTACTAAATTCAGAAAATGTGCAGAGGATAAATGCTTTTGTGGTTTTTGGGTTTTATCTGTCTTCTGTCTCCACAGGTGTTAAATCAAACATAGAAACAGATCAATATTCTTGATGATTTTTAGCAAGAAAAACCTGAAATTTTATCCATTTTTGTCCATTCACCTTTTAGCCATTTTTAGGAACACATACTCATCAATCCAGACCTGATTAAATCTGCCTCAGCTTTCCACTTAAAATGCATTTTTCTTACCTGAGAATCAATACAAAAGGCCTGTTTCCTGCGCGTGTTTTGAATGTATCACAACGCAGTATACTAGTACCAAACCCAGTGATAGTAACATGACAGTCCCTGAAATGTAGGCTAGATGGGTGGCTGCAGTAGGAACTAATTTCACTGTTATTGGCCAAAAAATTTAAACTCTTTTAAAATGATCAACACAGGTACAATAAAATGTTAATTAGAGCAAAATACGTTATATTAGCGTAGTTTATTTGTGGGTTTGGCCCCTGCATCGCTGACAAATCGATCTGTGTTCTAACAGTTGTTCTAAGCTGTATCCTACCATTGTTTTCTTACCTGTGTCCTAATCTGTGTTCTGACCTGTGCTCTTACCTGTGTCCTAATCTGTGATCTAATGACAGAGAGATGAGGATTGCTGATTTTTTTTTACAACTGGTCTATTGTGGTTTAATGAAGCATACCAGTTAGACGTAGTTAGGGCTGTTAGAGTTCTGATTCTCTTTGAGCTGAGCTCCAAATTACTAAACGGGCCCCTGATATTGAGTTGGTACTGCAGTGAGACTGCTGTTTATTAACATACAGCACATAAACAGATCTTGGCAGCATCAACAACTCTCCTGTTTAGTGAAGCAAAAACGCTTTCAGAAGTTTATATCCTCTTTCTGGTGAGTTCTGCACATGCTCAGTCGTCCTGTAGCTGAACTGTCAAAAACAACCATGCCGTGCAGACGTACTTTGGACGGAAACATTTGGACCATGTTGGTGGACATAACAGCTGAACCAATCAGCTGGAAAGATTCCAACACTTTTGACCTACTGCTGACTGAGACAGAATGATCTAGAAAGATCTCAGTCCTTTTGTGTGAGCGGTGATGCTAAGCTAACTGATTTATGAGGATCAGTCAGTCCTCCAGCAGACCGAGGACCATATCTAGACCTTTATTTATTTATATTTAGTTTGACTCCATCTCTGCAGAGATGAGTTCAGACCTGCTGATGGGAGAAAAAAGGCTTTTAACCTCTGTTTAATGTGAATCTACTTCCTGGAATTCCTCCATAAGGAGAGGTCAGGGGTGATCACCAAGCTGCACATGTGTGAACAGCAGCGAACAAAGAAAAATCGAGGGAGAGTGAAGGTCAAACAAACATTAGTCACAGTCCAAATCTGCCCGGAGACAAAGAGACTACAGTAGTATTAGAGGAGGAATAGTTAGACACCTATCCCCATCAGAGCATAGTTTCATCATAGTGGAGTCACAGTGGGCTGAATGTGATAAAAAAGTACAAGTATGGACATGTATGCTTTTCTGGTGCAATAATCTATGCATAAACACATCTGTTAAAACTAACTATGTGCAAAAGGGTAGTGTGCATTAATATTAGCACTTTAACTAACCAGGCCAAGGGCAATGTGCAATTACTTCCTTAAATACACTCATGATCATGTGCAATATATCAGCACACTTGCACTTTAGCACTACAGCACTTTATCGTCTTCCTTATGCACTTTAACGGCAATGGTCAATTTATTTCTGGTCTAAAGCTAGGTATTGTTATATTTGGGTCTTTGTATTTTATTGTACTGTCTATGTTGTCTGATTTTGGTGTTGTCTGATTTTTAATGGACTCTGTGCTATACATACCATCAACCTGCCAGGGACTACAGATGGAAATTATCAAAACCAGATCTAACGATCATCATGAACAGTTTTACTACCAGTGGAAGATATCCATGTTACTGTTATTAAATCCGGTACCAATAATCACTGGTTTAGCTCAGTGGGTAGAGCAGCTGCCTATTTACTGAGGCTACAGCTCTGAAAGCAATGGTTGCAGGATCAACTCCTGGTCTCAGTACACGTTTGGTGCATGTCTTCCCCCTACTCTGTCTCCCCATATTTCCTGTCTCTCTCTTCAATCAACTGTCCTATCAAAATAAAGGCAAAAATATTATATAAATTAAAAAACTGGTCACTGTTTCATGCCTCAGCAGTCTATCAATAAAGATTAGAGAGTCTAGAACATGAAGAGTTAGTTACAATGACTCAAAGAGAGAGAGAGCAGAGTGAGAATGGAGTGAATGAGGAGAGAGAGAGAGAGACATTCAAACTTACCGAGTACTTCCTCGGGTTAATCCTGACTCCAGCTTTGGCTCCGCCAAACGGCACATCTGCAACACAACATTTTGTTAAAGAGGAGAAAGATCAACAGCAGCCTCGCTGAGCCAGCTAAATAATAATATTAATAATAATAATAATAATAATAATAATAATTACAACAATTATATTAACAACAATAATAATAATAAAAAAAAATAATAACAAAAATAATAATAATAACAACAATAATAATAATAACAACAGTAGTGCTTTTGCTAATAATTATAACAACAACAACAACAACAACAATAATAATAATATCAATAATAAAAATAAAAAAACTAATTACAGGACTGAGAGCTGAACTAAACTACATAGTATAATAATAATAATATTAATAACAACAATACTACTACTACTACTACTACTAATAATAATAGAAATAATAAAAGTATAACAATAATAATGACAATAATATTAATAATGATAACTGTATACAGGACCAGTGATGAGGCTAGAATCTGTGATGAAGACCACCAGGCTCTTCCTTGTTAGAGTGGTCTGATAGCTGGTCTGGAGATGTGGTCTTAAGGTCCATTTATCCATTTATCACCAAATATTCAGACTTTACTAACCAAACAGAGAACATCACGGTCGTGTTCACCTTTACCTCTTAAAGTAGACAGATCAACAGCAGCGTGCACTCACCAACCACGGCACATTTGTACGTCATCAGGGACGCCAGAGCTTTCACCTCATCCATGCACACGTCCATGCTGTAACGGATTCCTGAAATTAAACCAAAAGAGAACCAACTTTAAGCATAGGACTGAATGTATTATAGACATCAAGGATGACATTATCATCAAAGGCAAGGATGGAATGTTGATGAAGCTGGGGATGTTGGGGCCCTAGCTCTCCATTTTTGCCAAAAAGTAGGCCATAGTTGGAGAGTTTTGGAAAGTGGGTGGGGCTGGTGATGAGTGAGTGTTCAGTGACTGTCAAATATCATGATCCAAGACTCCAGTAGAGTCTTTCATAGCAGATTAACTGGTACTGATGTTAATGTCGTTAACAGATTAACGGCTGATTTCTGATTAATCGTGTTGCTTACATTGACAGTCTTATGAGTGTTTCTGTCCATAGAGACACATTCTGGTGTTTCTGCAGATCCACTGACTCTTTAACAGACCGGTGAATGTTAAAGTTCATTCCCTCTGATGTGATCCTGATTTGCATGGATGAAGGCAGGGATAAAGGTTGAGCCTGTTCACCTACGGCAGAGCAAACACAGCCAGCTGCAGCATGGTGGAAAACACAAAGAAAAGAATGAAGGTAGTTTACACTGTAAGACTGGTTTGGTAAGGAAATGTGGGCCAAATGTACAGGGAACACTAGGAGGAATCAAACTAAAATAGACCTAAACAAGCAAGACAGGAAAAAGCAAGAAAGAACAAAGAAAGAGAAAACAGGAGAAGGGGCTGGAAAGTCTGAAGTCAGCAGGAAAAGAAAGAAGTAAAAGAGAAGAGAGGGAGGGAGAGAGAGAGAGAGAGGAAGACGGGGAGGAAGTAAACAGAGAGAAGGCTGGCGTGACTGAAGCAGCAGTGAGCCAGACTGGGTGTGGTGATCCTCACAGCTCTTTTAGACAAACAGTAAAACTTCACTGGTGTTCAATCATAATGAAGTTAACCCGTCCAAGCCCTGCCCTTCATCTACACACCCCATAACAACATCTCTAATAGAGACGACTAGGAGATTAACTGTGAAGATGACAGAGCAGAGGCCAACAGCTCAAGGGAACAAAAACCCTTTCATACTGGGTCATTATTGTCATGAGTTTGATTTAAAGAGTAACTAAAGTCAGAGTTTATTTAAAGAGTAACTAAAGCCAGAGTTTGATTTTGAGAGTAACTAAAGCCAGAGTTTATTTAAAGAGTAACTAAAGCCAGAGTTTGATTTTGAGAGTAAGTAAAGCCAGAGTTCCAGCTAAGGTTCATGTATCCTGGAAGCTAGGGAAACTCTTGCTCTTTGCCAAGTCCCCAAAGTTTTCCAAGAGTTGTGAATTATGGCCTGTTTTTATCGGCAAAAACAGAGCGAAAAAGGCCCCAACATCCCCAGCTTCACCAACATTCCATCACAGAAAGACCGTTGAGCTTTGTGAGGTAAATAATGAGCTCAGAATCTTTCCCAGTTAACTTTGGTATACTTTAGAGAAAACCCTCCTTACTCTCTGTCTCCCTTACTGTCTGTGTAAAGCCTGTGTCTGGGTCGTCTTTAACGCTGTTCACGGTTACATAACAGTGTTTCCAATGCAGAGTTTTGCAGGTTTGATGAGTTAAAGCGTCTGGGTTTCCTCCCCTCACAGGAATGCTGACAGACCAGACATGTCGTGTTGGTCCTCAAAAACCCAATGCTCGTGTTTTTTTATTCTAGTTTGCTGTTTCTTCACATGCTTTGACCCCTAAAATAAAAACGTCTTTGTTTACTTGTTATCCTTGCTTCCTGAAGGCAGAGCACTATTGTTTGAGGAAGTCTCATCCTCGGCTCACCAGCCTTACCACACTGCAGAAAAACCATGATAGCATGAACTCCTGCTTTGAGAATGATATTAGCAGGTAAACATGGCGGTATTCTTCTATCATACATCCCTCCATCATCAGGAGTCAGAGCTGATTTAATCACAATAAAGAGACTAAAACTTGGTTAGATGCATGTCTGCCTACAACATCTGTGCACTATGCAAGATAATTTACCTCTTTGCTTTTTCAGGTTCCAATTCACAGCCCACTAAAAACAGCTCCATGACCCACTTTTGGGTCCTGACCCACTAGTTGGGAATCACTGATGTAGAAGATGCACATTTGTATAATATCCACTTAATTCTAGGAAAAACCTGCTTTATTTGCAACTGTGAATTTAAGGCACATTACCCACAATCCTAGAGTGTCAAAGCAATGTTTCTGATTGGTGGAAGATGAATGACAAGAACATCAGTCCTCCCTAGTTCCGCACTTTTCCAAAAGTTGCCAACTACACTATTTGGCAAAGATGGGGGTAAAAGCCTCTAACATCTTCACTTTCAGCAACATTCCATCCTTGCCTTTAAAAGATGATGTAATCAAAGCTTATTAAACATTCCATCCTTTGGCGTTTGCATACAGGCCAGTCTAGGCCCCGACCCCGTTTACTGCGACGTGGCTGATATCTGAAATGCCAACATTTAAAAAACTAAACTAAAATCTGCCATTACCAATATCAGGCCAACAGATGCATCTCTAACATACTGCCAGGTAATTTTTTCTTTTCAAGTCCCATAAGTTGCATACAAACTCCTCAACTTGGTCTTTGTTGCACAAAAACATTGGCAACATTTCTAATTTGTAGTCATCAAACTGTTCTCTCCTCTGAAATCCACTCTGCTTCAGAATGATCGAATCTGTTATTCTAGTCTGCTGTGGGGTCAGAAAGGACAGAAATTTCATGATCTTCAGTCACACAGAGAGAGCAGTAGCTAAATTGAGCAATTAAGTTGGCAACCTTTGGGAAAAAGGATGGAAGTAGTGAGGGGGGGCAAATTGTCAGGTAGATTAGTAAACGAGTGAAATTATGCACCAAGATTATACACCCCATGCTCTTCACCAGGACTGCCCACTTTTCCAAATGTTGCCAAAATGTTTGGGCAACTCGGACTGCACTTTCCTACCATTTTTGATGAAAGAAAACAAAAATCTGCCCAAAGATGAGTGTTTTCGTGGTAACAATGTTTAGAGTTTTTAAAAAGTTGTTGACTTTATTGTCAACTTTCACCTGAGTCAGCTCATCAAGTTGTCAACTTTTTCCCTCACTGCAATTTACCTTCCATGTGGGCTCTTTGTGACAACATTTTTGGTAAAGTGCAATGGCAGGATGTTGCTGTGATGTTAATGACATTATGTTGCTGTAACAATGACATTAAGTTGCTGTAAAAATGTTGTGATGTGTTGTGTATGAATGATAGCTGTGTAAGTTGCTGAGATGTTGCCATGATATTGCTGTGACATGTGCTCTTAGTATAGCATTTAAATTGCCCTAATACTGCTGTGATATATAGTGTTAGTATTACAAAATTGCTGTGTTTCTGCCATGGGTTGTGCTGTTAAGTTGCTGTGATATTGCTGTGATGCATGCAGCAAATATGACTATTAGTAGTACATTAAGTTGCCATGATATTTCTGGAATTTATGTCATTAGCACAATGATAAATTGCTGTGATGTATGCTGTTAGTACTACATTAATTTGCCATAACATTGCAGAGGTGAATGCTGTATCACTGAAATTGCTGTAATAATGCCATGATCTATGTAATTAGTACTACAATAAGTTGCTGTGATGTATGCTGGTAGTACATCATTATATTGCAATGGTATTGCTGTGATTTATGCAGTTAGTTTACCCTGTTGTAGTGATGCATGCTGTTGGTATGACATTAAATTGCCCTAATATTGCAGTGGTGTATGCAGTTAGCATAACATTAAAGGAGCTATATTATGCAAAAATCACTTTTTCAGGCTTTTCTAACATAAATATGTACCCCTGGCCTGTCCACAATCTCCTCAAGAACCAGAAGAGTCCATTTCCTTCCACCCTCTTGTTCTCCAACTTTCAGAAAACGTGTGCTGAAACAAACTGCTCTTAGATTTAAAACTCTAGTGACCTCACATGTGGAGTAAGCATCGTCCCCAGGTTTGGTTGGCCATCCCCACTTGGAGGAAAGTTCCACCCTCTTCTACTGATCTTCCTCTCAGCTGCCAGCTGAGATGCTGGGTAGCTCAGTGGGTTACCCTGCTGACTTTGGTCTGGGAGGTTGCTGGTTTGAATTCTAATCGGGTCCTAAACTTTGGATAAAAGTGTCTGTAACATTAAAAGAGTGTCAGGGGTGGAGTCAAATAGCTAATTAACATTTAAAGCCACTGACACAGAAACGGCTTGTTCTGAACTGGGCTGAAACAGAGGGGATTTTAGACATGCAAAAATGCTATACTCAACTGTTTTTTTCAGCAACAAACTTCATAGGCATGTTTTGGGAACATCTGATAACAATGTAAACTGGTCTTAAAAGGGTAAAACATGTCCCCTTTAAATTGCTGTGATATGCTATAATATGTAGTTTGAGTATTGAATTAAGGTGCCATGATAGTGCCCTGGTATTGACGTGATGTATGGCCTATATACTACATTAATCTGCCTTAATATTGCAGGGATGTCAGGATGACATTAAGTTGCCTTGGTATTGCTGTGATACATGGTCTAAATACAACATTAGAATGCCCTAAAATTGCAGTGGTGTATACAATAACTATGACACAAAGTTGCCGTGATACTGCCGTGATACATGGTCTAAATACTACATTAGAATGTACTAACATTGCAGTGTTGTATATAGCAACTATTACATAAAGTTGCCGTAATATTGCCGTGATACATGGTCTAAATACTACATTAGAATGTACTAACATTGCAGTGTTGTATATAGCAACTATTACATAAAGTTGCCGTGATACTGCCGTGATACATGGTCTAAATACTACATTAGAATGTACTAATATTGCAGTGTTGTATACAGTAACTGACATAAAGTTGCCGTAATATATGGTCTTCATACTACATTAGAATGCCTTAATATTGCAGTGTTGTAAACAGTCACTATGACATAAGTTGCAGTGATATCCCCGTGAGATTGACCGTCTCCCGGCCCCTCTCACCTCCCTTGCAGGGCGTCCTGTGCTGGCTGTGCTGGGCTCGGTAAGCCTCGATCATCTCCCACTCCCCGCTGTCTCTCTTGATGGGGAAGTTGAGGCTCAGGACGTGGTTACACGGTTTGATGATCCTCAGGATCCCACGGACTCGCTTTCTCTTCTGCTCGGGGCTCTCCCGGGTTTTTAAGCCCTCCACCAGCTTGTCTTCCACGATAGCGGCGCCCCGGTCGAAGAAACCCTCCACCATGTTGAAAAAGTTTGGGTCGTCGTCCTCCTGGTCCACGGCCTGGCTGTAGCCGCGGTAGCGCAGCAGGGAGGCGGACGCTGGCAGAGCCGAGTCAGCGGCAGTGGCAGGGGCTCCCGAGGCCAGGACGCTGCCCGCTCCTCGGGTAAGTAGCTCCCCCAAATACCGGTACATGTTGGGCCGAAGAGAATTGGACCGTCCTGGGGAAAGTCTGCGAGGTCTGGTTTGGTTTAGAGGGAGAGAGGGGGAAAGCGAGGAGAATCAGCCGCACTGTGAACACTTTTACCGCAGCAGCGGCTCCTCCTTCATGCCGCCCCTTCCTGTCAACCTACACCGGCGCTCACAGCCCAACCAGCCGCTGCCGTTAAACCTTATTTAAACTAGCCTCTGCTGTTTTAAAACTGTATCACAGCCTGGTCTTTAACCTTATATGAGAGTAGCTTTGACAGCAGAAACACGAGGGAAACTCCGTGAGTTTAGCTCCACTTTAATGCGGTTAAAGAAGCTTTTAACGTCTTTGAGCGGGACTTTGAGGCACGTTGGCGAAGCACAAGTCAGTAAAACACTAAACACATGTCTGTAAGTGTTAAATAATGAGCTCTGTCAACTTTTATCACATTTATTGTAAGGTTTCTGTTGCTTTTAAGCTAGTATCGAGCTACCTAATGTAGCGCTGTGCTGTTTCCGGTTACAACCTTCAAAATAAAATGTTAATTTTGCTACAGATTTACGTTCTATTCAGTTTTTAAAGAACTCAGCTTTCTCTTTTTGTTTACATAATTTTTATTTTTCTACATGTTAATAGTTATGACATTTGACATTCTAAAAGTACAACATAAACAAAAAATAATAATATTAAAGCAGAAGATGGGCAATTTGGCCTCATAAACTCTACTATGATGTCTTTGAGAAGAGACAGCTTCAAGGAATCAACATAAAATCTACTCTTTTAAAGTCACTGCCCATTTACTAATATCAAAAGACAACAAATGAAAAAATAATCATAGGCCTAGGATAAGAATATAATATATTTGGTGCTTTTATTGTGGAGGCACATTGGTTCTAAATGCTGCACTTTACTTCCTCCCGTGTTAGTGATTCACCAATCAGGATTCAGTCCCAGGGACACACACCCCCAAAAAACAAAACATCAACATGAAGTGCCTGATTTAGTCACAGCTTCACAAAGAGAAAACAAATAAATCAGAATAAGGAATTATTGATCTTTAAACTGAACAGAATGAGCATTAGTATTCTGTGGAGGTCAAACTGTCGTCTTCTCTAACCTTAGGTAAATCAGAGAAGGTTAATGAGGACTTATTGATAATTAAACTGTTCAGAATGATCAGTAATACTCTGTGGAGGTTTAAATGTCCAACCTTTGAGTAATTCAGAAAAAGTTTTTACCGTCTCTATGTCTCTTCAGTGACATATTTGACATTTTCAGCAGGAAACAGACTACACTGACTACAGTATTCACTCTCTCACTATATTCTATATTCACTATATTCACTCTCTGCCATGACTGGCAGATAGTGAATATTCCTCTATTCCTCCCAGCATTGTGAGTATTCTCGCTACAATTCGCCGCCTTTCTCTCTGTTACGCTCCGACTTGTCTCCTCGACCGGGCATGTGTCTTTCAAACTCTATAAACTCCAAAACGTTGAATAAGTTATTCATGTCCGCCATGTCCTGGTGTAAGTGGTAACAGCGCAGACCAACGCCATTAGCCCTATCTCCCAATAGTACAGAATCCTTTAAAAATTTCCTGAATCCAGACGGTGATCCGGATCACTCTCAAAATCTAATCAGTTCTTCCTTATGCTAACCTTGCAAAGCAGATGGATATGCACGTTTCCTTGTTTCTCACCGGCGAATCCATCTTGCAAAGCTCCCATCTGAACCATTTGGGCCCCGGTTAGAAAGTGACAACACAAATCAGCAATGAAGGGCAGTACTTTCAGACACAGAAGAGTCGTGACGTAAACCAGCAGCAGCAAGAGCTGGTGCAGTTACGGCAGAAGAGATTAGCGTGGATGCTACTAAAACTCCAGTTTTATCAGAACTTGACGACATTTCTTCGTTAAAAGAAGAACAAAGAACAGCAGTGAGTTGTTTTCTTTTCAAAACGACAAAAGTCGAGTACTTTCATGTCTACAGTCGCCATGTTTCGCGTTATTCCTCGGTAGCTGCCCACACGCAGCTCGATAGCAGCTGACACACGTATTTTGTTGCTCTGATTGGCCCGTAGAGATGTGAAAGAAAGAACGTTCATCCAATCACACTCCAAGATTTTTTCAAAGCCTCTGCCTTTTCCCAAATCCATCTGGTGTGTCAGGTTATCCTTATGCCATTTCTGACATTTCCTGAAAATGTCATGAAAATCTGTCCGTAACTTTTTGAGTTATGTTGCTAACAAACAAACGAACAAACCCACCCGATCACATAACCTCCTTGGCGGAGGTAAAAATGTTAAGCATCAAGTGTTTAGGTGGAAAACCTGGAAAGTGCACATACAGAACACACATACAGAAATTATCTTTTTGATTGAAATGTCTCAGTTAAAACAAACTGCTATCTGCACCTTCAATCTATGAACTTGAGTTAGAATACAATACTTATGCTCTCTGACTTTTAAAGATAAAACCTTAAAATAATATAAAACTAGTCCCTGGATTCTAGATCTCTGGATGTATAAGATCAACTGAAATCTTGTATAAAATGAACAGTTCCTGTGCAAAAAGATGCATGTCTCGCATGAACAGATGTCGTACGTCGCGCTGTTTCTTTAGCTTTAGCCTATTTTTGTGACTCTCCGCTATGTCAACTTCCTTGACTTCTCTGTTCTTGTTCCCGCAGAGATGTGGAAGTAAGGCATTGATAAGGGAATCATTAAGATAAAATCTTAATGATGTCAGTGGATTGAACCAATTGGAACTGGTTCTCAGCTGGACCCGGTTCTTAGTTCCCATCCCTAATTCACCATCAGGATAAAGTTACTGAAACTGAATAAAACTAAAATATAAGAATCAATGTAGTGATCTGAAACTAAAATAAAAACAAGACTGTACAGAAATCAGTCACTAAAATGGAACTGTGTGCTAACAGAGCTAACTAAATCAGATCAGAGACTAAGGGTTAGTCCCATTTCTACCCCTTAGCCCTTATCTTAGCCCTACCACTTGGATTTGCGCGTTCACATCAAGTGAAGTGGTGTTGTAATTCTCTTTTGAATCAAGGGCTAGTGCTGAGGGCTACATTGCCTTTGAAACGAAGATTTTTCAGGCAACACTTGAAACCAAGGGGAATGAGGAATTTCTCACCATGCACTGCGTTCACTTACGAAATGGCACAACAGACTAGGAAGGAGGTGCATAAATGTAAATATTTTCGGCATTGATTATGATAAATACAACAGTGGTGTTTTCTCATATATTCAGTCTTTAGCTACTAGGGATGGGAGTTCATTGTATTTTAGGTATGTAAACGTGTAAACAAGGGCTAAGATAAATGGCTAAGATCAAAACAGAGATCCATTGTATGAAAGACATGGTCGAAGCTTTATCGTCACCTCCGATGGCGCATTGTTTGTCGAAAATGTGTGATGATGAACGGCAATCAAGTGGTGTCTCATTTCTTAAGAGTAGGTTTTCACCCCTACCCATTACCACTCTGTTTCAAGGGGTAAGAGGGAGACAAAGGAGAAGGGCTAAGAAGTAGAAATGGGATTGACCCTTAGTCTTTGACGCCAGACTGGTATGGCCTCTAGTATTTATCTTAGACACACTGGTTTATGTTTGGATGAGTTTGTTCACAGCAGAGGTTTTCTGAAATAGAACCCCCGGGACACTGACTAAAGCCAGTCGAACACCATGTGACTCTGGTGGAATGTCAGCTCACTCTGAGGCTGAATCGTTTAGGACAAACGATCATCACAAGCATTTTATGAGCTCAATACGTATGGTCTGGTGGTCGACCACGACCTGAGCGCTCATACTGTACAGAGTAATGGTCGACAACGACCTGAGGGTTCCTACTGTAGAGTATGATGGTCGAATCATCTCTCACAGAGGTTGAGACAGAGCAGACAATGAGCTCCATTCATGCTGCTTTAATCTTTTGGTCTTTATCCATCAGGGTTTTATCAATCCAGATATCTGTTTTATTCTGGTTGTCAGTTCGTTTAACTTTTACGTGTCAGTTTATTAGTGAAAAAAAACACCATTGACTTCTTCTTATCAAAATGATTTACAGATTAAACTCAGCAGCACCACCTAGTGTCCAAACTAAGAAGAGTAAAGTCAATCATCAGCTTCATGTTCTGATGTTAGCTCACTTTATTTTGAAAGATTTGCTGCATGTCAAATAAAAATGGGCCACAGGCCACAGTTGGTCCCTGGGCCATGGTTTGGACACTACTGCCCTAATCCTACTGTCTTCCATGCATATTTCTTTGTTCTGTAGTCTGTTTCGGTGAATAAAGCATATCCTCTCTCAAACCCAGCTCTAGAGCTTGTCATGGTTTGCTTCAGCTCTCAGGTTCTTTTTTTTTTTAAAGACCGTAAACATGGAGGTTCTCCATAAATCACAAACATCCAGAACATCCAGAACATGAGGAGCTTCTCTGCTGGACGTCTGGGCTCATGCTAATAAACTCTGCTGCCTCTACAGGGACATATGGGTCTTTAAAACTGGTTCTAACATTTACTGAACTAAATCAGGAACAGGATGATGGTGGAGCCCACAGACTGGACCTGCTGTCTTGGTCTCTGTTTGACTGACAGCAGCAGGTGGAGGGAGAATCTGACACTGTAACTGAGCACGCTCACATGATGGCGATGGGGCACACATGAGGGTCAGACCTTCAGGGGTACCACAGTACAGCCTGTGGGCCAAACAGGGAGGGTAAAACCTTCAGAGGGACCACAGTGGAGCCCACAGAGGGGTAAAACCTTCAGAGGGACCACAGTGGAGCCCACAGAGGGGTAAAACCTTCAGCAGGACCACATTGGAGCCCAGAGAGGGTTAAAACCTTCAGCAGGACCACAGTGGGGTTAAACCTGTAAAGAGAACCATAGTTGAGCCCACAAAGGGTAAAAACTGTAGAGGAACCACAGAGGAACCCGTAGAGGGGTAAAACCCGTAGAGGAACCCCAGTGAAGCCCATAGAGGAGTAAACTTGGAGCATTTTTCTCAAAAACTGTTCCTGCCCAGCTGGTTCAATCTGGTGCAGTTTGGTTAAAGGGATACTTCAAAATTTTGGCAAATTCGTCCGTTGCCATAATCCCTATAGTCTTAGTAATAGGTTCGTTACCTTCAGTTGTCGGGGCAAGTTGTTTTTGGATCGGCCCCTGCCGAGTTTGGACCTGCTGTGCCAACTCAATGTAAGCAGACGGTATTCCGGCTTTCCTACATCAAACTCATCAAATACACAATCCAACAACTCCAAAACACTCTCGTGGACAAGTTGTGACCTGCACATTCACCACACTATGAAATAATAATGTATACAGGTCACAACTTGTCCACGAGAGCGTTTTGGAGTTGTTGGATTGTGTATTTGATGAGTTTGATGAGGGAAAGCCGGAATACCGTCTGCTTACATTGAGTTGTCACAGCAGGTCCGAACTTCGCAGTGCCGATCTAAAAACAGCTTGCACTGACAACTGAAGGTAACAAACCTATTACTAAGACTATAGGAATTATGGCAATGGACGAATTTGCCAAAATGTTGAAGTATCCCTTTAAGTTTTGTGCAGTCTCGTTCAGTTTGGTTTAGTTTGGTTCACTTTGGTTCAGCCCTTCCAGTTGCACTCTGAAAGGTTGTAAAGCTGCCAAAATCTGTACCATGCTACCTTTGTGGGAGGAATGTTTTATAAGCCTTGATTACATCATCCTTGAGGGCAAGAATAGAATGTTTTACAAACTTAAAAGTATGAACTGTCTTCAAAGGCAAGGGTGGATTTTTAAATAGATTTGATGACTTCTTTCAAAGGCGAGGATGAAATTTTTTATAAACTTAAAAGCATGAATTGTCTCCAAAGGCAAGAGTGGTTCCTGGTAGATTGATGACATGATAAAAGGCAAGGATGGAATGTTTTATGAACTGAAAAGTGGGAAGTTCTTTAAAGGCGAGGATGGAATTTTTATAGATTTAATGACATCATCATTAAAGGAAAGGATGAAATGCTTTTATAAACTTAAAGTTGGAATTTCTTCAGAGGCAAGGATGATATTCTTTATAGATCGATGACATGGTAAAAGGCAAGGATGGAATGTTTTATAAACTAAAAAGTTTGAATTTCTTCAAAGGTGAGGATGGAATTTTTATAGAATTGATGACATCATCTTTAAGGGCAAAATGGAATGTTTCAGAAGCTTATATGACTTTAAAGGGCAGAGTGTTGGTGAAGCTTGGGATGATAGGGGCTTTTTTCCTCCATTTTTTCTCAAAATGTGCTATAGTTGGCAACGTTTGGAAAAGTGGGTGAAACTGAACAGGAGCAAGGTTTTTTCTCTGTTTTTTGGTTAAAATCAGACAGAAAGTCTGTATTTCTGTTATTTCTAAACATGAAATTAACAGATTTGATTATTTAAAAACACACGATAGATAAGAGGAGAGAACATCATGACAGCTTTCATGTACGTAGATGTTGACAGTGTTTTTGGACAACTTAGCATGAAGGATGATAATGACTGTGTCTAGTATGTTTTTTTGTTGCTGCGGTATCAAAAAGGTTTAAATGGTATAGTTTTGACTTCTATCATATATAATAACCTTCATGTGTTGTGACCTCCGCTTATCCATGCAGGGTCTCCTTTGTGAATATGGATCTATGACCTTTGGCTCGGGGACAGACCTTCGTTTTATTCTGACGCTGATGGATCGACGGTCATTTAAGATTATCAGACAGCGGTCTTAACAGGAAGTCACTATTGGGTACTGATGTATGGATGACATGCTGGGAATGTTATTCTGGCCTAGACTGGGCACCAGTCAGACTCCACATATGGAACAGACCTGAACCTCCCCCAGCATCCTGCTCTCTTATTGGTTGTTGGTTATTGTTCTCAGCTGTCTGTGTTCATACATGATGGAGCTGTGTTCTGCTGAGTCACGGTTGTGTCAGCTCCAGTTTTTCAGGTTGAGTTAAAGAAACTCCAGAGGGCCATTTTTAAAGCCATAAAACATGAAATCATGTTCCTGTTCTGAGCTGCTGCAGTAAAACAAATCCTCCCATTCACTTGTTCAGTCTCTAGTGATAGGATCTCTCTGGGTCTCATGTTTTCACTCTAATATTACTATTAACCCCCCCTTTAGAACATGTCTGACCGGCCTAGGATCCACGTCTTCCTGGGGGCCCCTCCTTCCTCATCAGGCCCTGGGATGGGGGATGGGGATTGTCCCTCTGCTGACTGGAGACACCTGGAGCTCACCTGGCAGGATGGACATTTGAAGCTTTCACCAGGTGAGACTGCTGGATTAAATGTTAAAAAACTTTGGTTTCATCCTCACCATATCCTGATGATCAGCAAGGCTGGAATGAGTACAGGACTATGGTAACCAGGTATAGGTACAGTGACTGTGATTTAAGTTTACCGGGGCCCTGTGCTCCAGGTAATACCCTACCTTTGCCTGATGGTAGATCTGCCTGCAGGTGTATCTCAGGAAAAAACAGAATGAAAAAATGAAAAAGTTATTTTTTCCAATGATTTAACTAAAGCTATACTTCAATATTTTCTAGATTCATCTCATACAAAGTGAAATATTTCAGACTTTTAAGTTTTAATCTTGATAATTATGGCGTACAGCTCACAAAAATCTAAAAATCCAATATCGGAATATATGGAAGATTATTTTTTTAAATTTAAATGACAAGAAAAACTAACTGTTTCATGATATTCTGATTTTTTGATGCACTTGTATGCTAATACCTGCATGTATTTAAGCAGATAGATAATACAAGTGAGTAAATGGAGCCTTGACAACCCCCATTATTTATAATATATTCTCATAATCCGTGAATAAACAGCTTTGCAGATTGATCAGACTCTTTTGAAAAATCCTGTGGTGAAGTAGAGATCTGACAGAATGTGAATAAATCAGCAAGGGTTGCTTAAATAAAACCTTCAAATATGGGTTTATGAGATTTTATTGACATTTTAGCTGGCCAGCAACCCAACTTTTTTGGAACTGTTGTTGTATTTCAGTGACTTTTTAGTAGAATTGGTCTATTTTTTTATTTAAAGGTTTGTTTTTACATGTTATTTGTTACTTTTTTCAGACAGGGTTGGGAACCAAACAGATTTATCATTGGAGGAGGACAGAGTGAGCAGAGAGAGCTCAGACAGACCAGAAGAACCGGACTCTGATGGGTCTGAGTCCTACCATAAAGGGGACTGTACTGCTGAACCACAGGGACAGGAGGAGAGAGAGCGATGTGGCATCCTGTCAGAATCAGACCGTAGACATGACAGTGAAAGTTCAGAGTCCGTTCATGAGTATCTGGCGAACTGTTTCCCTGCAGCAGAGTCAGACTCAGAGGGTCCGCAGAGCTCCAGACGGTCATCAGCCAACCCCCCACTGTCCAGCCACTCTCACTTCCTGTCCACCTGGACTCTGAGTCAGGCCCTGGTCCTGAGAGGCAGACACAACATCCAAGCAGCTAGCCCCCTGAAAGCCCAGCCTCCTCAGACCCCATCCTCCTCAAGCACCCCTGAGCTCTTCAGCCCGCAATCCTCGACCCCCGGAGGCTCCCTGGACCTCTTCAGCCAACTGAGCTGGTCCCTGAAGGCCCAAGAAGGGGGCGTGGTTATCGAGGTTACCACAGAAGGCATTCTCTGTTCCCAGGAGTTGGCGCAACATGAGTCCAGCTCTCCTCCTAAAGCCAAGAAAGCTCGAGTCTCAGGGGAGGTAAGGGTGGGACCATCAGACACCAAGACCAAAGCTGAGCCCACAACCAGCACTGAGTCTGCAACCACAGCCAGGTCCACAACCACTGCTGAAAGAACGACCATGGCTGAGACCATGACCAGCACTGAGCCCAAAGGCCACCACACGCTCCTGAGCTGCTGTGAAAGAGGGGTGGGGCCATACTCGGTGCTGGTGGCGGTGGTTCATCCATGTCATATCAAGGAGGTCAAGGTGGGTTGAGACATGGTGAGGTGTCACTTTTCTCTAAAAATGTTCACTGACAGGTGGGTGACTAGAGAACGCCAAACACCAAGCAAAACTGGTCCTGAAGTCCACCTTTTACCTGCTAAATAGGTGTAGCTAAAGCATTAGAATATCATGAAAATGTCCATTTTATCCTGTTATTTACTTTAGAAAGTTAACCTTTAATGATTAAGGCTTACAGCTCACGACAATAAAAAACACAAATATAAGAATATCGTGGAAATGTCCAATTTTCAAAGGTTTCCTTTTTCACTTCGCCTGCATCTGATCCAACTCACCACCAGGTGGTGATCACTTGACAGCCCCACTCCACTCTTCACTCGTGTGTCCAGAACATATGGCCGCAGATCTGATGAAATGAAAACAGAGTTGATCATCGACCTTTGGCCTAGGGTGCTCTGGTACCAAGTACACTTATGAGCATCCCTTTGTTCAAACATGGTGTTTGTTATGGCCAATCCATGACTAGCACAGAAGTCCAATAACAAAACACCACTTGGGTTCAGATCGGGCAGGCCGTTCCTCCCAGTCACCCCCCTCCAGGAGTCTCCATTTGCCAACATAGGCATTGAAGTCCCCCAGTATGATAATGGAGTCCCCAGGCGGCACTCCTTCCGGGGCACCACCCAGAGACTCCAAGAAGGGCGGGGACTCCGACCTGCTATTCAGTGCATATGCACCAATAACAGTCAGAGCTTTCCTCCTGACAACCTGAAGTCACAGAAAGGCAACCCACCCTTCCACTGGGAAAAACTCCAACACAGAGGCTGCCAGCAGGGGGCTCATGAGTATCCCCACACCCACCCGGGGCCTCTTACCCTGGGCAACTCCAGAGTAGAAGAGCGTCCAGCCCCTCTCTGGAACCAGAGTTGTGCATGGAGGTGGGCCTGACTATATCTAACTGGTAACATTCTGCATCCCACACCAGCTCTGGCTCTTCCCCACCAGAGAAATGACGTTCCATGTCCCCATAGTCAGTCTCTGATGCTGAGGGTCAGAGTGCCTGGGTCCCCACCTTTGCCAGCTGCCCAGCTTACAAACCCCTCCACCATGATAAGGAGGCAATTCTCGGAGCAGGACATGTCACAATGGTGCAGTAATTCATGAAAAGAAGCCCTGACCAAGTACTGAGTGATAAATGAGCAAAATTTAACAAAAAGTCAACATTTCTTTATTATAAAGTATAAAACACAGACTGATATTTGTGATATTCTAATATTTAGAGATAGTGGATCTTAGATTTCTGTGAGCTGTGAGCCATAATCATCAAGATTAAAACAAAAAATGAGATGAAACACAGAATTTATTGAAATTTCACTTCTTATGTGAAATGACTTTTCATGATTTCCTTTTTTTCTGAGTTGTACCTGTTCTTCCTGACTGTCTGCTGATGTTTGGCGTTTTTCATTGCTGGGGTCAAAGGTGAAGGCGGGGCCCTCAGCTGGGTCCCTGATTCCCCTGGCATCCATCTTGGTGACCGACCAATCAGGAGCTGAGATGAAGGTGGTGCTGTGGCGGCGGGCAGCATTCTGGGTGCTGACAGTTTCTCCTGGTGACATCCTTCTCATCACAGGTAGAGATGTAAAAGTGAGGGGGCAGAGCATCATTTTCTGATGATGATGTCATCACCGAGGGCGTGGTCGTTCTCTCTCCTAGGGCTGCAGGTGAACGAGGACAGGTGGAGAGGAGAGACGGTGCTACAGTCCACCTTCAGCAGCATACTCCTTAACCTGGGGCCAATCAGCTCCACCACCTCGCCATCAGGTACGTCTGCATCCTCCGACCATCAGCGGTCTCCTCAGGAAGAGCTCCCCTGGTCTTAGCCTCTCTCCATCTGTCTCTGCAGCTCCTCAGCAGGTCGACCCTCACTCTCTCAGCTCTCTATGCCGGTATCTGCGTCAGCGGCGCCCCTTGCTGGTGTCTTCACACGTGTCCCCACCTCAGGACCTCAACCGTCTCCCCTACGCAACCCTGAGGTCACTGAAGGTAAACATGCTGGTCCACGCTCTGCTGAGAGTCACTGACGCCCACGTCAGCACAGGTGAGACAGCGTTTAGGTCTGGACCATTACAGCAGCCCTCAGTTATCAGACTGGTTTACAGCAGAGGTCTAAATTTTTTTAATCAATTTATTTTAAAAATAAAACCAACAGGCGGCCTCCAATCATTATTAAAGTTCTGTCGTACACCATATTATCACTTTGAAAATATGATTGGAGTTTAACAAAAAAACACTGCAGTTATTCAGAAAAAGAGAAAACAAGTTAAGCATTTATCTTCTTAAAAATATTTTTTTTTTAGATGGCTGTGACTAAGTGAAGAAACTTCCTCTGAACTATTTAACTCTGTAAACCTGTAGAGTTTAAGATATGACCAAACACGGAAATAACTTGAGTAGATTATCATCAGCAGGTCTGGAGATTTGAACAGTCACTCTAATCTAGAGATTAGATTTCCGTAAAATGGATCAAACAATGGTCAATAGCTATCTTTTTTTTAAAATAACATACCCTAATACCTCTCAGGCTGAACAACAACAAATATTAAATTTCCATTTCTTTCTCTGACCTGGATATTGAAACAATGACAAAGGGAGCAGGTATCAACGGTGTATTAAATATCTCCATGACGTAAACTCTGAGGGCGGGGCCGGGGCATGTTTCAATGACGATTGTTTTCAGTTGCTGTTTTTATCAACACCTGCTCAGATACACATGTTTCATAAATCAAACATGGACCTTGGACCTCATTCTAAGATAATTTCTATACCCAAATCTGAACTGGTTTATAAACCAGTTTGATAAATGAGGACCACAGCTGAAAAATCAGTCTCTTTAACCACGACCACGGATGAGGAGAGATGATCATATGACCAGATGGATAGATGGTGGATTGACGATGGATGGTATGATAGATTGATGATATTCTGATGTTGAGATGAGTGACATCACTGTCCAATGAATCTAATTCTTCTAGACTGGAGAAGTGAGGCAGAGTCTCGCTGCAGGTCGGCTCTTCAGTCGAAGGCCATTCTGACTGTGGAGCAGCCGGATGGCCAGCAGGGGGCACTGTTACTGTGGGGAGCAGCTGTGGACTGGCTGACTCGGATCAACAGGGACAGAGGTACAGCACACCTAGACTAACAGATACTTCACACTAGAATAGATCAACAATACAAGGAAGACACAGACAGGTGGCAGATTTATTAAGTAATCCATCTATCCATCCATCTATTCATCATCCTGTCATTTTAGCCTCTATCTGGGACTTCCGTGTCCTCCTGGTAAGGGAAGGTTTGACCTCTGACCTCCCAGAGTTGCACTCGACCCCATGGAGCTCTCTGCAGCTTCTGGACCCCGCTGACCACCGTGCTGAGGCCTTCATCAGACCACACCCCCCTCGAACAGGACCAGGTATTGTGGAGTTGGACGTGGACACTCTGCTGTCCCAGAAATACAGTGGTGAGTGGAACAGCTGTAAACATGATGCAATATGATTAGGAGGATGGACTAGCTCCTGTGGTGCTGGGATTGGTAGACATCTTTCTCTGAATGTGTAGTTTCATATTGGTGCCACAGAGCTAGTTAAGTGTATGGGGGTCACAGTAAGGTATTGATTTTTCATCAAGCGTTGATCAGGGTTAAACAACACTCATTCAGAGTTCAGATAGCAGCACTACTGTGTAAATCAGGTATGACCTGCCAGTGATCTGCTCCGTTTCCTCTACCAGGTGAGGTCGAGCTCAGAATCCAGGTCATTAACTTCCAGTTTCAGGACTGTCCACCTTCCCAGAATGCCCCTCAGCCAGTACTTGATGGCACCTCATCAATGGACGACATCCTGGAGGCGTTAGGCGGTGACATCACCTACACTGGGTGTGGACGCTGCTCCACTGAGCTCGATACAGACGCCAACGGCATCTACCTCCCATGTTATGCCTGCCTGCCACATACTGCTGTAAGACGTTACTACAGGTACATACTGATGTCAGACATTACTACATGTACATACCGCTGTCAGACATTACTACATGTACATACAGCTGTCAGACATTACTACATGTACATACCGCTGTCAGACATTACTACATGTACATACCCCTGTCAGACATTACGACATGTACATACCGCTGTCAGACATTACGACATGTACATACCGCTGTCAGACATTACTACAGGTACATACTGATGTCAGACATTACTACATGTACATACCGCTGTCAGACATTACTACATGTACATACCGCTGTCAGACATTACTACATGTACATACCGCTGTCAGACATTACTACATGTACATACCGCTGTCAGACATTACTACAGGTACATACTGATGTCAGACATTACTACATGTACATACCACTGTCAGACATTACTACATGTACATACCGCTGTCAGACATTACGACAGGTACTGACCATGGTCTGACAATACTAGTGGTACATACTGCTGTCAGGTGTAAATACAGGTACAAACCACTGTCAGGTGTTACTACAGATACTTACAGCTGTCAGGTGTTACTACAGGTACAAACTGCTGTCAGGTGTTACTACAGGTACACACCACTGACAGGTGTTACTGAAGGTACATACTGCTGTCAGGTCTTATTGCAGGTACATACCACTGTCAGGTGTTACTACAGGTACACACCACTGACAGGTGTTACTACAGGTACATACAACTGTCAGGTCTTACTCCAGGTACATACTGTTGTCAGGTGTAACTACAGGTACATAACACTGTCAGCAGATACTACAGGTACTCACCACTATCTGACAATACTATTGGTACATACCGCTATCAGGTGTTACTACCTGTACATACCGCTGTCAGGTGTTACTACAGGTACATACCGCTGTCAGGTGTTACTAGAGGTACATACCGCTATCTGACAATACTAGTGGTACATAACACTCTCAAATAATACTACGGGTACTTACCGCTGTCAGGTGTTATTACAGGTACATACCACTGTCAGACAATACTAGTGGTACATAACACTGTCAAACAATACTACAGGTACTTACCGCTGTCAGGTGTTACTACAGGTACATACCCCTATGAAACAATACTACAGGTACACACCACTGTCAGCTGTTACTACAGGATCATACTGCTGTCGGGTGTTACTACAGGTACATACCATTGTCAGGTGTTACTACAGGTACAAACTGCTGTCAGGTGTTACTACAGGTACATACTGTTGTCAGGTGTTCCTACAGGTACATACCATTGTCAGGTGTTCCTACAGGTACAAACTGCTGTCAGGTGTTACTACAGGTACACACCACTGACAGGTGTTACTACAGGTACATACAACTGTCAGACATTATTAAAGGAACAAATCGCTGTCAGTTGTTACTAAAGGATCATACTGCTGTCAGGTGTTACTACAGGTACATACCATTGTCAGTTGTTGCTACAGGTACATACCACCGTCATACACTACTACAGGTACATAACCTTGTTGATATTACTACTGGCACTACTTTTAGCACTAAAGGTACTCTTTGTTTGACTACGAGGTACTGCAACTACTACATCTAGTTCTCGAAGCACTATGAATGTTATGTAGACTCAGATGAATATGCTGCTTTATACTGAAGTTAGCTGCTTCTACAGGTAACTCCAACTGATCTGACTGTTACCATAGGTATTTTAGTAGTGCTGACAGAAAAATCTATCTCAGTGAATATGATCTTATGTAATCATGATTCTGCTCAGTCAGGCTTAGTTTAGGCTTCACTGATTGGTTGTTAAACCAGAACCAGAACTAAAAGAAGAAACAAAAAGTGGAAACAACAACCAATCAGAGTGTGAAAAAAGGTTTGGTGGGTGGGGCTACATCCTGTATTACCTTCTGATTGATGTTTGTGTGTGTGTGCATGGGCGTGTGTCGGTGTTTCAGGCCCGGTGTGCTGACAGTTAGTGGGCGAGGCAGCAGCAGCCACCTGTGTGTTAAAGCTCCTCCTCTCCGTCTGCAGGCGCTCCTCGAAGCTCCGCCCGATAAACTTCACAAGAGCTCAGGTGAGACATACACACTTCCTGTCCATGCAGCATGAGTGACCCTGCTTCCAGCCAGATGAATAAATAAATAAATTCCTTGTATAATAAACCCTCTGCATTATTGAAGGTTTGACCCTCTGTTCATTAAACACTTGTCTAAAGTAGAACTAACCGCAGTGAATACTTGGCCAATAAAGCTGATTCTGATCATTTTAAATTCTGACTCTTTAAATGATGAACATCATTAAACACATTTTTACCTGCTCATGATTGAAGACAGATTTTTATTGTTTTAAAGGAGTGCTTAAACTACAACCACTTGTACTAACTACATGTTATTAATTTATATTCAGGATTAAACATTTTAATGTAAAAGTGTTAAAATGTTAAAAATGCAGTAAAATAGATTTAGAAGTATATTCTGTTGATTCATTTCTTATCTATAAGGTTTGAGTGTTTGTTGTTTAAAAACTCTTTTTATGTTGATATTTGCAATTGTGATTTTTTGGTTTGTTAGACTTCTGCTCTTTCTAATGCTGCTGCTCTAAGTGCTTTAAATTGGCTTCCTTGGGACAAATAAAGTTTTTTGAATGTGAGTGTGAGTGCTGAAAAGTGTTAAATCCATCTAACTTTGATGAATGCCACACTCTTCTTAAAAACTGGAAAAAGAGGGTTCAAAAACAAAGTTCTACTGAAGAACAGTTGGTGAATGAGGGCCGATGATGGCAGATACACAGAACCTTTTTTTCAGAATATTTAATGATTTCATGACAAAACAGCGTGCTGATGTGATCTATTTAATTTGAATAAACAAATGATGGTAGGACATCTGGGACCAACACAGTCAAAAACAGTCCTGTGGCATGGTTTCAAACAACTAAATGACAAAGAGGGGTCAAACAGGATAAGTTTAATTCAACAACAGGGTTAAGGTCAAAGACAGGGTTAAAAAGGTTTGGGTTAGATCAAAGAAGGTTTAAAAAAGGTAAGTTTAGGTCAAAGACAGGGTTAAAAAGGTTTGTTTAAGGTCAAAGTTATGGTTCAAAGCATTAGTTAAGGTCAAAGAATGGTTAAAATAGGTTTGATTTAGAGCAAAAAAGGGTTAAAGGATTAGTTTAGGTCAAAGATAGGGTTAAAAAGGTTTGGTTTAGGTCAAAAAAGGGTTAAAAAGGATTGGTTTAGGTCAAAGACAGGGTTAAAAAGGATTGGTTTAGGTCAAAGTTAAGGTTGAAAAGGGTTGGTTTAGGTCAAAGACAGGGTTAAAAAAGATTGGTTTAGGTCAAAGAAGGGTTAAAAAGGATTAGTTTAGGTCAAAGACAGGGTTAAAAAGATTTGGTTTAGGTCAAAGTTAAGGTTGAAAAGGATTAGTTTAGGTCAAAGACAGGGTTAAAAGCATTTAGTTTGGATCAAAGACTGGGTTCAAACAGTGTAGTTTAGATCAGAGACAGGGATAAAAAGGTTTGGTCAATGTTAAAGACAGGAGAGTAAAAATGGTTTTGTATAGGTAATGTTAAAATATGGACTCTAAGAACCTGCTGTGACTCTGAAATGTTGACTGTAACAACCTGCTGTGAACCTGATAACACTGACTCTCTTTCAGCTTCAGGCTCTGAGCTCAGACACATCCAGGTGGCAGCAGAGATCATCCTCTCCCTCCTCACCCTTCCCAAGAAAACCGTCATCATCACCGTTCAGAGCCACTTCTTGTGTGACGAAAACAGCTTCCCCATCAGTCAGGACTTCACTCTGCTGGATCTCCAGGATCCCAGCTGACAGAGGGGGGGTAGGTAAAGAGGGGCCCCGCCAAGTTAGAGTGTTAAAAGATTCATCCAGGGTTTTTATAAAATCTGTTAACTCTGACTTAATTTGAGTTATATGTAAATGTTGAGATGTTTGTTGTGTTCTGTTTGAACATTGTGTTGTGTCTAATACAGGGGCGTTTAACTCATTTTGAATCTGGACTACATCAGAATGAAAAGTGTCCTTAAAGGGCCAGTTTTTACTGTAAGACTTTAAAAATCAACCACCTATTTGACTGTTTGTTTATCATCTGTTTTTGTAAAATGTGAATTCTTGATAAGAAATAAAAGCAGAAGTCATACAAACAAAATGGAGAAAGAGACATGAAAATGTGAAACTACAGTAGTTTTTTTTTTTTTAAATAAAGTTTGGTAATGAAAACAAATGATTTTGTTGATATATGGAAATGCAAAAACTAGTAATGCACAATATTATAGGCATGATATCAGCAGATATGAGAATTTCTGCCGATATTTACAGTTGATATTTTGTCAAGAAGAGTCAATGAATGAGTTATGGTAGTTTTAGTCTGAGCCAACAGACCTACACCAGCTAAAATCTTTGTCTTCATTCACCATCATTACTCTTTAAAGTCTGAAGGACTGAAGTGTGACGTCTAAACTACATTTAAATATCTTTATCGAGATTTGCTGGAATTATTTTGTAAATATTGGCTCATCAGAAAGCAGCAATAATCCACTATTGTGCATCCCTAACAATAAACCCTGTACGTGAGTATACCCAGTTATATTACTCTGTTGTACTGACATAAATCCTTTGACTTTTCTAGATAATGAAACTCTTCATAGTGTCATAGAGTTTTCAAACAATGTTATTAATAAAGTTACTTTTGTATTAACATAAAAAAAATTGTCAGGCATTATTTATTACATGAATAATAGTCTGCCTGCAGTGGAGGACTAACTTTGGAACAGATAAGATTATGGAGGCAAAGTGACAGTACTGTCATTCGACAGAAACAAAACTCAGGTATGGAAGCATCATCAACTCTGGTCCTGCACTGCTCTGTCCTCCTGATGGCCATCCTTCAGACCGTACCCCATCTCTTCAGGTATCCTCCCCTCTGCCACCTCCATGATGCGCACGGTTGCCCCAAGCATCTGGATCAGCCCAGCGGGTCCTGGGCACCCAGTGTGTGGTGAACTGGATCAGGCCTCGGAAAGCGCCACATGCCCTGAAAGCACAGCTGCCAATCCAGTATCGGGTAGCTGAGCACGTCAGCATCACACACAGTCTAACAACAATATCCAAAGATGAGCCGAAGTTGTCACAGCCAGCGACTTTAGTCCAAGTCTGCAGTTGATCTCAGCCTCGCAGTCAGTGGATCGATGAATTACGCTGCCAAGGTAGGAAAACTGCTCTACAGCTTCCACACTCTCACCATTAACAGACACGGCTCCAATGGCAGCATCCAAGGCATCCCCAAAAACTGATACTGATACTGTCAAATAATAATATCACTACAGGTACCTGGTTACTGTATTCCTCCATCTATGTGTAAAATATGAGCACAGAAAAGCAAATCAAGCACCCCTTTTAATGGTCACATGACACTTGTTGATCCAGGTGACTGACACATAAGCTTGGGTCCACGGAGGGGAATGGTTTAAATTAGGACATCTTTAGAGGAGAGGAGACACTAGCGCTAGTTCGGATTTGTTGAACTAAAGGACGAGAATGTGACAGTAAATTTTCAACTAAATCAAATCTCCACATCAATTCTTTCCAAACACACCTGCCACACAAAGCTAGAAGCTAGAGACCCCCGGAGCCTGAGTGAGGCTCAAGATAACAGTGTGATGCCTACAACTACCAAACAGCCAAAGCACAATTTTCAACAACAGGTAACCAAAAAAGCTGGGACACATAGGCTTGTTGCAGCAGATATGGAAGAGGAAATGTTACCTACTGTGGCCTTGTTCTGGACCGATTTTCTGTGAGGAGCTGTTTTGGTCTAATCTAACCCTTTTTGTATTTAAGAGCAGGCAGGAGAGATCTTGTGTCTGTCCTTATCAGAAGAGGGATTTGTGTTAAACATGGTGTTCTATAGAATTATCAGGAGGCAGAGATTTCCTTTAGTTGACATTATTAACACAACTGAACAGAAAACATGACAGAGTCGACTGTTGACTAACTTCAAAAGGAGCACAGACACACCAAGACCCGCATCGCTCACATATTCTTACACCTTTTACTGTATTAAATAGTGCCATTACATTATATTACACTGATGTGGGAATATTCAAGATTTAACATTGGATTTCTCATTGGCAGTTACAGAAAATTTCAGGTGACAGAAGCAATGTTGAAGTAATGTAACTAGTTACTTTCTAAAAAAGTAACTAGTAATGAGTAGAGGATTACTGTTTTGAGTAACCACCCCGACACTAGGACAGAAGGTAGATGTTGAAAAACATTGGAGAGCATTAAAGAACCTGAAGAACAATGTGGATTATTAAAGGTGGCGGTTAAAGAAATGTAAAGCTGCTTCATTAAAGATAATAAAACCTTTAAATGTTTGAGTCTTTGAAAAGATCTGACAGTGAGGGTTCCATCTCAGTCGAGCTGACGATAGAACCGAAGGTGACGATAGAACCGAAGGTAGACGTTCTTCTACGTACACCAGGCTGTGGTCCAGAGCGCTCTCTTCTTCATTTGTCTTTGGACGTCTCTTCAGCCACATCCATCAGATCGCTGAACAAATCTGAAATAGAACATCAGGACGGTCACTGATTGAGTCAAAAAACAACTGTTTACACCAACCAGGAAGGACACTTTTAACAGCTTTGTTTCCCCACATCCTGTGAAATTCATTGTGATTTTACTTTGACGTCTGTTAGATGAACTGTTTTAAGTTTAAGATAAACTGTGGAAACGTTTCTGTTCTTTAAAATTCCGGTAAAGTCTGTTTATGTTGATTTTAAATCTCTACCTGTAACAATGACTGAACCAGGAAGTACTCTTCTACTGCATTCAGCTCAACACCATTGTACCAACACTAAAACTAATACAAGTAAACTAACAAACCAGCAGGAAAAACTGATTCAAACTAAGATGAAGGTTAGGGTAAAAATAAAACCTAATGACAGATCCAGAATGATTACAACCTTTCAGGATTTATAGTGCTGTGTTGAGGGTTGAAAACGAAGCTGAAACAACGTTCATTCTTATGTACCTCCATCACTGACGCCTGCATCTCGTCCTTTACATCCTCCAAAGTTTCCTCCATCACTTCCTGGTGGAGGTTGTTCCCAGCCGCCCCCACCAGCAGCATCTCCCTGTTCAGTGAAGAGACCATGGAATCCCGCTCTCTTATCCCTCCTGTCATCGTCGTCATCTTTGTTGAAGATTTTGGAAAAGAATCCCTCCTTATCATCATCCTTCTCTTTTTTCTTACCTCCTCCAAAAGAGAAACGTCCTTCCTTGTCTTTGTCATCATCCTTGTCCTTATCTCCTCCAAAAAAGGACAGGAATCCCCCTTTCTTCTCATCCTTGTCTTCATCTTTGTCTTCTCCACCAAAAGCGCTCCTCACCGCATTCTCCACGAAATCTCCTAAAACACAGAACCATCAACAGGGATAGGTCATCAGTGTTGGACTGATACAGGATGACATCCTCTCTAAAGGCAAGGATGAAACGCTTTATAAGCTTTAAAGGAAGACATCATCTTTCAAAAGTAAGGATGGAATGCTGGATAAGCTTTTAAGGGTGATATAATCTTTCAAAGGCAAGAATGGAGTCTTTTATGGGTTTAAAGAAAGACATTAACTTTCTAATGAAAGGATGGAATGTTTGCTGGACTTTAAAAAGTGTTCTTAATAGCCAAATTACAGCTTTTAAGGATGACATTTACATTCAAAGGATCAGGATGAAATGTTTTTAAAGCTTGAAAGGATGACACCACCTTTAAGAACAAGGATGGGCTGTTTTACAGTTTTAAAGGATGACATCTTTCAAGGGCAAGGATGGAATGCTTTATGGAATTTAAAGAATGGCATTAATGTTAAAGGCAAGGTTGGACTATTTTACATGCTGTAAAGCTGGGGTAACCAACTCAAATTCAAAGAGGTCCAGTCAGAGAAAATATATTCAATGAAAGGTCGGGATCATCATAATGTCTAACTTGAGTTAATGTGATTTGTGGATCTGGGTGCGATTTCAGGGACTCGTTGCGCTGATAAAATATGAAAATTTTCTTTGTCTACAGCTCACCTGTTTCTCTGTCTGTGAATCTCTCCTCTAGGGCCCTATGAAATCTGTTTTGTTTTTGCCAAATTCGATTTTAATATTTTGGAATTCCGTTTTTTAACCTTTCCACTATGCTCTAAGAAATGAAATAGTGATGTTGTTCATATAATGTAAAGATAGAGATAAGAGGATACTCTACTATGACACATTCTCAGACACTTTCTTTAAATAAAGTGCACCATGAGTGATGTTGCTGTCTCAATTAAAGCGGTACCACCTGTAGGGGGCAATGTTACTTTTGTTACTGTCAATGAAAGGTGGATGGCACATTAACATTGGTGAAACTTCACCTACTGATTTAGTGGATGACTAACAGTCATTGCTGCAAATTATTGCACAGGTTAGTCCACCTTTGGTGAAATGGTAACATAAAAACATTTGTGGAATCTAAGCAAATTTCTTTTGTGCTGCTGCTAAAATTAATAAAATTAAGTAGGATCAACAAAACATTTTTTTCAGTGCACTGTGCAGCCCTGCAACTTAAATTGTATTAATCTAACTTTGTGATTTAACCAGTACAACTAAGGTGATGCATTAACACAAACCTATCACATTAATAATGTTCATTTGTGTTAAGTTAGTTGAACATTAAGTTGACTTAATGTACTGTCAGTAAATCCAACATAATGTTGTTGTGGTTATGCAATGTAGTAATATCATGTAGCTTTAAAGTAAGATAATTAAGATAGATTTACTTAATATGTGTTGTTCACGTTAATAGTGTTTTGCTTTTCCATTTTAAACAACACAGCTGTGTGGAACAGGTTGACATAACTTAGTCAAGTAAAATCAACATTTCATTTCTTAGAGTGTAATTTTACCATAAAAAAGAGTGCCCTGTTAATGTAAATGAATAAAATGTTCTCTAATTAAATAGGAACAACCTTAAATTTATTGAAAAAGGGCCATAGTTGGCCCATGAGCCACAGTTTTGATATCCCTGACATAAAATAACTATAACCAGTGTAACAGTCAGATATTTCCAATATAAGACACATCCACGTTTATAATCATATCCTAACTGATGTTTGCAATGTTAATGAAGAAATCCTTCTGTCCTCTCAGACAGTGATAGTAACTTAATAAGAGGGTCACATTAAAGTTAAATGGTTAAAAGTTAACCTGCTACCTAAACTTTTCTTTACTCTCACAGTCTGTAACAGTGCATGCAGTTTGATGCTGCATTGTGTTTTTACTCCTGACTGTAACAGTTCTCTCCTGAACTTCCTCCATCCTCGCTGTCTGTCTGTCTGCTTCATATTGGACTGCGTTAATGCAGACATGTATCGGCCTGTTAAGCAACCAAAGGGGACTACAGTATGTACAGGAGGAATTATTATGCGAATTGATACTCGAATGGAACATCGTTTAGACTGCAGGACTTCGAGTCCGTCCAACTTGAGTTTGAAGCCCTGGAGGGGTGAGTAGGTGAGAGGTGTGTCTGTGCCTCGCACAGAGTCTCTCTGTGACTCTGGTTTGTTGAGGTAAAATAACTTGAAGCACAGATGAGTTTTCTTGAAGGTTCAACATTATGTCGTCCCGTACTGCCCCACATTGAGCTAATGTTTGCCGGTGTTTCGAGCAGCTGCTCTGACATGCTGTTATTGTTTAGGAGGGGGCGGGGTGAGCGTTTGTTACGTGAGGCACAAGTTGTGCCACGCTTTGGTGTCCCCCCAGAACATTTTCCTCAGATATACGTTCCTCTTAATAAAAAACACAGCATTTCAGTCAAATTCATTCAAATTTTGGTGATGTCCATGATTCCACTAACATGGAAACCATAGGGCCCTAGACACCTTGTCTCAGCTCACTTGTCTTTTCGTCTACTGTCGTGGGCTTTCTAATAATTGTAGGTCCAGGTCCAGGTCTGTATCGGATGGTGTCTGGGTCCAGACCTGGACCGCGTTCCGCCATTTGGTGACCCCTACTGTAAAGGATGACATCATCATTTACAGGCAAGGATGGAAAGTCAGCTTTTGAATGAAAGGATGGAATGTTTGCTGAACTTTAAAAAATGTTCTTCACAGCATCCCCGTGATATCAGCCCCTTTAGAAGCAAGGTTAGAATGATATATACGCTTTTAAGGATTACATTTACATTCAAAGGACAAGGATGAAATGATTTTGAGAAATGTTTGTTGGACATAAAAATGACATCAATGTTATAAGAAAGGATGAAATGTTTTGTAAGCTTTAAAGAATGACATCAGCTTTAAAGGCAAGGAAGGAATGTTTTATAAGCTTTTAAGGATGTCATCATCATTTGAAGGCAAGGATGAAATGTTTTATAAGCTTGGAAGGAGAAAATTGACTTTAAAGGCAAGGATGGACTGGGCTGTGCAATTTCTGACCCAACAACAAAATCAGAGTTACTGTGGTTAGTTTTCAGCTCTCTTTACCTAAAATCTCCTTTAGTCAGAGATCTCCCTCTGCTTTAGAGAGATTGACAAACAAACAAACAAACAAACAAACTTAAACCCTGAAGGGATCACATCATGTTTCCTCCTCCAGTTTCTACTCACCAGCTTTTTCAGCGATAAATCCAGCCACTTTGCTATTCATCTCTACTAATTGATAGATCGTGGAATTTCTTCTGATTGATCAACCGATGAGTCCCTGCTGATTGATCGATCAGTGTTGTTGGTCGGTCTATCGATGTGAAATCAGAAGTTTTTTTTTCAGCAGGTAAAGGTGAGGCAGCAGCCGCCCTCTCTCTCTCTCTCTCTCTCTACCTCTCTCTCTCTCTCTAGGGCGACGCCCTCTCGACTCTCCCTGTTGGCCACAGAGGAATCAGGTGTGTCCTCAGACCGAACCGTCCTGTTAAACCAGTTCATGGTTTCACCTGTTTGAAGGTTTGAAAAAATGTTCTGACATAAATCTCCACCGTCACATTTGAATAGAAACTTTGATGGGTTTTAACAGTTTACTATTAGCGTCTTAAACACAGACTTTGTGAAATCCCTCCACCAGGGGGCGCTCAACCAAAACAACAACACCATATGACAAGTCCAGTTCAGCTCTGCTGTTAATTGAGGACTAAATGAGTGATGATCATAGTAGCATTTAATAAATCTAAAAGTTAGTAAAAGTTTTGGAAAGGCAGTGAAAATGCTGAGCTCCTAAACTTTGTTGAGTTTTTCTGTTTTCACCTCAAGATATCTAATTTAACAGACAAAAACAGGACAACAAGTAACAAGAAGACAACATCTTTATTCAGGGACAGAAGATCTTTTCTACATTTTTTTTTCAGCACTTCTTGGATCCACAACATGGAGCTACAGCAGGCCACCAGAAGATTGTAATGCATCACAGAGACAGAGACTCATTTGTCCCACACTGGGACAAATGAGATAACTGCTCCTGACAAAGATGAACCTCATGCACTGAGACACGTGGATCAGACAGCTATCCCAGCTTTCCCACAGCTAGGAAGTGTCAAGTTTGTTACCATGAAGAGAAATCCCTCAACATATGATGAACAATATCAGAGCTACTAAATGTCCATGTAGATCACCAAGGAAATGTTGTTAATCAGCAGCTCTACGACAAGCTACACCTCAGCCAAAGAGGAGTAAAAGTGCAAAGAACATCAAGAACAGCTTTGGCAGCTTCTCCTAATTTGAACAGGAAACCATCCACCAGAACCTTCATAGGAGACATATTCCACCAGGCAGATACACTACATTGCCAAAAGTATTTGCTCACCTGCTTTGACTCGCATATGAACTTAAGTGACATCCCATTCTTAATCATAGAGTTTAATATGACGCCGGCCCACCCTTTGCAGCTATAACAGCTTCAACTCTTCTGGGAAGGCTTTCCACAAGGTTTAGGAGTGTATTTATGGGAATTTTTCCCCATTCTTCCTATGAGAAGGCATGGCTCTCAGTCTCTGCTCTAATTCATCCCAAAGGTGTTCTATGGGGTTGAGGTCAGGACTCTGTGCAGGCCAGTCAAGTTGATCCACACCAAACTCTCTCATCCATGTCTTTATGGACCTTGCTTTGTGCACTGGTGCACAGTCATGTTGGAACAGGAAGGGGCCATCCCCAAACTGTTCCCACAAAGTTGGGAGCATGGAATTGTCCAAAATCTCTTGGTATGCTGAAGCATTCAGAGTTCCTTTCACTGGAACTAAGGGGCCAAGCCCAGCTCCTGAAAAACAAGCCCACACCATAATCCCCCCTCCACCAAACTTTACACTTGGCACAGTGCAGTCAGAGAAGTACCGTTCTCCTGGCAACCACCAAACAAAGACTCGTCCATCAGATTGCCAGATGGAGAAGCTGGACTCATCACTCCAGAGAACCGTCTCCACTGCTCTAGAGTCCAGTGGCAGCGTGCTTTACACCACTGCATCCAACACTTTACATTGCACTTGGTGATGTATGGCTTGGATGCAGCTGCTCCACCATGGAAACCCATTCCATGAAGCTCTCTACCACTGTTCTTGAGCCAATCTGAAGGCCACATGAAGTTTGGAGGTCTGTAGCGACTGACTCTGCAGAAAGTTGGTGACCTCTGCTCACTATGCACCTCAGCATCTGCTGACCCCACTCCGTCATTTTACATGGCCTCCCACTTCGTGGCTGACTTGCTGTCATTCCCAGTAGCTTCCACTTTGTTATAATACCACTGACAGTTGACTGAGGAATATTTAGGAGAGAGGAAATTGGACTTGTTGCACAGGTGGCATCCTCTCACAGCACCACGCTGGAATTCACTGAGCTCCTGAGAGCGAGCAATTCTTTCACAAATGTTTGTAGAAACAGTCTGCATGCCTAGGTGCTTGATTTTATACACCTGTGACCATGGAAGTGATTGGAACACCTGATTTCAATTATTTGGATGGGTGAGTGAATACTTTTAGCAATAAAGTGTACATCAACAGTGACTGGAACCATACCAAGGCGGACCCACCTCTCAACACCACACCAACACTAATTCAGAAACCAAAAAAGGGAAAAATGGCAGCCATTATTTTTTCATTTTTTGTTTCTGTCCAGAAAAGAAAAACAATGAAGCTGGATATTTCCTTGATTTCCCTACGGTCAATTGCCCTTTCAAAATAAATTATACTTTGCTACCCTGACCCCCTAACCAGTACCTCAGTGCATTTTTCCTTTTTTTTTCATTTTCTGTTCAACCAGGAAATAGATTTGCCAGAAAATACACTGATGCTCTCCTCCACCCATTAAACAGAATGTTAGTCAGAAAAGAGACATTATCTCATTAATATGTATGAAAATATTTAGTTAACACACGGTCCCAAGAAATCTTAAAAAACTGACAAGATCGTAGTAACAAATGCAAAGTGATCTGAATATAATTGTCTTTGTATTTGTAAATCAGATATCATTAAGTGGAACACTTCTAACTCAGGACAAGGAAGAAACATCTCTTTTTCTATCAGTAGCTGGAATATCCAAGGTTTGCCCTCTTCAGTCTTTGGTTTAAAATCAACAAACTCAGACTTTGCAAATAGTATTAAGAATAATGATATATTTAAAATGAAACATGGATGACAAATCAAATCACAAATAACTGTTCATCAAACTATATAGAACTTGTACCATCTGTTACACATGGTTTTACTGAGAGTGTTAGACATTTAGATGGCTTACTGCTGTGGTACAAAGATCAAATGTCAATAGCAAAGAAAGGTAAATCATACATCTGCCACACCTGTTCTAGTTTCTATGTTGAGTCACACAGATGAGGGGTTAGCTTCAGTCTTTACACTTTGTGGAGATATGGAGGATTTCTTTAGAGGGGGGTTTGAGGGTCCTACTCCAGAAGTCTTAGAGTATTAACTCTCTATTTTATTCAAATATCAGCCTAGGTGTCTGCTTTGTCCTACATTGATTTAACTCCAGTGTCATGGTTAACAGTCTTAAGAAAATGACAGAGAAGTTTTCTACTTTAGTTTTAGAGTATCCAGATTTTAACATCATAGCTGAGAAGAGACTAGACTAAAACTAGGACAAACCTCCGTCCTGTCCCTGTCTCCTTCATCAGATCTCATCTGTCCTCAGAGTTCAGCTCCCTCTGATCAGGTCTGGGTTTCCAGCTCACAGAGACAGAGGGGTTCAGATTTGATGTTGGTGTGAACGATGTTGTGACTGCAGTTTTCTAAGACAGACTAAACCCATGATTCTGTTTTGGTGAACTATGTATTTCTAGTAGGATCATGACAATGATAGGAGTGTCCTGGGAGCAATGATAAAATGGGACATGACCCAAAAATACAGAGGAACCAGGAAAAGTCAGAGTGTTGGCTGGTACAGTGTAAGGTTGTTTTCCATCGTCAAACTAATGAGCCATGGTGGTTTTCTGTGGAAAGTTCTGGTAGTTTTCCATCAGGGTAGATGCTCCATGTGTTGGACGGGCCCCTAGGAGCCTCTAGGAGCCGCTCCCTCGGCTCAACAGCCTGAACCATTACCCAGCAGCCTCCACTCCTCTGTGGCGGTCTCTTTGGCTCCAGCTTGTGGAGATGAGGTGGAATGACACCATCAGCTTTACTCTTGCCTGCCCCCCAGACATCACCAGAGGTTTTCTGGCTCTTGGGACCTCCACAGCTCCACCAGGGGTTCATGCCAACCCTAGTACCCACCCTGACAGTGCCCTAGGCATGGCCGCCCACAAGGAGGGATAGAGGGGAGAGCATCCTGGGACCATGGAGGTGAGAAAAATAGTGGTCCATTGTAGTTAATCTGTGATTAATCTGTGATTACCATAGTTCATATTTAACCTGAATAATAATCACTCTTATCAAAGAAGCATAAATGAATTGTATCTATTTATGCTATAGTAAAACCTTTCTCAAAATTTAAAGCTCTTTTCTTAAATCAAAACAAAACTTTTTAATGCTCAAAATGTGGATGGACACATTTTCTGAACCAGTTGGAAAGTGCAGCCAGATTTTAAAGCAAAGCCATGATGTGCTCAAAGGCAGACATAATTAAATAAGTGCAACAGCAGTGAAAATGAGTAAAAATGGGTTACACTGTGGCAACAACTGGCTTTCATAAAGGAGAAACGTAGAAACAATGTGGTAAAATATGTTAAAAGTTACAAAAATATGTTAAAAGAAGACAATAAAAATGGCAAAACAGGGTTATGAATGACAAAAAAATGGTTGGAAAAAGGTGAAAGGTGGTTTATATTTAGCAAAACAGGGATTAATTTGTCCAAAATGGCAGAGTGGCAAAATTGTGAGGCTAAAGTAGTGAATATAGATTTAAGAGCAGCAAAAAGTGGCAAAATTTGGCAGGAAAATTAGTCACAGAGTGACAGACATGGTTAAATATGGAAAAAACGTGTTTAAGAAGCAAAAATGGGATAAAGGGGATAAAGGAGGGGGTTAAGAAAGGCAATAAAGGGTCCAAATGGGTGGTAAAATTGTGAAATGTGGTTAAAGATAGCAATAAAGGGGTTACATGAGTTAAAAATGGGCAAAAGAGGGCAAAAATGGCAACAATGGGTTAGAGGCACAAAACGTGATGTAAATGAGCAACTAAAGTTGTGAGAAAAACTTTGACACACTTTCCAGCTCCAAAATGAGGTAAGTGCTATAGCCAGGATGCTAGAAGCAATGCTACTGATCCAACATGCATGCACTGATATCATCAATGTAGCATTTATCATGGTGGAGAAGGAGAGTTCCCACCTTTGGCTATAATGTGCACTGCAGACAGAAATGTCGGATAACATACAGAGAAACTCTGAAAACTCATTTGCACCCCCCCCAAATAATAATAATAAAAAAATATCTCTTGTGACATCCACCCCTTACTCTGCCCTGAAGGTGTGGACATTTCCCTTGGTAACATGTAAGGACATCCAGAACATGACATGACATTTGTCAATCCTCCTTCTTGTCTAGTGGAGCCCTCAGACATGCTTACTCTCCACATCTACTCCTAACTTCAGCCTCAGTTGTCAGCCCAAACATGCCTTTAAGTTCAGCACACAATTGTATACAGATGACATTCATTTAATAAACTATCCTTCTCTATCCCCCACAGTTATCAACTCTTTTTGGCCTCAGAGTAAAAACAGACAGAGCAGAAATCAGGAAAGTTGAAAACACAGAATGTTAAATTTGATTTGCAGAGATTTAAAATGATTGTCAGAGACAGCAGTATTAAAATGATCTGTTGGTTAATAAGGACTCAGACTAATGTTACATAGATCACACAGATATACTCTGTTTTATAGCTGGAGAAATGTAAAATAAAACATCATTCAATTATTCAAATACCAAAAAAACAAGGGCTTCAATAAGCTTGTAGTAAGTGTTCTCATCCTTCACTAAAATACATGAAACTGTTTTATCTGTAGCTGTTTTATTGATGACAGATCCTGTTCACTCATCACAGATACATGTTCTATACATTCATGTGTTCTCACAACCAAAGAAAGATGAATTAATCAGATTAATCAGATTAATCATTTTCATCAGATTGATCAATCTAATCAGATTAATCGGATAAATTATTGTAGTTTAAGCATATTTTAATGAAAACTTAAAAACTTCAGTATACTGACACTAAAGATAAAAAGAATCCCTCCACATTTAAATCAATCTTAGAAGCTCCTGATGGAGGCTGAGGAGAGCCCAGATGAAGGATTGGTCAGGAGGTGGTCATGTGATCAGACGATGGTTTTACCCAGAACTGGTCTGGTCCTAGAAAAGAACAGGAGACAGCAGAATATTAATAATTATCATAAAAAACCTTTATCATACTTGACGTGTTACCAAAGGACACCACTAGAGGGCCACAGAGAGCTCAGACCACATTAAAACTACCTGATGTGTGAGATGTAAACTATAGATATGGACACGCTAAAAGAGGTGACTATGATGATAAACAACATTAATAATCAATAACATCATTGATGACTGACATTTCTAAAAATGTTTCCTCTTTGTATGGATGTAACACTCCTGGTGTAATGGTCTAATTAGTGACCGTGCTATTTAGTGACCCTCAGCTGACTGTGTTCATAGATGTGGCTGAAACAGAGTCCGACCATCTTTGTTTCAATACTATATGGTCTAGATCTTCTCATCAGGTCTAGATTTAATAGATAAACTAAATTAAGAAAGTAAATTTACCTCCTACTAAACAAACATTGATTTTACAGTTAATTTTTTTTCATTCAGTTACTTCTAATTTTTGTAAGTATTTTTTAAAACTCATTGGGATTACTAAAAAATGTAATTCCACTCCTTAAAAACTTGTTGGATAAACATTTTGAGTGTTTTCTACTTGTTTGTTTTTTTTAACAGTGCAGCCAGCCAAGCCCCGAGGGAGTACAACGGTTTGATTTGATTGGTCAAGACTTCACAAAATGCAGGTTTATATCTTCAGTTGTACTCAAAAGTCCAATTTTAATGAATAAAATAAAAAGTGAAGAGCAGACTGTTAGCATTTACTTTTTAAATGTTATAATGTTTCTTGTCCTGAATCAGAAACCAACAGTAAAACTGATAACACCTTAAGTAAAACAAAGCATTGATCAATCCAAACCAGAAGGAAAAACTTATCAATTTAAACTGGAATTGAAAAGCAAAAAGTGAAAATTGGTCCTAATGTCAGTGATGAAAACTTAGTTTCTGATTGGCTCCTCGATGTTTTTAAAGGCCCAGCTCAGACCAAAGATTCACCAGGTGTCTGTGGTGACAACCTGAATCGAGCCGTTCAGCTCCAGCCAGTCCCTCTGATGATGGTGGCCACTATCCAGCTCAGCCAATCACAGATGGCCAATTTATGGATGTTACAGAGATAAATGTGAAGTCTTATTTTGAAAGGGCATGAACACAGATGTTCAGATTCATACTCATACTGGGAATTTATGAAATGATCACATCTTTTCTTTTGCTTTTCATACAAAACTTTGAGTCTGTAAACTCTCCTGTCTCCTTCATCAGCTGTAAACAGGACAATGAGCACTAAACAAGATAATCCATGATCACTGAAGGCTGTAGGAGATAAATCAGTCTGTGAAACACCAGTTATTCTCAGCAGATATCTGAGTCAGAACAAGACTGAGCCAATAAAACCTTCTAAGTGCTGTTAAACCTCTCTGCTGTGCTACGGTGAGTCAGTGATGAATCTATTGGATGTGGTCAGCCATGGAAATGTCAACCTATGTTGACCTTTGAAAGCTTGGCAAATCATCATTAACAAGGAACAAGATAAATCACAGTGGATTGTGGGATGTCTAGTTCCTTCATCTTTGAGGCTGCAGTGGATGGTGATGTGACAAATGAGCTCCCTGAGGGCACCAACCAATGAGAAGGAGGATTAACACAACCTCGGTCATGCTCTGGCCCTTTAGGGCAGAGTCAGGGGCGAAAATGGGGGTAACCAGGGCCAAGGGTAAGGTCCAGGTGGGTAGTAGGGTTGGTATGAGGCCTTGGTCATGCTGTTGGTGTCCTCTGGCCATATCATCAAGGGGGAAAGGAGATGCGGTTGAGTTTGACCTTACTAAGGGACACATGTGTTTATACATGTGTAGCTTGACTCAGCTCCTCCTCCAGCCCTGGGTCGTGGCACATCAGGTACAGTGTTGAACCCTTAGAACCTGATACTGATGCACAGTACTGCATGCTTTAGTCTGGTAGTTTAGCTCTTTTCTCTGTAGCTGAATCAAATGTTTTACAGTCATGAGTATTCAGGGAGCTGTTAGCTTGGACGGACTGGTTCTAACACCAATTTTGGCCAAATCATCTCCTCTGTCATTAATGGGTCAAAGGTCAGAAGCTGGACTTAGGCTAACAGAGGCAGTGTGAACTCTAATGACAGACAAATACTAATGTTTTAGAGGTTTTACAGTTATCTTCATTAGGTCTGAATGTTTTTAGAGAAGACTCACCTCATACACCTCCGTCTCATTTAAGAAAATTGAGTACGTCACTGACACCCACATCTTTGTCTTTGTCACCCACAGCACCACTAGCTAGTTTTGCAAGGTCACCAAGACCAGGTCCTCCTTTGCTGTCTGAACCTTCATCCCCTCCGTCCTTGGTGCCACAGAGAACTTTCTTTGTAATATCGGTAACGATGTCACCTGCAGAACAAACAATGATAAATCCATCCACTCACTGTTAGAGAAAATATGGGTTTATGAGATCTGAAGATGATTACATTCTGTTTGTATTTATATTTTACACAATAACCCAGTTTTTTAGAACTGGGGTTGTTTATATATTAACATAATCAATCACTTACAATATCAACACTTTCAAAATCAATAATTCATCATCCTCTACATTATCATCACTATGGTTACCAAAATTAACACTGAATTTAAAGTCAGTAGTGTTATCCAGAATATGTTCTTCCTGTTTAAAGCTGTGTTTAGCTGAAGGTAAACAAAATATGTCCGCCACGGCATCTTTAAACTCAGTGGTACATTTCTGCATTGTTAAACATCATCTTCCTTCTCTGGTCTGTTTCTGGTACTCACCTGCTTTTTCTCCTGCTATTTCTGCGATTTGATCGTTACCCATACATTTCTGAATGAAGTCCATAGTAGATATCTTGGGCAGATATTGGACCGTTGACTTGGACTGTTGACTTGGACCGTTGACTTGGCGAGTGTTTCTGGGTCCAGGTGTCTCGGCCTTATATAGGCGGGCATCCAGGTATCCTCACGAGTGACGCCTCCCGTCTCTCCCTGTAGAGGAATCAGGCGTGACTGCAGGGTTAACCCGTCACACGAGTCTGAGAACAGAGTCTGATGGTTTTATGGTTTTGGATCCATCCAGTCTACAGGTGTGTTATTATGGACTACAAAGACACTCAGTGTCTAATCTTTGAGCTTCCTCTGAAATAAAAATAAACAAACAAACAATCCATCGGTCTGGGGCTTCCTGAGTTCATGTTGAATCCTTTTCAGTGAACTCCCTTCTAAAGAATTCCAAAAAGGCTGAATGAGCCACTCCTATCCTCACTCTTTTGTGTTCACATTAAGATGTTTGGAGGAATACCTCCATCATGATTCATTCATGCTTCACTTCATCAACAGTCCACTCACAATTCCTGCTTTAAAACCCTGCAGAGGAACCAGAACCTCCTGGAGGATTTATCCCTCCACTGATGGACGGTTAGGGTCAATAAACCGTCTGCATGTTTTTCTGCTACAACAGTCCTGATGAAGACGTTTGTGGTAAAGACAGACATACAACCACCATACTTCGTAGAAGGTATGGTTCTAAAATCTCAATGTTAAAACACGTAGGGTCACAGTGACCTTTGACCTCACAAATTTGGCCAGCTGTACCCGAGGCTAAGAGGATGTTAGTGTAAAGGTAGAAGAGAATCCCTTAAAGAAGTTCTGAGATGTGTCATTAATAATAAAGACTCAGGCAGATGATGGACAGCACAAAGATGCAGTGGACTGACCTGAGGATCACCGCCACAGCAGTAGAAAAAGTAGACATGCTAGACCTTCTGTGGTGAGGCAGGGAGGTGTCTCAGATGAGACCTTGATTGTGGTTCACTAAGACACATGACATGATTTCCATTGATTTCCAGGGCAGCAAAATGCTACCACTGCTGGATCAGGCTTTGTGGTGTGGTCTGACCTTGGCATTGAGTCTGGTTTGGTTGTTTAGTAGCTGACTAACTGGCTGATTGCTCTCCTGTTTTTAAAGACCCTGTGTAAACCAATTTAAATCATCATTATTAGTATTCTGTTATAATAAATGCAGGTTTGATGAGTGTAAATCTGGTCCAGTAGTTCTGAGATCTGACTCAAATTCGATGAAGTCTGACTGGCTTCTTGACCTCATATGTTTTTGTTTTAGATCAGTGGTACTAAACCTTATTCTACCAAAGAGCAACATTGTCTAGAAAAATTTTTAGCGAGAGCCACAACCCAAACCTGAAATGTAAGGTAGATAATAAATCAGTTAATCTGTAGTTGAAATGAAATAAAATAGTGGATTGGTGGATAATTATGAGGTTAAATGGGATGCAAGTGTCTGTATAGAGTCAGAAGAACCAATCTGTCACTGATAATGAGCATGTATTTATTTTATGTATCACTGATATCAGGCTTAAACCTTGTATCTCAATTTTTCATGATCTTAATTTGTTTTTATAAATCATATTTATATCATTTTATAAATTATAAACTTTACATTCCCTGAAAAGTGATCATTTTGGAGATACCAGTCTTTGGCCCAACACCAGCGTTATGAAAGTTCCACCTGGCCTAAAGATTTTTAAGATATTAGAATGAGCTGAGTTTGAGCTCTGAGATGCTTTTCAAAGAAAATGATGAATGATGGTTGGCTATTTGGGTATTTATATCTCACACTGGGGAATTTACTGGAGTTCTGTGGCTTTATTAACACAACAGAGACCCTTTCTAATCTTATTTTTAAGTCTTTAGTAAAAGGGGGAGGGGTCTCATATTGGTCTCTGCCCTGGGCCTCCAGATGACTAAAACCATCCCTGCCTCACACCTGCAGCTCACACCTTAGCTCACTGTGCAAAGACCTCTGCATGCCGACCTGTGTACACTGAAACACCTGCAGGCTGCAGCAGCCTCTCTGTGCTGTCAGCACGGAGACTGATAGGCTTTCATTAATCTATGATGTTGAGATCAGTGATAGAGCCCACTGATTTTTAATAGGTTAAATGACCTCCTTAGTCCATGCGTGCTAAATGTTAAAGGTCTATGCATCTGTCTGTGTGTGTGAGCTGAGATGCAGACTCATCCTCATCATTCCGGATTGTTAAAATGACAGACAGCCTTCAAAATTCTCCCTCATCCTCCAAAAAACATCCGTCAGTGACGGAGAATATTCAGTTAACGTGACATCTGCATCAATGAATGAGCTTACTGAAGACGCACCACCTGCGGACTTCCTCTGTGCTCTTCTCTTACACACGCTCCTCTGTCGAGTGCATCCGACATTACTGATATATGGATTTAAAATAATAATCATTTCAATTTGGAAGTTAAAGCCTGTCTTCTTCGTGTGGGAAGCAGATTTATTGATGTGACTTACCATGAATCTTTACTGATGACAGTGTTTACCTTCATAAATGTTTTTAGTTAAAGGTTTTTTTTTTTCAAGTAGGCCTTAAAAGAGCCACAACTTGTCACTAAAGAGCCACATGCGGCTCCCGAGCCACGGGTTGAGTATCACTGTTAAAGATGATAAAAATATCTTTGTGTGGATGGTTGGGTGTGTCGGTGACACTGAGGACAGCTGTCGCTCCAGGGCACGTGTACAGTCACAGGTGTGTTATGGGTGTGACAGGCCACACCCAGTATCATTAAACTCACCTCGCCTGCCAACGCTCTAACCTGAGAGAACTAGAAAGACCTGAGAGTGATGGGTGGATGCTATGGTTACCTCCTCCATGTAGCAGGGAGTCCTCAGGACCCACAGGTGACTACAGGAGCCCACAGGAGCCTCGGAGGCCTCTGGCCCCAATCAACAAACTAATAACTAGACTAGCTTTATAGTCATTGAATACTGTAGAATGAAATATGCCGATTCTCTTAAAAACCAAGAGAGAACAAAGAGAAGAATGATATTCAGACTGAGCTAGGAACATAAACACTTGGATAAAGAACTGAGGTAGTATAAAGTTTAAAATGTTGTGTGATCTGTGCCGTCTGCAGTATTAAAGAGTTAAAAATGTTGTGAATCAGTCATGTGGACCTAGCATACATTGCAGAAGCCTTTTTCGCAGTACTTTTGGAGGGAAATTGTGAATTAGATTTTTTAACAAAGAACGAGGAGGCCTGAGAGACTCATCTCTCACCCAGTATGCTTTGCAGCACCTCTCTGATAGAAGACCTGAGAAGACTCTGCAGGGCATCCACTGGTAATAAAAGCCAGCGTAGCCCCAGCTGTTTTCCACTATTGCTCTGTTTTTCCAACTTTAGCTTAAATTTGATCCCAGTCAGCAATCAGCTGGTGGAGTGCAAACAGTTTTCTTCCCTCCTTTGATGTCATCCGGACAGGAATGCTGCTGGAAGACCACCGGTCTGAAGAGGGACAATCAATTCTTCTCCTGCCCCAGAAAGGTGATATGAGCCCTGCTCTTATCCTAAGGCTGAGTCTTGATGCCACAGAACTTTTCACTTGCTGGAACCATGGAAGGAACTGACCTCTGCTTATCTCTGGATATGTTGGACATCAGATTCGAATCTCACACCGTGAGAGGCTTTATTTGGACAGAGCTAGCTGTTGGAAGCATTTCATGTGCCTTCACTGAAAGCTGCGTTTGCTATTTATAGTTGTCTCTGCTTACATGTTTTTGCTTTGCTTTGCTGTGTCCATTTATGTCCACTAGATTTTTGTCTAGATTTATGTCCACTAGATCTACATGAGCATCAATGTAACTGACAAAGTCTGTCCACTGGGTTTCTGTGTGCTGAAGTTATTATACAACATTTGTAGACTCCTTACACTGAGCCTCTTGTTGTTCTCAGTTCCTCCTTCAAAGTCACATGTCAAAGCACAAGTACAGCCACATGTGTTTGTGCCACATATGTTTATGCCACATTGTTTCTTTGGTTCTAGTAAGCCATTCTTGTTTTTCCTTTTCAAACACCTACACCCATGTTTGCTTTGTAAGTATTTCTGTTATTTATTTAGGTGTTACTGATTCTGACTGATGCTGCTTTGTTAAATTAATTCTATAATAGATTTAAAGACAAGCGATCTGTGATTATTGTGCATGTACAATATACAACAATAAACTTCCATATATTCTTGATCAACCTCACACAAGCTGAAATATTTCAAGACTTCATTTGTTTTAATCTTGATGATCATGGCTTACAGCTCATAACAGTCCACTATCTCTATATATTAGAATACAGAGGAAACAACAACAACAATCATGGGGAAGACTGCTGACAGGACAAATGTCCAGAAGATATTTACGGGGTACCACACAAGGAGGGTAAGCCACAGAAGGCCCCTGCTGAAAGGACAGGCTGTCCTCAGAGGCTCTATCAAAGCATTTTCATTTAAAGTTGGCAGAAAGGAAAGGTGTAGTAAGAAAAAGAGCTTAACCAGCAGTGAAGGGCTTCATTAAACCCCAGCAGGACCACAGGCTGCTTGGCTCCACAACACGTCACATAGATGCAATAATTCATTCAATCAAGTACTGAGTGATAAATGAGCAGAATTTAGCAGAATATAAACATTTCTGTTTTATGAATGCATTTTTAGACAGAAGATTGTGATATTCTGATTAGAGGTAGTGGATTTTAGATTTTTGTGAGCTGTGAGTCATAATCATCAAGGTTAAAACGAAAAAGTCTGAAATATTTCACTTTGAATGAGATGAATCAAGAAAACATGGAATTAGTTCAATTCAGTTTTGTTTGTATAGCACATTTCATACAAATATAAGCAGCTTTACAAGAGATAATGAAACGATTCACACCTTCGTATCATTAAATACCAATATTTATTTAAGAAAATATTCATATCTTAATTCTGAGACTGATTTTTGCTACTTTTTGGTTGTTGTTCCTTGTTTTTAGGGTGGTGCCCTGTTATTTATCAATCTTGATGAAGAGTCATATTTATATCAATTATAATACATCCATCCATTCTACACTGCTTCCTGTTCGGGGGGCTGAAGACTATCCTCGTAGTGAGACAGGGTACATCCTGGACTGCACAGTCAATCACGGGGCTGATATATAGAGACGACCAACCAGGCACTCTCACACTCACACCTACGGGCAATTTAGAGTCCCCAGTTACCCTACTGAGTGAACCAGGATCCTTCTTGCTGTGAGGCAACAGCGCTAACCCTGAACCGCCGTGTAGCCCCTACATTAACTATGATAATTACTATTATTGAACTTTAACGATAACTAAAATCTAGCATTCTAAATCCCAACACGTCCTTATATGATCGTCTCCTCCACCAGCTGACCCCTGACCAAACCGGTGCCCTGCACTGGTGTGTTCTGTCTGATGGTAGGATCTCCCTGACAGACCGGTATGGTTACATGTTTGAGATGTTGATGGTGCTAGAACCGTCCCGCCCCTCACTGAAGACAAACCGGTTTATGCGAGTCTCTTTGTATTCCACCTTATAAAACTAATAACCTGACTGTTGACAACACGGCGAGTTCCCACCACATGTTTATAGATCTGTTTATCCTCTTATAGTCAGGTTTCTCTACAGATTCTAATGTCACGTTTATTCAACAGCAGGACTTATTCTTTTTTTATTTATGCTAATATGGATCTATTTTATACTCTGTTTACCCCACAGAGGCTTTTGAGGTGATTTTGTGTTTTTGGTCATTTTATGTGTTTTTTTTTTTTTTTTTTTTAAATCTGATTATTCTATGTTAATGCTACCAACATTAATCATGGAGGGTATGTTTTTATTCAATAGTATTTTTAAATGTTACTATTAGAACCTGTAACAGGTCAATATAATCTCTGTAGACGTTCTGTAAACACTCACACTGCTGGGGACCAAAAACGTCCAATTAAATCCATTCAAACCACAATTTTTGATTCTTCAGCCATCACAGAAAAAAACCCCAAAACAAAACGTGCATTTATGATACTGGGCTTTTTTATTCTGAAGTCATTGTTTCAAATTTACAGTTTTTCCTTTTCGTCACCAAATATCAGCCGTTTATTCATGTTGGTACGAAGGGAAATAGCATGCTTTTTTCCTGGTTTCCAATGGCAATCCTATGGGTTGTTAAAATTCAAATAATGATGTATAAAAGTCAAAGTTTCTGCCCGATATTAGCATATTTAAGGTTGTGTAGTATGTGTAGTTGTATAGTATGAAATGCAGCAGTATATGAAAAATATTTCATTTTTAGTGTTTCAGTCAGGACCACTTTGCCAAGAAACACATGATTTACGGTTTAAAAATTCTCTTTATTAGCGGTTATTTTTTAACTGTCATTGCTGTGTTTGGGCTGTATCCTGGGCTTGGCAGAGTCCTTTGAAGGCTGTATCTGTATCCTCACCAACCCTTTATGGCCCACTCCCTCAACGAGTGTCTGTGTTTGATGGATGAAGCATGAGAGTACATGGAAGAACTATTAGAAAGCCCATTTAAGATGTTCATCACGCTCTCCTTCATCTGTTCTCATCTTTGGTTCACATTCTGAGTGAATAATTCATTTAATTCTAAGGGTAAAATTTTCCTTTTAAATGGTTGGTATATCACAGGAAAACAGTGTCAGGAAAACTTCCCTGTCTGATAGCAGTCAGGAAGAAACAACAGAGTTTTACTCCCGTGCTGCAGATTTCTATCAGCAGCTCCAAAATACCAACAACAGATTCACTGAGAGATTAACCTTTCAGTAGGTTAAATCTAATCTGTTGGATCGAATCTACCTAAGCCATCTGATTTCTAGAGGTTGGTCCACCTTTAAGCTGCTGTCATAGACGTTATCAATCCACTGGTTTGAACATTAACCCTAAAAGGTCCACGATCAAGCCAGCGTGATTTCATCATCTGCTATTTTTGTCACTTGATGGCATGATTTTAAACATATTTTATTTTATTTTTTGCACCTTATCTTTGCTCTTATATGCATACAACATCAAATTACCCTGTTATCTTTGTGTTATCTATAATATCCCCCTCTATACTGCACACACAGTGCTTAACAGATTTATTAGACCACCTGTCATATCTGTCTCAGAGACCATCCAGTATCATGAAGTGCTTTAATGCGGACTCTTTCATTTTTACTGAGCTCTCCACGTTTTACCATTTTGAACAGGAATGAGGAATTTCAAACAGAATTCACCCAAATTTGAGCCAGCTCACTGGGCTTCTCTGAGAAGTCAGAAATGAATCAAGCATAACATTCAACCACTAAAACTCATTTTTCTGTTCAGGAATGCAAATAAATAACTCTAATTTGACGAATTAATCAAGAAATATTAATGTGCTTTACTATTTTTTCAGTTTTTTTGTAAATCAGTAAATTTGATAATTCATGGATAACAATAATGATTATATTTTAGCATTTAAAATATCGTTTAGGTTAAAGAGCTTCTACATATTGGTGTATTAACCATTGCAGAAACATAAAAAATGATTTTAGTAATTACCAATGCTGTTATTTTAGGGCAGCTGTGGCATAAACCTTACTTTGGTTAGGGTTAGGGTGGTCTAATAAATGTGTTAAGCACTGTACACTATATCAACAGTGACTGGAACCATACTAAGGCAGACCCACCTCCCTGCACTACACCAGAGCTCCACCACCACAAAGCCTTAGACCCACATCTCAACACCACACTAACACTAACTCAAAAACCAAAGACGGGAAAAATGGCAGCCATTATTTTTTCATTTTTTGTTTCTGTCTAGAAACAAAAAACAATGAAGCTGGACATTTTCTTGATTTCCTTACAGTCAGTTGCCCTTTCAAAATAAATTATACTTTGTTACCCTGACCCCCTAACCAGTACCTCAGCACATTTTTCTGTTTTTTTTTTTCATTTTTTGTAAAAAATGAGAAAATTTCTCTTTTTTTGTTGTTTTTTTTCCATTTTATGTAAAAACAAAACAAAAGAAACAAACAAAAACAAAACAAAACAAAACAAAACAAAACAAAACAAAACAAAACAAAACAAAAAACAATAAAACTGCAAAAATGGCTCATTTTCCATTTTTTTCTATTTTCTGTCCAAAAACAAAAAAATGTCCTATTTTCCGTTTTTCTGTTAAAAACGGAATAACAAGAGTAACTGAGTCTGGTTTCAACCAGGAAATAGATTTGCCAGAAAATACACTGATGCTCTCCTCCACCCATTGAACAGAATGTTAGTCAGAAAAGAGACATTATCTCATTAATATGTATGAAAATATTTAGTTAACACACGGTCCCAAGAAATCTTAAAAAATTGACAAGATCGTAGTAACAAATGCAAAGTGATCTGAATATAATTGTCTTTGTATTTGTAAATCAGATATCATTAAGTGGAACACTTCTAACTCAGGACAAGGAAGAAACATCTCTTTTTCTATCAGTAGCTGGAATATCCAAGGTTTGCCCTCTTCAGTCTTTGGTTTAAAATCAACAAACTCAGACTTTGCAAATAGTATTAAGAATAATGATATATTTAAAATGAAACATGGATGACAAATCAAATCACAAATAACTGTTCATCAAACTATATAGAACTTGTACCATCTGTTAAACATGGTTTTACTGAGAGTGTTAGACATTTAGATGGCTTACTGCTGTGGTACAAGGATCAAATGTCAATAGCAAAGAAAGGTACACTATATTGCCAAAAGTATTCACTCACCCATCCAAATAATTGAAATCAGGTGTTCCAATCACTTTCATGGCCACAGGTGTATAAAATCAAACACCTAGGCATGCAGACTGTTTCTACAAACATTTGTGAAAGAATTGCTCGCTTTCAGGAGCTCAGTGAATTCCAGCGTGGTACTGTGATAGGATGCCACCTGTGCAACAAGTCCAATTTCCTCTCTCCTAAATATTCCTCAGTCAACTGTCAGTGGTATTATAACAAAGTGGAAGAGATTGTGAATGACAGCAACTTAGCCATGAAGTGGGAGGCCATGTAAAATGACAGAGTGGGGTCAGCGGATGCTGAGGTGCATAGTGAGCAGGGGTCACCAACTTTCTGCAGAGTCAGTTGCTACAGACCTCCAAACTTCATGTGGCCTTCAGATTAGCTCAAGAACAGTGGTAGAGAGCTTCATGGAATGGGTTTCCATGGTGGAGCACCTGCATCCAAGCCATACATCACCAAGTGCAAAGTGTTGGATGCAGTGGTGTAAAGCATGCTGCCACTGGACTCTAGAGCAGTGGAGACGATTCTCTGGAGTGATGAGTCCAGCTTCTCCATCTGGCAATCTGATAGACGAGTCTGGGTTTGGTGGTTGCCAGGAGAACGGTACTTGTCTGACTGCATTGTGCCAAGTGTAAAGTTTGGTGGAGGGGGGATTATGGTGTGGGCTTGTTTTTCAGGAGCTGGGCTTGGCCCCTTAGTTCCAGTGAAAGGAACTCTGAATGCTTCAGCATACCAAGAGGTTTTGGACAATTCCATGCTCCCAACTTTGTGGGAACAGTTTGAGGATGGCCCCTTCCTGTTCCAACATGACTGTGCACCAGTGCACAAAGCAAGGTCCACAAAGACATGGATGAGAGAGTTTGGTGTGGATCAACTTGACTGGCCTGCACAGAGTCCTGACCTCAACCCCATAGAACACCTTTGGGATGAATTAGAGCAGAGACTGAGAGCCATGCCTTCTCGTCCAACACCAGTGTGTGACCTCACAAATGCGCTTCTGGAAGAATGGTCAAAAATTCCCATAGACACACTCCTAAACCTTGTGGAAAGCCTTCCCAGAAGAGTTGAAGCTGTTATAGCTGCAAAGGGTGGACAGACGTCATATTAAACCCTATGGATTAGGAATGGAATGTCACTTTAGTTCATATGCGAGTCGAGGCAGGTGAGCAAATACTTTTGGCAATATAGTGTTAATCATACATCTGCCACACCTGTTCTAGTTTCTATGTTGGGTCACACAGATGAGGGGTTAGCTTCAGTCTTTAATATTGATGGAGATATGGAGGATTTCTTTGATGGGGAGTTTGAGATTCTTCCTCCAGACTTAGAGCAGGGATGTCAAACTCAATCCCAGCAGGAACCAGAATCTGGATTTAGGTCTGACCTCGGTCAGCATTTAACCAAAAACTGTCAACCTCATTTTCATCAGTGTGGAAGTAAAAAGCAACTTAGCTCTGATGATAAACACCATAAACATCAACATAAAAAAGTCAAAATGATAAGTTTAAAAGCTCAAAATCTGAAGTAAAAAGGCAAACTTATTAGTTCAAAAGATCAAAACACAAAATTAAAAGAAAAAAAAAATAGAAAAAATAATAAATGAGGCAGAAATATGAGACTGAAAATCAAAATCATGAATATAAAAGATCAAAATATGAGACAAACTTCACAGTTGTGAATTTAAAAAGTGAAATATGAGAATATGAAATTAAAATTGGTGAGTTTAAAAGGCCAAAATATGAGATACAATTGATATTTGTGAATTTAAAATGTAAAATATAGATAAAATTTAAAATTGGGAGTTTAAAAGGCCAAAATATGAGGGGAAAACATCAGAGTCATAACTTTAAAGGTCACAATATGAGATAAAAGGTCAAAATGATTAACTGAAAAGGTCAAAAATTTGAAATAAAAATTCTAAATCCTAAGTTAAAACTGTGATTGTAAGATGCAAAATTGAAAATTGGAAGTGAAAACACAAACTAATTCTAATGTTTTTACTCTTGTCTCTAAATTTGATGACTTAAGGATGTTTTCAATCATCAAGCTTTAGTTTACATTTTTACTGGAGGAAATCAGCAGACTGCAGTGGAGCATTTAGTTAAAATGTGATATGATCTTGCGGGGCGGGTACAATTGTACCAGGGGCCGGATTTGGCCTTGTGTTTGATACCCCTGGTCAAAAAGGTCAAACTGTGGCATTATGAAGTCAAAGTAAGGAGTTTAAAATGTGAGATCAAAGACAAAATAATTACTTAAAAAGGTTAAAATATGACTTAGATTTTAAAACTATGAATATTAAAGCTCAAAATATTATATAAGAAGTCAAAATTTGGAGTTGAAATGCTCAAAGTATGAAATAAAAAGTCAAAATCCTTAGTTTGAGTCCTAATCAGTAGATGCAAAATTGAAAATACGAAATTAACACACAAATTAATTTCTTTTCCAATATTCCCGACTTCTTATCTAATCATTTTTACTCCTTAATTTTTCCATCAAGAATAAGTTTACATTTTAATACTTGAGGAAATCTGCAAACCTCATACTGATGGACCGCTTACAGAAATAAGATATTTTACGGGCTGGATTTAACTGTTCTGCGGGCCTGATTTGGCCCCCGGGCCTTGAGTTTGACACCCCTTAGAGTATTAACTCTCTATTTTATTCAAATATCAGCCTAGGTGTCTGCTTTGTCCTACATTGATTTAACTCCAGTGTCATGGTTAACAGTCTTAAGAAAATGACAGAGAAGTTTTCTACTTTAGTTTTAGAGTATCCAGATTTTAACATCATAGCTGAGAAGAGACTAGACTAAAACTAGGACAAACCTCCGTCCTGTCCCTGTCTCCTTCATCAGATCTCATCTGTCCTCAGAGTTCAGCTCCCTCTGATCAGGTCTGGGTTTCCAGCTCACAGAGACAGAGAGGTTCAGATTTGATGTTGGTGTGAACGATGTTGTGACTGTAGTTTTCTAAGACAGACTAAACCTATGATTCTGTTTTGGTGAACTATGTATTTCTAGTAGGATCATGACAATGATAGGAGTGTCCTGGGAGCAATGATAAAACGGGACATGACCCAAAAATACAGAGGAACCAGGAAAAGTCAGAGTGTTGGCTGGTACAGTGTAAGGTTGTTTTCCATCATCAAACTAATGAGCCATGGTGGTTTTCTGTGGAAAGTTCTGGTAGTTTTCCATCAGGGTAGATGCTCCATGTGTTGGACGGGCCCCTAGGAGCCTCTAGGAGCCGCTCCCTCGGCTCAACAGCCTGAACCATTACCCAGCAGCCTCCACTCCTCTGTGGCGGTCTCTTTGGCTCCAGCTTGTGGAGATGAGGTGGAATCACACCATCAGCTAACTTTACTCTTGCCTGCCCCCCAGACATCACCAGAGGTTTTCTGGCTCTTGGGACCTCCACAGCTCCACCAGGGGTTCATGCCAACCCTAGTACCCACCCTGACAGTGCCCTAGGCATGGCCGCCCACAAGGGGGGATAGAGGGGAGAGCATCCTGGGACCATGGAGGTGAGAAAAATAGTGGTCCATTGTAGTTAATCTGTGATTACCATAGTTCATATTTAACCTGAATAATAATCACTCTTATCAAAGAAGCATAAATTAATTGTATCTATTTATGCTATAGTAAAACCTTTTTCAAAATTTAAAGCTCTTTTCTCAAATCAAAACTTTTTAATGCTCAAAATGTGGATGGACACATTTTCTGAACCAAATGGAAAGTGCAGCCAGATTTTAAAGCAAAGCCATGATGTGCTCAAAGGCAGACATAATTAAATAAGTGCAACAGCAGTGAAAATGAGTAAAAATGGGTTACACTGTGGCAACAATTGGCTTTCATAAAGGAGAAACATAGAAACAATGTGGTAAAATATGTTAAAAGTTACAAAAATATGTTAAAGGCAGACAAAATAGGATAAAAATGGCAAAATGGGGATAAGAATTACAAGAAATGGATGGAAAAAATGTTAAAGGTGGTTAATATGTAACAAAAATGGGATTAATGTGTCCAAATGGGCAAAAAGTAGCAAAATGTGAAGCTAAAGTACAGTGGCGTATCCAGAACATTTTTACTGGGGTGGCCAAGATGGGACAAAGAGCTAATGTGGGGTGGCCGTAGTCTTAATGAATGGCACGTGATCAAAATGTGCAAATATCACACTACTCAGCTTCAGCAGCTACAAATATGCATTATAACTGAGTTCTAGATATCATTTATCTAATTATTTATTATTAATATCTGATTTTTTTATCAAATAAATGCTTCAAAGGTTCCAGAAAAGTAAAATAAACATAAAACAGCATTATTATGCAGCTACTGGTGCTGAGTTTTCTATTCTTTTGCTACTTTAACACAACATCCATTTTTAAATGAATACTTATTAAGAGGTCAGTAACACTTTTGTAGGCACCACATTCACTGTAAGAATAAAGAGTCCTTCAAAGTTATTCTGCCTATTTCATCAGCAATACTGTATACTTATTCAAGAATTACACAATAAATAGAATGTATTCATTTGTTGAATGATGAAGAATGAGACTCACTCATTTATTCAACCTATTTAAAACAGCATCTGTATGAGTTAAGGCTAAGATTTTACCTTCAGCCTCAGCAGAGGCCAAAAGGAACACTGGGATGAAAGTCAGCTTTAAAACATTTGTAAACATTACTAGTCATCCAACAGAAGAACATCCTTTGGTCCAAAGGCCGTCATCAACATTACCTGTACTGGTACAGGAGACGCCTGATTGAGGCGCCATCTTCTGGTCAAATAAAAACACATCAATTCAGTCAAAAGAACACAAATCAGACTGATGGAAAAAGCATCAAAGTGTCTTTAAGTGAATAATATCAGACAAACTAAGCTGAAGTCAATCAGAGACAGTCAGACAGGCTGGGGCCTCAATTTTAAAAGCAAACAGAGTTAACAATACAGGAGATAGAGATGAAGGCCTGATGAATGAATGCCATTCTATAGAGCAGTGGTTCTCAACCTTGGGGTCGGGACCCCCTTGGGGGTTGTGAGACACTAAGATGGGGTCTCCAGATTCCCTAAAAATACTAAGAATATTTTTTTAAATTCCACTTTTGCCATTTTACACCAACGTTGCCAAATTTTAACCAGTTTTCATAGTTTTTCCCCACAAATTTAAACACTTATTTTTGCCATTATAAACACTTTCCACCACTTTTTTCTGCCTGTTTTTGCCACTTCTAAACCAATTTTTGCCACATAAGCCTAATATTACCTCTGTTGACCATAATTGCCACTATTAATCCCATTTTACCACTTTTTATGCCCAGTTTTTCCCATTTTAACCATATTTCACCACCTGATATGCCTATTTTTGCCAATTTGACCAACTTCTGCCAAAATCTGCCTGTTTTTTCTTTCTCAGTTAGCACTATTTTGCCAGTTCATATAAATTTTTCTTCTCATTTCACCAGATTTCCACCTATTTTTTTGCCAATTTGAAGCCTTTTCAGCCACTTTTTAATTCCCTTTCACCACTATTTATGCCCTTTTTTGCCACTGTAACCCATTTTTGCCTTTTTTCTGTTTTCTTTTTTTTTTTTTTTTTTTTGCCATTATTAACCGTTTTTTTTTTTTCCATTTTTAACCCACTTTAATTCTTTTTTTTTTTTTTTTAACAAAATAGATTTACATCTCTAAGAAGGCTATATACTACACAAAAGATTTAAAAAAGAGATTTGTTTCACTGGTAAGGGTAGTTATTTTTCAGGTTAAATATAAAATATGGATATCACTGCTTAACTTTACAGTAGACCATGCTTTTGTTGACCTCCATGGGTCCCTAGTTTGGCTGGGCCCCAGAAAGCTCTCCCATTTTGTCTGCACATGACTATTCTTGAATGTTCATGTCTGTGCTCAGCCATCTTCAGGTACAGTGGGGGTCCCCGGTCTCTGGTGCCCTTATTTTGGGGTTGCAGGCTGAAAAGGTTGAGAACCACTGCTACAGAGTGCATGGTGATATTCAAAGAGGACAGTGGGCAGACTCTTGGCTTTGTGAGAACTCAAACCCTGGATCCAGTTCAAACCAGTCTCTCTGAAACCACCTCCTCCGTCTACCTTGGATCTTCTAGAACACTTTGAGTTGTGGCTGTGTGGGACCTTCTGCCCTGGACTGTGAAATACCTGTAAATATTAATCAGAATCAGTCCATCAGTGTTTGACCAACTGTTGATGTATCAGAGCATTGTTGCAGTATGTTAGAAGCATGTCAAAGGAGTGGGAATGTAACATTTAAATGTCAATAAAAGAACAGTAAAGGTCAGTAGTAGGTGTGGTGAAAGTGCTGATGTCACAGACCCTGCACTTCCAGTGGCTGAGAGCTAGAAAGTTCTCTGGTGACAGAAGTCAGTGGTACAAAAGCAGTGAGAGGCTTAGATTGGGTTAAAGGTGCTGTCACTTATTTAGTCATTATCTGTTGATGATGTCCATCACAGGCAGTATAGAGTTGGTCAGATCTATTTATAGAAATGTTTGGAGCCATATTGTTACATTAAAACAGCCACAGCAAGAAGCCATGCTGTTACAACAGCACATGTCAGCAGGTTTGGGTAGTACATGTGTGATGTATGTTTATCATCTGGTGTGTATTCAAAATGAGATCAACCTATCAACACTTACCAGTGCAGAGCATTGACCATAAAGTGGGGTAAATACAGCTGAAAGTCTTTAATAATCTGATGGTTTAAAGAAAAGATAATGAGGCTGCTATACTGAATTAATTCAAGTCTAATTAATCATTTAATTGTTGTGACTCTCCGTGTTGGTTCATGTAATTGTTGCAGCGCATCTTCTAAGTTTTTAGGCTTATTTTTCACTTTTGTATTGTTTTAATAGCTGGTTTAAATGAAAATATCACCTCCAACAGAACCCTGTCACATGCAGACCCTCTGTTAGAGCTTGTTCTCTAGTATTTTCATAGAGGCCATGCAAATATTGTGATAACTTACACTTACAATGTCACAACATACGCTGAGGTCCAGGTGGAGCAGCATTTTCTTCAACAGCTTCTCCTTCATCATCATCATCATCAGCGTCTGACCTTGTGTCAGGGTCACCTTCCTCACTAGCTGAAGAAGCTGAAGTCAGAAAGATAACAATGAAATTCAGTTTTCTCATGGACTGATACCATGCTGTATGTTTTCCTTTCTTTCTTTATTTGCTCTGTTTTGAAATCCAAACATAGTCTACCAAGTTAAATGCGTAGAAAGGGGCCCTGAGCTCTTTAGCCTTATTTATTTTGGTAGCGTAACTCAGATGGAATCAGTAAAATTATTAATTTTGGGGTATAGGAACTTTCTGACTCTATAAACTTAAACTCAGAAAGACCTTAGCTTACAATATCACTTTGTAAAGACCTTTAAACCTTGTAAAATCACCTTAACACAAATAAAATGCACTACCACTTGGTCAAAGTAAGTAATTTCTCACTTTAATTTAGAAATAATAAATAAAAATGTCACCTTTAAAATTAAAGATTTTCACAGGTTTGTTCACTAAATAAACAGTTTCTTTTTCACAACACACACTTTCAAACAACCTATGCTAAGCTGGCAGGATAAAATAGGCTTACTTAAACCCCTCGGTGCAGGCCTGTATTGCTGCTTGCGTGCGTTGGGACCAAAAACACAGCGGTCGCTTCACTCACAATGAGCAAAAGAAATCAGTAACAGAGCAGTACCTTTCCAGAGAAATGTGGTCCACTGAGAAGTGTATCCAGGTGTTACCCTCCACCGGATTCAGGAAACAGCAGGCAGCAGAGTCGAGTGTCCAGCGATTTTCCAGCGTGGCCAGAGGAACTCTGAGCATTCTGGGCTAGCTCAGAGCGCTATCTGGTTGTTGTCTCTTGTTTCCAGATTGAAAACAATCCAAACAAAGGGTCACACAGTCCAGACGAAGCTACCTAATCTAGCTGAGTTAGCTTGCAGCAGCGCACCATCCATCACGTTTCCCTCTACTCACAGTGTTAACGAGCAGCTAACAAAGTCCTCAAATGTTTCAAGACTTTGAACTAAAGTTCTGTTACAAGACTGGCCTTCTTGCAGATTATCTGGCAAATAATCTTAAACACAATCTAATGCACAAACCTTGTGCTCAACTTCTGAAAAACTCCGCATAGACAAAGACTACTGCGTGGTCTCTTAAGTTTCACTTTTGCCTCTCTCTTCTCTCCTCTCTCACGCACATGAGATCACCATAGACTGTATTTTTAAATCTTTTTTAAATTGATATGATCACCATAGACTGTAGAAAGAATTGGACAAACCCCATGTGACGTCAGTTGTCTGCTTACATTGGTGGACTCAAACGGCTCTTGAAGCCAATCCACGGAGGCTTCCATATTGAATTTGCGGTCTCAACCCAACTTTGGTTAAATCTAACGACCCGCCCACTAAGCGACTTCCTGTCAGCTAGCTAGCTAACATTCCGGTTGCCTGCAGAGCAATCTGTCAATCAAATCAGATGCACAAATCAGCTTCCATCCTTAATATAATCCAAATGATCGTGGTACAAAAAATTCACCCCCCGTACAGTGGGAGCACAATAAGACACTAGCTAATGAGACACGTTTGGTGTTTTGAACCAGGCTGTAAACCAGTTTAATTCTAGTGCCAAAACCGGCTGTTTAACAGGTGTCCAGATGGGACTTCCCGGTGTTCCTGCAGCCAGCCTCAAGTGGACACTCGTGGTATCGCAATTTTTTTGCACTTTCGCATTGGCTTCATTTTTCAGGACTGGAGGTTGCCGCTTGGAGATCACTGCAGGCACACTGTAGCAATGTCTGTGTCCGTGTCAGTGTGTATGAGCATGTGTGTGCCTGTGTCGGTGTGTGTGTGTCTATATGAAGGTGTGTGTGTGTCTGTATGAAGGTGTGTGTCTATATGAAGGTGTGTCGGAGTGTGTGTGTGAGTGTGTGTGTGTGTTGAGGCAAATTGAGCCATATTTGATCCACAGATTAACCCACAGCTTTTAAGTGATGCATGCAAAAGCCAGTATTCTCTGCCGGGTCATATTTGACACAAATATCACTTTTTTTTTTGAGACCTTCAGAATTTACGAAAATGGTGAAAATTTCTTTTGTTGTGTTAAAATATTTGTGTCTGAGGATTAGATGAAGCCTTGATCCAGAACAAAAAAGCAAATGGTACTTTTTACATACCTAAACTTGAAAACGGGTCAAATTTGACCCGGACACAATATAAGAGTTAAACGTAGAACATAGATGACATTCAGCATGCATGTGGTATAAGAATGTTGATTGAAAATAATAACAATTTAAAAAATTGGATAACTTAACAACCAAAGTATTAAAATCACAACCCCGTCACAATCTCACAACCCCGTTACTATCAAACACGTAACGGGGTTGAGGGATTACCCAGGGACAGAACTAAATAATGTGATTTTAATGAATAATTATTAATTAATTTTGAAAAAACAAACAAACAAACAAAAAAACATCACCAGCAAAAGGCTGGGCGTGCTGGGCGGGCTTCAACTCTCCAATCTTAGGTGGTACTATATGGCTGCTCAGTTAACTTCAATATCATACTATGTTTGTACAACTGCATCCCCTGCCTGGGTAAGCATTGGACAAGAGTCTATCCCAGACTCACCGTTAAATCTGTATCTATACTCTGCGAAAATCAAGACATTGAAAAAACACACAAAAAACCCTTTCTTCAAAAACGAAATTTCAATTTGGCATGCTGCACATGAACATACAGGTGATATACCGGCGTTATCTCAGTTTACTCCTGTTTGGGGTAATGAACAGTTTGCACCTGGTAAAAAAAGATGAAGGATTTAGGTTGTGGTATAAAAAAGGTATTCAAAAAATAATGGCTCTCTATATAGATGACGTCTTACTTTCTTTTGAACAACTATATCAACAATATCAGATTCCTAAAAAACATCTGTTCAAATATTTTCAGTTAAAAAGTTACATGTCATCAAAATACAAACAGACAACACACATACCACCTTTATCAAAACTAGAGGAAACAACACTACATCTAGGAGGAAAAAGTCAACTATCTAAATATTACAGTATATTAGCTGCCTACAGTAATGAATTGACACGAATTAAATGCCTGGAAAATTGATCTACAAGAAGATATTGACGATACAGATTGGAACAATGCTTATTTTAAAGCACAAAAACAGACAATAAATACAAGGTTTAAACTTATTCAGTATAAGTGGTTAATGAGAATGTACAGTCGCTAGAAAAAGTATGTGAACCCTTTGAGATTTCTTGGATTTCTGCATAAATTGGTCATCAAATGTGTTCAGATCTTCATCTAAGTCACAACAATAGACAAACACAGTCTGCTTGAACTAATACTGCACAAAAAATGATATGTTTTCATGTTTTTTTTGATCAAACCATTTAAACATTCACAGTGCAGGGTGGAAAAAGTATGTGAACTCCTAGGCTAATGACTTCTCCAAGAGCTAATTGGAGCCAGGAGTCAGCCAACCTGCAGTCCAATCAATGTGATGAGATTCGATGTGTTGGTTAAAGCTGCCCTGCCCTATAAAAAACACAAACCAGTTTTGAGTTTGCTGTTCTCAAGAAGCATTGCCTGATGTGAACCATGCCTGGCACAAAAGAGCTCTTAGAAGACCTACGATCAAGAATTGTTGACTTGCATGTAGCTGGAAAGGGTTACAAAAGTATCTCTAAAAGCCTTGATGTTCATGTGTCCATGGTAAGACAGACTGTCTACAAACGGAGAAAGTTCAGCACCGTTGCTACTCTCCCTAGGCGTGGTCGTCCTGTAAAGATGACTGCAAGAGCACAGCGCAGAATGCTTAATGAGGTGAAGAAGAATCCTAGAGTGTCAGCTAAAGACTTACAGAAGTCTCTGGCACATGCTAACATTTGTGTTGACAAATCTACAATAAGTAAAACATTAAACAAGACTGGAGTTCATGGGAGGACACCACGGAGGAAGCCACTGCTGTCCAAAAACACATTGCTGCACATTTGAAGTTTACAAAAGAGCACCTGGATGTCCCACAGCACTACTGGTAAAATATTCTGTCCATAGATGAAACCAAAACTGAGTTGTTTGGAAGGAACACACAACGCTATGTGTGGAGAAAAAAAGGCACAGCACACCAACATCAAAACCTCCCAACTGTGAAATATGGTGGAGGGGCCATCATGGTTTGGGGCTGCTTTGCTGCCTCAGGGCCTGGACGGATTGCTGTCATTGATGGAAAAATGAATTCCCAATTTTATCGAGACATTTTACAGGAAAACTTAAGACCATCTTTCCGCCAACTGAAGCTCAACAGAGGATGGGTGATGCAACAGGACAACGACCCAAAGCATAGAAGTAAATCAACAACAGAATGGCTTCAACAGAAGAAAATACGCCTTCTGGAGTGGCCCAGTCAGAGTCCTGACCTCAGCATTGAGATGCTTTGGCATGACCTCAAGAGAGCGATGCACACCAGACATCCAAATAATATTGCCAGACTGAAACAGTTTTGTAAAGAGGAATGGTCCAAAATTCCTCCTGACCGTTGTGCAGGTCTGATCTGCAACTACAGGAAACATTTGATTGAGGTTATTGCTGCCAAAGGAGGGTCAACCAGTTATTAGCCTAGGGGTTCACATACTTTTTCCACCCTGCACTGTGAATGTTTACATTTTTTGTTAAAAAAAAACATGAAAACATGTCATTTTTTGTGCGGTATTAGTTCAAGCAGACTGTGTTTGTCTATTGTTGTGACTCAGATGAAGATCGGAACACATCTGATGACCAGTTTATGCAGAAATCCAAGAAATCTCAAAGGGTTCACATACTTTTTCTAGCGACTGTATATAACTCCGGTCAAGCGCCAGCTGATAAGCTAGATGTACTAAATGCATGAATGAGAAAGGTTCTCTGAGCCACTGTTTGTGGGAATGCCCCAAAATTCAAAGGTTCTGGAAGGATGTTATAAAATGTTTTTCAGAAATGTTTAATATTCTGGTCCCTAATTATTATGTGTGCTTGGAATATATCTGAAAGACTTCGTACAAATATCAAAACGGATCAAACCTCTTGACTTTGGTCTTCTCCTAGCTAGGAGAGCTATTGCACTACACTGGAGAGGTACAGAAGCTCCGTCTTTGAGTCTGTGGATACAGGAACTCTCATATTGTATTGGTTTGGAAAGATTAACCTACATTGTCAAGGGCAAACAGGAAGACTTTGCTCAGCTCTGGGAACCATATATGAAGATAATAAAAGATGGAGATGTAAACTCTTTATGATACGGCATTGTGAACAATGAGAAAGAAATTATTATTTTTCTGTATTATTTATTATTAGTAGTATTATTATTATGTTTTTTTCATTTATTTATTTACCTATTTATTCAATTCTATATACAGTGCTTAAATTTATATGACCACCTGTCATAAAAATGAGAAAACATAAATATTTTAGAAATCTTTCAAAAACTTGTTTAAAACTAAAAATGTTATTGTTATTTATTTTTGCAAATAACAAACTGAAACAACTAAATAGTCCTTTTTCACACATAATAACCAAAAAACTTCATATTTTGTGTGGCCTCCTTTGGCCTTGATAACAGCTTGCATTCTTGCTGCCGTTGTTTTTACTTTTCCACAGTCTCTTTTGTTATTGAGTTCCAAATAGTTTCTAGCTGTTCCCACAGACTTGCTTTAGATGAAACTTTTGTGCCATCAATCTTTGAACCTACTAGATCCCAAATTTGTTCAATAGGATTCAAATCCGGACTGTGACTTGGCCAGTCCATCAGTTCCAGTACTCCAGATTCCTTTCTCTTGGTCAAATAGTCTCTGCACAGCTTTGAAGTATGCTTGGGGTCATTGTCTTGTTGGTATATGAACCCACGACCAATCAGATTCAGTCCAGAAGGGATTCCATGATGCACTAAGATGTTGTGGTAGACGTTCTTGTTCATGATACCGTCCATTTTCACTAATTTTCCCACGCCGTATCCATAAATAGAACCCCATATCATAATGGAATCTCCACCGTGTTTCACTGTGGGTGCAATGCATCTGGCATCAAACGTTCTCCAGCTTTTCTGTGGACATAAACATGATGATGCTGAGCGAAGACTTCAAACTTGGACTGGTCTGTCCAGAGTACCTTCTTCCAGTCATCAACAGTCCAGTGTTTGTGCTCCCTGGCAAATCTGAGGCGTTTCTGGATGTTTGCAGGCCTCAATAATGGCTTCTTAGCAGCTATTCTTCCCTTTAAGCCTTGTTCCCTCAGTCGTCTACTTATGGTCATTCTGGAGACTTTCTCAGACTCTGATCTAGAAGCATTCATCTCTGCCTGAAGATCAGCAGTGCTCTTCCTTCTGTCTCTAGTATTTCAAATCTTGAGGTGTCTGACATCTGCTTCAGTTAACTTTGGTTTCCTGCCTCTTCCTTGGCGCATTTTGTAAGAACCAGTCTCTGCAAATGACTCCAAAGCATACTTGACCACACTGTGAGAACACTTTATGTCTTTCTCTATTTGTCTCAAAGACCATCCAGCATCATGAAGTGCTTTAATGCGGACTCTTTCATTTTCAGTGAGCTCTCCACGTTTTACAATTTTGAACAGGAATGAGGAATTTCAAACTGAATTCACCTTTTTATACCCAAATTTGAGCCGGCTCACTGAGCTTCTCTGAGAAGTCAGAAATGAATCGAGCATAACATTCAACCACTTAAACTAATTGTTCTGTTCAGGAATGCAAGTAAATAACTATAATTTGACATATTAATCAAGAAATAATCATGTGCTTTACTATTTTTTTCAGTGTTTTTGTAAATCAGTAAATTTGAAAATTCATGGATAACAATAATAATTATATTTTAGCATTAAAAATATCATTTGGGTCAAACAGCTTCTACATATTGGTGTATTAACCATAGCATCCACCCATCACTCTCAGGTCTTCTAGTTCTCGTGTGGTTTCAGGTTAGAGCGTTGGCAGGTGAGGTGAGTTTAATGATGTTGGCTGTGGCCTGTCACACCCATAACACACCTGTGACTGTACACCTGCCCTGGAGCAGCAGCTGTCCTCAGTGTCACGGACACACTGGACCATCTACACAAAGATATTTTTATCATCAAAAACAAAAACATATGAGGTCAAGAAGCCGGCGAGCCAGTCAGACTTCATCGAATTTGAGTCAGATCTCAGAACTACTGGAACAGAGTTATACTCATCAAACCTGCATTTATTATAACAAAATACTAATAATGATGATTTAAATTGGTTTATACAGGGTCTTTAAAAACAGGAGAGAAATCAGCCAGTCAGTCAGGTACTAAACAACCAAACCAGACTCAATGCCAAGGTCAGACCACACCACAAAGCCTGATCCAGCAGTGGTAGGATTTTGCGGCCCTGGAATCAATGTTTCTATCCCGTGTCACAGAAGGTCTAGCATGTCTACTTTTTCTACTGCTGTGGCGGTGATCCTCAGGTCAGTCCTCTGCATCTTTGTGCTGTCCATCATCTGCCTGAGTCTTTATTATTAATGGCACATATCAGAACTTCTTTAAGGGATTCTCTTCAAACTTTACACTAACATCCTCTTAGCCTCGGGTACAGCTGGCATTGAGTTTTTAGAACCATACCTTCTACGAAGTATGGTGGTTGTATGTCTGTCTTTACTACAAATGTCTTCATCAGGACTGTTGTAGCAGAAAAACATGCAGACGGTTTACTGACCCTAACCGTCCATCAGTGGAGGGATAAATCCTCCAGGAGGTTCTGGTTTTTCTGCAGGGTTTTAAAGCAGGAATTGTGAGTGGACTGTTGATGAAGTGAAGCATGAATGAATCATGATGGAGGTATTCATCCAAACATCTTAATGTGAACACAAAAGAGTGAGGATAGGAGTGGCTCATTCAGCCTTTTTGGAATTCTTTAGAAGAGAGTTCACTGAAAAGGATTCAACATGAACTCAGGAAGCCCCAGACTGATGGTTTGTTTGTTTGTTTGTTTATTTTTATTTCAGAGGAAGCTCAAAGATTAGACACTGAGTGTCTTTGTAGTCCATAATAACACACCTGTAGACTGGATGGATCCAAAACCATAAAACCATCAGACTCTGTTCTCAGGTTAACCCTGCAGTCACGCCTGATTCCTCTACAGGGAGAGACGGGAGGCGTCACCTGTGAGGATACCTGGATGCCCGCCTATATAAGGCAGAGACACCTGGACCCAGAAACACTCGCCAAGTCAGCGGTCCAAGTCAACGGTCCAATATCTGTCTACTATGGGTGACCTCTTCAATAACGTTCTGGGTAACAAAGCAATCGCAAAAATAGCGGGAGACCAAGTAGGTGAGTACCAGAAACAGACCAGAGAAGGAAGATGATGTTTAACAATGCAGAAATGTACCACTGAGTTTAAAGATGCCGTGCCGGTGATATTTTGTTTACCTTCAGCTAAACACAGCTTTAAACAGGAAGATTATATTCTGGATAACACTACTGACTTTAAATTCAGTGTTAGTTTTGGTAACCATAGTGATGATAATGTAGAGGATGATGAATTATTGATTTTGAAAGTGTTGATATTGTAAGTGATTGATTATGTTAATATATAAACAACCCCAGTTCTAAAAAACTGGGTTACTGTGTAAAATATAAATACAAACAGAATGTAATCATCTTCAGATCTCATAAACCCATATTTTATTCTCAATAGAAAACAGTAAGTGATACTCATGGAGAACTGCTCTAACAGTGAGTGGATGGATTTATCATTGTTTGTTCTGCAGGTGACTTCGTAACCGATATTACAAAGAAAGTTCTCTGTGGCACCAAGGACGGAGAGGATGAAGGTTCAGACAGCAAAGGAGGACCTGGTCTTGGTGACCTTGCAAAACTAGCTAGTGGTGCTGTGGGTGACAAAGACAAAAGTGTGGGTGTCAGTGATGTACTCAATTTTCTTAAATGAGACGGAGGTGTATGAGGTGAGTCTTCTCTAAAAACATTCAGACCTAATGAAGATAACTGTAAAACCTCTAAAACATTAGTATTTGTCTGTCATTAGAGTTCACACTGCCTCTGTTAGCCTAAGTCCAGCTTCTGACCTTTGACCAATTAATGACAGAGGAGATGATTTGGCCAAAATTGGTGTTAGAACCAGTCCGTCCAAGCTAACAGCTCCCTGAATACTCATGACTGCAAAACATTTGATTCAGCTACAGAGAAAAGAGCTAAACTACCAGACTAAAGCATGCAGTACTGTGCATCAGTATCAGGTTCTAAGGGTTCAACACTGTACCTGATGTGCCACGACCCAGGGCTGGAGGAGGAGCTGAGTCAAGCTTCACATGTATAAACACATGTGTCCCTTAGTAAGGTCAAACTCAACCGCATCTCCTTTCCCCCTTGGCCAGGGGTTTTCAAAGTGTGTGAGAGTGAGCCTCCCCTAAGAAGAACTTATCATTTGGTGGACCCCCACCCACAAAAATGATTCAAATTGAAAAAAAAAAAAGAAATTAATCAACAACATTTCAAATATTTATGTCTAATCTTTAAACCTTTTTAACATGGATATATTTAGGATATTTTGGTTTACAGATGTCCTTAAACATCTGCCTGTCCCTCTTATTCAGTTATAATGCCATTAAAAACCCCTCTTTCATATTTTTTGGGCCGTTTTAAAACTTCTTTTTGCTTCTTTTTCTCCATTTTTTCCACTTTTATCCCATTTTCACCCTTTTTCACCTTTTTGCCCATTTAAGCTACCTTTCATCATTAAAAATGTTTTTTTTTTTTCCTTTTTTTTGCTCATTTTTGCAAAGTCTTTTTGACACTTTTTCCCAAGTTTTGCCTTCTATCCCATTTTTTGGCCTTTTGGCCTTTTTTTGTAAACCATTTTTTTTTGCCACTTTTTATCCATTAAGCAACCTTTTGCCATTAAATACCACATATTTCCTTTTCCCCAAATTTTGCCTCTGCTTTTTGCCATTTTTGCCCCTTTTCATAATTTTTTTTGCCACTTTTTTCCCATTTAAACTACCCTTTGCATTACATACAACTTTTTTCCTCTTTTTTTTTGCCTATTTTTGCCACTCTTGGCTGCTTTTTGCTCATTTAAGTCAATTTCCACTCATTTTTTGTCACTTCTCACAAATTTTTGCTACTTTCTGAGAATTTTTCCACTTTTTCTCCCTATTTTTTTCTATTTTTTGCTGCTTTTTGAACATTTTTTGCCACCTTTAACCTATTTTTATTGCTACTTCAAGCTGTTTTTGCCTCTTTTTACTTCTTAGATTGTGGCTCTTGCAAAGGTATTTTCAGTAATTTGGCTCTTTGGTTGAGTAACACTGCTCCATAGCATAGTCCTTATAGTAACTATAAGTTTATCCATTTTGCTCCATGCACAGCAGAGGTTCACAAAGCCAATCACCTTTTTTCTGGTTTATGGTTCCGAGCCTCCCCTGAAGCTCTGTGGCTCCAGGGGAGGCCCGCCTCACACTTTGAAAACCACAACAGCATGACCAAAGCCTCATATCAACACTACTACCCACCTGGACCTTACCCTTGGCCCTGGTTACCCCTCATTTTCACCCCGACTCTGCCCTAAAGGGCCAGAGTATGACCGAGGTTTTGTCAATCCTCATTCTCATTGGTTGGTGCCCTCAGGGAGCTTATTTGTCACATCAACACTCCACAGAAGCCTCCATTTTTGACCCAAACGTGCCTAAAAGTTCTGCACAGTTCTGTGTTTTTACAAGGATGAAGGAACTAGACATCCCACAATCCACTGTGATTTATCTTGTTCCTTGTTAATGATGGTTTGCCAAGCTTTCAAAGGTCGACATAGGTTGACATTTCCATGGCTGTCAGGAAAAGAAACATTATAACATTTAAAAAGTAAATGCTAACAGTCTACTCTTCACTTTTTATTTTATTCATTAAAATTGGACTTTTGAGTACAACTGGAGATATAAATCTGCATTTTGTGAAGTCTTGACCAATCAAATCAAACCGTTGTACTCACTCAGGGCTTGGCTGGCTGCACTGTAAAAAACAAACAAGTTGAAAATACTCAAAAATGTTTATCCAACAAGTTTTTAAGGTTTGGAATTACATTTTTTTAGTAATCCCTATGAGTTTAAAAAAATACTTAAAAAATTAGAGGCAACTGAATGAAAAAAGTAACTGTAAAATCAATGTTTGTTTAGGAGGAGGTAAATTTACTTTCTTAATTCAGTTTATCTATTTACGGAAGAGTATTAGGGCCACTGAAAAAAAAAAAAATTGAGACAAATTTTTTTTTTTTCATTTGTGAGAAAAAAGTCAGAATTCTGAGATTAAAGTCAGAATTCTGACTTTAATCTCAGAATTCTGAGAAAAAAACATTTGAGACTTTTTTTTTCCATTTAAAGAATTAAGTCAGACTTCTGACTTTTTTTTCTCAGAATTCTGACTTTAATCTCAGAATTCTGACTTTAATCTCAGAATTCTGACTTTAATCTCAGAATTCTGACTTTTTTCTCACAATTGAAAAAAAAAAATTTGTCTCAATTTTTTTTTTTCAGTGGCCCTAATACTCTTCCGTATCTATTAAATCTAGACCTGATGAGAAGATCTAGACCTGGTGAGGAGATCTAGACCTGGTCAGGAGATCTAGACCTGGTGAGGAGATCTAGACCTGATGTGGAGATCTAGGCCTGATGTGGAGATCTAGACCTGATGAGAAGATCTAGACCATATAGTATTGAAACAAAGATGGTCGGACTCTGTTTCAGCCACATCTATGAACACAGTCAGCTGAGGGTCACTACATAACACGGTCACTAATTAGACCATTACACCAGGAGTGTTACATCCATACAAAGAGGGAATATTTTTAGAAACGTCAGTCATCAATGATGTTATTGATTATTAATATTGTTTATCATCATAGTCACCTCCTTTAGCGTGTCCATATCTATAGTTTACATCTCACACATCAGGTAGTTTTAATGTGGTCTGAGCTCTCTGTGTCCCTCTAGTGGTGTCCTTTGGTAACACGTCAGGTATGATGAAGGTTTTTTTTTGATAATTATTAATATTCTGCTGTCTCCTGTTCTTTTCTAGGACCAGACCAGTTCTGGCTAAAACCATCGTCTGATCACATGACCACCTCCTGACCAATCCTTCATCTGGGCTCTCCTCAGCCTCCATCAGGAGCTTCTAAGATTGATTTAAATGTGGAGGGATTCTTTTTATCTTTAGTGTCAGTATACTGAAGTTTTTAAGTTTTCATTAAAATATGCTTAAACTACAATAATTAATCTGATTAATCTGATTAGATTGATCAGTCTGATGAAAATGATTAATCTGATTAATTTAATAAAATTGATTAAACACTTAATCTGATTAATCTTATTCAACTGGTTTATCTGATTGATCGGATTAATCTGATTAATTGAATTAATGTGTTTATTTTGATTAATCTGATTAATCTGATCAGTCTTACCAAATTGATTAATCTGATTTAACTGATTAATCTCATTAAACTGATTTATCTAATTAATTGAATTAATTAATACATTTGATGCAACACTTTATCTGATTAATCTTATTAATTCAATTAATCTGATTAATCTAATCGGTCTCTTTAAAGTAATTAATCTGATTGAGCTGATTCATCTGATTAATCCTTTAAATCTGATTGATTACATTAATCTGATTATTGTGATTATCTGATCCATCTTATTAAACTGATTAATCTGATTAATCTGATTAATTCATCTTTCTTTGGTTGTGAGAACACATGAATGTATAGAACATGTATCTGTGATGAGTGAACAGGATCTGTCATCAATAAAACAGCTACAGATAAAACAGTTTCATGTATTTTAGTGAAGGATGAGAACACTTACTACAAGCTAATTGAAGCCCTTGTTTTTTGGTATTTGAATAATTAAATGGTGTTTTATTTTACATTTCTCCAGCTATAAAACAGAGTATATCTGTGTGATCTATGTAACATTAGTCTGAGTCCTTATTAACCAACAGATCATTTTAATACTGCTGTCTCTGACAATCATTTAAATCTCTGTAAATCAAATTTAACATTCTGTGTTTTCAACTTTCCTGATTTCTGCTCTGTCTGTTTTTACTCTGAGGCCAAAAAGAGTTGATAACTGTGGGGGATAGAGAATGATAGTTTATTAAATGAATGTCATCTGTATACAATTGTGTGCTGAACTTATAGGCATGTTTGGGCTGACAACTAAGGCTGAAGTTAGGAGTAGATGTGGAGAGTAAGCATGTCTGAGGGCTCCACTAGACAAGAAGGAGGGTTGACAAATGTCATGTCATGTTCTGGATGTCTTTGTGCACCAAATGAGTTTTCAGAGTTTCTCTGTATGTTATCCGACATTTTTGTCTGCAGTGCACATTATAGCAAAACCTGGAAACTCTCCTTCTCCACCATGATAAATGCTACATTGATGATATCAGTGCATGCATGTTGGATCAGTAGCATTGGTTCTAGCATCCTGACTATAGCAGTCAGGGCCGGCCCATGCTTACTCGGGGCCCTAAGCAAAGTTTGACTGGGGGCCCCCCAACCGCTGATCACTGTTACTGATGCAGTCAATGCTAGATAATCTGCACATATACAACTAATCTAAACCCTAGGAGAGAAAAAATGAGGTCACAGAACTTGAGATTTTGTTCATTTTATTTCAAACCACATTGTAGATATTGAGAGAAATTCAACATATAACGTCACGTTTTATACTTTAGTTAAAGCTGAAGTGATTCGTCTCAGTTGATTCTTTAAATGAGTTAAACTAGACTCATGTATTTGACCAGTGTGTATGAACTGACTGTTTAGTCCACTGATGATCATCCCTGTACATAATGGTAGTGACTATTAGATCCAGACTGTGGTTGTCTCTGGGAGATCAGAAAGTCCTCCACTCCTCTGTCTCGGCTGGGATGTTCTGGGTTTTAACTTTATGCACACAGATGAAGAAGGTTTCCTGTCTCCCTTATTTTTCCTGGACTATCTGCTAGGAGAGGGCTGTGTTGGAGCCCCTTAAGGTCCTGAAGTCTGTAGGAGGGGACACTTGTGAAGGAGATGGACTTCTTTCTCTTTTTCTTATCTGTCAGTCATTCTTTAGGAGACCCTCCTCATCAGCAGCATCCACAATAAAAAAATAAAATCAATCTTTTTAATGTGTTAATGGTAATAACTTACATTTATGTACAAAACACAGAAATCAGGGGTGGAAAGTTACTATTTACATTTACTGAAGTTATTGTAATTGAGTAGCATTATTGTGTACTTGTACTTTTTTGAGTACTTTTTGAAATCACTACTTTTACTTTTACTTAAATAGGCTACATTTTGAGGGAAGTATTGTACCCTGTTACATTTTAAAAAGTATTGAGTACTGAGTAAAAAAAACCCCACTAAAACCCAAAATAGGTGATTTTAGCTTTTAGCCAACAAGAAAATGTCCAGAAGTTTGACTTTCACAGCACATGATGGTCAGTAGAGAGAGAATGGTTTCACATTTCATCCTAAAACTGCTGCTGCATTTGACTTTAGGTTAAGTCTCACCTTATAACGACAACCTGGTTTTAGATTCATATTCTCTTGTAGGTGTTTCACATTAAGAAAAGACCATATTTTACTGTAAAACCACCTCAGGTATCAAAAATAGCTACTCAGTACTTTGAGTAAATTTTAAATGACTTACTTTTTACTTTTTCTTGAGTAGATTTACAGATTATTACTTTTACTTTTACTTAAGTATATTTTAAGTAACTTTACTTTTACTTCAGTACAACAATCTAGCACTCCACCTCTGTCAGAAATAAACCTGCTGATGTCCTACACCCTCCCTTTTAAAACACATCCTCCTCTTTCTGAAATAACATCACATTTTAGAAAGATTTAGAGCCATAAAACACAACACAGACGACTCGCCGGGACCGTGAGAAAGGACATAAAGAGGATACAAGTTAGCAGACTCGTCGTCACATACACAGCATCTGCAGACCACAGGGACACATAAACATGATCACAGGTAAGACATGGTTTAATGAAATTTTCCAGATTAATATTATTAGAGGGTAATGATGTGACTTTATAGATCTGTAGCCTGTTATTTTTGCATTTAATGAAGAAAACAAAGCTTGCACCAAGTCATAATATCTGACAATAGGAGAGAATTTCATGTTAATGTTGATCATTAAAGAGCTGTAAAGTAAATGTTTATTATATAAAACTAGCTGACTGTTACTGTAATAGGGTTTATGGTTGAGGTTAAAGGCATGTAAAATAAATGAACTGCTAGCCTTCTATCTACAATGTGGTTTGAAATAAAATGAACAAAATCTCAAGTTCTGTGACCTCATTTTTTCTCTCCTAGGGTTTAGATTAGTTGTATATGTGCAGATTATCTAGCATTGACTGCATCAGTAACAGTGATCAGCGGTTGGGGGGCCCCCAATCAAACTTTGCTTAGGGCCCCGAGTAAGCATGGGCCGGCCCTGACTGCTATAGTCAGGATGCTAGAACCAATGCTACTGATCCAACATGCATGCACTGATATCATCAATGTAGCATTTATCATGGTGGAGAAGGAGAGTTTCCAGGTTTTGCTATAATGTGCACTGCAGACAGAAATGTCGGATAACATACAGAGAAACTCTGAAAACTCACTAAAATACATGAAGCTGTTTTATCTGTAGCTGTTTTATTGATGACAGATCCTGTTCACTCATCACAGATACATGTTCTATACATTCATGTGTTCTCACAACCAAAGAAAGATGAATTAATCAGATTAATCAGATTAATCAGTTTAATAAAATGGATCAGATAATCACAATAATCAGATTAATGTAATCAATCAGATTTAAAGGATTAATCAGATGAATCAGCTCAATCAGATTAATTACTTTAAAGAGACCGATTAGATTAATCAGATTAATTGAATTAATAAGATTAATCAGATAAAGTGTTGCATCAAATTTATCAATTAATTCAATTAATTAGATAAATCAGTTTAATGAGATTAATCAGTTAAATCAGATTAATCAATTTGGTAAGACTGATCAGATTAATCAGATTAATCAAAATAAACACATTAATTCAATTAATCAGATTAATCCGATCAATCAGATAAACCAGTTGAATAAGATTAATCAGATTAAGTGTTTAATCAATTTTATTAAATTAATCAGATTAATCATTTTCATCAGACTGATCAATCTAATCAGATTAATCAGATTAATTATTGTAGTTTAAGCATACTTTAATGAAAACTTAAAAACTTCAGTGTACTGACACTAAAGATAAAAAGAATCCCTCCACATTTAAATCAATCTTAGAAGCTCCTGATGGAGACTCAGGAGAGCCCAGATGAAGGATTGGTCAGGAGGTGGTCATGTGATCAGGTCTAGATTCAGTAGATAAACTAAATTAAGAAAGTAAATTTACCTTCTACTAAACAAACATTGATTTTACAGTTACTTTTTTTCCATTCCTCTAATTTTTTAAGTATTTTTTAAACTCATTGTGTTATCCAGAATATTTTCTTCCTGTTTAAAGCTGTGTTTAGCTGAAGGTAAACAAAATATGTCCACAACAGCATCTTTAAACTCAGTGGTACATTTCTGCATTGTTAAACATCATCTTCCTTCTCTGGTCTGTTTCTGGTACTCACGTTTTTCTACCCCTAATCCCCCAAATAAATGTCGAAATAATGGCATAGTAGATATCTTGGACAGATATTGGACCGTTGACTTGGATCGCTGACTTGGCGAGTGTTTCTGGGTTGAGGTGTCTCTGCCTTATATAGGCGGGCATCCAGGTATCCTCACAGGTGACGCCTCCCGTCTCTCCCTGTAGAGGAATCAGGCGTGACTGCAGGGTTAACCTGAGAACAGAGTCTGATGGTTTTATGGTTTTGGATCCATCCAGTCTACAGGTGTGTTATTATGGACTACAAAGACACTCAGTGTCTAATCTTTGAGCTTCCTCTGAAATAAAAATAAACAAACAAACAAACCATCGGTCTGGGGCTTCCTGAGTTCATGTTGAATCCTTTTCAGTGAACTCCCTTCTAAAGAATTCCAAAAAGGCTGAATGAGCCACTCCTATCCTCACTCTTTTGTGTTCACATTAAGATGTTTGGAGGAATACCTCCATCATGATTCATTCATGCTTCACTTCATCAACAGTCCACTCACAATTCCTGCTTTAAAACCCTGCAGAGAAACCAGAACCTCCTGGAGGATTTATCCCTCCACTGATGGACGGTTAGGGTCAATAAACCGTCTGCATGTTTTTCTGCTACAACAGTCCTGATGAAGACATTTGTGGTAAAGACAGACATACAACCACCATACTTCGTAGAAGGTATGGTTCTAAAAACTCAACGTTAAAGCAAGTAGGGTCACAGTGACCTTTGACTTCACAAATTTGGCCAGCTGTACCCGAGGCTAGGAGGATGTTAGTGTAAAGGTTGAAGAGAATCCCTTGAAGAAGTTCTGAGATGTGCCATTAATAATAAAGACTCAGGCAGATGATGGACAGCACAAAGATGCAGTGGATTGGCGCGCCGGTAGTCGAGTGGTTAAGGCGCATGCCATATACGCAGGCGACCCGGGTTCGGATCCGGCCCGTGGCACTATTTCCTGCATGTCTCTCCCCGCTCTCTCCCCTGTTTCCGACTCTATCCACTGTCCTGTCAAATAAAGGCAAAAAGGCCAAAAATAAATCTAAAAAAAAAAAAAAAAAAAGATGCAGTGGATTGACCTGAGGATCACCGCCACAGCAGTAGAAAAAGTAGACATGCTAGACCTTCTGTGGTGAGGCAGGGAGGCGTCTCAGATGGGACCTTGATTGTGGTTCACTAAGACACATGACACGATTTCCACTGATTTCCAGGGCAGCAAAATCCTACCACTGCTGGATCAGGCTTTTGGTGTGGTCTGACCTTGGCATTGAGTCTGTTTTGGTTGTTTAGTAGCTGACTGACTGGCTGATTTCTCTCCTGTTTTTAAAGACCCTGTATAAACCAATTTAAATCATCAATATTAGTAGGGGTGTCAACGACTAAGGTTTTTCATAGTCGATTCTGATTCGTCAGATTTTGCCTTTAGTCGACTAATAGTCGAACTGCGTTTCCACTAGACTTTTTTGTCCCCAGTCAAAATGACCGGCAGTCTTCAAGAATTCCGTCCATTTAGAACAACTACTGGACATTTGCTTTAACATTATTTTGCTGCATTAACAGCAGCAAAACGCATAAATCTCTATTTTTTTGTGTAAGTGGTTTAAAGTATTAAAATGAAAGCTGTGCGCTTTTCCTTACACACACAGTCAGTTACACAATATATGTCCACGTTAAACTCATAAACAACATCAGTTAGCTTCACATCAGCACCATTAGCCTGTTAGCACATTGGTTGCTACTATAACTGCAGCTTACAACAGCCAAATACCATCCTCCACCGACAACAACAAAGCATCTAAACACATAACAAAAGTGCTCTGTTAACTGGACACTGCGTTAGAACTCTACATTTCAAATGAAAAATGAGTCTTACCGTCAGCTGCTAATATCAGTCCTCATGATGGTATAACTTTAACCTCTCTGAAGAGAGACAGAGCCTTCGTTATGAGCTCCAAGCGGGCCATGCCGTTCTGCATGATGTGAATCTGTGTTGACTACAATCCAACTTTATCTGAGGATTGGTCATAGGTAGTTTAGCGAAGTCCACTACAACTCTGCTCGGCGTAGGGCTCCTCTCTCGGCTGCTTCATCGGTGTTTATGGTGCTCAGCTATACAATTCCCTTTGTTTCAGCCTCTCCATTACTCGCAGCAATGACACAAAATCCCTCCATACCGCTGATGATATTAAGCCTTTGGTTAACCAGGAAAACCTCACTTAGATTAAAATTCTGCTTTAAGAGAAAGCTCTGGTCAAACTTTCCCTGCATAGTCCCCAGCAATACTGAGCATGCGCAGAGAGATAGTTTAGCTTTGACGTCATCGTGCATACATAATTAGCCATGTGCTTGCTGTCTGAGGAGATAAACAACCCCAGCACTGCAGGACATTAAATGTAGTAAGATTAGGTAATTTTTAGTTTATATTAAAGCATTCTCGCAACATATCTTCTAGATTACACACAATATAATATGCAAGTATTCAGTATTTACTTATCTGGTCATATGCATGTTTTCTGCCCGACATTTTGACTGATTATATTTTTATCTGCCAGACTTCCGCTCTTTTTACTGGCCAATGACCGGCAAATGCCGGCTAACGGAAACTCAGACTTAGCAGCCCCATGTTGTCAGGATGGTACGATCTTGGTTACATAACAACATTCGACCATGAGGTTTATAGTCGAATCAGACTCCTCCTAATCGAACCGTTGAATTGCTGACTATTCCAGGTCAAACAAGAGGTTTGATAAGTGTGCATCTGGTCCAGTAGTTCTGAGATCTGACTCAAAGTCGATGAAGTGTGACTGGCTCGCTGGCTTCTTGACCTCACATGTTTTTGTTTTGGATGGTAAAAATACCTTTGTGTGGATGGTTGGGTGTGTCAGTGACATTGAGGACAGCTGCTGCTCCAGGGCAGGTGTACAGTCACAGGTGTGTTAAGGGTATAACAGGCCACAGCCACCTTCTGGTTTTCCTCCGTGTTGGATTTAAGAACATGTTGTTTTGGCCGGACCCACGCAGGCGTCCAAAGAGAGCTACGTTATGTGTGACGTAATCATTTCAAGTAAGATGCGTTAAGCGAACGGTTGTCGTTGACGGATTTGTGCACTCTGGGACCTGTTTTTAAAAAGTATCATTGGCAGTCACCCAAAACACCATTTTTGTGTGGATGAAACGCAGCTACATCAAAAAAACGTTTGCATATACTCCTGCATTTGTCTCTGTGTTGGCGGGGCCTGAGAAGCTCATCTTCCCAGTATGCTTTGCAGCACCTCTCTGTATGGTTTATAAATTCTCCTTGTAAGCAGTTATTAATTTACTGTCATTGCTGTGTTTTGTATTTGGCGCTGTGGCTGCTCTGGGATCCCCCCGCCCTTCCACAAGCCTATGTGGAAAGCATCAAACAGGGACCGCACACATCCCTGCTCTTCTTGTGCCTTCAAGGAAAGCCTGAGGTAGGGAGAGAAGCTGTTTAGATCGAATCTCCCTAAGCCATCTGATTTCTAGAGGTTGATCCACCTTTAAGCTGCTGTCATAGAGGTTATCAATCCACTGGTTTGAACATTAACCCTAAAAAGTCTGCGATCACACCAGCATGATTTCATCATCTGCTTTTTTTGTCACTTGATGGCATGATTTTAAACATACAGTGCTTAACAAATTTATTAGACCACCCTAACCCTAACCAAAGTAAGGTTTATGCCACAGCTGCCCTAAACTAACAGCATTGGTAATTACCAAAATCATTTTTTATGTTTCTGCAATGGTTAATACACCAATACGTAGAAGCTCTTTAACTAAAATCATATTTTTGATGCTAAAATATAATAATTATTATCCATGAATTTTAAAATTTACTGATTTACAAAAAAACTGAAAAAATAGTAAAGCATATTATTATTTCTTTATTAATATGCAAATTATAGTTATTTACTTGCATTCCTGAACAGAAAAATGAGTTTTAGTGGTTGAATGTTATGCTTGATTCATTTCTGGCTTCTCAGAGAAGCCCAGTGAGCCGGCTCAAATTTGGGTGAATTCAGTTTGAAATCCCTCATTCCTGTTCAAAATGGTAAAACGTGGAGAGCTCACTGAAAATGAGAGGGTCTGCATTAAAGCATTTCATGATGCTGGATGGTCTCTGAGACAAATATGACAGGTGGTCTAATAAATTTATTAAGCACTGTATTTTAAAGTTATTGTTTCGCACCTCATCTTTGCTCTTATATGCATACTACAATGTCAAATTACCCTGTTATCTTTGTGTTATCTATAATATCCCCCTCTATACTGCACATACTGTATAACATCCCATTCTACTGGCTCTCTTTTGCACTACCCCATGTTCACATCATACCTCTCTTATGTGTATAATTTGCTGCCAATAAGTGTGCCATGTCACTTTACACAAATGTGTCACTTTTACTTCTATTGTCTGCAAAGAATGCTAATAGTATACACCTACTGTTCCTTTGATCGAATTCTTATTTAGCTTTTATTTATTTATGTTGTTCAATTCTATGGTTTTTTTTACCCCCTCTCTCCTTTCTTGTGTTGCTGCAATGCAGGATCTATGAAATCTTCTCAAACTTTTGGGGACCCCCACATAACCCTCACACTGATTAAACACGTTAACTGCCAGTTGTCAGAGGTGTCAAAAGTATTCACATTCATTACTCAGGTAGAAGTATGGATACTAGGGTTTAAAAAGACTTCTGTAGAAGTTGAAGTATCAACTCAAGCTTTTTACTCTAGTAAAAGTATAAAAGTACTGGTTTCAAAACTACTTAAAGTATAAAAGTAAAAGTAATATAAGGGGGAAAAATGCCATTAAGGACAAAAGCTTGGGCTGTGCCACAGGGGCTTATAGTGCACTACCCCACCTACCCAAAAAACATTTTTCTAAAGGCCATAATGACTATAATGTTATATTAAAATGTTAATGTTGAAAAGTTTGGGATGCACCTGTTTCAGCCGCATTTATGCCCATTGAAAGTGAACGTATTTTAGTACAATGCAGATACATTCAAGAACCATATATGTGTACTACCAACCTCCTCACTGGTGCTTGGCTGGGACGTTTTGCTCCAGTTCTCGAGTCTCTGCCACGGACATCTTCATACTAGGCTACATATGTCTGCTATTTCCTTGCTGGAGTGTGACGTGATTTGTGTTGTGCACAGGTGCGATGGATCACGTACAAACCAATAGGGTGTCAGAATGGTATTATGTTTATACTTCTCATCCAACCACAATCAAATTCACTCTATCCGGATGGCGCGATTTATCTTGAAAGGTCCTTAGGTTTCTTATTTGTGTTTTTTTTTGAATGATGCCAAGCCGGAGTGAAAACAAGCTGAAATGAAATAGCAGTAACAAAGCTAGTTTTAAAATGTAAGGAGTAGAAGTAAAAAGTAGCCTGAAAAATAATTACTCCAGTAAAGTATAGATACCCCAAATTTCTACTTAAGTAAGGTAACGAAGTATTTGTACTTAGTTACTTGACACCTCTGCCAGTTGTACTCCTAGATGCTTTATTTTAAACTCTTCAACCTAAATACAAGCTCTTGTCCAGTTAAGTGTGGCTTCTAGCTGTTTGGGTGCTGTTTATTTTTATCTTTTTTGTGAATGTGTCTGTGTTTTGGATACAAGAAAGGAAACGTAAAATTAAGGAGAAGAAAACTTACTTGATGTATAAAACTGATGCTTTTGACAATGGAAGACTTGGACATGTATATGACCTTGAAGAGTGTATTTATTTACAGCGCAGAGCTGTCAAGGATTCCTTATTTTATTTTACATATTTTTCTTCATTATGTTATTGTGACTGAAGGCACTTATTTTCTTGTATGTTAAATTTGTAAAACAGGCACAACATGTTGATAATGTTTACTTTTTATAAACTCTCTGGATGACAATATAAAAAAAAGAAATATGAAAAATAAAAAGTACTAAAGTAAAACTAAAAACAGTGAATAAAAACTAGAAAGTCTGAATAAAAACAGAGATTATTATGTGGATTTATTTCTGTCAATCTGGGAGAAAGACTTTATTTATCTATTGTTATTTTAATGTTTTCGTGTCATATCTCCATGGTATCACAGATCTCAGAGGCTGGAGGCCGTCTGGATGCCAACAACTGGTCAAATGTCTCCACCTGCTGTTCATAAAAAGCATTACAATATTTCCACAAATTCACCAGCTGGGGAAAAATGGGCCCTCAGACTTTTCGATGGGTCCTTAGATGTTTTAGACTACTAATGAGTACTTTTAGTGCAAATTACACTCAAACATTTAGCATTTTTTTTAGTACATTATGCGTTGTCGTTACATTATCATCTGTTAAATGGCTGGAGGATCAAAAATTGTGGCTTTAATGGGACATTATTGGTCAGCCAGAATGGGAACTAAAAAGCTACAGAGATTATGATGGACCTGTTACAGGGTCTGATAGTAAAATCTAAAACTTACCCTTTAAATGTCTGTAAGCCACAATAATAATTAAAAAACAGAAAATGACCTGAAAATACACAAAGCCTCTAAGTGTAAAGTCCATTTCTGTTTGCAGTGCTTCGATGTTGCTGAATGTTGAATATTTCATCAACTTGTTTCCTCTGAGGTCCAAAGGGGGACCTGAGGTTAGTGGTCTCTCTGAGCCGTCCATCATCAGCTCTGTTGTTGCTGGGTCAGCAGAAACACTCCTGATTGGTTACTGTGTGTCAAAAACACCATGTTCATTAAAACTCTAAGGATCAATTAGCAGAGGGCCATCACATTCCTCAGCCATGTGGTCTGGAGAACACGGCGCTCCACAAAGACTCTCCAAACACTCAGAGACTCTCATCCTTCTTTTAGAGATCTGGTTTCAATTCTCCAACTCTGATTGGACAGGATGGTTTCACTGGTTAAAGCTCTGATCAGCTATCGATAATGTTAGTGATTATTTAATGTTTACAAATCTGTTAACCTTTAATATCATCACTGCTGAACCTCTGATCTCTGAAGATGTATTTAACCTTCATAATCATTTTTAAACTCTCTGATTGAAGTAAAGGAGGACCAGTGAACTGCTTTATGATTAGAAAAAGAAACATTAAAATAATTAAAAACAGAAATGAGAATCCCAACACAGACCATCTGTGACATCATCATGCCTGCCACACCCCCTCCTTCTGTACTTCCTGTTCCTGTACTGGACTGATTCTCCTAGATTTAAAGCTAAAACCTCTACCACAACCCTTGACCACAGGACAGTGGCGGTCTGCAGGTGGATCAACAGACTTCCTCTGAAGATGGGACTACACAGCCGCTGTAGTTTCACTACTTTACTGAAAGGGCGCTGTTTCACACATATACTGTGTTTTTGGTATCTGATTTGATACATTAGGTGTTTTTGGAAACTGATAATCCACTTGAGGGTATTTTTATCATTTATCAGATTGCATCCAGAATGTTTTTTTTTTTTTTAGTAATTTATTGATCATATAGATTAGATAGAGGTATCATAAAAGAATGTATCAAATACGATACAACAGGCTTTAAGGGGTTAAACAACCTTAAGTTGCACAACCCCTAATCAATAACCAATTGATTGCTGATCAATATGTGAAATAACTGGTCAAAATAATGATGAAGTATTCATTAGTAAGAGATTAAAAACCAATCAATAACCGATCAATAACCATTCAAGAGCTGACCAATAACTGATCAAAAATCAATATCAATATCATATCAAAAAGAAATCAATAATCAACCAGTAACTAATCAATAAGTGTTCAATTATTAATTTATAATTGTTTAAATAAATCAATTGTTTAAGCAATCAATTTTAATCAATTACTGGTACAAAAGGTCAATAATTTATCAATAACTGATCAATAGAACCAATCAATAACTGATCAATAATGGCTCGATAACTGGTCAAAAACTAACATAATGATCAATAACTAATCCATAACTCATCAATAACTGGTCAATAACTGTTAAAAATGTCAATAATTTATCAATAACTAATCACTAGAACCAGTCAATAACTGATCAATAACTTGTAAATAACTGATTTATAACTGATCAATAACAATCAATAACTGATCAATAACTTGTAAATAACTGATTTATAACTGATCAATAACATCAATTACTGATCAGTAACTGATAATCAGTGTCTTTAGCCTTTAGAGTTGCAGTCTTTAGATTCAAATGTTTATTTTTTGTCACAGGTGAACTTCAGAACTGGTCTTTCAGTGAAACATTGCTGATACACATTTCTAGATGAGTTACAACAGCATGGCTTCACAATGAAAGAGGACGGGGCTAACTAAGGCCTACATTCAAAAGACAAGGAGGAAATGTCTGTAAGAATTAAAGGATGAAATCATCAGAGGCAGAGGATTGGCTGGTGGTGAAGCTGGGGATGTTGGGGTCTTTTTTCCTCCGACCACAGTTGGGAACTTTTTTATACGTGGGTGGAACTGATGAGCGAGGGTTAAGAACGCCAACATCAGGTAGAGATTTACAAAAAGGGGAGCAATGACTTGCCTGTTCACTTATCATTAAAAGTCCATAGTATAGATGGCAGTCAGAACTGACAATCCGAGGCACTCTGATGTAATACAAATCCTTTATTAAACAGGAATATCTACGCATTTCGACTCCAAGGAGTCTTCATCAGGATATTAAGAGGAGATAAAAAAACAGGTTTAAGGACAAAAAAGTATCATGTGACACAATCACATGACTAAAGGTCACCACGACATATAAAAAACATACAAACATCATACAGCACAGAACTCTTATTGGAATAGCAATATAAATAGTTTATAATAACTTACAGCATTAAGGGGCTTTACAGATTTTAGTGAGAAAAGTCACTACAAAAAGGATTCCCCACAAAAAACGGTCAAAATTACATCAAACATGGACTCAGTAAAGTGACAGCAGGGTTACTAGAGTGCTAGAGTTGAGCATAGTTGTTACAAAAGGTCAAAAAACACATCTGAAGAGGAGCTATGATGATGATGAGCCAAGGACCGAAAAGAACTGGAATGCACGCTAATATCAGTTCAAACTACCGTAGGGTTTACCATCAGGATAGCACTGTCAGAGGTGTCAAGGAACTAAACACAAATACTTCGTTAACTTACTTAAGTAGAAATTTGGGGTATCTATACTTTACTGGAACAATTATTTTTCAGCCTACTTTTTACTTCTACTCCTTACATTTTCACGCAATTATCTGTACTTTCTACTCCTTACATTTTAAAAATAGCCTCGTTACAGCTGTTTCATTTCAGCTTGTTTTCAGCTTGGCATCATTAAAAAAACACAAATAAAAAACCCAAAACCTATCCAGATAAATCGCGCCATCCGGATAGAGTGAATTTGATTGTGGTTGGATGAGAAGTATAAACATAATACTATTCTGGCACCCTATTGGTTTGTACGCGATCCATTGCACCCAGTACTTTTACTTGAGTTAAAAGCTTGAGTTGATACTTCAACTTCTACAGAAGTCTTTTTAAACCCTAGTATCCATACTTCTACCTGAGTAATGAATGTGAAAACTTTTGACACCTCTGAGCACTGTATAATCAATTACATCAGAACAAGCAACAGGAAGGTCCAACATGACCGGCCAATAACAGATACAGCATCATAACAGTTTGCAAATTCACATCAAATAGGAGACAAAAAAACAACAACAAAAAAAACAGTGACTAAAAAATGGATGAAACACATACAGTACTGGGTACACAAAGTCTCATAGAGAAGGGGAGAGGTCAATCAGGTAGAGACTGTTGGTTTATCTGTGTTCTAACAATGATAGAGACATGAAGTAAGCTGAAGTGATGGGTCATGAGCAAAAGCTGCGGCTCTGAGAGCCGATGCTTTGTAGTGAATCAGAAGAGCCGGCTGGCATAGAGTGAGAGCCGGCTCCCATTTTTTTTTTTTTTTCCTTTGGCTGCTTAGCTCTCATAGTGCTCAGCCCCAGCTCAGGTCAGAACTTTGTTTTGATTGGCCAACATGGCGGCCATGCGGCCAATCACACGTGGGGATAAAGGATTATACCATTGTGTGAAAACAGAGAGGGGGATGTTGCTACCCGATCCGTCCCGGAAACTCCATTTGAACTGTGCATGTACAAACATGCGTCTACATCTGCTTGGCATTAATTCTAACCCTAACCAGTGAAATTTAAATGCTAAACCTAAGAATGGGTTTGTAACAGAGTACATGCACAAAATTAGGCAATTATAAGGCTTCTAATGAAAACACTGAATGCAAAACGGTTTTCAACACACTAACCATTATTTTTTGCAAAATTAAGGTAGAATATAGGACTACAAAAGATCCTAAATAAAGAGCCATTCGGGAGTCAAAAGAGCCGGCTCTCTGAAAAGAGCCAAATTTCCCATCCCTAGTAAGCTGAATTCTTTGGAAATCTTCTGTTTTTGTGGGAAGAATGATACACTCTAAACAACATGAATAACAGAGAAAAACAATGATTATCACATTGTGTGTTTGGTTTGCTGTAGGTCACGTCTGACAGGGGCGGTGTATTTTAAAAAGTCCACTGTCTCTATGTTTCAAAGACTCTGAGGAACAAAACAGAAACACCCAGACGATCATGAGGCCTGTTGTAGCTGTTTAAAATGATTTAACATTACAAAAATACTGGGTCCTGTGTAAAGGTTAAAGGGCATTTTTTACTCTTCTTTGGAAAAAATAAGAATTAGAAAAATTAGAAATAGGAGAATAAAAAGATTATAGTGATCGGGCCAAAGATAACAACGTTTTCCTCATGCCATCAGGTAGTGACAATAACAGCGCTGTTACAGAGCAGAGAGAGGCCGCTGGCCCTAGCAGCTACGTGTTAGCGTTAATAACAAAGACGGGGGAGAGGAAGCAAACGGAGCTAATGAGAGGAGGATGAATACAGAGAAGAGGAGAGAAGAGGAAGACATAAAAATAATGGAGGAATGAAATCTGCAAGTGTTTAAAACTAAACCACTGTTGGCAGGCTTTGTACCAGTTAGAAAGGTCATTCAAGGTCAACCCTGAAATTTGACCTCAGGTAGGGGTTACTAAAGTTCAATTCTGCCTCCTCTGTACTCAGTGACTGATCAGATTAAACCCTTTAGACTGAACATGCTAGCAGCTTCAGAGGGGTAGTGCTGGATGGCGAGGAACTCCACGCCATGTCATTCAAATCAATAAATATCTGCAGACTTGGCTGACCGCCTGGTAGCTTCATCCCTCCCTCCCTCCCTCAGCCTCTCTGTTAGACCGGCTGTATATCCTGGAACACAGACCGCTGATTTTAAAGGAGCCATTTAAGTGTTTGTCCTGCTCTCTCTGTCAGTCTTTGTCCTAATGTTTCTCAGAGAGAGCGGCTTCATGCCAACAAATCAGAGTGATAAACTACTCCCTCCATTATTAATAAGGTAAGGGTTTAAGGGGATGCCCAGTGAAGGCTGGGGTCTATGGGGCCCTCATAGATGCATTTAAAAGAGCCTTCATCATGTCTCTAAAGGTTTGTAATGCCCTCAAAAATGAGCCCTCAGCCAATCAGAGTGTTTGGCTGGCTGGTGCCAGCTCAGTTTCAAAGATGTTTAAAAAAAGTTTTTCTGGTCTTGATGAAGTAAAGCAAATAATTCATAAAAATGAGGAGCATCATGGTGAGAACTGAGCGCGCTCGTCCTTTAACTGTTTCTCTATCTTTACCACAGATCGATTTCATTCCATCCCTCTCTCTCTCTCCTTCCCATCAGCTCCTTTTGCTTCAACATTAGTCCAACCTCTCTGCTCCTCTATGTCTCTCTTTAGCTTCTCCCTCTCAATTAAATATTCAGTTCAATTCAAATGGCTTTATTCGCATGAAAATCACTGGTTCAGTTGCTTAAGCAATACCTACAGTGCTGTGAAAAAGTATTTGCCCCCTCTCTGAGTCCTGATTTTTTATTTTTATTTTTTTGCATATCTATCACACTTAAATGTTTCAGATCATCAAACTAGTTTTAATATCTCACAAAGACAACCCAAGTAAATACAAAATGCAGTTTCTAAATGATGATTTTATTTATTAAGGGGGGAAAAAAACAATCCAAACCTATCTGACCCATGTGAAAAGTAATTGCCCCCTGAACCTAATAACTGGTTGTGCCCCCTTTGGCAGCAATAACTAAAATCAAGCATTTGTGATAACTGGTGGTGAGTCTTTCACATCGCTGTGGAGGAATTTTGTCCCGCTCTTCTTCACAGAATTGTTTAACTCAGCCATATTGGATGGTTTTCCAGCATGAACTGCCCATCTAAGGTCACACCACAGCATCTCAGTTGGATATAAGTCCAGACTTAAACTTGGCCACTCCAAAACCTTAATTTTTTTTTTTTTGTTGTTGTTTTTAGCCATTCAGAGGTGGACTTGCTGGTTTGTTACGGGTCGTTGTCCTGATGCATAATCCAAGAGCTCTTGAACTTGAGGGCATGAACTGATGGCCAGGCGTTGGCCTTCAGGATTTTCTGATAGACAGCAGAATTCATTGTTCCATCAATCACAGCAAGTGGTCCAGGTCCTGAAGCAGCAAAGCAGCCCCAGACCATCACACCGCCACCACCATGTTTGACTGTTGGCATGATGTTCTTTTTATCAAATGCTGTGTTATTTTTACTCCAGATGTAACGGGCCGCACACCTTCCAGAAAGTTCAACTTTTGTCTCCATGTTTTCTCCATTTGTGGATAATGGCTCTGACTGTGGTTCACTGGAGTCCCAAAGCCTTGGAAATGGGTTTGTAGCCTTTTCCAGACTGATAGATTTCAATCACTGTGTTTCTCATTTGTCCTTGAATTTCTTTGGATGATGCGTTTCTTTCTGAGATCTTGTAGTCTACTTCACTTTGACTGACAGTTGCTATTTAAGAGATTTCTTGATTCAACAAATCTGGTGGTAATCAGGCCTGGGTGTGGCCAGTGAAACTGAACTTAGCTTTCTAAGAACTGTGGTTAATCACAGTTAACTCATGATTTAATGAGGGGGCAATTACTTTTTCACATAGGGCCAAATAGGTTTGGATTTTTTCCCCCTTAATAAATAAAATCATCATTTAGAAACTGCATTTTGTATTTACTTGGGTTGTCTTTATGAGATATTAAAACTAGTTTGATGATCTGAAACATTTAAGGGTGATAAATATGCAAAAAAAAAAAAAAAAAAAAAAAAAAATCAGGAATCTTAAAGGGAGCACATACTTTTTCACAGCACTGTGAGTGCACAAAGTCAATATTTCATGGTAGTGGTGTGGAGATTAAGGTTGTCCTTTGGTTAAAACTGCTTATAATGTGCTGCAGCATTTGCAGAGGGGTCGACCTTCGCCCAGCAGATATGGAAGCTTCTGCTCATTGTTCATCCTGGTGAATTGTTTTTGTTTGCTGGTAAAAGCGGAAAGAATTTGCCTCTGATCACACTGTAGAATGGGCAGGTGTTTAGAAAGTGAAGCTCTGTTTCCTCCTCCTGTTGGCTGCAGCGGGTGCGCAGTCTTCTTTAGGGACCCGTCTTCGTCTTTGGCCTCCTGTCTTGATGGCGAGGTTGTGTTGACTTTTCATAGTCAAACATTTTTAGCCAGATGTGAATGTGAATTTCTAATTTGATGAACTGGAATGTGTTTCTCTTTGGGAAAATCATACTTTTGTTTGTGGTTAGATTGACTGTCAGAGCTCAGGTGTTGGAGAAACTGTGCAGAAGATCCAGGTGCTGCTGTAGTCCTCCTTCAGTTGGAGAGAGGAGCAGATCATCTGCATACAGGAGGCACTTGACTTCAGTATCTAACAGAGGGATACTAGATGCTGCAGATTGTTCTGGAGCCTGGTAAAAACACAATTTGTGATTTGTGGAGCACACTGTGGTCAGAGAAAATCCAGGAGTCTGTGATTGATGAAAGTACAGACAATTTTTCCTAGATTATTTTCAACACAGATCCCAGTAGTTATTGGGATCATGTTTGTCCCCTCTTTTATGGATCAGTGTCAATAGTCCTTGGCTCCAAATATTGGGGAAGATCCGAGAACTGATGACAATGTTAAAATGTTTTGGAATAGCTAATTGGAATTTGAGGTCTGTCAATCTGTTGGTTTTATTCATGGTGTCATCAACTCCACAGGCCATTTTAGTTTTTAGAGACTATGTGACCCTCTTTCCCCCCTCTCTCTCTCTCCCTCTCTCTCTCTGGCAACAAAACAAGAGTCACAACTAGCTGCTATATTTCTCCCTCCCTCTCTCTCTCTCTCTCTCCCCACCCCTTCTCCCTCTCATCCATTAGCAGGAAGAACAGATCGCGGCGGAGGAGAAGAGACGAGGCAGCAGAGGCAGACAGAGCAGGAGAAGAAGAAGAAACGAGAGACAAACCAAAGAAGAAAAGCAGCATGGACGTCTTCAAGAAGGGATTCAGCATGGCCAAGGAGGGTGTGGTCTCCGCTGCAGAGAAGACCAAGGCCGGGGTCGGGGAAGCCGCCACCAAGACCAAGGAGGGGGTCCTCTACGTCGGTGAGAGGGTGGATGGATGGATGTGAAGTTCTATAAAAGAACATTTTATTAGAAGAGTAATCACCAAACAAAGTTGTAGACTTGGATAGCAGTGGAACTATTTAAAAAGAAGGTCGTCTCCTCGCTGTGAGGAAAAATTTGAGTCTGATTAGTCCACGAGTAGATCTGTGAGTCTGTTAGGGTGGAGCGATGGATGATGATAAAGGGTTAATAAATGAGTAAAGTGATACTGTGCCAACGGCTGGGATGGATGGAGGGAGCGGCAGAGGGATGGAGGGAGTGGTGGGTGGTGGACGAGCAGGAGGAGAAATAAAGACAGATTTTAGCAGAAGTACGGGTGGTTAGAAGCAGAAAAAACATTTGCTGAGCAGTAGGTTTTTTTTAGAATTTAAAGACCAAGGACAGGAAGGACAAGACAAGGACACCAGCGGGACATTGGAGGGGGAAACGGAGCTGAAGGGAGTGGCAGGAGGAGGACAAGAAGCTGACTCTTAAAATATTCACGGTGAAATTCATCTCCACATCATCCATTAAAGTTTAAGACAGAGGGAGGGGATTATCAGAGGACAGAAGACTGATGGACGGAGCGTGACTCAGCTATAAAAACTATCTCTAAAAGGAACATGACTCAGCATAAATATTTAACATCAACAACATTAACAATAACCTGTAACCCTAACCTTTAATCTGACACCAGAGAGAATGTTACCTGGGCCAATCTTAGTGCTTCAGCATACCTGGATATTTTGGACTGTGCTATGCCTCAGACTGTGTGGCAACAGTTTGAGGAAGGCACTTTTCAACATGACTGTGCCTTAGAGCACAAAGCAAAGACTATAAAGACATGGTTTGATCTGTGCAGTGTGGAAGAACTTGACTGGCCTGCACAGAGCCCTGACCTCAGCCCCATCAAGAACCTTTAACGTGAACTGGAACAGAGATTGTGAGCCAGGCCTTCTGGTCCAATATCAGTTCCTGACCTAAAAAATGCTTTAACAATAGTTATGATTGTAATGATAGTTAATATAATTAAGAAAGTAAAAATAAAACAATAGTTCTGATAGTAAGATAGTTTCAATAGTTACAATAGTTTCCATAATTCAGAGAGTTTTGAAAGCTAAGATAGGTACAATAGTTTAAATAGTTAAGGAAGTTACAATATTTACAACGGTTACTAAACTGATAGATACAATAGTTGTGATAGTTATAATAGTTAAGATAGTTTCAATAGTTCAGACAGTTTTTATAGTTCCCATAGTTCAGATAGTAAAGGAAGTTACAATAGTGATGATAGTAGTGATATCTAAGAAAAGTTTGACATTTATGACAGTAATGATAGTTTAGATGTTAGTATAGTTAAAAAGTTATGCTAGTTAAAACAGTTGTGATTATTTAGATACAACAATATGAAAGTTATGATAGTTATTATTTTGAATAGTTATTATAGATATGAAAGTTACGATAAGTAAGATAATTTCAGTAATAGTGAAAAGAGTTCAAATAGTATGTGTAGTTATGGTAGTTACAATAGTCAAGATAGTAGAGAAGGTAACAATAGATGAGATATGATAGATTCAGAGGTTACAATAGTCACAAACTTGAAATTAGTTTTAGGGTTTAAGATAGTTCAGATCGTTTTGATAGTTAAGAATGTTATAATAGTTAAGATATTTAAGATAGGATTGAAAGTTACGATAGCTATGATAGTTACAACAGTTACCATAGTTAAGATAGTAAAGGAAGTTACAATAGTTATGATAGTATTGATAATTTCAAAAGGTATGACAGTTACGACAATTATGATAGTTTAGATATTTGAAAAGTTACAACAATTTCAACAGATGTGGCAGTGAGATAGTTACGATGGTTACAATGGTTTTGGGGGGTAAGGGAAATGATAGTTATGATATTTAAAATAGTGCAGAGCTTAAAAATAAATGACAATTCTGATAGATACCACAGTTACAATAGTTACTATAGATAAGATAGTTAAGATACGATATATATGATAGTTACGATGGGCATGACAGTTTCAGTAGTTACAATAGAATAGTTCAAACAGTATGTATTATTATGATCATGACAATAGTCAAGATGGTAAAGTAAAAATAGTTAAGATGGTTACAATGGAAACAATATTTAAAATAAGCTAAAAATTAGTTTTAGGAGTTACAATAGTTCAAATAGATTTGATAATGACGATAGTTAATGCTTGTGCCCTCCTTGGGCATTTTTGGCCATTTTTCTCAACCTTTTTTTTTTTTTTTAATTTGGGATCAATTTGTCAGTTTCACAGCTTGTGGTATGAATTTTTACATACTAGTTAATTTTTTGAAATCTAACATGTTTTACTCTTAAATGTCATTCATACTCTCAAAGAATTTTGTACCCTCGGGACACCTTCAAGGCAAAAATGTACACATACAAAAAAACTGCTATTAAATCACCATACATCAATATTTTTCTACTTTTTTTTCATAAATCTCTTTAACAACTTTAGACCTGCTTAGAACTACCAAACATTCAACAATTTTCAAGATTTTAACCCTTTAAATGTCAGTTTGATTATTTGAAATATTTTATTTTCTACTACAAAAAACACAAAAAGTGAATTAATTTCCATAAAATTAATAGTGGAAAGACGGGACTTTGGTGCTGATGAGAGTCTTGGATGGGTCAAGGATTAGCAACAAAATTGATTTGGCTGAACTTGTATTTTACCTGTAGCTTAAACATTCGGGCACCCTCCTTCGAGGCAAAAATGTACATGTTAAGAAAACTGCCATTAAATCAGCATACATCAATATTTTTTTCTACTTTTTTTTTTCCATAAATCTCTTAAACAAGTTTAGACTTGCTCAAAACTACCAAACATTCAACAATTCTCAGAATGTTAACCCTTTTAAACTTACACAAAACTCTCCATAATATAATGGGCAAAAATGCAAGAATTTGGTGCGTGGTCCTACAATGAGTAAATGCTGGAATCCGGTGGAATACGGTAAAAATGTCAAATTTCACTGGGCTTCTTCACATTGAAATGCTGACATTAAAGAATGCATGATTTTATACTACAATGACAGTGAGATTAAAAAATGTGCTTTAAATGGAAGTCAATGGGGTCATTTTTGCTTTGAAGATGTCAAGAGGGTATTTCTGACATTACATAAAAAATATCAATGCAATCACATCAATATTGTTGCTCATCTTTTACCCATCCAAGACTCTCATCAGCACCAAAGCCCCATCTTTCTACAATTTTTCTTATATATGAAAAAATATTCACTTTTTGTGTTTTTTTGTAGTAAAAAATAAAATCTTTCAAATAATCAAACTGACATTTAAAGGGTTAAAATCTTGAAAATTATTGAATGTTTGGTAGTTTTGAGCAGATCTAAAGTTGTTTAAGACATTTATGAAAAAAGTAGAAAAAAATATTGATGAATGGTGATTTATGGCAATTTTTCTGTACGTGTACATTTTTGCCTTGAAGGTGTCCTGAGTGTAATAAATTTGAGGAGGACACAAGGGTTAAGATAGTTACAATAATTCAGATAGTTAAGAAAGTATTGAAAGTTAGGAAAGTAATGATAGTCATGATGCTTAAGGCAGTTCTGAAAGTAACATTAGTGACGATGGATACAATAGATGCAACAGTTCAAATAGTTACAATAGTTAAGACCATTTTAAAGGTTACAATAGTTTCCATTTTTCAGATAGTTTTGATATTTATGATAGCTACGGTAGTTAAAGAGGTTACGATAGTTGGGATAGTAATAAAAAACAACAGCCACGCAGAAGCTAAAAGCATGGCAGATGGGGGAAAAGAAGACTGCAAAACTCCTTGAGGCCCTCTAAGGACTTAAAGAGGATCTGACCAAACATATTGACAAGAAGACATCTGACATTTAAAATACTCTGACTGAAATCAAGTCTTTCCTCTCCATGCTGTCAGAGCAGGACATGGAAACACGGGTGGCTGCAAACGAGGATGTAGCTTGGATATAACTGTAGACAAGTTGACCACACTTCTCCATTAAAACAAGAGCAACGAGCCACAGTGCTGGCTCCTCTTGGGTAGAAGAGGTTTTCTCTCTTCTCCTGATCCATCTTGACAAAAGTTTCATCCACCTTACACTCCACTGTTCCTTGGTACAGCAGCGTTTACTTGTCCAGCTGACTGTATTGCTGAAGCTGAGCATGTGAACTGCCTTATTTGTCAATTTCCTTGAGCCTTTTGACAAAAAAATGAAAATCTGCAAATGATTGGTCAATACTCCCTATAGAGGGAAGAAAGCAGATCCATTAGAGGAGGTAAAGACTGCAGCCTGATCAAATAAACATGAGATAGTGAGATGCTGCCTGATGAACGGGGTTAGCTGAGTGCATCCTCCTTCACTTCTGTCTGCTTCCTGTTAGAAACAACTGCAGTGCTTTAGAGCTCTGTGTCTGTGTGGCCTGTTTCTGTTGTCTGATCAACAGACGATGAAACACAGACATTATTCACTCCAACAAAGACTCTGTTCAGTTGACCCATCACATGTCTGAGCTGCAGGACGCCCACGTCAGAACCAGTGCTCCTAGCGAGACCAGACAACTCCTCCGGTTCATTGTATCACTATTTCTTTGGTTTGTTATCTCACAGACATGGATGAGAGGAGAGGTACCTTTTGTTTATTTGTGGTCTGTGAGATAAAAAAAACAAAGTACCCCTCCTCCAATCCTTCTGTATGGCCTACTTTTTGGGATGTATAATTGAAACAGACAAACTAATCTCCTATAGGAACCTTAAAAGATGAGTTGATTTTTATGGCTTACTAGACTATAAAGAGAAAAAACTATGAAAATAATCAGAAGCTATTTAATGTTTGATATTTCATGCTGTAATAAAGGAGTAATGCAGAAAGTTTTAGTATGGGTGACCCAGGGAGTGGCCAGTGCTAACAGAGCTATAGTTTCAACAGAGTTTGGGGACAGCTGCTCTGAACGCTGATGGATGAAAAAAAAAAAACAAAAATCAGATATTCATCTCTGACTCTAAAAAAATGACATGGTAAACATTCACAGCAGGCCAATGTGATCCTTCAAGTCACCTGAGGTCATGGATCTGTATTTATTCAGATTCCTGAATATTTCCTATTTTATTTTGTAAGTTAATTTACCTTCCATACCCTGCCTCTCATTACCACTACATATCTTGTTGTCCCCTTTTTGTCAGGGTGCTGAACCCACCATCCTGTCTGGGTACAACATCCAAGTTGTTCCTGGTATTGGCTATTCCTGGTAATGGCTGTTCCTGGTATTGGCTATGCCTGGTAATGGCTGTTCCTGGTGTTGGTTGTTCCTGGTGTTGGTTGTATCCCGGTAATGGCTGTTCCTGGTGTTGGCTGTTCCTGGTGTTGGCTGTTCCTGGTGTTGGCTTTTCCTGGTGTTGCTGTTCCTGGTGTTGGCTATTCCTGGTGTTGGTTGTTCCTGGTGTTGGTTGTTCCTGGTGTTGGCTGTTCCTGGTGTTGGCTATTCCTGGTAATGGCTGTTCCTGGTGTTGGCTATTCCTGGTAATGGCTGTTCCTGGTGTTGGCTATGCCTGGTAACGGTTGTTCCTGGTGTTGGTTGTATCCCGGTAATGGCTGTTCCTGGTGTTGGCTGTTCCTGGTGTTGGCTTTTCCTGGTGTTGGCTATTCCTGGTGTTGGTTGTTCCTGGTGTTGGTTGTTCCTGGTGTTGGTTGTTCCTGGTGTTGGCTATTCCTGGTAATGGCTGTTCCTGGTGTTGGCTATTCCTGGTAATGGCTGTTCCTGGTGTTGGCTATGTCTGGTAACGGCTGTTCCTGGTGTTGGTTGTTCCTGGTGTTGGTTGTTCCCTGTAATGGCTGTTCCTGGTGTTGGCTGTTCCTGGTGTTGGCTATTCCTGGTGTTGGTTGTTCTTGGTAAAGGCTGTTCCTGGTGTTGGTTGTTCTTGGTAAAGGCTGTTCCTGGTGTTGGTTGTTTCTGGTAAAGGCTGTTCCTGGTGTTGGTTGTTCCTGGTGTTGGTTGTTCCCGGTAATGGCTGTTCCTGGTGTTGGCTGTTCCCGGTAATGGCTGTTCCTGGTGTTGGCTGTTCCCGGTAATGGCTGTTCCTGGTGTTGGCTGTTCCAGGTGTTGGCCATTCCTGGTAATGGCTGTTCCTGGTGTTGGCCATTTCTGGTGTTGGTTGTTCCTGGTGTTGGCTGTTCCAGGTGTTGGCCATTCCTGGTAATGGCTGTTCCTGGTGTTGGCCATTTCTGGTGTTGGTTGTTCCTGGTGTTGGCTATTCCCAACGATGGATTTACCAGTGTTGGCCATTCTTGGAGTTTGCTGTTCCTGGTACTGGTATAGACATACACTTCCATCTATAACCTCATCTGCCTCTGTAGAACACAATAATATTTCAGGTCAACAGGAAGTTATTGAAGTCGAAAAATCAGATAAACTGTCAAATACTTCGAAGAACAGATAACTAAAAATTCCATCCCATATGATGTTTTAAATATATTGGATCACAAAACATTATCAGGTGAGCAATTCAAAAAAATGGATAAAAATTTCAGCTAACATTTCTTTTCTTTGTTGTTTTCAGGAAACAAGACCATGGAGGGAATGGCAACAAGTGTTAACACAGGTAAGCTAACACTGCTCACCAAAACCCACTTGGCATCTGTCCCTGATACCTAACCCTCTGTTTATCCTATCCTATCCTATCCTATCCTATCCTATCCTATCCTATCCCGATCTATCCCATCCTATCCTATCCTATCCTATCCTATCCCATCCCATCCCATCCTATCCTATCCTGTCCTGTCCTATCCTATCCTATCCTATCCTAATCTGTCCTATCCTATCTTATCTTATCCTATCCTATCTTATCCTATCCAATCCCATCCTATCCCATCCTATCCTATCCCATCCCATCCCATCCCATCCCATCCTATCCTATCCTATCCTAATCTATCCTATCCTATCCTATCCTAGCCTATCCTATTTTATCCTATCCAATCCCATCCCTTCCCATCCCATCCCATCCCATCCCATCCCATCCTATCCCATTCCATCCCATCCCATCCTATCCTATTCTATCCTATCCTATCCTATCCCATCCTATCCAGATTATTCACTCACTGTTGTTAATCTTTCCTGTTCGCAGTTGCCCAGAAGACAAATGAACAAGCCAACATTGTTGCAGACACCGCAGTCAGTGGAGCCAATGAGGTTGCCCAGGCAACCGTGGAGGGGGTGGAGAACGCAGTGCTGGCGAGTGGATTGGTCAGTGCGGTGAGTTTTTAGTGCCACATGATTTCTGTAATTATAGATTATTATAAATCTTTCTTTATTTTTGACTGATTACTTTAATGTTAATTTTAAATACTGACTAGGAGGATGTAGAGTCTGAGGACAGTTTAGACTAATTGAGAAGAAATACAGATTTTTTCACCATTCTTTTTGAGAAAACATCTGATTTATTATTCATTAAAGTAATCATCAACATTGTGTTGATAACTTTCCCTTTCTTTCTTTCATCACTCTTAAATCTCCTGTGGTTGGCTGTATAAAGGAGGAGGTACACGTGTCTGATGAGGTGCCTGATTGGTGAACGACTGCACGGCATGATGATCATTGATAACATTTTAACTCTCAAATGCTTTTAAGACTCACAGCTCTGCTGCTTCTTCATCATTGGTCAGAGGAAATGAGGCTGTTTTATGTTATTTAAAGGTGTGGAAGAAGAATAAAAAAAATACTGATGATTATTAGAAAATATTTCAACTGTGCAGATGGTGAGAGCCTGTCTGCTGGGCCAGTTCTACTCACACTGGAATAGTTGAACCATTTAACCCTTTGGTTCGAAAGACTGTCAGGTTTTAGTCCTGTCTGGATCTGACAAAAAGGTTCAAGAATGAATCTCAGCATGAGAACAAGGATCCATCCATCCATCCATCCATCCATCCATTTTCTACCTTGTTTATCCTGTTTGGCATTTGCGGGGGGCTTGAGCCTATCCCAGCTGTCATTGGGCGAGAGGCCTGATTACAGCCAGGACTGTTTATTAAATCAACTGCAAGGCTGACATATAGAAAACAACAAGGCACACTCACACCTACGGGCAATTTAGAGTCAGTCTAAATCTAAATCTAACCAGCATGTCTTTTGACTATGGGAGGAAGACGGAGTACCCAGAAAAAACCCATGCATGCAGTAGGAGAACATGTAAACTCTGTAGAGAAAGAGTATATGAATGAATGGGTTTTCTGTCTACATGAACTAACATGGCTGTCTCCTTTACTCATCACAGACTTCATCTCCTGTTCTAAGACTTTACCCATAACCCTAATGCAGGGTTTCTCTCATGGTTGAACTCTTCAGCACCTACACAGGCGGTTGTAATAACCTCTGTAGACACCATCATGTTTCTCCCAGAACAACCTCGGTAGACCAGCTGCTATTTCCTGAGGGGGTTAGAAAGTTACACTCAGAGGTGGTCAATGAACTTAAAATACAATTTATGGACTGAGGAATGAGATTTTAGTTTTAAAGGAGCTATCATCTAAATCTTGACCATCCGAATTGATCCTGTTCTGTTTTAATTTTTTTTTTTTTTTTAAGTTTTCTGATCAGTCTGAATCTGCTGATTCTTTCTGGACAAAGATACTCAGGGGCCAAACATCCAAGTCAACCTAAACTACCAGCAGCTGGTTATTTTCCTCCTGAGGTCAATGACAACCAGGGTCAGGGAGGCCTACTCTACACCTGTCCGTTAGACTTTTTTTCTTGGCCCTCTTTGGCATCCATACATGAGTGATCTTCTACTTATTAGTAATTACGAATTGTGTAACATGAAAAACAACACAAAGTCAGCATTGATTTTATTTGTGAAAATAATTAACCCAATAAAGATAGGCACTTTCAGTACGGGTGCCATGAAAAACAACAAGATTAAAAGAGATAAAAGAATTACAGTGATGCTGTTTATCATCGTCCTGTCCCAAACTTTAACCCAAGGTTAACGCCAAACCCTAACCTCCAGTGTTAGTCAAGGTTAACGCCTTACCCTAAACTCCTATGGTAGTCAAGGTTAACATCTAACCCTAACCTCCAGTGTTAGTCAAGGTTAACGCCTAACCCTTACTGTTCATTTAAAGTCAAGGTCAATATCTAACCCTAAACCTAACCCCCAATGTAAGTCAGAGTTAACACCTAACCCTAGCCTCCAATGTAAGTCAGAGTTAACACCTAACCCTAGCCTCCAATGTAAGTCAGAGTTAATGCCTACTCTTCAATGTTGCCTAACCCTAGTACCTCACCCTTACTCTAACTGTCCCTTCTTAAAGACTCTTTTAACCCTGAATACAACAATTTGGCCCCTAAAGCTGAAACCACTGTTATCCCGAGAAAACCATCTAAAATCTAGCCCCGGAGCCTTAAACCTTACCCTGTGGAAGAAAGGCTATACAGGAGACCTCTCCTGGAATCGTTGACATCACCCCATCTGAGCCTGCAGATCTTCAACTTCAGATGTTCTTAACAAGTTGGACAACCTAAACTAGGGTTCTTCTCCTATCTACTGTCTCCTTCTCTCTTCCTCCTGCTGGTGGCAGTGTGTAGGGTTGTAGAGAAGCCTAATCTAGCACAGGGAGGGGTTCTAACCTTCTGCTTCATCTTCCAGTCCCACCACTCTCCTGGTCTCCTCTATCCCCTCCTCCATCCAGAGGAGTTCACCACTCTCTTCATGATCTTATTCTTTGGGTCCAAAGGCATATGGTTGGGAGGATTCCCGGAGTGAGAACTATACAACTGGTGTCATCAGGGATCGTGGGGAACTCAATATGAGATGAGATTTCCCCTAAACCTAACCCTGACCCAACCAAATAGTGGGAGTGCAGTGTTGAGTCATGTCAGTCATAGTGAGACCGCCTACAGTGACGTGTTGTTCTGGGAGAAATGGTGTTGTACTGAGAGGTTTAGTTCAAGGTTAGATCATGTGACCTCCTCTTTGTTCTTCCTGCAGACCTCAGTCCAAAAAACAGAAGGTGGTGGACAGCCGGAGCAGACCGCTCAATAATCAGGTAAAAACATTATTTTTGGTATTTATTCATCTCTGGATTTGGACTTTGATAATTGATCCTCTGGTTGTGATTATTGATCCTCTGGTTGTGATTATTGATCCTCTGGTTGTGATTATTGATCCCTCTGGTTCTGTTAATTAGAACCACTGAAATCAAAGTAGCTACAACACAGATGCCAACAACTGAAAGAAAAATGCAAGTCACTGAAGACAAAAACACAGGTCATGTTTCAATGACTTGTGTTTTTGTCATCAGTGACAGTTATTTCTCAGCTACTTGGATTTCAGTCACTGCTATTTGCGTTTGTGTTTTTTGTCACTGAAAAGTGTTTTGTATATGCATTCATGTTAGACCCCGTTGCCACTTTAGAAAGCTGATGTTGGAAAAAAAAAGATGCTGTTAGAGTAGCAACCTTCTGTTTTGTGATTGGATGGCTGGATCAACATGATCCTGGTCTTTTAGGGATTTAATGGAGCTTCATTCATCTAAAGTTGTTGAAGTTTAATGTAACTGATTGTTTAATGTCCTGTTTTGAATAACCTATAACTGACTTCCTGTCTTCTGTTTCCATCTCAGACTGTCATTGGTCAGACATACTGTCACTTCCTGTTGCTGCCCGTCCAATGAGAAGCCAGAAGAGAACCCTCAACATATATGGCTGTCACTCTACCCATTTCCCTCTGATGTTAGCTAACCCTCAGGCTTCATCTAAACTAATCTAACCTCACTAGCCAATAGGAATCCTCCCCTCTTGTTGTCATGGTAATTTGCCTCTGCATCATCATTTAATAAAACCTTTAATCCACTTATGGTCAGACGACCAGGATGTCTGCAGCTCTCTGCCGTGGGTGAAGACATCATATAGATCTAATCATAGATATTCACATATAGATGCAACGTATGCACTTCTGAGATGTGACACATGGACGCCATATTGGAGAGGGGACAAACATGAATCCATTGTAGAAGCTGTGATTTATAAGGTAAAGGACATCATAATGGGGGTACTGGCGAAGACTTTTGGAGGTCTAACTTTGAAATAGATTGATGTTTCAGTGAATTAACATTTTAACCTATGTGGATCAGATGCTAGTGGGCCTCTACCATAAAGACCGGATGTAGTGTCAGCCCTTTGGATGATTTTTTTCTGTTAAAGACACCTGTCAGAGAAAACTGATTCACTAAAATCCACACTGGGAGGCACATGAGATAAGATAAAATGTTTTTTCAGCCTCTTTAGCATCCATACAAAAAAAAAGATGGGGAAGTTTTAAAAGTTGAGCAGTGACTGAGACAATGTCTGAAAAGCCCAGCTATTTTAAAGACCACACCAACCATGGTCACATTCTAGCTGTGACTGAGGACCAACTGGTCAGGGCTCAGTGGATGAGGGAAATATGTGGAGAGGAGGAAGTTTAAAAATGTTAACAGACTTTATGTAACAAACTCAGCTTTTTAACAGTTAAATCGAGGGGGTTTTAGTCCCCAGAGGGATTTATTTCATGCCCCTTTCTGCTAAAGAGGCTGGTGTTTTTAGGGCAGATTTAGATCTAATCTGGTTCATCATAATTAGACCTCCACTGTCACTGACTCACATTCAATCATCAGCTGGCGTTGCACCTCTTCAATATGGTGGTGATGTGACACATATCAGAAGGCTGAACCCAGTGTCTACCTGTACATATCAGCAGTCAAATATTAGCATTTTTAGACCAAAGTGACCTATAGGCCCGCCTATGCTGACAATCACCTAGGATACCGCCATAAGACTTCAAATACACGCCACTGCAAGGGCACACACTGTCAATACACACAGAAACATGAAATACATACACTAATTATACACATGATTTATATACACTCTATTCACACACTAATAAGCAGTAAACGAGAGCTTTAACACTCTCATAGGGCTGTAAATGGGGTAGCTGGTGTAGTGGATACAGCTTGTGCAGCTGGTCCAGCTGTTGTAGCTGGGGTAGCCGGTGTAGCGAGTGCAGGTTGTGTAGCTGGTGTAGTAGTGGGTGTGGTTGGTGTAGCTGGGGTAGGTGAGGTTGAAGCTGGTGCTGCAAAAATTAACCTGAATGAGAATCTACACAGATACTAACTGAGCCTCTGAGCTGATCTGTTTTTCTTTGAAAACTTCAAGTTAAAATAAAATGTTTTAAATCCTATTTGTCTCCGTTTCTTCAATTGTGTGACTTTAACGGTCTGACTTTTCCGACTTTTCCCACCCTGGTGGTAAAAAAGAAATCTGTCATCCATGTTTCATACAGACAGACAAAGAATCTTTGTAAGGATTCCCTCTGCTAAAGCCTCAGTTATGCTCTTTGAAACACATATAGATCAACAATGCTCTACGTTTAAAACAAATATGGATCCAGACTGAGTTGTCTGTCCCTACAGAGCAGTTAAACAGCAAAGAATCAGTCAATGAATTACTTCTTCCATTGACCTTAACAACAGTTGACAAGGCTAACAGAGATGACTAAGCACAGAGAGGCATCCGCAGTGTCAAACATTTATCTTCACTGTGCAGCAACGATAAAATCCAATAATGATCGAGGGTGAACCTTTGTTAGCCTATGCTAACAGATAATGGAAACAACCATTAACAGGCTAACAGATAGCCTCTCATCAGCATTTATCTTGGTCTAAGGTTACTTCACACCCAAGATGTTTGGTCCTTTTTGAACAAACCGTGCTACATTTCCCTGGATAGTCTGGATCATTTGGTGTAGTGTGAAAGCTTAATCAAACTCTGGTGTGTACCAAATGATGGTTATGGTTACCGCAGATGAAAGAGAGTTGGTGTCCCTTGCCTATGGTGCCTCGGGGTGCAGGATTTGCATTTTCACACCCTTACACTACATCTCACATACCTAAGAATGAAAGATCTGCACAAGGATGCTGCAGCCCTTAGTCAAGCTGTACATTTCATGAAGACAGCAGAGCAAAGCTGCTGGACGAGGAGGAAACCCCTGCTTAACAAACATCAATCAGGTTAGGGTTAGGTTGAATGTTACTGTTGCTGAGGAGTCACTGACCGGTTCTCAACTGTTTCAGCTCAGCTGAGGCAGTCTTTCTGCCTCAAGATATGTTGGTGAGGCACCAACATATCTTAAAGAACTCATACTGCCATTTTGTTCCTCTAGATCATTGCGCTCCCAAAAACCTGGCCTGTCTGTGGTACCTTTAATCTCTAAAAGTAGCATGGGAGGTAGATCCCTCAGTTATCAGGCGCCTCTCTTTTGGAATCATCTACCTGTCAGGGTCCAAGAGGCAGACAGTCTCTAACTTTAAGAGTAGGCTTAAAACTTTCCTCTTTGATAAAGCATAAAGTTAGGACTGGCTTAGACCTGGACCAGTCCTAAATTGGTCTACTATGGTCTTTAAACTTTCCTCTTTGATAAAGTTTATAGTTAGGACTGGCTCAGACCTGGACCAGTCCTAAGTTAGTCTACTATGGTCTTTAAACTTTCCTCTTTGATAAAGTTTATAGTTAGGACTGGCTCAGACCTGGACCAGTCCTAAGTTAGTCTACTATGGTCTTTAAACTTTCCTCTTTGATAAAGCTTATAGTTAGGACTGGCTCAGACCTGAACTTGACTGATCCTCCCTGTGTTGGCAGTGATGAGGTGATAAATCAAAGGACGAGGTTTGGTGAAGTTTTCTTTTTATTTGGTGATTATTGATTATTGCCCAAAGACATTTCCACAGGATCATTCAGTTTCTATCACTCTCTGACATCTTTATTCAAGTTTATCTCTAAATACAGAAACCAATCGATCAATGAGAAATCAATCCAAAGAGACGGTCGTGTCCTCTTCTTCACGTAGACTCACTGAGTGTTGACAGGATTGAGGTGGCTTGAGATGACAATTTACTGCTGCTGTGATTCGTCAGTTTGCTCAGAGTCTCCGCCATGTTGACTGAGATCAGCTGGTCCCTTAGCACACCTTGGGGGGAAGGGGGGCAACACGAGGAAAAGTGGGGGAACAACAAAAAAGGGGGGTTGGGGGCAAAAGGAGGACCACCGTTAGTGAGGCTGAGATCTACAGGTGTGAGTTTTAGTCAAAATTTAAAAAGACAGACATACCGTCGTTAGAGAGGCTGCAGACGAGACCCAGAGCACTAAACTTCACCTCCACTGCTCCCACAGGATCCTCCAGCAAGTTCTTCAGGAGTCCACACACCTGGGCATCCATGAATGCAGCCTGCACACAGTCTAGACACAGACACACACACACAGACACACACACATAGTCAGGAAAGCAAGCAGACAGAAGAGCTATCAATGTTAATAATCAGACATTAGTAATCAATCAAATCCCCTCTCTCTCGGTCAGTCAGGAGGTCGATTAAATCAAACAACTCAGAGACAATGATTCTGCTTAACTACACAAACACTAGCTACCAGAGGGGGGCGCTGTTTTCCTGGCTATTAGACAACCCCCTAAGCAGTGAGGCTGTCATCCTCTGATTGGTCATCAGGTCAGTGTACATGCTCAGTTCTGACTTCCTCCATCTTCTTATTTAACTGTTAGATGTTTTTTAGAGTCTGAGAGAAAGAGATGCAACAAACCAGAGCTGGTACATAATGCTTAGTATATTTATTTATTAAAATATTTAAAAAATATATTAAATTAAAGAGATAAATCCTTCATTTCCATTTTTTATGTTAAATACTACAGGGATTATTGTTTATTCATATTTATTTATGGGATTTAAGTTCTGAGTTGTAGTGAAGAAGAAGAAAAACACAGGGATTACAGTTAGTAATTAATAAATTATTTCAATAATCAAAATTAGTTAATTCAGTAATTATGTTTTTTTCCTACCTATGTTGATGGCAGATGCAATCGCCAAAGCAACCAGGGCCTCGTTCTGCATAATGACATGTTCACTTGTTGCCATGGAGATGAGATGGGGGATCCCGTCTGCTTTGGCCACAGCACGAACAACTTCCTGTAAGACAGGAAGTGAGACATTCAGGGCCAGAGTGTTTGTTTGTTTGTCTGTTTGTTTGTCTGATTTCTTTTCCTTTTGTTTTTAAGTTTGTGATTGTCTGTGTTTATAATTGTTTATCTGTATGTGTCTGTTTGTCTGACTTTGTTTGTATGTCTACAATTTTGTCTGTTTGTTTTTTTGCCATCCTGCGCTTCTGTTAGTTTGTCTGTGTTTGAAGGTTTGTTTTGGCGGACTCACGGGGCTCCGGCTATGTCTGATCAGAGCGGCGAGCAGGCGGCTGGCCTCCCCTCTGACTCCAGCGTGATCTTTGGCGTCACACCACTCCATGACCCGAGCGAGTAGAGTCGAGTCTCCGCCCAGCACCAATGCAGTTTCCTCTGGACCAACCCCAAGAAAACACAAGCGAGAAATCCCATGATATGTATTTATTCATTTTTAACATTTCTTTACAACAGTTCTTTAGCTTTTTCATTATATTTATTCATAATGGTTGGGTGATTGGTTTTTTGATGTGTTTATGTGGGGGTTTGGTGGAGGGGTTTTGCGTTGGTGCTGGTGGTGGGTTTGGGGTTGGTTTTTTGGTGGGTTCGGCGTTTGTGACTATGCTGGGCTGGTTCTTAGATTTAACTGACCCACGTCCTGGACTCACCTTGTCCATCAACCATCATGCGTAACGTTCCCAGTAGTTTGAACTGAACTGGCGGCATGTCGGAGCGCAGCAGGGTCTTTATCCTCTCTGTGACGCCGCCCTCCAACATCCGGACTTTATTAGAGGCTGAAACACAAAAACAGACAAGGAGGGGGGAAAGACTGTTTTCGAAGGTCTTCTCTGACTGAGTCTGTCTCTGAGCATTGAAAAAAGTAAAGATAAAAATGAAGATCTTATGTCCTGACAATCCTGTCAGGGAAAATAACTGATGACCCCGAAAAATAAACAACTGTGGTATAAAAAAAAAAAAAAAAAACCCTGACAGCACATGAACAAATGTAAAACACATCATAACTAAAATTATGCTTTCATAAGCACTGATCGATGATCAGTGACCACTGATCACTGAAACAGGGACAGCTGCAGATTTTTATCGAGGCATGGCGCTCAGTTTTCTGTTATCAGGACACAAAATAAAGATTTAAATCTCTACAACCACAGAAATAAACAATAAAAATAATAATCACAATTATGACTGCAGTAATTATACATAATTCTATCTATCTATCTATGATTCATAAATGTTCATGTTGTTAAAGGACATTAATACTTAGTTCATGTTCCACCCCTTTTTAAACCATCTCATTTTAGCAGTGTAGTCATCCCTGTACCTGGGATGGCAAGGTTTCTGAGCGCGCTCAGTCCAGCATGTTGAACAGAAACATCTCCTTCATCGACATGTTTCTCAAGCAGTGTGAGGAGGTGAGGAACAACGCCGAGGTCAAACATCTTCACACAGTTACTGTCTGGGACAAAAACAAATAGACAATAAAACATAAAAAACAAATACACAGAGGTTGAAGAATGGGATAACATGCAGTGTGGATGACTCATGGCATGTACAGAGTATGTGTTTTTTGGTGGTTCGGCGTGTTTGATGTCATAGTGATAACTCTGGCGTTGTTGTGAGTGTGGGTGTGTCTCTGTTACCATTTCTAGCAAAGTTGGCGATGGCAAGCGCACCAGACAGTTGCAGCTGGGTGTTTGAGCTCTGAAGCCACGATAGAACGTCCCGGTATACCAGACCAGATCCCTCCCCAAAACACTTCTGCATAGACTCATCTGCAACACAAACAAATTACTGAAATTGAAATTTCATGATTTTTGATTAAAGTAAAAAAATAACAAATTTAAAGAGAGGAAATGACTTCAGAGAATTTTGCTTGCAAATAAATTTTAACAAGATTTAAAGAGTAAAAACATTTTAACTTGAAAAAATTTTAAGTTAAAAAAATTTAAATACTAAACATTTAGTTTATACAAATGCTTTATAAATAAATGTTCAAAACTAAACATTCAAAATATAAAAAACAACATTTGAGATATAAAAACCTCTTAATATGAAAAAGTTTAAATTAATAAAGACCATTTGAAAACATGTAAATCTTATTGAAAATATTTTAAATATATAAAGCATTTATAACATACAATCACATTTGATGTAAAGCCTTCAAAAATACAAAAAAATGTTATGAAGCGATATTTTTATATAATACACTTTAGATTGAATAATTTAGGATAACAACCTTAGATATACAATTAGAGATACAAGATATACAATTAATCAAAATAGATAATTTAAAAGATATATATATAATTTCAAGAAACTTCTAAAACTTTCAAAATTTAAAACATTTAAAACATGAAAGGTTTTGAATATGAAATTTTTTAATAAATAACCATTAACAAGAAATCATTGAAAGAAAAAAAAAGATACAAACATTATAAAAAAACATGCTGTGGTCATTTTGCAAAGGCGAGTCATTGGCCTATATGAGGGTTGAACCCATGACCTTTGCATTATTAGCACCACGCTCTGACCATCTGAGCTAACTGTGTCTGTTGGACATTTCCATCATGTTTTATGGGCCAGTTAATCCAAACACAACACATTTTAAAGACTAGAGACGTGTCCATTCTATAAAGTTGAATTTGCAACCACGAAGGGACTCGAACCCTCAATCTTCTGATCCGAAGTCAGACGCCCTGTCCATTAGGCCACGTGGTCATTACGTCACAATTGTTTGGATTTTTATCAGCTTGGAGTTCCTTGAAAAAGAGAGGTCATACTTCAAGCAAGTCACACAGTCATTTCTTCACCCCAGAGTTCTGACATTGAATTCTGGGAATTGGAGGTGGGCCTTGAGCCAATTTGGCTGACTTTGGCTGTGTCTCATTTTGACTTTTATATGGCTTGGGTCTCTGGCTTGAGTCTTAGTCCCTAAAACCAGAGACTCATGGAGAGACTGGAGGAATCGAAGCAGAGGACTGAAGCCAAAAGACCGATGTTTAATGGCCCATGACGTCCTTCCCTCTGCAGAGTCACGTAAAGCAACGTCAGTTTATGATGACGGTGCGGGCTGATCATCAATCAGCTGTCAGGAGGCATAAACAACTGTTTGTGTCTCCATAAATTTATACTGTATTTATACTAATCAAATATCCACACTTACAGTGTTTGGTCACAGTGTGGGATCACAAACACCTGCATGAAGAGAAACATGCAGTATATATATATATATATATATGTGTGTATATATATATATATATATATATATATATATATATATATATGAAAAAAAAATCTATGGACAAATACATCTCCACTCTGTCTAAACAAGGTCTACATTTTATTGAAAAGTGAAAGGTGAAAACCTGTAATTTTGAGTACATGGAAAAGACGTTAGCTGTAATATGCTCATATTTTAAACGACTATTATTGGGCTAAATTTGGACTTGCACTCAGAATCAGCTTTACTGGCCAAGTATGCTTACACAACAACAATGCTGACTCTGGTTAGCTTTCCTCTCCATGTACAGGAATGCAACATTACATACAACAAATTTGCTACATATCACAGTTACGATTTAGATACATTCAAGCTTTTGTTAGTATCATTTCTAGGAATATATATGTATATATATATATATATATATATATATATATATATATATATATATATATACACATCAATAACTAAACATTCAATGTAACACTGACATTAACTATAAAACACCTGACGTATCTCATAATGATAAAACGTTTTATAAACAATTCAATCAAAATATTCAAATGAAAAACTGGAAGAAATAAAAACAACTTCAAAACTGTTCTAAAAACATTTCAATATTGAAATTTTTTACATATATAAGATGTTTAGAATGTGAATATTTTAGATATAAAACATTTTAACATGAATACATTGTGAATATTAAACACTTAAAATATAAAAAACATTTTAGAATTCAAAATGCAAGGCATTTTAAATATAAAAATTTTGAATATAGAACCTACCACAAAACGGAGATATCAATCATGTTAAACATGACACATTTGTATACAAAGGTCTTGAATTTAGGACAATTAGAAAAACATTTCATATGTAAAAGAATTTTAAATTACAACATTAAAAACATTTTAAATGTACAAACACTAATTAACATCAACAATATAAAGATAGAAATATTGGGAATATTAAACACATTAAATGTCAATACATTTAATATATGAAACATTTTTAAATAAACTTTGGCATTTTTAATTTTGAAAATTGCTTTGCATATTTTTGAAATACAAAATATTTTAAATACAAAATATTCTAAATATAACATTTTTTAATATCATTAAACTTTTAGTTTAAAACTCTTAAAATAAAATATGTTTATTGAATAATGTATTACAAATAATAAAATTTTGAATGAATAAATATTTTAAGAAATTATCTAAATGTCAGATCAAGTTTACTCTATTTATGTATCACTCTAATCACAACACAGTTATTTCAGTGCTTTACTGTGTTCATACAGAAGACATCATTCAAGAAGGAAAGGAAAAACAAGTTCTAAAGAATACTAAAAAACTAAGGCAGAGTATAAAGCCTGGCCTCAGGTAGAGTGTCTCACCTGTCAACAGGTAGAGTGTCTCACCTGTCATCAGGTAGAGTGTCTCACCTGTCATCAGGTAGAGTGTCTCACCTGTCATCAGGTAGAGTGTCTCACCTGTCAACAGGTACAGTATCTCACCTGTCATCAGGTAGAGTGTCTCACCTGTCAACAGGTAGAGTGTCTCAACTGTTATCAGGTAGAGTGTCTCACCTGTCATCAGGTAGAGTGTCTCACCCGTCATCAGGTAGAGTGTCTCACCTGTCATCAAGGTAGGATGTCTCACCTGTCATCAGGTAGAGTATCTCACCTGTCATCAGGTAGAGTGTCTCACCTGTCCTCAGGTAGAGTGTCTCACCTGTCATCAGGTAGAGTGTCTCACCTGTCCTCAGGTAGAGTGTCTCACCTGTCATCAGGTAGAGTGTCTAACCTGTCCTCAGGTAGAGTATCTGACCTGTCATCAGGTAGAGTGTCTCACCTGTCCTCAGGTAGAGTGTCTCACCTGTCATCAGGTAGAGTGTCTCACCTGTCCTCAGGTAGAGTGTCTCACCGTTCATCAGGTAGAGTATCTGACCTGTCCTCAGGTAGAGTGTCTCACCTGTCCTCAGGTAGAGTATCTGACCTGTCATCAGGTAGAGTGTCTCACTTGTCATCAGGTAGAGTGTCTCACCTGTCATCAGTTAGAGTGTCTCACCTGTCCTCAGGTAGAGTGTCTCACCTGTCAACAGGTAGTGTCTCACCTGTCATCAGGTAGAGTGTCTCACCTGTCCTCAGGTAGAGTATCTGACCTGTCCTCAGGTAGAGTGTCTCACCTGTCCTCAGGTAGAGTGTCTCACCTGTCAACAGGTAGAGTGTCTCACCTGTCAGGTAGAGTGTCTCACCTGTCAACAGGTACAGTATCTCACCTGTCATCAGGTAGAGTATCTCACCTGTAGTCAGGTAGAGTATGTCAGTTGTCATCAGGTAGAGTGTCTCACCTGTCCTCAGGTAGAGTATCTCACCTGTCCTCAGGTAGAGTATCTCACCTGTCATCAGGTAGAGTGTCTCACCTGTAATCAGGTAGAGTATCTCACCTGTCCTCAGGCAGAGTATCTCACCTGTAATCAGGTAGAGTATGTCACTTGTCATCAGGTAGAGTATCTCACCTGTCCTCAGGTAGAGTATCTCACCTGTCGTCAGGTAGAGTATCTCACCTGTCCTCAGGTAGAGTATCTCACCTGTCATTAGGTAGAGTGTCTCACCTGTTCTCAGGTAGATTATCTCACCTGTCCTCAGGTAGAGTATCTCACCTGTCCTCAGGTAGATTAACTCACCTGGCCTCTGGTCGAGTATCTGAGCTGTACAGGTGCATGAACACATCCAGAGACATTTTCTATGGTTGTTGCCGTACTCACCTCCTAACAGCAGAGAGACGATGAGGTTTGAGGCGATCTTGATGCTGCAGAGATCGTGAGCGTCCGACCCTCCCTGTAGAGTCTGGATCATCTCAGATAAAGCTTCTGGTACTCCGGACTCTACGAACTGCAGCTTCAGGGCGTCTGAAGGACAGCAGAGAGAATCAATACGTTAACATGTTGATTATGAACTGATAGAGGACCAAAGTCTAACATTTCTCCCGTCAACAGATTTCTTTTTCCTCAGGGAGTTATATTCAAGTTTGTCAAACACCAAAACACCAAATACCAGACAGACTCTGCTCACTAGGTGGTGCTCTCACCCTGCATATTCACATCACCATCTCTATAGACTGTAATCAGACTGTAGAGACGATCCTGGGGATACCTGGAATGGGAAAAGTGGTCCACACTGCTGTGATGTTTCACTCTAACATTCCCACGGTTAAATTCAGCAGAGTGAACGAGTGACTATTTACCTGTTTAACATGAATTTCTATCTAATGTTAGCCATGTAAAGAATCTTTGGAGCTCTCCGCTGCTCTAACAGGGAGTGACAGTCTTTAACTTTGAAAAAATAAACAGGAAGTTAACAGGACATCAAATCATGAAGAGAGAACCTAAAGTTCAGTTATGGCAGCTACCACAAGATGGCAGCGATTTTTTTTTCATTATTAACATCATTATTATTATCATTATCATTAGGATTACTCTTATTATTAACATAATGAAAAAAATAATTATCATTTATTATCATTTTGGTCTAGACTTGGCCACTCTCCAAAGCATCTTGGGATAACATAAGTTATGAATTGTTTCTATATGAACATATAATCATTGATTGATGCCACACTTCAACCTTCCACCAAATTACGATAAATATAAATAAATACTACTAATAATAAAGAGCTGATCTATGAGCTGATCTGGACTGTTGGCTGTTTAAAGATCTAGGTTAAATACTTTAGGTGCTTCCTTTGAAAAGACATGCCTCTGAATAATTGGTTCACTAACTGTGACTGATTTTGAGAAAGGGAGAAGAACCTCATGTTGGTCTCTGCCCTAGACCTCCACATTACTAAATGACTGTGGCCCCTGAATGTGAACTAGACTGTAGACTTGTGATGCAAGCCAGAGGTTGTTGAATGGTGTGGATTGAGTCTGATGTGTAAGTATGAACAAATATCTGTTATTAGGATGATTTTATGAGAGTAAACTTGTATTGACAATCAAGAATTACAGTTAAAACTAACAAATGTTGATGCTGTGTCTGTTTCTTGTGGATATGAACATAATGCCCCCTCTTGATCTTTGGTTGGTTCATGGCTAACAAGTCTTAAAACTGCTGCTGAAAATGGATCTTTCTCTTACCACTCTCTCCCAGTGAGCCCAGGATCTCCAGGATCACGTGACGGCGTTCAGCATCAGGAGCTCGTTTTAGCTGAAACGTTAAAACTCCTGCGATATCCTGATCAGCCAGAGCGACCCGTGCTGAATCTGCAAACACACCAATGAGAGCATTTCAGAATAAAGTTGGGATCTGAGCTCACCAGGTTTCTCACAGAATAACAGACCCATTAACGTAGGTGGAAATCTATTTACTCTGCATGTGTACATCTCAGACATGAACTGGACCAGACCTTCTGAGCATGCTCCATCGGCTCCACACCAGACTTTGACCCAGAGGTCACACAATAAATGCTGAGAAGAAGAAAAGTTGTTTGGGCCACATTTCATCGTTAGCAAAGGAGTGACTAAAATCTACATGCTAGCTTCTTGCTAACTTTAATCACAGTGACTTTATAGGACGCGAATTTAGAGAAGCGTCCATTCCTACAGTTGCAATCAGAATTGTACAACTCCTGTTACAATTCAGGTTTATTTTGAAAATCTACAGACTTTCTGCGTTTTCCAATGAACAAATCAAACAAAAGCAATTGAAACAGCTCAACACAACTAATGCTTTAAGTGGTTTCCCCAAGTTCAACTGAAAAATGCTACTTATAATGACTTCCCCCGTCTCAAAATTATTTAACCCCTTCATGGCGAGCATCTTTAGTACTTAGTAGAGCACCCTTTGCTTCAATGACCTGCTGCAAATGAGATGCATATCCAGACAGCAGCTTCTTTTTCCATTTCTCATGTGCAATCAGTAAAAATCTTGGGTCAGCATGCTGCTGCCTTCTTTAAATCCCACCAGAGATTTTCTCTGGGGTTCAAGTCAGGTGACTGTGATGGCCATGGTAGAATCTTCCAGGACTTCTTCTGCAACCAAGCCTTGGTGGACTTTGAGGTATGCTGGGGATCATTGCCCTGTTAGAAGGTCCAGTGACGCCCAAGCTTTAGTTTCCTCACAAACAGCGCAATGTTTCCTCCTAGGATTTCCTGATACTTCCATGATTCCATCTTGCCTTCCACATGCTGCAGGTTCCAATGCCAGAGGATGCAAAGCAGCCCCAGAGCATCACTGAGCCACTGCCATGCTTAACTGTGGGCACAGTGATATTTTCAGCGTATGCTTCATTCTTCTTCCTCCAGATGTACTGCTGATCCATCGTGCCAAAAAATACCAGATTTTTTTTGTCATCGCTCCATGTAACAGAATCCCAAAACTTCTGTGGCTTATTTCTATGATTTTGAGCATACTGGAGCTGACTTTTCTTGGTCTTTTGGGTCAGTAGTGGTGTACATCTGGGAGTTTTAGCATGGACACGTCTACGTTCAGTACACACCCTACTGTACTCACTAAAACCTCAGTCCCTGTTGCCACCAAGTTTTGCTGGAGGTCTTTTGCAGTCACTCTAGGGTTTTTCACAACCTGCCTTCTCAGATACTAGTGCATCTCAAAAAAATGGATTATCATGAAAAAGTTCAATATTTTTTGTCTCTCTTTTCTGAAAGAGAAACCCATACATTACATAGACCTGTTTCACATAGAGTGAAATATTTCAAGCCTTTATTTCTTGAAATGTTGATGATTATGGCTTACAGATAAGAAAACCCAAAATTCAGTGTCTCAAAAAATAGAATATTGCATAAGATCAATAAAAAAAGGATATTTTAAAGTATGCTCATTTCTGTGCCTTCAATACTTGGTTGGACGTCCTTTTGCATGAATTACTATATCACTGCGGCGTGGCATGGACGCGATCAGCCTGCGGCACTGCTCAGGTGTAATGGAAGCCCAGTCTGTATAATGTATGGGTTTCACTTTCAGAAAAGAGTGACAAAAAGTATTGAACTTTTTCAGGATATTCTAATTTTTTGAGATGCACTAGTATATGGTTGCAGTCACTGACAGCTTCTTTTTTCTGCCCCGTCCAGGTAGAGTAACCTCCGATCCTGTAACTTTGAACTTGTAAACTGTGCTTCCAACGGTGTCTCTATGAACATTCAGTACCTTTGCTATCTTTTTGTATTCTGTTCCTTGTTTGTGAAAGCCAATGATCTCTTCTCTTAACTTTTGGACCATTCTTTTGGCTTTGCCAGACCCCATCATTCAAACCTCTGCTGGAGATTCATCAGTGAAACAATTAAAACCATTAGTAATCTGTAATCTAACCAGATCCATGCTCACCAATGTCGGCCAAGTTACAGAGCGCCAGCAGACACACATTGACCAGCGGGTCATTCTCTGGGAAATCTGTGATGATGGTCACTAGTCGAGGGATCACGCCGCTCTGCACCAGCTGGTCCTGTTGGTACGCTGAGTCACAAACAAACAGGAAGAGATAAAAAAATACAGTTAAAACAATATAAAATAACAATGAGCCTCAATTAAGATTAATTACAGAACAAAACAGACACTTTAATTCACAGTACATTACTCTGTAGTGAAGAATGATTTAATAGGGAAGATACTTTAAATTATGGACGCTGAAAGTGACCACACACGAAGAGGAAACATGATCATTTATCAGATATCTAAAAATTTAGCATGAGACCAAAAACTGACCAAAGAGCCCTTAAAATGAGAATTTAGAAAAACAAAGCATTGAACTTTATTGTGAGAGGGAACAAAAATTATCTTTATGATCAGACACAAACATAAACTCACACCAATCCACAGTAAGACTCACCGTTGTCAAAGCAGATCCGTCCTATGGCTCGCCCCGTGTTCAGCAGCATCTCCTCGTTGTTGCTGTTCAGATGTGGAACCAGAACCTTGACCAGACCGGCCTGGATGCACGGCTCCCTCACTGCAGCTATAGCATACAGAAACGGTTAATGTTCATTAATCTGGAGACATCACTAAGGTGTGTCTCAGTTTATCTGACACAGACAGAAAGAAAGACTTAAAAAAAATCAATGAACTAACCATCGGAAAATAAACTGATCATCAGAAAACAAATGAGCAGAAACATTCACATCCTTTAGTATGGGGGTTTTAAATCAGGTTTTTGGATTGACCCCAGTTAACCACTATACTACTGTGCATGTTGCCAGGTGTTCCAGCCATGTGTGGGTCAAGGCCAATTTTTATTTATTTATTTATTTATTTATCTGTTTTTTACTTTCTAGCAGCATTTAGATCATCAGCCAATCACAAGATCGAGTCTGGTTCTGACTTTCTTCCCAGTCTCCTAAAAAAGTGATGTGGGTGAGCAGACCTCCACTGACTGCTCTGTCAGTCATTAGTAACCACGTCTTTTAAAGAAGTCTAATTGGCTTAATTAGCTGTGTAGGTTCTCATTCATCCAACTCATGGTTAAACAAATCTTGGTCAAGAAGGGACTGGGCTTGGACTCAGCTGAGTTCAGTTCTGCCCTAGACCAAGATCTGGCTTCACTGTTCAGGATCAGGGCAGAATGATGAATTCAGCTTAAGGATTTTAGAGGCAGAACCATGCCAGAAAGTCCGCCTTCATAATCCAGAGCAAACATGAGGCTATGGGCCAGTAGATACTATGATCTTTTCTATATTGTGACCATCTAAAGGTACTTTATCTAAGTTATAGTGTTATCGCTGCCTTCAGAGAAGAGCAGATATTCAGCTTTTTAGTGTCCAGGGTTCATTTAAATCTCCAGAGAGTGTCTTTCAGGGTTTGAAATGTGTTGCTGAAGGATTACAGTGGTTTTTCTGTGCAGCATCAGTGAAGCAACACAAGACAGTCATCAGCATAAAACCAGTTTACAGTCTGCCAACACAGAAATTTACCTAACAATAGAGAAGTACAGGACCAAACACGGAACCTTGTGGAACCCCTTTAAATATTTATAAGTATACTGAAACATTATATCCTGCAGTTAGCCATAATAGTCAACAGTATCAATGGAGGGTTAAACAAACAAGGCAGAAGTGTATTTTTCTCCATCAGCAGCAGATTTAATTTTGTTTAAAACTGAGACAGCAGACAAAGTACAGGGTCTAGTCTGATCTGGACCCGATCATCTATGGGGATTTTAGATTTGGGTAGGCATTTGAGTTGACTCTATTAATGGATTAGATTTAAAAAGGCCATAAAGACAGTTGTGGTATTATAAATATCCAAAAGAGAATATTGACTAACACCACCACAGCTAACACCTCCACAACTAACACCACCACAGCTAACACCACCACAACAAACACAACCACAGCTAACACCACCACAACTAACACCACCACAGCTAACACCACCACAACAAACACAACCACAGCTAACACCACCACAACTAACACCACCACAGCTAACACCACCACAGCTAACACCACCACAGCTAACACCACCACAACAAATGGCAGCACAGCTAACACCACCACAGCTAACACCACCACAGCTAACACCACCACAGCTAACACCACCACAGCTAACACCACCACAACAAATGGTAGCACAGCCAACACCACCACAGCTAACACCACCACAACAAATGGCAGCACAGCTAACACCACCACAGCTAACACCACCACAGCTAACACCACCACAACAAATGGTAGCACAGCCAACACCACCACAGCTAACACCACCACAACTAACACCACCACAGCTAACACCACCACAACAAATGGTAGCACAGCCAACACCACCACAGCTAACACCACCACAGCTAACACCACCACAACTAACACCACCACAACAAATGGCAGCACAGCTAACACCACCACAGCTAACACCACCACAGCTAACACCACCACAACAAATGGCAGCACAGCTAACACCACCACAGCTAACACCACCACAACTAACACCACCACAACAAATGGTAGCACAGCCAACACCACCACAGCTAACACCACCACAACAAATGGCAGCACAGCTAACACCACCACAGCTAACACCACCACAACAAATGGCAGCACAGCTAACACCACCACAGCTAACACAAGCACAGCTAACACCACCACAGCTAACACCACCACAGCTAATGTAAAAGGACTTTTGAAAAGCAGAGGAGAAACTCCAGTCCCTGATGATAAACCATGCTACAGCTAGTAAATGTTATTAACCCACCCTCCTCCATTATGTCATTGGTGATGACTGGCCAATCATCACCTTGTGGAATAATAACAGGAACATGAATTTGTACCTCTGAGGCAGTTACCATAATTACAAGCAAAATGAAAGTGGTGTCTGCTCAGATAAGAGGAGGAATAACATCTCAGGGTTGGTATATATATATAAATATATATATACAGTCAACTACACCACCACAACTAACACCACCACAGCTAACACCACCACAACAAATGGCAGCACAGGGTTGGTATATATATATAAATATATATATACAGTCAAGCCCAAAATTATTCATACCCCTGGCAAATTTTGACTTAAAGTTACTTTTATCCAACCAGCAAGTTTTTTTTTTTTTTTTTTGGGACCAGAAATAACACAGGCTTCTCCCAAAAGATAAGACAATGTACAAAAGGCATCATTGTGGAAAAAAAATATTTCTCAACTTTTATTTACATTTTAACAAAAAGTGGCATGTCCTAAATTATTCATACCCTTTGCAAACCATCACAGTCTATGGGGAAATCCAAAGTTTTATATCATTCCAAATAGTCCAAGCTTTTCTAAAGCATCCTAATTACCCTGATTCGTTAGGAACAGCTGTTTTAATCAACTCAACTGGTTAAAAACAGCAGCTCTCTGCAGTTGGTTTGTGAACAGTCATAGCTAAGACAAAGGAGCTCACTGAGGACCTGTGACTGCGCATTATGGCTGCACACAAGTCAGGAAAGGGCTATAAGGCCATATCTAAATGTTTTAAAGTTCCAGTGGCTACAGTGCAAAGCATTATTAAAAAATACAATACATATACATGTATATGTAAATACATACACTTCTCCAGATAAAGCACACAAAAGCCCACTTGGCCTTTGCAAATGTTCATCTGGACAAAGAAGAAGATTTCTGGTCTTCTGTTTTATGGTCAGATGAAACAAAAATTGAATTGTTTGGCCACAATGATGTATCCTTCATTTGGCATAAAAAAGGAGTCTTCAACCCTAAGAACACCATCCCTACTGTCAAAAATGGTGGTGGGAACCTAATGCTTTGGGAGTGTTTTTCAGCCAATGGACCAGGGAGCCTAATCACAGTAAACAGCACCATGAAAAAGAGGAATACATCAAAATTCTCAAAGACAACATCAGGCAGTCTGCAGAGAAACTTGGCCTTGGGTACCAGTGGACATTTCAGCACGACAGCGACCCAAAACACACAGCAAAAGTGGTAAAGAAATGGACAAAAACATTAACGTTTTACAGCGGCCCAGCCAGAGTCCTGACTTGAATTCAATTGAAAATCTGTGGAGGGGGCTAAAGATCAGGGTGATGGCGAGAAGACCCTCCAACCAGAAAGAGCTGGAGCGCATCGCAAAAGATGAATGGGCAAAAATACCACTGGAGACATGCAAAAAGCTGGTCAGCAATTAAAGGAAGCGTTTGATTGCTGTAATAACCAATAAAGGCTTTTCTATTAATTATTGAGAAGGGTATGAATAATTTTGGACATGCCACTTTTTGTTCAAATGTAAATAAAAGCTGAGAAGTATTTTTTTCCACAATGATGCCGCTTGTACATTGTCTTATTATCTTTTGGTAGACGCCTATGTCACTTCCAATCAAGAAAAACTTGCTGGTTGAATAAAAGTAATTTTAAGTCCAAATTTGACAGGGGTATGAATAATTTCGGGCTTGACTGTAGCTATAGATGTAGATATATGAATGAATGATTGAATGAATAAATAAATAAATAAATCACCTTCTCGAGCCATCTCTGCCACCACCAATGCCACCTGGCAGCTCAGGTTGCTCCGCCTCTCTAAAACCTGAGCCAATGTTGGAAGAATCCCGCTTCTGGAAATTTCCAATGCAGCGTCTTTCTCTGTAGACAACATACAAAAATTATCGACTGTAACTGTTTTGATAAATTGTATTTCTCTGTGGATGGTAGACAGAATAGACTGTTTTTATTAATCAAAAAGTGACTGTCATGTGACAGGGACAGGTGAGGGTCATGTAACCTGGACAGGTGTGAATCATAAAACTTGGACAGGTGAGGGTCATGTGACCTGGACTGATGTTGATAATGTGACCTGGACAGGTGAGGGTCATGTGACCTGGACAGGTGTGAATCATAAAACCTGGACAGGTGAGGGCCATGTGACCTGGACTGTGTTGATCATGTGACCTGGACAGGTCTTAGTCAAGTGATTTGGACAAGTTAGGGGACACATGACGTGGACAGGACATGTAGCCCAAACAGATGTGAATCATGAGGCCTGGACAGGTGAGACCTGGACAGTTGAGGGTTTTGTGACCTGGACAGGTAAGGGTCATGTAACCTGGAATGGTTTGAATCATGTGACTTGTACAGATGTGGGTCATGTGACCTTTACTGGTCTGGGTCATCTGTCTTACTCTTGTCCAGCAGAGCAGCGAGCAGTGTGTCCAGGTGAGGCTTCAGCTCTTCTTCGATCAGCTCGGTGCTCACGGTGAGGGCCTGTAAGGCGACGCTGAGGGACTCTGAAACACACAAACATTCAGTCTGAGAACAGCTTTCATAGACGTCTCAGTGACGTGAGGAAATGCTGATGTTCTATAGACCTCTAACTGGAATCAGCTGTTTGATATACCATCATCAGTCATGGTCTGACATCATCAGTCATCATCATTCAAAATCAATCATAATCCTCAATACAGCCCCCTGAGAAATCTTTCCTTTTCTTCAAAATCATGGAGGAAAACTAATCACCCTTAAGTCTCAGTTCAAAAACAGGATGTGAAGTCAGTACTATTTGATTATCAAATATTGATGTGAGGTACACAGTGGGTTACCTCAAAAAATTAAACTGATTTCAATGAGACTTAAGGCAGAAAACTCACATTTCTAGTTTGAACATTCACTGCTGCAACAAACCATCTCTTTCTAAAGTCAACAGCAGCGCTCCTTGCAAATTTACATCAAAATCTGAGTAGTGATGAGATTAACTAAGGAGCTATGAGGTATCTCCCTAATCTGAGGAGTGATGACATAACCTCTTAAATCTAAGGAGTAAAGAGATAACCTCTGAAATCTGAGAAATGACGAGATGCCCTCAAAAATCTGCCACCATCCCTAAAATCTTACAAACATGCTGCCAAAACAACAAAGGAGTTAATCAGGGACAAGAAGTGGAAGGTTTCAGACTGGCCAAGTCAATCTCCAGACCTAAACCCTATACAGCATTTTAGCTGCTAAAGAGGAGACTGAAGGGAGTAACCCCTCCAAACAAACAACAACTGAAAGAGGCTGCAGTGAAAGCCTGGAAAAGCGTCTCAAAAGAAGAATGTAAAAGTTTGGTGACATCTGTGGGTCACAGGTTTGATGCAGTTACTGCAAGCAAATGATTAGCAACTAAGTCGTATTCACTTTAATCTATTTTAACTCTCTCTGTTCCAAAACTTCTACTAACCTCAGACTTTGGTGCTTGGTTACATATAATGCTATGTTCTAAGTTGTGTATCAGATCCAGATGTAAATACCTGAAGCTGAAATGTTGATCTCTTGATGTCAAACCTAAATGTTTTCAGGCTACAGCAAAAATACTTTTGGAGGGGAGTGTGTATGTTTCTAGAGATCAATAACTGAATAGCATTGATCAGAGCTGACTCATCACTGTTCCCCTTTTTTTGCCACACAGATATTCATCCCTTCACCTAAGCCTGCTGGTACGTGATTGGCCAGCACAGCCAACCGTGACAACCTCTCAGGTCAACATAAGTTTCTGCTCTGTGTGGGTGATTGACTCCATCAGCTCAGAGGAGGAATAGGGTCCATGCAACATCAACATTTTTAAAGAGACAGAAATTTAGAGTCAGCTTTACAGCTGTGTTTCAGTATAAGACTTCAGTTGTTGTATTGATTTTTTTTTTCTTGATCAACAAAATTATTATAAACTCAAAGAGCTCTACTGCATGGATCACAAAATGAAACTAGAAAAGCACTCAGAGAGCGCAGACCTCTGCCATTAGCCCTATCTCCCAATAGTACAAAATGCTTTAAAAAATTCCTGGATCCAGACAGTCCCAAAATCTAATCAGTTCTTCCTTATGTCATTTCTGACATTTCCTGAAAACGTCATGTAAATCCATCCTCAACTTTTTGAGTTATGTTGCTAACAAACAAACCAACAAACGAACAAATCCACCCCATCACATAACCTCCTAGGCGGAGGTAATTAAAAAAACCTTATCACATCAAACATGGACCTGTGCAAACATGGAGAAAATTTAAAGGAAAATTAAATAATCAAAGTCAAAACTGAAAATCAGAAATGTTTGATAAATAGCATTACATGTAAATAAGAAACTGTTTCTGGTTGAAGACATTTTATGTTTAAAGTTTTATACAGTACAACTAAAAAAGGACTGAATTAACCAGCAGAAAGGAGGCATATCGCCACCTAGTGTGGAGGAGGTGCACTGGCCCGCAAATCCTCTAGCTGTGAGCGAATACTGGGAGGACAGATGTCCAGTTAAATCGTCAAACAACCACAGCTCTACTCTACTATAAAAAACAATCAATCAATCAATAATCAATGTTTCAGCAGCTCATAAACATGAACAACACTCAGCACACCCGATTTAATCAGCACACCCACAGACACAGATGGAGATAATCAGCTCTGATAATCCGCCCTAAGCTGAATGAAAATAGCTCAGAGTGAAACCTGCTGCCAGACCAGGCCTGGCTGTCTGAGAGATTCATTCTGTTCTTCTAAAGATGTGCTGATTAAGATGCACGAATACCCACCCCAACCCTAACCCAGACCAGGATCGGTCATCTGAGTGCTCCGTCCTGTTCTTAAAGAGATGTGTTCATTTGGCTGCATGAATACCCACCCTAACGCTAACCCAGAATAAAACAAGCTGTCTGAGCGCTACTTTCTGTTCTCATAGAGCTGATACAATAAATAAATAAATACATAAAAAATAAGTAAATGAATCATAAAGAAAAAAATAGAGATGAATAATAAATAAATAAATAAATAAATAAATAAATAAATAAATAAACTACTTATTAAAATAAATAAATAACTTAACAAAAAACATATTAAATGAATAAAGAGACAAATACAGAAATTAATGAATTAAAGATAAATAAATGAATGAGTAAATAAATAAATAAATAAAAAGCAAAATAAATATATAGAGAAATAAATAAATAAATATATAACTTAGAAAGTTGATCAGATTACAACAGTGACAGTCAAAGTGTTGTTTATGGGATTCCTGGTTTGGATCAGGGTGTGTCAGAATCCTGCCTTTCTTCTCTTAGTATTAAAAGAATGAGAAAATAGTTAACACAGGAGGGAATCAAAATGATGAACTTTTCAAGTTTGTGAACATGGACCCCAGAGGACTCCACAGGAATCTGCAGGACTCTAAATGACTGTCAAGAACTCTAAAGGACTCTACAGAGTTATACAAAACTTTGCAGGATGCTACAGGACTCTGCCGGATACTACAGAAAAGTGCTGTACATTTCAAGACTCCAAATGATGCTACCTGATGCTCTGTGAACCTGTAAGACTCCACAGGACTCCACAGGCACTTCAGGGCACTGCAGGACTCCACAGAACACAGGATGACTCTGCTAGACCCTGGGGGACTCTAAATCACAAAACAGAACTCTAATGGATGCTACAGGACCCTTCAGGACTCTGAAGGACTCTACAAGACACTGAAGGACTCTATAGGACTCTACATGCTACCTCAGTATGCTAGAGGACTCTACAAGACTGTACAGGTTTTCTACAGGAGGCTTAAGGACCTGACAACCTGACAGGACATTACATAACACCTCAGGACACAACAGGACGCTGGAGGACCCAAAAGAACGCTGAAAAACTCTACAGGACTCTTTAGGACACTGCAGGACACTACAGGACTCCAGACACTGAAGACTCTACAGGATGCTACAGGACTCTGCAGGAACCTAAACGATGCTGAAGTAATCTTCAGGACCCTACAGGAGTGTATAGGGCCCTAGAGGATGCTGCAGGACTCTGCTAGAGCCTTCAGGACTCCAGAGGAAAAACAGGACACTGTAGGACTCAAAAGGACAATACAGGACTCTACAGGATGCTAAAGTCTGTACAGGACACTGAAGATTAAAAAAAATGATGAAGGACTCTGTGGGGAAGCACAGGACCCAACAGGACTCTACAGGACACTGAAGACTTAGAGGACTTTAAAAAACTCTACAGGATACTGCAAGGCTTGACTTCTCAATGGACCAATATGTGTGCTGGAGTGGGTCAGCTCATTTGGGACAGTCCTAAAGAACCATTCTATGAAATCAAACACTGAAAAGAGAATAGGATACTCAGGACCACATACTGGTCCTAAATAAGATCTAAACAAGGATAAGATCCAGGATACTCGGGTCCATGCAAAAGTCCTAAATATGATCTAAACCGGGATAAGAACCTGGACACTCAGGTCCACATATTGGTCCTAAATATGATCTAAACCAGGATAAGATCTAGGATACTCAGGTCCACATATGGGTCCTATATATGATCTAAATAAGGATAAGATCCAGGATACTCAGGTCCACATATAGGTCCTATATATGACCTAAACCAGGATAAGATCCAGGATACCCAGGTCTATGTAAAGGTCCTATATATGACCTTAAACAGGATGAGATCCAGGATACTCCGGGCCTACATAAAGATCCTAAATATGATCTAAACCAGGATAAAAACCAGGACACTCAGGTCCAAACATTGGTCCTGCATATGGTCTAAACCAGGATAAGAACCAGGACACTCAGGTCCACATATTGGTCCTAAATATGATCTAAACCAGGATAAGAACCAGGACACTCAGGTCCACATATAGGTCCTATATATGACCTAAACCAGGATAAGATCCAGGATACTCAGGTCCACATATTGGTCCTAAATATGATCTAAACCAGGATAAGAACCAGGACACTCAGGTCCACATATTGGTCCTAAATATGATCTAAACCAGGATAAGAACCAGGACACTCAGGTCCACATATTGGTCCTAAATATGATCTAAACCAGGATAAGATCCAGGACACTCAGGTCCACATATAGGTCCTAAATATGACCTAAACCAGGATAAGATCCAGGACACTCTGGTCCAAACATTGGTCCTACATATGATCTAAACCAGGATAAGATCCAGGACACTCAGGTCCACATATGGGTCCTAAATATGATCTAAACCAGGATAAGAACCAGGACACTAAGGTCCACATATGGGTCCTATATATGACCTAAACCAGGATAAGATCCAGGATACTCAGGTCCACATATTGGTCCTAAATATGATCTAAACCAGGATAAAAACCAGGACACTCAGGTCCACATATAGGTCCTATATATGACCTAAACCAGTATAAGATCTAGGATACTCAGGTCCACATATTGGTCCTATATATGATCTAAACAAGGATAAGATCCAGGATACCCAGGTCCACATATAGGTCCTATATATGACCTAAACCAGGATAAGATCCAGGATACTCAAGTCCACATATTGGTCCTAAATATGATCTAAACCAGGATAAGAACCAGGACACTCAGGTCCACATATTGGTCCTAAATATGATCTAAACCAAGATAAGAACCAGGATACTCAGGTCCACATAAAGGTCCTAAATAAGATCTAAACAAGGATAAGATCTAGGATACTCGGGTCCACATATAGGTCCTATATATGACCTAAACCAGGATAAGATCCAGGATACCCAGGTCTAAGTAAAGGTCCTAAATATGATCTAAACCAGGATAAGATCCAGGATACTTGGGTCCATGTAAAGGTCCTCAGTATGATCTAAACAAGGATAAGATCTAGGATACTCATGTACACATATAGGTCCTACATATGACCTAAACCAGGATAAGATCCAGGATACCCAGGTCTATGTAAAGGTCCTAAATATGATCTAAACCAGGATTAGAACCATGATACCCAGGTACACATAAAGAACTGTGTTTGCTGCTATAGAGGAGACTGCCAAAAGTAATTTCGTTGTGGTTCGTTACCTACCTACCTACCTACCTACCTACCTATCTATCTATCTATCCATCTAAGAGCAGAGCTGCTCAGCTCCGCCAACCCCAGCTCTGTCAGCTCTGCCCTTCTGTTGAATCTGTTCAATGAAAATGTTCTGGTTTCATGCATGAATTTCACATGATGAGGGGGAAGAGCTGTCAAATGAGACCCTCCTGGCTAAAGCTGCTGGTTGTTGCAAAGCATTCTGGGTCCAGTTTCCTAACCCAGGTCTAATGGTGTCATTGAGGGGGGCGGAGCTCAGGTGATGTCACGGAACAATCACTGTCATAAACAAGGTACAGCAACAGAACAGCAACTTCCTGTAGATGTTCACGCCTTACTATGTCGCGGTTACATCCAACGTTTCCTAGGTAACGATAAACATGTTTCTGTTCTGTTATTAATCTAAACAATATGACTTTTCGATCTATTGATCCTTAAATCTATTGATCTATCCTGATTGATGTATAAATCTTTTGATCTATACTGATGATCCTGTAAATCTATTGATCCTTCCTGATTGATCAGTCAACCTATTGAACTGTCCTAAATTAGCAGTAAATCTATTGATCTACCCTGATTGATATATAAATCTATTGATCTATCCTGATAAACCTTTAAATCTATTCTGATTGGTCTGTAAATCTATTGATCTATCCTGATAAACCTGTAAATCTATTCTGATTGATATATAAATCTATTGATCTATCCTGATAAACCTGTAAATCTATTCTGATTGATATATAAATCTATTGATCTATCCTGATAAACCTGTAAATCTATTCTGATTGGTCTGTAAATCTATTGATCTATCCTGATAAACCTGTAAATCTATTCTGATTGGTCTGTAAATCTATTGATCTATCCTGATAAACCTGTAAATCTATTCTGATTGGTCTGTAAATCTATTGATCTATCCTGATAAACCTGTAAATCTATTCCGATTGGTCTGTAAATCTATTGATCTATTCTGATTGATCAGTAAATCTATTCATCCATCCAAACCCTAACTCTCTTTAGACTCAGGGTTGGTCTGTTAATGTCTGAAATCTCAGCTGGTGTTAGACGTCATCGCTCACATGAACCACACACACACACACACACACACACCAGGGTGTTATAGATATGTATTTACTCACCGGTGTCTGTCATGGCTGCTGCTGCTGCTCTGGTCTCTGCTGCTCCGTTAGCTCCTTTAGCTCTGTTAGCTCTAGATTAGTGAGTGTGTATGTGAGAGAGGCTAGCAGAGGAGCTAACCCTCGTCTTAAGGAGCTCAGCTCTGTCTCACTCTGCTCCTCCCTCTCTCAATCCCATTATGCTAACTCTCTCTCCCTTTCTCTCTACTCTCCCTCCCTCTCTCTCCTCCCCCCTGCTGTGTACATCCCCCTCCTCTCCCTCACCTTCCTCCTCCTCCCTGCACATTCCGTCTGTGCTCTTTTCTACTCATTTCATTCTCCCACAGTTCAGCTCATTTCTAAGTAATCCAATAAAACAAAATCATATTTATCTGCATGACTGGTGATTACAGCAAGGACTGTTTCCAAAGGATTAAAAATTAATGATACTAATACTAATAATACAAGGACTAAACAGAGCATAATATATTATTATCATTAATAACAATAATTATAATAATCAAAAAGGAATGAACAAAACATGTTATATTATTTTGAATAATAATAATGATAATATTAAAAAACATATATCATAATCATTAATTATGAAAATAAAAATAATTAAGTGAGAATAATAAAAATAAAAGGAACAAACAAAACGTGTTAAATCATGATCAATGATAAAAACAATAAAATTTATATTAATGTTAGCAAAATGAAAACACAATGAAAGAAATAAAACACATTACATAATTACGAATAATAATAATAATAAGATAAATGCATATTATATAATTTTCATTAATAATGAAAATTAAAATAATGAAGTGAGAATAATGATAAAAATGAAAGGAATAAACAAAGCCTGAGAAACCATGATCACCAATAATAATAATAAAATTAATAATTATAGCAGTAAAATGAAAACAAAAATTAAAGAAATAAAACATGTTACATAGTTAGGAATAATAATAATAATAATAATAATAATAATGATAAAATGAATAAACAAAGCACATTATGTTATTATCATTAATAATGAAACAGGAATAATAATAATGTCAGTGATGATAATAATAATAATCATAAATGAGAAGTGGGTCTTGCTGCTCTTGCAGCAGAAGCTGAGAGTGGACATTTCTTCTTCTTCTGTCACATTCGTCTTCTTTTATTTTTTAATATGGTTCACACATATTTGTTGTGGGACTACGTGCACCGAACTGTGACTCTGAACCGTCCTGGTTCGGGACAAATACAAAAACCTTTACACCCCTAATAGAAGGATAGAATAGAATGGATCTTGCTACAGTGTTGATGAGAGGTCCAAGTAAACCATATAAAACCCCCCGCCCATTCATATCCACATTTTACAGATCGAAGAGGAGGACAAAGTGATTAACTGGGTGTTCCTGAAGGCAGGGGATGCTCAGCCTGGGCTAAAAAAGAAGAACAGAAATGTGGTTATCACCGATGGAGGACTGTCAAGAAACTTTTGATTTATGAGGGAATTGAAGTGGAGATCAAAGAGGGAGGAAATTATGCTAAACGAGGATACACCTTGAGAAGGGACAACCCGCAATTTCATTTAAATATTGAGAGGGACACTCAGTTTTTCCAGAGAGTGCATTTAAAAATCAATGACGCTCTCCAACTGGAGGGATTGAAATTGATGAACTCACTGAGCAAAGACGTCAAATCCAAAACAAGCCTGGTTACTTGGTGAGGGAGGGTGATGGATATAAGTTGATTAAAATATTTATTTTGTGGGATATGTTTTTGTAAAAAATATTGTATATCTTGTTAACAATATAATGTGTAATATTTTTCTACAGACTAATAGCTTTATCAAACATCTTCTGAATTTTAGGCCTCAGTCATCAACAAAGTTGTGGTAAACAAAGAACCAGTGCCAATAAAACTTTGACGATAGAACAGGTGAGCTCTCGCTATCTATCTGTCAGTCTGTCTTTATCTTTCTGTCTATATATATTTCCATCTGTCTGTCTATCCATCTATGTAATGAAATTCAGAAATCTAAAATGGTTGTGTTTCCCTAGTTTCTAAGGACATCATTAACTATAAATCTGTAGTGGGAGGCCGCCCTCATCCCCACCCAGGTTGGATCCTCCATTTTCTGGACACATTTGAAGGGGCCACAGACAAGGGGACACAATCCACCCTTTTCACCAGCCGGCGGGCTTTCAATGTTGTAGAAGCAGGCTTTTAAAAGTTGTTTTCATTGATGTTGTACACTGGCCCTATTTTTGGGAGGAATTAGTTACGACAAACCAAAATGCATTTTCGAGTTTTGGTTTGAAAACACGCTGTTTCCTTTTTCATTAGCTCGAGCCTCTCCAAAAAATCCAAGAAGGAAACGACTATCTTCCCTGCAGAACCCTGGTATTAACTCAGGTAACAGCCATTTTGATTGTGTGTTTAATTTATTGCTAACCCCTCCAGAGACATTTTAATGTTTTCATATCTCTTAAAAAACAGATTGTCAAAAATGCATAATTCCAATATTTTATCTACTCCAGGATGAAGAAGAAGTGAATGTGCTCCTATGGAAGCTAACCTCGTTCCTCTGTCTGTTGGATTTCCAGTTATAATCAGACACTTGAGGAAACAGTGGAGGAAAGGATGGTTTATCCCTCCAGTCTAGGACTTATACAGGTGTAGAGGAGAAGAAATTATTATTTTTGTTATTATTATTTAATATTTCATTTCTATTTTTTAAATGCTAATGTTGATTGTTCACTAAAAAAACACATTTTATGGTTAAAATTTTTCATATTTCACTGTGATTTCTTGTAGGCTCTTATGTGGAAAATAAGGTTTGAAACTAAACTAATCTTAAGAAAACTAAACTTACAAAAAATAGAAAAATAAATGAATTAAAAAAAATAGAAAATTAAAGTAACTGTGCCAGAGTATTTCCTTTGAGTCATTTTTATCGGGCTCATGCCCAGATAAAGGAGGAGGGTTGGAATTGTGATGTTAGAAATTTTAGTATTTTTGTCTTAACAACACGTGTGAAGATTTTAACTTTTATTTTTCCTCCACAAACGTATGATATTGAGGAAATGTTAAACAAATAATACTTTAACATAGCTCACACGCCTGGCTCACGTGAGCGACACAGACACAAACAGCTGGAGCACACACACATAAATATCACTGACGTGCTGATCCTCTGTGGCCAGGGAGGAGCTTGAAGGCAAGAGGAGAAAGTTCAGGAGTCTCATTTATAACCGATGTGTACGCACAAATTGGGGCCTGAAGTTGGCGTTCGCCACTTTTCACGTAGAGTGTAAAATCTATATAATAAACAAACCTGCTGGTAAAATGTGTGCACCTGTAAGAAACTGTGACCTATACAAACATTTTAGAGGCAGAGGGAAACTGGTGACACACACGGCGAGGTGGTGAATTAAAACCAGTTCCTGTTAAACTCCGTTAAATTTCTGACTTCTGTTTACATCTCACCCACAGAAAAGAGTTCATTCATGCTTGTCCAGTGTTGTTCAGCTTTCACAAGGAAAGTACATATGCGGATTTGTTCAGGTGAGGTAAAGAAACCCAAAGGGCCTTTTAATTAGACCTCACCATGTAAATTGATCATTTGCCAATGATAATAAGCATAGCCATTAAAAAAGAAGAAAAACAAAACATGGAAATGAAAGAAAGAGAGAAAGGAAAAAAGGCAAGTAAGACAGTGTAGGAAGCGAGGTAGTGCTATTTACAAGGCATTATTCTCTGTAATGATATTTGATGTGAAATATTTTATATTCTATACATTAAACAGGTCACACATCCTAGTATCTTGAAACACACATATGCTATTAGTCAAAATGCCGAACCTTAAGAAAGAGCAAGAGTAGTGGTTTCAGAGCACTCAGAACATGCATGTATTCAAGGATAAACATGTACACACTGACATCGTCATACGCGCCTCCAGATACCTACATACACATATATAGATGCACATGTGTACTCCCAAACACACCCAACTGAACAAAGAAAAGGTGGGTGTAGAGCATATGAGAATGCGAGTTCACACTCGTCAATACCTAACCAGCAGCATATTTCCTTTTTTGTTTTTATTTTCCGCTACACTAGTATGATGCTGTAGTTTTCTTTATTTTTATTATTTTGATTTGCAGTAGATGTTAGCTAGAGATAATAAATGCAAGATTGGAGATGGTCGATGTCTCAATTTATCAGTGATCATGTCTGAGAACACTGCGTCACACTGAAACAACATCCCCTGTGCTGAAAACTCTGAAGTTGCGCTGTTTGCAGGTACACAGAGTTTGTTTTTGCAAGCGATGACATCAGTGGGAGGTCTGATTGTTCCTTCCACCTTTGTGGGTTGTCTTTGATGGGCAAAGGATTACGCTCTCTGTACCTCATGACTTCCTAACTGGCCTTCTCTCTTGAAAATCTTGTTGCTGCTTTCATTTCGAAGGTTCAAAAAAATTACCGTTAATTACTGGTCTTGTGTGCAATGACCTTCAAAGTCTTTTCTTTTACCTTATTTTATAAAGAAATTAGAATCTGCTTACACCCTATTATGCTCAACAACACACCTTTTAGTTTATCCTGGATCTGGGAACAAACTACGCTGTCCAGATTGCCTTGATCAGGGTCTGTCAAAGGATCTGTCTGCCTTTCCACTCTCTGAACTGGCTGTCCCCTGTCTCAAACTACCAATAGTAAAAGTAACAGTGTCAAATGCAGAGTGTGGGAAACAGACTGCACAATAGAAAAAGTAAAGTTTACTAAATAACATGCTGTTTGTTACCTTGTTGTGAATGGCTGCAGCTTCAACAGAAAGACAGATGAATATCCTCTCCACTTCATGGTCACTCAGGAAAGGCAAAGTCTCAAAGCGAGGGTCAAGAGCTGATGCAGTGTAGAGGAGGTCATGGAGGTCTGTGTACTGCTTCTCATAGGTCATTGTTGAAGGCCCTTTTCATCTCAGTGATGAAAGCTGTCTTCTTCAGTAGCCTCAAAGTGCTTTTGAAGTTTCGCTTTGAGTGGGGCAATCACTGAGATTGTTGCTGCTCCTCCTCAAACATGACAGTGGTCACAACTTTTACTGGAGCCATCAGCTTGACACTGTCTTCAGCACTGCAAATGTCTCTCTCATTTAGAGTGTTCACCTCCTCTCCTTTCCTGAGCTCTCTGGACATGAGAGTGGCAAAAACCACTGCAGTAAATAATAGGAGCTGTTCCACCTGATGGATACATCTTGTATTAGCTTGTGTGAAGGGAAAGCCACGGGGGATTTCAGTGCCTCTAATGTTGCGTTGCAAGAACCCAACCATCCTCCTCACTCTCCCTAGCAACCTTGCAGCAGAGTCCATTTGTAAAGCCTTCTGTGAAGCTAAATTTAATGTATGTGCAAAGCAGCTGAGGTGAGGGCTCATTTCAGCTTCCAGTCCAGCCACAATCATGTTTCTGGCATTGTCAGTTACCAGAGCTGGGTCTTTATCCAAAATGTTCCAATCAGCACATGCTTCCTTCAGTAATCCACCTATATTTCTTCCGGTGTGTGTGTCCTTGAAGACTTTAGTTTGTCAGACTTGATTCCTTAATTCCCAGTCTGGAGAAATATTACATGCAGTAATAGTCACGTATGAATTGGTTGTACATGACGTCCAGGCATCGGTCGTGATTGCCACTCTCTCTGCTTGGGAAAGTTCTTGTTTAACTTTGTTCTTTATGTAGTATTTAGTTTTGTCTACTCACAGTTAAGTGCTGATTTTTACCACAGATGATGTATAAACAGACAGGTAAGTGTCTCAGTTAAGCAGGAAAGAGGCTGACAACTTCAAAGCAAGTTTACAATTATTCGGGGTTTGTCAAATAAAAAGTCCAGCCAGACTAACTTGATAAGAGGTAACCATAAACAGTAACAACAAGGAAAATACTCTATAACACACTAAACGGGGCGCACAGCTAAATGTGCAAAATTGCTTCCACAATCTCATTTGATGCTGTAGTAAAAAGTATATATTAACAGTAGATGCTCTTTAATACTTCACACCGTCCCATAGAAAATTAAACTCGCACGGCAGAGTGGATAAATCACTACAGTTAAACAGACACAGCAAACAGGAGGGTCGATGCCTGCAGAGCAGCTACACATTCTGTATTTTACTATGACTTGAGGGTTGCATTTTGCTCATTACTATTGCACATAGCCCGTTCAGATTACTTAAACTAATCTTAATAGTAACAGAGTGGGAAAAGAAACAGTGAAAGATTTAAATAACGCAGCAGTCCTAAAAAGAAATAAACAACACATCAAAATACTATATGCACATTTAAAAATAACAATTCTCTTTTAAAGGAAGCAACCTGAAACATACCTTAAATTATAACACCAAGCACTCAGTCAGTAGCGTGCCTAATGTTGTTGTACACCCAACTAAAAACATAAAAAAATAAAAATAAATTACAAATCTGGCCACATGATTCAAAGCCTCCGCTTTCAACTACACTGTAAGGTTGTAAGTCTTTTGCAATAATAGATATAATAATAGATGCTGTAATTGCCTTGGACCTTGCCGAGTTATGGCTGAACTGCGGTTGGAAAAACATTTGTATTTAATTGTCTTTGTCCTGCCTACTCTTGTTCGTGCTAGCGGTGCTAGCCTCCCTGACTCCTGCATCAGTTTTGCCATGTCGTCTCGCCAGGTGATTATTAAGATTTGTTGTACTTCCAGTGTATTTGATGGCAGCTCTAAGTTTACAAATGGCCAGGCTTTGGTGTACTTTTCTGTTCTTCTAAAAAAATCCAAATGACTTCCAAACCTTCAATTTTAGATAAGAGGCTCTGTATATTTCATTCACATTGTCCGACATGTTGTGGCTCTCCAGCTACACTGCTGACGTCACTGCTCTCACAGGTAAAAGGTCAACACTGGAATCTCGTGAGAGTTCACATGCCAAGTGGCACAACAGTGTCACCCCCAATTTCCGTATACAGCGTGAGCACCACGGAACGCCGGCGAATCATACTGTGGAGCAAATCGCTCCCTCTCTAGTCTATCAGAGCATTTCCACAGCCGACGCTCCAGACTGGCAGCAGCATGTGCCTGGTGCGCCACTCCACCCCGCTTCTTTTCAGATACGCTGCAGGTCTATTTTCAGCGCCGGCTGCTGCCAAACCTATTAAATTCACTGTCGTTGTCAGGTAGGAGGGGCAATGGGACACAACTGCAGACAACAGGTTTCTAAAAGTTATCCTAGAAGGATAACCACTAAATCGCAAGCGATAAATGGGAAAAGGGGGAAAACAAAAGCTCAAGAAAACTAGCCCACAACCAAAAAACTCCCATTCTTGACAGTACTGAGAAGAGGGGAAACTAAACCACTGCTGCCGTGCAGCTGAAATGAACACAAACTACTAGGGAGACTGAGAAATATATCTTCAGATAAAAAAAAAACAAAGATCACCAGACTGGTGTGAAAAAGAAAACCAAAACACTGGTTAATGCTTTTCAGTGCAGTAATCTTTAATCCAGGGGCAACTGATTATTCTCATAAAATGTAGACAAGAACTGTATTACACAATGCTTAGGTGACCTTTAACTGTCACACTCTCAAGCAGAGACACAGGGGGTTGTTCTCAATACCTCTGATGGTGAGATAATGAGTCAGCACTGAGTGCTGCAGCCCAGGAGTATATATATGTTTGCCACACCTGGCCCCAATCAGTGGCAAACAGCCACACACACCTGGCACTACACTGAATGACTCACACTCAGTGGGTTACCAGGCTGATTTTCCTCACAGTTGTTCAGAAAGCACCAACCACGTTACAAGTGTAGAACATCTGATACTTTCAAAATAAAACACAATGCACGGACTCTCAAATGTAAATTTCCTCAATAGGTTGTCATTATGTCACAATTGGAGGCAAGAGCATCAGGTTAACAGTTAGTCAGAGGGTCCCAGAGGTAACACAACGCCATGGATGAAGAGAAGTTAACCCTGGAGGTGGAGAAATATATTATGTATGACACCACGCATCCTTTCTACAAGGACATAAACAGAAAGGACAAGGCGTGGACTGAAGTTTCAGAAGTTCTGGGAGTGGATGGTGAGTTGTACTGCTTCATTTGGTTTTCAATACTTTTTGATGAGTTTGACCTGTATAGTTAAGTACTTGGTAATAGCGATTGTTATTAAGATCAACAGCCACTTGGGAAACTGTTTATAAGCCTTTCATCACATGTAACATGTTTTTCTATCTCTACTGTTCCATAATCCAACCATCTAGTTCACATTTCACGTTTTTGCACATTTGTAGTTTTTTTTCTGTAAAGTTAAACAGTTCCAACTAAAACCATTAACTTGTTTTAAGCCCATGTGATTCATTTTATCCACTGTCACAGACGATTTTGCTGTTTAAAATAGGTGCCTGTCCCAGTATACTTCTCATTTAGGCTACAGTTTACTTCGAGGGAGGGTGCTGACGTTTTGGAGACTTGTGTCGTCAGGTAGCTTACAACCACAGTGTAATGCCTGAGTGGTGTAAAGAGATTAAAATACAACATATACAGCAAAACTTAGTTTAATATCATTCAGAAAATACCATTTTAGTCATCTATCCGCCATTTTTAATTTGTACTTAAATAAAAGTGTCAAACTGAGTTTTTCAGGGATAGTTTATTTACAAAATAAAAAAGGGAACAAAAGAACAGCTTGTCAAACAAATAACTGATATATTGGTATTATATGTTGGTAAATTCAGTCCATCCTGTCCTGCCAAGAGACACTGCCCTCAGGGGAGCTGAGGAACGTGCAGAAAGTCTCCCTCACAGTAAAGGCCTCTCTTGATGCTCTGTTTCCTCCCATGTTCTGCCCTGGTGCCATGAGTCTTCCAGCTGCTCTGCATCGTCCAGCATCCTGTGGTTTTCACTTGGGACAAGCAAAAAATTGTGCAGGATGCGTGCAGCAACTACAAACGCATCAAAATTCTGTGGATGCAGGTTGATTCTGCAGGGAAATATTCTCCACCTTGTTTTTTTCAGTTGATGTCTGCAAGGCCAGATGTAAGACACTCAGGGATGCTTTTGTAAAAAGCAGAAAAAAGAAGTTCTCTGCCTAGTGGATCAGCAGGGGCTACCCAAAAGAAATGGAAATATGAAAAGTTCATCTCATTCCTTTTGCCCTATCTCCAACAAAGGAGGTTGTATAAAACTGTTTAAATATATGCATGAAAATATTCAATCCTTTAAAACCTCATAATGTTTGTCAATATATTACAACATTGTTTGTAATAAACAATAAATGTTTTGATGTTTATAAATTTAAATTAAGTTCACCCTATGCAAATTTCTCCTGGTTCTTGTTCACATCTTTTTTTTTTTTTTTTTTTTTTTTTTAACGGTTATACAGTTCCAAGAGCAGTCTGGCAGAAGTGGCCATGATGGAGGACAGAACCACCCTGGGACTCCTCTCTCCTTCTCAAGATCTGAGGGGCGTCCAAGCAACCCTGGTCCTTCACAGCAAAGGACAACAACACCCTCTCCTGCCCCATCCCTCTCATTGCCCCCCACCTCAAGAGAGGCTGAAAGGCCCTCAAGGTCCCGTAACCCCAGGGACCGAGCCCCAACAGCAGCTGAGAAGCAGAGCACTAAAGGCAAAGAAGCCAGAAGGACCTACAAACCACAACACACAAACATCAGTGACCGCCTTATATCCATACAGCAAGAGCCCTCCCCAAAACAACAGATGCCAGATACTGAATTGGACAAATCCTATCACTTCACACTAAGCCTTGTTCCAATGATACACAGACCGGACAAAAACAGGAGACGGCAGGCTGAAATAGAAAACTTAAACACACCACACAATTTGGACAGAGAACTATTACAGCAACTCACTACCCCCATCACCCTGCTGCTTTGCAACTCCATTATCACTCAGATACCACATCCTGCCCTCAACAATCAGAGGACCATCCACTCATACTCATTTTCAGTCAGTAGCCCACCCCACCCAAACAACCACTAGACCAACAGGGCCATTTACACGCATGCTGTCTAGTAGCTCTGAACAATAGGAGGAGGAAAGCACTGAGGGGGCTTTTTTAGCTGATCTTGAGGTCATGTAAATACTAAATGTAAATAGTTTCTTATTTTGTAATTATGTTAATCTTCATTTCTTATTTATTAGAATATAACCTTTTTTTAAACATTTTATAATTGTTTGTATAGATGTTATTTAATTTTCTATTGCTTACAAATGTTTCAACAATATTTTATTACAATATTCTATTGTTGTTGTTATTGTTGTTTACAGACGTTTACAAAAGTTTTTTATACGATACAGTGCTTAACAAATTTATTCGACCACCTGTCATATTTGTGTCAAAGACCAGCCAGCATCATGAAGTGCTTTAATGCGGACTTTTTCATTTTTAGTGAGCTCTCCACGTTTTATCATATTGAACAGGAATGAGGGATTTCAAACTGAATTCACCTTTTTATACCCAAACTTGAGCCGGCTCACTGGGCTTCTCTGAGAAGTAAAAAATGAATCAAGCATAACATTCAACCACTAAAACTCATTTTTCTGTTCAGGAATGCAAGTAAATAACTATAATTTGACATATTAATCAGGAAATATTAATGTGCTTTACTATTTTTTCAGTTTTTTTTGTAAATCACTAAATTTGAAAATTCATGGATAACAATAATAATTATATTTTAGCATTAAAAATATCATTTGGTTGAAGAGCTTCTATATACTGGTGTATTAACCATTGCAGAAACATAAAAAATGATTTTGGTAATTACCAGTGCTGTTAATTTAGGGCAGCTGTGGCATAAACTTTACTTTGGCTAGGGTTAGGGTGGTCTGATAAATTTGTTAAGCACTTTATATGTAAGTCTATTTATTAATAAATTTTTAGACATTGTTAGTTAAAATATAAGTCTGTTTTTTTAAAGGTTCTTTACAGATGTTTATAGACCTGTTATTTTAATAAAAATAATTTCTTACAACTGTCTGATTCCTTGATGTAAATACCTGTTTGTTTTATTATTCAAACACATTTAACATTTTTAAAGTTCATTTTTACAATTCACTGTGTATTTTAAATGAGTAGATGTCCATTCAAATTTCTATACATTTGGATCGTGATTTATTAAACTTATTGTTAATATTGTGTGATGGCGTCTGCTATCCAGCCTCAGCTCTGCCACGAGATGATGGAAGTCTCCTTGTTCTCTGTGTCGCTGGTTTAGCGGATGCACCTACCTCTCCTCTCTGCCATGTCAAGCAGCAGAAGTAAAGTAAATGTTCTCCTCCTGCTCACAGGAACTCTATATGGGAAAAAAATGTGAATTGGTCAATTATAATTTGCATTCTCTAACAAAGGTAATCACAGAGACTTTAATTAACATCGTAAACAGCAGAAATTACGGATTATTCTTTATGCTGAATAAACCACCCCAATGCAGGAAATAGTTAATCATGAAATACACTAAATTGTGATCAAAAAATAAATTTCTATAGAAATAATGTACTCACCCATGCTGGAAGTGATACAAATCACGGAGTTATATGGTTGGGAACGGCAAAGCAACCTCTGAAAGGCGAAGTGATTTGTTATTTACAACTTTTCTCAGTTTACAACATGTTTTGTTATCGTGTGATATCGCAATTCCCACATGAGCTTGTGGCTCTCCGGTGATCTTGTGCCCTCCCCCTCCCAGCTGCACAAGCCTGCATGCCACAGTGGGGCGCTTCCAGTGGGTGAGGCTGCTCCCGTTTTGGTCGGCGCAAACCTGCAGCGTGCACGCTGTATATGGAAAATCAGAGTCAAGTATGAGCCACTGGACCTCAAGAAACCGGTACACGGCCATAAATCCAGGGCATCAGACTGTTCGTAGTGCATTTTAACCGATCCAGGGCTCCATGGACCGATGCAATCTGATCTCATACGTCACAGATGATAACAGATTTATATCATTTATCTTTACACCATTATCTTTCATTATACTTATTATTATAAAAACCTTTGTTGTTATTGATGTTGTTGTGAATTCATTCCTTTTTCTTTATTTTATTCTTTCTTTTGTCAATGGATGGATTGATATAATATTGTACCAAGTATTCATTCATTTATTAGCAATTCATTTATTTTGTAATTTATTTGTTATTACTTGACATATTTTATATATTATTATTTATATGATGAATTTAAATAGTTATTCAATTATGCAAAAAAAAAAAAAATACTATTTTGTCATTTTATTTTTATTATTATATTTACCATTATTAATGTATTTATTATTTTGTCATATATTCATTCATTTAAATGTTTCTACTTTTTTCATCATTAAGTCATTTGTTCATTCATTCGTTCAATCATATATTAATTTCTAGATAATAACTTACTTCTTTTTGATTCATTTACTCAACCATTTATTAATTATTTATTTGATTATTTAGTTAATCATGTATTCATTTATTTACTTGGTTCAATTTTCATTTTTTTATTCATCACTGTATTTGCCCTATTTTTATTTAGTCAGTGAAAGATTAAACTTGTGGATGTGCTGAGACGCATTATCAGTGATGTGACCTGGGGTCATTGGGTGTTTTTGGGTCTTTCAACATCAGACACCCTTGCCCAGACCCCAACAGTGGTCCATGGATCTGCCCTCTTAATCCAAAGCCATCTCTTGGCTTTCTCTGCGGCTTCTGTTGCTTTCCTCGAGGCTAGATGTCTGATGGCACTGAATCAGAGGGTGCTGGCCTGGGACACGGGAGTGGTCTCTCCCCAGGCCTAGGCAATAAGGCAGGACAGCCTTATAGATGACCTGCCACTTATTGCCTTATCCATGTGAGAGAACCACTTCCATGTTCGAGCAGTAGCCTCCCCTGATCCAGTGCCACTTCCAGATGGGGGTTTCTTGAGCTCCTGTACACAATCCAATTCATATCAAATCTTTGATGTATAATTAATTATTATATTTTCAGTGAAGTATTAATACTGAACTACATTTCAAACAGAGTTTAATATAATAATTACTTACATAGAGCTACAGGAAAAGACAAAGATACAAACCGTGTGTTTTTTTTAAAGGATATTTCAGGATTTTTGAAGTTGGGTCTGTGAGGTGCTTGGCTATAGTAGTGGCATTATCCTCCAGTGATTTCTGTGAAAGTTGATCCGGTGGTTGTTACGAGCTCAGAGATCTGCAGGATAATGGCTGTAGATGGGAGTGCTTTTTCTGCGTAGTTTAATGAGTTTTACATAAAAATGGGCCAATAAAATATGTCGGCTTGCCTGAACGCTGTGTCCAAAATATTCAAAGCACTTTTAAAACCCTTTGTGTCAGGCACTAGTTTACGATGCAGCTTTTGCCATTTTGTCTCCTTCCGCCGCCCACTGATATCCTTTGATCAACTGTGTGTGTCCGCAGGCTTCTACAGGAATAATAACACCACACCAAGCTGAAACAGAGATAATATGAGAGATTTCGACTGGAGTGACTAATGTGCCATTTACTGTGGATACAAGAGGATATTTGTAAGAACCGGTGTAGGTTGTGATGTGCTCGGGTTGCCAGATCGGCTCGGGGTCCTGCGCCTGTCGATGACTTCACACTACGGCATCTCCACTTGGACAAACTACATTGTGCCCCATTTAATAAGAGTCAGATTTGCTCGGTTTAAAGCCCCTTACGGTTGTCTTTATTTCTGTTTGTACATTCAATTCACCTCAAACCTTTGTCTCCATATAGTACAGAAAATTACAACTTACTGTACTGTAATTTTGAGATAGCTTTAATTGCATATGTTAACTTTTCTAAATGAAAAAGAAAAAAAATTCACCTCGAACCTTCGTCTCCATATAGTACAGAGAATTAAAACTTACTGTACTGTAATTTTGAGATGGCTTTAATTGCATATGTTAACTTTTCTAAATGAAAAAGAAAAAAAAGATGTATTCAGGATCTCTATTTATCAATAGATATGTTTGCTTTTATCCCTTTCTTCAAGTAGTGAGAGATTTCTTCGTAAAATTCATCCATGTTTTCTCCGGAGAACTACAATCCCGTGAAAACTGTTTTGTAATTCATCTGGACCAACTACAATCTTCTACATCATCCTGCCAACTTCCAGCCAATCATATAGCGTAACGTCATCGACAGGCGCAGGACCCCGAGCATTTTCCACACCTACACCGCCAGGTTACTCGAAATCGCTCACATTATCTTTGTTCTAGCTTGTTGCAGTATTATCCTTCTAGAAGCCTGTTTTTAAATTTTAAACTTAATTTTTTAAATTTTTAACCATATATTTATTGCATTTTAACCTTTTGGATTTTTGCATGTAGTCCTTTTACTCAAAACAACCATCACATTATTTAAACTATTTAACCAAACCACTCCTAATGTGCAAGCCCGCAAACGCAACACACCACTCACACATGGTCAGTCCCAAATCAACAGTAAATGATCAATCAATCAATCAAAACCGAACTTCACCGTGCGCCCACACGTGCCAAAACTTACTTAACGTGCTCTGAAATCAAAATGTCTGCTAAACCGAACACTAACATGCCATCCATCCAAACAGTTCATAACATAAAGATCTATAATGTCCATATAAACACAAAGTTTGCTGACGCTCAAGCCAGCACCATAGCAGAAAACACCCCATCAGCAAAGAAAACAAGTTCATAGTTCAGCGGTCTTACTGGCTGCCTCTTCGTTTTTTTTTTAACACACATCCCTACACAATTCTTCAGCTGATGAGTGCTAATCAGCTGCTGTGTCTCCTCCTTTAGCGCTGCTCACCTGCAGCGTCGTTTCCATCACCAGAAGCTGTCCCCAAGTTTCAGAGTCCCCGGTATGCTTGCACCCAGGAAATGTTCCCCTTCTGGTTCACGAAACCTATTCATTTTTAATGTCTTTTAATGCCTCTCTGATTCAAGTTCTAATGAAAAAAGGAAACTTAACATCATTAATCCCACTTAACTTATCAATCTGTAGTTTTACTTGACAGGGATTGAGGGGCAGGTCTTCTGAAAGCATATTTTTTCTATTAGGACCACCTCTCTGCACTAGCCACCTCTCCAGACTCAACGAAGCCTCATCTAGGATGGAGAGTCTTGATGAAGAGAGAAGGAATGCAAAAGATCGAGAGCGAAGGGCAAAAAACACAGTGCAGATCTGAAGGCAAAAAAGCTCATTAGATAGATAGTCATTTATTGTCATTGCATTGTAAAAATACAGTGAAATGCGTACGTATGCACCGCCCCATGCTATCTCAGTAAGTAGCATTCAGTAGTCTCCTGTTGATCAGGCAGTGTTTCGTTGCAGTTACTGGCAGTTGTTGTTAGCTTTTAAGCTAGCCAGGAGTTTTAGTTGAGACTGAGGTCTTCTTTTCAACTTTATTGGGTTCCTGTTGATGGAAATTTCCTGTTCTTTCTCTCAAAGGTGTCCTGGACCATTCATCTTCTTTGTTTTCACAGGTTTCAACATATGTCGTGAACTTAATTGTGAAATAACTCTACAAGTCCAAGATATAACTTAAGAGTGCCAATTTCATTAATGAAGAGCTGAAAGAAAGACTCGATTTATACTCAGGGAAAATGAAAAAGGGAAAACATTTGATGGATTTAAAGGTGCAGTTGGTAACATTTTGGCACACAGCCAGCTGGATTGAGATTTGAAAACCAGAACAGCCCCTCCCAACCTGTTTCTCTCTAAGATCACTCCCTCATTCCTGTGAGCCCCTCCCACAAAACTATGCCCTCGACCGGTTAAAACATGGCGCCCGCCAGTATCAAAACACTACAGTGTGCGGCCTACCGAAACGTTTCTTGAAGACGATGAGCAAAACACAGAAACCTATAGCTGCGACAATGTCTGATTCTGAGCTAAGTTTTTAATGTCATATAATAATTACAATTTGAGCTCATCTCTGTCTGCCGAGCTTTTACATATCACTGATTTGAACAACGATAATTGATAGAAACAAAGCTCAATTAGCGTATATCAGCCAAGCAATCGATCATTTACTTGGACAACGTTAGCAGCTAGCCGGCTAGTTATCACGACAAATAAATAAACCAAGTTTTTAATTAGCTTTTTTTTGGCGCTATCAGGCCCGAATCAGAGCTCTGTCATTTGAGCAGGAGGTCATGGTGAGATGCCTGGAAAGAGATCCAAGCATGATCTTCGACGTTTTAGCAGTGTCCACACCAGCTCAACCAGCCATCGAACTATCGCAGGACCCAACAGGCCAGCCTGGTCCTAGTGTACCTTTGTCAATCTGGTGTGTCTGTGGGGAGATGCCTACAGTGTTAGAAAAGAAATGCTGAGGCCTCTGTATTTCCATGCTTCCACACATGGAAGGCTACATTATCCACAGTGGGGTGTTGTGACTGGCAAGGAGATTGTGGAATGATGTTCGTGCCATGGTTGATCGCCCTGACCCTGTCGAGGACAATAAACAATTCAGGTTTGCTGTTTATAGACAATACGTTTTGTGGCAGTATGGAGCACTAAGAAGAGGGCACAGAGTTGTAATCCCTAGCTACTGTGTCTGGCAGATTAGAGACGCATATCCTGACCCTCAAGGGTACTATGTGGGCTTCATCCTCAGGAGGGTATGACTCTTGATACACCCTAGGAGCCCTGTGGAGGCAATGTTTAGTACTTTTTGCTGTACAGTTGTTTTATTTCTTAAAAATTTATATTATGATACGCTTGATTTTTTTGTGTGCACTGGTGTTAACTGTTTGCTAAATTTGAAGTGATTTTATCTATATTCAATCGCACCCCACTGAGTGTGGTGCATGTTTACATTAAGCAGAACTTTTTTTTTGTAATGAGTAGTATTTGCTGAGAAAAAATTGAAGTGAATGTTTGCAGTCATACATTTCTATCGTTGCACTATTACATTGTTGACTGTTTAACTTTTGATATCAATACTTCTTATTATTTGCTATTGTTGCAGTGTTTTTATTTTTGTATGACTGTGCTGTTTTCCATTGTTTACATTATTGTTTACTTGAATTTTCAACAGCAATAAATACCTTTCACTTTCTTTCTTCTTGTTTTTCTTTCTGCCATTTACACATTTTATGCTGGTGTTCAGCCTAGAAGTGAATAGAAGTGAATATTATTTGTCTGAAATGAGTAGTTTTTACTGAAGAAATAAGAAACAAACCCAAAGTCACTATCTTCTAGCTTTAGAAAGCCTTTAATTACTCTGTATAGTAATGTGTAGAATTTAACACACTTCAACATGTTTAGGAATTAGGAATCCAGCGTTGATTAGGATTTCAGAAGGTTTGAATTACTCATAAAGACTTGATGCAGGGCCATTTGGAGGTCTACATGTCACCCTGATATGAAAATACAATTTTCCTATACATTAGATCTTAGTGTTTTCTAAACTATATGAGAATCTTATACTCTAATTTGGCTTCATTCTTTCAAGTTTGCAAAACTGGAGTTTTATAAAGTACATGCAATTTTCTATAGAGTTATGACTGTATCTACGTAGAGTAAATTTCAACCCTGAAGACATACTTGATGGTTCTTAAAAACATTATTTGAACAAATGAAAACATTTGATTCTCAGTTACATCAAACATCACTGTCATATTGTGTAAGATAAAATCAAAAAGTGCAATGGTGCAATACAGACAAAATTTGGTCAAAATGTTTTTTATTGAAAAAACAGGAGACGATTTTGTACATTTTTTTTTTTTTTTACACAAAAGGGCAGGTCTGTAAGACCACAAAGTTTTAGGCCAGGTTCCTTGCTTTTGTCCAAGGTTGATCCTTACTCAGCACATTCAGTGCCTTTGCCAGGTCCCATGCAATTGTCCAAGTTGGATCATTTTACTGCTTTTCTTGTCCTTGTCCTGTTGAGAGACAATCCCAGTTATTGTACGGTATAAATATTGATATAGACAAAACATAGAAAGGTATATAAAAAGAACCCCAAACTGATCATACCGAGTCCTCTGCTGACTTGTGTCCTTGGCAGATCCTGGGTCGTAGGAGGAGGGATGCTTGCCAGCACCTCATACTGCCTTGGATCATTAGACCGCATTGCTCTTTTACGAGGCAAGACCTGGTCAGCATCCAGCCTGTAGATCCGGTATGTATCCATACTCCTTGGCTACCTTTATGGTGTACAGTCTCCAAGTTGTTGACTTTTTGTTGTACAGCTTCTTGTACCTTATATAAAAGAGAAGTAGGAATAAGTTATCACATTCTCAAGAATGCCTACATGACATCTACACTGTAAGTATCAAAACATTATTCCCTCATCTATTCAAGGAAAAATGTTTAAAACCCACATCAAAGACCCATCCTCCTTTTGCTTGGCTGGCCTGTGGACATGGTGGTTGTAGTCCAGCACAGCAAGAAGGGTACAGGCTTCGTAAACCGGAGGAGTGAAGCCGAAACGCTTGCTGGCATACATTAAAATGTGGTTGTCGAAGGATTCCAACTCCGCTGTTGACCTAATAATATAGAGGACATGGACATATTTCTACAATTTTATTAAATTTTGTTTTTAAATATGATAAATAAATTTAGATTCAATGTGTTTTACATACCTGAAACTGAGGTACTTCTCAACCTTCTTGAGGAATCGCTTATCAAGCACAATCTCAGAAAGTGCCTGAAAGGCCTCTGAGTGGCAATCGATCCATTCCTTCTCTCTGTCTGCTAACGGGCCATGGTCACAGCAGTCAAAGGCCCATTCATGCACCCCAGTGACATGCTGAAGGACTCCAGTCCATTTATCCTACAGTAGAATACAATGTTGTAATTTTTCTTACAATGTGAAGCACATGATGAATGACAGCTGCATTTTTTTTTACAAAAGACATAGTGGCCACACAGGAGGAAAATATTACAACAACATTTGAGAAATGTTCATGAACATCCATTTTACAAGGATTGCTTTTATATTTCTTTTTGTTTAGTGAACTATGGAATAAAATTATTAAATAAAAGAGGGATATTAGATGGTTATTTTCACCTGGTACAGAGATACAAAAGGGTGTTTAACCACCACTAGGCCCTGATGTATTAATAATACCTAGAAATTTAGTTTACAAGGAAAATGTAAACTAAACCTAAATTTAAAGGCTCTCCTATTTATCAACCATGCGTAAGCCGGTTATAAATGAGTAGGTATGACGACCCCACCTATTATATTTCCACATTGCCTGATTTTCTCCTTGTATTATTCCCGCCGTGTTTTCCCTCTCTCAGGTGTGTGGAGTCAGCATCAGGGTGGGGCTGTGAGGAGTCGTCAGCTGATTGCAGGGCTGAGCATGGCCTTTAGACGGGCCTTTTGTTTGGTTTGACCCACATTTCACCACAATCACACCACACTTTCACTCATCTATACAATCCAGACATGACTGATGGCTCACATCTATATAGCACATTAGTTATTTGATAAGTTTGACCATTTGTTGCAAATAAACAAAATTTTTTAAACTGTGTGTGGACTCCCTCTTTTGTTACTTTCCTGAGCCCAGTCGTAACCATGGTAACATCTATGCTGGGACATCTTGCATGATTTAACCAGCTGACTTTTGTACATTATTCGAATAACACTCCCAGTTGATTTGAAACAGTATCATATTAGTACTAATACATGATTCAAAGATCAATAGAGGCTATGAATAGATCCCACATGATTCGTTTGGTGTGCACTGGTATTAGCTGATAATACTTCCAGGTTTTAATGGTCAGCTTGATTGTGCTTCATGTGACCAGAGCTACCACTTGCTTCGATAAAAAAACGGGGGGGGGGGGCTGGTGATTCCCTCTGAGGGTACAGTAAAGCTGAGCGTTTATCCACCAGCAGACTTGAAGGCATCCCTGATCACTCAGTTTGTCCACAGTTGGCTCATATTGGTGTGAAAGATGTGTTTGTTCAAGGTAACACATTCAGGACACACAATTTGGCATTGACAACCATCATTTTGTGCTCATCTCAATGCACCACATGGCCAAACTTCACACTCTAAAATTACAAAGTAGGAACACAAGAAAAAAGCTGTGCAAGACAGTTGTATTTGAAGGCTACTAGCACTTGGCTTTTTAACTTGGGGCCTTCACAAATTTGACGGGCCATCATAGACCTCAGTGATTAAAGCATAGATGTCAAACTCAAGGCCTGGGGGCCAAATCTGGCCCGTGGAACGATTATATCTGGCCCACGAGATCAGATCATATTTGTATTATAACTGGCCCACCAGTATGAGGTCTGCAGTTTTCCTCCAGTATAATAATGTAAACTTCAACTTGATTATTCAAAATATCCTTGTTAAGCCATAAAAATCTGAAAAAGTACAGAGTAAGATTTCATAAAAATTCAAGAATGTGGGAAAAAAAAACTAATTTGTGTTTCATTTCATGTTTTTAATTTTGCATTTCAAGATTATGACTCAAACTTATGATTTTGACTTTTCATTTCATGCTTTGACCTTTTCAACTCATAATTTGGACTTTATGTTATATTCTTACATTTTAGATTCCCAATTTTAAACCTTTAGTAATATTTTGACCTTTTCAACTCCTTACTTTGGCTTTATAATCCCATATTTTGACTTTTAAAAAACATGATTTCAATTTTTTTTTCTTATATTTTGACATTTTAAATGATCAACTTTTCACTTTTTATATCATATTTTGACCTTTTCACTCCCAATTTTAAATTTAAGTCTTTTTTTTTCTTTTAAAGCCATCATTTTGAATTCTAGTTCATATTTTGACAGGGTCGTTGGTTCGCTTCCCGGTCAGGGCCAGGGCCTTTCTGTGTGAAGTTTGCATGTTCTCCTCGTGCATGCGTGGGTTCTCTCTCCGGGTTCTCCGGCTTCCTAAATTGCTGGTAGGTGTGAATGTGAGTGTGCCCTGTTGTCTGTCTCTATATGTCAGCCCTGCAATTGACTGGCGGCCAGTCAACAGCTGGGATAGGCTCCAGCCCTCCTGCGACCTGGAACGGAATAAGCGGTATAGAAAATGGATGGATGGAAAAACATGATTTCAATTCTTTTTCTTATATTTTGACATTTTAATTAACTATTTCTTACTTTTTGTATTAGAGAGAATCACCAGCCCATCATCCTTTTTTTAATCGAAGCAGGTGGTAGGCAAGGATCTCCATTACTTGTGCTACTAGGGAGGCCTCAGTGAGCAGCCAGTCCCACTCATCACAGATAGCAAGTATTTGTTCTAGAAGTGCCTTGATATTTGCAGCCTCAGTATCAAGAGAGATGTCTTCTGCCTGAATAATTAGGTTTCCAATCTCAATACACAGTAGGAACTTCCGCCACAGAGCGAGGAGTACCACTGCATCAAAGGTCTTGAAATATTTCTTCAGGCCTTGGGCTTCAGACCTAGCTTCATTTGTTCGATTTTAAGCGGCTGTGATGCAGTCCAGGGCTTCTATAATGGATGGTAAATGAGTTGCCACAATTCTCACAGCAGCAATGAGTGAACTTGTGTCTGAGAGACGAAGGGTTGAGCATCCCATTTTGTCTTTCAAAAATGGCCCACCACTCTGGATTGGCTTAAAAGAACGTGCAGATGGTTAACAGCTGAAGGGAGACAACTGAGCTGCATGTATACCCACCAGGTTGAAGAGGAGGGGAATCAGGGGGAGACTTTAGCAAGTAGATTGGCATATAATATCTGCACTTGTACTCCTTTTACCTTTCCTGACATAGTGGCTCCATTGCCATAGCCTTGACCTCTACAGTCATCTAATGGTATGAAGAAAATTGTCATTATGCACATCATCCAAAGATTTGCCCCTGAATGGAAGATTTCTCGATGCCAAATAAATTATCACATCTGAAAGCCTCTCTAAAAACAACTTATTCTCTTCTGTTTCTGCCTGCAGTTGTTGAAAGTGACAGTCAACTCCTTTCCTCCCAATAATGAATCCTGAAGGCATTCCCATTCTAAATACTACTCCTTATGGGAATTACTCTTCTCTGGTTCTGGAAGTTTTCTGTTTAGTTTTTGCCATTTAAGTTCTGCCACTTTCAATCCATCCTTGCTGTTCACTGCACTTTTGGATGGCGTTAACACCTCATGAGTGAACAGAACACAGGGGATGCAGTACAGGGCCTCCAAACTTTCACTGTAAAAAAGCCAATCTCTTCTCGTTTTCTCACGGCCATTGGCTGTCTTCAAATACTAAAGGTATTTTGGAAATGGCTTACCTTATCCTTATTCTTCAGAGGCATTTCTGGTAGGTTTTCATTCTTATAGGCCAGGTTGTGAACAACTGTCTCTCTGTATTAGTGAACTTCTCTGGCCATAATGGTGGGTCAAGTGGCTAAAATTCCTCTGCATTTCCCTCACTTTCACCTCCATTTTCTGTCAATTCCTCCTCTTGACAACCCTTAGAAAAAAACCTTAATTTTCCAACTGATTTTTTTTGGTGGAGTGTTCACATTGGCTGTTCAGCTTTAGATTGCAGTCAATTATCACAGCTTAGTATACCTGGCTATAGTGCCACATTATGTAATAACGCCCCATTATGTAATAACCCTAACCCTAGGACTTAAGGTGGGCTCCAGGGTATACCCTACTACCTTGCCCTAACCCTAACCGCTTAGTGGCTTACAAAATGACTTGAAAATGTATTACATTATTACATAATGGCGAGTTATTACATAATGTGGCGCTACATGGGCTAAAAGTTTTTTTTTTTTTTTAATTGGGACTTATTTTTTTACATTAAAGAATTTTTGTTAAATATTAATGGGCCTGAAAAATAATCTATAATGTTTGATTTTTTTTTACAGCTATGTAACTTGAGTTAAACTTGCTTTATTCAGATAATTAACTTGCCTCACAAATTCATGCAGCAGAACATCAGCTCCATTGGAAAGCTTGGGGAAACAGCCTACCTGTCAATAGAACCCTTTGGTCAACTGGGGCAACACCAGACTATGTGTAGCCGACTAATGTTAGTCCAAACATAATATAAACTTTCCTACCAACTGAACATTAGTTAAAGGGGTGTAAATGTGCCTCTTATGTCTTTTGCTGTTAGTAAAACTCGAGATATCCTCTAAAGAGAAGGCAGTCTTCTGGAGAAAAGCAGCAGGAAAGAAGATGGACTTGTTTTATTTTTCTAAAGCTCATCCACCCATAAACAGAGCCTTCAGAAAGAGAAGCAACAGCCAGAACAGCAGCAGATACAACCAGAGCTGGGGCCAAGCAGAGCCCCGTGGGGAGCTGCCTCATATACAGTGGGTGCACTTTTGAAGACCCTGTAAGGTGAAATTCAAAATTTCTCTTAAATTTCAAATTTGGGACTGAATTTTGGATCTAGACCATTAGAAATTTATTCACATTTTTCCTGGTTGGGTTTAATAGAGTGGTGCAGGAAAAAGTCCTAAAAAGCAGAAGTAAGTTAGCATTTTAGCACTTCTGGTTCCCTCGTCTGAAAGTCTATGGGATTTTTGAATGCGTTTTCAGTTTTCATTAAGGTCTGTGGTGAACACAAGCTCAAGAGATTTTAATGTTTTATCCTACGACATAAAACACATCTGAAACATGCCCCACCTTTAAATTGTGTATATTTTCATGTCTTAACAAAGGCAGTTGCTAAAAGATAGCTAACAAGGACTACAGTATTTGTCGGGAAGATTATACATCATCATCTGAAGCGCTGCAACTGAGCCTGCTGCTCAGTGATGATGTAAAATTCAGTTGACCGTGTCGTAGTTCAGTATAGCTTGACGTTAGCTTTTTACTTTCGTCAGTTAGATTAACGAACCAGAAATGATGCTTCACTATAAATCTATGAAGATTATCTTCATGAACAAAATGTGTAAGTTTCATAAACTTTTATTGGACACAGAGCTTATTTTCAGCAATAATCCGAAAGCCCATTGAAAATCCCATAGGTCAATGCCCAGGGAATCCATGCAATGCGAACTTCCGGGTTTGCCTACAAATTACAACACGACTGCATTACTCTATTTGGGCAGGGCAAGAGTTACCCCAGCCCCTTAAAGCTACAATGATAAAAAATCACAGAGCAATTCATCTAGTAATGTCTGTTGTTAGCTGATGTCACTGCCTTCATTGAAAGTTAACAGTTAGTTTAATGCCGTTTTTGTTCATTGTGAGGTAAATTTGCCAAATCCATCAGCCACGGTGGTCTATGATCTTTAAAAGCACCATTTCAGAGAGATTAGAGCCAGAAACCAGACTTTGTATCTTCTCAGGCACAGAGCCAGGCAGCTGTGCTGTGAAACAGGTCACATTAGGGTTAAGAGGCAGGCATATAGCATGAGTGCTTTCCTCCATTCAGAATGTAGCATTTTTTAAAAACGTATTTCTTGTGAGTGGGCGTTGCTTCAGCTCATGCAACTGACAGACCCACACCGTCCTGGAGCAGAATTTAATGCCTCATTTTTCATGATGTTGAAGTTTGATTTTATAAACTTAGAGACGTTTTATCTGACTGAAATTTGACCTTGGGGTTATTAACACAGTGGCCTATCATACAGCACACCTAAATACAGATTTATTTCGCTTTACAGGGTCTTTAAAAACAAATGGACCACACAATAGCCATTCATCACAAAAGGCACCCTCCCCACCCATTACTGGTGCTCTATATGTTGGGGAGGAAATGCATGTTACCACAAGGGTGTAGCAGATATTGTATGGCATATGGGGGGTAAGGGCCACCAGGACAAACAGCAGGCAAATTTTCAGTGCTTGCCTTCCTCTGTTGGAGGCATGACTGATCAAGAAGCTAAGGTAGGCTGCACCACACAGCCTAATATGACAATATAAATACTCTAAACAGGCCCTTTCCACATCCTGTTAGAATATTTGTTAGTGCATTTGCTGCCAGGAAGAAATCAGGGGGCAAAACTGTTTTTTCTTGCAGAAGATGGCCACATTGCTTATTCAGCACAATGTACCATTGGCTGTGACAGACCATTTAGGGCCTCTTATGAATGAATGTTTCAGGGATTCAAAAACAGCCCGAGATTTTAAGTGGGCCAGAACAAAGACAACCTACATTATAAATGACTGCGTTTACATGGACTTGAGTATCCCGTTTTCTGTCAGGTTTTTTTGAGTATCCTGTTTTCTCTTTGTTCATGCATACACCTGCAGAAACCGGGATATTACAGTATCCAGTTTTTGCTACCTGGAGAACTCCAAAAGAAAACGGGATACTGTGCCATGTATATGCAGTATGCCGTTTTCTGGCTGCTGTAGACTTACGTGCGCAGGTGCAACTTTGAACTTAATTTAACTTCAGATACTGTAAATACTGCGTCTGTCTGGGTGGCGGAGGATCAGCTAATCTCTGCCCGGAGAGAGTGACAGTTGAGCGACTGTGTCTGCAGAGGATCAGTCTGTGACGGCAGTCAAAACGCTCTGATATTTATATAAAATGTGAACTGAACAGTTTAAATTTTCAGCCATGAATGAAACGTGAGCATAGTTTACTGAGAATGACAGCTTATGCCATGAGTTAGAGCAGTGGTTCTCCATCTTTTTTTTCAGTCATGTACCCCCTAAACAGCGCAAAGCTTTTTGGCCAAAAAGGAAGACATTAAAGAGTGCTGTGGCAGCTGTCTGATTTATCAAACTTTGTAACTGATAAACAATTATAAATTACAAATATTTTTTCCAAACATTTTAAATGTTAAAAATGCACGACTAAATTCATGGCACATCTTCTCATCACTAAATGTGGGAATTCAAATTAATGTATTGAAAACAGTGACTGAAAAGGCATAAAACCATTTAAATCCAGAAGTGTGCAAAACTCTGCTCGGCTGCAGTGGTCTCTCTGGAACAATTTGGAAATATAAACATAGAGCTAGAAAGAACTAAAAACCTATAAATAATTAACTAATTATAAAAAAAGACAGCTTAGTGCCCCTTTTTGGGATCATAATAAAGATCTCCTCTCAAACTGAAATCATGAACTTAGTTATAGATCAGCATTTCTTCACAAAAATGAATAATGAACCTTTTTATGAATGGAGTGATTGTGAATACAGTGATTGACAGGCATGTGCCAGTGTGGGTCAAACCATCCCGCCATGGGGGAGACTCTGGGTTTTAGGGTCATTAAATTTGATTCATTTGCAAAATATAAACTCCACTTCAAAAACTTGAGGTCCTTACACTCCAGTCGCAATTTTTTCGTGCAAATTATTCACACAAAATATTTACATTTCGAACCTGTAGTGAATCAATGCAAGCTTCCTCACCTGCAACATCATTTCGCAGCGTGACATTGCTGCAGATACTTTTTTCAAAGTTTCGCTCCGATGAGCGCACATGGTGGTGGTGCCGATTTTTAAGGCAGACAGAGGAACAAAAACGTCTTCCTCTCTAACACCACCTGATATTTGTCCTCTCCTCATATCTGTCTGTAGTCAGTTCTTGTGTTTTTGCCTCATGTAGCATGGTAGCATGGCAGCAGGCAGCCCGACATGTCCACATGAGCGCAAATGCGCTACTCACACAGCTGGAGCTGTTTCTAAAACTAACAGGACTTTATTCCAGTGAAATATTTACCAACACAGTCTCCTCTGACCTCAGAAATACTACTTATAAATTCTACGGATCAACCAGCTCACTGAAATTACTGCTCTGACCAGTCTGGAACACAAACAGGTGAGCCAATCTGTGCACTGTAGGTGAGTTAACTCCTCACAACCCTCAGCTGTGCCCTTATTACTATTATTGACCATAGAATGAATGAAAAGTCAGTCCCTCCTTTTACAAACTTGACTGGCACAGTGAATGAAACAGTGAAACTAAAAGGCACTGACCCCCTGCTGTACGTAAAAGTGCTGCGTTACATATGGAGTGAAGGACGGGGGGAGAGAAACCTTTTATCTTCCGCTCCAATAAATACATACTGTTTATCAGAAGACAGAGAAAACACACCGCAGACGTTCGCAGCACGAATGTGATTTTAGAATGTACATTATATACCCACAAAATCGTGTCACTCCTGACATGCATAGAAAGGTGCTACTTTTCTAAAATAACCGGAATATATTTTAAAATCTCACGTACCCCCAGGAGTTCCTTCACATACCCCCAGGGGTATGCGTACCCCCATTTAAGAACCACTGAGTTAGAGCTCTGTGAGCTGAGATGGCGCTCGGTAAGTGAACTGCACAGCCCGTCAACTCCTCCCAGTCCTGACATTTAGAAATGATGACTTTTCCGGTTTTTCAAAATAAAAGTGTATCCTTTTTAAGACCCACTTTGAGCTGCCCCCGTTTTCACAGACTTTTATTTTTAAGTCGTTTCCGGGAAAGTTATTTAGTGAAGTCAGTCGACTGCAAGATGCTTCACTATTTCTTGGTGTCTCTGCAAAACTTTCGTCCTGTTTAATAATAATAATAATAATAATAATAATAATAATAACAATAATAATTGCCTAATAAGTGGTAAAAAATTTAAATATGACGTTATAATAAGCTTATTCATTTGAGATCTCCCTTTCACTCCTTACCATCCTCTCAGTCTCTTTTTTCTGCAGATGCTTTATAAGCAAGCGTTCTATAAATGAGATTAGTTTTGTTTTCTCCTGTTGTGGGAATGAGGTGGGTACCATTTTTGCTGCGTAATGCTGGCATTTAACTGTTTTAAACCCAAAACAACGGGGATGTAATTTTTCTAAAATTTCTGACTTTCTGGTGTTGTAAAATAACATCAACTACCTGCGCAGCTATGATTCAGTGATCAGAAACCAGGATACTACTTTCTCTCATGTATACAGGGATATGAATAACCGGGTTTCTCTGTGCACATGTAAACACAGTATCCCGAATATGATAAAAACCGGGATATGACTCATAACCGGGATACTCAGGTCCATGGAAACACAGTCAATAAGGCATTGGAAACACACTTTGAGAAAGAGCTGGTGGATCAAATGAGAAATGGGGCATACCTTTATCACTCATGGCTCAAATGACAGGTGTTTTCCTGGGATATTGAACCTGATGATTTTGTCTTTCTCCCTCTTCTGTATAACTTATCTTCAACCATGTAAATACAAGTCTGCCTGTGAGAAGAGGAGTCCTTAAACTAATGGTCCTCTAAGCTGTCATTGCAAGAAAGGAGAAAATGAACCCCATAACAGTACAGATCTTTGACATAAATAAAAATAGAGTTACCCACTGTTTTCTGAGGATTTATACAAACTGTTGAACAGCTGAAGTCATCATCAGCAAAATGCATGCTACCTTGTAGGAAAATAGATCCCCATAGAAGAACAGCGTAGATCTCTCCATTCACAATGCTCCTGTCAACACAGGAGCAGAAAACTCCATTGCCTCAAGAATCCTTCATGAAAACCCCAAGTATTTATGTTTATGGTTGCCCATGTCATATAGTGCACAACTCTGCTAAGCATGCTGGGCTGGATTTTCTGGAGGTTTTCTGGAGAAGTCCTGATTGGCAGCAAACAAGTCTAGCAGTTTCCCCATCTGGATATGGATTTGTCCATCAATTCTGCCCCAACATGGACACTCACTTTGGTTGTGAAAGTAGTAAGTGCTTCTTGTTGGGGTAGATTTGCTGGCCTGTGTCTGACATCATAGAGCTTGAATTTGGGAGAACAGTGTGGATTGACATTCTGGGTTCTACAGGCTCTGATGAAGTCCCATGGCTCCAAGCCATGTCATTGTACTTGCTTGTACTCCCTGTGTTTTGTTCCAATTTGAAATGGAGCCAATGGACTTGAGTGTAATGGTGATGAGAATAGCATCAAGCAGTTGATGAGGGCATTGAGCAATTCACGCAACCATTCATGCAAAAGGACTTCAATGATTTGACTTTCACAAGCGTCCTTACAGCCACCAGTGTGGGCGATGAATCGTCAAGGCCATTGAAACCTGTTGACAATGAGGGTGGAGCTGGCCTGGGTGGATGGCAAGACAATATAAGATTGGCAACCCTCCCACTCAGCCACAACTGCAACTGCGACACAAGATGGAAGATGCCAGAAGAAAGTGCTGAAAGAAAATGATTGCCTGCCTGTGATATTGACCCAACCTGAGCATTGCCTTGTCTGTTGTATTGAGAAAGTGCTACTTGTTGGGGCGGTTTGACATGGCACTTGTGACAGGCTGTCCATGAAGATTGTGAAGAGAGAAATCCCAGTCAGATCACCCCAAATGGAGCCACTGATGATTCTTGTGTTCATAAGTGCTTCTCTTTGGGGGTGTCTTGCTTGTGAGTATTTCAGCTGCCATCAGGCCCCAATGGATGTCCTCATGAGCAAGAATTTGGCAGGATTAGTGAGTATGGGCATTCGTAAGCAACATCACCCAAACACATGCACTGACTTGAAAACTCAACGCAGTAAGTGCTACTTGTTGGGGTAATGTTGCTGATCACTGGGATCCAACAGACCCTGCTGAAGAATCCCCAGGATCATGTTTGTGCTCATTTGTCTGATTGCTACAGTACTTTTTGGGGATAATGAATTTGTGTCTACGTCAATAGCATTACCTTAACTTGAGCACTGACTTGCCACTGGGATTCAGTAAGTGCTTCTTGTTGGGGCAGTTTTACTTGACAACAGCAGCTGCAAGATTCACAAGCAAAAATTGTCCAAATGACTCCCAGATCACTCCAAACAGAGCCACTGATGATTCTTGTGTTCATAAGTGCTTCTCTTTGGGGTTGTCTTGGATGTATCAAGTTCCACATGGAGACATGGCATTGAGGCACAATCAGACGTCCTGATTGGCAGCAAACAAGTCTAGCAGTTTCCCCATCTGGATATGGATTTGTCCATCAATTCTGCCCCAACATGGACACTCACTTTGGTTGTGAAAGTAGTAAGTGCTTCTTGTTGGGGTAGATTTGCTGGCCTGTGTCTGACATCATAGAGCTTGAATTTGGGAGAACAGTGTGGATTGACATTCTGGGTTCTACAGGCTCTGATGAAGTCCCATGGCTCCAAGCCATGTCATTGTACTTGCTTGTACTCCCTGTGTTTTGTTCCAATTTGAAATGGAGCCAATGGACTTGAGTGTAATGGTGATGAGAATAGCATCAAGCAGTTGATGAGGGCATTGAGCAATTCACGCAACCATTCATGCAAAGGACTTCAATGATTTGACTTTCACAAGCGTCCCCTTACAGCCACCAGTGTGGACGATGAATCGTCAAGGCCATTGAAACCTGTTGACAATGAGGGTGGAGCTGGCCTGAATTGGATGGCAAGACAATATAAGATTGGCAACCCTCCCACTCAGCCACAACTGCAACTGCGACACAAGATGGAAGATGCCAGAAGAAAGTGCTGAAAGAAAATGATTGCCTGCACTGCCAGCCTGTGATATTGACCCAACCTGAGCATTGCCTTGTCTGTTGTATTGAGAAAGTGCTACTTGTTGGGGCGGTTTGACATGGCACTTGTGACAGGCTGTCCATGAAGATTGTGAAGAGAGAAATCCCAGTCAGATCACCCCAAATGGAGCCACTGATGATTCTTGTGTTCATAAGTGCTTCTCTTTGGGGGTGTCTTGCTTGTGAGTATTTCAGCTGCCATCAGGCCCCAATGGATGTCCTCATGAGCAAGAATTTGGCAGGATTAGTGAGTATGGGCATTCGTAAGCAACATCACCCAAACACATGCACTGACTTGAAAACTCAACGCAGTAAGTGCTACTTGTTGGGGTAATGTTGCTGATCACTGGGATCCAACAGACCCTGCTGAAGAATCCCCAGGATCATGTTTGTGCTCATTTGTCTGATTGCTACAGTACTTTTTGGGGATAATGAATTTGTGTCTACGTCAATAGCATTACCTTAACTTGAGCACTGACTTGCCACTGGGATTCAGTAAGTGCTTCTTGTTGGGGCAGTTTTACTTGACAACAGCAGCTGCAAGATTCACAAGCAAAAATTGTCCAAATGACTCCCAGATCACTCCAAACAGAGCCACTGATGATTCTTGTGTTCATAAGTGCTTCTCTTTGGGGTTGTCTTGGATGTATCAAGTTCCACATGGAGACATGGCATTGAGGCACAATCAGACGTCCTGATTGGCAGCAAACAAGTCTAGCAGTTTCCCCATCTGGATATGGATTTGTCCATCAATTCTGCCCCAACATGGACACTCACTTTGGTTGTGAAAGTAGTAAGTGCTTCTTGTTGGGGTAGATTTGCTGGCCTGTGTCTGACATCATAGAGCTTGAATTTGGGAGAACAGTGTGGATTGACATTCTGGGTTCTACAGGCTCTGATGAAGTCCCATGGCTCCAAGCCATGTCATTGTACTTGCTTGTACTCCCTGTGTTTTGTTCCAATTTGAAATGGAGCCAATGGACTTGAGTGTAATGGTGATGAGAATAGCATCAAGCAGTTGATGAGGGCATTGAGCAATTCACGCAACCATTCATGCAAAGGACTTCAATGATTTGACTTTCACAAGCCCCATTACAGCCACCAGTGTGGACGATGAATCGTCAAGGCCATTGAAACCTGTTGACAATGAGGGTGGAGCTGGCCTGAATTGGATGGCAAGACAATATAAGATTGGCAACCCTCCCACTCAGCCACAACTGCAACTGCGACACAAGATGGAAGATGCCAGAAGAAAGTGCTGAAAGAAAATGATTGCCTGCACTGCCAGCCTGTGATATTGACCCAACCTGAGCATTGCCTTGTCTGTTGTATTGAGAAAGTGCTACTTGTTGGGGCGGTTTGACATGGCACTTGTGACAGGCTGTCCATGAAGATTGTGAAGAGAGAAATCCCAGTCAGATCACCCCAAATGGAGCCACTGATGATTCTTGTGTTCATAAGTGCTTCTCTTTGGGGTGTCTTGCTTGTGAGTATTTCAGCTGCCATCAGGCCCCAATGGATGTCCTCATGAGCAAGAATTTGGCAGGATTAGTGAGTATGGGCATTCGTAAGCAACATCACCCAAACACATGCACTGACTTGAAAACTCAACGCAGTAAGTGCTACTTGTTGGGGTAATGTTGCTGATCACTGGGATCCAACAGACCCTGCTGAAGAATCCCCAGGATCATGTTTGTGCTCATTTGTCTGATTGCTACAGTACTTTTTGGGGATAATGAATTTGTGTCTACGTCAATAGCATTACCTTAACTTGAGCACTGACTTGCCACTGGGATTCAGTAAGTGCTTCTTGTTGGGGCAGTTTTACTTGACAACAGCAGCTGCAAGATTCACAAGCAAAAATTGTCCAAATGACTCCCAGATCACTCCAAACAGAGCCACTGATGATTCTTGTGTTCATAAGTGCTTCTCTTTGGGGTTGTCTTGGATGTATCAAGTTCCACATGGAGACATGGCATTGAGGCACAATCAGACGTCCTGATTGGCAGCAAACAAGTCTAGCAGTTTCCCCATCTGGATATGGATTTGTCCATCAATTCTGCCCCAACATGGACACTCACTTTGGTTGTGAAAGTAGTAAGTGCTTCTTGTTGGGGTAGATTTGCTGGCCTGTGTCTGACATCATAGAGCTTGAATTTGGGAGAACAGTGTGGATTGACATTCTGGGTTCTACAGGCTCTGATGAAGTCCCATGGCTCCAAGCCATGTCATTTGCTTGTACTCCTGTGTTTTGTTCCAATTTGAAATGGAGCCAATGGACTTGAGTGTAATGGTGATGAGAATAGCATCAAGCAGTTGATGAGGGCATTGAGCAATTCACGCAACCATTCATGCAAAGGACTTCAATGATTTGACTTTCACAAGCGTCCCCTTACAGCCACCAGTGTGGACGATGAATCGTCAAGGCCATTGAAACCTGTTGACAATGAGGGTGGAGCTGGCCTGAATTGGATGGCAAGACAATATAAGATTGGCAACCCTCCCACTCAGCCACAACTGCAACTGCGACACAAGATGGAAGATGCCAGAAGAAAGTGCTGAAAGAAAATGATTGCCTGCCTGTGATATTGACCCAACCTGAGCATTGCCTTGTCTGTTGTATTGAGAAAGTGCTACTTGTTGGGGCGGTTTGACATGGCACTTGTGACAGGCTGTCCATGAAGATTGTGAAGAGAGAAATCCCAGTCAGATCACCCCAAATGGAGCCACTGATGATTCTTGTGTTCATAAGTGCTTCTCTTTGGGGTGTCTTGCTTGTGAGTATTTCAGCTGCCATCAGGCCCCAATGGATGTCCTCATGAGCAAGAATTTGGCAGGATTAGTGAGTATGGGCATTCGTAAGCAACATCACCCAAACACATGCACTGACTTGAAAACTCAACGCAGTAAGTGCTACTTGTTGGGGTAATGTTGCTGATCACTGGGATCCAACAGACCCTGCTGAAGAATCCCCAGGATCATGTTTGTGCTCATTTGTCTGATTGCTACAGTACTTTTGGGGATAATGAATTTGTGTCTACGTCAATAGCATTACCTTAACTTGAGCACTGACTTGCCACTGGGATTCAGTAAGTGCTTCTTGTTGGGGCAGTTTTACTTGACAACAGCAGCTGCAAGATTCACAAGCAAAAATTGTCCAAATGACTCCCAGATCACTCCAAACAGAGCCACTGATGATTCTTGTGTTCATAAGTGCTTCTCTTTGGGGTTGTCTTGGATGTATCAAGTTCCACATGGAGACATGGCATTGAGGCACAATCAGACGTCCTGATTGGCAGCAAACAAGTCTAGCAGTTTCCCCATCTGGATATGGATTTGTCCATCAATTCTGCCCCAACATGGACACTCACTTTGGTTGTGAAAGTAGTAAGTGCTTCTTGTTGGGGTAGATTTGCTGGCCTGTGTCTGACATCATAGAGCTTGAATTTGGGAGAACAGTGTGGATTGACATTCTGGGTTCTACAGGCTCTGATGAAGTCCCATGGCTCCAAGCCATGTCATTGTACTTGCTTGTACTCCTGTGTTTTGTTCCAATTTGAAATGGAGCCAATGGACTTGAGTGTAATGGTGATGAGAATAGCATCAAGCAGTTGATGAGGGCATTGAGCAATTCACGCAACCATTCATGCAAAGGACTTCAATGATTTGACTTTCACAAGCGTCCCATTTACAGCCACCAGTGTGGACGATGAATCGTCAAGGCCATTGAAACCTGTTGACAATGAGGGTGGAGCTGGCCTGAATTGGATGGCAAGACAATATAAGATTGGCAACCCTCCCACTCAGCCACAACTGCAACTGCGACACAAGATGGAAGATGCCAGAAGAAAGTGCTGAAAGAAAATGATTGCCTGCACTGCCAGCCTGTGATATTGACCCAACCTGAGCATTGCCTTGTCTGTTGTATTGAGAAAGTGCTACTTGTTGGGGCGGTTTGACATGGCACTTGTGACAGGCTGTCCATGAAGATTGTGAAGAGAGAAATCCCAGTCAGATCCCCCCAAATGGAGCCACTGATGATTCTTGTGTTCATAAGTGCTTCTCTTTGGGGGTGTCTTGCTTGTGAGTATTTCAGCTGCCATCAGGCCCCAATGGATGTCCTCATGAGCAAGAATTTGGCAGGATTAGTGAGTATGGGCATTCGTAAGCAACATCACCCAAACACATGCACTGACTTGAAAACTCAACGCAGTAAGTGCTACTTGTTGGGGTAATGTTGCTGATCACTGGGATCCAACAGACCCTGCTGAAGAATCCCCAGGATCATGTTTGTGCTCATTTGTCTGATTGCTACAGTACTTTTTGGGGATAATGAATTTGTGTCTCAATAGCATTACCTTAACTTGAGCACTGACTTGCCACTGGGATTCAGTAAGTGCTTCTTGTTGGGGCAGTTTTACTTGACAACAGCAGCTGCAAGATTCACAAGCAAAAATTGTCCAAATGACTCCCAGATCACTCCAAACAGAGCCACTGATGATTCTTGTGTTCATAAGTGCTTCTCTTTGGGGTTGTCTTGGATGTATCAAGTTCCACATGGAGACATGGCATTGAGGCACAATCAGACGTCCTGATTGGCAGCAAACAAGTCTAGCAGTTTCCCCATCTGGATATGGATTTGTCCATCAATTCTGCCCCAACATGGACACTCACTTTGGTTGTGAAAGTAGTAAGTGCTTCTTGTTGGGGTAGATTTGCTGGCCTGTGTCTGACATCATAGAGCTTGAATTTGGGAGAACAGTGTGGATTGACATTCTGGGTTCTACAGGCTCTGATGAAGTCCCATGGCTCCAAGCCATGTCATTGTACTTGCTTGTACTCCCTGTGTTTTGTTCCAATTTGAAATGGAGCCAATGGACTTGAGTGTAATGGTGATGAGAATAGCATCAAGCAGTTGATGAGGGCATTGAGCAATTCACGCAACCATTCATGCAAAGGACTTCAATGATTTGACTTTCACAAGCGTCCCCTTACAGCCACCAGTGTGGGCGATGAATCGTCAAGGCCATTGAAACCTGTTGACAATGAGGGTGGAGCTGGCCTGAATTGGATGGCAAGACAATATAAGATTGGCAACCCTCCCACTCAGCCACAACTGCAACTGCGACACAAGATGGAAGATGCCAGAAGAAAGTGCTGAAAGAAAATGATTGCCTGCACTGCCAGCCTGTGATATTGACCCAACCTGAGCATTGCCTTGTCTGTTGTATTGAGAAAGTGCTACTTGTTGGGGCGGTTTGACATGGCACTTGTGACAGGCTGTCCATGAAGATTGTGAAGAGAGAAATCCCAGTCAGATCACCCCAAATGGAGCCACTGATGATTCTTGTGTTCATAAGTGCTTCTCTTTGGGGGTGTCTTGCTTGTGAGTATTTCAGCTGCCATCAGGCCCCAATGGATGTCCTCATGAGCAAGAATTTGGCAGGATTAGTGAGTATGGGCATTCGTAAGCAACATCACCCAAACACATGCACTGACTTGAAAACTCAACGCAGTAAGTGCTACTTGTTGGGGTAATGTTGCTGATCACTGGGATCCAACAGACCCTGCTGAAGAATCCCCAGGATCATGTTTGTGCTCATTTGTCTGATTGCTACAGTACTTTTTGGGGATAATGAATTTGTGTCTACGTCAATAGCATTACCTTAACTTGAGCACTGACTTGCCACTGGGATTCAGTAAGTGCTTCTTGTTGGGGCAGTTTTACTTGACAACAGCAGCTGCAAGATTCACAAGCAAAAATTGTCCAAATGACTCCCAGATCACTCCAAACAGAGCCACTGATGATTCTTGTGTTCATAAGTGCTTCTCTTTGGGGTTGTCTTGGATGTATCAAGTTCCACATGGAGACATGGCATTGAGGCACAATCAGACGTCCTGATTGGCAGCAAACAAGTCTAGCAGTTTCCCCATCTGGATATGGATTTGTCCATCAATTCTGCCCCAACATGGACACTCACTTTGGTTGTGAAAGTAGTAAGTGCTTCTTGTTGGGGTAGATTTGCTGGCCTGTGTCTGACATCATAGAGCTTGAATTTGGGAGAACAGTGTGGATTGACATTCTGGGTTCTACAGGCTCTGATGAAGTCCCATGGCTCCAAGCCATGTCATTGTACTGCTTGTACTCCCTGTGTTTTGTTCCAATTTGAAATGGAGCCAATGGACTTGAGTGTAATGGTGATGAGAATAGCATCAAGCAGTTGATGAGGGCATTGAGCAATTCACGCAACCATTCATGCAAAGGACTTCAATGATTTGACTTTCACAAGCGCCCCTTACAGCCACCAGTGTGGGCGATGAATCGTCAAGGCCATTGAAACCTGTTGACAATGAGGGTGGAGCTGGCCTGAATTGGATGGCAAGACAATATAAGATTGGCAACCCTCCCACTCAGCCACAACTGCAACTGCGACACAAGATGGAAGATGCCAGAAGAAAGTGCTGAAAGAAAATGATTGCCTGCACTGCCAGCCTGTGATATTGACCCAACCTGAGCATTGCCTTGTCTGTTGTATTGAGAAAGTGCTACTTGTTGGGGCGGTTTGACATGGCACTTGTGACAGGCTGTCCATGAAGATTGTGAAGAGAGAAATCCCAGTCAGATCACCCCAAATGGAGCCACTGATGATTCTTGTGTTCATAAGTGCTTCTCTTTGGGGGTGTCTTGCTTGTGAGTATTTCAGCTGCCATCAGGCCCCAATGGATGTCCTCATGAGCAAGAATTTGGCAGGATTAGTGAGTATGGGCATTCGTAAGCAACATCACCCAAACACATGCACTGACTTGAAAACTCAACGCAGTAAGTGCTACTTGTTGGGGTAATGTTGCTGATCACTGGGATCCAACAGACCCTGCTGAAGAATCCCCAGGATCATGTTTGTGCTCATTTGTCTGATTGCTACAGTACTTTTTGGGGATAATGAATTTGTGTCTACGTCAATAGCATTACCTTAACTTGAGCACTGACTTGCCACTGGGATTCAGTAAGTGCTTCTTGTTGGGGCAGTTTTACTTGACAACAGCAGCTGCAAGATTCACAAGCAAAAATTGTCCAAATGACTCCCAGATCACTCCAAACAGAGCCACTGATGATTCTTGTGTTCATAAGTGCTTCTCTTTGGGGTTGTCTTGGATGTATCAAGTTCCACATGGAGACATGGCATTGAGGCACAATCAGACGTCCTGATTGGCAGCAAACAAGTCTAGCAGTTTCCCCATCTGGATATGGATTTGTCCATCAATTCTGCCCCAACATGGACACTCACTTTGGTTGTGAAAGTAGTAAGTGCTTCTTGTTGGGGTAGATTTGCTGGCCTGTGTCTGACATCATAGAGCTTGAATTTGGGAGAACAGTGTGGATTGACATTCTGGGTTCTACAGGCTCTGATGAAGTCCCATGGCTCCAAGCCATGTCATTGTACTTGCTTGTACTCCCTGTGTTTTGTTCCAATTTGAAATGGAGCCAATGGACTTGAGTGTAATGGTGATGAGAATAGCATCAAGCAGTTGATGAGGGCATTGAGCAATTCACGCAACCATTCATGCAAAGGACTTCAATGATTTGACTTTCAAGCGCCCCTTACAGCCACCAGTGTGGACGATGAATCGTCAAGGCCATTGAAACCTGTTGACAATGAGGGTGGAGCTGGCCTGAATTGGATGGCAAGACAATATAAGATTGGCAACCCTCCCACTCAGCCACAACTGCAACTGCGACACAAGATGGAAGATGCCAGAAGAAAGTGCTGAAAGAAAATGATTGCCTGCACTGCCAGCCTGTGATATTGACCCAACCTGAGCATTGCCTTGTCTGTTGTATTGAGAAAGTGCTACTTGTTGGGGCGGTTTGACATGGCACTTGTGACAGGCTGTCCATGAAGATTGTGAAGAGAGAAATCCCAGTCAGATCACCCCAAATGGAGCCACTGATGATTCTTGTGTTCATAAGTGCTTCTCTTTGGGGGTGTCTTGCTTGTGAGTATTTCAGCTGCCATCAGGCCCCAATGGATGTCCTCATGAGCAAGAATTTGGCAGGATTAGTGAGTATGGGCATTCGTAAGCAACATCACCCAAACACATGCACTGACTTGAAAACTCAACGCAGTAAGTGCTACTTGTTGGGGTAATGTTGCTGATCACTGGGATCCAACAGACCCTGCTGAAGAATCCCCAGGATCATGTTTGTGCTCATTTGTCTGATTGCTACAGTACTTTTTGGGGATAATGAATTTGTGTCTACGTCAATAGCATTACCTTAACTTGAGCACTGACTTGCCACTGGGATTCAGTAAGTGCTTCTTGTTGGGGCAGTTTTACTTGACAACAGCAGCTGCAAGATTCACAAGCAAAAATTGTCCAAATGACTCCCAGATCACTCCAAACAGAGCCACTGATGATTCTTGTGTTCATAAGTGCTTCTCTTTGGGGTTGTCTTGGATGTATCAAGTTCCACATGGAGACATGGCATTGAGGCACAATCAGACGTCCTGATTGGCAGCAAACAAGTCTAGCAGTTTCCCCATCTGGATATGGATTTGTCCATCAATTCTGCCCCAACATGGACACTCACTTTGGTTGTGAAAGTAGTAAGTGCTTCTTGTTGGGGTAGATTTGCTGGCCTGTGTCTGACATCATAGAGCTTGAATTTGGGAGAACAGTGTGGATTGACATTCTGGGTTCTACAGGCTCTGATGAAGTCCCATGGCTCCAAGCCATGTCATTGTACTTGCTTGTACTCCCTGTGTTTTGTTCCAATTTGAAATGGAGCCAATGGACTTGAGTGTAATGGTGATGAGAATAGCATCAAGCAGTTGATGAGGGCATTGAGCAATTCACGCAACCATTCATGCAAAGGACTTCAATGATTTGACTTTCACAAGCGTCCCCTTACAGCCACCAGTGTGGACGATGAATCGTCAAGGCCATTGAAACCTGTTGACAATGAGGGTGGAGCTGGCCTGAATTGGATGGCAAGACAATATAAGATTGGCAACCCTCCCACTCAGCCACAACTGCAACTGCGACACAAGATGGAAGATGCCAGAAGAAAGTGCTGAAAGAAAATGATTGCCTGCACTGCCAGCCTGTGATATTGACCCAACCTGAGCATTGCCTTGTCTGTTGTATTGAGAAAGTGCTACTTGTTGGGGCGGTTTGACATGGCACTTGTGACAGGCTGTCCATGAAGATTGTGAAGAGAGAAATCCCAGTCAGATCACCCCAAATGGAGCCACTGATGATTCTTGTGTTCATAAGTGCTTCTCTTTGGGGGTGTCTTGCTTGTGAGTATTTCAGCTGCCATCAGGCCCCAATGGATGTCCTCATGAGCAAGAATTTGGCAGGATTAGTGAGTATGGGCATTCGTAAGCAACATCACCCAAACACATGCACTGACTTGAAAACTCAACGCAGTAAGTGCTACTTGTTGGGGTAATGTTGCTGATCACTGGGATCCAACAGACCCTGCTGAAGAATCCCCAGGATCATGTTTGTGCTCATTTGTCTGATTGCTACAGTACTTTTTGGGGATAATGAATTTGTGTCTACGTCAATAGCATTACCTTAACTTGAGCACTGACTTGCCACTGGGATTCAGTAAGTGCTTCTTGTTGGGGCAGTTTTACTTGACAACAGCAGCTGCAAGATTCACAAGCAAAAATTGTCCAAATGACTCCCAGATCACTCCAAACAGAGCCACTGATGATTCTTGTGTTCATAAGTGCTTCTCTTTGGGGTTGTCTTGGATGTATCAAGTTCCACATGGAGACATGGCATTGAGGCACAATCAGACGTCCTGATTGGCAGCAAACAAGTCTAGCAGTTTCCCCATCTGGATATGGATTTGTCCATCAATTCTGCCCCAACATGGACACTCACTTTGGTTGTGAAAGTAGTAAGTGCTTCTTGTTGGGGTAGATTTGCTGGCCTGTGTCTGACATCATAGAGCTTGAATTTGGGAGAACAGTGTGGATTGACATTCTGGGTTCTACAGGCTCTGATGAAGTCCCATGGCTCCAAGCCATGTCATTGTACTTGCTTGTACTCCCTGTGTTTTGTTCCAATTTGAAATGGAGCCAATGGACTTGAGTGTAATGGTGATGAGAATAGCATCAAGCAGTTGATGAGGGCATTGAGCAATTCACGCAACCATTCATGCAAAGGACTTCAATGATTTGACTTTCACAAGCGTCCCCTTACAGCCACCAGTGTGGACGATGAATCGTCAAGGCCATTGAAACCTGTTGACAATGAGGGTGGAGCTGGCCTGAATTGGATGGCAAGACAATATAAGATTGGCAACCCTCCCACTCAGCCACAACTGCAACTGCGACACAAGATGGAAGATGCCAGAAGAAAGTGCTGAAAGAAAATGATTGCCTGCACTGCCAGCCTGTGATATTGACCCAACCTGAGCATTGCCTTGTCTGTTGTATTGAGAAAGTGCTACTTGTTGGGGCGGTTTGACATGGCACTTGTGACAGGCTGTCCATGAAGATTGTGAAGAGAGAAATCCCAGTCAGATCACCCCAAATGGAGCCACTGATGATTCTTGTGTTCATAAGTGCTTCTCTTTGGGGGTGTCTTGCTTGTGAGTATTTCAGCTGCCATCAGGCCCCAATGGATGTCCTCATGAGCAAGAATTTGGCAGGATTAGTGAGTATGGGCATTCGTAAGCAACATCACCCAAACACATGCACTGACTTGAAAACTCAACGCAGTAAGTGCTACTTGTTGGGGTAATGTTGCTGATCACTGGGATCCAACAGACCCTGCTGAAGAATCCCCAGGATCATGTTTGTGCTCATTTGTCTGATTGCTACAGTACTTTTTGGGGATAATGAATTTGTGTCTACGTCAATAGCATTACCTTAACTTGAGCACTGACTTGCCACTGGGATTCAGTAAGTGCTTCTTGTTGGGGCAGTTTTACTTGACAACAGCAGCTGCAAGATTCACAAGCAAAATTGTCCAAATGACTCCCAGATCACTCCAAACAGAGCCACTGATGATTCTTGTGTTCATAAGTGCTTCTCTTTGGGGTTGTCTTGGATGTATCAAGTTCCACATGGAGACATGGCATTGAGGCACAATCAGACGTCCTGATTGGCAGCAAACAAGTCTAGCAGTTTCCCCATCTGGATATGGATTTGTCCATCAATTCTGCCCCAACATGGACACTCACTTTGGTTGTGAAAGTAGTAAGTGCTTCTTGTTGGGGTAGATTTGCTGGCCTGTGTCTGACATCATAGAGCTTGAATTTGGGAGAACAGTGTGGATTGACATTCTGGGTTCTACAGGCTCTGATGAAGTCCCATGGCTCCAAGCCATGTCATTGTACTTGCTTGTACTCCCTGTGTTTTGTTCCAATTTGAAATGGAGCCAATGGACTTGAGTGTAATGGTGATGAGAATAGCATCAAGCAGTTGATGAGGGCATTGAGCAATTCACGCAACCATTCATGCAAAGGACTTCAATGATTTGACTTTCACAAGCGTCCCCTTACAGCCACCAGTGTGGACGATGAATCAAGGCCATTGAAACCTGTTGACAATGAGGGTGGAGCTGGCCTGAATTGGATGGCAAGACAATATAAGATTGGCAACCCTCCCACTCAGCCACAACTGCAACTGCGACACAAGATGGAAGATGCCAGAAGAAAGTGCTGAAAGAAAATGATTGCCTGCCTGTGATATTGACCCAACCTGAGCATTGCCTTGTCTGTTGTATTGAGAAAGTGCTACTTGTTGGGGCGGTTTGACATGGCACTTGTGACAGGCTGTCCATGAAGATTGTGAAGAGAGAAATCCCAGTCAGATCACCCCAAATGGAGCCACTGATGATTCTTGTGTTCATAAGTGCTTCTCTTTGGGGGTGTCTTGCTTGTGAGTATTTCAGCTGCCATCAGGCCCCAATGGATGTCCTCATGAGCAAGAATTTGGCAGGATTAGTGAGTATGGGCATTCGTAAGCAACATCACCCAAACACATGCACTGACTTGAAAACTCAACGCAGTAAGTGCTACTTGTTGGGGTAATGTTGCTGATCACTGGGATCCAACAGACCCTGCTGAAGAATCCCCAGGATCATGTTTGTGCTCATTTGTCTGATTGCTACAGTACTTTTTGGGGATAATGAATTTGTGTCTACGTCAATAGCATTACCTTAACTTGAGCACTGACTTGCCACTGGGATTCAGTAAGTGCTTCTTGTTGGGGCAGTTTTACTTGACAACAGCAGCTGCAAGATTCACAAGCAAAAATTGTCCAAATGACTCCCAGATCACTCCAAACAGAGCCACTGATGATTCTTGTGTTCATAAGTGCTTCTCTTTGGGGTTGTCTTGGATGTATCAAGTTCCACATGGAGACATGGCATTGAGGCACAATCAGACGTCCTGATTGGCAGCAAACAAGTCTAGCAGTTTCCCCATCTGGATATGGATTTGTCCATCAATTCTGCCCCAACATGGACACTCACTTTGGTTGTGAAAGTAGTAAGTGCTTCTTGTTGGGGTAGATTTGCTGGCCTGTGTCTGACATCATAGAGCTTGAATTTGGGAGAACAGTGTGGATTGACATTCTGGGTTCTACAGGCTCTGATGAAGTCCCATGGCTCCAAGCCATGTCATTGTACTTGCTTGTACTCCCTGTGTTTTGTTCCAATTTGAAATGGAGCCAATGGACTTGAGTGTAATGGTGATGAGAATAGCATCAAGCAGTTGATGAGGGCATTGAGCAATTCACGCAACCATTCATGCAAAGGACTTCAATGATTTGACTTTCACAAGCGTCCCCTTACAGCCACCAGTGTGGGCGATCGATGAATCGTCAAGGCCATTGAAACCTGTTGACAATGAGGGTGGAGCTGGCCTGAATTGGATGGCAAGACAATATAAGATTGGCAACCCTCCCACTCAGCCACAACTGCAACTGCGACACAAGATGGAAGATGCCAGAAGAAAGTGCTGAAAGAAAATGATTGCCTGCACTGCCAGCCTGTGATATTGACCCAACCTGAGCATTGCCTTGTCTGTTGTATTGAGAAAGTGCTACTTGTTGGGGCGGTTTGACATGGCACTTGTGACAGGCTGTCCATGAAGATTGTGAAGAGAGAAATCCCAGTCAGATCACCCCAAATGGAGCCACTGATGATTCTTGTGTTCATAAGTGCTTCTCTTTGGGGGTGTCTTGCTTGTGAGTATTTCAGCTGCCATCAGGCCCCAATGGATGTCCTCATGAGCAAGAATTTGGCAGGATTAGTGAGTATGGGCATTCGTAAGCAACATCACCCAAACACATGCACTGACTTGAAAACTCAACGCAGTAAGTGCTACTTGTTGGGGTAATGTTGCTGATCACTGGGATCCAACAGACCCTGCTGAAGAATCCCCAGGATCATGTTTGTGCTCATTTGTCTGATTGCTACAGTACTTTTTGGGGATAATGAATTTGTGTCTACGTCAATAGCATTACCTTAACTTGAGCACTGACTTGCCACTGGGATTCAGTAAGTGCTTCTTGTTGGGGCAGTTTTACTTGACAACAGCAGCTGCAAGATTCACAAGCAAAAATTGTCCAAATGACTCCCAGATCACTCCAAACAGAGCCACTGATGATTCTTGTGTTCATAAGTGCTTCTCTTTGGGGTTGTCTTGGATGTATCAAGTTCCACATGGAGACATGGCATTGAGGCACAATCAGACGTCCTGATTGGCAGCAAACAAGTCTAGCAGTTTCCCCATCTGGATATGGATTTGTCCATCAATTCTGCCCCAACATGGACACTCACTTTGGTTGTGAAAGTAGTAAGTGCTTCTTGTTGGGGTAGATTTGCTGGCCTGTGTCTGACATCATAGAGCTTGAATTTGGGAGAACAGTGTGGATTGACATTCTGGGTTCTACAGGCTCTGATGAAGTCCCATGGCTCCAAGCCATGTCATTGTACTTGCTTGTACTCCTGTGTTTTGTTCCAATTTGAAATGGAGCCAATGGACTTGAGTGTAATGGTGATGAGAATAGCATCAAGCAGTTGATGAGGGCATTGAGCAATTCACGCAACCATTCATGCAAAGGACTTCAATGATTTGACTTTCACAAGCGTCCCCTTACAGCCACCAGTGTGGACGATGAATCGTCAAGGCCATTGAAACCTGTTGACAATGAGGGTGGAGCTGGCCTGAATTGGATGGCAAGACAATATAAGATTGGCAACCCTCCCACTCAGCCACAACTGCAACTGCGACACAAGATGGAAGATGCCAGAAGAAAGTGCTGAAAGAAAATGATTGCCTGCACTGCCAGCCTGTGATATTGACCCAACCTGAGCATTGCCTTGTCTGTTGTATTGAGAAAGTGCTACTTGTTGGGGCGGTTTGACATGGCACTTGTGACAGGCTGTCCATGAAGATTGTGAAGAGAGAAATCCCAGTCAGATCACCCCAAATGGAGCCACTGATGATTCTTGTGTTCATAAGTGCTTCTCTTTGGGGGTGTCTTGCTTGTGAGTATTTCAGCTGCCATCAGGCCCCAATGGATGTCCTCATGAGCAAGAATTTGGCAGGATTAGTGAGTATGGGTATTCGTAAAGCAACATCACCCAAACACATGCACTGACTTGAAAACTCAACGCAGTAAGTGCTACTTGTTGGGGTAATGTTGCTGATCACTGGGATCCAACAGACCCTGCTGAAGAATCCCCAGGATCATGTTTGTGCTCATTTGTCTGATTGCTACAGTACTTTTGGGGATAATGAATTTGTGTCTACGTCAATAGCATTACCTTAACTTGAGCACTGACTTGCCACTGGGATTCAGTAAGTGCTTCTTGTTGGGGCAGTTTTACTTGACAACAGCAGCTGCAAGATTCACAAGCAAAAATTGTCCAAATGACTCCCAGATCACTCCAAACAGAGCCACTGATGATTCTTGTGTTCATAAGTGCTTCTCTTTGGGGTTGTCTTGGATGTATCAAGTTCCACATGGAGACATGGCATTGAGGCACAATCAGACGTCCTGATTGGCAGCAAACAAGTCTAGCAGTTTCCCCATCTGGATATGGATTTGTCCATCAATTCTGCCCCAACATGGACACTCACTTTGGTTGTGAAAGTAGTAAGTGCTTCTTGTTGGGGTAGATTTGCTGGCCTGTGTCTGACATCATAGAGCTTGAATTTGGGAGAACAGTGTGGATTGACATTCTGGGTTCTACAGGCTCTGATGAAGTCCCATGGCTCCAAGCCATGTCATTGTACTTGCTTGTACTCCCGGTGTTTTGTTCCAATTTGAAATGGAGCCAATGGACTTGAGTGTAATGGTGATGAGAATAGTATCA